>NC_088418.1:23806023-25256023 GCF_034236695.1 Oncorhynchus nerka
AAGACAGATGATGGCATGCTGTTGGAATGAGGCATACCCCCGCTCGTAGCCATCCGGGGGAGGAGAAGAGCGAATATCACACAAAGAGAAACATAAAAATCTGATGAGAGAGGGAATGAAAAAAATCATCAACCCCCGAAACGCTTGAAACATGAACCGTCTGTCTTTATGGTTCAAGAACAATGTCCCGCATTCTTTCCCTCTAACCATAAAACTGCAAGGCACTTACCCTGGCTCACACACACACAATGGCACACACATACCTCCCCAAACACACGTACAATGTGTGTATGTGCACACACACACACACGTGTACACACACACACACACACACACACACACATGTTCGTGTGAACACACACACACACGCACACACACACACACACACTTTTCTCCAAGAGGCCAGTTGCTGGTTGTGCGTTGGACATGAAAGGATGCAGGGGGATAGGTTCCGACTCAGAGTGTCTGTTTATCAGGTGGGGGAGCAGCCGAGAGGGGGTGGTGTGATTTATTTGCTGCCGTCGGAAAACTTTGACCCCAAAGTTGTAAATCTGTCAAAGGAGTCTAGCCAGCCCAACAGGAAACATGAAGAGGAAAGAGAGAGATGGGGGGCAAGTACACACCCATGGCTCAAGCATTTCCAAATAGGCAGTTTGGGGGGGGGGGGGGGGGGCGAAAGTGTGTTTACAATCCTACAATTGATCCCTCGCAGCCGGAGAAGAATCTTCCTCCACACCCCTCTGTCCCTCCCTCCTCCAAACACTATAACTCCAGCCTCCGCCTGTTCTCAGATCAGCCCACGCCCTGCTCAACCAAGACACACACAGTGGACACACAACTATGCTGGAGAAAAAGCTTGGAAATATGCTTGAGTACATTTTTGTCACTTCTCTTATACTCTCTGAGGTCAAGCTTCATACTCCAAATGTCAACTGACAGGTTCTGAAATGGTAGCAGTCTATCATAAACTACAGGCTACAATACCTTTTAAACAAATCTGTTTCCTCCAACGTCCCTCACTCTCAAACAGGCCATTGATGAAAATCCCGCTCTCAAAATAGCTCTTTTAAAGTATGCGCTCAAAGTGAGTGTGCATTGGCAGACCTGCCCGGGACCTCCCCCTGTCACTTAAAGTGCATTCAAAAGTGCATAGGTTAAGTGCACTCTGGGTGAAATGCCCTTTGGGTCTCCCAGTGAGTGCCCCCTCTCTGTGCCAGAGGGGCCTGGCGATTGGACATGCTATGAGGGCCTCCTCTTGGGCCACTGCCCTGAGAACCCCCCATCTTGGCACAGGGTGGCACGCTGTCACAGGCCTGCCCTGGTAATAGCTCAATTAACCACCCGGGCACTGCGGGCACTGCCACCCAGTCACAAGACACCGCCTTTCAAAACCCCGGGCACAGACAGGTGGAAAGCAACAAGAGGATGGTGAGAAAAGAAGAGGAATACTAGCCAAGTAGACATAGTGGTTTTGTCATGAACTATGTCTACAGGATTTCCCATTTTTCTCATGAATCATCTTGAAATAATGGAAATCAACCAAGCCTACATCGTTAACACAACGGAAAGGTTAAAGGCTTCACTACCTAGGTGTTGAAAGGGCAACGGAGAGAAACAAAATGGCGGAGAGTGATATGGGCATGTGAGATGGGGGTTTGAGCAGGTGGGTCTGGGCAGGGGTGTTTTTGTGGATGTTTGTGAGCGTCTGTATGTCGTTGGTATGTGGATGTTTTGTATTGTAAAAAATACATCTAAAATTAAATGTAAGGATTCCCCATTTCGGATCTGTAATGTACTTTTTTATAAACAAAAATACATGTTTAAAAATGTTTAAAAGAGGAAAGGCTACTCTGTTCTGCGGGTTATTCAGGAAGTTATAGTCTATTGGTTCTGAGTGGTGATAAAAAGGGTTTATCATCTGTGATTTCTTTCCTAAACAAGGGGCGTTTTTTAACAAATGTCACAGCGTAGAATGAGTGTTTGTTGACGTGTTAGGTGTGCAGTGTTGATCCATAGTAGTACTGAAAGGATGTGAGAACCAGTGAGCAGGGGACACGGCAGTGTGAGATAAGCTATGTGGGCTATAGAAGGTCTGTGTGTGTGTGTGTGTGTGTGTGTGTGTAGATGAGGGCCCAGTCAGGCATGTGTCTGTGTGCCACAACACACACACACACACACACACACACACTACGGTGTCAACTTCTCACATTACTGTTGGTGTAGGCCTGTTCATGCTTGACCGAGAGAGAGTGAGGTGTGAAGCCTCAGTCACGCAATGTGCCTGCGTGTGTGTGTGCGCGCGCGTGTGTGTGTTTATGTATGTGTGTGCGTGTGCGTGAGTGAGTGATAGCGGCCCCTACAGCCATGGTACGCAGAACCGGAAATGTGCCATATAAAGTGAGTGGTGAGAGGTACGTGTGTGTTTGTGATGTGTGTGTGCGAGTGTGTGATGTGATGTGTTCGCCTGTGTCACATATCCTGGACAATTTGTTACAGCGTGAAATAGCCACGTTAAACATAGCAAACTAACTTGAGTGCGTATTCAGTGCGTATTCAGCTCTATTGAGTGCGTATTCAGCTCCTTACATCATTACAGAGAAATGCTAAACACATGACCAGCATACCAATGCATTTCTGAGATCTTCAATTTCCCCATTGGAGATAGAAATAGAAGCATCTAGATTAAGGGTGCATACGGGAAGACACTCTTTTCCCACACAACTTCAATCTAATCTACTAAAACAAATCACTCTATGGGATTCTTCCTTTGCATTGCCTTTGAGCCTGGTCGCCAGGGGCTTAGGAAACATCGCTCGTACCACAAGGTACCACAAAGCTCAGGTAAGAAAATGAAGGACACCAACAACTTCTTGATTATTATTTTAGGAATCTTTACTTTAGTCTGCACAGCAGAGCAGGAGACAACACAGCTGTGTAGCAACGTTCCTAACTCTGGGCCAAGTGGACTAGACTGAATCAAGAGCCGAGTTTGCCCTCCCAGCTCTTGCGGGTCTCGTACCTCATTGATCTACATCCCAACATGAAGAACCATTCTAATCATTAGTACGTCGACAGTTCCTGTCACACCAAAATTAATTCCACACCATCATTGGGTGTGGTGAGACTTTCTCCAGATGAATGATCTCATAACACAAACTGTTTGGAAGAATTCCATAAGTCTACATCTTACTATGAGACTACTGGAGTGCTTGAGGGTAACGTGAAACACTGTTTCGGGTGTGGCATTGGGGAGGAGAGGGTCCGATGAGATGGTATGTTTGGGGAACTTGTTGTGGGACGAGCGTAGTTTCAGAAAAAGGAGAAGGAAGGAAGAAGCATGTGTGAAATAGCAAGCATGTCTTTCCTATCTATGAGTCATACTCAGCCAACCAGCTAGTGGGTATTATTGACACCAGCAACAATTCCACCCAGTAGTGAAATGACCATTTTGAGCCCTCACCTTGAAACTGTTGTGGCATACACATATACATCTGACTATTAATTCCAATTTTGGGGCAGGTACAGTGCGACTTTTTTATCGGTTGGAAATAGCATGACTTAGCCACCATCTTATCTTGTGGGGCTTCTCTATACCTAAAAATGGTGCCACGGGGAACCTGTATAAGACCGCACACACGCCTGCACACACACAGACAGACAAGCGCACGCACCTCTCTCCCCAGTCTCCTAGTCTCCCAGTATAAGCCCTGAGCTCCAGTATGAAATCAACATTGGGTCTGGCGGAAATGAGAGATCTCCATGAGGGATAACGGAGGGAGGGAGGGAAGGAGGGAGGGAGGGAAAAGAGAAAATAACAGAAAGAACCGGGCTTGAGTAATATGCCAAAACATAAACGTTGTTGCCCGTGTTAACCTTCCATTTCTCCATAACTATTCTCCAAAACCAAGGCAACCCGTTTAACTCCTCCCCCAACTGTACTGGATTGCTAAATGATATATATAAATATTATATTAATGAACAGTGCGGAAGAAAAGCTCCCCCGACAGTCATTTTTTCTCATCGGGACCAGAAATAAAGGAACGCCGGACAGTCGCTTCTTTTACGCTACGTTACGTTCCGTTATGAAACACTTTGGAAGTGTTGTTTTCTCGCTGTAGTTTTATTGTTTTGGACGAGCGAGCCGTTTCACTGTGGTTGTTTGTGCAATGACGTACGAGAGGGAAAAAAAGGTGTTTGTTGTTTGCAGTAACTTCGTTGTCGTTGTAAAATCCCAAACGGACATGGCAGTTTTGCCAAGTAAGGATTTCAGATTCAAGAAATGGCCTCCTAAAGTTTTTTGAATTGCGCACCGTTATCTTAGCACAAGGTCCCATGTCTGTTAGCATCGGCATGTAAGTAAAACATTTAGGCTGAAGTGCGTAGATTAGTGTACATAGTACACTCACTGTGTGACAGGTATGCAGAAGTGGTCTGGTATATTTTTTATTTTATTTCACCTTTATTTAACCAGGTAGGCTAGTTGAGAACAAGTTCTCATTTGCAACTGCGACCTGGCAAAGATAAAGCATAGCAATTCGACACATACAACAACACAGAGTTACACATGGAATAAACAAAACATAGTCAATAATACAGTGGAACAAAAGAAAACTAAATGTCTATGTACAGTGAGTGTAAATGAGGTAAGATAAGGGAGGTAAGGCAATAAATAGGCCATGGTGGCGAAGTAATTACAATATAGCAATTAAACACGGGAATGGTAGATGTGCAGAAGATGAATGTGCAAGTAGAGATACTGGGGTGCAAAGGGGCAAGATAAATAAATAAATACTGTAAGGGGATGAGGTAGGTAGATAGATGGGCTGTTTAGAGATGGGCTATGTACAGGTGCAGTGATCTGTGAGCTGCTCTGACAGCTGGTGCTTAAAACAAGTGAGGGAGATATGAGACTCCAGCTTCAGAGATTTTTGCAGTTCGTTCCAGTCATTGGCAGCAGAGAACTGGAAGGAAAGGCGGCCAAAGGAGAAATTGGCTTTGGGGGTGACCAGTGAGATATACCTGCTGGAGCGCGTGCTACGAGTGGGTGCTGCTATGGTGACCAGTGAGCTGAGATAAGGCGGGGCTTTACCTAGCAGAGACTTGTCGATAACCTGTAGCCAGTGGGTTTGGCGACGAGTATGAAGCGAGGGCCAGCTAACGAGAGCGTACAGGTTGCAATGGTGGGTAGTGTATGGGGCTTTGGTGACAAAACGGATGGCACTGTGATAGACTGCATCCAGTTTGTTGAGTAGAGTGTTGGAGGCTATTTTATAGATGACATCACCGAAGTCGAGGATCGGTAGGATAGTCAGTTTTACTAGGGTATGTTTGGCAGCATGAGTGAAGGATGTTTTGTTGCGATATAGGAAGCCAATTCTAGATGTAATTTTGGATTGGAGATGCTTAATATGAGTCTGGGAGGAGAGTGTACAGTCTAACCAGGCACCTAGGTATTTGTAGTTGTCCATGTATTCTAAATCAGAGCTGTCCAGTGTAGTGATGCTGGACGGGCGAGCAGGTTGTAGGCTTGTACCCTTTCCTGTTTGGCAGCAAGAGGTGTCACAGTCTGGGTCACGTAAGGTCATGTTTACTCTGAACGGGTCACAACAAAAAACAACCACAGTGAAACGACTTGCTTGTCAAAAAAAACCTAGAGTGAGACCAGCACTTTTTGTCTACCAAAACCTTCTATTGTGTACGTTAGCAGGGCTTCCCTTACATTTGTATTTTTTCAACACTTCCAAAGTGTTTCATAAAGTAACTTAATGTATGTAGCAAGTGTAAAAGAAACGACTGGCCAGCGTTCCTTTCTTGTTGGTCCTGATGAAAAGAAATAACTGCGGGGGGAGGTTTTCTTCCGCACTGTTCAATAATCTATAATAAAATATAACAAAATATCTCCAGTTCTCAACCCCATAGAAAATCTTTGGAGGGAGTTGAAAGTCCGTGTTGCCCAGCAACAGCCCCAAAACATCACTGGAATGGGCCAAAATACCAGCAACAGTGTGTGAAAACCTTGTGAAGACTTACAGAAAACGTTTGACCTCTGTCATTGCCAACAAAGGGTATATAACAAAGTATTGAGATAAACTTTTGTTATTGACCAAATACTTATTTTCCACCATAATTTGCAAATAAATTCATTAAAAATCCTACAATGTGATTTTCTGGATTTTTTTTCTCGTTTTGTCTGTCATAGTTGAAGTGTACCTATGATGAAAATTACAAGCCTCTCTCATCTTTTTAAGTGGGAGAACTTACACAATTGGTGGCTGACTAAATACTTTTTTGCCCCACTGTATACTGGAAGTATTCAGAGCCCTTAACTTTTTCCGTTACAGCCTTATTCTAAAATTGATTCAATCGGGTTTTTTTCTCATCAATCTACACACAATACCACACAACGACAAAGCAAAAGCAGGCTGTAACATAACACAATGTTGAACAATTAGAGGGGTCTGAATACTTTCCAAATGCACAGTATATAAATATATATATTCAGACTCAGGCAGTGTGGGGTATTATATATATACCGTTTATAAATACTGCAACAAAAAAATGACCACACTGCCTGAGGCTCTGTTTCTCCTCCATTTCAACAACAAAATAAATATAGCAACAAAGGTGATGGGGAAAACAGTGGCACTGCTTCCCATGATGTGGATTTGATCTTTGACCCCTTTCCTGCAGTGGAATGACCAAAGCCTAATTAATAAACATTATTTCAAAAATCCTGCCGCTGTGATGTATATAAAGTGTAATATTGGGACGCAAGCTCAATAGGTAATACATTTCAACTCTATATCTGATATGGTATGGCGGCAGGTAGCCTCGTGGTTAGAGTGTAGGACTAGTAACCGAAAGGATGCGAGATTGAATCCCCGAGCCGACAAGGAAAAATCTGTCACTCTGTCCCTGAACAAGGCAGTTAACCCACTGTTCCTAGGCAGTCATTGAAAATAAGAATTTGTTCTTAAAACTGACTTGCCTAGTTAAATAAATGTACAGGTCTCTTGTTTTTTGTAAGCCTATAACCATGTGTGTGAGGTGTATACTTTTGTTTCCAAGTAGATTTGTTTACGACTACCAAGAAACGCTCTGTGTGACCCTGATTTAGCCCACTCCAGTGAAAAATTTAAAGTGCACCATCCTTAAAGTATATTGTATAACCTAGCACAGTATGCACAGTAAAGTACACATGCACACAAACTCACGCGCACACATGCACACACACCCTATCTCCTGGTGCAAAGGGGCAGGTTAGCGATGAGGGGTTCAGTTAGTGGCTTTTACATTTCCAATGAATGAATGACTTACAACTGTGGACGACTGCAGCTGTTTCTGATTTGAGGGAACAAAGAAGCGGGGGGGCAGCGATCTGAGCGATTGTTGCTCTGGACTGGGCTTCACTTGGTTAATGGGCCAAAATCTCTCAGGAATTACACAGATGTAGCTGAGTGTGTGTGTGTGTGATTGTGTATATATATAGGGGGCTGGGGAGCAACAGGATATGTCTATGTCTACAGGCATATAATCCAGCTGTAGAGAGAGAAAGCGAGGAGGGTAGAGGAGTTACTGCTTGCCAGAACTGAATGATAGTAGAGGTCAGCTCATTTGGGGATGAGAGGAGGAGAGGATGAGGGGAGTGCAGTGTTTCAGATTCCACAGATTTAATCCAGGGAGAGAGGGAGAAGATTAACTCCCAATGACATGCTTAGACGAACCCTCACTTATAAGGGGCTTTAAAGAACCACACAGTCACTAAGTGGAAGATCTGAAGTTGTACCCTATTACCTATATAGTGCACTACTTTTGACAAGGGCCCATAGTAGGCTCTGGGCAAAAGTAGTGTGTTCTGTAAATCAAATCAAATGTTATTGGTCACATGCACATGGTTAGCAGATGTTAATGCGGGTGTAGGGAAATGCTTGTGCTTCTAGTTGCGACAGTGCAGTGATATCTAACAAGTAATCTAACAAATTCCCCAACAACTACCTAATACACACAAATCTAAAGGGGTGAATGAGAATATGTACATACAGTGGGGAGAACAAGTATTTGATACACTGCCGATTATGCAGGTTTTCTTACTTACAAAGCATGTAGAGGTCTGTAATTTTTATCATAGGTACACTTCAACTGAGACGGAATCTAAAACAAAAATCCAGAAAATCACATTGTATGATTTTTAAGTAATTCATTTGCATTTTATTGCATGACATAAGTATTTGATACATCAGAAAAGCAGAACTTAATATTTGGTACAGAAACCTTTGTTTGCAATTACAGAGATCATACATTTCCTGTAGTTATTGACCAGGTTTGCACACACTGCAGCAGGGAGGCCCACTCCTCCATACAGACCTTCTCCAGATCCTTCAGGTTTCGGGGCTGTCGCTGGGCAATATGGACTTTCAGGTCTACAATTTTATCCCCGATGTCCTTAAACAGCTCTCTGGTCTTGGCCATTGTGGAGAGGTTGGAGTCTGTTTGATTGAGTGTGTGGACAGGTGTCTTTTATACAGGTAACGAGTTCAAACAGGTGCAGTTAATACAGGTAATGAGTGGAGAACAGGAGGGATTCTTAAAGAAAAACTAACAGGTCTGTGAGAGCCGGAATTCTTACTGGTTGGTAGGTGATCAAATACTTATGTCATGCAATAAAATGCAAATTAAATTACTTAAAAATGATACAATGTGATTTTCTGGATTTTTGTTTTAGATTCCGCCTCTCACAGTTGAAGTGTACCTCTGATAAAAATTACAGACCTCTACATGCTTTGTAAGTAGGAAAACCTGCAAAATTGGCAGTGTATCAAATACTTGTTCTCCCCACTGTATAAGTATATGGATGAGCGATGGCCGAGCGGCATAGGCAAGGTGCAATAGATGGTATACAATACAGTATTTTCATGTGATATGAGTAATGTAAGATATGTGAACATGATTAAAGTGGAATCATTTAAAGTGGCATTGTTTAAAGTGACTAGTGTTCTATTTATTAAAGTGGTCAGTGATTGGGTCTCAACGTAGGCAGCAGCCTCTCTGAGTTAGTGAATGCTGTTTAGCAGTCTGATGGCCTTGAAGATAGAAGCTGTTTTTCAGTCTCTCGGTCCCTCACCTTCTCCCTGTAGGCTGTCTCGTCATTGTTGGTAATCAAGCCCACCACTGGTGTGTTGTCTGTAAACTTGATCATTGAGTTGGAGGCGTGCATGGCCACGCAGTCATGGGTGAACAGGGAGTACAGGAGAAGGCTGAGCACACACCCTTGTGGGGCCCCAGCGTTGAGGATCAGCAAAGTGGAGATGTTGTTTCCTACCTTCACCACCTGTGGCGGCCTGTCTGAAAGTCCAGGACCCAATTGCACAGGACTGGGATGAGACCCAGGGCCTCCAGCTTGATGATGAGCTTGGAGGGTATGGAATAGGGTGCAAGAGCCCTGGTGAAAATCCCCACTATTTCAACGGATACACATCAAGGTAACCTTATTTGAAAGACCAGTGGACGTTCAAGAAGCAAAACACCTCCACTCCCCTCTAAGCAACATTTTGTTTCCTGCTGCTATTGGACACAGCCTAGCCGTCCCCCAGAGGCTCCTGCTGCAGCACTGCAGCCTTGTAAAACATAGCAGGTCAGAATCACATGATCAGGGTCTGGGACTTGGACACTGAAGCCGGGGCTGGGGTGGAACTGTGGTTTAGTATGGAGCAGATGAAGACTTGGGTGTCAGTGTACAGTAGAGCACAATATAGTACAGTACAGTTCAGTGCAGAGTAGTTATGTTGGGGTTACCTCTCTACAACTAACGAGGAATAAATATAGAAGAATGAATTAGTGAAAGAAAGCAAAGATGTAAAAGAGTTTGTCTGTCCATTCCCCCATACTGTACCTGTATCTCTCTCTCTCTCTCTCTCTCTCTCTCTCTCTCTCTCTCTCTCTCAAACAAAGACATTTCAAATGTCATATTATGTGCAAATAGTTAATAGTTAAATAAATAGTTAAATAAATAAACATAAATATGGGTTGTATTTACAATAGTCTCTCTTTTTCATACACACACACTCTTTCTCTATCACTCTTCTCAGATTGTTAAACCAAATCTATCTCACTCTCCCTCACTCCCCCTCTCACTCTCTATCTCTGTCTCCCCTCACCCTCAGATTGCTCGGTCCACTCTCTCTATCCTCTCTGGTTTTCGCTAAGCGTTCCAAGCAGTTCCCAGGAGGATGTCTTGGGCTTTCTAGGAGGCCTGTCAGACTAATAGATTTCATTTTTTCTACCCATCTGTGTGCAGCGCCCAAATGCCTCTCCATTTCTATGACTTTGAGTTTGAGTAGAGGGGCTGATGTTGCAGGAGGGGTAAAAGGGTCTATTGGACTCTGTCCTACTGTTATACAGAGAGAAATATTCTGTATTCATTTATCAAACCATGTGAGTGAATGAAATAATAATAATAATACAATGCCATTTAGCAGACGCTTTTATCCAAAGAGACTTAAATCATATTGGCTTAGGCCAATGCGTGTTCACGTGTATCCAGAAGTATGTGCTGTTGTTGAGTGCAGTACGGGTAAGGATTTCTGTACTGTATAATACAGTACATTCGGAAAGTATTCACACCCCTTGACTTTTTCCACATTTGGTTACATTACAGCCTTATTCTAAAGTTGATTAAATAAAGACAAATCCTCAACAATTTACACACAATGGCCCAGAATGACAAAGAAAAAACAGTTTTTTAGAAATTGTATCAAATGTATTGAAAATGAAAAAACAGAAATACCTTATTTACAAGTATATATATAAGTATTCAGACCCTTTGCTATGAGACTCAAAATTGAGCTCAGGTGTATCCTGTTTCCATGGATCATCCTTGAGATGTTTAGTACAACTTGATTGGAGTCCATCTGCGGTAAATTCAATTGATTAGACATGATTTGGAAAGGCACACACCTGTCTATATAACCTTTGGAAAGGCACACACCTGTCTATATAAGGTCCCACAGTTGACAGTGCATGTCAGAGCAAAAAGCAAGTCATGAGGTCAAAGGAATTGTCAGAAGAGCTCCGAGACAGGATTGTGTCGAGGCACAAATCTGGGGAAGGGTAACAAAACATTTCTGCAGCATTGAAGGTCCCCAAGAACACAGTGACCTCCATCATTCTTAAATGGAAGACGTTTGGAACCACCAAGACTCTTCCTAGTGTCTGGCTGCCCAGCCAAATTGAGCAAATAGAGGAGAAGGACCTTGATCAGGGAGGTGACAAAAAACCTGATGGTCACACTGACAGAGCTCTAGAGTTCCTCTGTGGAGATGGGAGAAACTTCCAGAAGGACAACCATCTCTGCAGCATTTCACCAATCAGGCCTTTATGGTTGATTAGTCAGATGGAAGCCACTCCTCAGTAAAAGACACATGACAGCTCTCTTAGAGTTAGCCAAAAAGCACCTTAAAACTCTCAGACCATGAGAAACAAGATTCTTTGGTCTGATGAAACCTAGATTGAACTCTTTGGCCTGAATGCCAAGCGTCACGTCTGGAGGAAACCTGGCACCATCCCTATGGTGAAGCATGGTAGGCGGCAGCATCATCCTGTGGGGAAGTCTTTCAGCAACAGGGACTGGGAGATTTGTCAGGATCGAGGCAAAGTACAGAGAGATCCCTGATGAAAACCTGCTCCAGAGTGCTCAGGACCTCAGACTGGGGTGAAGGTTTATCTTCCAACAGGACAATGACCCTAAGCACTCAGCCAAGAGAATGCAGGAGTGGCTACAGGACAAGTCTCTGAATGTCCTTGTGTGGCCCATTTAGAGCCCGGACTTCAACCTGATCAAACATCTCTGGAGAGCCCTGAAAATAGCTGTGCAGCAACGCTCCCCATCCAACCTGACAGAGCTTGAGAGGATCTGCAGAGAAGAATGGGAAACTCCCCAAATACAGGTGTGCCAAGCTTGTAGCGTCATATCTAAGAATACTTTTGAGGATTTACATGTAGTGGTGCTTGTGTGCAAAGTTGTTTCCGCAGGTCGTAAAAAAGCTACGTAATTATTGTCATGACAAGAGCTGAATTAAATGTAAAAGTCTTTGAAAATAAAACCGCTTGCGGTACTCTCACTGCTATGTTGACATTTCACAGATATTTTTACAGATTTTCTGAGGAATCTTTGAAAAATAAGAAGAATTTTGCATCAATATGAAAACTGTATAGTAAAATATGAAAATACTACACGTCATGTCTCAAAATCGATATATATCTTACCTCTATTGTTTTATGTCCTCCGGATGCGAGAAGAACGATGACGAGTTCAACGGGAGCCTGGCAGTTTTCCTTTCTGCTATTTTCCAGATTTTTTACCACTTTTTTTTGTCTGGCCTGCATTGATCTAGTCCCACTAAACTTGGTCGTCCTACAAGGGGAAAAACGGCAATAACCTTCGAACGCATTATGATAGAGACATGAGGTTTGGAACACTGGTTTTCTTAGGTAAGTATCTACAGGATTAACACATTTTCCCCATTGGTCATAATATGCATTTTCGATTGGACATCCTACCATATACAGTATAGAGCAATATATGGCTCTGTGACTGTGTAGGCCTATCTATGTGATTTTGTGCTTTTCTGCACACTGTCTGTACTGTCATATGGGTTACTCTAGCTGTAAGCTTGGCTGCCTGTGTAGGGACTATTCTACTGAGAAACTGCCAAAGACCTGATAGGGACTACCTACCTCCCCCACTACACCTCTTCCTCTTCCTCCTCGCCCCCAATGTCACATCACATCTCCCGGAACCCTGAGAAAAGGACAAGGGCAAGGGCGCACCACATGGCTCAGTGCGGCTCGCTAACCGGCAGGCAGGCACACAGACACTAAAGGTTACCTGCCTAGAGAGCGGGGCTAGAGGACAGACAGGTCACACACAGACGTGGAAACTTGAGCACAAACGTTCTGAAATTCAGAAATGCACTCCCTTGCTTGTCACATGCTTGCGTCGGCATATTACATGAACTCTCTGATCCTCATCCTCACACAGTGCATTGCAGACATACACACGCCCGGTCGCACGCACGGTCGCACACACGTACACCAAAAAAGTTTCTGAAAGGGCTCAATTGCGTCCAAGGAGTTGTTGGGTTTGACCTAAGAACAGGTAAGCCAATATCGCCACCTGCTGGTAGATGTCATGTCCAGAACTGGTCTCTAACATCATGTGAATAGTTAAAGAATAACGGTGTAGCGGTTTTCAGGAAGGAATTCAACAAATGTATTTGCAGTTTCATTTCACAAGTGATGTTTATTACCAAGGCTACATGTCAAATTATACACCCTATTGCCTCAATAGTTAAATAAAGGTTCATTACATTTTTTATACAACAAAAATAGTCCAGGGCTCTGGTCAAAAGCAGCACACTTTCTGGAGACTAACTTTCTGGAGTTAGTCATTTAGCAGACACTCTTATCCAGAGCGACTTCAAATTAGCACATTCATCTTAAGATAGCTAGGTGAGACAACCACACATCACATTCTGCAGGGCTGTTCCAATTCTTCCTGATTTACCCCAATTGGCCCACAGCTTACAAATAGTATTTTATACGTCCACTTAGGCGATCAAGTCATTACATTGGTTAATGGACAGCAGAGGGGCTCCTGGGAGGCTCAGGCTCTTTCTCAATTGATCTGTCTAAGGTTCCTCGCATGCTCTTTCCTCCTCGTCTGACTCTCAAAACACATGGGTGAAGAAGGTCCGAGGGGAGGGAGCTTGGATCTTCTCCTCCAATACGGTTGAGAAGGAGACAAGGAGACAGAATTGAGGAAAAGAAAAAAAGCATGAATTAAGGAATATGCCCACTGGACTGGAGAAGAATGCAGTCGAAAGCATGGACCTCTGTCCAAGGATTAAGGTCAAAGAGTAGTATTACATGCATACACAGCATTCTGTCAAACCCAATATGTTTGTTTGAAGAGGGGATAACAGCAAAGGGATATCGAAACACAAGTTAATACCATACATATGACAAGCACACGGGGAGACGGACAATGCAATATATGAGCAGCACAAATGAAAAATACCCCGTTCCAACATGAGCAGTAGCCCCCGTACAATAACAATGGCAGAGAACAGAACATCATATCAGTTTCCTGCATCCCACGAAGAGCTTTCGAAACCGTAATCTAGAGAAATGGAGGGCTTCAGAGGCACTGTCTTAAAGTTCAGTGATCCACACCATGTCTGCATGCAGCCCTCTCCTTTCCCAGAGGACAGAGAGAAAAACAGCACGGAGGGAGGGAGAGAGGGAATAAAGGACAGACACAGTACAGAGAAAGGGAGGAGAGAGACGAGGAAACAGAAAAATAACTGTTTAGAAGGGCCGAGCTCAAGGGAGAAAACAGAGCCTTCGTCTTTATATAGAAGCTTTTAAGCGAAGGTCAAGGGAGCAATGCTTCTACTTCTACGTGTGCTTCAGGGGACTTTCCATCTTATAACCCCACTGAACGATAGAATACACTTCTTATTTGGGAAGAATCAACCCACTGGGCACAGACGTCAATTCAACGTCTATTCCACGTTTTTTTAAATGTTGTATACAGTATATACAGTACGAGTCAAAAGTTGACACACCTACTCATTCTACATTATAGAATAATAGTGAAGACATCAAAACTATGAAATAACACATGGAAGAATGTAGTAACCAAAAATGTGTTAAACAAATAAACAAATATTTTATATTTGAGATTCTTCCAAGTAGCCATCCTTTGCCTTGATGACAGTTTTGCACACTATTGGCATTCTCTCAACCAGATTCATGAGTTGGTCACCTGGTATACAATAAGTTAATTTGTGGTATTTCTTTCCTTCTTAATGCATTTGAGCCAATCAGTTGTTGTTACAAGGTAGGGTTGATATACAGAACATAGCCCTATTTGGTAAAAGATCAAGTCCATATTATGGCAAGAACATCTCAAATAAGCAAAGAGAAACGACAGTCCATCATTACTTAAAGACATGAAGATCAGTCAATTCGGAAAATGTCAAGAACTTAGAAAGTTTCAAGTGCAGTCACAAAATCCATCAAGCGCTATGATGAAACTGGCTCTCATGAGGACCGCCAGGGGAAAGAAAGACCCAGAGTTCCCTATACTGCAGAGGATAAGTTCAATAGAGTTACCAGCCTCAGAAATCTGCAATTAATTGCACCTCAGATTGCAGCCCAAATAAATGCTTCACAAGTAACTGTTATTAACATGAGGGGAGACAGAGAGCTGGTTTCAAGCGCAGGGCGCTTGCAAAGGACCACAGGAGGAGGCAGGTAGCTGGGTCCAGGGGCAGGCAGAAGGTCATACACAGGGGGTCCAAAAGGGCAACAGCACAGGCAGGGAAAGGCTAGTAGCGTAATCCAGAAGATCAGGCAATAGGTAGATAACAGGAAATCCGATAGGCTAAAGTACTGGCAGGGAATCGGCAAAAGGCGTCATTTGTGAGGCAGGCAAAAACTATCAATCACGGGAAACCTAGTGCTCTGAAAGCCATGTGTCACAAAACAAACAATACTTCACAGTGATGGGGTGCAAAGAACTGAACTAAATAGTGTGGGATCTGGAGAGTGAGCTGTGTTCAGGGGATCTACGTGTTTGAGGGTGTGAGTTGGAAGCAGACGTTACAGTAACAGACACATCTCAACATCAACTGTTCAGTAGAGACTGCGTGAATCAGGCCTTCGTGGTCGAATTGCTGCAAAGATACCACTACTAAAGGACACCAATAATAAGAAGAGACTTGCTTGGGCCAAGAAACAAGAGCAATGGACATTAGACCGGTGGAAATCTATCCTTTGGTCTAATGAGTCCAAATTTTAGATTTTTGGTTTCAACCCATGTGTCTTCGTGAGACGCAGAGTAGGGGAACGGATGATCTCTGCATGTGTGGTTCCTACTGTGAAGCATGGAGGAGGAGGTGTGATGGTGCTTTTCTGGTGACACTGTCTGTGATTTATTTAGAATTCAAGGCACACTTAACCAGCATGGCTACCACAGCATTCTGCAGTGATATGCCATCCCATCTGGTTTGTGTTAAGTGGGACAATCATTGGTTTTTCAACAGGACAATGACCCAAAACACACCTCCAGGCTGTGTAGGGGCTATTTGACCAAAAAGGAGAGTGGATGGAGTGCTGCATCAGATGACCTGGCCTCCGCAATCACCCGACCTCAACTCAATTGAGATGGTTTGAGATGAGCTGAACCGCAGAGTGAAGGAAAAGCAGCACTCCAGGTGACTACCTCATGAAGCTGGTTGACAGAATGCTAAGAGTGTGCAAAGCTGTTATCAAGGCAAAGGGTGGCTACTTTGAGGAATCTCCAATGTAAAATATATTTTGATTTGTTTAACACTTTTTTTTGAGTTATTACATGATTCCATGTGTGCTATTTGATGGTTTTGATGTCTTCACTATTATTCTACAATGTAGAAAATAGTAAAAATAAAGAAAAACCCTTGAATGAGTAGGTGTGTCCAAACTTTTGACTGGCACTGTATGTTTTTGTTATTGTTTTTCTATCCCACGTTGGTTTCCGGCGTAATTGAACTGAAATGACGTGGAAAAAACATTGATTCAACCAGTGTGTGACCAGTGGGAAAGATTGTGTCATGCTGATGCGCTGTATATTCTACAGTAGTGAAATGTCAAATTCTGACAACCACTAAGGTCAAATAACATGTTATATGATTGTCAAACTGATGAGGAGGCCATTTCTTAAAGGGCACCGTCCGAAAAGTAAATTGTATAACCTACACCAGTATGCACAGAGGCAGAGTACTTCATATCGAAGTTTTCATCCTTTAATCTGAATGTCAAGAGAGCAATGCTTCTACAGTATTTCTATTTCTGCTTCGGGGGATCTGCCTTTTTATTCCCCACTCAGCTTTAAAATACACTGCTTATTAGGTAAGAATCAAGAACTGATAAGAATTATGTATGGCTACCAGTGGAGGCTGGTGAGGGGAGGACGGCTCATAATAATAGATGGAATGGCGTTAATAAAATGGTATCAAATATACGGAAAACCAGGTGTTTGATGGGTTTTTGATACCATTCCATTGATTCCATTCCAGCCATTACTATGAGCCCGTCCTCCCCATTTAAAGTGCCACCAGCCACCAATGATGGCCGCTCAACTTTTATGATCTATTCGACAGCACTGATCAAACACGCGTAGGGTTAAAGGTCAGAAGTCAAATCATTGACAGCCGCAAAGGTCAAATGACATGCTATATGATCGTCACCTTGGTCTGTTGTGAAGCAACCAAGCAGAGGAGGAAGAAATAAGAAAATAACAAGAATGCCTTGAGGGACGGGTACGGAGGTGAGCTGACTGACATCAATGGCTGGAATGGATTGAACGGAATGGTATCAAACTCATGGCTACCATTAGTTTGATGTGTTTGATCCAATACCAACTACCACAGACCACATGACATTAACATTTCCTGGATCTACACCTAATGGTGTGAAGTTGGTTGAACAGGCGATAGGGGGATGGAGGGATAGGAAGGTGGAGGTTAGGTCCTCCTGTCTCCAAGCAGAAGACAAGAGCATCAGAGGTGAGGAGCCAATGGGAAGTGGGTGTAGCGCGGGGAGAGGAGATGATGTGTGGGCGGTGGAGCTGGTATTTCTGCCCTGTCACATCGCGTTAGTGTGCTGCCGAGCACGACTGCTGAGCACACTGCTCTGGACAGGCTCTGCACACTGCACGCCGCACTAACACACACAGATATGTGCGCTCAAGGACGACACACATACACACACACACACACACACAGGGCTACAAATGAATATACAAGGACATATACATACGTATGAGTGCACAAGGTCGCAAAAGCACACACACACATGCACACACACACACATGGACACAGACATGCCTAGGTCCACATATGAGCGCACCAGGACACACGCACAAACACACTCACTATCAAATATCTGCGTAAAAAATCATTAACAGATAGGAGGGTTTCCATCAAACTGTCTTGTTGAGGATGAAAAGCTTTTTTTTGTGCGAAAAACACTTTTTTCGCATATGTTTCCATGTACCAAATAAAAAACTGAAGTTCAATGCATTTCCATCACATTTTCAACTTTACTGATGGTTTGGTGACAAAAACTGTTGTGATAAAAAGCTAACTTGGCCCATCTTGTCTTGGTGCATGCTCTCTAGACAACAGTTCGCTGACAAAGTGAAGAGGGTAGAATAAGAGCAAGATCATTTATATTTCATAATTGGCAGGCAAACACGATCATCATGTTCCCAGCATACAAATAACACCCTCAATATTAATTGGATATTTGCATCATGCTCATCACCATTCACTTAACCATGTGAAGTTCTGCATAAATTATTCCATCTGCCAAATAAACTCTTTATGCTTTTCCACATCCCACGTCGTGGTGGGAGGATAACACAACATATCATCGTGTGACTCCAACTTTACTTCGGTTATTATATCATTGTTTCCATCACAATTGTCTCGAAGTCTACAGTTAAAGTCGGAAGTTTACATAAACTTAGGTTGGAGTCATTAAAACGAGTTTTTCAACCACTCCACAAATTTCTGGTTAACAAACTATAGTTTTGGCAAGTCGGTTAGGACATCTACTTTGTGCATGACACAAGTAATTTGTCCATCAATTGTTTACAGACAGATTATTTCACTTATAATTCACTGTATCACAATTCCAGTGGGTCAGAAGTTTACATACACTAAGTTGACTGTGCTTTTAATCAGCTTGGAAAATTTCAGAAAATTATGTCATGGCTTTAGAAGCTAATAGTACGCAAGTATAAACACCATAGGACCATGCAGCAGTCATACCGCTCAGGAAGGAGACGCGTTCTGTCTCCTAGAGATGAACGTACTTTGGAGCGAAAAGTGCAAATCAATCCCAGAACAACAGCAAAGGACCTTTTGAAGATGCTGGAGGAAACACGTACAAAACTATCGATATCCACAGTAAGACAAGTCCTATATCGACATAACCTGAAAGGCCGCTCAGCAGGGAAGAAGCCACTGCTCCAAAACCGCCATAAAAAAGCCAGACTACAGTTTGCAACTGCACATGGGGACAAAGATCATACTTTTTGTAGAAATGTCCTCTGGTCTGATGAAACAAAAATAAAACTGCTTGGCCATAATCACCATCATTATGTTTGGAGGAAAAGGGGGAGGCTTGCAAGCCAAAGAACACCATCCCAACTGTGAAGCATGGGGGTGGC
Source organism: Oncorhynchus nerka (assembly GCF_034236695.1). Lineage (NCBI taxonomy): Eukaryota > Metazoa > Chordata > Actinopteri > Salmoniformes > Salmonidae > Oncorhynchus > Oncorhynchus nerka. The sequence continues at coordinate 23,825,300 of NC_088418.1, forward strand.
AGCATCATGTTGTGGGGGTGCTTTGCTGCAGGAGGGACTGGTGCACTTCACAAAATAGGTGGCATCATGAGGTAGGAAAATTATGTGGATATATTGAAGCAACATCTCAAGACATCAGTCAGGAAGTTAAAGCTTGGTCGCAAATGGGTCTTCCAAATGGACATTGACCCCAAGAATATATACAAAGTTGTGGCAAAATGGCTTAAGGACAACAAAGTCAAGGTATTAGAGTGGTCATCACTAAGCCCTGACCTCAAACCTATAGAACATTTATGGGCAGAACTGAAAAAACGTGTGCGAGCAAGGAGGCCTACAAACCTGACTCAGTTACACTAGCTCTGTCAAGAGGAATGGGCCAAAATTCATCCAACTTATTGTGGGAAGCTTGTGGAAGGCTACCCGAAACGTTTGACCCAAGTTAAACAATTTAAAGGCAATGCTATCAAATACTAATTGAGTGTATGTAAACCTCTGACCCACTGGAAATGTGATGAAAGAAATAAAAGCTGAAATAAATAATTCTCTCTACTATTATTCTGACATTTCACATTCTTAAAATAAAGTGACAGGGAATTTTTACTAGGACTAAATGTCATAAATTGTGAAAAACTGAGTTTAAATGTATTTGGCTAAGGTGTATGTAAACTTCCGACCTCAACTGTATTTCCCTAACAAAATCATATCCACCCATTTGCCATTTCCATCAGGCTTGTCTCTATTTTTCTTATGCGTTAGGTAATACTTTCCAAAAAATGGTTGGATTTAAACGTGATTTGAGAGAGAGAGAGAGAGAGAGAGAGAGAGAGAGAGAGAGAGTGTGGTACCACTTTTACACAGTAGCAGTCCTGAGGTTCTGATAAAAGAGGAAGGGAGAGAAGGAGAAAGGGAGGGAGAGGATACAGCAGAGTGACCCCTGTTCTCTAGCAACTCCATAGACTGAGGAGTACTGTCCAGTGAGCTGAACCGGACAGCGGCACCCGGGCTCTGTGGCTGGAGTCAGAGGCCAGAGGGGCTACCACAGTAGAATTAAAGGGGCTTTGGCTGTTCTAGCCATTGTATTTCTATGATAGGCACTAAGCTAGGTGTTACATGGGTTATAGTCATTAGACCAGGCCTAGGCAAAGACCGGCCCGGGGTCCGTATGCGGCCTTCGACCTGATTCAATACGGCCCGCGGAATCATGCTCAGATCACATAAAGAATTTGTGATAGTAAAGTTTTGAAAAACGTATTTGTTTTTTCAAATTAAAAGCCCAATGAATACTCACCTTTGTGTAATGATGTAACTCCCACCGCTTGTGGGACATTTATTTTGAAGACACGTATAAATAGTAACTGCGCAAGGACAAGCTGACACACGCCACAAATAGTAGCTAGCTAGAAATTGCGCAAAAAAATATTTTTCTAAGAAAAGGGAAGTAGAAAATGAATGTAGGGTGTTCCAGCAAGAGTGGACATCGAAATATTTCTTTATTGAGATATAAGGAAAAACTGTTTGCTTATTGTGCAAAGATAGCAACGATGTCTTGAAAGACAAAGCATGCAGAGAAATATAGGAATAATTGACTCTGCAGCAATACTTTGACCCGAGAAGAAAGAGCTGTTAGGAAATGTTTCTCTGCCAAGACGAACAGTGACACGGCGTGTTGAGGACTTCGCAGAGAATATGGAACAACAGTTGAAAGACAAGGTAAAGGATTTCACCTATTTCTTCTTGGCCCTGGATGAGAGCAGTGATGCAAGTGACATGGCGCAGTTATTGATATTCTTACGAAGCATAACCCCTGACTTTGAAATGACAGAGGGGCTTGCTTCAGTGCAGTCAATGAAGAGCACAGGGAAACATTTATTGGAGGTTAATAAGTGTGCGGCAAAGCTGGGACTGAGTTTTGAAAAGTTATCCAGTGTGACCACTGATGGGTGCCCAAACTTCACAGGAAAAAACATTAGCCTTTTGAAAAGGATACAAGACCAAGTAGCTGAGCTGAACCCAGACCAGAAAATTGCATTAATTGCATGAATAATTGCATTATTCATCAAGAGGTGCTCTGTAAATGTGTTCTGAAAATGAGCCATTTTGTGGATACAGTCACTAAAGTAATTAACTTCATAAGAGCAAAATCTTTAAACCACATGCAGTTTGTCTCACTGTTGGAAGAGACAGAGTCGGGTCATGCAGATCTCCCCTACCACACAAACGTGAGATGACTGAGTTTGGGGAAGGTGCTTAAAAGTGTGTGGGACCTGAAGTCTGATATTGCTGAGTTTTTGCAAATGGATGGAAAATATGTGGATTTCCCTCAACTGCAATATAAAGAATGGTTGGCTGATTTTGCCTTCACTGTGGACATCATGGCCCTCATGAATGAACTGAATTCCAAACTACAAGGGAAGGGCCTTTTTGCACATCAGATGTACAGCCTTGTCAAAGCCGTCAAGGGAAAATTACTCCTCCTGACCCGGCAAGTAGAAGCAGACAATCTCACCCACCTTCCAACACTACTAGTCTGTTCCCTATCAGATGACAACAATCTCACCCACCTTCCGACATTACTAGTCTGTTCCCTATCAGATGACAACAATCTCACCCACCTTCCGACATTACTAGTCTGTTCCCTATCAGATGACAACAATCTCACCCACCTTCTGACATTACTAGTCTGTTCCCTATCAGATGACAACAATCTCACCCACCTTCCGACATTACTAGTCTGTTCCTATCAGATGACAACAATCTCACCCACCTTCCGACATTACTAGTCTGTTCCCTATCAGATGACAACAATCTCACCCACCTTCCGACATTACTAGTCTGTTCCCTATCAGATGACAACAATCTCACCCACCTTCCGACATTACTAGTCTGTTCCCTATCAGATGACAACAATCTCACCCACCTTCCGACATTACTAGTCTGTTCCCTATCAGATGACAACAATCTCACCCACCTTCCGACATTACTAGTCTGTTCCCTATCAGATGACAACAATCTCACCCACCTTCCGACACTACTAGTCTGTTCCCTATCAGATGACAACAATCTCACCCACCTTCCGACACTACTAGTCTGTTCCCTATCAGATGACAACAATCTCACCCACCTTCCGACACTACTAGTCTGTTCCCTATCAGATGACCAGCGGGAGAAGTATACATCGCTGCTGTGTGCTTTGAACGGTGAGTTTTCTCATCGTTTTGAGGATTTCAAAGTGTTGTAAAATGACATGCTGTTGGTTTCTTCTCCTTTCACCTTTAATGTGGATAACTCTCCCACTGACCTGCAACTTGAGCTTATCGACCTTCAGTCTGATGCAGTGATTGGAGAACTATTCAAAACCATGCCACTAATGTGGTTCTATGCATCTCTCGATGAACAACAATTTCCAAAGATGAGGAGTCATGTTCAGAAGACGTTTGTACTGTTTGGGTCAACCTATGTATGTGAACTGACATTTTCAGTGATGAAATATAACAAGTCAAGGCACAGATCACCTCTTACTGGCTCTCACCTCTCAGCAATCCTGCGAATAGCGACGTCAGAAACTATACCTGACTTCACTGCTCTAGTCAATACCCATCAGAGACTTCACACCGGTTGGGTGGTTTAAATGTAATGTTGAGCTCTCTCTCTTGTGTTTTTGTGCATACCCATACCCGTTAACAAGAGTTCTGTCCGTGTACTTTTCCCTCCGTGTAGTTCATTGCATGTTTAATAATGAAAATACCTACCAAATGAGAACATGGATGTGGTTTATTTCTGTGCATGTTAAAAAAGTTAAATAAGTAGCATATCTGGATGTGACAGTAGATAGACAGTAGATATATCTGTCAACACAAGCATACACATGATGTATAATCCTGTAATATGATTCTGGCCCGCGATGGCAAAAATCTATTATAATATGGCCCTCCATGGAAAATAATTGCCCAGGCCTGCATTAGACCATTATATCTACCCTACACACACTATTTGGTACACTCACATGCATGTTAATAACCTCTACTGGATCAGTGGGACCCCCGGGGACGGTTTAGCTAACACAGGCTAATGCGATTAGCATGAGGTTGTAAGTAACAAGACAATTTCCCAGAACATAGACACATCTTATATTGGCAGAAAGCTTAAATTCTTGTTAATCTAACTGCACTGTCAAATTTACAGTAGCTATTACAGTGAAATAACTCCATGCTATTGTTTGAGGAGAGTGCACAGTTATGAACTTGAAAAGTTATTAATAAACCAATTAGGCACATTTGGGCAGTCTTGCTACCAAATTTTGAACCGAGATGCAATGGTTCATTGGATCAGTCTAAACTTTGCACATACGATGCTGCCATCTAGTGGCCAATATCTAAATTGCACATAGATTCCTAAGTCATATATTATCTTTTACCAGATCTAATGTTATATTCTCATACATTACATTCACATTTCCACAAACTTCAAAGTGTTTCCTTTCAAATGGTATCAAGTATATGCATATCCTTGCTTCAGGTCCTGAGCTACAGGCAGTTAGATTTGGGTATGTCATTTTAGACATCCTTAAGAGGTTCTTGTACAGTTACTGAAGTCACATTAAATGTTGTCTTTACTATGGATGAAGTGATATATGACATGCTATTTATCAAATCAATTCTCTGTAATTAATATTAGCTGATTAAACTAATCATGTAAATGTAATTAACTAGGAAGTTGGGGCACCACGGAAGAATGTTTATAGATTCCTTTTATAGCGCTGTTGTCTTCCGAATAAACTCTTAAAGACCTGGTAATCTTTTATATCAATAGCAATCACTTATTAATCGTCACCTTATTCAGTCTCATCTGAACGTCATAGAATTCTTGGTTATCCTCATGAACCCTGGCTAACAAGTTGAATCAGCAATACAAAATTTGGTTTATTTATTTACTAAATATTTAAATAATCACACAGAATTACATATACACAGGATGGATCATACGTTGATTACTAATTATGTCATAAAAGAAAACGTCCCTAGCGGAAGAAACCGATATGACGGCTGGTTAGACAAAGAAAGGTGGTTGGGTTTGAATTCAAATGTGGGAAGACTGACAAACAAAAGGATTGGGTCTCTATTTGATCTTATGAAGCTATGCTATCGGAAATAACGAATCTTATGCATTCTAAATAACCGCCCATTCGGAAAAGGAAAATGCAAGAAATATATTTACACTGAGCTGCGCTTCGACAGATTGGTCGAAGATGGAAGGCTGGGTCGCCCAGCAGAGAACTCCCTTGTCCTTTGAAGAATATTTCTGGGCGGATACGTTGTAGTCTGTCATCTTGTGATAGATCGGATACAGTGTCGTACCATCGTTGTGTGGTAGAACGGATACGTTGTAGTACTCTGTCGTTCTGAAGAGATTGTCCGTCCTTTCCAAGGCCATGTACGTTTACAGCTGCTGCTGCTAACTCAACGTCTAGGATGTATCACTTCTTTAGTGAATAGTGAGTTCAAAATCCGTAACAAGTTGCCATACTATAAGCTCATGTTATATTCTGGCTGGTATAGTCGAAATTCATCCTTCCAGCGTGGCGATCGTCACCTCCACGTTGAAATTCGCCCTTCTAAACGTATGGACATCAGTCCTCATGTCATCGGGAACACAATGTTAATTTCGTTAGGTTGTAGTCGTTCAACCATTCGCAACCAGAGCTCACACTGAGGTTGGCTTAGTTCGCCGTGAATTGAGTCATGGGGGCTCTTATAGAAATGTAGAAAAGGGGTTGGTTCATCATTTCCAACCAATGCCTATTCACGTGGGCGTGGCCACTGAGTATATTTTACTTATGAAAACAATTCTCATTTTAAAAACTAAAATCACATTTAATCTTTTCACAAATAGTTTCATATTTCAACATTTAAATTGCACAACAATTCCATGTGAATCTGATAACTTGAATGTATAGACTTCCAAGATATAGTTTGTCATCCTATCATCAGTAATAATGTCTCAGACGACAACTGATATGACAACTGGTTGGATTACATAAAGATTGTTCTTTTCCCCAACCTTTTGATGTTACCATACTCTCTCTATGTTAACAAGAGTCCTTCCAAGAGTCCATTCTGTAGAGTAGAGAGAGAAAAGGGGGAAATGTATTTATGGGGGTCATAACCCTCACCAACAGGGCAACTTCATGACCATGTGGAATAGTCAACCATGCACATCACTGAATAGTACATATTCACATCCTGCGTCTTTGTAGGCTAATATCAGTTCTGGGCAGAATATACAGGAAGAGGTGCCAAGATATCAGCTGGCTGGTTGTCAACCACGTGGAGCTGTCAGTGTACAGCAACAGTCCTGAACCCCAGCGTAGAGGGAGGCAGAGGGGGCTACAGGTGTTGACTGGGGGATCCCTAAGACGTCTGGCAAGGGAAGAAAATACCCTGGGAGAGGGGTAAATATGCTACCTCTCTTTCCTCTCCTCTCTCCTAATCTACAGAGACAATCACTCAAACAGCCAACCTAAATTCAACTTCAGACAGAAACACGTATAGGAGCCTCCAAGGATTCACAGAGAGAGAGAGAGAGAGAGAGTTGGAGGGAGAAAGGGGAGAGAGAGATGAGAGAGGGGGGAATAGTAGAGAGTGAAAAGAGAGGGGGAGGGAGAGGATGAGAGAGAGAGAGGGGGTGAGAGGGGAGAAAGAGATGGGCATGTAGGGGGAGGGAGAGGATGAGAGAGAGAGGGAGAAGATGAGAGGAGAGAAAGAGATGGGCGAGAGAGGGGGAATAGTAGAGAGTGAGAAGAGAGGGGGAGGGAGAGGGGAGAAAGAGATGGGCATGTGGGGGGAGGGAGAGGATGAGAGAGAGAGAGCGAGAGAGAGGAGGAGAGGGGGAGAAAGAGATGGGCAAGAGGGGAGGGAGAGGGGGGATGAGAGAGAGAGGGGGGGAGGGGTGAGAGAGGGGGGTAGGGAGAGGATGAGAGAGGGTGAGAGAGAGAGGGGTAGGGGAGAGGATGAGAGAGAGAGGGGTAGGGAGAGGATGAGAGAGAGAGAGAGTTGGAGGGAGAAAGGGGAGAGAGAGATGAGAGAGGGGGAATAGTAGAGAGTGAAAAGAGAGGGGGAGGGAGAGGATGAGAGAGAGAGAGGGGGTGAGAGGGAGAAAGAGATGGGCATGTAGGGGGAGGGAGAGGATGAGAGAGAGGGAGAAGATGAGAGGGGAGAAAGAGATGGGCGAGAGAGGGGGAAAGAGATGGGCATGTGGGGGGAGGGAGAGGATGAGAGAGAGAGAGCGAGAGAGAGGAGGAGAGGGGAGAAAGAGATGGGCAAGAGGGGAGGGAGAGGGGGATGAGAGAGAGAGGGGGGTAGGGAGAGGGTGAGAGAGAGGGGGTAGGGAGAGGATGAGAGAGGGGTGAGAGAGAGAGGGGTAGGGAGAGGATGAGAGAGAGAGGGGTAGGGAGAGGATGAGAGAGAGAGAGGGGGGAGGGAGAGGATGAGAGAGAGAGAGAGGGGGAGGGGAGAGAGAGAGGGGTAGGGAGAGGATGAGAGAGACAGCCAGCCAGTCGAGAGAGTGTTGAAAACTTTGGGCCGATAATCCTCTTTTTCTCTCTCTTTTCCTCTCTTCCAGTGAGGGAGCGGTTATGTAAAAGACATCTATAATTCTGTTCTATGAAACATCAAAGCCTTGCACCACCTCCTCACAATCTGAATATACTGTATGCTGTGTCCAGGGAAAAGATAGAGGGAGCTGAGAGGGTGGAGGTTTGAGCTAGAAATACTTCATGGGGAGATTTAGAAAGTTGGGAGATTTAAACTGTTTTACAACAATAATCATTTGAGGAATAATCACAAGGAACTGACAATGTAGGCCAACATGTTGGAATCGACAGGATCAAGGCATAATATTGATATATCCATGCACAGGATATTATGCATTATATAATTATAAGGGATTAATATAAGGATTAACATAAGGGTTTAGCATTTTTTTCTGTGGGTTACAAAAACGTACCTTGGGTAGAATGATTATTCGCTTAAGTATGTCACAACCACAAATTCCATTCCCTGTGTCTATGTAGCAAATCAAATCAAACTTTATGTAAAGTGCATTTTAAATCACAACTCACTTTACACTAAAACAATAAAATGAAAAAAGTAAAAGGGAGCAGTAAAAAGTATGAATAAAAAAACATAAACCAGGGCATCCCGAGTGGCGCAGCGGTCTAAGGGTCTGCATCGCAGTGCTAGAGGCGTCACTATCCCGGCCCTGACCGGGAGACCTATGAGGCGGCGCACAATTGTCCGTGTTAGTGGAGGGTTTGGCTGGCCCATCCCACTCTAGCGACTTGTGTGGCGGGCCGGTAGCATGCTGACACGGTCGCCAGTTGTACGGTGTTGTCTCCGAAGAAATTGGTGCTTCTGGGTTAAGCGGGAAGTTTGTCGAGAAGCAGTGTGGCTTCGCATGGCTCTTGACCTTCGCCTCTTCTGAGTCCGTATGGGAGTTGCGGCGATGGGACAAGACTGTAACTACTCGTTGAATGTCGTGAAATTGACGAGGTAAAAAGTAACAGAACAAAAAAAATGACATAAAACAGAGGATGCCGAAAACAACACTGATTAAAGGATATAAAGGTGAGGTTTTAAAAGTGATTTAAAAACTTCAATGGTGTCTGCCTCTCTTACCTGACAGGGCAATAACCTGACAGGGCAATAACTGTTCCATAACCGAAGAGCTTTGATAGAGAATGCTCCACCCCCTGCTTTGGTTCTGCATTTAAGTACAGTAAGTGGACCAGCTCCTTGGGAGCAGAGCTCCCTCACTGGGGTTGTGTGGAACGAACATGTCTGTCAGATATAACCAGGCAAGGCAAAGCAGAGGTTTTAAATATTAAGAGGAAGATGATAAAATCAGACCAATACCATACAGGCAGATGAAACTGGAGTGGTGTGCTTTCTAGTGTTGGTTAAAATGCGAGCTGCAGTGTTTTGTATAAGTTGTAGGCTTTTAATAGTGCAGTATGTGCAGCTCGAGAGGAGGGCATTGCAGTAGTCCAATCAAGATTAAATAAACGCATGGAACAATTTTTCGGCATCTGGCTGAGTGATGAAGTGAAAAAACTGGAAATGTTTAGGATATGCCTTTTATGTGGTTGTCAAAAGTTAGGCCGGGGTCAAAGGTAACACCAAGGTTTTTAACGTCCATGTTTGGTGTAATGAGACAACCATTAATGTTGAGAGTGAGCGCTGAAACTTTGTTTGTGAGTTTCTTGTGGCCAAGTAGTATCATCAGTTTAAAACCATCCAGTTACTACCATCTGTTATGCACGGCAGGCTGACTGTAAAGTATCGTCTGGTTTAAAATACAATTGGGTGTCATCAGCATAGCAGTGAAAGTGTATGTTGTGCTAGTGGATGACATTTTCTAAGGGGTAGCATGTATAAGGAAAATAAAAGGGGTCCAAGCACAGAACCTTGAGGAACGTCAAATAAATTATTGCCTAGCTGTCACGTTCTGACCTTTATTTCCTTTGTTTTGTCATTATTTAGTATGGTCAGGGCGTGAGTTGGGTGGGCAGTCTGTTTGTTTTGGCCTAGTATGGTTCTCAATCAGAGGCAGGTGTCATTAGTTGTCTCTGATTGAGAATCATACTTAGGTAGCCTGGGTTTCACTGTGTGTTTGTGGGTGATTGTTCCTGTCTCTGTGTTTTGCACCAGATAGGGCTGGTTTGGGTTTTCACGGTTCTTGTTTTTGTTAGTTTGTTCATGTGAAGTGATTTATTAAAACATGAATCAAAATAACCACGTTGCGCTTTGGTCCGCCTCTCCGTCAATGGAAGAAATCCCTTACACTAGCTGAACAAATTGTTAGCGCTCAGAGAGGTAGGATTTGAACCAGTTAAGAATCTGTCCTCGTAGTCCAACCAAGTCTTCCAACCTCCTAATAAGAATAGCAGTAGGTCATTCACTACCTTGACAAGCGCAGTCTCAGTGCTGTGAAATTGTCTAGAAGATGCTGTTTGAATTTTTTTTATTATGTAAGCTGCTGGATTATGGTCTTCTCTAGTATCTGATGCAGAAAAAGCTTTTGAAAAAGCTTCTACAATGATCCTAATGTATCTTTGGTCTGTTTTGAAACATATGAGTGTCGCCCAGCTTCCCCATTATCCCATGTGTATTTATGCCTGTGTTCTCTGTTTGTCTGTTGCCAGTTCAATTTGTTTTTGTGAAACCTACCAGCGTTTGTTCCCCTACTCTTGTCTGTCTTGCTCCTGTTTTCTAGTCCTTCCCGGTTTTGACCCTTCTGCCTGCCCTGACCCTGAGCCTGCCTGCCGTTCTTTACCTTGCCCCACCTCACTAGATTATACACCCCTGCCTGCCCTGACCCTGAGCCTGCCTGCCGTTCTTTACCTTGCCCCACCTCACTAGATTATACACCCCTGCCTGACCTGACCCTGAGACTGCCTTTCCGTTCTGGACCTTTTGCACCCTCTCTGGATTACTGACCTCTGCCTGCCTTTGACCTGTCGTTTGCCTGCCCCTGTACAAGAAATAAACTTTTGTTTCTTTGACACCGTCTGCATCTGGGTCATACCTTAAACCTGATAATGGGTTTGATTAAATATGATTAAAATATTATATGCCAATCCCTCAAGTAGAAGGCAAGGTGACCCCATCTCACCTCTGCTATTTTTATTGTCGATGGAGACCCTGGTCCAGGCAATTCGATAATCAAAAGAATTTACACCAATATATCTCAGTTCTTCAGATCACATTTACATTTGAGTCATTTCACTCTCATCCAGAGTGACTTACAGTAGAGAGTGCATACATTTTCATACTTTTTTCACACTGGTCCCCCAATGGGAATCGAATCCACAACCCTGGCGATGCAAGTGCTATGCTATACTGAACTGCACAGGACCACACGTCATCTCATTATTCACTGACAATATCTTACTTTATCTAGACAATGTATCTCATCTCTCCCAAACGCTTTGAAGATCATAGACAAATTCAGCTCTGTCTCAAGTTAGAAAACAAATCTAACCAAATCTGACCTACTGCCCCCCCAAGAACCTGACAGAGGACCCCACCTCTACTTATGGAATCCCAATCATTTCTCATTTTAAATATTTAAGAATAGATATATTTCCTTCTTTAGATAAAACCATTGCCAAAAACGTTTAAAATGTTTTTTTTTATTATCTCGGTTGAATTTCATGAGCCTTTCATAAAATCCACAGGTCATTTTCAAACTGTATATGGAGAGGTAAGATATCCCAGATGAAATGAACACATTTACAAAGAGGGATAGACTCTGGAGTGCTATCTGTTCCAAACTTCAAATTGTATTTCCAAGTACTAGCATTTCACCCAAATATAAATTGGTTGAGACATGACTCTTCCACTCCCTGGCTGAGAATAGAGATAACTATGATGGCTCCCATTGCACTGGAAGAAGTGGTGTTCATTGATCTACATATCTCTTAAACAATGTAAACCACGCTTTGGCCCTATTATTGCTCAAGCTATTTCTATTTGGCGCAAAATTGGTAAACTATGCAATCGGGGAACTAAATGGCATAGCCAGACTCCAATATTAAACAATAATGTCTTGCGATCATCGGGAAGACAGCCTTTCACATCACCCCAATGGTCCAAATGCGGTATCCGTAATCCATACCCTTGGCAATATCATGGATAGTAATGGCTTGAGGGCATTGCAAGATCTTAAATAAGCATTTATATTACCATGTGACTTTTTTTTCTCTTAATGATGATAGCCTCTTGAATATCTTCATTCAATCAGAGAAGATAACTGCTGGGAAAAAATTTGGGCTCTAAGATGGCAACCACCTCACTCTCTCCCATTTAACCAGTGGATACAGTTACTATTAGAAGATATAACATTACAATTATCGACAGCAAGAATTAATTTTATAACTATACCATTGGAGGCTAGTGGGAGGAGCTATAGGAGGATGAGTTCATTGTAATGGCTGAAATGGCATGAAAGGAGCGGAATCAAACGTGGTCTCCATATGTTTGATACCGTTCCATTCCAACCATTACAATGAGCCCGTCCTCCTATAGCTCCTCACACCAGCCTCCACTGATATATACATTGCCTTCAGAAAGTATTCATACCGTTTGACTTATTGCCACCTATAGGCCAATCAGTGCCATTCTTTTTGACTAAGTTACTCATGGCCTGTAGTTTCTGTGTGCCGAACTAGAAAAAAAGTTACCAGTCTATGCTTGAGCTATTTTATGCAAAGGATATAAATCCTAAAATAACAATAGGTTTCACAGCTTTTTTGTGAATACCTAATTAAACAATTGTATGAAACAACATTTTTGGATGCTATTCAGTCACACTGGTAACCAACTATGATATTGTTGCTTGGTGTGCTAGAACACTAGTTAAGAGCAGTTTTGTATAAAAATCTATGACAATCAAAACCTCTTAAGGAACGGCCCCTTTTTTAAAAATGTTGCCTAAAATGACATACCCAAATCTAACTGCCTGTAGCTCAGGCCCTGAAGCAAGGACCTGGTACCATTTTTGAAAGGAAACACTTGGAATTGTGTGGAAATGTGAAAAGAATGTAGGAGAATATCACACTTTAGATCTGGTAAAAGATAATACAACACAAAAAACAACCGTTTAAAAAAAAAGGCCCAGGTGCAATTTAGATATTGGCCACTAGATGACAGCAGTGTATGTGCAAAATTTTAGTCTGATCCAATGAAACATTGCATTTCTGTTCCAAATGTTGTATCAAGACTGCCCAAATGTGCCTAATTTGTTTATTAATAACTTTCATGTTCAAAACTGTGCACTCTCCTCAAACAATAACATGGTATTGTTTCACTGTAATTGCTACTGTAAATTGGACAGTGCAGTTAGATTAACAAGAATTTAAAGTATATATATATTTTTTAAACATATAAGCAGCCAGTGCTTACCTTGCCCATGTTTATTCTGGTGTTGTACATGTTTGCTAACTGTACTAATGGTTGCTGCTCCTGAACTGACTTGCTACCTGGTTAACCTTTTATTTTATACCTGACCAAACCTAAAGAATCCCTAGCCTCATTGTTCAAACCCCTGACCCAGCAACATGCCACAGAAGCCTACTGAAGCGACTGAGGTGACGTCCACATTTCCAGGGACTGGACCAGTCAGTTTTTAGAAAAGGCTGTTTCTGAATTGGCTGTTTCTCAAATTAAGTAACATGAAGCCTTTTTGAGAGTTTACAACAGCTAGTAACAGCCTTGACATTGGAAGTTCTCCATACATTGTGCAAAACTTTCTTAAGATTTGAAAGCCTATTTGAAAGATGCCTTTTATTAAATATTGATAATACATGGCTCAATGTTATATTGTAAGCTCATTTGATTTAAGACAAAAAACTAGAAGTCACACATATTGCCTTAAGAGTGAAAGTCTGGGGTTAACTTGTTTGGTTAAACTTAATCTTCATTTGCTCCACGTGTCATACTACTATGGCTGACCCTGTAACACAACACATTTCACTGCACCTGTCCTTTGTGTGACAATAAAACATTTATTTAATACATAATCAAAAGTGAGTTGTTACTTAACCTTTGCTTTTCATAATCATGATACTGGAGAAATTTAAGACATTTAAGAAATGTTATTTTATCTTTTGTTAATATTTCAAATACATCAACAATCCATTTAGTTAATTCCTCACAATTTTTTTTAGTTGGTAACACTTATTTTAAAGAACTCTTAATTAATAAAGGGGTTTCAAAAGTAAAGTAGTTACTATAAGTGGTTTACAACTGCAAAAGAAAGAGATTTAGCAGTACCTTATTGTAAAATGTGAACAGGAATTCATATTAGTATCTGTGTACAAATTATGGTAGCACTTTATTTACTCAACTATTTTTTTTAAAAATGTGTACAAATTAATAAAAAGTAAAAAGCTGAAATGTCTTGAGTCAATAGGTAGTAAGTTCAAGAATAAAAATGTGTTAAACAAGTCACATAATAAGTTGCATGGACTCTGTGTGCAATAATAGTGTTTAGCATGATTTTTAATGACTACCCCATCTCTGTACCCCACTCATGCAATGTTCTGTAAGGTCCCTCAGTCGAACAGTGAGTTTCAAACACAAATTCAACCACAAAGACCAGGGAGGTTTACCAATGCCCTGCAAAGATACAAAATATTGGTAGATGGGTAAAAATACAATTAAAATCAGACATTAAATATCCCTTTGAGTATGGTGAAGTTATTAATTACTCATTGGATGGTGTATCAATACACCCAGTCACTATAAAGAAAATAGGTGTCCTTCCTAACTCAGTTGCCGGAGAGGAAGGAAACCACTTAGGGATTTCACTATGAGGCCAAACAGAGTTTAATGGCTGTGATAGGAGAAAATGGAGGATGGATCAACAACATTGTAGTTACTTCACAGAACTAAACTAATTGACAGAGTGAAAATAAGGAAGCCTGTAAAGAATAACAAATATTCAAAAAAATTCATCCTGGTTTCAACAAGGCACTAAAGTAATACTGCAAAAAATATTTGTGTCCTGAATACAAAGTGTTATGTTTGAGGCAAATCCAATACAACACATTACTGAGTACCACTCTCCATATATGTCTTTTTTGTCTCAGTCTGCTTTCCATCGGACAGAGCAGGACAATAACCTAAAACACAAGGCCAAATCTGCACTGGAGTTGCTTACCAAGAAGACAGTGAATGTTCCTGAGTGGCCGAGTTACAGTTTTGACTTATCCCGAAAGACTGTAATTGCTGCCAAAGGTGCTTCTAGAAAGTATTGACTCAGGGGTATGAATACTTATGAAAATTATATATTTCTGTAGTTCATTTTCAATAAATTAGTAAAAATGTCTAAAAACATGTTTTCACTTTATCTTTATGGGGTATTGTGGTTAGATGGGTGAGAAAATAAATATATTTAATCCATTTGAATTCAGGCTGCAACACAACAAAATGTGCAATAAATCAAGGGGTATGAATATTTTTTGAAGGTCTCAAAACCCAGGCAGTTTGTGTCATGTTCAGTGTAACTGCCGTTGAGTATAATTCTGATATATCATGGCTGCGTTAGACAGACAGCCCAATTCTGATCTTTGTTTCACTAATTGGTATTTTGACCAATCAGATAAGCTCTGAAAAATATCTGGTGCAAAAAGATCTGATGTGGTTGGTCAAAAGACCAATTAGCGGAAAAAAATACAAGACTTGGGATGCCTGTCTAAACGCAGCCTATGAGAAACAAGGCCAGGCACACATAGTTATGACTCTGCTGACCCCCATTGTTCTCTGATACACACTGCAGTTAAAAGACACAAGCTGAGTCCACAGATACCACTTACTGGTCGGGTCTAGCTTCTCCACCCGATGAGAAAGGGAAATGAAAGGTGTTACCATCTTGCATTCAAGTAGATTGTTATTACAACTATGTAAAAGGTACATCTATGTTATTTTGAGAGTCCTACAAACTGTATATTTTTAAAATAAGACAAAGGTTCACAAGACTGATTCTAAAACATTTATTTCCATGTCACAAAAACGGCTTTGCATACCCCTGTGCATATTCGTGTGCACATGTTTCACTGCCAGTGAAAAGAAGATATTACTCAGTCTCACAACACCGATGGTATCAGACAGTGTGCAACATTCTTCATTCACTCTTAACGGGAAAACCTTGCATAGTACTATGTAGCAGGCTCTTTCCACCGGGTGCAAAGGTTCAGTCGAGCAGAGATTAAATTATGAAAATGACGTAATCATGGATCTCATGTAGGTCATATTTTGCACACTAGATTCATACACATCACACATACCAAGTTACAGTATATTCAATTCAAGTTATTTGATCTGTATTGCACTTCATTTTAACTCACTCTTGGTCTGCATCAAATGGATCAAGATGAATAAGACATTTGCTGTAAACGCCAACAGCAAAATACTTTGGTATAATCCAGCACATTTGAATGTCATTGGAAAATATCACTGTCCACACACAAGAACCCTGAAATACATTGGCTGGATGTAGGAAGGCCTTATTGGAAACCATGGAGCCACAGTTATGACTGTGCCTATACTGTATGCACTTCAGAGATTCTTTGTGTACATGCTCCAAATATCAGTCCCCCCCTGTTGTTCATGCATCCTCCTGAGTCTTGACCAATCAGTCTCGTTATGACTTGTTTACAGGTCTCGTCTCCAAGCAGTTCCTGTATGGAGTATTGACACAAATCTTTTCCGGCCACAATTTACATTAGAGAAAATAGTATTTCCTTTATGTTCATTTTAGGGAAATAACTTGTCTAAATACCAACAAAGAATAAACAAAAAAAGTACTCCAAATGCATGAAATTGCAAACCTGTTACATGTAACCTCATAACATTACATTACACATGACTTTCCTTTGTTTAAAGTAAGTAAGTAGCCTGGTCCAAGCCAGAATGGCCCATTGGGCAGGAGCCTATCTCCTGTATATGTAGCGTGAGCGTGATGCAATTTGATGTACACCCCGTGGACAGTAACTAGCCTTTCACGGTGCCTTCATTTGTGTAAATCCAATGAAAATACGTTTAAGTGTGGGCCAATTTCCTTTCCCCTCATTTCCCGTAATCGAAAAGGGAAAAAGTTGTTGTACCAACAATACCAACAATGCATTAACTAGCTGTCGTCATTGGCTTCAGCACTACCCTGGACAAGCTGCTGGAGAAGGCCTTCTTCATCCGCCTGTTCAGACGCAAAGAGGTGACCCTCCTGCAGCTCGCCAATGAGAAGTCGCTGCAGCAGAAGGGTATCACCGTCAAACAGAAGAGGTGAGTGAGGGCTAGAGACACAGCATGAGCTCTTTCGGTTGTAATTGAAATTGGAGAGATAATTTACTTCTAGAGAAATGATTGGGGATCCTAATAAATCAAATCAAAATGTACTCAAATCCACTGTCTAATTGAATATATGATTTTTTTTCAAATGAATCTAAATTACACCGTAACTGTCTTCAGTGTTTCCCCTAGGATTTGTTTCAGCAGTGGTGGCAAGGGTAGCGGGGGTGGATTTCTACTAGCGTTAGCGCAACGACAGGCTAGCCGTTTCAATAGACTTCCAGTCACTGAGTCAACGACTATCCATTTAAAAGTGTGTCTGGCATATATTAAAACCAAAAATTACATCATCATTTTTTGCAGCAGTGGCAACAATTTCCGCACCTGCTAAATGAATATAGGAGAAACACTGGTCTTGGTGCTCTGGTTGTTTCCCTGATATCCGACGCTCTTGTGTCCAATGCTAGACACCTTCCTGCTGGCGCTGCCCCTCACCGCCCCTTCCTTCATTCTGACGCTACTACTCCCACCCTCGGACATGGTCCTTCCCCTCCTTTTCTGCTCCTCCTCCTCCTCCATCTCCACCTCCTCCTGCTGCAGGTTCCGGAGCTTCTGACAGTCGCATACCCGCTCCTCTGGCTGCTCCCCGGTGGGACGGAACCACTTCAATGAAGCGTAGACGAGCTCTACGAAACTGGACAAGGCAGATACCACTCCCACGGCGAAGTAGAAACAGAGGAAGACTGTCTTCTCCATGGGGCGTGACACGAAGCAGTCCACCGTGTAGGGGCATGGGAAGCGGCTGCATGGGAACTGGGCCTCAACCTGGAAACCGTACAGCCACCACTGACCTACCAGAAATCCCACTTCTGTCACCAAACGGAAGGCCACGTTTATAACATAGAGCTGTCGGAGATGGCGCTCTTCTCTGGCGGCGTTGCTAACCAGCTGGCTGAACCTTGGCTGGCCTAACTGCATGGTCCTCTTGTTGTGGTGGTGCATGGCGTACATGAGGAAGATGAGGGACGGAGTGGAGATGAGGACTATGTGGAACACCCAAAAGCGGTACTGGGAGATGGGGAAGGCATCATCGTAACACACCTGCTTGCAGCCCGGCTGCAGTGTGTTACAGGCAAACTCCCCCTGCTCGTCTTCGAACAAGTCGCCGGCGACAGTGCCCAGGATGAGGATGCGGAAGACCAGCATGAGCAGCAGCCAGAAGCGGCCCAGCATAGGGGAGTGGACCTGGAGGGCATCGAAGAGGCCGCTGAGGAAGCTCCACTCACCCATGATGCGAGGACTTGGTCTGGGCTATTCCTCCTGGCTCTCTGGGGGTCTCTGGAGGTCTAGTGGAACTTGTATTCAGTCCATTTTCAGAAATGGTTATTCCTCATGAGTTACTGGCATGCAGGGTTGTCAAGTCAAAATGCCAAGTCTGCTCACAAGCCCTTCCTTAAGAAGTACTAAAATGGATGATAAAAATCTGAACAGGGTGATTTACAGATCAAAGGCTAATTCCATGGACGTGTGTCCTTCACATGACCTGAAACAAGACAGATCAAATATTTGATTGTGTAACATGCAGAAAAAAAATTAGAAAGATAGCTATTCCAATATATTCCCTCATCCACATTACATTTAATTAATTAACACAAGAAAATACCTGTATTAGATGAGAAGTTGCTTCAACTCCTTTTAAGCTTCCTTAGGAAATGAACCAATTCAGTGAAAACCGCTGCTCCTTCAATGACATTGAAGGACAGAGGTTTTGATTAGTTAAGAGGCACATAGGCAAAACAATATAGGTATATTATTGAATGTACTTAATATTACATACAAAACGACCCACACAAATAATTAACTTGCTCACATAGAGGTTAAACATACTGAGAGAACATACCAAACTTTTCAACCATATACATGGTAGATCGTCATAATAAGCCGTTTCCTGTACAAGCCTGGTAGAAGTACTCTTTAGCCTCTGGGCATACACACTCTGGGTGCCTAGTTTGTGGGCAGGTGCCTTCTTTGATTTGGTACTTCAGCCTGAGGCAGCCTTGAATCAATGGGTAGCAGTCAATGAGTCATCAAAATATTGTCAGTCAACAAAAAAAAACAAAGATCTGTAGAAAAACCTTTAAACATTAGGCATTATATCATCCATCTATTAAAGGTGCAAAGACAAAAAAAATGGAGCCAACCTGTGTTGGTTCCCTCAGTGTGCTTCTCCTAGCAAGCCGACTATTACCACAGTCTAACTCCACGTTAGACAGTGATAATGGTTGGCTTTTAGTAGTCGGCTTGCTGGGGCGTCAACGGGGAAGGAAATTCCTGTCACGTCCTATCTGGGATATCAAAGTACACAAACGTAATTACTGTTTACTCAAGAGTGCATACTCTTGATTGATGACGGCTTTTCCTAATGGCAGGAAGAGTCAGCACTTCCCAATCGGCCTGAGCAGTTCACAAGGGAGAACACAGGAACACCCCAGCATCAATACACTACCCACTGGGTAAAAACAGGTTGAATCCATGTTGTTACCATGTAATTTCAAACAAAAAAATATAATGTGATGAAGTTGATGGAAAATTGATTGGATTTGAAAAAATGTCACCAACATAAGGGAATTTCATATTTTCCCCCCAACTTTGAATCTAAATCCAATGACATGGTGAAATGTTTTGTTGAATTCACATTAGTTGACAACTCAATCAAATGTAAATCAAAACTAGACGTTGAACTGAAGTCTGCGCCCAGTGGGCACTGGTAGACCTACTGATAGAACAGCTGTGAGTGCTTTTGTATTGGGATTGGCTGGGCCGGCCAGTCCCTGACTTTGTTTTAATTTTCAAATAGCCTACACCCCTTTCCTGCAGTCAAATGAACAATTCATCCTCTAGTGGCCTCATGGGTGGAATGTTTGTCATCTTTTTCATAATTAATAAACATTATTTTTAAACCTGCTTAAAATCTGGTGTTTCTATGTCAAACGAACGGTTTTGTTATATTTCAGTTTTCTGTGATCTATATGAAATGTAATATTGGGATGCAAACTCAAAATTGAATACATTTAAACTCTATATCTGACATGGTACAGGTGTCTTCAGTTTTCAAGCCCATAACCATGTATGTGAAGTGAATACTTTGTTTTAAAGTAAATTTGACTACCAAGAAACACTGTGTGACCCTAATTTAGCCCACTGCAGAAAAAGGCTAGATTGAGTCATCCTTTGAACTTTAAATGTAGGCTACATGAGGTCAATACGTTTTTATGTCAGTATCGGATTAAACTGTGGGCTGAGGTAAATTGTTTAATTGCTACTTGCCCTGTTACAGTTTAGATGATTTAGTTACTTACATTAACCATGTTTGGAATCATAGCCTTCCATGTCGATGTGCAGGTTGGCATTTATTGCAATGCAGCTCTGCAGTGGTCACTAGCTGGCCTTGCCACATTCATAACATCTTATTTCAAACCCTAACTACACTGCTAACCTTATGCCTAACCTTAAATTATGACCGAAAAGCACATTTTTGGTTTCACCATAAAGAAAATTTTGACTATGCAAGCCGCAAAGTCAAAATTGCCTTTATGGTAAAAATGTCATGAGCTAGCTACTAGTTTAAAGCAATTAATAATCTAATTGTGACAAATAATTAATGCATGGACTACATTTATGAGAATATTTTGTTTACCTTATCAAGCTTGACGATACTCATTTATCAATCAAAAAAAGTGTTATGAGAGAGTGCACCACAAACATCTTTCCAGGGTGTTAGTGCATCCTCCTCCCAACACCACTGATAGGGAAAGGTTATCAATTTGCAAAAGTCAAGTCAGCTCATATTGTTGCTACCTTAGCTGTTATGCTAGCTGATGTGCTACTGAAGAGTGACACTAGCATATTGGTATTCAAAGACGGGAACATTGTTTGGGCAAATAATTAGTTAGGTAGCTAGCTTTCACATTAATTGTGCAAAAAATTCTAGCTAAGCGCTAGCCAGCTGAGGACTTCATCATTAAGAGACAGACTAATAGCTAGCTGAGCGCTAAGCCAGTCAGTGGCGCTGACAGATTGAAACTGGTATCAACAAAATGTTTTTCACTATATATCATAAAACATTGCATTGCTAACAAGGCATCAATTAGCTTACACAATTTTAGCGTTTATTAGGAAGTTTACTTGATAAGTTAGACACTCAACTGAGAACTTTGGTAGGTAGCTAGCGAGATAGCTTGGTTCCCATTTTCCAATAGATTTTTCTAAACCACCTAATTGGTTGTCACTTTCTAATTCCCTGGTTGGTCATCAGCGGTTAATGATCTTGGAACTGTTCACCAGAAGAAACGGCTTCTGGTAAACTGTTTGCCACTAGTGGCAAAAAATGTTATTGTCGCCAAAGGTTTGCAGCAGATTCACAACGAGTGGCAAACATGTCGCCAAAGGGTTGTGTTAGTAATTAGATATGTAGAAGGGTGAGCCGGTCAAGGATCGATTCAGACAAAGTGGTAAATTGTATGACAAGCGACAGTTTATTCAGAGTGAAGATATCTGGTACAGCGTAATTACGGCTCTTCCGTTAGCTCGAATAGAACAGCAGGCAAGAGACCGTTAACATTCAGTACACCCCTAATATACAGAAAAGAAAGTAGGTTGATTCTAGAAGATCGGATCTTTGGATTGGTTCAGGCTGGGTGTAGTCTGTAGTCTTCCGCCATTGGCTCAGTTGTCTGTCCGTCATCGTAGAATCCTCTTCGGGCACACAATGTTCGACTAGAGAGGAGATTATGTGTGTGCGCTAGTTTGGCAGTAAGTGTGTAATGCGGGAGCTATCCTGTAGGGGACCCCACAGGCTTTACTGTGAGTTGTAGCCGTGTATTAGCAGTAGGCTGGTCACCTGCATAAGAAATAGCATTCCTTTACAGTTGCAGCAGATTCACAACTAGTGGCAAACATTTCCAAACTTCTAGCAACATTTTGTGGCACACTATTTATCTTGCAGAAAATTTGCAGGAAGTTTGCCCGCAACAAATTCATTTTTGTATGGGCATAGCTGGATTCCTATCGAGCAGGCAGTGTGATTTTTTTGTGGACGTCAACAACTTTTTTTTGTCAGAGACAAAAAGCAGATCAATCGAACCCAGTAAAAGTTGCCGCCTGAATTTATCAAAAATGACTTTGATATTATGGGTTAGAGTGAGGTTGCAGTAGCCTAATGGTGTGTGTGTGTGTGTTAGTGCAGTGTTTGTATGTCAGGTCTGTAAACACATCTTGCTTTAACAATTTAAAATTTCCTTAACAGCACTGCAGGCTTTTGCAGCCTCACTCTACCCCTGATATCAAAGTAATTTTTGAAAGTGAAAAAAAACCCGACTTGGTATAATTATGATTATGGAAGATTGAATAAGTGTGCTTTAAACTGTTTGCTTTGAATGATTTGTAGCTATCGTCTCTATCTGTGCATGAGAGTTCATTCGATTCAGTTTCTCTACCAGAAAACACGCGATACCGTAAAGTGTTGTGTCTTCGAGCACGAGAATCCAGGCGCAAACTCAAGTGCAGATGGCTTGACTGCGTTTTGCGAGTGTCGGCTCACTTGACCGCAATAGAAAACTGGGCCGGTTTGACAGCACATCTCCCCTTGTCGACACGCTGTTTGAATGAGCAAAAAAACAAACATATTTGGACTATCAGTAACCACGTTTCCATGCGAGTAAAGTCATTACCTTCACAGGGTGTTGAACGTGCACGTTTCATGCTCCTTTCCAATAAATGTCGTGGGATTATTCAGGTGGCATTATGATCGATGCTCGTTTGACAAATAGGCCTACAAATATTCTCGCTCTTATCCATAATAATCAAATTATGTAGACTAGCTGTTGGCTAAAGCGCATGTAACAAGACCAGAGTAATGTCACATTTGCTGTTTAACGCAACAGTGTTAGTGACAAAACTGCCGGTAGAGTTGAACATGTAATGGAAAAAACATTAAACATTAGATCTTTATTAGGTACATTAAAATGTAGGTGAGCAGTTTTATTGTATGTGCACTACTTCATCACACACTGATTTTTATTCGCAACAATTCAGTTTGGTGGAAACACCACTGGCGGGAAAATGCCCATATTTTCTTTATGTGCCTTTTAACCTAAACAAAACTATAAACGCAACCATTTAAATTGTTTTACTGATTAACAGTTAATATCAGGAAATCAGTCAATTGAAATAAATTCATTAGGCCCTATCTGGATTTCACATGACTGGGCAGGGACGTGGGCCTGGGAGGACATATTTGGGAACCAGGCCCAGCCAATCAAAATGAGTTTTTTCCCAAGAAGGGGCTTTATTACAGACAGGAATACTAATCAGTTTCTTCAGCTGTGACTGGTCTCAAATGATCCTGCAAGTAAAGAAGCCGGATTTGGAGGTCCTGGGCAGGTGTGGTTACACTTGGTCTGCGGTTTTGGGGCCGGTTGGAGGTACTGCCAAAATCACTGCAGACGGTTCATGGTAGAGAAATGAACATTAAATTATCTGGCAACAGCTTTGGTGGATATTCCTGCAGTCAGCATGCCAATTGCAATTGTAGCATTGTGTTGTGACAAAAAAAGAGCATATTTGACTGCCCCCAACACAAGGTGCACCTGTGTAATGATCATGCTGTTTAATCAGCATGCCCCCAACACAAGGTGCACCTGTGTAATGATCATGCTGTTTAATCAGCTTCTTGATATGCCACATCTGACAGGTGGATGGATTATTTTGGCAAAGAAGAAATGCTCACTAACAGGGATGTAAACAAATTTGTGAGAAATACGTTTTTTGTGCACAATGGGACATTTCTGGGATCTTTTATTTCATCTCATGAAACCAACACTTTACATGTTGCATTTATATTTTCGTTCAGTGTAGAATATTCGCATGAAGATAAATTGCCGCTCTAGCTAGGTTTCCATCCCTTTGGCGAAAAGATTCTCATAGAATCTGCAGAGGACATAGCCTATGCGCATTTCCCCACCTGTGGTATGTTTTCACCAAATGGATTTGTGGATAAAAATCAGTGAGTTATGCACCAAATAAAAATCTAAAGTTTGATGTGCTTCCATAGCATTTTCACCCAAACCGGTCGTTTTGTCAACTGTTGCGTGAAATAGCAAATGTGCCTACTCTGGTCTTGGCACCTGCGCTCTAGCCAACAGCTCGCAGATACAGTGGTAGGCTATGAAGGTTGGCTAATTTACATGAGATTATGGATAAACGCAAAATATTTGTATTTGTCAAACGGTAGTCAAGCATCGATCATCATGTTACCAGAATGAGAGCCTCGATAGTTGTAGTGGGAGGACCACACGCACACTGCCATTGCATTACTCCAAATATACGTCGATATTATGGTTATTAAAATCACCGTCATTTCCCGAATACATTTCACCGAAACAAAAAGATCCCAACATGTCCTACAAACAAGTTTTGTAGTCCTAAAAACCGTAGGAGTTAGCTCTGATTTGTTTTCCTATTGGGAAAATTAGTGTTACTTCATGACCCTTTGCAGAACCCATTGGTGTCTGCATGAATGTCCCCCGACATCTTCATGCTTGTGTGACACTTTTTAATGTGGGTCAAAAGGGAAATACAAATATTATCGGAGTTTTCATTGCACGTGGTTAACAGAACTGCGGGACAACCGTGACCGACAGAAGACTGCCTACCGTTCGCCCCCAGTTAGTACAGGCGGGAAGCTGGAATGACACCGTGTGCTAACTAACTAGTTCGCGACACCGGAAAACAGACACTACCGGTGTGTACTAACAATAGCTATCTAGTCTTCTTGGGGTTTATCAGCGATTGTCATCCATCGTTATGGTGCATTACAGCCAGTACTGGAGCGCCCCTGCTTCCCACCCATGTAGTGGAATCAGTTTAAAAATGGACTAATACAGGTATAAAGAGGGGTTCCCGCAAATGCATATTTTGGATAAAGTAAAAGGTGAAATTGTGTGTAGAGCTTCCTAAAACTGATTAACTATAGACATACATTGTGTACAATTTGTAAGTCGCTCTGGATAAGAGCGTCTGCTAAATGACTTAAATGTAAATGTACAAAACATTAGGAAAATCTTCCTGAGAGTTGAACCGCATACCGCTGCTGTCCCAAGTCTCATGTACATCATTCTGCCTCTGAAGTGGGGCTGCTATAACATTAGGAAAACCTTCCTGATAGTTGAACCGCATACCGCTGCTGTCCCAAGTCTCATGTACATCATCCTGCCTCTGAAGTGGGGCTGCTATAACATTAGGAACACCTGTTCCTAATGTTTTAGTGTAAAGTATGAAATGGTTGATTAAGTCACATTATGAATTCACTATGATATATTTGTATGACTACAAAAGTATAACAATATATCATATGGGCTGAAATGTGCATTTTCAATCCATATGGTTGGGGGGGGGGCAACACATTTTTTAAAAATATTGCAGTTCTAGATTGATGAAAATATTCATAACAAATCAGAACAAACGGTATCAGGTAAAGATGATCCATGTTCCCTGATGCAAGTATGGTATGAGTTCATTTCACAGGGTATTGATACCCAATTCTAGTCAAACTAAAGTTCTTATAATACAGTATTCACCTGAAATGAGTTTGTAGAGAGGAGTTGTAGAACTGTTGAAATGCCCATCCCAATCAGGCCACCAAGCTCAACTTGATCAGGGGCCTGCTCGGGAGGATGGAACCTTACAGAACATCAGGATAGAAATGTATCATGCACAACATGTGTGTAAGAGACGAGGGAATCATGTCAGCTCTATTCTTTCCATTTCTGTCTGCAATGTTGAATATTCCAAATCACCGAATACACTTCTGCTCATTTGCGATAAGGAGCACATCTGTACTGAGATGTGTCAAAGCAAATAAATGGGAACGTTCAATTCCAAAGCTGTTAATTAAGCATTGCGTGATTTCAAATTTACATGGAACTCCTCCCAATTACTAACAAACACAACCACCACATGTTAACAAGCAACTACTTTATTTCCCAAAACAAATATAAAAAGGACATCCAATTAAATATTTACATGACAAGACAGAACATGAATAAAAAGATGAAAACCGAAGACTGAACATGTAAGTTAAAACTAGTGAAATTATTCAGCATAACATTTGTCAAAGTTTGCAAGATGCGTGAGAATAATCCTTCATAGGACATCGTTGTTTGTTATTAGCTTTTAAACAAGTCTTAGTTTTCTTCCAGGTATGATACAATTCTAATATAACCAGTCTTCTGTGCAAAAGCAATCAAGACTTCTAATGTTACAAAGCAAAGCCATAAATGGCCAAGCGGCAGTGAAGTATATAAAAACATTGATTCATTAAAAGGGACTTCAGTTGTAATATCCTTGATAACAGGAGACATTGACCATATAAGAGAACAGGATGCGCCAACCTAAAAGTCCTCATCAGAGTCAGAGTCAAAGATGTAAGCGACGGGTTTCTTGGCACGGACTGCTTTGTTCCTGGGAACCACAACCTCCTCATCTGATATATGGAAGCTATCATCATCCCACACTTTTGTTTTCTACAAGGAGATGCAGGAAGAAGAAAACATCCAAATTGAATTTATTTCAGAGTGAGGGATCTGACATGGTGGGAGGGTGCAAACCTGAATTCATGGTTAACAAGCTTAAATCGATATTTTCCAGCACCATGTCAATTGTAAAAAGTCTCAGGATATCATTGCATTATCAATAACTTGGCTCACATCAATGCTAGAACCGCCACGGTTTGGACTCACCTTGCTGGCGACGGTAGTCTTCTTGCCCTTGATGCGGGACATGAGGTCATCAGAGCTTCTGTCCGAGTCGTCACTGTCCAGGGCCTTGCGCTTGGCCGGCGCGGCCTTAGATGGGGCATTGGACGAGCCCTCCGAGTCGCTGGTGTCAAACGACGGGATCTTCTTGGTGGCGGTTTTGGAGGCTGGCGTGGGCTTGGACAGAGCATCCATGATGGACGGCTGCTTCGCATCTGGAGGGGATGATGGGGTTAGGAGTCTGTTCAGAATAATCCCTCAATATAACATCATCCAGGATATACAACATGTAAATATACAGTTAACTGCCAAAATAAAGGAAACACTTCAGTAAATGAGGGATACAAACTATATTGAAAGCAGGTGCTTCCACACAGGTGTGGTTCCCAAGTTAATTAACATTCAATCATTCTTACGTTCGATGTTCCCTCTTAATTATTTTGGGGCACTGAGCAAATTTTAGGTCCTACGAGCAGAAACTTGAATGTTGTGAGAATTTTGTGCAACTTCTGGTGCACATTTACAGTGAACATTGAAGCTGTACCCTTACAATTTAAGACAGTGGCCAATAGCCTATTCGAGCATAATGTAGTGCAAATCCAATAACATTCACATGGAAATGGCTTTAGATTACTATGATATAGCCTATATGTGGAGTTCAATGCAGGTCTACATTGCATGAGACTTAAAAATGTTTGTTCTTTTACATTATGAAGGGCTTGACATGAATGACCTTTTACTTGGTCTGTAACACCATAGGCCAAATTGGTGACTGTAAATTGCATCGTATGACAAACTACTATACAAAATACAATGAATTATTATTACCATACAGAGAATTAGACAATGTAGGCTACCCCTCTGTCTATTGGCTTATTTGCATATTCAAGCCTGTCTCAAAATACAAAACTGCTCCTTTAAGACTTAAACTTTTTACCGGACTGGCTTTTCAAAGACTACTTGAAAATGTAGCCTACACGTTTTGTGCTCTTGGAGGAAGCAGTAACTCCCAATTTCTGACCTATATACACTTATCTATAATTTGGCTAATAATTCACTAACTATCAAAGAATATTAACAAATGTGCACCTCCGAGCCGAAAAGCACATTCACTGACAAGCTGATTGAAAGACCGCTCATCGGCTACCCCTGCCAATAGAATTATACTCTGTCGAGCTCTGGCTCAGCATACAACAAAATCACAGACTCAATCCTGCAAAGTTCCATTTGTTGTATTGAAAAGGGGCCGATATAATTAAGCAATAAGGCCCGAGGGGGTGTGGTATATGGTCAACATAATACAGCTAAGGGCTATTCTTACGCGCAACGCGGAGTGCCTGGATACAGCCCTTAGCTGTTGTATATTGGCCATATAACACATACTCAGAGGTGCCTTATTGCTATATTTCAACAGGTTACAAACATAATTAGAGCAGTAAAAATAAATAAATGTCGTCATACTCGTGGTATACGGTCTGATATATCACAGCTTTCAGGGTTCCATCCACCCAGTTGATAATGTTGATTTAATCACAGGAAAAAAAAAAACATACTGCAAAGTAACGGGGCGAACTTAGTGAAGTAAAACTTCTTGCGCCTGCCTGGCATTTCTGCGTGGTTTCCTGGAGGTGGTGCACGGCCACACACGCACGCAGCTTAGAAGGAACATTGCTTACGTTCATGTATAAAAATTCCCACTCTTTTGTCTACCATGGCTAGAAGAGCTCTGACTTCAAAAGAGGGGTCTCAGAGAAACATAAGGGGGGGGTTTAAAAAGCATGGACTATCAAAGTAGGGCCCAGGCCAGATCTCAAAATACACGTTTTTAAATGAATATTACTAACAGCTTGTAAACTGCACAATTCTATCGCCGATGCTGAGAAGCAGGCTTTTAAAATGTTCCTTCTCAGGGCCCGAGACCCGGTATGGGGGGTGTCCCTAATAAAATTTGCTATCACAAAATGGGTCACCGGCCCTAAAAGTTTGAGAATCTCTGGTTTAAAGGTCGTGTCTGTTACAAGATCTCAACCAAATTGATCGATTATGGGAGTTTCTGGAGTAGCCGCCTGAGACAGCATTTCCCACCACCACCAAATGATGAACTTTGTCATGGAAGAATAGTGTCGCATCCAGCCACGGTGCATTAATGCTGTTCTGGCGGTCTTGATGACCCAACGCCCTATTAAGACAGATGGTGTTTCCTTTATTTTGACAGTTACCTGTACACGTTTTATTACTCATTGAAGCAGAAAGCTAATGTCACAACTACTGCAGTATTATCAGTACAGAGCTAGAGGTGTTCTATAGTACCTGCAGGCTTCTTCTTGGCGGTTGCTGTTTTCTTGGGAGCTGCTGGTTTCTTGGGAGCTGCCTTGGGTTTGGCTGCCTTGGGTTTGGCTGCAGGCATAGAGGCCATCGCATCATCGCTATCAGACTGAGCTGCAGAACATAGAAACAAGTTTGGATTACATTTTCAACTGTGCTAGTCCAATAATCACCTTAGTTGTCTGCCACAGTGTGCCATTGGGGTGGGAAGGTCTGGAATATACTTACAGCTGGATTTGCTTTTAGCTTCACTTACAGTCGCTGATTTGCTTTTCACCATCTTTCTATATGAAGAGATAGTTTGACTGGTGTCAGGATTCGCAATTAAATAAAAATGTGCAGAGTTTAGACTATTGCTTACATAGGCTTAACTCACTGCATTACCCCCAACAATTATCACCCGTGTCACCAGGCCTACAAAAAATTCCTGTTAAACTATACTGTTCATCATAGACTCACTTGGGCTTAGGGGCCTTGGGCGGTGGAGAGTCTGCCTCGCTTTTATCGATCGCAGCGTTGGCCTCGGGGAAAAAGCAGTCGTCATCAACGGGCGCTGCCTTCTCGGGGGAGCTCAGCCCACAGCCGAACTCATCCTCACTGCTGTACAGGTTGCAATTCACAGCAGCTTTGGGAAAAGACAACACTTGTTGCATTATCACTGCATGAACACTAATCACAAACCCAGCTTGTTGAAAAGTTGGTTAATACAGGTTTTTGATCAGAGGCACAAAGTGCGGCTAGCTGGCTACCTTTTCTTTTCTTACTAATCAGGCCACCCAGCAACTTAGCAAGCGACGAGACAAGACTAACTACCACAAAATTTGGGAGAAAAAGGGGAAAAAAAATAGACCTTAAATAAAGTTAGTGCAACACATGCTGTTAAAGGCAGGCATCCCTTTCTACTCCTGTAAAAAATAGCAACTGTTAGACAGCATGTTACTGTTAGGTTGTGCCAAAATAACAGCTTCCTGTATGGAAGTACGAGAGACATGGGAATGTCCTCAACATACAGTAAGTAATCAAGCTAAGTTCTGAGACAAGCCTAATCAGAAGTGAGTAGTACAGCTAATTACTCAGAGGAAGTGTCTGGAGTCTTCAAAGACCCCCAAATCATGAAACAGAACAAGCAGCCAGACATAACACTTGAGGCACCGGGACTGTCATATTGCCTGGTGGGCTTGATGAATTACACGCGAGCATGGGATGCCAATGAGCATATAAGTGACTGCTAGGTAACGCAATTGCCGATTTAGAACTGTTTGGGTGGTTTAGACTAGGGATGCGACAAATGGGAAACAAATTGTAATGTTTAAAACTGACATACGAAAAAGAAAAGAAATCCACAGAATTATGCTCGGGGTAGTCTGCCTAGCTTTCGTTCTACTAAAATGTCTTGGTAAGTCACGATATACAGTGGGGAGAACAAGTATTTGATAACCTGCAAAATCAGCAGTGTTTCCTACTTACAAAGCATGTAGAGGTCTGTCATTTTTATCGTAGGTACAATTCAACTGTAAGAGACGGAATCTAAAACACTATCCCAACCGTGAAGCATGGAGGTGGAAACATCATTCTTTGGGGATGCTTTTCTGCAAAGGGGACAGGACGACTGCACCATATTGAGGGGAGGATGGATGGGGCCATATATCGCGAGATCTTGGCCAACAACAACCAGCATTGAAGATGGGTCGTGGCTGGGTCTTCCAGCATGACAACGCCCCGAAACACACAGCCAGGGCAACTAAGGAGTGACACTGTAAGAAGCATCTCAAGGTCCTGGAGTGGCCTAGCCAGTCTCCAGACCTGAACCCAATAGAAAATCTTTGGAGGGAGCTGAAAGTCCGTATTGCCCAGCGACAGCCCTGAAACCTGAAGGATCTGGAGAAGGTCTGTATGGAGGAGTGGGCCAAAATCCCTGCTGCAGTGTGTGCAAACCTGGTAAGAACTACAGGAAACATATGATCTCTGTAATTGCAAACAAAGGTTTCTGTACCAAATATTAAGTTCTGCTTTTCTGATGTATCAAATACTTATGTCATGCAATAAAATGCAAATTAATAAAAAATCCTACAAATGTGATTTTCTGGATTTTTGTTTTAGATTCCATCTCTCACAGTTGAAGTGTACCTAAAAAATTACAGACCTCTACATGCTTTGTGAGTAGGAAAACCTGCAGTGTATCAAATACTTGTTCTCCCCACTGTATAACTTTAAAGTGCTTTTTACATTTTTTAAAGGAAAGAGGTGTGCGCAGGCAGGCTAGTATTGACAGTTCTGGTCACCTACCGATGGTGGTTAATACCGCTTCAGAAGGGGCATTGCTTTACAGACAAGTATAATGCCTCCAGAGAAAGTTGTGTCTGCAGTTAAAACGCCTACCCTAACAGACAAACATGCCGTAGCGCTTTCAATGGGCCACATACCATTATATGTGAAACGGGTAATCTATACATTCTACACCGGGTAAACTATGGTAATTTCATGAGACAAACCCCCCCACCCATTCAGCAACAAAGAGTAGCCCATGCTCGCAAGACTGGCCCGAAGATAGCCTACTGTATGCCCGCGACATCAGTCCCATAGCCTAAACAAGTCTATTCTAAATGCAATAGACCAAACACACTAGTGTCATTAATGAAGAGAGAGAGCAGGCAGGCCAGCGTGAGGGGCAGGTAGAACCGTGCGCATATGTTTTACTAATCTGCATCTCGCAATGTCTTATATGCCTCACAAATTCACCAAGTAGCAATTTTTGCCTCTTCCCCTCTGGGTAGTGTCTCACCTTTGGCCTTGCCTTTAGGTTTCTCCTTGGGCATCACTGGGTCAACATCCAGTGGAATGACCAACTCACTGTCTGAGCCAGAATCGTCAGACCACGGGTTCCTCTTGGCCGCCATGGGCTTGAACGACAGGGTTGTCTGTTTGCCCAATGCCTTTGATACTGCAGGGGAATAGGGGCTTTGGTTAGTCAGTGAATCACAGATTATGTATGTTACCAGAGGACATTCTTGAATTGTGGCGGCATTTGTTATTAAAATGTATGTGTGTATAACTTCCCATTCTAAAACCAACTAATATGGGATATACACTATTATGATAACATTGTGCCACCAGTAGGAGTAGTAACAGTGGTAACAATGACAAATTGAGGATTTTCTTAAGAGGCGACAGAAGCGCAAATCTAAGGTCATAAACCCTTACAAAAAAGAATTCACTAAAGTGCTATGACTAATATCCCAACGTTTCCTCTTCATTTAACACCAATGACACCATTTAGACACGAAATTATCAATGGAATCCTCAAATTTCTGACATACTAAAATGGTACGATAAGTGTATTTTATATGGTGACCCTCCCCTGATAAGTGTGCCAATGGAAGGAATGCTCAAAATCCTTGTATGTATATTTATACATCTTTGTAATGATCGATTTTCAAGGCAGTATCATCAATGACAAAACTTATGGACACAATATTTGTACAAAAAAAGTAGTATTTTAATATCCTTTGTTTTTATTGATAATATGGCAGGTGTCAAACCCTAGTGGCCACATTGTCTTTACAGAGGTCTGGAGGGCCGAACCTAAAATGTATTATTTCCTCTACGTCAATATTAGCTAAAGTAGTCCTCTATACTAGAGGTTGACCGAATGATTTTTCAACGCCGATACCGATTATTGGAGGACCAAAGAAAGCCGATACCGATTAAAATCGGCCGATTTTTAACATTTATTTGTAATAATGACTATTACAACAATACTGAATGAACACTTTATTTTAACTGAATATAATACATCAATACAATTTAGCCTCAAATAAAATATTGAAACGTGTTCAATTTGGTTTAAATAATGCAAAAACAAAGTGTTGGACAGTAAAAGTGCAATATGTGCCATGTAAAAAAATCTAAGTTCCTTGATCAGAACATGAGAACATATGAAAGCTGGTGGTTCCTTTTAAAATGAGTCTTCAATATTCCCAGGTAAGAAGTTTTAGGTTGTAGTTATTATATGAATTATAGGACTCTATACCATTTGTATTTCAAATACCTTTAACTATTGTATATTCTTATAGGCACTTTAGTATTGCCAGTGTAACGGTATATCTTCTGTCCCTCGAAGTATCATTACCCATCGCTCCACAAAAGCCACGGCCCTTGCAGAGCAAGGGGAACCACTACTCCAAGTCTCAGAGCGAGTGAGGTCACCGATTGAAATGCTATTAGAGCACCCTGTTAGCGCACCCTGCTAACTAGCTAGCCATTTCACATGGGTTACAACAGCCTAATCTCGGGATTTGATTGGCTTGAAGTCAAACAGCTCAATGCTTGAAGCATTGCAAAGAGCTGCTGGCAAAACGCATGAAAGTGCTGTTTGAATGAATGCGTACGAGCGTGCTGCTGCCGACCATCACTCAGACTGCTCTATCAAATCATAGACTTAATTATAACACACAGAAATACGAGCCTTAGGTCATTAATCTGGTCGAATCTGGAAACTATACTTTCAAAACCAAACGTTTATTCTTTGTGAAATCCGGAACCGTTCCGTATTTTATCTCACGGGTGGCATCCAGTCTAAATATTCCTGTTACATTGCACAACCTTCAATGTTATGTCATAATTACGTACATTTCTGGAAGATTAGTTTGCAACGAGCCAGGCGGCCCAAACGGTTGCATATACCCTGACTCTGCGTGGAATGAACGCAAGAGAAGTGACAATTTCACCTGGTTAATATTGCCTGCTAACCTGGATTTCTCTTAGCTAAATATTTTTAAACCTGCATTATACCTCTGTGTATTGATTTCAATGTTTATGGTTAGGTACAGTCGTGCAACAATTGTGCTTTTTTTCGCAAATACGCTTTTGTTAAATCATCCCCCATTTGGCGAAGTTGGCTTTCTTTGTTAGGAAGAAATAGTCTTCACACAGTTCGCAACGAGCCAGGGGGCCCAAACTGCTGCATATACCCTGACTCTGTTGCAAGAGAAGTGACAATTTCCCAAGTTAAAAGAAATTCATGTTAGCAGGCAATATTAACTAAATACGCAGGTTTAAAAATATATACTTGTGTATTGAATCCCAGAGGTAAAAAGCTGTCTTTCTGCCCCTGAACAAGGCAGTTAACCCACCGTTCCTAAGTCCATCATTGAAAATAAGAATGTGTTCTTAACTGACTTCGCCTAGTTAAAGAAAGGTGTAAAAATGTTTAAATCTTCCAAATCGGTGTCCAAAATGACAGATTTCCGATTGTTATGAAATCGGCCCTAATTAAATCGGCCATTCCGATTAATCGGTCGACCTCTACTCGATACACCACTTATCGAATTTGATGCACCCTGTCTAGCTTTCATTTCCATGACTGTTCGCAAGCTGGACAGAGTGAAGAGACTAAATGTAGGTTCATTGAAACAGTCTTACTGAAACCACCCGCGGGCCTGGTTGAACATGTATGTTCAACACCCCTGATCGATATAATAAATGTAAATACTTGTGTTAAACTTTCTAGCATACAAAATAAATCCCCAAAACATGTCACTACACCTCTACTGGAAGCGGCCAATGGGGGATGATTCTGGTCAAATCAAATCATTATCCTCACCTTTGTTCTTGGCTGGTGCTTTAAGTGTCTTGGTCAGTCGTGCTCCCAGGCTAATCTCCTCAGCAGCAGACGGCTCTCCGTTCTCTCCTCCATCCTCATCAAACTCCATCTTCATCACCACTTCCTCACCCTAAAAACAGACAAATATCAAAATTGAATTATATATATATATATATATATATATATATATAAAATAAATAAAAGTAATAGTCAATTACCATCTCCAACAAGTTTCTTTACCAGTGAACTACATAAAATCTAAAAAATGATTATTGTAGTCTAGTTACGGTTTAACACAAAAAGGTTCCAGAAGAGGCACCGACCTTTTTGCCTTTCTTGACAATGGCCTTCCTGGTGGCCTCAACCTTCATGGTGCTGGTAATGCGTGGGATGACGCGGCGTCCCTGAGGCGTGGGCATGGTCTCCAGCTTCACCTTGCCCTTGCCAGCCTTTCCCTTCACCACGGGAATGCTGGCGCTCTGCCGATCCTTCTCCTCCACACGCTGTGGAAGAAAACCCAGAGTCAAATATATTACGTGACAGTGATGATTACTTGACCCAGGTGTTAGGAAATAACAGAACGTTATAGAATTATACTTGTTCTTATGGAATGAATGACTATTCATGGGTTGCACGTTTCGTCACTATTGTTTTGAATGTTCCTTTTATGGCCGATTTAGGACTGAGCATTCTACTCAATGAGCGCTGATTATTTGTCTGAGGCTTGGAAACACGATGACAATTAGTAGGAAAAACTTCTGCTATCATTGTGATTTCGCCAGATTGACAAGATGGAATATAACTTTAGCTAGCAAGCAAAGATTCAGGGGACAGCACTGACTTCGCTAGCTAACGGCAACATTGACCTCTATAAAGTAAATTTGACGACAATGACGGAACATTTCTTTCCTACTAATTATTTGCCAACTTTAGCACGGCCCTCATATTTCCAAGCCATCTGTAATTTGCACCAATATGACTCCGGAGGTCCATAGAACATTCATAACGACGGCCACGATGAGACCAACTGACGGAGAAGCATCCGATGAATAGTGTCGTTAGGGAATGACAAAATGTTATAGAATGAGTGGCGCCGTTATAACAGAATGTTACAGGAAAGACAATGCTACAGAATGACGTGATTGGTCATGTCATATTACCTCCAGCTCCTCAGTGAAGGCAGCGAGGTCCTCCTTCCAGAGATCAGCTGGGGCCTTCATCTTCACTGTATTCAGTTCGGTCAGCTGCATGAGAGGAGCGAAGTTACGGCAAATTTAGTGCATCAGTGATGTTCTATCGATTCCCTGGGTGATTTCATGGTTCAGTTATTGGCGTTAAAGCAGGCAGAAATTCACACTGTGATAAAGTCGCTCACTACACTGGAAGTTAACAGGAACATGACTGTTAGACTGCGAAAAAGTCTATGATACATGTCAGATTTCATAACTCTGGAGGTTGTCTTCTTTCCAATGAGCTATTGATAATTGTTTTGCAGCATTCCCAACTCGAGAAATGTGCCATTTAAAGGAGGGCTTTAATCCAGGGTGCATTGCATGGTACCATTGCCAGAGATATTAAAGGAAGGAGATAGGAATCCAATGAATGAAGGAACGTATAACATCATGCTGAGTCACGTGGCTGCTAAACTAGTCGCCATGCGAGCCCCCTCAAAGTCAATGTATATGTTGAGAAATGTGCCTATTTTCCTAGAGTACGCAATGTCACGATTCCAAAGCTATACGATACTACAGATAGCAAGTTAATTATCTCACATCTATCAATATTGTTTTGAGCTAGCACCCAATAGCCTCCCCTTCACTCTGGAGAGAACTCATTGTCCCATAATGCACTGCGTGGCCCATTGACGTAGCATGGGCAACGTCTCCCCATCTCCTCAAAAGTATCTGCCGTTACGAGTGTCGAACTCCACTCGGAGGAACATCGATCTGCAGGTTGAACATGGTGAGATGCTAGACTCTTAAATTAATAGCTGTAAAATTGCCTAAACTGCACTAACTAGCTACTTTAGATACCAATATTGTCTTTGGTATTACTGTGTAGCCATGTTTGCTTGCTACCTAGCCAGCCCATAAAGAGCATTGCATTCTGGATTTTGTAGTTGACTTGAACTACAGACTCACGATGCTACAAACCCATTTATAAAACCAAAATGAAACATTAGTTCACAAATGACCTTGGCATCCCTCTGTTTGCACAGCTCCTCTTTCTTCTCCTTGGTGAGGTACCACATAGGCATGTTTAACAGGTAGTTGTAGTCTGGCCCAGTGGTGTCTTCCTCTTTGTCCTCATCATCCCCCGTTTCCTCCACAGTCTTCAATAGGGGAGACAAATAAAGTCAACTTACTTTCCTGGGTTAAAGCTACCATGTACGCTCATGATATCATAAC
The DNA here is from genome assembly GCF_034236695.1 of Oncorhynchus nerka. Lineage (NCBI taxonomy): Eukaryota > Metazoa > Chordata > Actinopteri > Salmoniformes > Salmonidae > Oncorhynchus > Oncorhynchus nerka. The sequence goes on from NC_088418.1 coordinate 23,862,270, forward strand.
TGTGGGTTGGATGTTGGATTATATGATAAAAGAAAAACAAGACAAACAAATTAGGAGTATGGTCAGATATTGGGGAATGAAATTAACTACCGTGTCCTTCTCCTGAGCCCCTTTCCAGGCCTTGACGGGGTCGGAGTCGTAGCCCATTTCCGTCAACATGAGGATCAGCTGTTTCTTTGGCTTGTTCTCTGGAGAAAGGGCGAGACAGACATACAATGGCTACCTTTAAAAAAAAGCAAGAAACAAAATGTCACCCAACCAGTGGCATGGGCTTTTCATGAAATTCACAGAAATAGTACAACAGCTAACATTGCATTGCCTATGCCAATCTGAGGGTGAATGAAAATACAAGAGCATTGTGTGTGTGGACTTGAACACAGAATCAACTGTTGGATGTTTGCAGATCTTACCCTATAGGTAAGCAAAAATAATTGTCAGGGGAAGGAGACAGCGCTGATACCTACCGATGATCAGGGTTCCCTCAATCTTCTCCAAGATGAACCGGGCCTGGTTGGTGAGCTTGGCACTCTCTGCCCCCAGCATGCCAGCCAGCCAGTCCTTTCTCAGAACGTAGTACTTCATCCTTAACTCAAAGAAATCCTTCAGCACATCTTGCACCAACTCATACTTCTTCAGGCTGCCCACATGGTCAAACAGCACCTGAGGGGCAAGGAGAGAGGTTATTCTGATAGATATAAAACATCACATTGAATGTTCTGCTTGTCTACGGTCTTGTTGCAGTACTATATTTCTGGGGAATGAGTAGTACCCTTCAGAGTTTCAATTTAAGACAAATTAAAACAATCATTACAAAATGGAGCCAGAAGTCAATAATTAATTATACGGTGGGACTAAACATTATTCGAGGGAGTAGTAGCATGTTTGGGGTAGGGTGATCATTACCATTGAGTTGCAAGTGAGGGACTGCTGCAGCTTGAAGACCTTGTGCAGGCCAGCCGCCTCGGCCTCCCTCAGCCTCTCCTCTGTCATTGTGACCACGAAGCGCACCGTGGTGTCCGTGTGGTACTCCCTGTAGTCGGTGATGAGGGCCTGGACCTTCTCTGTGCCGTTCAACATGGGCTCCAGCACGTTCTCCTTGTAGGTCTGAGGGAGAGGGGAAGACGTGGAGAATTTACCTGGGTTGTGTTCAGTAGGTGGACATGTTTATGAAACAGAGGTATAACCTGAACTTGTCAAATAAGAACAAGATTTACGTTTTCCGTTTGCAAAGGGCAAACAGATAACTAGATTCTAACCATTGTTCTTATGGATCCAAGGCACTACTATGCTACTGTATATTCATATAGCAGGACAGTGACTTGACAGAATTCTATCAAGTAAAGATAAACCACCCAACTGATCTACCCAAGACCAGGGTATAAAACTATGTACCAACCTGTGTCCATGTCTTGACGGGTAGCTCAGAGATCTCAATGGTGGTGCTGTCGATGATGGCCACCTCTCCACTGTTCATGTACTGATTCGTCATCAGTTGGTCAATGGTGCCTTTGAAACCCTTGTAGCCGGGGACCTGAACAGAACAAGTCATTTTGTTTCCGTTTAAATCCTTGAGAAGGAAAGGTTTGATTGGGAACTTGATTGTAACAAAACGTCAATAAACTATAACTGGATCTGAAACTATGGGCCAATCCCAAACCTGCAAAGGAACAGTCACTAAAACATATTTTATCTAGATTTCACATCCAAAAGAAATACTGAGTATGGATTAGGCCTTGATTGACTCGTCCTGTACACATTCTGAACGCATAAAGGGCATTCGATCTTAAACCCATCCCAACTCCTAGCTCCCATTTATATAGGCCTTTAATGAATCTCCCCTCACCAAAGGCAGCGGCTCCTCCCCGTTCAGCATGCGGTGGATGTTATTGACGATCTCGCGGACGTCGAAGTTGGGGATGCGGCTTGCCCAGCCCGTGCCGATGCCGTCGGCGCCGTTCACTAGCACGGTGGGGATAATGGGGATGTACCACTCAGGCTCCACACGTTGGTTGTCGTCATAGTTATACTTCAGCAGGTTGTCGTCCACCGCAGGGAAGAGTAGACGGGCCAGGGGGCTTTAGGGGGGAGAGAGTAGTCTTACGTCACTGACAAACACGGCAGCCTGGCGAACACAGTGGTCGAAACTGTGCTAATGTCAATCTCTGGAATTGAAGTGACCTCCTAAGCCCTTCGTCTATGTATCGTTAAGACCGCAGCGGCCGCTTAGGCAAGTCACATCGAATGGAGGCGATTCTAAAAGCTTCATGTCTATGTAGTCGTCGCCAAGAAACTTCACAGAACCAAGTACGCTGCATCATAACAGGGAGTGGCATATCCAGAGCACGTTGTGGCGCTGACCTGAGCATGGTGAAGATGTAACGGGGGCTGGCAGAGTCCTTGCCACCGTGCAGCCGTGTGCCAAACTGACCCTGAGGCTGCAGCAGGTTCAAGTTGTTGCTGCCCACAAAGTTCTGGGCCAAGCCAACGATGGTCATCATGAGAGAGCCCTGACAGAGAGATACAGAGGATGACAGTCCATTCTGAAAGAGGTTGAAGACAAACTAGTCTACATGTTGTAATAGTCTTTTACCATGGTATGTTAGAAAAATGGTCACTTATGAATACCCTTATGAGTACTACAATACCGATCCAACAATAAACAAAATAGAAACCAACAAATTGAGTCGAGGGATATTGAAAGTTGTCACTCCACAGTTCACTGGGTCTCACCTCTCCATGGTGATAGGCTGACATCTCGGCCACGGAACCAGCCAGCTGAGCCACCTTCACCTCCCGCTTGTCATTCCTCTTGAAGCAGCTGAACAGCACCTTCCTCTGGCCCGGCTTCAGACCTGGGAGACAACAGTATATCAGTTGATTGTGTGTATTTAGCTCTCCTAGTTGTCATGACAACGTTTTAGGACTTAATGCCAGTTGTAAACTCTCTCACGCCCTGCAATATTGAACAAAGGAATGTGCTGTGTGTAGAGAAACTCTTGCCAAAACTTCATAAAAAGACAGGGACAATATATTTCAACATCCGATGATGAGGGGTGGAATATGGCAAATTAATGTATATTTTGTGATGTCATTAAAAGTATCAGAAATACTGTAACTTAGCTGTAATGTTTCCACCCTATAGGATGTTCATACAATATGAAGAATGATGAAACGGTTTGAAAAGATAGAAATTTGAGTTCAGTCTAATGAGAATGGTTTTTCAGGTCTGTTGCACACTAAACCACACCCATAATGAGGTCAGAGTTCGTGCCTACTTGATGGAACTGCCCTCCACGGCCAGAAGGCTTAATAGGACTAGCTGAGAATTTAAATAGACCAGAGAACAGTCCACAGGTTGAAGTGGTTAAAACTACCAGAAAGACCAGAAAATGGTAAGACTGAAACTCAACTAGAGAAGGTGAAGACTAAAACATGCACCGTCTGCAGCTCTGCATGTGAAGGAGTCTAGGACAATTGACCAAGACACTAGGGAAGAACAGTATCCTTCCAACAAACATTCAAGACAAAGAAGCCCACAACTAAGGACATTGTGACCTTTGGTGGACACCCAGAGACTTGCATCGAACTACTTCTCGTAGACAGACCGAGTGGTTTCAGAGACAGAGAAAGACATCTAAGCGTAAATACAGGTTGCATTTCTAATCCAAATGAGCGGTTGTTAGGGTGCCAAATATTCATATTTACGGTGAGCATAGTTTCTAAATGCATGTACGATAAGTGCTCGCTCTCCCACTCTCCTGCTCTTTATCTTTCACCAGCCCTTTTCTGTTGGGTTAGTCCACTAGGGACTTTATCACATTGTTAGTAATCAATAACCTATACAGTGTGAGTGTGTGATTAGTTATTTATTTACTAAGGCAATTTGTGTATCGCTGATTCATCAATTAGGTTAGGGTTCGTGCAGATTTACGCAGTTACCACGGTGCGCTTCGTGGTCACAATGACAGAGAAGAGGCTGACGAGGTATTAATTAATAACTGACTTATTGATGTAAGAGATATTTATAATATCTTTAGAGTTGAAGTTGGGAGGTAGTAACTCGTTAAAGAACTATTCCTGTGGTGCCCAAAATTCCTAATGAGTTAATCGTTACTTTAATCGAGTAATAATTAAATATAGTAGGTAATTATTCAATAAATAACAGTAATGATAGTTCAAGTCTATATAGTTAATGTTTCAAGTGGTATAGATTTATATATTTCCTGGATGAACTAAGTAACTGTTTATAGCGAAGAACTTTGGCTGGTGCACTGTAAAACCAACAAACAGTTGCAACAAAAAAAGGTTGGTTTGCACAAAAAACATACAATTCTTTTAAATACATTTTTTGCAGCAGGCACTACCCTCTTTAACAGGTACTGTTTAAGGTCAACTTGAAATAACCCCCTTTCCACCACTGACCATCGACCAGGCAGGGGAGGGACCTCTCGTTGTCTGAGTTAGAGAACATCACAAGCTCCTTGTTGACAAAATCATTGTAGGACAGGGACTTTGTGGCTTGACCATACAGATACTCCTGGAACACAAAAAGACAGAAGGTGGTATGACTAGGCTCATAAAAATATAATTACTAGAATGAGCCACCCATCACGGAGCAGACTTGACTGGGAATATCTGTTCTACCAATTCCATTTCTATAGTTGGGCTGTCTAAAGGGTCAAAGGTCACCAGTGATTTACCTCAGGCAGGTTGTGCTCCCTGCGCTGGCGTCTGTTGACCATGAAGCTGGTCAGCCACTCTTTACGTTCCTCAATCTTTTTCTTGCTAAAGGCCTAGGGAGAAAAAAGGGGAAGACTCAATCACAGATGATGAAACTACCACTATAGGAATCATAAGCTAGGTTTCAAGCCAATTGGCGACAGATCGATGCCAGTCTGCTTGACTCATACGGCACGCCAAGTGACTCCATGCCTGTAGAAGCAAACCAATTTTGTGAATGGGGTGGTGTACATAAACTGGCCACGGAACATACATTTCTCTCTCCTGACTGCATGTGCTGCTGCAGGACCAGGGTTTCCCAAACTATGTCCTTTGTCCACCCAGGGAGGGGGCCCTATGGTTTTTGCCCTAGCACTACACACATCGGATACAAATAATCAAAGCTTGTTGATGAGTTGGTTATTTGAGTCAGCTGTGTAGTACCTGGGCAAAAAGAACATTTAAAAAAAAGTTAACCCAGCGAGGCACCCAGGACAGTTTGGGAAACCCTGGCCTAGACAACCAAATAGTTGTTTGCTACATCAACTTGCTTGTTTCAGCAAGGCGCAACAAAGTCATCACATTGTAGTCCACGTTACAACAGAAAGGGACTCAACGACACGAATGCCCGGCCGTCCGGTCTTCAGTCAGCCATTTGTTCCACAAAGAAAGATTATCCATAACCATTGGTTACAGCCCTACCTATTGGTTTCGGCGCATTTTATTTGTCATTTCTGCATGTTCTAGACAGCAGTTCAGTGATCAATTGGACAGGCAGGTTATATGCCCCCCCCCTCAATATTTACTGGAAATATGCATGAAGATAATTTTATTTCATATGCCCGTAAACTCTTGCTAAGTTGTACTACAACATGAACATATGATCACGTGACTCATTTACCTTGAAATAGTTTATTTTATGCATTTGCAGTTTCCGCTGGAATTGTCACATAATTCATTTTACATACACAAAAAGATTCTACCATGTTGTCGACCGAACAAATTGTCTTCCCACATTTATGTAATTGTACCGACAAGTCATGTTTCCGTCAAAACAACGTGAGGTAAACATGTTTTTATACGGCATGACTTCTCGCATAAAAAGGTGGTTATAGACGGCGAAAGATTCTCCAATCAAAATATAAAGATCTGCTGATTGAGAAAGATCTTGGTTTGGTCATGGGAGTCCATTTCTTTTCATTCAACCTTTATACAGGGATTCAAATTAGGGTGAATGGCCAACGTACCAGGGTAATTGCCTCGTCGTCGACAGGTCCAGCGTACTTGAAGGGAATGCGATGTCTCCGCATGTCAGAGAAGTACTCCTTTGCTTCCTTCGAAGTGCTAGTACCCAAACCTGGATAGATACAGGTGGTGATGTTAGAAGAACATCTAAATATATGGGGAGGGGGTTATGGTAAAAAATAAAATACACCTTAAGATTTGGGGCAGGTATGGGAAAAATACGAAGTGGCTGCTTACATGTTCAGCTTCACTACCACAGGGCACAAACCTTTGTAGTATTTTATTTTCCAAGATTTGATGTTGGGCTGTAAGTCCTTCCACTCGTTGAACTCTGGGATGCTGTAAAAGGACAGCTCCTGCTTCTTGTTAGTGGCCTGGAAGAATTCAAAAATTGACATTTGACTCTTTGCTATACTTGTTAATATTAACCGATCTCTATATTTGCAAAAACCTCAAAATGCTTGCTACTGTAAAACTATAATATAAATACAGTATGCATTTGTTAGTTATGAAATGTCACCAACAGATGGCACTGGCGTTGCATGTAAAGACTAGTTCAGGAAACTGTACAAGCAAGCTTCTACGTTGTCGACATGGCTGTATTTAATATAGCTGGATTAAAAATTGATGTTCACTATGGGGAGTTGCCCTGAAGTATCACAGTGCCCAAAACAGCAACCGTCAGTCTCAACTGGACTGTACCATGTACCTTGATGATGGGGGTGATGAACTCCTCCAGGAAGTTGTGGCGTAGCAGTGAGGGCCAGTTGTGGTGGATGAAGTTGATAAGCAACCCCTTGATGTGAGAGCCATCCAGGTCCTGTCAAACAACCACACAGGAGAGCATCAATGATCTGAGGAATGTTCTGTCAGTGAGACAACTGGTCTACTCTGACTAGGGCCATTAAGATAAATTATTATTTCCGTTCTAGGAGTAGAGCTGCTTTACTGGCTAAGTCACCATGAGAAAAGTATCTCAATCAATAGGACTTCATGACTAAATAAAGGTTACAGTTAAAAACAAAACATTCCAATGAGCTACACAAATATATTAGTTCACAGACAAAAAGCTCTAAATTCCACAGAGAAATTGCCAGTAGACAGTGCAGACCTGATCGGTCATGATCATGAGTTTGCCGTAACGCAAGGACTTGAGGGATTCTGGGTCGCTGTAGTTCTTCTTGTATTGCAGCCCCAGGATCTTGATGACGTTGTTGATCTCAGCATTATCCATGATCTGACACAGGATACACACAGGGATCAAACTATTAACAACTAGTTCAATAGTGGACGACCACAGCAGATGCCTAACATTCTAGAGGTTGAGGCCCTTTGTAAAACATATGGTGAGGATCGATTCACTCATTCATATATCTTTATGTACATATTCTTTATCCCTTTACACTTGTGTGTATAAGGTAGTAGTTTTGGAATTGTTAGGTTAGATTGATTACTCGTTGGTTATTACTGCATTGTCGGAACTAGAAGCACAAGCATTTCACTACACTCGAATTAACATCTGCTAACCATGTGTATGTGACAAATACATTTGATGTGATTCAACACAGAACAAAAAAAAATTCCCCATAGCGATAATAAAGTCATTATCAATTGCATTCCCAATTATGCCCAGCAGAGCCTTAGAGATATCTATCTAGTGATCAACTTCAAAAAAATATTTATGCCTGTTCTGACCTGCTTGTGAGTGGCTTCCCGCACGTTGAGCATTTTTCCCCTGAGAGGGAAGACTCCGTAGCGGTCTCTGCCCACCACGCCCAGACCAGACACGGCCAGAGTCTTGGCCGAGTCTCCCTCCGTCAGGATCAGAGTGCAGCCGTTGGAGTTCTTACCACCTGGTTGTAGAGAAACACAGCAACTTCACTATTTTTGAATCGTATGACATCATTACTAAGTGTAAAAGTTTACTAGATCAACAAGTTGATTGATTTGTTTTAAAACTGTAGATTATAAGTAACTAGAAGTGAACTAAGGCCTAACCTCTTAAGTGAAATCGTGACAGACTAGACTAAAATGCATATCATAACGAATGTGATTTACCTGCGTCGTTGGCGTCGTCCAGTTTGGGCACTCCCTTGATCTTGTTGTGCTTGACGGCAGAGCACTTCTTGTTGAGCTGCGTCTGGGCCTTGAACTTCACCCAGTTCATGATGCTCTCCACTATCCCACAGGAGTTGGCCTGGTTGACAGACAATAAGACATGTACAAAATGATTCAATCCAAACAAGAGTATGATATTTTGTATCAAGTGTCAATGGACTTTCTACGGAGAGAAGGAACAATGAACTTAAGGCTAGGCCTTGTTTACCTGTTTGATAAACTTGTCACTGAGGGGGCAGGTGGAACCGAAGCTCTTCTGCTGCAGGGTCATGTTCTCCTTGGTCTGGGAGTCAAAGGTAGGGTTCTCGATCAGGCAGTTGACAAAAATCCACATGTGGTTCTTCACCTGGGGAGAGGTGGACAAAGTACAATCTCATTAAAATAGTCATGTTATACAACTGTATTGTCCATGACATTTTCATCTTTGATCTGCAAATATGGCATCTCAGGGAGACTGGGTCACTTTGGTGGGGTACCTGGTCCTTTTTTTCTTAGCTTAGGTAGACCCTGGCAATAGTGGGTTCGATTCCCGGGACCACACATACACAATTATATTTTTAACTTAAATAAAGGTTAAGTAGGCAAGTCAGTTAAAATAAAATAATCTTATTTTACAATGACGCCCTACCCAGTCAAACCCTAACGACGCCGGGCCAATTGTGCGCCGCCCAATCACGACCGGTTGTAAGAGCCTGGAATCGAACCAGGGTCTGTAGTGGCGCCTTAGACCGCTACGCCACTCGAGAGCCCTAAAAATGTATTCACGCACGGCTAAGTCACTTTGGATTAAAAAAAACGTCTGCTAAATGTCAAATATACCTGGAAAGGCTTGACGACCACGCCAGCCTTGTTCTTCTTCTTGACAACTTCAATGATCTTGGAAGTCACCTGGTCTGCCACGTAGTCAGCATGTCTCCCACCCTGGGGCCAAAGAACAGGAACAGTCAGAAACCATGTATAGTAGTCCCACATATTTGTTATGCATACTATTTTAAGATTATGACTTGTGGAAAAGGAACCAAGATGGTGACATATTGAAGCCAAAAATAGAAAATGACTCCGGTAATAAAACCAAGTGGTTGGTAAGCCGTAACATTAAAATCCAAAACAATATTATCCAGTTAGAGTACATTCACGGTTGCATTCATCTTCCATACCGCAGCTCAATCCAAAACCCAACATTGTACACACACATCACAACAAAACCACATGCCCCTTAGACCACTGTCCTTTTTACCTTGGTGGTGGCGATGCTGTTGACAAAGCTGACTTGCTGGAAGCCCTTCTCGCTCATTGTGAGGCACACCTCCCAGCGCTCACTCACCACCTCATGGACCACAATGAGGGGTGAGCCCAACTCATCCACCTTGTCCTTCAGGTACAGGTCCACGTAGCTCCGGAAACTCGTCACCTGGAGGGACAGAGAGATGTTGGTAATAAAAAACCGACAAACATTGCAGTCCAACAGCATTTCAACCGTCAAAGGAATACATTTGGAGACGTCAGTATGGTCAGATTGTCCTTTAACAGATGTTATCCTATTGTTAAAGTCACTATGGCGCAGAGTAATAGTGTGGCAATCGCGCCTAGTTTACCACTAGGTTAGCCTGCACTTACGGGTAGCCTCTTGCCATTGAGGAACACGCGGACTCCCTTGGTGGCACCGGCGATATCGTAAGCCCGTCGGGTCATGATGGCCACCGTGTCCTTGTCCAGGTTCTGCATCTTGAACTTGGACAGGTCCGGCTGGAAGGTGATACACGTGAACTCGTCGCCGTCAAACGGCCTGATCTTGTGCTCCCCAGCCCGCCCCATGTTGTCGTACCACGTCTGCAGGGGCACAAAGAGAACAGGTAACAACAATTAGAATTAAGACTTTGGTAATAGGATACATCGTCACAAGCCTGAGCAGACTTCCAAGAAATTGATGTGTATTGTAAGGTGCCGTTGGTAGTTTGACCAACCTGCTTGAAGGTTTTCTTGGACTCCTTGCAGGCCGTCTCCACGGTGAACTTGTTGCTGAAGATGTTGCAAAGCTTGGCACCATAGCCGTTGCGTCCACCTAAAGATGGAGTACAATAACATGTTCTTAAAATATGCAAGACTCCTCTATTGGAATGAGAGTACACTTTTTCTTGGAGAGTAAATAACGAGTGACAATAACTGTCTGATTTCATTAAGTCTTACCGGTGACTTTCTTCTGGTCGTCGTCATAGTTACTGGAGGTGAGGAGCTGTCCGAAGATGAGAGCTGGCACATAGACCTTCTCCACCTTGTGCTCCACCACAGGGATGCCCTTCCCATTGTTCCACACACTGATGGAGTTGTTCTCACTGAAAAACACCAAGCACAAGCTCAGGTCACTTACAGTAAGGCCATACAAAGTTCATTAACTGTTTAACAAATGTCATGTTCTGAAAATTGAGACGAGCGAGCCAATAAAACACGTGACCCCTTGTAAAAGAAAATACTAAAGCAACCCTAGTACAAGACCTTACCAAGAGATTTTAGCCTTTTGGTATAATGGTTTTGGAATGACTAACACAAGGGACCTCAGTTTGAGCCCTGGTCAGGGTACCCCCCCATATTAACTACAATGGTGTCAGGAGTTGGATAGCACCATTGAAAGAGTAGAAGAGTTTTAGGCACAGTTAATTTCAGAGGCATAGTGCTGGCATTCTTTATAATTTATGTAACAATTGATGGGAAAAAAAACTAACAATTGGGGCAGTAGGTAGCCTAGTGGTTAGAGCGTTGGACTCGTAACCGAAAGGTGGCAAGATCGAATCCCAGACCTAACAAAGTAAAAATCTGTTGTTCTGCCCCTGAACAAGGCAGTTAACACACTGTTCCTAGGCTGTCATTGAAAATAAGAATTTGTTCTCAACTGACTTGCCTAGTTAAAAAAAATAAAAAGCACTAATGTAATCAAGCATATAACTGACTACTTCCATTCAGCTTGAATTCTACATTTAACCCCCCACTACCATACAAATTTGAGCTGAAGCAAGCACATTTTCTTCAGGAAATTGACCTTTTCTAGTTGTCATATTTAACTTACCTTAGTAGTGTTTACTTTGTGTGCTGACAAGAATCTATTGAGTTGCAATGTACCATAAATGTAATGCTCATATCAACCTGAAGTATCTATCTACAGAACAAGTTTTGCAGCCACATAATCCAAAAGGAAAACTACTGTTTGACAAATTATTTGGATTCACATGAATTGATTCACCGTGATTGAACCAAATCCTGACTACTGCCATCAGGGGAGAATGACTGCTCCCCTTTCATTAAAGCCACAGAAGTTGCTACATGCATTTTTAGCACAAGACAGGATTCCCCATTACAGTGAACAGAAAAATGAACATAAGTGGAAATAATTATATTTTTAAGTAGACAATCATGTGTACCAATAATTGTTTCTACTACACCAGATGCATGTCCTTCAACTGTTAAACAATTTTGTATAGCCCAATAGTGACATATACAGCATGGTATAATACACTTGAAAGTTTCCATTTCATAGGACAGCCGCCATCACTTCAGGATTCATATTAAACAGTGTCATGTTTAATATACGAGAATACTCACGCGTCAATGTTTACTTTAATGCAGGTCATGGTTTTATCTCTTTGCTTGTTATCGGCAGCATTCACTGTGGTTAGAAGGGAAATCGGAGAATAGGCACTTCACAATTTTGTAAGGGATTTTCATATGGTGAAGGTTTAACCGTACAATACACCATCCGTGAAATGAATACAGTAACATTACTCATTTAATAGGAGTTCACTCACCAAGGATCTCATCAAAGATCTTGTAGAGACCTGGTACAAAGGTCACATCTCGACAGTTCATTCCAACATCCTCATCAAACACCCACAATTGCTGGAGAGGAAAGTGAGTATGCGTTGGTGACAATTCTAACAATAAACAGGAAACAGCAACCATTGTTTGTGTTCTAAAGATAAGCATTGTCTGCTTATATTTTACTCTAATTTGACACCCCTGCCCCACAATCAAATGCGTGTATGACTCTAAACAAACAGGGCTCTGAGTTTTCAGGGAGAATATTGACAGTGTGGTACTTGTTTGATAAGGTAGCATGGCACTAGTTACCTGTGTGACAGTCTCCACAGAGCCAATGTAGGTGTCTGGACGTAGCAGAATGTGCTCCAGCTGAGTCTTTTTCTGGTATATCCTTTCCACCGACAGGCGGTTAGGGTCCTTCTTGGTCTTCTCTACCGCCTTGTTCTCAAACAAGCTCTGTGTGAAATAAAACAAATTTATAAGGGGGTAGGCACAACATAGCCAGGCTAGGGAGTGTTTCCCCTACATGCAAGGCCACAACTGCAAAATAAAACATGCTAAAAAGATTATCCTCCCACCCATCAGCTCTCCTTTAGTTGTTGGCTTAATTTAAGTAACATTAGGTCTTATGGAGAGATGACCACTCATCCAAATGGACGTTAGTATTCGATTACTCAGGCGAGTATTTGAGGGGGGGGGGGTTCCTCTAAAATGATCTGTGACATTGCTACATTGCCTACAAGGATATAAACATGGCAAATTGTCTAAAACAGTTTTATACTGTTTTTATGCGTGCGCCCCATAAAAAAAGCACCACCTGTAGCCTACACATTTTGCTTGTTGTTACTGTTCTTAATTGACTTGCCTAGTTAAAGAAAAGTTAAAAAGTTCACATTGTTGGTCAATAAAAGCAGCACCACAGTCGGAGGATCATAGTTACCTAGCTAACTACCACTTACCAGCTAGATAAAATGTAGTAAGTCATTAAAAAAAGCCACGAAAATTTAAAAATGGAAAGAAATGTATTTTGCATGAAAGTGTGTAACGTTACATCGTGTTTGTAGTCTATCGTATCGACAATATGAACGTGTTAGCCATCTTACCTTCAATGGTTCAGACATGCTTCTGCTGTATTCTGTTCCTGAAGCTTGATAACTTGAATTTTCTGAGCCTCTGACAAATTTATCTAGCTAGTTTTTAGATCCGTAAACGTTATTCACTTTCTGTCCCTAATATTTGCAACCTCTAACGGGCGCTTGTTTTTCCTTTGCTCGTAACGTTTGAAATGTTCAAACTTCGAACGTTCTCCCTCCCGCCAACAAGATGGACCTATCAGACAGGTTAAGATTTTTTCCCTCCGGCGTAAGCCAATGATATCTAACCAGAAGCATTATTATACCGCCCATTTCTAGAACAAAGAACGTTCAAATAATGGGGGGGGGGGATAAACTACACTGAATTTTTCGCCCAATCAGTGAGACTGGAGTATCATAATTTCCCTTTGATTCAGGATCAATACATTAGCTGTAGAAGTAAGGAAAGGTACTGGATCACTTGAAAGGGACTTTAGGCACTTGTTCTTCAGATAGTAAGGAGAGGGACATTATCTTTGCATGAGTGCAAATGACTAGAAATTGTATTCCAATGTTTAGTTAACATGTCATCATACTGTTGAAGCCTTCAAATAATCTTCAGAGAGTGAGTTTGTTTCCTAGTTTGTTTCCTACTGTGAGTGCTGCCTGACCAGGAGAGGGAGCCCTTTTTTTGGCCTTTGCCTTACAGGTTTGTCAAAAACGTTTGAATTATTTAAACCACGGCTCAAGGCCCCTCAGTACTAAATGGGTTTATCTCACTAGTAGGCGGTGGCCATGGCTTCATGTCCCTGTTGGTTTGTTTTCCTGCTAAGAATAAATATGTCAAACTCTTGGCAATGTTTTATTTCATATCAGAACTATAGTGTAGACTATACTGGATGATGCTGTGACCCATATAATACAGTACAGTATATATGGCTGGTTCTACATACACAACAGTGGAGGCTGCTGAGGGGAGGACGGCTCATAATAATGTCTGGCATGGAGTAAATGGAATGGCATGAAACAAATATATAGTTATTAGAACGGGTAAAGCCCCTTAGAACACAGTCTTACACTCAATATGGCTGACATGGTAACTGACATTGTCAGTGTAATTCTAGTTCTATGGCTTATTTCTATCACATTTGGAAAAAGACTCGGATTGCTCAATGCCACCATGGGGAATTCATTTCATATAACAACTCAAAGGAAACTAAGTATAACTATAAAAGCAGCACCACAGTCGGAGGATCCATGTGTAGCAAGTGAAGTGGGAGATTTCTAAAAAATTAAATAAAAAGCTCAATGGGATTAAATTGGCCACAATGCTCAACTAACAGGTAGGTAGCCTGTACATTGCACAGGGAGCGCAGCAAAAATATCTACTTTAGCTATAGCTGGTTACTAAAGCTAGTTAGCTAGCTTCTGAAAACGATTTGACTCAGCCAAGACAGGCACTAGATGTCATGATCGTTAAGTTATGGCTGCACGAAGTTTGTCTAACTAGCGCGAGTCGGTTTGGCTATCTCCCTCCATGCCATACGGTAGAGTAAACGCACTAGCCCTTCTATCGCCCCTCCCTTCTGATGAAACAAGCAGAGGGCACAAGCTCCCTGGAGTCGTTCGAGCAAATCTCACAAGTACACTGTTTTTGTTATTATTAAAACGTTATTCGAAATACTTTAGTTTCAAATGACCATCAGACTAGACGTAACACGGTAAACGTAAATCTGTGACAGTCTAATTAATATGATATATTACGTTTGGTATGGTTACGTAAGTCTTATGTACTTCTGAAAAGTAACATTCTGGACTGAATGGGAGGACTATGGTTGGCGTAATCACTGACTGGCCTATTTTTTAGTATAACTAGCTAACGTCCCTGTCGCTAAATCTCAGCCTCATTGTTCTATCCGTGTGTCTTACTGAGGCGACTAGTTAGCTACCTAGCTTACATTACTTTAAGGTCAATCATAGTTACCTAGCTAACTACCACTTACCAGCTAGATAAAATGTAGTAAGTCATTAAAAAAAGCCAAGAAAATTTAAAAATTTAAAGAAATGTATTTTGCATGAAAGTGTGTAACGTTACATCGTGTTTGTAGTCTATCGTATCGAGAATGTGAACGTGTTAGTTATCTTACCTTCAATGGTTCAGACATGCTTCTGCTGTATTCTGTTCCTGAAGCTTGATAACTTGAATTTTCTGAGCCTCTGACAAATTTTTCTAGCTAGTTTTTAGATCCGTAAACGTTATTCACTTTCTGTCCCTAATATTTGCAACCTTTAAAGGGCGCTTGTTTTTCCTTTGCTCGTAACGTTTGAAATGTTCAAACTTCGAACGTTCTCCCTCCCGCCAACAAGATGGACCTATCAGACAGGTTAAGATTTTTTCCCTCCGGCGTAAGCCAATGATATCTAACCAGAAGCATTATTATACCGCCCATTTCTAGAACAAAGAACGTTCAAATAATGGGGGGGGGGGGGGGGATAAACTACACTCTGAATTTTTCGCCCAATCAGTGAGACTGGAGTATCATAATTTCCCTTTGATTCAGGATCAATACATTAGCTGTAGAAGTAAAGAAAGGTACTGGATCACTTGACAGGGACTTTAGGCACTTGTGTTCTTCAGATAGTAAGGAGAGGGACATTATCTTTGCATGAGTGCAAATGACTAGAAATTGTATTCCAATGTTTAGTTAACATGTCATCATACTGTTGAAGCCTTCAAATAATCTTCAGAGAGTGAGTTTGTTTCCTAGTTTGTTTCCTACTGTGAGTGCTGCCTGACCAGGAGAGGGAGCCCTTTTTTTGGCCTTTGCCTTACAGGTTTGTCAAAAACGTTGGAATTATTTAACCCATGGCTCAAGGCCCCTCAGTACTAAATGGGTTTATCTCACTAGTAGGCGGTGGCCATGGCTTCATGTCCCTGTTGGTTTGTTTTCCTGCTAAGAATGAATATGTCAAACTCTTGGCAATGTTTTATTTCATATCAGAACTATAGTGTAGACTATACTGGATGATGCTGTGACCCATATAATACAGTACAGTATATATGGCTGGTTCTACATACACAACAGTGGAGGCTGCTGAGGGGAGGACGGCTCATAATAATGTCTGGCATGGAGTAAATGGAATGACATGAAACACATGGAACCATATGTTTGACGTATTTGATACCATTCCACCAATTCCCCTCCAGCCATTACCATGATCCTGTCCTCCTCAATTAAGGCCCCAACAACCTCCTGTGCTACACAAAATACTGTAGATTCACAGATATGACGCAGACTGCATACTCAAGAAAAACTCTTAAGATTCTAATTTGTTAATGGTCCTTAAGGATAACCTAGCAGCTGTAAATTAACTGCATGATTAATTATGCACCTTGGCTGGCCTGTCCGTGTAGAAAGTGGTGCAGTGAGACTTTGTATACTCAGTGGAAAAGTGTGTGATTGTTGTCAATCAGTACAACAGACTATCCACTTTCTGAATGAACCAATACTAGAGGGACAAACACCCACACAATCACAGACACACACACACACAAAAACATACATACATACATACATACATACATACATACATACATACATACATATACACAGTCTCTCACAGACACAGACCAGGGGGTAGACATCAGAGTACACAAGCACGCTAAGCATCTGGAAATAGAAACCCATTTGAAGTTGAAGAGGCACATTGGTAATGAAGTGAGATGGACACTCGCTGCCTGCCTCCCTTCCTGTTTATTTATTGATGGCGTGTTTTTGGGGCCTTGATGCAGTCTGACTGTTGTGGCAGCAGGGGAGACGGAAACAGGATTTGTCGCAGATCTGCGGATAGCTGTCTAACAGGGATCTCGAGTTGCTTGTTGCTTGATGTCCTCTGTCAGACAAGGATAGTGGGTTTTGGGATAGAGGTAGAGAAATGTTTATTTAAGCATCTGCTTGCAATGAACTCTCCAAACGCGTTTTACTGAGCAGTTGTGAAGCATGTCAGAAATGTCTATTAAAAATGTTCAGGGTGTGTAAAAATGTAATTCAGTTCACACGAGGGTCTTCATTTATTGACTCATGTAGATCGTAAAATAAAAAACATTTTTATTGAACCCTTATTTAACTAGGCAAGTCAGTTAAGAACAAATTCTTACTTACAATGACGGCCTACCACAGCCAAACCCGGACGATGCTGGGCCAATTGTGCACCGCCCTATGGGACTCCCAATCACGGCCGGATGGACACAACATTGTAAATAGATAAATATCCAATATCATATGCAACGGTAATACATCCTGAAATCTGACCTGACAACATTTTAAGTCCCATTCCTGTTTTGACCAAGTCACTCCCAGAAGAAGTATATTTGGAGAGGTATGCATGCAGTGACCTTTGAAGTGTATGCCCCTCCCTGCCTCCCTTTGTGAATATGCTTGACACAATGAAAGGGTGAGAAATATTAATCATAATGAAAGGGCATTAGGAAACAGGGCCAAGGAATGGCAAGGGCTACCATAATAATGTCACCTTTGAGGTACTGTGCACTAGCCTACAACCTCAGTCACTCTTTAGATAATAGCCCCATACTGAAACCAGCCCAGTAAATGTTAGTCCATTAGCTAGTGTTGTCGCACTAGTTAAAACATAACATGAGTGCTTTGACTGGATTTCAACAAGGCCACAATTTGGAAGTGAAAAATCAGACATTGTTTTGCATTGATTTTGACACATTCAGATTTTGTCCCTCCACTCCTGTTGACAGATTATGTCTGACTGAGGCTCGGAGGGAGATGAAGCTAAATTAGATAGTCTGGGAGTGGATGTGTGCGTGTGTCGTCATGTCTGTGTCAATCGAATCCCCATCTCCACATGCCCTTTACAAACTATCAGACACCAAGACTTGATTCACAAATCCATTTGGGTCTCCATCATTTTTACATCGCCTACAGGGTTGGGGTCAATTCGAATTAAAGGCAGTCAATTCAGGAAGTGATTTTAAGGTTCTACTTTGAGAAGTCATTGAAAATAAATGCTCTTGTTTCAGTTATTGAATTGTAATTTCCGTTTACTTTCTGAGCTGACTGCCTTCAAATAAATTGACCCCAACCCTGATTGCCAATGCTTCTCACGTCATATCTGCAGAAATGCGAATAACGTTTTCATAAGCTTGTCATATGGGCGCACTGAGAATTTTCCTTGTGATGAAGGAATCCTCCCGAGATATGATCAACTCTCTAGGAACAAGGTTGATCCATCCCATACAAATATATAGTTATTAGAACGGGTAAAGCCCCTTAGAACACAGTCTTACACTCAATATGGCTGACATGGTAACTGACATTGTCAGTGTAATTCTAGTTCTATGGCTTATTTCTATCACATTTGGAAAAAAACTCGGATTGCTCAATGCCACCATGGGGAATTCATTTCATATAACAACTCAAAGGAAACTAAGTATAACTATGTCCAATTTCCACAGTGAGGTGCATTGTTTAATTGCATTGTGGACTTTGATGCAAGCGTTCCTCACAGATATGCTGACCGGCAGTAACTCTGTTCCCCAAGGTGGTCGGGGGAATTATTTTTATATACTCTTGTCGCTTTTGATTTTTTTTTTTTAAATTTGCTGCCAGGGAAATAAATAAATAAGTTGGAAGTACTGTCATGCTCACAAAGACAAGCCACAGCTTTGATCTTGGAGTGAGCTGAGAGCAGTGAGGAGACAGAGCGCGAGGGTGAGAAAGAGACAAAGAGAGAGAGAGAGGGACAGGGGGAGTGAGAGAGAGAAAGATCGACAGAGAGAGAGAGACGGAGGGGAGGACCGCAGACCCTGGATCTCATTAATTACTCTCCTTTTGTTCTTGTGCCAGAGAGAGCGAAGCGTAGCCTCGCTAATCTTGGCACAACGTTCACATTCCATTGTTAATACAACATTACAGCAACTTCAGTATGCACCTCAGCTGAGTTCACACTTAGCAGCACTCCAGCACCACCATGTTGATGGGAGCAATCCAGGCAACTTATCCTCCTTAGAGGCCCAGCTGATTGAATCAAAGAGGGGAGAATTAACATTGATTCACTCGAAGGAGTTGGAGCACTTGGAGTGTAGTCTATCAGTATTGGGTATCACAGGAGGTTGGTGGCACCTTAATTGGGGAGGGCAGGCACGTGGTAATGGCTGGAGTGGAATACGTGGAAAGGTACAGTATCAATAACATCAAACACTTGGTTTCCAGGTGTTTGATGCCATTCCATTTGCTCCGTTCCAGACGTTATTATGAGCCGTCCTCCCCTCAGCGGCCTCCACTGTTAGGTACACTCTGTTAATGCAGAATGCATACATCCACCATTGCGGGCCGTTTTAAGTAATCTGTTGCTGCATGCAGAAGATGAAGGCAAGGCATTTGACTGTCTGAAAGTGCTGCTATCTCCTCCTCTCCCCTCTGCCTGCATCCCAAATGGCACCCTTTTCCCTATGTAGTGCACCATACAGGGAATAGGGTGCCATTTGGGACGCGTATCCTGTCGATGATAAGAAACTAGTCGCATTTTCTGCTGTTTCATCTTCATATGCTCATCCTCGTATGTAATCCGTACCTAATTGACAAGGAAAAGCGGCATAATCCACTCTCGCTGAGCACTGTAATCATGTGGCCAATACATACACAATAGCATCTTTAGTCTTCCCAGGTGATAAAACACAAATGAATTCCCATCAAGTCTATTCTTGAGCTATTTTGTAAAAGCAACAAACATTCATAACTCAGTCTCACACACACATCCTGTCATTGACATTGATTTGATGGTTTGAGGGGACATTGAGGGGGACTTACGTGGGGTGCTTTGATTGATTTAAATTCCATTAATACCCTTTTTGCTTGGCAGCCACTCTTGGGCCCCAGCCTGTGTCTGTTATCACAGTGTGGTTTTGATTGGATGGCTTCCTTATCGGTTGGCAACACACAGGAAGAGGCCCGGAGACAGCCAAAGATAGACAGCACTGGCAACACAGTACTGAAACAATAACCTGCAGATCAAACATGATTAGTCAAACCCCACTTTCTTAAAAGGGCAATCTGCAGTTCAAACGATAACAAAGTGGCGACCCCGCCAGTGTTTTGGTAAATAGCTCAGAGATGGGGCTGTAACCACTCAAATTCATAGATGGACCTATGGATGGAAGGACTGACCATCCATGAGATGAAATTTATCATTTGAACCATGTTTTGAAGCTTTACACTTTTTGTTTACATTGACTTTATTTACAAATATTGGAGAGAAACGAGCTTATATCTTGGGTTCTGATGGGGAATGACAGTTGAACTAAGCTCATGAGGCATTTATAAGTTATATTGAGAATCAATGGCTGTGTGAGTGTGTCTGTATGTGTGTGTGTTCTAACACAACTCAAATATATATTAAAATCTGTAAACTGTTTGTCAAAACACAAGCTCTTGGAAGACAAGAGTATAATACCAAACAAATGGTCTTTCATTATTATGTGCCCACTTAGGACAATGATTTCAGATGTCAGTAGCCAAACGTTGTCTTTTCAGTGTCTAAAATATATTCCGCTCCGTGGCTGCACTTGCACTATAATTATTTGTCATAATTGGCAGGATCACACTTGGATGAAACCCTCCATAGGCGTCGTACACTCGCGTGTTGTGTCCCTGCCAATTTTCCGATGGCTACAGCAATGTTAGTTTTCTGGTTGCGTGGAAACTAAAAAGCTGCATTGAGCAAGCACTCAATTCAAGGTGCATTGCGCGCCGTTGTTTTGGCGATATGCAACAGAGGACCCCATGGAAGCGACCGAATTCCAGTTTGGAGTGGAATGAATAATGATCTATTTTGAAGATTTAAAGTGGGCGTCTTGAAACTAAAGTGATTCGGTTGAGTGTCACACGCCATGCGAAGGAGGGGGAGAACGTTAAAGATGTGAGTAATGCTTATTCTGCATGTTATTCAAAATTCATGCATTTCATAGACATACATTTACATATACTGTTAAACACAGCATGCGGTGATATAGGCTACTATAAGGCTTTTATGATTGTGGAAATAACTGCAGCTCGTTTAATACATTCAGGCTCCAAAAATGCTTGTTGAAGAATGGGGCAAACAGTAGCTTATTACCTACCGTATTTAGCCTGACAAGATAGAAGACTAACTTCGAAAGGCTATCAATTCCCCAGGAGGCATTGGTCTAGCCTACACCCAGTAAGAGTTTATTATTGACACGCTTGTTGCTTACAATGAAAATAGTTACTATTACGCCAAAGAAAATGTGCAGGTAAAATATGTGTGTGTAAGCAACAATAGTAGATTAATAGCCTAAAAATAATATGTATTTATAAATGTATTGTATGTCAGAATACCATTCAAAGTGAACTGAACTTAAATAATACACTTGATTATTAATCCTTTAATTATTGCTTCAATTTTAGTTGATACCACAGGGGTCAAGTTCAAAATGGAAATTCATTCCTGCAGCTCTAAATTGCCATGTCGATTAATCAAAATGATGTTCTGCTTAAAGGGTCAATATTGCTAAATAGATTTTTTGACTTTTAAATGAAGGATATGTACCCATTTGGTTCTTGGGAAGAAAAAAAAAAGATATTTAAGCATGGTCAGGCCTTTGGATTCATAGGTCTGTCTATACATTTGAGAGTGGTTACATTTCTCCAGCCCATCCCTCCACTCTTTACTAAAACAGTGGCTGGGTGGCGCACTTTGTTATTGTTTGAACCCTAGATGGCCTCTAACGAAAACGTGTGTTCCTGTTTCTCTAACACATGGCTGGCTAGGCAAGCACCAGTACTATAATATATAATTCTGGGAATAAATGCATGATGGATTTCAATGGAAATCAGACAGGCAGGCAATAATAATCCCTAAACCGACTGAAATTTGTTCATAATTGGGGTGGATAGGGACAGAGTTGGGAGAGCATGGTAATATGGTTAGACTCATATGTAAGTGTCTGCATCTCAACATAACATTGAGATATTTCCCTCACAGCTGTATTTGTTCTTCTGTGCTTCCTCTCTCCTCACCTCCCTTTCTGTGTCTCATCCTCATGACCTACATAGGCCTAACTTGTCTATCATTGGTTGTCTGGCCAGAATGATAATTACAATGAACAATCACAACAAAATAATACATGAACAACTTTGACAATCCTTTGCTTTGAGGACATTGTAGTTCTATTCCTTCGGGATTATAATGGTTTTGCTGAGTTAGGTCCTAAATTTGCGTCATATCAAAATTATTGCTCTTGCGCACTTGGTGCCTGAGATGTAGCCTATTATTCTAACATTGACTGCAGTCAATTTATGAACTGCCAAAACTGACCTCTGGGCACTTGTCTTGAGCACAGTGTCAATTTAAACGCAGGAGAGGTCAATTATAGTTGGGTTGGTGATGTCTTTATAGCTTAATTAACCTGATTTTATTGATCAGTTGATTTAATGAGGTTGGTGTTGCACTCTTTCTCTCTTGTTGTCCCATAGCTTTATCCCTCACTCACTTTCGTCTCTCCATCACCACATCCTTCCCTCCATCACTCCTCCAGCCTCCGCTTTTCATTAACAGCTGTCCTTCTCAGCCCATGACATGCTAGTATCTCCCTCTTTCCTCTGATGCATCTCATTAATCTCTCTTCAGTGGGCCTTCCTCTGTGTTCTTCTCCATTGTCATGTTACCTATTTTCCTCAGATCTCTCCTTTTTTTCTCTCTCTCTCTCTCTCTCTCTCCTCATGTGTCCAGTTTCCTTGGTTCCCCACAGCTCCACCTCATCAGGGCAGCATGCATCATGGTGGGAAAATGACCGCTTTTCTTACACAGTAACACTTTAGGCATCCTTTTCATATCCTTGAGCATTTTGTCTTATCTGTAGTCAGGGCTGTTCCACTATATCCTCTTTGTTTGGCTTTAATAAAGAAATGGGGATAATCATCTGAGTGTGTCTTTTGAAAGAAGAAGGTCAGGGCTGATAGGGACGGTCTTGAACTTTCAACTGGTCTGGCCTATTGCAATGAGACTTGTTAGGATGCGTCATTTAGACGACTCCCCCGGTCATGTGGTACTTAGAGATCGATTTCATTTTTTAAATCTTGGTAAGTGGATCTTGCCATTTTAAAGAACCAGCCGAAGTCCGAGAGTTTAAGTTAAATTATTTTTTACAGGAGAGGATATAGCTGCTAGCACCACACCCTAAGGCTGTTTGGGTTGCCTTTGTTGCCTTTTTTTTTTAGCTTTAGCATGTAGCCTTACAGTGCTGTTGGGTGGCCAAAATACATGTCAAGTGAGTTTTTCCTTAAGAGGATTAGTAATGGGATAGCAAATGGTTGGTGTTCAGGTATTAATGAAGGGTGTTAGGGTAAAAGGACAGATTATTTTTTAGAGGCTTACATGCTAAATAAAAAGTGTAAATTACACGACTCATTAACAAGTTGTTAGCTCAGTGTTGTTTGCACTGACCCCGGTTCTGAGTGCGTAAACAGTTTATGGATTAGCCTACTGAACACAGTTCACATCAGTAGCTGATGGATTACCAGGACGTGTACTCAACTGTCAAGTGTCTTCACTGACATTTTCAACCTCTCCCTGACCGAGTCTGTAATGCCTACATGTTTCAAGCAGACCACCATAGTCCCTGTGCCCAAGTAAGCGAAGGTAACCTGCCTAAATGATTACCGCACCGTGGCACTCACGTCGGTAGCCATGAAGTGCTTTGAAAGGCTGGTCATGGCTCACACATCAACAGCATCCTCTCCCGGACACCCTAGACCCACTTCAATTCGTATACCGCCCCAACAGATCCACAGATGACGCAATCTCAATCACACTTCACACTGCCCTTTCTCACCTGGACAAAGGGAACACCTATGTGAGAATGCTGTTCATTGACTACAGCTTAGCGTTCAACACGATAGTGCCCACAAAGCTCATCACTAAGTTAAGGACTCTGGCAGAGGATTCTGGACTTACTGACGGGCCGCCCCCAGGTGGTAAGAGTTGGCAACAACACGTCTGCCATGCTGATCCTTAACACTGGGGCCCCACAGGGGTGTGTACTTAGTCCCCTCCTGTATTCCCTGTTCACCCACGACTGCGTGGCCAACACCCTCATTAAGTTTGCTGACGACACAACAGTGGTAGGCCTGATCACCGACAATGATGAGGCGGCCTATAGGGAGGAGGTCAGAGAACTGGCAGTGTGGTGCCAGGGCAACAACCTCTCCCTCAATGTGAGCAAGACAAAGGAGCTGATTGTGGACTACAGGAAAATGTGGGCCGAACAGGCCCCCATTAACATCAGCGAGGCTGTAGTGGAGCGGGTCGAGAGTTTCAAGTTCCTTGGTGTCCACATCACCAACAAACTATCATGGTCCAAACATACCAAGACAGTCCTGAAGACGTCACGACAAAACCTTTTCCCCCTCAGGAAACTGAAAAGATGGGCCAATTGTGCGTCGCCTCATGGGTCTCCCGGTCACGGCCGGCTGTGACACAACCTGGTATCAAACCAGGATCTGTAGTAACGCAGCTAGCACTGCGATGCAGTGCATTTGACCGCTGCGCCACTCGGCCCCTGAATGCTGAATTGAAGGCCCCTGAATGCCAAATTGATTGCATGTTCCTTGTTGAAACATGGCTGTCATCAGACTGTAGTGCCGCTCTTATTGAAGCCTCCCACCGGCCTACAGCTTTTCATACTCTATCAAAAAAGGGTGGGAGAACAGTCTCTATTTTTACTAATGCTCTCAGCTGTAAGGACATTTTGTTTGGTGACTTTGGGTCTTTTGAGCATCATGCTATTCTGTTTAAATGTCAGCCATCAGTGCTGGTCATAACCCTGCATAGGTCGTCAAAGCACCGCCCCACTTTCTTTACTGATTTATCTGAATTATTGTCGATTGTCCTTGAGAACTATGATAAAATCATTGTGTTGGGTGATTTTAATATTAATCTTGACCAAGAAACTGAATCCAAGGCCATTGAATTTATTAATATTTTATGCTCTATGGACTTTATCCAGCATGTTGCTAGGCCCGCCCTACTCTGGACCTGGTTATTTCCCACCTGGACAAAAGGAACACCTATGTGAGAATGCTGTTCATTGACTACAGCTCAGCGTTCAACACCATAGTACCCTCAAAGCTCATCACCAAGCTAAGGAACCTGGGACTAAACACCTCCCTCTGCAACTGGATCCTGGACTTCCTGATGGGCCGCCCCCAGGTGGTGAGGGTAGGTAGAAACACATCTGCCACGCTGACCCTCAATACTGGAGCTCCCCAGGGGTGCGTGCTCAGTCCCCTCCTGTACTCCCTGTTCACCCACGACTGCATGGCCAGGCACGACTCCAACACCATCATTAAGTTTGCTGAAGACACAACAGTGTAGGCCTGATCACCGACAATGACGAGACAGCCTATAGGGAGGAGGTCAGAGACCTGGCCGGGTGGTGCCAGAAGAACAACCTATCCCTCAACATAATCAAGACTAAGGAGATGATTGTGGACTACAGGAAAAGGAGCACCGAGCACGTCCCCATTCTCATCGACGGGGCTGTAGTGGAGCAGGTTGAGAGCTTCAAATTCCTTGGTGTCCACATCAACAACAAACAAGATAGGTCCAAACACACCAAGACAGTCGTGAAGAGGGCACGACAAAGCCTATTCCCCCTCAGGAAACTAAAAAGATTTGGCATGGGTCCTGAGATCCTCAAAAGGTTCAACAGATGCAACATCGAGAGCATCCTGACCCGTTGCATCACTGCCTGGTACGACAATTGCTCGGCCTCCGACCGCAAGGCACTTCAGAGGGTAGTGCGTATGGCCCAGTACATCACTGGGGCAAAGCTGCTTGCCATCCAGGACCTCTACACCAGGCGGTGTCAGAGGAAGGCCCTAAAAATTGTCAAAGACCCCAGCCACCCCAGTCATAGACTGTTCTCTCTACTACCGCATGGCAAACAGTACCGGAGTGCAAAGTGTACCACCCGGATCAAGATGCAGAGGGAGGTGTTTAGTCCCAGGGTCCTTAGCTTAGTGATGAGCTTTGAGGGCACTATGGTGTTAAACACTGAGCTGTAGTCAATGAATAGTATTCTCACATCGGTGTTAATTTTGTCCAGGTGAGAAAGGGCAGTGTGGAGTGCAATAGAGACTGCATCATCTGTGGATCTGTCAGGGCGGAATGCGAATTAGTGGGTCTAGGTCTAGGGTTTCAGGGATAATGGTGTTGATTTGAGCCATGACCAGCCTTTCAAAGCACTTCATGGCTCAAGAAGTGAGTGCTACGGGTCGGTAGTCATTTAGACAGGTTACCTTAGTGTTCTTGGGCACAGGGACTATGGTGGTCTGCTTGAAACATATTGGTATTACAAACTCAGTCAGGGACAGGTTGAAAATGTCAGTGAAGACACTTGCCAGTTAGTCAGCGCATGCTTGGAGTACACGTCCTGGTAATCCATCTGGCCCTGCTGCATTGTGAATGTTGACCTGTTTAAAGGTCTTACTCACATCAGCTATGGAGAGCGTGATCACACAGTCGTCCGGAACAGCTGATGATCTCATGCAAATTTCAGTGTTACTTACCTTGAAGCGAGCATAGAAGTAATTTAGCTAGACTGGTAGGCTCATGTCACTTGGCAGCTCGTGGCTTTGCTTCCCTTTGTAGTCTGTAATAGTTTGCAAGCCATGCCACGAGTGTATGAGCCAGTGTAGTACGACTCAATCTTAGCCCTGTATTGACACTTTGCCTGTTTGATGGTTAGTCGGCGGGAATAGCGGGATTTCTTATAAACTTCTGGGTTAGAGTCCCGCTCCTTGAAAGTGGCAGGTCTAGCCTTTAGCTCAGTGCGGATGTTACCTGTAATCCATGGCTTCTGGTTGGGGTATGTACTAGAGGTCGACCGATTAATCTGAATGGCCGATTAATTAAGGCCGATTTCAAGTTTTCATAACAAATCTGTATTTTTGGGCTCCGATTTTTAAAATTATTATTATTATTATTATTGTATACCTTTTATTTAACTAGGCAAGTCAGTTAAGAGCACATTCTTATTTTCAATGACGGCCTAGGAACGGTGTGTTAACTGCCTTGTTCAGGGGCAGAACGACAAGATTTCCACCTTGTCAGCTCAGGGGATTTAATCTTGCAACTGTACAGTTAACTAGTCCAACGCTCTAACCATTGCACTCCACGAGGAGCCTGCCTGTTACGCAAATGCAGTAGAAGCCAAGGTAAATTGCTAGCTAGCATTAAACTTATCTTATAAAAAACAATCCATCATAACCACTAGTTATAACTACTAATCCAGTTTAGCATGCAATATTAACCAAGTTAAATTGTGTCATTTCTCTTGTGTTCATTGCACGCAGAGTCAGGGTATATGCAACAGTTTGTGCTGCCTGGCTCATTGCGAACTAATTTGCCAGAATTTTACGTAATTATGACATAACATTGAAGGTTGTGCAATGTAACAAGAATATTTAGACTTATATTATTTAGACTTTAGACTTTATCTAACGGGATGCCACCCGTTAGATAAAATACCGAACGGTTCCGTATTTCACTGAAATAATAAACGTTTTGTTTTCGAAATTATAGTTTCCGGATTCGACCATATTAATGACCAAAGGCTCGTATTTCTGTGTGTTATTATGTTATAATTAAGTCTGATTTGATAGAGCAGTCTGACTGAGCAGCAGCAGGCCCGTAATCATTCATTCAAACAGCACTTTTGTGCGTTTTGCCAGCAGCTCTTCGCAAGCACACCGCTTTTTATGACTTCAAGCCTATCAGCCTAATGGCTGGTGTAACCAATGTGAAATGGCCAGCTAGTTATCTGGGTGTGCGCTAATACCGTTTCAAACGTCACTCGCTTTTAGATTTGGAGTAGTTATTCCTCTTGTGCTGCAAGGGCCGCGGCTTTTGTGGAGCGATGGGTAATGCCGCTTCGAGTGTGTCTGTTGTCGATGTGTTCCTGGTTCGAGCCCAGGTAGGGGCGAGGAGGGGGACGGAAGCTATATTGTTACACTGGCAATACTATAGTGCCTATAAGAACATCCAATAGTCAAAGGTCTATGAAATACAAATGGTATAGAGAGAAATAGTCCTATAAATACTATATTAACTACAACCTAAAACCTCTTACCTTGGAATATTGAAGTCTCATGTTAAAAGGAACCACCAACTTTCATATGTTCTCATCTTCTCAGCAAGGAACTTAAACGTTAGCTTTTTTACATGGCACATATTTTACATGGTACACATTTTACATGGGACACACAGTACATGGCACATATTGCATAATGGCACATATTACTTTCTTCTCCAACACTTTTTGTTTTGCATTATTTAAACCAAATTGAACATGTTTCATTATTTATTTGAGGCTAAATTGATTGTATTGATGTATTATATTAAGTTAAAATAAGTGTCCATTCAGTATAATTGTCATTATTACAAATAAATAAATAAAACAATTGGCCGATTAATCGGTATCGACTTTTTTGGTCCGCCAATAATCGGTATCGGCGTTGAAAAATCATAATCGGTCGACCTCTAGTATGTACGTAAAGTCACTGTGGGGACAACGTCATCGATGCACTTATTGATGAAGCCAATGACTGATGTGGTGTACTCCTCAATGCCATCGGAATAATCCCGGAACATATTCCAGTCTGTGCTAGTAAAACAGTCCTGTAGCTTAGCATCTGCTTCATCTGACCAATTTTTTTATTGACCGAGTTATTGGTGCTTCCTGCTTAAGTTTTTGCTTGTAAGCAGGATCAGGAGGATAGAATAATGGTCAGATTTGCCAAATGGAGGTCGAGGGTGAGCTTAGTACATGTCTCTGTGTTTGGAGTAAAGGTGGTCCATTGTTTTTTCTCCCTCTGGTTGCACATTTCACATGCTGAAAGACATTTGGTAAGACAGATTTAAGTCCCTGGTCACTAGGAGCACCGCATCTGGATGAGCATTTTCCTGTTTGCTTATGACCGTATACAGCTCATTGAGTGCGGTCTTAGTGCCAGCATCGGTTTGTGGTGGTAAATAGACAGCTACAAAGAATATAGATGAAAACTCTCTTAGTAAATAGTGTTGTCTACAGCTTATCATGAGATACTCTACCTCAGGCGAGCAAAACCTCGAGACTTCCTTTGACCCCTTGTCTTACCAGATGCTGCTGTTCTATCGAAAAAGCATAAAACCCGCCAGCTGTATGTTATTCATGTCGTCGTTCAGCTACGACTCTGTGAAACATAAGATATTACAGTTTTTAAATGTCCCTTTGGTAGGATATACATGCTCGCAGTTCGTCTATTTTATTATCAAATGATTGTACGTTGGCTAATAGGACCGATGGTAAAGAAAGATTACCCACTCGCCGTCGAATCCTTACAAGGCACCCAGACATGCGTCCCAGATATCTCTGTCTCTTTCTCCTGCGAATGACTGGGATGAGAGCCTTGTTGGGTGTTTGGAGTAAATCCTTTGCATCCATCTCATTAAAGAAACATTATCTTCTTCCAGTACGGGGTGAGTAATCACTGTCGTGATATCTAGAAGCTCTTTTTGGTCATAAGAGACGGTGGCAAAAACATTATGTACAAAATAAGTAACAAATAACGTGAAAAAACACACACAATAGCACAATTTGGTTAGGGGGCTGTAAAACAGCAGCCATCTCCTCCGGCGCCATTATCGTTAGATGTTACTTTAGCTAGTATGGTGACAACGATGTTAGTTGTGTGTAGTGTTTATTTTTGCCTGGTCACATACAGCTGATGTGTTGTGCATTGAAGTCCACAATCAAAGGGAAGAGGTGAGAGGAGGAGAGTGCATAGATGCGAGAAGGGATACAACGTGGTTGCTATGAAAGTGAACTGTGTTTACGCGTGATATTCATTCCACCGTTTATGTTGAAAAACGATTCTTAAAAGGACGCAAACGGAACAAAATGGGGATAAACATACCTGAATTTGTCCAATAGAAACTCTTGTTTGCAACTGTTGGACTAATGATTACACCGCATATCAGCAAGATGCTGGCAGGAGTGTGCAAGGCGGTATTGAATGTCACCGTCTGTCACCTCAAATTTGTGTCTCGACCTGTGTGCACCTACATTGTAAACTGTCATTCATTGGCTAGGCTGTAGCAACCTCATGATGGGTATACAAAAAAAAATGCTGTTACATTGAGCTGGGTGAATGGAATATGAATGACAGTCATCCAATATGCTTTAATAGAAAGAAGGCCATGCTCATAAAAAAAGAAAATCATCCTCCATCTTAAACGGCACTGACCGCCACTGATGTTATCCCTTGACAGCGTCATCAGAAAGCACAGCATTGATTTTCACTGCTATGCAGATGATACACGACTTTACATTTCTGTATCACCAGAGGATTTGAACTCCATGGATAAATGATTCGACTGTATTAGTGATTTAAATACTTGGATTGCTCACAAGACAAGGCCGAAAGTACTTATTGTTGGAGCCAAAGCACAGAGAGAGAATCTGGCTGCACATTTTAATTCATGCGCAATAAAGATAGTTGTTATTTTAGATTCTGAACTCAATTTCAAATCACACATTAGGAATGTGACCAAAATAGATTTTTACCAAATTGCCAAGGTGCAGCTGTTTCTCTCTGACTGATACAGTCAGACTCATCCATGTTTTTATTACAAGCCGGCTTGACTACTTTAATGCTCTCCTGTCTGGTCTTCCCAAGAAAGCCATCGGTCAACTGAAAAACAAACAAAATGCTGCAGCATGGGTACTGACCAAGACCAGACAGAGCACACACATTACACTGGTTTTAAGGTCTACACTGGCTGCCTGTTACTTTTAGAATCATTTTAAGGTTTTTCTATTGGTTTTTAAATCCATCCACGATTGTGCACCCCAATACATGTCAAACATGCTTTTAAGATATGGACCCAGTAGTTCCCTCAGGTCATCTGTCACTGGCCTTTAACTATCCCAAAGCCTAGGACCAAGAAGCATGGAGAGGTTATTATGCCCCCAGCCTCTGGAATAGCCTGCCAGAGAACCTGAGGGGAGCTGAAACTGTGGGCATATTTAAAAGAGATCTCTTCATTTTTAGCTTCGCTTTTCCTCAGAGTGCTTTTTAGTTGTTCAGTGTAGCATTCTTTTTGTTGTTGTCTTATTTTTGTTGTGTAGTAAATATTTCAGCTTTTATTTTCATTGTTTGTTTTTTTCCTGTAAAAGCACATTTTGTTGCACTCAATGTCTGAAATGTGCTTTATAAATAAAGCTTGATTCAATTTGATGCACTGAAAAAAACATTTTTTAAAAACTTTATTTGACCTTTATTTAACTAGGCAAGACGGTTAAGAACAAATTCTTATTTTCAATGATGGCCTTGGAACAGTGGGTTAACTGCCTTGTTCAGGGGCAGAACAACAGATTTTTACCTTGTCAGCTCGGGGGGATTCGATCTTGCAACCTTTCGGTTACTAGTCCAACGCTCTAACCACTAGGCTACCTGCCGAAATAAGCCAGCACTGCAGGGATGTCAATTATCAGTCCCACTGCCACCAAAGCACTTTTTGCGAGTGCACTTTTTTATCCTTATGTTTTCCTTAAAGCTGTAAGTATTAACATGGTTTAGTCAGCCAACTGTGCTGAACAAGACCGCAAGATCCCCTCCGCATCCTCACCACAGTTCCACTAGTTATCCTGCATCTGTGTTTGAAGTAACACATCTATTTATAATAAATGTTTTGCATGGTTGGTGACCAATTGTACCTCTCCTATCAGTGGGTTGTGTTGTCTCCCTCCACCAATCATGCTTCCTGTTTCTCCATAGGCTTGACAGCTATTGGGGAGGTTGACACTGGCTCCGCCCCTTCGCTCAGGTTGGTCTTCCCTGGAGCATGCCCATATCCCACCATGCACCTGCTGGCGAGCGGTTGGCTACTGCGCCATTCGGTGGTCATGTGTCTGCTGCTGCACAGCGTGGTGCTGATGACCTGCTTCCACCACGCCGCCACCAGCTGCTCCCAGGGCTGCTACTGCTCTGAGAGCGACGGCCGTGGAAAGACGGTGCGCTGCAGCAACCTGCGTCTCACGGAGATCCCCCAGGACCTACCCAATGACACCCGGCGCATCTACCTGGACTTCAACCTGCTCACCGAGGTCCCCAGCAATGCTTTCCAGGGTCTGCCCCTGCTCAGCGAGCTGGACCTCTCCAACAACGAGCTGGCCAAGCTGGAGCGAGGGGCCTTCAGGAGCCTGGGGCCCTCGCTCACCTTCCTGGACTTGTCTTCCAACAAATTGGTCAACTTTAACCCTGAGGCCTTTGAGGGGCTGTGGGCGCGCGCCAACCTGACCAATAACCCGTGGCACTGCGACTGCAGCCTGCAGATGTCCATGCCCCACATTGACCTGGAGCCCCTCTCGCTGACGGGCATTGTGTGTGAGACGTCGGATCCGCCCGACGTGGGGGCGGAGGGTGTGCCCTTCCTGCTGGCCCAGGACCTGGACCTGTGCGTGGTGATGAAGAAGACCACGGACGTGGCCATGCTGGTCACCATGTTCGGCTGGTTCACCATGGTCATCTCCTACCTGGTCTACTACGTCCGGCACAACACGGAGGACGCCCGCCGCCACCTGGAGTACCTCAAGTCTCTGCCCACCAAGCCGGGCCCGTCCGAGGCCTCTTCTACTGTCAGCACTATGGTATAGCCCAGGACCAGGAGAGCCCAGATGGGGGCTTAGGCTTGAGGGCTAAGTCTGCCAGAGGAGGTGGTTATTATAGGGCCGTAACCTGGCTGCACCCACACTTCAGGCCATTCAGTGCCAGCCAAGGAGAGTTCTGTCTGGCTTTTAGGTGGGTGCCACAGCGGCACTAGGATTTGTGTCCATATATGCAGGAAGCCCATCCAGACTTGGGCACCGTACATAACCCAGATTAATAATTGAACCAGGAGTGGCCCATTATCAAAATTGTGCCTGTGAAGGGTCCTTTGGCCATATAAAACAGCTAACAGAACAACAGGATAGCAACACACACTATGAACAACTCTGTCACTCCGTATCCTTCCATGTACAATTATTGTTTTCCATACAACATCCATATAGTATACGCAGTCCATAAACAGTGAAATGTAGTTCTTTACAATAAAACAATGTATTCCATGGGTTTCTTTTTGAAATTATCATTGGTGCAAATGGTCTTATTTTACCTCCAAGAAACTAAGCAAATGTATGTGCATATGTCAACTGGACCATCAGTTGAATCTGCCTATAATGTGTTCAGGCCATTGTACTAGAATGATACACATGAATCATTAATCAATGAAACGCTCCAACCGGTGAAAGGGCTCAGAGATCTGATTGATCCACACACCACTATAAAACAGTACACATACAAGCTGCATTGCTGTTATGCACTGTGTAGTAGAAGGGCTGTACAGGAAACCCGTCCTCGCTGTACTATAGCGACCTTTTGTTGTTCTCACCAAGACAACGAAACAGCCAGTACAGTATAGGAACATTCCTGCCTACACACCAGGGCACAATGATCCTTCACACAGAAACCATCCCAAGTGGGAGAAAATGTGTTCCTTTTAGTTCCCTTCTGTTTTAAAGTGCACATTAAGGTCCTGCTGTGGGGGTTTTACAGTGCGTTAATCACTCATGCTGGCACAACACAATGCTTCCAGAACTGTGGGCTGAGTCCACTGGGACTAAAATTGCCAATAAGAGCTAATACACACGTTCAGCAGTTTAATATTTGAAAGGGAAGGGCTTTTTAAAAATGTACTTGCTCTTGTCTGAGTTGTATTACTCAACAGAATTAACCTTGTGGTGGGTTCCAAGAAACGGAAAGAGATTATAAATTAGATTGTTTGGGATACTCCGATGTAGTTGTTCTTCGACAAGGGAAACACACTGAGTGACATATCGTTACCCAGGGGTGTAGGACATAGTCAGTCCAGTCCCTCAGTCTACCTGATAGCTGAAATTCAAACTTCACAATGCTGGCAGCACTGACTACCATTCAGAAACCAGCAAATGCTAATGATATTCTAATCTTGGGCTCTGTCCCAATACTCTCGAATATCTCCCTTTAGATACAACTGATAAGTACAAGAACGGGATAAATGTCAGATCCATTAAGAACAGTGGTGATCATGTGCACTGACTAGGATGAATTATGGGCCCTAGTTAGCCTATAATCTATTTATGGTCAATGTCCTGGTTAAGGTCACGTGATCAGGAAAACAGCCCAGACATATCACACATAAAAAGAGACAAGGAATAGGAAGCTATCTCTAGATTATAGGGGTGCCTCCTGTCCTCCTCTTCCCGCTAGTGTCTCTGAGGGAGCCTGGCATCATGGTGGGAGCCAGACTGTCTACCGAGGCCATTTCCCTGAGGCTTTCCAAACTGCATTGCAGGGGCTGCGACCTGCTGGTCCAGTTGCTGCTGTGGTTGATATGAACTGCCTAATTGGACAGACTCAGGCACAAGGAAATGCATGTCCATTTCCCCTCCTTGTAATTTTGTAGGAGAGGATCGAATATGAGAAGAGTGGATTTAAGTAGAGTGGAATTGAACATGACACAGAAAGCGGTAAACCAAGAGAGTAAACTCCTGTTTTAATATGCTCAGTGGAGGCTTCCTTATTAATTTTTGTTCCGAGGGCAGCTCTGCTTCCAGGGCGGAATGAATGTGATTGGTTGGATGAAAGCTCAACAGTCAGCACAGTAGGTGTGAAATAAACAGTAGATTTGCGGGTTGCCACACAAAACATTACTGGTTCAAATACTAACCCTTAACTTAACCAGTCACATTTCTTACCTAAACGTATTCCAACCCCTAAACCTAATCTTAACCAATCAGAATTTCTTGCCTAAACCTAGCCAAGCATTAAAACAAGATGGAATACGCAAACCTCCAATCTGCCTTAAATAACCTTATTACTATGCAGGTTACAAAGGACACAAAATACCTAATTGAATCTTTTATTAGAATAAGTAAAGGAAAACCTTATAAAATGTTGCATTTGTGTCTATTCGACATGAACTGGTGAGATTTAACACAGCACACGATGATGAATAATGAAATCGGCTGTTAGCGCAGCACACCCTGTAAATGGGTTTGTCAACAAGGGTATCCCTGCATCGAAAACACATGCCTCCAGAGTAGAACAAGCCAATAAACTATGTATGAGGGCCATAAAAAGTCTGGGAAGGAATCCTTCAACTTAGGTGACCCTGTTCTGGGGTTGAGGAGGACAAAATGGGACCACCTGGCCCTCTCCATGTTGACTGGGCAGGAGGTGCCCTTGAGCTGCCCAGCAGAGTGTATGATGCTCGTTGTGGCTTTACACTTCCTTAGTCCCTTAGGCAACACATCCGCTTTTAAGAGTCCTCTCTCTCCAGTAGCTTGTTCATCCATTTTGCTCTATATTTGACTTAGTTCAGAGGGCAAACTCAAAGACACTAAGACATAACTTTAATAAGGAAGAACCTTTATCATTCATTTGCTTTGATATGAGCACATAGATTCTCTGGTGCATCAGCATTCTATTCACAGCACTTCTCCTCCTGGCTGAGTTTGCTTTACAGGACAGTGTTATTGATCCTAACAGAGCTAATCTCAAGGAAACAGGCTCCCGTGACGAGCAGGAGGTTCAACAGCACTGAAATATAGATGGTAAGCCTCCCTTGCTGACATTTCCTAACACAGCTAGCTGGCCAGTCCCGCCCTTCCCAGTAACATACTTGTGTGTGTGTGTGTCACAGGAGGCTGCTGAGGGGAGGACGCCTCATAATAATGACTGGAATTGAGTGAATGGAGCAGTATTAAACACATGGAAAACATGTGTTTGATGTGTTCGATACCATTCAATAGTATTCTGTTCCAGCCATTACTTTGAGCCCGGCCTCCCCAATTGAGGTGCCACCGGCCGCCTGTGGTGTTTGTGTGGCGGGGGGCTTGATGGTAGAGTAAAAAACACAAATTAGTTCTGTGTTTGTGTGTGAGACAAATGTGTGTGTGTGTGAACCTGTGCATGGGTGTCTGTGTATCTGAATGTATTGTTTTGTGAGTATGTGGGGCAGCACACGTGTAATGTAACATCCCTGTTCCCTAGCACATGCAGTAGCTGTCGCTGTGGTTAATTTAAATTTCAGGCTCACCTTGCCCCGCCCGCTACCCCCAGACATGTTACACTGGTGTGAGTATTACAACTGCTGGGTAATGGGACACAAAGTGGGGGATAAGGTTACCCATCCAATCCCACAGAGCGCAGCCCAACATGGCATTGGGTTGCAGATTAAAATGTTTCCAGCCAGGGCCTGGATGGACAGACTGTTTCCTCTTCCCGGCCTAAAGTGAAGGCTATTGACGAGGAGTGAGTGAGGATGTCCCTGAGTACATATCAATAGTCTAGAGTTGCTTCCTTTCCCGGTCTGCTTTCCTTCACCTGTATGATGATTTGGAAGCCCATAAAAGCAATATGGTGGATGCCTAAAATAAACGTGCTTTCACCTGTCTAATTCTTTCAGTGTGAATGAAAGGATACCAGACGAGAAAGCTGTGTAAGACTATTGAGAGGCAAACTTTTCTCTTCCTTTTTCCCCACTCTGGCTCCCCTTCTATTGGTACACCACAGCTCCCCTGTCCCCGAATATGTGTAAGTGGATGGTAGAGTAAAAAGGCTTCCCCACTTTTGATCAAATCTCCAACCCCAGATCAACATGGTCATCACAGAAGGCTGCTGAGGGGACGATGGGCTCATAATAATGGCTGGAATGGAATGGTATCAAACATGTTTGAGTTCGATACCATTCCATTAGTTCCGTTCCAGCCATTACTATGAGTTGAATTGAATTAATTGCCCCCCCATCTATCTTCAGAGTTCGTTCTGTTAGGTGACCTAAACAGGGATATGCTTAACACCCGGCAGTCCTACAATCTAAGCTAGATGCCCTCAATCTCACACAAATGATCAAGGAACCAACCAGGTACAACCCTAAATCCGTAAACATGGGCACTCTCATAGATATTATCCTGACCAACTTGCCCTCCAAATACACCTCTGCTGTTTTCAGGATCACTGCCTCATTACCTGCATCCGCTATGGGTCCGCGGTCAAACGGCCACCCCTCATCACTATCAAACGCTCCCTAAAACACTTCAGCGAGCAAGCCTTTCT
This sequence comes from Oncorhynchus nerka, assembly GCF_034236695.1. Taxonomy (NCBI): domain Eukaryota; kingdom Metazoa; phylum Chordata; class Actinopteri; order Salmoniformes; family Salmonidae; genus Oncorhynchus; species Oncorhynchus nerka. Next base: position 23,899,465 of record NC_088418.1, read on the forward strand.
AATCGACCTGGCCCAGGTATCCTGGAAGAATATTGACCTCATCCCGTCAGTAGAGGATACCTGGTTCTTTAAAAGTAATTTCCGAGCCTCCCGGGTGGCACAGTGGTGAAGGGCGCTGTACTGCAGTGCCAGCTGTGGCATCAGAGACTCTGGGTTCGCGCCCAGGCTCTGTCGTAACCGGCCACGACCGGGAGGTCTGTGGGGCGACGCACATTTGGCCTAGCGTCGTCCAGGTTAGGGAGGGCTTGGCCGGTAGGGATGTCCTTGTCTCATCGCGCACCAGCGACTCCTGTGGCGGGCCGGGCGCAGTGCGCGCTAACCAAGGTTGCCAGGTGCATGGTGTTTCCTCCAACACATTGGTGCGGCTGGCTTCCGGGTTGGATGCACGCTGTGTTAAGAAGCAGTGCGGCTTGGTTGGGTTGTGTATCGGAGGACGCATGACTTTCAACCTTTGTCTCTCCCGAGCCCGTACGGGAGTTGTAGCGATGAGACAAGATAGTACTAAAACAATTGGATAACACGAAATTGGGGAGAAAAAGGGGTCAAATAAAAAATAAAAAGTAATTTCCTCACCATCTTAAATAACCATGCCCCTTTCAAAAAATGTAGAACTAATAACAGGCCCTCAACCAGCCTGTTGTGGCGGACTGCACTAGCATCGAATAGTCCCCTTGATATGCAACTTTTCAGGGAAGTCAGGAACCAATACATGCAGTCAGTTTGAAAAAGCTAGCCTTTGTTTTCCTAACAGAAATTTGCTCTAACTCCAAAAGTTTTGGGGCACTGTGAAGTCCATGGAGAATAAGAGCACCTCCTCCCAGCTGCCCACTGCACTGAGGCTAGGAAACACTGTCACCACCGATAATTTCACGATAATCGAGAACTTCCTCCTGGCTACCCCAACCCCGGCCAACAGCTCCGCACCCCCCGCAGCTACCTGCCCAAGCCTCCCCAGCTTCTCCTTCACCCAAATCCAGATAGCAGATGTTCTGAAAGAGCTGCAAAACCTGGACCTGTACAAATCAGCTGGGCTAGACAATCTGGTCCCTCTATTTCTAGAATTATCTGCCGCCATTGTTGCAACCCCTATTACCAGTCTGTTCAACCTCTCTTTCGTATTGTCCGAGATCCCTAAAGACTGGAAAGCTGCCGCGGTCATCCCCCTCTTCAAAGGGGGTGACACTCTAGACCCAAACTGTGAGACCTATATCCATCCTGCCCTGCCTTTCTAAAGTCTTCAAAAGCCAAATTAACGAACAGATCACTGACCACTTCGAATCCCACCGTACCTTCTCCGCTGTGCAATCCGGTTTCCGAGCCGGTTACGGGTGCCCCTCAGCCACGTTCAAGGTACTAAACGATATCATAACCGCCATCGATAAAAGACAGTACTGTGCAGCTGTATTCATCGACTGTGCCAAGGCTTTCAACTCTGTCAATCATCGTATTCTTATCGGCAGACTCAACAGTCTTGGTTTCTCAAATGACTGCCTCGCCTGGTTCACTAACTACTTTTCAGAAAGAGTTCAGTGTGTCAAATTGGAGGACATGTTGTCCGAACCTCTGGCAGTCTCTATGGGGGTGCCACAGCTTTCAATTCTCAGGCCAACTCTTTTCTCTGTATATACAGTGCCTTGCGGAAGTATTCGGCCCCCTGGAACTTTGCAACCTTTTGCCACATTTCAGGCTTCAAACATAAAGATATAAAACTGTATTTTTTTGTGAAGAATCAACAACCAGTGGGACACAATCATGAAGTGGAACGACATTTATTGGATATTTCAAACTTTTTTAACCTGTTGCGACGAGCCATCCCGGATCCGGGATCGTGAATACAGCCTCAAGCTCATTACCATAACGCAACGTTAACTATTCATGAAAATCTCAAATGAAATGAAATCAATATGGTAGCTCTCAAGCTTAGATTTTTGTTAACAACACTGTCCTCTCAGATTTTCAAAATATGCTTCTCAACCATAGCAAAACAAGCATTTGTGTAACAGTATTGATAGCTAGCATAGCATTTAGCGTAGCATTTAGCGTTAGCATTCAGCAGGCAACATTTTCACAAAAACCAGAAAAACATTCAAATAAAATAATTTACCTTTGAAGAACTTCAGATGTTTTCAATGAGGAGACTCTCAGTTAGATAGCAAATGTTCAGTTTTTACAAAAAGATTATTTGTTTAGGACAAATCGCTCCGTTTTCTGCGTCACGTTTAGCTACGAAAAAAAGCTGTATCCAGGATGTGTAAATCTATCCGCAAGCCATTAGCATAACGCAACGTTAACTATTCATGAAAATCGCAAATGAAATGAAATAAATCTATTTGCTCTCAAGCTTAGCCTTTTGTTAACAACACTGTCATCTCAGATTTTCAAAAATATGCTTCTCACCCATAGCTACACAAGCATTTGTGTAACAGTATTGATAGCCTAGCATAGGATTATGCCTGACATTCAGCAAGCAACATTTTCACAAAAACCAGAAAAACATTCAAATCAAATAATTTACCTTTGAAGAACTTCAGATGTTTTCAATGAGGAGACTCTCAGTTAGATAGCAAATGTTCAGTTTTTACAAAAAGATTACTTGTGTTGACAAATCGCTCTGTTTTCTCCATCACGTTTGGGTAAGAAAAATAACGAAAATTAAATCATTAAAACGTGAACTTTTTTCCAAATTAACTCCATAATATTGACAGAAACATGGCAAACCGATGTTTAGAATCAATCCTCAAGGTGTTTTTCACATATCTATCGACGATAAATCCATCGTGGCAGTTGACTTTCTCTTCTGAAGAAATGGAACGGCGCATGGACCTAAAGATTACACAATAATTTCGACACAGGACACCGGGCGGACCCCTGGTAAATGTAGTCTCTTATGGTCAATCTTCCAATGATATGCCTACAAATACGTCACAATGCTGCAGACACCTTGGAGAAACGACACAAAGGGCAGGCACATTCCTGGTGCATTCACAGCCATATAAGGAGACATTGGAACACAGCGCCTTCACAATCTGGGGCATTTCCTGTATGAAACTTCATCTTGGTTTCGCCTGTAGCATTAGTTCTGGGGCACTCACAGATAATATCTTTGCAGTTTTGGAAACGTCAGAGTTTTTTCTTTCCAAAGCTGTCAATTACATGCATAGTCGAGCATCTTTCCGTGACAAAATATCTTGTTTAAAACGGGAACGTTTTCTCAAAGAAGTTAACAAATCAAAAACGGAAAAATTGGGCGTGCAAAATTATTCAGCCCCTTTACTTTCAGTGCAGCAAACTCTCTCCAGAAGTTCAGTGAGGATCTCTGAATGATCCAATGTTGACCTAAATGACTAATGATGATAAATACAATCCACCTGTGTGTAATCAAGTCTCCGTATAAATGCACCTGCACTGTGATAGTCTCAGAGGTCCGGTAAAAGCGCAGAGAGCATCATGAAGAACAAGGAACACACCAGGCAGGTCCGAGATACTGTTGTGAAGAAGTTTAAAGCCGGATTTGGATACAAAAAGATTTCCCAAGCTTTAAACATCCCAAGGAGCACTGTGCAAGCGATAATATTGAAATGGAAGGAGTATCAGACCACTGCAAATCTACCAAGACCTGGCCGTCCCTCTAAACTTTCAGCTCATACAAGGAGAAGACTGATCAGAGATGCAGCCAAGAGGCCCATGATCACTCTGGATGAACTGCAGAGATCTACAGCTGAGGTGGGAGACTCTGTCCATAGGACAACAATCAGTCGTATATTGCACAAATCTGGCCTTTATGGAAGAGTGGCAAGAAGAAAGCCATTTCTTAAAGATATCCATAAAAAGTGTCGTTTAAAGTTTGCCACAAGCCACCTGGGAGACACACCAAACATGTGGAAGAAGGTGCTCTGGTCAGATGAAACCAAAATTGAACTTTTTGGCAACAATGCAAAACGTTATGTTTGGCGTAAAAGCAACACAGCTCATCACCCTGAACACAACATCCCCACTGTCAAACATGGTGGTGGCAGCATCATAGTTTGGGCCTGCTTTTCTTCAGCAGGGACAGGGAAGATGGTTAAAATTGATGGGAAGATGGATGGAGCCAAATACAGGACCATTCTGGAAGAAAACCTGATGGAGTCTGCAAAAGACCTGAGACTGGGACGGAGATTTGTCTTCCAACAAGACAATGATCCAAAACATAAAGCAAAATCTACAATGGAATGGTTCAAAAATAAACATCCAGGTGTTAGAATGGCCAAGTCAAAGTCCAGGCCTGAATCCAATCAAGAATCTGTGGAAAGAACTGAAAACTGCTGTTCACAAATGCTCTCCATCCAACCTCACTGAGCTCGAGCTGTTTTGCAAGGAGGAATGGGAAAAAATGTCAGTCTCTCGATGTGCAAAACTGATAGAGACATACCCCAAGCGACTTACAGCTGTAATCGCAGCAAAAGGTGGTGCTACAAAGTATTAACTTAAGGGGACTGAATAATTTTGCACGCCCAATTTTTCAGTTTTTGATTTGTTAAAATCAAATTCGTTCCACTTCATGATTGTGTCCCACTTGTTGTTGATTCTTCACAAAAAAATACAGTTTTATATCTTTATGTTTGAAGCCTGAAATGTGGCAAAAGGTCGCAAAGTTCAAGGGGGCCGAATACTTTCGCAAGGCACTGTATTAACGATGTCGCTCTTGCTGCAGGTGATTCCCTGATCCACCTCTACGCAGATGACACCATTCTGTATACATCTTGCCCTTCTTTGGACACTGTGTTAACTAACCTCCAAACGAGCTTCAATGCCATACAACACTCCTTCCGTGAACGAATCATCCAGCGATCATACACTGTTTACCAGGGGGCAGGGCTACCGACGTTAAGGCTAATCTGAAGATGGTGCTGGCTAAAGCTAAAACTGGCGAGTGTAGAGAGTATAGAAATATTGTTATCCACGTCAGCACCAACGATGTTAGGATGAAACAGTCAGAGATCACCAAGCGCAACATAGCTTCTGCGTGTAAATCAGCTAGAAAGATGTCGGCATCGAGTAATTGTCTCTGGCCCCCTCACAGTTAGGGGGAGTGATGAGCTCTACAGCAGAGTCTCACAACTCAATCGCTGGTTGAAAACTGTTTTCTGCCCCTCCCAAAAGATAGAATTTGTAGATAATTGGCCCTCTTTCTGGGACTCACCCACAAACAGGACCAAGCCTGACCTGCTGAGGAGTGACGGACTCCATCCTAGCTGGAGGGGTGCTCTCATCTTATCTACCAACATAGACAGGGCTCTAACTCCTCTAGCTCCACAATGAAATAGGGTGCAGGCCAGGCAGCAGGCTGTTAGCCAGCCTGCCAGCATAGTGGAGTCTGCCACTAGCACAGTCAGTGTAGTCAGCTCAGCTATCACCATTGAGACCGTGTCTGTGCCTCGACCTAGGTTGGGCAAAACTAAACATGGCGGTGTTCGCCTTAGTAATCTCACTAGGATAAAGACCACCTCCATTCCTGTCATTATTGAAAGAGATCATGATACCTCACATCTCAAAATAGGGCTACTTAATGTTAGATCCCTTACTTCAAAGGCAATTATAGTCAATGAACTAATCACTGATCATAATCTTGATGTGATTGGCCTGACTGAAACATGGCTTAAGCCTGATGAATTTACTGTGTTAAATGAGGCCTCACCTCCTGGCTACACTAGTGACCATATCCCCCGTGCATCCCGCAAAGGCGGAGGTGTTGCTAACATTTACGATAGCAAATTTCAATTTACAAAAAAAAAAATGACGTTTTCGTCTTTTGAGCTTCTAGTCATGAATTCTATGCAGTCTACTCAATCACTTTTTATAGCTACTGTTTACAGGCCTCCTGGGCCATATACAGCGTTCCTCACTGAGTTCCCTGAATTCCTATCGGACCTTGTAGTCATAGCAGATAATATTCTAATCTTTGGTGACTTTAATATTCACATGGAAAAGTCCACAGACCCACTCCAAAAGGCTTTCGGAGCCATCATCGACTCAGTGGGTTTTGTCCAACATGTCTCTGGACCCACTCACTGTCACAGTCATACGCTGGACCTAGTTTTGTCCCATGGAATAAATGTTGTGGATCTTAATGTTTTTCCTCATAATCCTGGACTATCGGACCACTATTTTATTATGTTTGCAATTGCAACAAATAATCTGCTCAGACCCCAACCAAGGAACATCAAAAGCCATGCTATAAATTCACAGACAACACAAAGATTCTTTGATGTCCTTCCAGATTCCCTCTGTCTACCCAAGGACGCCAGAGGACAAAAATCAGTTAACCACCTAACTGAGGAACTCAATTTAACCCTGCGCAATACCCTAGATGCAGTTGCACCCCTAAAAACTAAAAACATTTCTCATAAGAAACTAGCTCCCTGGTACACAGAAAATACCCGAGCTCTGAAGCAAGCTTCCAGAAAATTGGAACGGAAATGGCGCCACACCAAACTGGAAGTCTTCCGACTAGCTTGGAAAGACAGTACCGTGCAGTACCGAAGAGCCCTTACTGCTGCTCGATCATCCTATTTTTCGAACTTAATTGAGGAAAATAAGAACAATCCGAAATTCCTTTTTGATACTGTCGCAAAGCTAACTAAAAAGCAGCATTCCCCAAGAGAGGATGACTTTTACTTTAGCAGTGATAAATTCATGAACTTCTTTGAGGAAAAGATTATGATTATTAGAAAGCAAATGACGGACTCCTCTTTAAATCTGCGTATTCCTTCAAAGCTCAGTTGTCCTGAGTCTGCACAACTCTCCCAGGACCTAGGATCAAGAGAGACGCTCAAGTGTTTTAGTACTATATCTCTTGACACAATGATGAAAATAATCATGGCCTCTAAACCTTCAAGCTGCATACTGGACCCTATTCCAACTAAACTACTGAAAGAGCTGCTTCCTGTGCTTGGCCCTCCTATGTTGAACTTAATAAACGGCTCTCTATCCACCGGATGTGTACCAAACTCACTAAAAGTGGCAGTAATAAAGCCTCTCTTGAAAAAGCAAAACCTTGACCCAGAAAATATAAAAAACTATCGGCCTATATCGAATCTTCCATTCCTCTAAAATTGTTTAGAAAAGGCTGTTGCGCAGCAACTTACTGCCTTCCTGAAGACAAACAATGTATACGAAATGCTTCAGTCTGGTTTTAGACCCCATCATAGCACTGAGACGGCACTTGTGAAGGTGGTAAATTACATTTTAATGGCATCGGACCGAGGCTCTGCATCTGTCCTCATGCTCCTAGACCTTAGTGCTGCTTTTGATACCATCGATCACCACATTCTTTTGGAGAGATTGGAAACCCAAATTGGTCTACACGGACAAGTTCTGGCCTGGTTTAGATCTGTCGGGAAGATATCAGTTTGTCTCTGTGAATGGTTTGTCCTCTGACAAATCAACTGTAAATGTCGGTGTTCCTCAAGGTTCCGTTTTAGGACCACTATTGTTTTCACTATATATTTTACCTCTTGGGGATGTTATTCGAAAACATAATGTTAACTTTCACTGCTATGCGGATGACACACAGCTGTACATTTCACTGAAACATGGTGAAGCCCCAAAATTGCCCTTGCTAGAAGCATGTGTTTCAGACATAAGGAAGTGGATGGCTGCAAACTTTCTACTTTTAAACTCGGACAAAACAGAGATGCTTGTTCTAGGTCCCAAGAAACAAAGAGATCTTCTGTTGAATCTGACAATTAATCTTAATGGTTGTACAGTCGTCTCAAATAAAACTGTGAAGGACCTCGGTGTTACTCTGGACCCTGATCTCTCTTTTGAAGAACATATCAAGACCATTTCAAGGACAGCTTTTTTCCATCTACGTAACATTGCAAAAATCAGAAACTTTCTGTCCAAAAATGATGCAGAAAAATTAATCCATGCTTTTGTCACTTCTAGGTTAGACTACTGCAATGCTTTACTTTCCGGCTACATGGATAAAGCACTAATTAAACTTCAGTTGGTGCTAAATACGGCTACTAGAATCCTGACTAGAACCAAAAAATGTGATCATATTACTCCAGTGCTAGCCTCTCTACACTGGCTTCCTGTCAAAGCAAGGGCTGATTTCAAGGTTTTACTGCTAAACTACAAAGCATTACATGGGCTTGCTCCTACCTATCTCTCTGATTTGGTCCTGCCGTACATACCTACACGTACGCAATGGTCACAAGACGCAGGCCTCCTAATTGTCCCTAGAATTTCTAAGCAAACAGCTGGAGGCAGGGCTTTCTTCTATAGAGCTCCATTTTTATGGAACGGTCTGCCTACCCATGTCAGAGACGCAAACTCGGTCTCAACCTTTAAGTCTTTACTGAAGACTCATCTCTTCAGTGGGTCATATGATTGAGTGTAGTCTGGCCCAGGAGTGGGAAGGTGAACGGAAAGGCTCTGGAGCAACGAACCGCCCTTGCTGTCTCTGCCTGGCCGGTTCCCCTCTTTCCACTGGGATTCTCTGCCTCTAACCCTATTACAGGGGCTGAGTCACTGGCTTACTGGGGCTCTCTCATGCCGTCCCTGGAAGGGGTGCGTCACCTGAGTGGGTTGATTCACTGATGTGGTCATCTTGTCTGGGTTGGCGCCCCCCCTTGGGTTGTGCCATGGCGGAGATCTTTTTGGGCTATACTCAGCCTTGTCTCAGGATGGTAAGTTGGTGGTTGAAGATGTCCCTCTAGTGGTGTGGGGGCTGTGCTTTGGCAAAGTGGGTGGGGTTATATCCTTCCTGTTTGGCCCTGTCCGGGGGTGTCCTCGGATGGGGCCACAATGTCTCCTGACCCCTCCTGTCTCAGCCTCCAGTATTTATGCTGCAGTAGTTTATGTGTCGGGGGGCTAGGGTCAGTTTGTTATATCTGGAGTACTTCTCCTGTCCTATTCGGTGTCCTGTGTGAATCTAAGTGTGTGTTCTCTAATTCTCTCCTTCTCTCTTTCTTTCTCTCTCTCGGAGGACCTGAGCCCCAGGACTACCTGACATGATGACTCCTTGCTGTCCCCAGTCCACCTGGCCGTGCTGCTGCTCCAGTTTCAACTGACCTGAGCCCTAGGACCATGCCCCAGGACTACCTGACATGATGACTCCTTGCTGTCCCCAGTCCACCTGGCCGTGCTGCTGCTCCAGTTTCAACTGTTCTGCCTTATTATTATTCGACCATGCTGGTCATTTATGAACATTTTAACATCTTGGCCATGTTCTGTTATAATCTCCACCCAGCACAGCCAGAAGAGGACTGGCCACCCCACATATGCTCTCTCTAATTCTCTCTTTCTTTCTCTCTCTCGGAGGACCTGAGCCCTAGGACCATGCCCCAGGACTACCTGACATGATGACTCCTTGCTGTCCCCAGTCCACCTGACCGTGCTGCTACTCCAGTTTCAACTGTTCTGCCTTATTATTATACGACCATGCTGGTCATTTATGAACATTTGAACATCTTGGCCATGTTCTGTTATAATCTCCACCCGGCACAGCCAGAAGAGGACTGGCCACCCCACATAGCCTGGTTCCTCTCTATGTTTCTTCCTAGGTTTTGGCCTTTCTAGGGAGTTTTTCCTAGCCACCGTGCTTCTACACCTGCATTGCTTGCTGTTTGGGGTTTTAGGCTGGGTTTCTGTACAGCACTTTGAGATATCAGTTGATGTTTGAAGGGCTATATAAATAAATTAGATTAGATTTGATGACCTCCAACTGCTCTTAAACGCTAACTAAATGCATGCTTTTCAACCGATCGCTGCCCGCACCCGTCCGCCTGACTAGCATCACTACTCTGGACGGTTCTGACTTAGAATATGTGGACAACTACAAATACCTAGGTGTCTGGCTAGACTGTAAACTCTCCTTCCAGACTCATATTAAGCATCTCCAATCCAAAATTAAATCTAGAATCGGCTTCCTATTTCGCAACAAAGCCTCCTTCACTGACGCCGCCAAACATACCCTCGTAGAACTGACTATCTTACCAATCCTCAACTTCGGCGATGTCATTTACAAAATAGCTTCCAATACTCTACTCAGCAAACTACATGCAGTCTATCACAGTAACATCCGTTTCATCCCCAAAGCCAACACCTACTTTGGCCGCCTTTCCTTCCAGTTCTCTGCTGCCAATGACTGGAACGAATTGCAAAAATCGCTGAAGTTGGAGACTCATATCTCCCTCACTAACTTTAAACATCAGCTATCTGAGCAGCTTACCGATCGCTGCAGCTGTACACAGCCCATCTGTAAATAGCCCATCCAATCTACCTACCTCATCCCCATAGTTTTTATTTACTTTTTTGCACTTTTGCACATCATCATCTGCACATCTATCAGTCCAGTTTTAATTTTCTAAATTGTAATTACTACGCTACCATGGCCTATTTATTGCCTTACCCCCTCACGCCATTTGCACACACTGTATATAGACTTTTTTTTATTGTGTTATTGACTGTACGTTTGTTTATTCCATGTGTAACTGTGTTGTTTGTTTGTTTCGCATTGCTTTGCTTTATCTTGGCCAGGTCGCAGTTGTAAGTCTATCACTCCAGTTTTAATTAGCTAAATTGTAATTACTTTGCTACTATGACCAATTTATTTTGGTAAGTTTGAACAAGACTCTGGCAAGTGTATGCACAATGTACTGTACATACAGTACACAGTAGTCACTAGGTACATAAACAATCTAGAACATGTCTGTTAACAATTTCAATGGAGAGAGGGAAGGTAGGGATGAACCATTTCCTTTAGAACAAACCTATTCTGGGTCTGCTGAGAAAAGTATCTTGGCCCATGGTTAGTGCCTTGGCATGCAGTATTGTCTCCCATTTCTTGAAGTTGATGTCATTGTCTTGCTCAACACACACTTGCTCCGTTTCCACTCCAACCATTCGTTCTTGCGCAACTCCTCCATGACTCCTACTTGACCAACATCAGTGTCAGATGTAAAACATCTACATCATTCCAACTGGATTGCACGTCGTTGTAATTTCCAGCACAGAGTTGTGACTCGTCTATCTACTCAGGCTTTACAGTAAGACTTCAGTACAGCACACCCTAATTCTCGCAGGATATGTCACAGAGATAAATACAAAAGCATGTAGCTGTCAGAAATGAAAATGACCAAGTAAAATAAATATGAATCCCAACATTTGACTTTCTGACTATATACTGTTTGGACCAGTTATTCACATTCTTTGTGTCGCTATCAGGGAACATGGTTTAACCCTACTGGGAGACCAATGTTTCTATACACAGACCCTATGTCCTGGGGGCCATCTTGTACATCAAGCTGCTTCACCCTGCATACATTCAAGACAGCGGAGAAATGCCAATCTCTCCCGGCTGCACACTTGCTGTAGAGTTGTATCCACCAGATTACCCATGTACAGGCAGTAGGTCTATACCAAGTGTAACCGGTCCTTTTACATTTTATGGTATGTGTGACAAGTGACCTCGCCTGAGAACTAAAGACTCATGTTAGTTCTGGAGCTAATGCTCTAGGCTTTAGCTCAGCGAGCTAACACTGTCTTGAGTTGCGTGGAAACTTTGGGTTCAATACCCAGGTCAGTAACATTTACATTGAGCACGGCAGTGAATAATGGCCTCCTTTCATGTCTAGGTTTGGTTGAATGAAGATGGAGGCCGTGTGTATTTCAGGGGTCTGGTTTGGTGGAGCTCTCCATGCATGGCCAGATGTAACAATCCACATTGACTGATCACAGGCTCAGTTTTAGTGTCAAAGCATGAAGAGAAACCGGATCTGTTACAAGGAGAACTATACAAGACATGGTTGAGAAGAGCTGACAAAACACTGCAAGGTATTTAGTATAGAATTGGAATCCATAAGACAGCCTTTTGGTCAATTTGTACAAATAATGTTGAAAGGAATACATAAGTCAAAACAACAGTCAATAAAACACAAATACATAGTGATTTAGTCACATATAAGAGAAGAGCCGTGGCTGGATGTCAGTTTGAGATTTCCCCCTTAGAAGAAGCAAATTAAGACTAGGAAGCACACCTATAGGCTGAGAGGAACCTATTTGCTGGTGCTGATGAATGCCACTGTTGAGTAAATCAGAAACTGAGGCTTGGGTAACAAGAGGCCACAAGATGGCAGACTTGTATGAAACCCCACAGAGGCCAATTCCATTTTTATTTGACGTCACTCACTCCACTTGCTCACATCGGGGCAAATCCTAACTTCCATTTAAGAAGAATTTTCACTGATGGCAATCGAGACTAAGAGAACAGAAGTGAAACTAAGTGGAAGTTATTATTTGACCACAGTGACCACACTATCAAATCCAGAGTTTTAGGAAATGAGGATATTAATGAATCCACTGCACATGTGAGATGTGTTTTGTTTCATAAATGTGATGTAATTCCTGAAATGTAATGTTTTGTTATAGTGGATTACTAAAATGTAGTATTTTCAGACCTGTGATGAAAACTACTGTGGAACTCTCGGTGGTCCCCCCTCCAGTATACACTGAGTATACCAAACATTAGGAACAGCTTTTGCCCTCAGAACAGCCTCAATTCATCAGGGCATGGACTCCACAAGGTGTCTAAAGTGTTCCACAGGGATGCTGGCCTATGTTGACTCCAATGCTTCCCACAGTTGTGTCAAGTTAGCTGGATGTCCTTTGGGTGGTAGATCATTCGTGATACACACAGAAAACGGTTGAGTGTGAAAAAACCCAGCAGCGTGGCAGTTATTGACACAGACCGGTGACACAGACCTGGCACCTACTACGATACCTTGTTCAAAGGCACTTAAATATTTTGTCTTGCCCATTCACCCTCTGAAGGGCAAACATACACAATCCATGTCTCAAGGCTTAAAAATCCTTATTCAACCGGTCTCCCCCCCTTCATCTACACTGATGGAAGTGGATTTAACAAGTGACATCAATAAGGGATCAAAGTTTTCACCTGGTTAGTCTATGTCATGGAAAGAGCAGGTGTGCTTAATGTTTTGTATTCTCAGTGTATGTCAGGACAGTTCTGTTTCATTGGGCTTTCCAGATACGTATGTTTTCCTCTAATTAACATTGCCTGAGGATAGGCTCAGTTTTTGGAATGTAGGAATTCCAGATAGTTTTTTTTCTCTCCAGAATTTAATGACTTCAATATTGCTGGTCTACACAGCTTTTCCTAACCAAAATCAGAAAATGTATGTATATATGAACGTTAAGTTATTGTCATTTGTCATAATTTGCCAACCCAGGCTCCATTGTCACTTAACACAGCTGCCGAATTATAACACCATGCCAACACATTTTAAAGATGTTTTAGATGTTCAAGTTGTTTCAAGATTATTTTCATGTTCATATTACTATACATGTAGTATATATGTATTCAATTAAAATGTGTTTATAATACAGCCCATTCAATTGCAATATTTTTACACTTCCACCAGAAAAGATGACTGATTCAACTCGATACTGTACAGCTAGTATTGTGATAGAAAGGGAATTCCCATCAACTAGTATAAATATAGTGGGTAAAGGCTATGATGGTATCTAACAACTTGCGTTCACTGGTCGGTCAATTGTATCAGCAAATTCCTTGAAGTGCCATCAACCCTAAGGCAATGAACATTCTGATAGGTGAGTAGTACAAGTCCCTCCTTCACTGCTGGTAGACTGACTGACTTCACAACAACTGGATATGAGAAAGAATGCAACAAGTAAAGTAAAACGTGGAATATATTCTCGTAGACAATTTATTAGATGGACAGCTTTTAAACGACAAAAAATGTGTAAAATTAGGATGTTTCAACTTTTTAGTTAAGAAAAAAGTTATTTCAGAGAAAGAAGGATACTTCAGAGCAAGTCAAATAGTTGATGGAATCAAGGCTATCATTGAGTTATCACTGTAAAAGATAGTTTGAAGTTATAGCTATGGATTTATTTTTAAAGGTGCAGGTATTTTTTGACAGGGGCTCCTATTCCCCTGTTGCTATTTTTAACTAGGTTATACTCACGGGGATGTGTGTAATTTGCTAGGGCAAATGGGACAGATATTGCATATGCATATCAACCAATGATCACACAGTTTCATCACAACCCCGATTTCGACATTGCATTTAACCGGAGGTTCGGAAGCTATAACAGAGGCAACGTTGTTCTCTACAGTTTTCGCCATTCTCAGCAACATGGCCAGCTACGGTCAAAGCGCACCGATCTTGGAGTATTCTGGCGAGGCGGGTCAACTAGTCGACGATCCAGAATTCAACCTGTCCGTAGAAAACAGCAAGAGTTTGATCAAAAAGGTGTTGGATGCTATTCCTGAGACACACACATCGTGCATTCATTCTGAGGTAAGTGGATCGGCCTCGGCTAAGCCCACTAACGTTACTTCTGCCGGTGGCAGGCTTGTACCAGACACCACCGTTTGTGTATCTGTGGGGAGAGTGAGCTGTATAGGCCAAATCCAATCAGATGTATTATCATTCTCCATATTACAGGAAATGTACATTTAATAGAATACAGAAGCATTGAAGAAGCTGTTACCATTCTGGACGATGTTTTTATGTCTATGGTGGTCTGATCGTGCACAAAAAAATGTCAACTGTAGCCTATATAGGCCTACTATTACGCACAAAATGTATCCATTTTTGATAGGTGGAATCAGTTATTTTAGTTGGAAATTCCACTCAGTTTAGATAAGTACTTAATGGACGTCCAATGTTCTAATTCTAAACATTGGTTTTCTAATCCTGTCTTTTGGCTCTCAGACCCTGATTCTTAACTCGAGCAGCGAGAACAGGAAACTACAATACCTGGCGATCAACCTTGGCATCCCCTCTGCTCCCACACTCAAAGCCTTGACAGATAACTTTACTTTGGTGAGCGTCAGACTCTGCACTACAGCCTCTATGCCTAATTCACGTGAATATGAAGACCAGGTTCAGGATGAAATATGTTACTACCTGGAGCCTATAGTACTATAGTGACGGCCAGACCTGCCCAGGAACAACTCTAGGCCCGGATTAGAAACTATAAGAAATATGGCATCTGAAAATGATATCAGCCCTAGAAATAAGGCATTGCTTTGACATTTGAGGTCTCTCCATCAGGAGACCTGTCTGAGACGTATGTCAGAGGGACTACAGGTGCACCAGGACCTGCTAAGAGCTGTCGTACAACGCCTGGCCAACATAGAGAGAATCACTGCACTGCTGACTGATATCAGAGATCTCCGCGTCCAGATCAACAGGGTGAGGCTCCCTGTAAAACGACTTATACACCATGCACGCATACACAGTATTATAAAATCCCTTGGATTCAAATACTGTTCCGACATAAATGCTGATTGATTATAGAGTTCTTTTTATCTCCAGATGCTGAAAGCGGTCCAAGTGGCGGAGAGCCCGGTGGCGGTGCAGCCCACAGCCACAAGCCTGGCCTCTCGTCTCACTGGGGACTATGAGGTTCAGGTAGCCACACATCTGACTCTGGTGCAGCTCCAAAGCTTTGGCCAGGACATAGTCCGCAGTCTAAGGAACATAGCCCAAGCAAATGGGGAGAGCGATTGACCCCAAAACTGACTTGAAATTGCCATGTTTTTATGATGATCTATTTTATTTATTTATTTATTTATGACCTATTTATATTTAGTCTATTTATGATTAGATGTGTATTTATAAAATGCTTAAAATATCATTTAAATGCTTTTTTACATGTTCCAATTACAGTGCATTTGGAAAGTATTCAGAACCCTTGACTTTTTCCAGATTTTGTTACAGTACAGCCTTATTCTAAAATTGACTAAATTGTTCCCCCCCCCTCAAATCTACACATATAATACTCCATAATGACAGAGCAAAAACAGGTTTTTAGAATTTTTAGCAAATGTATATTTTGGGGCGCCAGGTAGCCTAGTGGTTAGAGCATTGGGCCAGTAACCGAAAGGTTGCTAGATCGAATCCCAGAGCTATAAAGGTAAAAATCTGTTGTTTTGCCCCTAAACAAGGCACTGTTCCTAGGCCATCATTGTGAATTAGAATTTGTTCTTAAATTTATTTAACTAGGCAAGTCAGTTAATTTTTTATATATATTACATTTACATAAGTATTCACACTTCACTCAGTATGTTGTTGAATCACTGTTGGCAGTGATTACAGCCTAGAGTCTTCTTGGGTATGACACTACAAGCTTGGCACATCTGTACTCCCAATCTTCTCTGCAGATCCTCTCAAGCTCTGTCAGGTTGGATGGGGAGCGTCACTGCACAGCTATTTTCAGGTCTCCAGAGATGTTCGATCATGTTCAAATCCGGGCTCTGGCTGGGCCACTCAAGGTCATTCAGAGACTTGTCCCGAAGCCACTCCTGTGTTGTCTTGGCTGTGTGCTTAGGGTTGTTGTCCTGTTGGAAGGTGAACCTTCTCCCCAGTCTGAGTTCCCGAGTGCTCTGGATCAGGTTTTTAAAATCAAGGACCTCTCTGTAATTTGCTCTGTTCATCTTTTCCGTGATCCTGACTAGTCTCCCGGTCCCTGCCGCTGAAAAACATCCCCACAGCATGATGCTGCCACCACCATGCTTCACCGTAGGGATAGTGCCAGGTTTCCTCCAGACGCGACGCTTGGCATTCAGGCCAAAGAGTTCAATCTTGGTTTCATTAGACCAGAGAATCTTGTTTCTCAGTCAGAACCTTTATGTGCCTTTTGGCAAACTACACGTGGGCTGTCATGTGCCTTTTACTGAGGAGTGGCTTCCGCCTGGCCACTCTACCATAAAGGCCTGATTGGTGGAGTGCTGCAGAGATGGTTGTCCTTCTGGAAGGTTCTCCCATCTGCACAGAGGAACTCTAGAGCTCTGTCAGAGTGCCCATCGGGTTCTTGGTCACCTCCCTGACCAAGGCCCTTCGCCCCCGATTGCTCAGTTTGGCCAGGTCTAGGAAGAGTCTTGGTGGTTCCAAACTTATTCCATTTAAGAACGATGGAGGCCATTGTGTTCTTGGGGACCTTCAATGCAGCAGACATTCACCTCAGGATTCACCTGAGCTCAATTTCGAGTCTCATAGCAAAGGGTTTTAATACTTATATACATTTTTTGACCTGCCAATCCGCGCTCCTTAACACCTGCCCGCTTATCCCGGGAAACCAGCCGCACCAATGTGTCGGAGGAAACACAGCTCATTTGACCACCGAAGTCAGCCTGCAGGCGCCCGGCCTGCCACAAGGAGTCGCTAGAGTGTGATAAGCCAAGTAAAGCCCCCCCGGCCAGAACCAATTGTGCAACGTCCTATGGGACTCCCGGTCACGGCCGGTTGTGACATAGCCTGGGATCAAACCTGGGTCTGTAGTGACACCTAAAGCACTGCGATGCAGTGCCTTAGATCGCTGTGCCACTCGGGAGGCCCTGTTTTTTTATTTTGTATAAAACCCGTTTTCGCTTTGTCATTATGGGGTATTGTTTGTATATAAATGTAATACATTTTAGAATAAAGCTGTAACATAACAACATGTGGAGAAAGTCAAGGGGTCTGAATACTTTCCAAATGCACTGCAAGCCTACTCAATTATTGGCCTGTATGCTTTGTGAGCAACCCTTGTAGTAAGCTTCATAAGCTGTTATCAACTTTTGTCCCAGGGTGTCATTGAGGAAGTTTTTTTTAGGGGTTATACATGAATCCACCATTTGTATTTCATAAGTTCTATGAAAATGTACTGTTTTTTACAGAGACAATTGCTTGCAAGTATCTGTATGTTATACTTCATTTTGGAGTTATTGGTACATTTTATTTTGTCAAATGCAATGCATTAGCGCTCACCAAATATACACTGAACAAAAATATAAACATGTTCGTCCCATGTTTCATGAGCTGAAATAAAAAAGAACCCAAAAATGTTCAATATGCACAAAAAGCTTCTTTCTCTAAATTGTTTAGTTTACATCCCTGTTAGTGAGCGTTTTTCCTTTACCAAGATAATCCATCCACCTGAGAGGTGTGGCATACCAAGAAGCTGATTAAACAGCATGATCATTACATACCTTGTGCTTGGGACAATACAAGACCACTTGGAAATGTGCAGTTTCATCACACAACACAATGCTACAGATGGCTCAAGTTGAGAGAACGTGCAATTGGCATGCCGTCCACCAGAGCTGTTTGCCAGAGAATTGTATGTTTATTTTTTGACCATAAGCCACCTCCAGTTAAGTTTTAGAGAATGTGGCAGTACATCCAACCGGCCTCACAGCCGCAGACCACGTGCGTGGCGTCGTGTGGGCGAGTGGTTTGATGTTAACGTTGGCTGTGTGTTTATGGTATGGGCAGGCATAAGTTATGGACAATGAACACAATTGCATTTTAGCAATGGCAATTTGAATGAACAGAGATATCGTGATGAGATCCTGAGACCCATTGTGCTATTCATCCGCTGCCATCACATCTTTCAGCATTATAATACACCATGTCGAAAGGATTTGTACACAATTCCTGGAAGCAGAAAATGTCTCAGTTCTTCCATGGCCTGCATACTCACCAGACATTTCACACATTGAGCATGTTTGGGATGCCCTGGATCGACATATGACAGCGTGTTCCAGTTCTTGCCAATATTCAGCAACTTCGCACAGCCATTGAAGAAGAGTGGGACAACATTCCACAGGCCACACTCAACAGCCTGTTCAAACTCTATGCAAAGGAGATGTCTCGCTGCATGAGGCAAATGGTGGTCCCACCAGATACGGACTGGTTTTCTGATCTACACCTTTTAAAAAATATATATTTCTTAAGGTATCTGTGACCAACAGATGCATATCTGTATTCCCAGTCATGTGAAATCCATAGATTAGGGCCTAATGAATTTATTTCAATTGACTGATTTCCTTTTATGAACTTGTTGCATGTTACGTTATATTTGTGTTAAGTATAATAATAAAAATGAGGTTTGCAATTGCCAAATATGATAGGACAAGGGTTGTCTAGTAAAAGCAGTTGTTCCTTAAAAGCCTTGTGTCTAGATGCTTGGTTGACCGTCTACAGAGGAAATGAAGGATTTATTAGACAGTGAGTAAGCATCTTCTGTGAACCCGAACGTAACATTTAGACTGTTACGTCTAATGACATCCCTTATTTCCCTCCCCCATCCAGGGACTTCATTTAGGAAGTTATGCAAGGCTAGATGACTGATAAGCACAAGCTCACTAAGAATCACCAGTGGGGTGTTCCTTCAAAGGCACGGGGAATATCACTCAGAGGGCATCACACCACCATGTGACAGTGAAGAGGTTGAACATGTGGGATTATGGTTATTGTGGTCATGTTCATTTGGCATCAAACGGAAGAAAATGGTCTGAAACAGGGATTAACTACCAATAACAAATGCTTATTTTCATTTTCAGTTGCAAAACATTCTGCTATGATGTGCCCTAAAGAATAAGGCCCTTTCTGTCTCAAAACCATGCCATGTGATCATCCGTCATGGGTAAGGCGTTTGTTTTGGTTATTCATGTCATATGACCTAGATTTTTTTCCTTACCCAGAAATGAGAATAAGACACAAAATCTGAGGATGGTGCTGGACCATCTGACTTAAAGCTTTATCAAACTGTCCCCTTTTTATAAGGTTAAAATCCAGGTCACGTGACATGATTAAACAAAACATATGAACCTAGTGATGGGATAGTGACATTCAGTAGCCATATGTTTGATAACGACAAAAACAAAGCAAGCAACGGGAGGAAGTCACTGTAAACAATGTTACAGGTAGGTAGCCTATTACTCTAGCAAGGAGCACTGAAGTTCAATTAACGCACATTACCATTCAAAAGTTGACACATCTAGTCATTCCAGGGTTCTTCTTTATTTTTACTATTTTCTACACCTGTGAAATAATAGTGAAGACAAACTATGAAATAACACATATGGAATCATGTCATGCCCAATAAAGTGTTAAACAAATCAAAATATATTTTATATTTGGCAAAGGGTGGCGACTTTGAAGAATCTAAAATATATTTACATTTGTTTAACACTTTTTTGGTTACTACATGATTCCATATATTATTTCATAGTTTTGATGTCTTCGCTATTATTCTATAATGTAGAAAATAGTCCAAATAAAGATAAACCCTTGAATGAGTAGTGTCCAAACTTTTGACTGGTACTGTATATACTTTGTATTTAAGTGAAAATATTTGAATTCTGAAAATTATCAGCATACTGAAAAACACCTATAAAATATCTTAATTTAGAAGGTATTTACATTTTCATGAGGCGTTATTATAAAGATGACAATATGTACACCTTTTATGAATAATGATTCCAAGATTGTGAAAACATTTAATTTGACAGTTTTGTATTACTGACCATAGAGACTATTGAAATGAGAAACTATAGAGACTATCAAAATGAAAGAAAAACTACATTTGAATGAATGATGAAGCAATCAGGATTACATAGCAGTTGTTAACCAACTTTGGAGTATCGTGAAACTGGCATTTCTATGCCAAAGTGATGAAACACCATCTAAGTGGAGTCCCAAGCTTTGAAGTGTGAATCCTAACTTCCACTTTGTCAGATCTTCTCTTAGTCTCACATTGACACTAATACATGACTAAGTAAAATGCTTATTTATTTGTGAAGCTGGTTTCGCCCCTGAGTGACAGGGGAAATAGAATCCATGGAGAAGGCAGAGGTGGGTGAGCTGAGCCCTGGGAACCATCAGGGTACCATAAGACTAAGCTGGCCTTTGCTGCTACGCTCCTCCCCAGGGGCAGAGTCAGGTCAGTGATGCCCACGACCGACCGACCGACAACACACGACACACTTCTTACGTGGCATTCTCCAGATTCGAACTATTTATATACAGTTGAAGTTGGAAGTTTACATGTCGTTTTTCAACCACTCCACAAATTTCTTGTTAACAAACTATAGTTTTGGCAAGTCGGTTAGGACATCTACTTTGTGCATGACATGACATTTTTCAAACAATTGTTTACAGACAGATTTCACTTATAATTTACTGTATCACAATTCCAGTGGGTCAGAAGTTTACATACACTAATCTGACTGTGCTTTTAAACAGAAAGAAAATTATGTAATGGCTTTAGAAGCTTCTGAAAGGCTAACTGACATAATTTGAGTCAATTGGAGGTGTGTCTGTGGATGTATTTCAAGGCCTACCATCAAACTCAGTGCCTCTTTGCTGACATCATGGGAAAATCAAAAGAAATCAGCCAAGATCTCAGAAAAAACAATTGTAGACATCCACAAGTTTGGTTCATCCTTGGGAGCAATTTCCAAACGCCTGAAGGTACCACGTTCATTTGTACAAACAATAGCACGCAAGTATAAACACCATGGGACCACACAGCAGTCATACCGCTCAGGAAGGAGACGTGTTCTGTCTCCTAGAGATGAACGTACTTTGGTGTGAAAAGTGCAAATCAATCCCAGAACAGCAGCAAAGGACCTTGTGAAGATGCTGAAGGAAACAGGTACAAAAGATTCTATATCCACAGGAAAATGAGTCCTATAGCGACATAACCTGAAAGGCTGTTCAGCAAGGAAGAAGGCACTGCTCCAAAAACCACCATAAAAAAAGCCAGACTACAGTTTGCAACTGCACATGGGGACAAAGATTGTACTTTTTGGAGAAATGTCCTCTGGTCTGGTGAAACAAAAATAAAACTGTTTGGCCATAATGACCATCGTTATATTTGGAGGATAAAGGGGGATGCTTGCAAGCCGAAGAACACCATCCCAACCGTGAAGCATGGGGGTGGCAGCATCACGTTGTGGGGGTGCTTTGCTGCAGGAGGGACTGGTGCACTTCACAAAATAGATGGTATCATGAGGACAAGAAAATGATGTGGATATATTGAAGTAACATCAGTCAGGAAATGAAAGTTTGGTCGCAAATGGGTCTTCCAGATGGACAATGACCCCAAGCATACTTCCAAAGTTGTGGCAAAATGGCCTAAGGACAACACAGTCAAGGTATTGGAGTGGCCATCACAAAGCCAACTCAATCCAAAAGAACATTTGTGGGAAGAACTGAAAGTGTGTGCGAGCAAGGAGGCCTACTAACCTGACTCAGTTACACTAGCTCTGTCAGGAGGAATGGGCCAAAATTCACCCAACTTATTGTGGGAAGCTTGTGGAAGGCTACCCGAAACGTTTGACACAAGTTAAACAATTTAAAGGCAATGCTACCAAATATGTAAACTTCTGACCCACTGGGCATGTGATGAAAGAAGTAAAAGCTGAAATAAATCATTCTCTCTACTATTATTCTGACATTTCACATTCTTGTGGTGATCCTAACTGACATAAAACAGGGAATTATTACTAGGATTAAATGTCAGGAATTGTGAAAAACCGAGTTTAAATTTATTTGGCTTAGGTTTATGTAAACTTCCAACTTCAACTGTAGCTCTTCAAATCATAAAATAATACAATTCAATAAAAGTATGAACAAAGAAACAAGAGGAATGAGAAGTAATTTTTAAAAAATCATACATTAAAAGCATCATTATAAAAGTGTGGATGCAAGAATGAGGTCAGCTAGAGACTTGGGGCCAGATGTACTAAGATTTTTTTTAAACATAGAAGGTAGAAATAGTAAAATTATCGTTATCAAAAGAAATGAAAAAAAAAAACTCATTGCAGGAATATGTCTCCCCAGAATGTGTCGAGTAAAAATCCCATGTCGAGGTCACATTTCTTACCTAAGTTGCGTAGAACTAACAATCAACTGTTATCACTACATAACTACTCTCCTTCCCCTAGACTACCACAGTTCATCTCCCCCACGGTCAACTCCCCTCTCTCCCACTCACCATGGTGAAAGGCATGAACTGCAAGATGCTCCCACAGCTGCCCTGTTCCAGGCACTCCACACACTCCTTCATGAAGCTCTGCACAAACTGGGTGTGTGGCCCCGCTGTCTTGGAGCCCAGGACAGATGAGATCAGCAGGAACAGGTTGGCTTTAGAGGGAGAAAGAGAGAGAGCAGAGTGGATCCGTCCTGGGCTCCACTAAATCACATTTTAGTCATTTAGCAGACGCTCTTATCCAGAGCGACTTAATCAAACATATAAGCTAGAATGAAATCGTTATGAGAAGCACTAAAACATTAAAGGCATGCCCTGGTAAGCCATACTGGTAAGCCACAATGCCTAAAGGTGCTAAAGCTTTGAGACTGGCGCATGGTTCTAACCTAGGACGTGGTTGAGAGGGTCCCTCATGTTGACCGTGTGGAGCTGGGAGGCCGATAGGGAGGTGGACATGGAGCGGTCACCTACAACACAACCACAAGAGACAGGGAAAATATTAAAGGTCATTATAGTGACAATCAACAGGAATGGAGAAAGAGGAAAAAGTGTCTTCATTAGCAAAGTCAAAAGAGTAGGGGGGTTATTGTGGTTCATAGGCAGCCAAGGTTAAAGAGCCCATATGGAAGTTGTGTCAGTGAGTACGGTTACATGCACACAATATTACGATTATTGTGACGTCAGATTAATATACTGAACAAAAATATAAATGCAACAATTTCAACGATGTTACTGAGTTATAGTTCCTATTAGGAAGTCAGTCAATTGAAATAAATTAATTAGGCCCTAATCTATGGATTTTACATGACTGGGAATACAGATACTGTTGGTAACAATAAAGGTAGGGTGTGGATAACAAAAAAAATAAAATCTGTATCTGGTGTGACCACCATTTGCCTCATGCAGCGCGTCACCTCCTTCGCATAGAGTTGATCAGGCTGTTGATAGTTGTCCCAATGGGTGGGCGATGTTGCTGGATATTGGCGGGAAGTGGAAAAAACGGTTGTACACGTCGATCCAGAGCATCCCAAACATGCTCAATGTGTGACATGTCTGGTGAGTATGCAGGCCATGGAAGAACTGGGACAATTTCAGCTTCCATGAATTGTGTACAGATGGGGCCGTGCATTACGCTGAAACGTGGTGATGGCGACGGATGAATGGCACAACACCACTGTGCATTCAAATTGCCATTGATAAAATCCAATTGTGTTCGTTTTCCGTAGCTTATGCCTGCTCATATACCATAATTCCGCCACCACCATGGGGTTCACAACAATATCAGAAAATCGCTCGCCCACACGACCCCATAAACGCGGTCTGCCATCTACCTGGTACAATTGAAACTGGGATTCATCCGTGAAGAGCACACTTCTCTAGCGTGCCAGTGGCCATCGAAGGTGAGCATTTGCACACTGACGCCAAACTGCAAACATGCACTTGTGGAACGGTCGTTAAGACACTAACAGCTTACAGACGGTAGGCAATTAAGGTCGCAGTTAGGAAAAATTCCTCTTCCCTTATGGATTTCAATTGAAGTACTGGTGTAAGAAATTAAAACATTTTTTATCATATGAGTGAGTCTATGAGGACACTTCCTCCTATTTCAAGTCCATAGCAGGGAAATAGAAGTTTCTAAATGACCTTGTTCCCTCCACTATACATACACATGTATAGTGTGTATGTAATATTTAAAGTGTGTGTTTTTCCAAAATGTTCTTCTACACCACCTTCTTGCACACTGGGTTTCTGCCGGACACTAATTAGTCCACTAAACCTCGTCATTCAACAGAAGTGTGCTATTGCTTTCCAGAGTAATGCAATATACTGTGTGATTTGACGCAGGGAAGTTTCGTTTCTATACAGAATGGCCACGATTGCTCAAATTTCAAGCTGTACTCCGTGATCACAGTTTTGCCCAAGGCAGGTTTAAATCATGTTAAGGCAAGTAAACTACACTTACCTAGTGGATCTTTTAGAATTCCCCATTTCACCCTGGTGATATGGGGGGAAAAGTAACCCTTTTTCTTATGAAAACATTTCTTATTGTTTGCCTGTCATTTGGTTTAGAGAGCTTGTGTCTACTTGCAGTTGATGGAGGTTCAGAACCCTACTCGGGTCTTAAAAACCTTCATGGAATCTGGGTGAATGCAGTCAACCCCGAAGGCACAGTAAAAAGTAAAACGCCATGTAAAAATTGTATTTTGAAACTTGGCTCTCCATATATATGGAATGTCTACACCCCCCTTTAAACTTATTTCAAAAATTTCGACCTTAAAATTACATCTATTAAATTACAGATTCATACAGATCTACACAACCGACTCCACATTTTCAAAGTGAAAGAAAGTTATAGAAAATTTTCCAAATTCAAAAAACAACAACAAAGAAACTTAAATATCATAATTACTCTCCATTAAGATTCTACCAACTTTGCACAACTCATAGAGAAACATATATTCATTATTTTTGTCAAAATTGTTCAAGCTGATTCAATTGGGAATCATTAATGGGCAGCAATATTCAAACATTTTCAAGCACATTTAAGTCAGGACTGAGACTGAACAACTCAGGAACACCTATTGGAAAGCCATTCTTGTGTGTTTTTGGCATACACATTTGAGTAAATGTCTTGCTGAAAAATAAAACTATCCCAGGGTTAGATATTCAAAAGACTGAGGCGGGGTTTCCTCTAACTTTTTACCTGGGCTTGGCTCCATTCATATTTATATTGATCCTGAAAAACTCCACAGTCCCGGTCGATGACAAGCATACCCATAACATGCAATCACAATACTTGAAAATAGAGAGGGTTTCACTCTGTGTTGTATTGGATTTGACCCAAACCTGTAGTTTTTAATTTAGGCCAAAATGTGAATTGATTTGCCGTGTTGTCTTGCAGTATTACTTAACAGCCTTGTTGCAAACAGAATGATTTGGAGTGGATTTTATAACACAGGCTTCTTTCTTTTCACCTTGTCATAAAGGCCAGTAATATGAGTTGAATGCAATGTTGTTGATCCCATTGTATTTTAAAGTATCGTGGCATCATGTTATGTTTTTATTTATTTATGATTATATATATATATATTTTTATCTTAACATGTTCTATAACTTTCTTTCATATAATTTCTATCTGCAACTTTACCCAACGTCTGCCTGCTGAACCGGTCCCTGATGTACTTTGTTTGACACCAGAGAGCAGCAGTCTCACCTAGACTAGAGAGGACCACCGGCTCGTCCTCATTGGAGCTGAGCAGACGCTCAGATGGGGAACCCTGCTGTACAGGGACCATGTTTAACTAGGGCCGGCTTCCCAGGCACAGATTAAGCCTAGCCCTGGACTAATGGGGAATCTCAATTGAAAGTGTTTTTTTGACCAGGACTAGGTTTAATCTGTGTTCTCGAAACTGTCCCCTACAGTCACCTATTAAGCAAGATAGCAAGCCCCTATGACTTAGCTAGCACATGGCACATTATCATAGCATTGTCATTGAGAATCCGAGAAAATAGACTCGGAGGACTCAGTCTTACTTGGCCAGGGCCTTGCTGGGCGGGTCTGCCAGGCTGTGCCAGTAGGCAGAGTCTGTGAGCAGGGTGTGGCCCAGCAGGGTGAAGGTGATCTGCTGGGTGTCCAGGCAGAAAATGCTGTAAAGCAGCTGCACCACCTGGTTGGACCACTCCTGGCGAGTCTCCTTCAGAAGCTCCTGAGACACATAGGAAGTAGGAATGAGAAATGGATTGATACATACCCTAAATGATATACAGTAAGAGTAAATACACACAGAAACAGACACACATTCAAATAATTTATTCAAAAAAAAAATACTTTAATGACTAAACGAAAAAAAGTCTATTTTTCAGGACCCTGTCTTTCAAAGATAATTCGTAAAAATCCAAATAACTTCACAGATCTTCATTGTAAAGGGTTTAAACACTGTTTCCCATGCTTTTTCAAATGAACCACAAACAATAAATGAACATGCACTTGTGGAACGGTCGTTAAGACACTAATTGCCTAACGTCTGTAAGCTGTTAAGGTCGCAGTTAGGAAAAATTAGGGCACTAAAGAGGCCTTTCTACTGACTCTGAAAAACACCAAAAGAAAAGATGCCCAGGGTCCCTGCTCATCTGCATGAAAGTGCCTCAGGCATGTTGCCTGAGGACTGCAGATGTGGCCAGGGCAATAAATTGCAATGTCCGTACTGTGAGACGCCTAAGACGGCGCTACAGGGAGACAAGAAGGACAGCTGATCATCCTCGCAGTGGCAGACCAGATGTAACAACACCTGCACAGGATCGGTACATCCGAACATCACATCTGCGGGACAGGTACAGAATGGCAACAACTGCCCGAGTTACACCAGGAACGCGCAATCCCTCCATCAGTGCTCAGACTGTCCGCAATAGGCTGAGAGAGGCTGGACTGAGGACTTGTAGGCTTGTAGTAAGGCAGGTCCTCACCAGACATCACCCGCAAAAACGTTGCCTATGGGAACAAACCCACCGTCGCCGGAACAGACAGGACTGGCTAAAAGTGCTCTTCACTGACGAGTCGCAGTTTTGTCTCACCAGGGGTGATGGCCGGATTTGTGTTTATCGTCGAAAGGAATGAGCGTTACACCGAGGCCTGTACTCTGGAGCGGGATTGATTTGGAGGTGGAGGGTCCGTCATGGTCTGGGGCGGTGTGTCACAGCATCATCGGACTGAGCTTGTTGTCATTGCAAGCAATCTCAATGCTGTGCATTACAGGTAAGACATCCTCCTCCCTCATGTGGTACCCTTCCTGCAGGCTCACCCTGACATGACCCTCCAGCATGACAATGCCACCAGCCATACTGCTCGTTCTGTGCGTGATTTCCTGCAAAACAAGAATGTCAGTGTACTGCCATGGTCAGCGAATAGCCCAGATCTCAATCCCATTGAGCACGTCTGGGACCTGTTGGATCGGAGGGTGAGGGCTAGGGCCTTGGCCATTCCCCCCAGAAATGTCTGGGAACTTGCAGGTGCATTGGTGGAAGAGTGGGGTGACATCATCTGGATGTCATAAGGTGAATGCACCAATTTGTAAGTCGCTCTGGATAAGAGCGTCTGCTAAATGACTTAAATGTAAAATGTAAATGTAATCTCACAGCAATAACTGGCAAATCTGGTGCAGTCCATGAGAAGATGCACTGCAGTACTTAATGCAGCTGGTGGCCACACCAGATACTGACTGTTACTTTTGACCCCCCCCCCTCCCCCCTTTGTTCAGGGACACATTATTCCATTTCTGTTAGTCACATGTCTATGGAACTTGTTCAGTTTTTGTCTCCGTTGTTGAATCTTGTTATGTTCATACAAATATTTACACATGTTAAGTTTGCAGAAAATAAACACAGTTGACAGTGAGAGGATGTTTCTTTTCTTGCAGAGTTAATTTTTTGGGAAAAGTGTAGGCCATTTAAAAACGCTTGGTCAAAATAAAAACATCTATATCCATGTGACTTGTTTTACATGCAAGGATAGACCATCCCAATACAAATGGTTTTTAAAATAAAAAAATAACAGCGCATTGAGCTGCTGGTGCTTCAGACAAGTGGCTTTGTTTACAATTAGGCTGCATCTTTTGGTGGTTTTATGCCTCGTTCACATGCTAGACTGGAACTCTGAAATGTCAGACTTGCTGACTTGTTGAATGTGTCACGTGTATAACTACAACCAGTTAGCAAGTTAAACATTTCAGAGTTTCCTAGTTACGACTAGCACATGAACGCGGCATATGTGCACACAATGCGATTGTGTTATCAAATGTTATTAGTCACATGTGCCGAATACAACAGGTGGTCAGTGAAACGCTTACTTACAAGCCCCTAACCAACAACACAGTTTAAAACAATACGATTAAGAATAAGAAATAAAAGTAACAAGTAATTAAAGAGCAGCAGTAAAATAACAAAATAACAATAACTAACAAATAACAATAGTGAGACTATACACAGGGGGGTATCGGTACAGAGTCAATGTGCGGGGACACCGGTTAGTTGAGGTAATATGTACATGTAGGTAGAGTTATTAAAGTGACTAGGCATAGATGATAACAACAGCGAGTAGCAGTGGTGTAAAAGGGGGGCAATGCAAATAGACTGGGTAGCCATTTTATTCAATTTTCAGGAGTTTAATGGCTTGGATGTAGAAACTGTTTAGAAGCCTCTTGGACCTAGACTTGGTGCTCCGGTACCACTTGCCGTGAAGTAGCAGAGAGAACAGTCTATAACTGTGGTGGCTGGAAACTTTGACAATTTTTAGGGCCTTCCTCTGACACAGCCTGGTGTAGAGGTCCTGGATGGCAGGAAGCTTGGCCCCAGTGATGGTAGTGCGTATGGCCCAGTACCTCTGTAGTGCCTTGCGGTCGGAGGCCAAGCAGTTGCCATGCCAGGCAGTGATGCAACCATGCTCTCGATGGTGCAGCTGTAGAACCTTTTGAGGATCTGAGGACCCATGCCAAATATTTTCAGTCTCCTGAGGGGGAATAGGTTTTGTCATGCTCTCTTCACAACTGTCTTGGTGTGCTTGGACCATGCAGTCATGAATGAACAGTGAGTACAGGAGGGGACTGAGCTCGCACTCCTGAGGAGCCCGTGTTGGGGATCAGCGTGGCGGATGTGTTGTTACCTACCCTTACCACCTGGTGGCGGCCCATCAGGAAGTCCCGGATCCAGTTGCAGAGGGAGGTGTTTAGTCCCAGGGTCCTTAACTTATTGATGAGCTTTGTGGGCACTATGGTGTTGAACGCTGAGCTGTAGTCAATGAATAGCATTTTCACATAGGTGTTCCTTTTGTCCAGATGCGAAAGGGCAGTGTGGAGTGTAATTGAGATTGCATCATCTGTGGATCTGTTAGAGCGGTATGGAAATTGGAGTGGGTCTAGGGTTTCTGGGATAATGGTGTTGATGTGAGCCATGACCAATCTTTCAAAGCACTTCATGGCTACAGACGTGAGTGCTATGGGTCGGTAGTCATTTAGGCAGGTTATCTTAGTGTTCTTGGGGACAGACTCAGACAGGGAGAGGTTGAAAATGTCAGTGAAGACACTTGCCAGTTGGTCAGCGTATGATTGCAGTACACGTCCTGGTAATCTATCTGGCCCTGCGGCTTAGTGAATGTTTAAAGGTCTTACATCGGCTGCAGAGAGCGTGATCACACAGTCTTCCGGAACAGTTGGTACTCTCATGCATGTTTCAGTGTTATTGTCCTCGAAGCGAGCATAGAAGTTGTTTAGCTCGTCTGGTAGGCTCATGTTACTGTGCAGCTCTCGGCTGTGCTTCCCTTTGTAGTCTGCAATGGTTTGCAAGCGCTGACACATCCGACGAGTGTCAGAGCCAGTGTAGTACAATTCGATCTTAATCCCAAACTCACGCTTTGCCTGCTTGATGGTTTGTAAGATTTTTTTATACGCTTCCGGGTTAGAGTCCCACTCCTTGATAGCGGCAGCTCTAGCCTATAGCTCAGTGCGGATGTTGCGTGTAATCCATGGCTTCTGGTTGGGGTATGTACGTAAAGTCAAGGTGGGACGACGTCATCGATGCACTTATTGATGAAGCCAATGACTGATGTGGTGTACTCCGGGAACATATTCCAGTCTGTGCTAGTAAAACAGTCCTGTAGCTTAGTATCTGCTTCATCTGACCACTTGTTTTATTGATCGAGCCACTGGTGCTTCCTGCTTTTGCTTGTAAGCAGGAATCAGGAGGATAGAATAATAAGAGTAAAGGTGGTCCATTGTTTTTCCCCCTCTGGTTGCACATTTAACATGCTGATAGAAATTTGGTAAGACGGATTTAAGCTCCCTGCATTAAAGTCCCCG
Organism: Oncorhynchus nerka; assembly: GCF_034236695.1. Classification (NCBI taxonomy): domain Eukaryota; kingdom Metazoa; phylum Chordata; class Actinopteri; order Salmoniformes; family Salmonidae; genus Oncorhynchus; species Oncorhynchus nerka. Next base: position 23,930,112 of record NC_088418.1, read on the forward strand.
GCTACTAGGAGCGCCTTTGTTTGCTTATGGCGGAATACAGCTCATTCAGTGATGTCTTAGTGCCAGTATCAGTCTGTGGTGGTATGTAGACAGCTATGAAAAATACAGATGAAATTCTATCTCGGTAGATAATGTGGTCTACAGCTTATCATGAGATACTCTACCTCAGGTGAGCAAAACCTTGAGACTTCCTTAGATATCGTGCACCAGCTGTTATTTAAAAAAATACATAGTCCGTCGCCCTTTGTCTTACCAGATGCCTCTGTTCTGTTCAGCCACGACTCCCTGAAGCATATGAGATTAGTTTTGAATGTCAGGTTGGTAGTTTAATCTTCCGCGTAGGTCATCAATTTTATTTTCCAAAGATTGCACATTTGCTAGCAGAATGGAAGGAAGTGGGGTTTATACAATCGCCTACAAATTTTCAGAAGGCAGCTCGCCCTCTGGCCCCTTTTTCTCTGCCTTCTCTTCACACAAATGGGGATCTGGGCCTGTTCCTGGGGAAGCAGTAAAAAACTCAAGTCGGGCTCGTCGGACTCGTTAAAGGAAAAAAAGGCATCTGCCAATCCATGGTGAGTAATCGCATTTCTGATGCACAGAAGTTATTTTCGGTCATAAGAGATGGTAGCAGCAACATTATGTAGAAAATAAGATAAACAACGCAAAGACAAAAAAAAACACAATTGGTTAGGTATACATCAAACGTCAGCCTTGTTCTCCAGCGCCATCTCGTATCAATAAAGTTTCTCATGTTGAGCTTTACATGAAAAGGGCAATTTATGTTTGTAGCGCATTTATCCCTCCAGTGAGGCTTGAGACATTAACCGTTTTCTATCCCCTGCCCCCATTTCAAATAGAGGGTTTAAACCATGTGCACCTAAAGCAGTTTCCACAGACATTCTGGGACATACAGTACCAGTCAAAAGTTGACACATCTACTCATTCAAGGTTCTCTTTATTTTTGACTATGTTTTACATTGTATAATAACAGCAAAGACATCAACACTATTAAATAGCACATATGGAATTATGTAGTAACCAGAAGTGTTAAAATCCCAAAATATTTTAGATTCTTCAAAGTAGCCACCCTTTGCCTTCATGACAGCTTTGCACACATTCTTGAACATTCTCCGGACTAGCTTCACCTGGAATGCTTTTCCAACAGTCTTTAAGGAGTTCCCACATATGTTGAGCACTTGTTGGTCACTTTTCCTTCTCTCTGCGGTCAAACTCATCCCAAACCAATTGGGTTGAGATCGGGTGATTGTGGAGGCCAGGTCATCTGATGCAGCACTCTATCACTCTCCTTCTTGGTCAAATATGCCTTACACAGTCTGGAGGTGTGTTGAGTCATTGTCCTGTTGAAAAATAAATGATAGTCCCACTAAGCGCAAGCCAGATGGGATGGAGTATCGCTGCAGAATGCTGTGGTAGCCATGCTGGTTAAGTGTGCCTTGAAGATTTCCACCAGTCTAATGTCCATTCCTGGTGTTTTTTAGCCCAAGCAAGTCTTCTTATTGGTGTACTTTAGTAATGGTTTCTTTGCAGCAATTCAACCACGAAGGCCTGATTTATGCAGTCTCCTCTGAACAGTTGATGTTGAGATGTGTGTTACTTGAACTCCATGAAGCATTTATTTGGGCTGCAATTTCTGAGGCTGGTAACTAATGAACTTATCCTCTGCAGCAGAGGTAACTCTGGGTCTTCCTTTCCTGTGATGGTTTCATCATAGTCAATTCATCATAGCGCTTGATGGTTTTTGCAACTGCACTTGAAACTTTTTGTTCCCGTTTTCCAGATTGACTGACCGTCATGTCTTAATAAGGAACAGACACTTAAAAATTTGCCTAAAATGACATACCCAAATCTAACTGCCTGTAGCTCAGGACCTGAAGCAAGAATATGCATATTCTTGATACCAATTGAAAGGAAACACTGAAGCTTGTGGAAATGTGAAATTAATGTAGGAAAATACATCACATTAGATCTGGTGTCACGAACCGGCTCAAAGTTCGTAACAAAAAAGGGAGACAACATGGACATATCGCTCTGGATAAGAGCGTCTGCTAAATGACTTAAATGTAAATGTAAATGAATAACAAAATATATTTATTAACTAAAGTAAACTAAATACAATTAACAATGACATGTGTGTCAGTAATCAGTAGTGTAAGTGAGTGGTTGCGTGCATAAATGATAATGAGGGGTGTTGAAAGGTGCCAACGCAAATTGCCAGAACCAAAATCTGTGTCTACATGGAGAGAGTCTCCTCAATGAATGGGGAAGTGGTGCATTTATCCTGGGACACACCCGGACCCAGGTGTGTCCCATGTTGCTGATGACCCTCCCAGCTCCGCCTACTTACATTCTATTAAGGAAAACAAGAGCAAAGAGAAATAATTTGTCAGACAGAGTGGGAGGGTATGAGGACCCCCCCCATAAAACCGGGGACCAACAAGGACCCCGGAACACCATACCAATCACAAACCAATTGACCCAGCTTGCTTCCCAAATTGACCCAGCCTGCGTACCAAATCCATGAGGGGTACGTGTTCACACTTCCACTTTCCCCAGCAAACCTCGTCCTCCCCAGACCTCAGCAACCTTTGCACACAAGAAGCAACCTTTAAGAGGAAAGAAGAAAACGAGACCAGAAGGGAACAGACAGGAGCAATAGAACAGGACGAAATACCAAACACAAAATAACAGTGGTCAGTCACATGGACATTCACCCTGTCCACAAGTCGCTGAAAAGTGTCAGGAGCATTACGCAGGCCAAAACTCAATCGAATAAGAGTACAGACCAGAGGGTGTAATAAAGGCAGATTTCACGTGTCCTACTCGTCAGTGGCACCTGCCAATAGCCCTTTAACAGGTCAAATTTGCTCACAAACTTAGCTGCTCTGACTTGATCAACGCAGTCCTCTATCCGAGGAAGAGGAAATGAATCTGGCTTAGTGACTGTTTGTCCCATCCAGTTTATTGACCAAGATACATGGAGAAGCCCAACTGGAGAAAGAAGGCTCTGCTATATCACTCTTCAGCATGTACCTGACCTTAGCATCCAGACAATGTAGTTTCTCTGAAGAAACTCTATAGAACCGCTGACGAATGGGGTCAGTATCTCCAACGTCAATAACGTGTTCTACTAAGTTTGTACGTGTATCAGAAAACAAACCTAGAAATCTCTGAATCAGACCGACCATCTCTTCCCGCCCATCAACAGGTAGTTGAGTGAGAAGACTGTCTTTTCAATCTACCCTGCAGTATGCAATCGTCGGGACCAGGAACATCTTCCTCCCCATGCACAGACCTAGCATGACAAGAACCCAGCGAAATAACGGTATCAGTCAAAAGAACAGGTTTTCCGTCCTTTGTAGACTCCCCCTGTTCAGCATCAAAGGAACGTGCTTAACAGGGTTTTAACAAATTTACATAGCACAGTTGGTGTACTTCAATCCATTCTGGAGTGGCAACTAGATAGTTTTGCTCAGTGCACTGACGCATTACCGTATATGGACCTTGAAACTTGGCTTGAAAAGGAGAACCAACAATTGGCAGCAGAGCAAGAACCTCGTCACCTGGACTAAAGACTGAAATGGAGAGACTGAAATGCAACACAATAGGCTTCCTAGCACTAGCAGCCACACAAGTCATTTACTTAGCCAAGACAGGAACAAATCAATTGTATTATATTTCTCACATTTACGAACACACATAAACCTAATGTCGATGCACAACGGCGTTGAATAAGTGGGAAAATGTAGTGGGGCACGACATGGCAGTTCAGTACAGCAACAACGCCAAATACAAGAACAGATGCAGCGCCGCTCGCTCAAGATCAAGTGGAAAAAGTGCTCCAAGAAGGTGCTGCCTAACTAGAACAACCAAAACAACACCTCAACAACGAGAACCTGGAGAAGCCACAGTCATGCACCAACCTGTCCACTCTCACCCAGGATCAGAGCACCCCAGACCTAGTAAAGGGCTCTGACAACACCTCCTCGCAGGTCAAGAAGGCTCCCACTTTGTGGCCCTGACACACCCAAGAGGGTGATGGTCCAGGCCTCCACTGGCGAGCCACTGTGTTGCCTGGGTTAGTTCCTGTGCAAGCACTGCTCCCGGCTCCAGAACCTGTCCCAATGACCCAGGACTGTGGCTGCAGAGTGTGGACCGCTTCCTGCTTGGGCATGGCTGGGGGAAACAGAGCACCCTTGCCCCGGCCAATGTGGTTTTTGTCTTAATGCTTTGTTGCAAGGTGGTCTCCTTGGAGGTGGCAACAGAGCACCAGCTGCAGGACGTTGTGATCACCTGCTTCTACCGGACTTGCTCCTGCAACGAGACTTCCTACCCACTGAGACCCTTCCTGGTGGAGACCGTCAGGGAGATCTCCTGGGACCGCTGCCTGTCCCTCCTCAACCTGATGAGTGGCAACATGCTCCAGATGAAAACGGACTACTACTACTACTTCTTCCAGCTGTTTGCCGACCTGAAGAACGAGAGGCAGCACGTCACCTGTGCAATGAGGTGACAAAACTCTAGATTACTCTTTACAAGGCCCTCCCTCGCCCTCCATTTGGCAAATCACTTCCAAGCAAAAACTCAAAAAGTACTGGTGACGCGCTCAATACGGAAGTGGTCCGATGAAGCGGATGCATAGATGCTACACTACAGGACTGTTTTGCTAGCACAGACTGGAATATGTTCCGGGATTCATTCGAAACATTAAGCAGTTAACCACAGTCACCAGCTTCATTAACTAGCGCATTGACAACATCTTCGTCCCAGTATCTGCATCACATCACACAGTTACCGTGCGTACATACCCCAACCAGAAGCCATCGATTACAGGCAACATCCATACAGAGCTAAAGCTTTGAACTGCTTTGATGAAACTGGCTCTCATGAGGACCGCCACAGGAAAAGAAGACCCAGAGTTACTTCTGCTGCAGAGGATAAGTTCATTAGAATTAACTGCACCTCAGATTGCAGCCCAAATAAATGCTTCATAGAGTTCAATGAACACATCTCAACATCAACTGTTCAGAGGATACTCTAGATTTTTTATTTAAGTAGGCAAGTCAGTTAAGAACAAATTATTATTTACAATGACCGCCTACCCTGGCCAAACCCTAACCCGGACGACGACGTGGCAATTGTGCGCCGCCCTATGGGATTCCCAATCACGGCCGGTTGTGACACAGCCTGGAATCGAACCAGGGTCTGTAGAGACACCTCTTGCACTGAGATGCAGTGCCTTAGACCGCTGCGCCACTCGGGAGACTGCGTGAATCTGGTCTTCGTTGTTGAATTGCTGCAAAGAAACCACTACTAAAGGACACCAATAAGAAGAAGAGACATGCATGTGCCAAGAAACACGAGCAATTGATATTAGTATAGTGGTAATCTGTCCTTTGGTCTGATGAGTCCAAATTTGAGATTTTTGGTTACAACCGCCGTGTCTTCGTGAGACGCAGAGTAGGTGAATGGATGATCTCCGCATGCTGTGTAAGGGCTATTTGAAAAAGAAGGAGAGATGGAGTGCTGCATCAGATGACCTGGCCTCCACAATCACCCGACCTCAACCCAATTGAGATGGTTTGGGATGAGTTGGTCCGCAGAGTGAAGGAAAAGCAGTGCTCAGCCTATGTGGGAACTCCTTCAAAACTGTTGGAAAAGCATTCCTCATGAAGCTGGTTCAGAGACTGGCAAGAGTGTGCAAAGCTGTCATCAAGGCAAAGGGTGGCTACTTTGAAGAATCTAAAATATGAATATATTTTGATTTGTTTTAACACTTTTTGGTTACTACATGATTCCGTGTGTGTTATTTCATAGTTTTGATGTCTTCACTATTATTCTACAATGTAGAAAATTGTCAAAATAAAGAAAAACCCTTGAATGAAAAAGTTGAGTGTTCTGAACTTTTAACAGGTACTGTACATTTTGAAGTATTCATATATATTTTATTTGAATAGACAAATATGTAGTTGAATATTGGAAAGTATTTAGAAATACATTTGGAAAGTATTGGCATGTATTTGAAAACACTCAAAAAGACTGACTCAAATGAACTTCTATGCATTTAACCATAGTATTTTCAAATACAATCAAATAGTAAGCTATTTATTTATAGGATATTATTCAAAAATACTTCCAATAGTAGTTGATTTGGGCCACATTATTTGAAAATAGTCAATCACACAGAAAATAAATATGAAATAATAATCAAATACACATGTATTGAACCCGGGTCTGGTGTGTGTACCGAGCATCCATCTGTGTGTGTGTGTGTGTGTGTGTGTGTGTGTGTGTGTGTGTGTGTGTACCCTTCGTTGTAGAACTGCAGTGTGTTCTCCTCATACAGCGGGGTCATGAGCTGACGTATCATGGTCTGGGGCTTCTCCCTCTCGTCCAGCCCCAGCATCCTCACATGGGCTACCAGCCAGGCCACAGCACAGATAGCCATGATGCACACCTTGCCCTTAATGTTGTCTGTTATCTTCTACACTGTGTGTGAACTCTGAACATGCTTCCAGGCCACTCATACGACAAATTACCTAACTTTATGAATGGTTTAAATGAGGAAGGGACTAAAAACAGCACACATGCAACCTCAAGTCATGATGCCAGCAGTCATATGCTATGACTCATTTTCCACTACGGCAAGAGCAAGTTCACTTTTGTGGTTCAACGGTTGACTGTCGACATGGTTTCGAGAGCAAAATAGACCATGACACACAATACTGGAATCACCTGCACGGCCTCCACATACAGCACACCATTCTCCCAGGCGTTCAACACCTCCAAGATGGCTGCAGGTGTGCTGAGGCAGATTTCGTGCCACTTCATTTGACTGACACACACAGCAGTACAAAACAATCAGTACAGCTTCAGGAAAACAATGAGTCATGCCAAGATTTCTAGGAGGGAAAAGAGAAGGTGCAGAAAGGACTCACTGGTTTAAATTACGCTCATAAATTAAAAATAGAATAAAAAAATGAACATGGGGAACAACATTTTAACCATTGCATGGGCTTGTTCCTTCCTCCTTTTTCACCCAGCAGCTGAGAAACACAAAGCCAGTCTGATTCTGACCCTAGAGTGAAATATCACTCACACTAGCTTCAGCTCAGTGGCATTGTTGAGGAGGGCCACCAGGCTCTCCACCTTGCCCGACTCCATCCTAAAGCAGGGGTGGTCTGGGTTCAGGGTCTTGCTCTCCTCCGAGGGGCTGAGGTCCGACAGGATCACCTTGAGGGGTCGCAACATGGATTCATATCATATAATAATAGGGAGTGGGGGACATAACATCCATTTATATGAGGACCAGGTTCTGACCGTGACACTTATGTTACATGAATCATACTACACATCATATAAATGTGGCAAAGCCGCTTGCAGCTGCGCCACTCAGACAGCACAGGCAGAAAGCTATTGGGTGGTTGGCCACCTAGTGGTGTTGTGCTGAAAGAGCAGGACAATGATGCAAACTCTTCAGGATAAGTGTAATTGTTATTTGGCATGGACAGGAGGGACCTGATCCTAGATCAGCTCTCCTGCTCTGTGACACTTTATGAATACTGACCTACATCCCTATGATAGATAGCATTAGTACTAGGTGTGAGACCAACTTCTGATCCGTAGGTCTGCAACCCGTGACACTGCATGAAGAAGGATATGTCGAACAGCAGGGCTCGCACCGAGGACGACTTGGCAGCAACGAGATAGAACACATAGTGCCCGATGTTAATATTAAATTGGTTTCAACAGCTCCCACACTCAGCATGTCTTCAACATTAATGTAAAATCTCATTCAAAAAGTCCCATACTCAGTAACACTGGAACTGTGAAACATTCTTAACTCATGTACTCACATCCTTCTCCACTGAAGTGCTTCAGAAACTCATTCAGCCTGAAGAGCAAAGACAGAGCATCAATAAATCATCTCCTGCAAACATTATGTTCCTCTTCCATCATTTGGACATTCCCATTTGGACTTTAAAGCCACAATCCGTAATTTGTTTTTCAACCAAAACGGCTGCCCCGCCACTTGGTTTGCTATTAAGCTGAGGAATGGGGCTGGAGTAACCAATACCAAATTACAGATTGCATCTTTAAGACTCTCCACAGTAACATCATTTGAGTCTGTCAATACAGTGGATTGAACTGTCCTAATGGACTTTAATATAATACATGTCAGTATGTTGATGTCTGTCTCACTTGATGAACATCCGGGCAAAGGATGTGAGTTTTCCCGTGGCTGCGATATGCAGCCAGGAGGGGGTCCAGGCTTTTTCCAGACAGCATGTGTCACGGCACAACCAGCAAGCCCCCTGGAGACTTGGGAGTGGTCTGCATTCACTGTCTAACACAACAGGGGAAGACAGATACAGTGATGACAGTGTGATATGACTTCATGACAAGGTGAACTAACGGTCTTATCATCAGTACTAATCCAGGGATATACAGTGCCTTGCGAAAGTATTCGGCCCCCTTGAACTTTGCGACCTTTTGCCACATTTCAGGCTTCAAACATAAAGATATAAAACTGTATTTTTTTGTGAAGAATCAACAACAAGTGGGACACAATCATGAAGTGGAACGACATTTATTGGATATTTCAAACTTTTTTAACAAATCAAAAACTGAAAAATTGGGCGTGCAAAATTATTCAGCCTCTTTACTTTCAGTGCAGCAAACTCTCTCCAGAAGTTCAGTGAGGATCTCTGAATGATCCAATGTTGACCTAAATTACTAATGATGATAAATACAATCCACCTGTGTGTAATCAAGTCTCCGTATAAATGCACCTGCACTGTGACAGTCTCAGAGGTCCGTTAAAAGCGCAGAGAGCATCATGAAGAACAAGGAACACACCAGGCAGGTCCGAGATACTGTTGTGAAGAAGTTTAAAGCTGGATTTGGATACAAAAAGATTTCCCAAGCTTTAAACATCCCAAGGAGCACTGTGCAAGCGATAATATTGAAATGGAAGGAGTATCAGACCACTGCAAATCTACCAAGACCTGGCCGTCCCTCTAAACTTTCAGCTCATACAAGGAGAAGACTGATCAGAGATGCAGCCAAGAGGCCCATGATCACTCTGGATGAACTGCAGAGGTCTACAGCTGAGGTGGAAGACTCTGTCCATAGGACAACAATCAGTCGTATATTGCACAAATCTGGCCTTTATGGAAGAGTGGCAAGAAGAAAGCCATTTCTTAAAGATATCCATAAAAAGTGTTGTTTAAAGTTTGCCACAAGCCACCTGGGAGACACACCAAACATGTGGAAGAAGGTGCTCTGGTCAGATGAAACCAAAATTGAACTTTTTGGCAACAATGCTAAACGTTATGTTTGGCGTAAAAGCAACACAGCTCATCACCCTGAACACACCATCCCCACTGTCAAACATGGTGGTGGCAGCATCATAGTTTGGGCCTGCTTTTCTTCAGCAGGGACAGGGAAGATGGTTAAAAGTGATGGGAAGATGGATGGAGCCAAATACAGGACCATTCTGGAAGAAAACCTGATGGAGTCTGCAAAAGACCTGAGTCTGGGACGGAGATTTGTCTTCCAACAAGACAATGATCCAAAACATAAAGCAAAATCTACAATGGAATGGTTCAAAAATAAACATATCCAGGTGTTAGAATGGCCAAGTCAAAGTCCAGACCGGAATCCAATCGAGAATCTGTGGAAAGAACTGAAAACTGCTGTTCACAAATGCTCTCCATCCAACCTCACTGAGGAGCTGTTTTGCAAGGAGGAATGGGAAAAAATGTCAGTCTCTCGATGTGCAAAACTGATAGAGACATACCCCAAGCGACTTACAGCTGTAATCGCAGCAAAAGGTGGCGCTACAAAGTATTAACTTAAGGGGGCTGAATAATTTTGCACGCCCAATTTTTCAGTTTTTGATTTGTTAAAAAAGGTTGAAATATCCAATAAATGTCGTTCCACTTCATGATTGTGTCCCACTTGTTGTTGATTCTTCACAAAAAAATACAGTTTTATATCTTTATGTTTGAAGCCTGAAATGTGGCAAAAGGTCGCAAAGTTCAAGGGGGCCGAATACTTTCGCAAGGCACTGTAGTAGCGGGTAAAAGTCCGCGTTGTGTTCATTAGAACGCACCGTAGCAACACATTTTCCAATGGACCTCCTGGTGAACATCATGACCCTGCTGACTTTAAGGCTAGGTAGGGTTGGCATGGGAAGAAGGAGGACCTTGAGGATGTTGGTGACGGTGGGCTCGGCTCACAGGATGAGGCCTGGGTTGGATGTTGGCATTTTCTGCAGTCTTCAGCCGTGGGGAGTACACCCTGTCCTCACCCCGAAGGTTACACGAGAGAGAAAAATACACTGACAGACAGACAGTGATAGGAATGTGTGAAAGGGGGAGACAGAATTAAAGATATTAGTGCCAAACTTGATGTATTTATACTGTATCATTATCTTCTAGTGATGTTACACATCTGAAGGTGCAGGATGGCTACCTGTACGTACCGTTTAGAAGTGAGGTTGGTGGTGTTGGGAGTCCGACAGGTAACCCAGTTTATTACACTCCTGCAGTCGCAGCTGTAAAAAACAGACATGGAGCAAAAAGCTCGTCAGATACTGTATAACCTGTCATTCGTGTTATAAACGCATGTATAAGGGATAATCAACAACGGGCTATGCATTCTAGGGAAAATAATGAACGACGTGGAAGGTGTGTTCCACAACATGCTAGCAGAGTGGAACTGACCTACAGAGTTGCATTATTTTCAAGAGAAAGCATAGAGCCCTGAGTTGAAGGGTGGTAGATAGCCTACCGGTTAAGAGCGTTGGGCCAGTAACTGAAAGGTCGCTAGGTAGAACCCCCGAGCCGGCAAGGTGGAAAAATCTGAAGTTCTGCCCTTGAGCAAGGCAGTTAACTGCCAACAACTGCTTCCCAGGCACCGATGACAAGGAGGTTGATTAAGGCAGCCCTTCACACCTCTCTGACTCAGAGGGGTTGGGTTAAATGCAGAAGACACATTTCGGTTGAATGCATTACCTTGAGCAACTGACTAGGTATCTCCTTTCCCTTGATTATCCCTTTTATACCATGGATATAAATAAACACATTTGCCACTAAAGATGTGTTAATTTACAGGTAGAAATGTGTTGAACATCCACTGAAGTAGCTAGCATGTTTACTAGATAGGTACATTAGTTGCTTTGGTAACCAACAAACAGACTTGCTATTTAGCTAACCAAACCATCAGTCCTAACTTGCTATTATGAAAATCGAATTCAACAATGTTTGAAATTCGACTTTTGCTTTCAAAAGCAGCTCACACTTGGAACATGTAAGAAATAACTATAACCATTGAATTCTACTGTGCTTTATAGGGAAATAATGCACGCTCTAGCATGCCCTTCAAGCCAATCAGAAACGAGAATTCAACAATGCCATGGCATAAAACATGATACCATGCTTCTTATGTTCTGGATCACTCACATGCATTGCTGGTCAGCCATGTCCAGCAGTGGTGTGAGCTTCAGAGGGTATTTAAAGGCAATGTTCACGTCGTCCATTAAGTCCTGCTGCAGATTGACAGAGACTAGACCAGCAGTATTCACTAGCCTACATTCATTTCATTCAGTGGTGATTGAGTAATATGACCAATGTATTTTTTACTGGTAAATAAACTTGAAACAGACATTATAACCATTGATTGTTATGATGTCAAGAGAATAACTCAGTCACTATATCTGTACTGTACATTCTCTCCCTGGGGATACTTCTTCAGTCTGAGGAGAACATGGGGGGATCTAGAGATGAGAGATGGTTCACGGGCTCCAAGGAAAATAAAACATTCACATCCTGTAACTATCCGGCCTTCATTGTGAGAAGTACCTCGAGGATGGTGAAGGCGGTCCACTTCAAGCTCTTCAGTGCCCTCTGGTGACTATGAGGCCAGTGAAACACGTCTTCAGATCTCCAACACAAAGCGTGGCGCAGGGATACGCTGCACAGGGGAACGCACCACAATGGGGGGGGGGGGGGGGGGTCAGTATTCCATTTCAATTCAGAAAGTAAACTGAATTACAATTTTACCTCAATTTAAAGTGAAACTCGCATATGCTTTGCATACGTTAACTCTAGACCAGGGGTTCTTAAACCTTTTCAGCTCAAGAACCCAAATTATAAATTCACTGTCCTCCCGTGATCCAAATTAAGTATAAATAGTGTGTGATTATAGATTTATTCTCACTACTCGAGATCCACCTCTCACATGGCCAGGGCCCACTTTGGGTCCCGACCAATATTTACGAAACCGTGCTCTAGACCAATCAAGGCTCAGGTTCATGGTTCCTTCCAGCATCATAAAGGCGTGGACCGAGGGGAACGATGAGTGATGCAGGGGGTCGGACTGTTCCAACACTATCGTAGGAATACTGAGGGGGAAGATAGGTCAGATGATTATTTTTAAAAAACAGCCATTGTGGCTTCAATTATTGTTTACAAAGGCAATGGCTTCTGCTCCAAAAGTGCTACATTCTCACCTCTTCACCAATGAAATACACACTTCCAGCTTGCCTCTCAGTGTCTGATTGGTTAGACTGTTGAGGCCCTCTGTCACTTTGAGAAAAGCTTGCTCCACATTGGTCCAGGAGGCTTTTAAAACATATCAGGGGAAAAGCAGAAAATCAGTATAAGACAAAGTAAGATTTATCCTACTAACTGAAAGAATACACATACAATGGACGGAGCCAAGCCCTCAGATATGATGTGGAGTTAAACATACTGTTGGATTCTGTATTTTACATTATAGCCATTAGCATATATATGATTTAAATATTATCTGATGTTGGTTGTGTGAGGTGTCTGCATTTGTGCACTGGAGCATCATTATGAGATTAAACAACTGCTTGCTACTTGCCTGTTTGTGTGTGACAAGAACTGAGTAACATGGTGTGACCTGCATGTTGCAAAAATGTAGATAACAGCCCAGCAGATGCTTTGTCCTTGTTTTTGTATGTAACAATATTGAGCACATGGTGTGACTTGCTGTATCTTACAAAGTGAGATGAGATGGAAAAATACTGAACAACACAATAACAGGAACTGAGCAACTGTTATAACTAGGGGGTGATACCACAACAGTAAGGATCTATACATCGACGGAGGGAGGACTCCAAGAAGCGCCAAGAGGCGGGGACCCGCCTGAGCGCCTGCGATAGGCTGGGCAAGTTTAAACCACGCCCAGCCTCTACTGTGATAGGCCAACAGACGGGTTGGAACTATGTCTATCACAGTATAAGAACAACTGTTTATGTACATCCTGTCAGTTCTCTGTTCTGCCCTGCGTGGCATTACAGTGAGCCCGTATATACGAAAGTTGCATTTGCCATTCATTACATAGCTAATAAAAAATACATAGTATAAAATCGGTGACTCATTGTTATATTTATCCTGATACCAGATTCGAATTTACGCAACTCTAACAATACCAATGAAATCCATTCAATCAAATGCTACAACAACAATATTAATATTTTACTGTCATTTCAGTTTGATCACAATAATACGCAGCCAAGCACAGGTAGTGATAGGAAAATCCCTTAGAAGATTCCGTAGCTGCTGACTGACCTTGGTTCTCCAGGCATGCGATGTGGACCAGGGCCCTGTTCTTGGTCCTGTTCACCAGGTCCCTTAGCCTCTCCTGGCAGGCCCTATGGCTGGCTTCAGTGCTGGCCGCTGGCCCCAGCTCCCCGAGCCTCTCGCAGTACCAGGCACAGCCTGTCAGCAACCACACTACCATGCAAATTGAGGTTTGGGATTATTCTGCAGATTATTTTTCAATATGAAAAGGTGACTTGACATCAGAAATGCACTCACTCTTTAGCCCTGAGAAAATTATTCGAGCAGCAGACTCATACCGAATAGTACTTTAACCATATTTAATAACAAATGGTGAATAGAAGGTATGTCATCTTTGTCAGGTTGCATCTATTTATACGCAGAGCCAGGATGAAACATTTTCCAGAGCTAACACCAATGCCCAATTTAAAGGAAGGACTAATGAAAGGATGCGCACCTGAGACGGTGGGAGCACATGTCCAGAATCTACAACAGGGACTTGACGCAGATCTCCCTGGAGAAATCATCAAACAGGGGCATTTGTCAGACAAGTTGTCAGCCGATGAAAGTATGCATGTCTAGTAGTGGTCAGTTGGTATTAGCCAGAGAGATATAAAAAGGTGGCCAAACTGATGGCTAAGAGTACACTTGAATAAGACACCATCTGAGGAAAGACATTTCCATTTGTAATTATTGTGCATAATAAATCAAGCACACTAGCCAATCTTGAACACTGCCTTTCCTACTATGTGCAGAATATGAAGATTAACCCTTTAATATCGCTACAACCAAAGAATACAGATCATATATGTCTATTTTGAAGCTATGTATAGGATAAACGATGGGTTTCAAAATGTCAACCATACCCGGGAACTGATGGCATACTTTAGGTAGGACAAGATGAGCGGGTTGGGAGAAGGGCCAATCATTGCCTGCTCCATAAGAGCCTCTGGAACATAGGGAAATAAAGAAATGACTTATTTCATACCCTGAAATCATATTAATTAACTGTTTACTTTCCACATCGCATACATTTACATGGATGATCAACACAAGTCAGCTGACCTGCCAGGTTGAGGTGGAAAGGGAGCCACATGGGACTAGGCTCCTTCCAAGCCTGGAGTATGGCTTGTTTCAAATTGACCACCTTCATACCGACAAGAGCTAAACACATTATCAAACACATGCAATACATGGAAATCAAGAGTTTTTAGCATATGAAAATGTCATAAGATGGATCAGCTCCATTATGTACATCTTGGTGAAACTGTAGCCACAAAGCTGTGCCTGGTGACACTGCTGGCTCACTGTGATGCTAGCCCATGCATGTAGCGTCGGATGCTCAATGAAGCTCGTAGTGCAGATCCAACGCATGCACATGAACCAGAAGTAGTCTGGCGGTAAACAGAAGAAGTGTTCAAAAGTTGTTTATTTTGGATAAGTTACACCTTGCACACACAAAGAACTAGCTTATTTGACCGCAACTAAGGGATTCTGCCGCAACTAAGGGATTCTGGTTCTGTATCCCAACAGAATCCCTTAGTTGCAAGATGAAGCGAACAGCAACCAACGTCTCCATCACACTTACAGCGTCATTGCGTTTTGGTACACCAGAAGTACATTCATTTCTAATGGAATGCTGCTTTTGCCTTGCAGCATTGTATTGAAGAGGCAGTTGCAGTGCGTTCTGTGTGGTGCATACGGTGGATTTATCGAACATATGCATTAAATTGTATGCGAAGAAGACGGCTTGACAGAAATGGTAGCAGAAGGTGAAATGCTCACTAACAGGGATGTAAACCAATTTGTGCACAACATATGAGAGAAAATATGAGAGAAATACGTTTTTTGTGCATATGGAACATTTCTGTGATAATTTATTTCAGCTCATGAAACATGGGACCAACACTTTACATCGTGCGCTTATATTTTTGTTCTGTTTGTAGCATTTTTGCACATTTATTTCCATATGCTTCCCTATTGGACCCACCGCTATGCCATTTCTCATCCTGGCTCTGCGTATAAAGAGACGGAATCTGACAAAGATGACATACCTTCTATTTACCATTTGTTATTAAATATGGTTAAAGCACTCATTTTCCAAGATAATCCATCCACCTGACAGGTGTGGCATATCAAGAAGTTGTTTCAACAGCAAAATAATTACACAGGTGCACTTTGTGCTGGGGACAAGAAAAGGCCACTCCAAAATGTGCAGTTGTCACACAACACAATGCCACAGATGTCTCAAGTTGAGGGAGCGTGCAATCGGCATGCTCACTGAAGGAATATCCACCACAGCTGTTGCCCGAGAATTTAAATGTTAAATTCTCTACCATAAGCCACTTCCAACTTCGTTTTAGAGAATGTGTCAGGACGTCCAACTGGTCTCGCAACCGCAGACCACGTGTAACCACGCCAGCCCTGGACCTCCACATTCGGCTTCTTCACCTGCTCACCTTCAATGGCTACTGGGGCGGAAAGCCTAGTGGTTAGAGCGTTGGGCCAGTAACCGAAAGGTCCATACATCCATACATCAGGACCCAATGAATTTATTTCAATTTACTGATTTCCTTATATGAATATAACAGAATAAAATTGTTGAAATTGTTGCATGTTGCGTTTACATTTTGTTCTTTCTATACAGTGTAATTACTCCTTTCTATACAGAAATAAATCAAATACTTCACCAGAAAACATGACTTAGCCGCAAAGGAATCGAGGATCATTAGCTTCTTTAAACAAATAGCTGTGGATTGTTTCAAATCACAAGCTTATAGGCCAATGCCTTTTTTGGAAGCCCGCAATTTGGGCACATTAATTTCTGTCAATGCATATATTAATTACAGTCATTTACCATTCTCGTTCTCAGAGTGGAAACGTTGTTTGCAGAGTTCCCAACCTGCTACACTTGGTTTTGGCTTATTTCATAACAATAATTTACTAGATGTGTCCATTTTTTCATTGTCTTTTGTTCGGAGTGCGCCATGTGAGCAATGAGCATGTGTCTGGTTTCTCTGTCCTGATGACGTTGAGGGAGCGTGGTGTAAAGTACTTAAGTAAAAATACTTTGAAGAACTACTTAAGTACGTTTTTTGAGTATCTGTACTTTACAATTTATATATATGACAACTTTTACTTTATCACATTTCTAAAGAAAATTAATGTACTTTTTACTCCATACATTTTCCCTGACACCCAAAAGTACTAGTTACATTTTCAATGCCTTGCAGCACAGGAAAATGGTCCAATTCACACACTTATCAAGAGAACATCCCTGGTCATGCCTGCCGCCTCTAATCTGGAGGACTCACTAAACACAAATGCTTTATTTGTAAATTATGTCTGAGTGTTGGAGTGTGCCCCTGGCTATCCATAAATAAATAAAAACAAGAGAATTGTGTTGTCTGGTTGGCTTAATATAAGGAATAAGAAACAATCTATACTCTTATTTGTACTTTTGATACTTAAGTATATTTTAGCAATTACATTTACTTTTGATAATTAAGTATATTTAAAAGCAAATACTTTTACTCAAGTAGTATTTTACTGGGCGACTTTCACGTTTACTTGTGTCATTTTCTATTAAGGTATCTTCGCTTTTACTCAAGTATGACAATTGAGTACTTTTTCCACCACTGCACAGAAATGTAGGAGAGTTTTTTTTTTTTTTACTCTTGGCACACAGATCCCTTTAGTGGGATAATTTGTCTACATCAGGCGAATTGCATAGCGCCAAATTAAAATGACTAAAAATATTTCATAATCATGAAATCACAAGTGCAATATACCAAAACACAACTTGTTGTTAATCCACCTGGCGTGTCAGATTTCAAAAAGGCTTTACGGTGAAAGCATGCGATTATGTGAGGACAGCTCTCAGCAGACAAAGCATCACAAACAGCTAGCAGGCAAAGTAGATTGCTTTTCTGACTTTCGTGACCAATCAAATTAATCGCTTACCTTTGATGATCTTCGTATATTTGCACTCACGAGACTCCCAGTTACACAATAAATGTTTGTTTTGTTCGAAAAAGATTCTCTTTATATCCAAAAACCTCCATTTGGTTGGCTCGTTTTGTTCAGAAATCCACAGGCTCATACGGTCACGACGGGCATACGAAAATTCCAAATAGTATCCGTAAAGTTCGTAGAAACATGTCAAACATTTTTTTATAATCAATCCTCAGGTTGTTTATACAATAAATAATCGATCATATTTCAACCGGACGGTAGCATTTTCAATAGAAGAGAGAAAGAAAAGGTCTCGCTCCAGGCGCGCGCGCATGCATAAATCTGAGGACATCTGGCTATCCACTGACACGATGTGATCATTCTCGCTCATTTTTCAGAATAAAAGCCTGAAACTATGTCTAAAGACTGTTCACACCTTGTGGAAGCCATAGGGAAAGGAATCTGGTTGATATCCCTTTAAATGGAGGATTGCAATGGAAGAGTAGTTTCAGAAAAACAGCACTTCCTGGATGGATTTTCCTCAGGTTTTCTCCTGCAATATCAGTTCTGTTATACTCACAGACAATTTTTTGACAGTTTTGGAAACTTTAGATTGTTTTCTATACTAATCTGCCAATTATTTGCATATTCTAGCTTCTGGGCCCGAGAAATAGGCAGTTTACTTTGGGCACGTTTTTCATCCAAACATCAAAATACTGCCCCCTAGCTTAAAAAGGTTTTAACATCCATTGCAAATGATAATATATTAAAACTATAGTTTCTCAAAGTAAGCTATTTGAAAAATCTTTCCATCAAACTCCCCCTCCATAATCACCAATCCTCAGTGTGAAAAAGCAATGCAGCATTGGCCTATAGGCTACGAGTTAACATATTTAGCCACCAACGGAACACAATGTGTCCATACGGTAGAGGCTGATGATCTCGCATTAGTTGACTTTTAACTTCTTGATTTGTATCATTTTAAGTCATATTTGTATGACTAACCACGTGACAATGACTTTGAGAAACGAAAACGTTATTAATGAAATGAAGGTGTTCCACGAAAATGCGTAAATTAAAATCAGAACGGGCAAGCAGAACTGTAGAAATTGTAGGATAAATTGTAGCCTAAGCTTAATCAAACTCGAAACTCACTGCGCCGCCTATGAAGTCTTTATAAAATAATTGCCTCCACGTTTCCATGGTCGGATTTTCCCTATAGGCTACTTTGAATAAAGGTAAAACATGCCTCATAAATAAAACATTCAGGTTTCAAACAATTAAGTATGTTTTCAAAATGCATACTGCCCCCCAGCTCTCATTGTAAAGTGGTGGGTGATGCGCTGTTAGCTTGTTGCCTGCACTGAAATGGTAAATAGGAGGCAATACTAGGTATTTTTAATCATGCACCAAAACGTTTTTTTTATCATGCGATTGCATTTAGAATTGTTGCGCAATGAATGAGGTTATAAAAGCGCACGTTTTACTCCAGCAGCAACCAGTTTAGGAGCTGCAGGAGAAATCGTGCTCAAAACAGGCTCTGTATGCTGTGCGCTGATAGTTGTGTTGGATAAAAATACACACAGCGCAATTTAATTCCACTACATTATGCAAATTAACCTATAGACCAATAAGCTGATGGTCAAATGTATTTCAATGCACTGGTATTTCCAGCAATAAATATAAAAAGCATTATTTTCCAATAGGATTTTTGGGGGAAGTTAACAGTAAGTTTTATCAGCTTTTCTAACCCTGGTGTGTGTGATGGTGGGAGTGCTGTGTAAATGTGTGCAGATGCTGAGAAGTTTGTGTCTTGTGTTAAGCAATGTGTGTGTTGTGTGGCGTGTGTGTGCGCGCATGCAGGTGGCAAGGGCACAAGGTTGGAGGTATTATTTGTCTCTATAGGCTTAATCAGTTGGGCTACTAAAAATACAACATACCTGTGATATATACAGCCAAAATGTTACTAATTGGTAAATAGTAACTCTGCTTTTTTGTTCACGAAAATACCAGTTATATCTATTCTGTTACCACCCCTGGTGTGTGTATTTTACTTTTATTTGAATAATCTCCGTGTTCTACATCAGCCCTGAAAATATAACAACATGACCACTGTATCTTGAGATATTGGACAAAGTGTTGAATTTTGAACACCTCCCTCTGCAACAAGATTCTGATCTTCCTGACAGGCCGCCCCCAGGCGGTGAGGGTAGGCAATAACACTTCCGCCACCCTGAACATCAACACAGGGGCCCCTCAGGATGTGTGCTTAGCCCCCCCCCCTGTACTCCCTGTTCCACGACTGTGTGGCCACGAACGACTCCAACACCATCATCAAGTTTGCGGATGACACGACAATGGTAGGACTGATCACCGACAACAATGAGACAGCCTATAAGAAGGAGGTCAGTGACCTGGCAGTGTGGTGCCAGGACAACAACCTTTCCCTCAATGTCAGCAAGACAAAGGAGCTGATCGTGGACTACAGGAAACGGAGAAACGAGCACGCCTCCATCCACATCGATGGGGCTGTACTGGAGCGGGACAAGACCTTCAAGTTCCTCGGTGACCACATCACTAAGAAATTAACATGGTCTACACACAGCCACACAATTGTGATGAGTGCACGACAGCACCTCTTCCCCCTCAGGAGGCTAAAAAAAGATTTTGCATGGGCCCTCAGATCCTCAAATAGTTCTACAGCTGCACCATTGAGTGCATTTTGACTGGCTGCGTCATTGCTTGGTACAGCAACTGTAAGACACCCAATTACAAGGTGCTACAGAGGGTGGTGAATACAGCCCAGCTCATCACTGGGGCTGAGCTCCTTGCCATCCAGAACCTTTATACAAGGCAGTGTCTGGGGAAGGCCTCAAAGACTCCAGCCACCCAAGCCATAGATTATTCTCTTTGCTACCGAACAGCAAGCGGTACCAGTGCACCAAGTCTGGTACCAACAGGAACCCTAAACAGCTTCTACCCCCAAGCCACAAGACTGCTAAATAGCTAATAAAATGGCTACCTGGACTACCTGCATTGACCCTTTTTAACTAACTCTTTTGCACTGACTATGCACACCCTGGACTCTACCCACACCCACTCTGCTGCTACTGCTTCACATATGCTGCTGCTGCTACAACTCAGTCTTCTCTATCCTGTTAGCTAGTCACTTTACCCCTACCTATATGTACATATCTACCTCAGTTACCTCGTACCCCTGCACATCGACTCGGTACTGGTACTCCCTGTATATAGGACATGTTGTTATTTTTACTCATTATTCACTGTGTATTTATTCCTTGTGTCACTATTTATATTTGTATTTTATCTTTAACTCTGCATTATTGGAAAAGGCCCGAAAGAAAGTAGTTCCCTGTTGGTCTACACCGGTGGTTAGGAAGCATGTAAGAAATACAATTTTATTTGGAATTTAAGATTCCAGACAGATGATTTGGTTTCTTATTGACATGGGAATCATTGACCTGTCCGCTAACTTTTCTGCCTTTTCTGATCACTTGAAAAGAAGATATCTCATAGTAAGTCCTAGCTCTTGATCGTGACTCAATTCCATTACATTACACTTAAGTCATTGGAGGAAAGCCTCTTTGTATGGGGGAGTTTTATAAAGTGCCCCACCTGATTTTTTAGGCACAATGACCTTATCTTTCATATCAGCGAGAAATAAACCGAAACGTTAAATTGATACACAATTTTATAGGGTTAAGGTTAGCGTTCTCACACTGCCATC
This sequence comes from Oncorhynchus nerka, assembly GCF_034236695.1. Taxonomy (NCBI): domain Eukaryota; kingdom Metazoa; phylum Chordata; class Actinopteri; order Salmoniformes; family Salmonidae; genus Oncorhynchus; species Oncorhynchus nerka. The sequence continues at coordinate 23,951,427 of NC_088418.1, forward strand.
TCACATCGCGTGTCAATTAGTGCTAATTAGCTATTTGAAATGCTCTGAACACCCGTGTGTAACGGAAGGCCGCCAGAAACGTGTGGTCGCTGAAAAATACTGTTGGCTGCAACTGGGATAAAGCTGGTTAAAACAGTGTACAAAGTATGTATTTTGCATTTGTGAAATTATTTTGATGTGATACGAAAGGCATCGCAAGTGAGAATCTATTCACTTTTTGGGATAAAGCTGGTTAAAACAGTGTACAAAGTATGTATTTTGCATTTGTGAAATTATTTTGATGTGATACGAAAGGCATCGCAAGTGAGAATCTATTCACTTTTTGATGGAGTATTTGGCTGTCAGAGTGTTTCCGAAAGGGACTAAGACCACCTTATCTTGACCTAAATAAGTCATATCCTCGTGAAAAAAGTGTTCGGTGTTCCTGAAAAGCTGCTCTATAACACGGGATACAATACGAGAACAAAAGTTTAATTTCCAAACTTACCACGCTACCAACGCAATGTCTCCTCAGAATCCTTAGTTGCGGTCGAAGCTAACAGATAACAGGTCGTTCACACACTACCGACATCTTTACTTTGGTGAGATGTCGCTTTTCACTATTTGGCGAGTAACAACAGTATATTGAAGCCATCACTAAACAAAATTCTGGAAAGGTCATGTTGAAGAACTTAGAAAAACTATAACGCCATGTAATTTACCAGAGCAATTATGCATCATGCACATAACGTTACTAGTATGAAACTACCATACCCAGAGTGCCTTTCTAGATAGGTTTTTGTTGTTCACCGTGTAGATTGTTTGCAGGAAAGTTGTTGACGTATTGCAATGTACATTTGAGACATATCTAGTAACAACGACTAGCTAGCAAGCTGTCTTCCACAGCAAAGTAAAACAGTAGCTTACTGTTTTAGCTTGCACCGAGAGCCTTGGCATACTCAATGTGAAGACTATGATACGTAGCTAGCTAGATAAATAACCAGTTAAATAAATACTTACATGAAACGTCGACAATGTATGAATTTAATAGATAAATGTAGCCTAATGTTGGATTTACAAGACAATGAACGCCATCTTTTGTTTAAACTACGAGAAAAACATCGTATACACTGATTGGTCAAGAGAGACAGTTTTGATGAAACAACAGGCCCATTGGTTACTTTCGTTCAAACCGCCAATTTTCGCCACTAGATGTCACGCCTCTCACACTTATGTTTGCGCTCCTTTGTCACAGTTTAGTTGGGAACTTGGAACGCGAACAAATCTTCAGAGGATAGGTTAGGTGTAGAATAACAATACAGCTGATATTGATACACAATTACTAATTTAATGGTTTAACATATGACACTGAAAATGCCACAATAGGTCTACTGCCCCCCCTCCCCTATCAGGGGGTGTTTTGAATATACCACCGTTAAATTAATGTTGGAAAATCTAAGAACAACAAGTGTTATCTGACATATTACATAATATAACTATACCACATTAGATTACCAAAGAGAATAAATGACTTGAGAAAGAAATTCTTATGTAATAGGGTCATTCATTTTTTGGGGTTCTCAGTAAGGTCCTTGTCTGTAGCAATGGGGACTTGTCACTGTGTGTCTCCAGTTTCACTTGTCTTTGTCAGCAGCAATGTCCTCTGTGTACCCGTCTCAGGCGCCATATTAGAGTTCTGCCAATGGCCCATCCTTAAGTGCCCTTAGTGACCATATAAACCATTGGAGTTGAAAGGTAGTGACGTGCATGCCATTAAATGCAGGACGCTGAAACTCCATTTGACTGACAATCTTGAGGGTTACTGGCTACTTTTAGCTTATATTAGCTTTTGCCATACTATACTATTTTATTCTCAACATGATACCATGTCATCATGATTATCACTAATGGGGTAATAACATCAGTCCTATCATGACTATGTTTTGAAAGTGGACCTCCCACACAAGTGAGGTGTCCTGTGAGGTCAGGTTTCCCTGGTTGTTGTTGTGCCTGGCTTAAAGGGGAATAGCCAGACAGGTTGGATGAGGTGCTGTCTCCCCGAACACCCCACGCCTCCAACCCAGCCTGTCTTTGTGTGGATGTTCTTTTCCCCAGAGCCCCCCTCTACAATGGCCCCCATTTCGCCTTACACAGGAGACTCTGTCTCGGCCGGAGAAGGGCCTGTGTCCAATTGGGACACAGTGATATCAGTAATAGAAAGATGCTACTCCAGCTGGCATGGATGGAGAGAAGGGAGGGGTGGATGGAGGACTAAAGAGATGAGAATCAAATCCCTGCTCTCTCCCAGTGAAAGGGCTATTAGAGCAGTTGATGACAGATGCCAGTTCCCTCCCAGACAGACCAAAGAGCTGCTGGTCTTTTCTCATGACTTCACCACACAGGGCACTATACTAGGCTAAGATAGAGCCAACTAAAGTTATTCTAGAAACCATTGATACAGAATTTCATTGTGATAAAGTTGGCCAATGCTTCTCATGTTAGAATATATTGATAATATTTTTCTACCTTGGTGCAAGGCCCCTGGATTCAGGGCTATGTTTACCACGTAGTAATGTTGGCTTTATAAAGGTTAGGCCTAATTGTGATGCAATTGTACATATGATAATATGATCAAACACTGTTCACAAGGTGGTGGATTTGCAGTGGAAGAATGTTCTATTAATGTATTTAAAAGCGGAGGTAGGCTGATTGAATAGCTAGAGACCTCCGAGCTAAAAGTCTCTATCACTCAGTGATAACATCTTGGTAACTAATAGCGAGTACTTTGAGCAATGAAAGCGGCCGGAGAGCCGTACAGCTTGACATGGTAGTGCTTTATATAGCCCCTTCAACACGACTGCCCATCGTTTTACTGTCACCAAGAGCCCCTGCCAGAGCCCCAGCCATTGGGAGTGTGATGTGGGGCTAATTAACCTATATGGCAGGCACACAGAGCATGGCTGACTGTACAGTAATGTACTACACACTCTGGCTCCCATAGTCAGTCAGTCTCCTCTCTTGAAAGGAATGTGTGTGTTGTTGGGTTGTTCCTTGTTTCATAGTATGTGAATGAAAGCCCCCAGCTGGCTGGGGTGTGTGTGGATATGCTAATTTGGTCCACAGAAGGGGCTGACATTCCCTTGGGGGTCATCCTCTTTCAATTTCTTTTCACAATTTCAGCAAAATAGTAGGATTTTTTTAGTGCGTTAATGGTCAAACCCTGATTACATATTTTCTGGGTGCCTCAAAAACAGGGGGGAAACATATAAAGGGGAGGGCCAGGCAGGTACACATTGGGGAGTAGGTCTCAGTGTATGGTTCCCCAGCTGCGGGCTAATTTTTCTTGGCCGGGGTGGTCACATGGCAGGCAGCAGCCTCCGTATGTTAATTACAGTTTTCCTCAAATGTTTACAAGCATTTTTTTGGAACAATTGTCAATTTTCAAAACAGAGTTCACAAGACACAGAACTCTGGGGCCTTGTGCAAAACAGTAAATGCATTTTCAAAATGTAGTTGCCTTCTCAAAACATAAATACAAGTAGATTCATCAAAAGAACACTACTGCCTGCAAAAAGATTAACGCAATGTTTATTGACTCAATTAGGGAGCAGGCAAAAGACAAAGGCAGGCAGAGGTCCGTAATCCAGGGTAGAGTCAATAAGGCACAAAACAGCAGGCAGACTCAGGACAGGCAGAGGTTCACAAACGGGTCAGAGTCGGGCAGATACAGAACGACAGGCAGGTTCGGGGTCAGGGCAGGCAGAATGGTCAGAACCGGGGAAACAGAACTTGAGCAAGCAAGAAGACAGACTGACAAGACAAACTGAGAACACAGCTATAAATACACTGGGGATAATGAGGAAGATGGGCGACACCTGGAGGGAGGTGGAGACAAGCTCAAAGACAGGTGAAACAGATCAGAGTGTGACAATTTCATGACACATTTCATGTTATTCTACAAATTTTGCCATGGGGCAGAGAAAATTTTTTCAGTTTTACAGCTGATTTCCTGCAATTCTACACACTTTGCTATGACTAATGCCATGTTAATGATATCTGAGTGTATGATATCTGAGTGTATCTGATATTGACTCAGAAATATAACACTCTTACTAGAACTTGTGAATTCAAAATAGACTTTAATACAAAGTAACAAAGACGAGCCCTTCCATGGAAATACTTTATTACAAATGTAACGGAGCCAAGCCCCTCCATGGAGAGGGGCTTGGGCTGCCTTTATAGGATTTTGTCTTTGCATAACGTATAGAGTCCCCTCCCTCTATATGAAAGTAGCTTCCCTCGACCTTTCTCCATCATCTTTCCATCTCAGTTCTTGCTACTTAACGCCCACATCTGACAGCTGTATAGGTTAAAATGGTAGCAGGGCCCTGGTCCTATATGTTCCATTCCTTTAATAGCTATTCTGTCTCAGCTTCTTCAAAGTGGACAGCCTAGATGCTGCTAATAATGGAAATATAATCATAGTCATGAGTTTAGCTCTCACAGGGCCCACTGGATGTCAGGGCCCTACATGCCTGAGTGACTGTCAGCGACTGACATAACAAGAGAAAAATTGCACCTTTTGCATTCTACTATAACAGTAAGTTTAGACCCTGACTGAGTTCCTGGGACCCTAAGCGACCCTATGACTCTGTGTGCATCCATTACATGGAACCCAAACCGGCTGTGCTCGTACGCCATCGTGCATACATTTATTTTGTCCCCCCACACCAAACGCGATCACGACACGCAGGTTAAAATATCAAAACGAACTACAATTACATTAATTTGGGGACAGGTCGAAAAAGCATTATTAAACCTTTATGGCAATTTAGCTAGCTAGCTTGCACTTGCTAGCTAAGTTGTCCTATTTAGCTAGCTTGCTGTGCTAGCTAATTTGTCCTAGGATATAAACATTGAGTTGTTATTTTACCTGAAATGCACAAGGTCCTCTACTCTGCCAATTAATCCACCCACAAAACGGTCAACCGAATCGTTTCTAGTCAACTCTCTTCCTTCCAGGCTTTTTCTTCTCTTGACTTTATATTGCAATTGGCAACCTTCATAAATTAGGTGCATTACCGCCACTGACCTCGTTCATCTTTCAGTCACCCACGTGAGTATAACCAATGAGGAGATGGCACGTGGGTACCTGCTTCTATAAACCAATGAGGAGATGGGAGAGGCAGGACTTGCAGTGCGATCTGCGTCAGAAATAGAACGCATTTCTATTTTAGCCCGTGGCAACGCAGACACTCGAGCAGTGTGGCTGCAATAATCGAATAACACAGATTTCTACATTTATTTTGCAACGCACGTGATGCGAGCGGTGTGGTCAGCCTGTTAGTATGGTGGCTCTTGCTGCCACAAACTGTAATTTACCTTACACAACTTGCCGACTGGCTTCTATGTGTGTGTTCTGAATTGCTTAAACGGCTGGTTCTCTGCTAATTACCATGCAGGTTTTTTTCTTTCTTGTTCTTTCCCCTGCAGAGTGTAAGAGTATCATGGTGGGCTTTTCACTATGTTGAGACATTAGCTTTGGAGTTCCTTAACGGGGTTACTCCATCATATGGTGCTGTTTTTACTGCTTGGATATTAAACGGCTAGGTAATATTGCAGTTGGCATAAAATAAATGACATAAAAATCAAATCCATTAACTGGTTGCTGTTTTTTTGTATGCCTGCTTTTACCACACGGGTCTTCCCTGTTTTTTGGTACTGGATAGTTTATCCTTCACCAGGTTCCTATACCTCCAAGCGGGTCATGACATAAGCTTTCCCAGGGCGTCGGACCCATGCTCCTTGGCCTTGTTGGCTTGGCTGAGCTTATGGCTTCCCTTTGTGACAGGTTTGATGGTGGGATCCACATACCTCGTGTATGCACTGCCTGGGTTTGAGCCACGCAGGGAGGGCGGTGGAGTGCGCTACTGGATGCCTGTTTTGTGTGGTGTTCTCAGAACTCCTGCCCCTAGTGCGATTGGAGGCCATGCGCGAGTGGGTGGCCAGGCTCGGGCTCGGGCTCGGGCTCGGGCTCGGCTCGGGCTCAGGCTGGAGACGAGCTCCTTCCATTAGGAGTGGTGCGCCAGCGAGCTGTTGGTCCCTGTACTGCGTCCAGTACCCCTCCCAGGAAGTGTGGCGGGAGCCAACGCAGGTAGAGCATAGCTGATGCCAGTCCTGGATGGGGGCAGGAGGCAAACTGCTGGGACCACTTTGGACGGAGGGTGCATGCCCTGCGTCAGAAGGTTGATAGCTTCGAAGGCGACGACAGCTGTTCCCTGTTGGCCAGTGATAGGATTATTCTGGGGGACAATGCTGGCACTGTTATCCACCGTGAGCGGGGCTGACAGGCCATCAGAAGCCGGCAGCTGGGCTTAATCGCCCCCAGCGGCTTGAGAGGCTATGAGGAGCCTACTCAGTCGAGTAGCCACCACTGGACATCAAACTGGTGGACAGTGATGATTCTCCACCTGTCCCCATCTCTGCTGAGTTCTGCGAGGCCTTGCAGGAGAGGTTCGTAGGGACAGGGAGACCCTGAGACGGTTCATTCCACCTCCTCAGGCAGACAGACCGTTGCCACCCGCCTGCACCCGAACGACAGTGGGGTCCCTTTCCTGCCCCATCACCTCGGGCTGAGGGACAACAGCGGGGAGGGGCACAGCGTGCGGTGGAGCCCCTCTCTGAGGCGGGCCCCGGCAGGACTCCTGACACACCCTTCCCTGGCCTTGGCTGCTTCTACCGGTCTCAAAGGGCAAAGTGGGAGGAGGGTGGAGAGTCCCCATGGGTGTTGTCCACAATGCTCAAGGGGTACCAACTCCAATTCCAGTGTTGGCCCCCGTCCTTCAGGGGCCTTCATGTCACCATGGTTTCTGACCCCCCTGAAGAACTCCTCACTCTTGGACAAGGGTGCCATCCGCAGGATTGAGACATCAGAATGGCTAGGTGGGTTCTACTCCACTTATTTTGTGGTCCCAAAAAGAGACAGAGGGTTTCGACCGATTGTGAACCTCTGCAACCTCAATGGGTACTTGAAGGTACTGAGGTTCCACATGCTGTCCCAAGCCAGTGTGTTGCAGGCCGTGTACAGGGACCAGTGTTTTGTGAAGCTGGACCTAAGGGTGCGTACTTCCATGTTCCTGTTCACCCAGCTCAATGGACCCAGCTCATTGGCAGTACCTTCACCGTCACCGCCAGCTGCGGGTGACCGCACAGTGCCTCAGGGCATTGTTGAAGTGGCGCTGTCGCTCCTCTCTCTCAGGCGGGGAGGATATGCTGAGAGTTGGTCAGCACAGACTCCTCCCAGAACGGTTGGGGTGGTGTGACCAAGGACAGGTTGGCCAGCGGCTGTTGGCTACCCCCTTGGAGGGACAGGCTCATCAATACACTAGAGCTCTGAGCTGTACTGCTGGCCCTTCTGTCTTTCCTTCCACATCTGAAGGGAAAACATGTCCTTATGAGAATGGACAACACCACAGTGGTGGCTTACATCAACCATCAGGGTGGACTGAGGTCCCACCGCCTCCATCTTATGGCACAGGAGCTCCTTCTCTGGGCTCAGGGATGTCTAGCGTCTCTACGCGCAGCGCATGTACATGGCATCCTGAATGTAGCAGCGGATATGCTCTCGAGGGCCCGCCACCTTGGGACTGGAGCCTACATCCCCAGTTGGTGCAGCACCTGTGGGACAAGTTCGGGAGAATGCACACTGCCCCCCTGTGGTACTCCATGCCGGAGCCACCAGGGCCTCTGGGATTGGATGCGCTGGCTCATGATTGGCCAGGGCTGGAGCTTCATGCATTTCCACCTTGTCCCATGATCCAGGCTGTGCTGGACAGGACCAAGATAGCGGAGCATCGTCTACAGCTGGTGGCCCCATACTGGCCCAGACCACCCTGGTTCAGCCTTCTCCTGTCCCTGTTGTCTCAGGTCGGGGGGACTCTGTGGCATCCGAGACCACACCGCCTCAGTCTGTGGGCTTGGCCCCTGAATGGCACCAATGGTCCATGTTAGGACTACAGGAGGGTGTAATGTACACCATGCAGAGCACAAGGGCACCGGATACAACCGCGGCATGCCAGTTGCGCTGGCGATTGGTGCACTGGTATTGAGGTTGTGCCCAAGTCATGTGGGGTGCAGTATGTCCTTCAATACTTGCAGTCTCGCTTGGATGAGGGCTTGGCAGCCTCTACACTGAGGGTATTTGGCCGCTATATCTGCCCTGCCATGTGGGGTGGGTGAACAGGCAAGTGGGGCGCCATCCCTTGGTCTCTAGGTTTATGAAAGGGGTTCGTTGCCTGCGTCCAGCTAGGACCCGCTGAATGGTGAGCTGGGATCTGGATGTGATCTTGGCAGCTTTGGCAAAGCCGCCTTTCGAACCATTGGAGTCTGCCTCCCTGAATAACCTCTCTATGAAGGTGTCTTTCTTGATAGCAATTACTTCCATGAAGAGGGTGGGTGAGATCCATGCTCTTTCAGTAAGTTCTGAGTGCTACTGTATGGAACCTGGTGGGAGGAGTATATCTCTCTGCCCCAATCCTTCATTCCTCCCGAAGGTTCTGTCAGACAGGCATGTGAACATCCCTTTTATCCTGTCTGCTTACGACCACGGCAGTGGTGGGGGAAGTCAGGGCCTCACCCCGGCATGCTGTGCCCTGTGCGGGAACTGGCTGCCTATGTGGTGCGGATACGGTCAGTAAGAACAACAGACCAGCTCTTTGTCTGCTATGGTGAGAGTGTCCTGGGGGCTGGGTTATCAAAGCAGAGGCTCTCTCATTGGATCTTGAACACGATTACTGACAGCATACCACCTGGCTGGCAGGTCAGTGCTGATGTCTGTGGTGGCACATTCAACACTAGGTGTGGCTATGTCCTGGGCTCTACTGAGAGGAGTGCCCCTCGCTGATATCTGTGCTGCGGCCAGCTGGGCTTCCTCTTACACATTTGCTTTGTACTATTGGTTAAATGTGGCACCTCCCTCTGCGGTTGGTTCAGTGGTCCTGGGCGTCATCTTCCCTTCCAGGGACAGTGCCAGGACCCCCTCTTCCACATTGACGGCTCCTGCGTCTCGGTCCCACGATGGGACTTCGCCGCTGACTGGCCAGGTCACTCTAGCACCGACTAAATCTGGTACGGGTATACTAATATATTGGAGTGATCCAATATAGTGAAACATAACGAAGGCTATGTATGTAACCGCGGTTATGTGAGCTATATGGATCACTCCAATCCTCTACAGTGCTAGAGGCACCTCAAATGATATAGAGAACGTGTGTCGCGGCCATGGGGTCTATATATATTGGCGGACCCCAGCCATGACACAGGTGTACAAGGGAGTAAATCTGTAAACCCTCACCTCTACCGTGGAGTGATAACAATATATTGGAGTGATACATATAGCTCACATAACCGTGGGTAAAATATGTAACCTTCGTTATATTTTGTGAACAGAATACTTAAAGCTGCAATATGTAAAAAAAAATGTATGTTCAAAAGTTCCAACAAATCACTAGTATTCATCCAATGTGATGCCACAGAACAATAGTGTACTCCTAGCCTGCCTGAGAACCCCTATATTCATTTTGTGGCGTGTTTTCCAACAGTGAGGAGGGGGTGTGATCGCTAGCTAGTAGTTTAGCCCATGGCCAACACTTGGCTAATGGCTAGTGGAGTTCGCTAGCTTACAGACATTTGCAGACGCGATGGCCTAACGACCTGACCCAGCAGCAATGATGCAGCGGTTCTCAGGCAGAAATTTGGAGAGCAGACATGTAAAAAAGGAAGCGACAGAGCCCCGGGCCAAGACGAGAGTAAACCTCAGATTTACGTTCACACATGGGAAAGAACTTGAAGGGATTCATAACCGACCGAGAATTAGATTTTTTTCCTGCTGAAAAGGTAAGACATAGCAAGCTTGCTATGTATCTTTCTAGATATAAAGTGAAATGTTGCTATTTGGTTGTAAATGTGTATGTGAGTAGTATTTTGGATCACTTGTTTTGATTGTTTTCAAGATACACGTCCAATAGTTTGTATTAGCTAGCTAACATTAGTTAGTAGCTTTTTAGCAGACTAAGACATTGGTTTGTTTCATTTTCATATAAACTGTTTCTTCACTAGTTAGTCATAACTAGCTATCTTATGTGACAACGCTACCTGACCTTGTTACATTTCTGATGTTTGTGGTCTGAAAACCTCGTTGATATTGGCTAGCTAGCTACTTCAGTTCATACAAGCGTACCGGCACGGAATAGCCACAAAGCCCAGTTCAGATACATATGAGAAACCACGCAACTGTTTGTTTGATCTGAACAGTCTAGTTTTAGAACGTCTCATGTCATTGGCTGGAGTATTCGAGATTCAACATATCAACTTTAGTCAAAGTCTTGCGACGAGACAGGTCCATTTAGCCATTTAAAGAGCAGTGCGCTAACGTTCTGTGTTCAGCAAAGCAACTAACGTAAACTCACTCACTTTTGTACATCGCCTTGGTCCGTACAATTGACCTTATTTTAGCGCCCAAAAAACGTAATCCTTCCAGATCAACTGTAATGTCAATACCATTGTAAAGCACAATTTCTCCCCTTTCCAACAGAATTCATGCCGAGACCTCCACGCTGCCAGTTTCTGCATGATTGTAGAAGACAATGAGTTCCTTCGGGTCTTTTTAAAAATGGCGGGTGGGGAAGCGAAACTAATGCGTGGTAGTGGGAAGGAGAGGAGATGTGTGGGAAAACGCCTTTTTTCCACTCGATCTGTTCAACTTATCACCTTATCGCCTCTAAAATGTAAATAAAACACTATAAAGAGTTTATATAATGTGTCATTACATACCTATTTGAAGGTTTGTGTCGAATATGAATCGGGTTTTAGGGCGGTGCTAAAGTGATCTTCAGAAGTAAACAATGGCTTTGAGAGTGACGATCGCTTACAGTGATGATGCAAAAAAGGACTAGGTATCCCCCCTTACCCCGTCACTGTCCATTTCTTGTTTTTAAACGATGAGAGTGCTACACCTGGTGCTACACCTGGTGGAGAGAGATTGTAAGACAGAAATAGTTGCTTTATGCGTGCTGTACGTTACAGCATGACACGTCACGATGTAACGGAGGGTCAGTTTTTTTCAATTTTTCTCCATTACTATAGAGCCATTACCATTTCGATCAACGCTTGAATAGAAACGTAGTTCACACCCCAGATGTTGAAGTCAACACAGTCACTACAGTCCCATTAGTTTTCTTTGCAGCCTCGTTTGAATGTCGCGGTTGCGCACATTTGTACGGAATGGGGTGAGTTTACGTTAACTAGCTAGCCAAAGAGTGCTAGCTAGCTATTTTGCTGTACACAGTTAGCCTGGCTTGCTGACATTTCTGACAAGTCTAAAACCGTACCCTGTTTCTGGTATATGTAATTCATGACACTCGTTTTCCACAACAAGTGGCAACTTTGTTTTAAAATTTCATCATGAAATTAAGCAACACCGTTACCATGGAAACATTCAACTGCACATGTCATGTTCTTGATCTGAATGCCCTGTCTTTAGTCAGCTGTTGTACAACACAACATTCTAAAACTAGCTAGTTTTATCTCTAATCTAGGTCAGTCAATTTTCAACTCCTGTGCTCGGGGGCTTGATTGGTGACACACCCCAGCCCCAGCTAACACATTTTGAAAGAGGTGGGCCTACAACCAAACATATACATCTTATAAATAAGGGAAGTTTGTGTGTTTAACAATAATCTTGTGTGAGAAACAATCTGTCCATTTTTTAAAATCTCACATATAGTCATCATTATCAGTGAATTTACTGATGATGTTTGTATTTAAAGTTTTGCAAAAGGTGGTTTAAGATATGCAAGAGGTACTGAGGGAAGACAATCATCAGATGTTCTGCTAATGTATTTGACCATTGCTATAGATACTTTTCAACACAGATCCAAAAATTGCTTGGAAAAAACTGTAATGGGTTTTATTCACAGGGACCGTGGCGTGGGTGTCAAGGGAGAGGCCGGGGCAGTGGTGACACACTCACCCTAGGGGCTCAGACTGCTGCTAATAGACCTATTTGAATTCAAGCCTTTCCAGCCACAGGGGGTACAGCTAGGAACATGCTGGAATCTGAAGAAAATGACACTTTTCAAATGTTATTCTGGTTGAGTTTCTTTACTTAACCAAATAGCCAAATATTAAGAACACATTCAATCTTTTTTTCTTGTAATATTCTGCCATGTTTGGTTCCCAGCACCATCAAACTTCTATATGCGTAAGGGGAATGAGTAGAATGGACCAAAAGCAGACTTTGCTATGTTTCATAGGTTTCAATTGAAACAGGCACCAGCTGCCCAGGGGGCCCTCACTGACTGAATTGTGATGCACAAGTGTTAAAAACAGCTGTATATGGCCTATATATTTCATAATTAACAGCATTTTGAAACGCACCCCCAAACTGCTAAAGCTGCTCTTGGAATAGACATTGAAATTCAAACAAACATTTATCATTCTAGTTAACCAAAGTATATTTGTAACCCTTACGATTACTCTTGATACATTAACCTGAATAAGTCCTTTCGGTCCGAGCTTTTCAGAGTGGCATGTGTATGACATATCTGAAATTAAAGTGACCCTTGACTCATTAGTCTCAGTTACAAAAGAGCTTATCTTCTCCCATGTCGTGCACGTGCACCCTTACCATGCTGCAACACAAATCCATGTTACAACATTGCTTGAACTTTGAAGGAGCATGACAGCTATTACTAACATTTTGTGATGATAGCCATTTTGAATCTGTGTGTGCTACCTATCATGCACAGAACTTCACTGACTATGTCTTGCAGTTACCATCATAGAGGGCTGTTTTCATGTGATACCGTATGTATCCATTATTACTATCCACCAGTAATCCAACATATGGCAACTTCACCCATACATGTGACACTGACATCCCAAAACCCCCCAAAGCCTCTCATCGACACAACCAAACCCCATTACATAACTCCATGAGCTGATTCTTCTCCAGACCCTGTGATCCCAGTGTCACTCGCTCACTGAGCTCACCACAACCCAAGCCAGCTACGCTAATCCTACATCTGTCACTCACTGGAGGTTGACTTAATCACTCCAATTTCAATTATTTACAAGAGTAGGTGTACAGGGCTCTAATGCAAACCACGGCAGATTATTTATCACAAGACAAAAAGTTGTTAATGTACATGGCTTGACATAGCTTGCCTAACTAAGAGCGAACGTCTCAACTCGGCTGTCACGTTAACCCCACTGCCATAAGCGGAGGCTCCGCAGAGGAGGAATGGGAGGACCATCCTACTTAGTGAATTTGAGAAAAATACCAAATTTATAAAACAGATAAAACTATACTAAATATATTCACATGTTACCAAATACCTAATTAAAACTGTTTTGTGATGGTCTATAGTAGTCTCAACAGCACCCTCTAGGGTATCACCGTGGTGTAACCGGAGGACAGCTATTTTCCATTCTCTGGCTACATTGATTTCATAAGAAAACCTCACCCACTTTTCATAGACCTATATAGTAATTATGTCGACTTTTGGAGGACGTCCTCCAACCAATCAAAACTTGTAGTATGAGCTGACATGTTGTCCATCCGATCAAAGAATCAGAGAATGAACCTAGTACTACGCATGTGTGATTTAGAAACTTGGTGAGTTGATGACATTGTTGGATAGATTGAGATAGTAATATGGATAGTCGAGGATTTTAGGATATTATTCTATTCAAATGTGTTTGTTCAAACTACAGGAGATGGAGGAGGTAGATTTATATATATTTTTCTTGGTTTTAGAGCTTTATTTAAAATGAGATCAATTTATTTAAATTTGTCTGGCTAATTTTAGTATCTAGCAGACTGTAGCTTTCTCTGTCAGAATAGCTAGCTAACACTAACGACAATATAGTGGAATTTTGTTGAGGAACTCTTCACATAGTCTACATCAGATTCAAGCTTCTGGGAAAAAGATGCATTAATCATGTACTGGAAGAAGGTCTGCGTATTCAAACTGCGCAACACAATGGCAAGGTAAGAAGAAACAGGGATGTCTCAAGCAGCTCATCAACACTACTGCATTTTCGGGGATGTAAGAGTTGGCTTTTACGGGAGGGAAAGTTAAGCTAACACTTGGCTACTACAAGGAGCTTGCAGAGGTAATTATACTTTACCATGCTTTACTTGCTGAGCATATGGATGTTTCTACTGTCTTCTCTGGGATGTCGAAATCAATTCAGAATGATTTGATGGCTTCCGTTGCATCATCCATTAAAAGTGAGATTAAAAGAGAGGTTGAATCAGTGATTCTTTTTCACATCGCAAATGGAAGATACAACAAACATCAGCTGTCGCTCGCAGTTGTCAGTCATCATCAGTTATGTGGATGATCAGGGCTTTATTCAGGAACGTTTCTCGGGAAGTCTATTTGACCTTGTGAATTTTTAGATGTCTGAGTTTAATTTTATGGAGAAATTTGTTGCCCAAATGGCAGATGGCTCTGTTGTAATAGCATGTGTCTGCTATGTTTATTTTAAGGTGATTTTAATCCTTGCTTGAACTAACTCATTCTTAGTTCTTTTGTCTAACTGTATTGTTGTTGTTTTTTCCTTCCCAGGAAAATCCTGTCCTGCCCTTAGTTGAAGAGTCGAGCTCTTCTCCTACACCATTCATCGATGATGAGCCTGTCCTGCACTGAAGCCTCTGAACACCTCAACTCATGCCTCAATACCTCATTCAATCACTGCTGTGATCCCTTTCCAACCCTGTGCAGTAGCCCTCTCATTTCCATTCCCCATAGTATTTTTACAATTCATGTTATAGGTTCATCTTTTACTGCAGTGGGCTAAATCAGGGTGACAGTGTTTCTTGGTAGTCTTAAACAAATCTACTTTGAAACAAAAGTATACACTTCACACATGGACATTTGACATGATTTTCAGAGTTACATTTTTTTAAATGTTGATTTAATTATGAAATTACAAATATTAATAACATTCCACTCATGAGGCTGCAGGAAAGGGTTCTACAATCATTTGTCTTCGATGATTTTTGAAACAACCTTTGTCGTGTCCGTTTGGTCCGCGCCTATACTGTTGGTCTTCCATCCTCCTAAATGTTTCACGTCACCAGCCTCCACTCTTTAAATATATATATTTTTTCACCTTTATTTAACCAAGTAGGCCAGTTGAGGTCAAGTTCTAATTTACAACTGCGACCTGGCCAAGATAAAGCAAAGCAGTGCGACAAAAACAACAGAGTTACACATGGGATAAACAATCGTACAGTCAATAACACAATAGAAAAATCTGTATACAGTGTGTGTAAATAAGGAGGTAAGGCAATAAATAGGCCAATAGTGCTGAAGTAATTACAATTTAGCAATTTACACAGGAGTGATAGATGTGCAAGTAGAAATACTGGTGTGCAGAAGAGCAGAAAAACATATGGGGATGAGGTAGGTAGTTGGTTGGTTGGATGTTTGGCTATTTACAGATGGGCTGTGTACAGCTGCAGTGATCGGTAAGCTGCTCTGACAGCTGACGCTTAAACTTAGTGAGGGAGATATAAGTCACCAGCTTCAGTGATTTTTGCAGTTTGTTCCAGTCATTGGCAGCAGAGAAGTGGAAGAAAAGGCGGCCAAAGGAGGTGTTGGCTTTGGGGATGACCAGTGAAATATTGGGGATGGAAATGTCAGAGTTTTTGATGGCCTTCCTAAGCCAGGATTCAGACACGGCTAGCACATCAGGATTGGCGGAGTGTGTTAAAGCAGTGAATAAAGCAAATTTAGGGAGGAGGCTTCTGATGTTGGCATGCAAGAACCCAAGGCTTTTACGGTTGCAGAAGTTAACAAAATGAGAGCGCCTGGGGGGACACAGGGCCTGGGTTAATCTCTACATCACCAGAGGAACAGAGGAGGAGTAGGATGAGGGTACGGCTAAAGGCTATAAGAACTGATCGTCTCGTGCGTTGGGAACAGAGAATAAAAGGAGCAGATATCTGGGCGTGGTAAGATAGATTCAGGGCATAGTGTACAGACAAGGGTAAGGTAGGGTGCAAGTACAGTGGGGGTAAACCTAGGCATTGAGTGATGATGAGAGAGGTTGCATCTCTGGGTGCGGTCTCCGCATATGTGGGGAGTGGGACAAAGTAGCTATCTGAGGCATGTTGAGCAAGACTAGGGGCTCTGCAGTAAAATAAAACAATGAGAGCTGCCCTAAACAACAGTATACAAGGCATATTGACATTAGAGAAAGGCATAAGCAATCACAGGTGTTGATTGGGAGAGCTAAGACAACAACGGGTAAGACGACAACGGGTAAACAGCTAGGACAACAACGGGTATATGGCAATGAATGGGTAGAGAGGGTCAGTTAGCTACACACAGGGCCTGAGTTTGAGGCTGGGGTAGACAGATAAACAAAATGAAGTACCGTGTTAATGGACAGTACAGCAGGCATCGGCTGTGTAGCCGAGTGACCATAGGGTCCAATGAGCAGCACTAGATGAAACGGGGAACCGTTCGGTAGTTGATTACATTGAGCGAGCGGGAGAAACAGCGTTCAGGGAGCTAGCAGGCCGGAGCTAGCAGATGGATCATCACCAAACATCCACGACGCAGAGACCGGTTGAGAACACATCGGCCGAGTTATATCAGCAGACCAGTCGTGATGGATCGGCGGGCTCCGTGTCGACAAAGGGTCCAGGCCAATTGACAAGAGAAGTGTTGTAGTTGGTGTACTTCGTTTGGTAGCTGGGAAATTGGCCTAGCTCGGGGCTAACTGGTGCATGCTTCTGGACAAGGTCGTTAGCCACAATAGCTCCTCGGTTGCAACCAGCTAACTTTCGAATATACCGTGTAATGGTCCAGAGCTTGCGGCAGAAATCCGCTGATGTAGTGGAAAAAAGCAGTCCGATATGCTAAGGGCTGGTATTGCTCTGTGCAGACTGGCAGGTATTATCCGGGCTATCCAGGCTAAAGCAGCAGGAGTCTGAGCTAAAGGTAAAGACCGCTAGCAGAGGCTAACAATGACTAAATAGCTAGTAGCTAATTAGCTGGCTAGCTTCTGATGGAGGTTCCAGTTATAAGGTCTAAAAGAAATAGCTGTGTCACGCCCTGACCTTAGAGATCCTTATTATACTCTATGTTCGGTTAGGTCAGGGTGTGACTCGGGTGGGAAAGTCTATGTTTTCTATTTCTTTGTTTTTCGCCTGACAGAACTGTTCGCTTTCATTTTCACGTTTGTTATTTTGTTTGAGTGTTTTTGAATATTAAAATCATGAACACTTTCCACGCTGAGTCTTGGTTCACTTTTCATTCAACAAACGAGAGCCGTTACAAGCTGATCCGTACCACATTGGGTGAGGCAGGAATGTATAGTTATTTCGAAAATGGAATATAGACATTGAAATGTATACAAAGGAAATACGAAAAAGACAATACTTACATGGGATGATAACAAACAGGTCTTTTAGCTGTGCCATCTTGGAAGTTATACCCTACACAGGATTATTTTACCACAAGTGGTGTAAAACTGCATGTGCTGTGTCAACAACATAATATCATAAGAATATGTCAAAAGTACTTTTAAGGCTGGTTTCAAAGCAACAGAACTTAGGGTTACTTGCGTAACCCTGGTTCTATGAGAACATGACTGAGATGTCATTTGCTGTAGCGGATCAGTAACTTGAAGAATCAATCACACAACACCTGTTGTGAGCCCCTAACCTCCTTATCTGTATTTGTATTTATTAGCGATACCCATTCTCTTCCTGTAGTCCAAACACATTAAGGCACTTACATTACACATAAAACAAAAGATACAACATTACTTCATATAACATTATTACACCACTACATATCTACAATACAAAATGTATAATACCACCATACGACAATATTACAATGTACGTGTGTGCTAACGTTTGTGTGCGTATGCGTGTCTGTACCTGTGTATGTGTCTCTTCACAGTGTCCTCTGTTCCATAATGTGAATTTTTATCTGTTTTTAAAAATCTGATTCTACTGCTTGCATCAGTTACCTGATGTGGAATAGAGTTTTGTTTAGTCATGGCTCTATGTAGTACTGTGCGCCTTTCATAGTATGCTCTGGACTTTGTGGGGTATGCATGGGTGTCTGAGCCATGTGCTAGTAGTTTATACAAACAGATTGGTGCATTCAGAAGGCAGAGCAGTGCTTTATTATGGACAGACTTCCCCCCCATCTTAGCTACTGCTGTATCAGCATGTTTTGACCATGACAGTTTCCAATCCAGGGTTACTCCGAGCAGTTTAGTCACCTCAACTTGCTAAATTTCCACATTATTCATTACAAGTTTTAGTTGAGGTTTAGGGTATAGTGAATGATTTATCCTAAATACAATCCTTTTAGTTTTTCAAATATTTAGGAATAACTTATTCCATGCCACTACCCTGAAACTAACAGCAGCTCTTTAACTTCTTGGTGACAGGGGGCAGTATTTTCATGTCCGGATGAAATACATGCCCAAATTCAACTGCCTGCTACTCATCCCCAGAAGATAAGATATGCATATTATTATTAGATTTGGATAGAAAACTGTTTGAATCATGTCTGTGAGTATAACAGAACTTATTTAGCAGGCGAAACCCCGAGGACAAACCATTCAGATATTTTGTTTTGAGGTCACTCTCTTTTCAATGGGTTTTCATTGGGAATCCAGATTTCTAAGGGACCTTGTTGCAGTTCTTATCGCTTCCACTGGATGTCAACAGTCTTTAGAAATTGTTTGACGTTATTCCTTTGTGTAATGAAGAAGTGCGGCCATCTTGAACGAGGGTCACTTGAAGTGTACTGTTAGATAGAGGCGCGTGACCAGAAAGCATGCTTCAGTTTGTTTTCTTCCTGTATTGAACACAGATCATCCCGTCTTCAATTTGATCAATAATTTTTTTTTTTAAATACCTAAAGTTGTATTACAAAAGTAGTTTGAAATGTTTTGGCAAAGTTTACAGGTAACTTTTGAGATATTTTGTAGTCACATTGAGCAAGTGTTTTTCTGGATTAAACACGCCAAATAAATGGACATTTTGGATATATATCGACATAATTAATCGAACAAAAGGACCATTTGTGATGTTTATGGGACATATTGGAGTGCCAACAAAAGAAGCTCGTCAAAGGTAAGGCATGAATTATATTTTTATTTCTGCGTTTTTGTGTCGCGCCTGCAGGGTTGAAATATGGTTTCTCTCTTTGTTTATGAAGGTGCTATCCTCAGATAATAGCATCGTTTGCTTTCGCCGAAAAAGCCTTTTTGAAATCTGACATGTTGGCTGGATTCACAACAAGTGTAGCTTTAATTTGCTATCTTGCATGTGTGATTTAATGAAAGTTTGATTTTTATAGTAATTTATTTGAATTTGGCACTCTGCATTTTTCCTGGCGTCCCACATATCTCAGGGGGGTTAAGTGTTTCAGTCATTTCAGTCGCTGTAGTAGCTGATGTGTATAGTGTTGAGTCATCCGCATACATAGACACACTTTACTCAAAGCCAGTGAGTGGCATGCCGTTAGTAAAGACTGAAAAAAGTGAGGGGCCTAGACAGCTGCCCTGGGGAATTCCTGATTCTTGAAAATAAAAGAGAGCCGCACACTCTAGGAGCATCTGAGCTCCTAGAGTGTGCGGCTCTCTTTTATTTTCAAGTTTTCTACTCCGCTAGCCAGCACCTCGTCTTAATAGGTGTGCGTTTCTACCTGGATTATGTTGAAGAGGCTTCTATTAAAGAACACCCTCTGTGTTCTGTTAGGTAACCTTTAATCCACAATATAGCAGGGGGTGTAAAGCCATAACACACACGTTTTTCCAGGAGCAGACTATGATCGATAATGTCAAAAACCACACTGAAATCTAACAAAACAGCCCCCACAATCTTTTTTATCATATATTTCTCTCAGACAATCCTCAATCATTTGCTTGTTGAATGTCCTTCCTTATAGGTGTGCTGAAAGTCTGTTGTCAATTTGTTTACTATAAAATAGCATTGTATACTGGTCAAATAATTTTCTCAAAAAGTTTACTACGGGTTGGTAACAGGCTGATTTGGCGGCTTCTTGAGCCGGTAAAGGGGGCTTTACTCTTCTTAGGTAGCTGAATTACTTTTGCATCCGTCCATGCCAGAGGGCACACACTTTCTAGTAGGCTTAAATATATGGCAAATAGGAGTGGCAATATCGTCCTCTATTATCCTCAGCAATTGTCCATCCAAGTTGTCAGACCCCGGTGGCTTGTCATTGTTGATGGACAACAATATTTGTTTCACCTCTTCCACACTCACTTTACAGAATTCAAAATGGCAATGATTGTCTTTCATAATTTGGTCAGATATACTTGGATGTGTAGTGTCAGCGTTTGTTGCTGGCATGTCATGCCTAAGTTTGCAAATCTTGCAAGTGAAAAAGCCATTAAAGTTGTTGGCAATATCAGAGGGCTTTGTGATGAATGACCAATCTGATTCAATGACTGAGGGAGCTGAGTTTGCCTTTTTGTCCAAAATGTAATTTAAGGTACTCCAAAGCTCCAAATATTTTTAGTGTTTCTTTGCTTCATAGTATTGTCAAATGATTTCTCAATTTGCAGTATGTTTGCCAGTTGGTTGTGCTGCCAGACTTATTTGCCATACCTTTTGCCTTATCCCTCTCAACCACACAATTTTTTAATTCCTCATCAATCCAAGGGGATTTAACCGTTTTTACAGTCGTTTTCGTAATGGGTGCATGCTTATTAGTAACTGGAATAAGCAATTTCATAAATGTGTCAAGTGCTGCGTCTGGTTGCTCTTCACACCACAGACCAGCAAATATTATTTACATAATCAACATAAGAATCCCTACAAAACTGATTGTATGACTTCTTATACACTATATTAGGCCCAGCCTTTGGAACATTAGTTTTCATAGATATGGCTACTATATTGTGATCACTACATCCGATGGATTTGGATACTGCTTTAAAGCTAATTTCTGCAGCATTAGGAAAGATGTGATCAATACATTGATGATTTCATTCCTGTGCTGTTTGTAACTACCCTGGTAGATTGACTAATCACCCAGAAAATCTACCTCTCTGTTGATGTCAGATACATTATCAAGAATTTCACAGATATTAACCAGATACTGATTGTTAGCACTTGGTGGTCTATAGCAGCTTCCCACAAAAATGGGCTTTAGGTGAGGCAGATGAACCTGTAGCTATATTACTTGTGTTTCACATGAGATCCTCTCTAAGCTACAGGAAGGTGGTTCTGAATATAGACGGCAACACCACCACCATTGGCATTTCTGTCTTTTCTGTAGATGTTATAACCATGTGCTGCTACCACTGTATCATCAAAGGTATTATCAGAGATAGTCAGAATATGAATGTCATCTGTTACTAGTAAGTTATTGACTTCATGAACCTTGTTTCAAAAGGCTACATATGTTAATGTAGGCTATTTTTATCACTTTTCTGGGATGTTTGATTGTTTTTTTATTGCTTTACTGGGAAGCGTATCAGAAGTAGACATGCTCATGTTATTTATATTTGAGCTGAAAGTACATGGTGAGCTGCATATAGTGGACTTCCTACTAGGGCACACTGTCTCAGTGCTAACAGTAAAACTTTGGTTCATAGGCACATGATTACTGCATACAATAGCTGTAGGATCAACAGAGGCAGTTATGGGGACATAAATTAAGTTATTTACATTGTGTCTGCCAACAACCCTTGGATCATTTACATTTGCTGCAGCATTATGACAACTCAGTGACACAATGGTAGGGATTAACTGACCTGGTCTTGGGTCATTGATAAATCATTGTCTCAACAAAGCCTTGAAATGCTTGGACAGAGTCCAGGAGACAAGATGATTTGGATGGTAGGGCATCTTCTGTTTCCAGAAGGTGTCAAAGTTATATATAAAAGTGATTCCAACAGAGCTACTGCAATCTTTTAGCCAGATGTGTAATGCCAGTAGCCTGCTGAATCTTTCACCCTGCGGCCCAACCATGGTAACGGACCTGAAATAATTTGCCACTTTTTGGAATCTTTCTGTGCTAGAATCAGTTCTTTAAAATTGCCCGTTCTCTGGTCATTCTCAAGTATGCCTTTTCTTCCTTGTGCTCTTGCTAACATGGAAATGCGGTGAGACATCTCACTCATATTCTCGTAGAACTGGGCTTATGCAAGTAACCCTAAGTTATATTTCTAATACTCGTTTCGATGTCTCACTTATGGGATATGGCCAATTCCCATATCGCAGACATGCTCTCCGAAGTCAGTGTAGTCCCAACAGCATCACACCTCAGAGGCACTGAGAACAGTATGCACCAACAAAGATGCAGTGACATCCAGTCGATAAAACCTCATAGGGAGTGGCCCAACATGCCGAATTGCAAATGTGTCGCAATAAGATGCCTTTGAACTAGAGGTCGACTGATTTATGATTTTTCAATGCCGATACCGATTATTGGAGGACCAAAAAAGCTGATACCGATTAATCGAACGATTTATATATATATATATATATATAGATATATATATATATTTGTAATAATGACAATTACAACAATACTGAATGAACAATGAACACTTTTATTTTAACTTAATATAATACATCAATAAAATCAATTTAGTCTCAAGTAAATAATGAAACATGTTCAATTTGGTTTAAATAATGCAAAAACAAAGTGTTGCAGAAGAAAGTAAAAGTGCAATATGTGCCATGTAAAAAAGCTAACGTTTTAGTTCCTTGTTCAGAACCTGATAACATATAAAAGCTGGTGGTTCCTTTTAACATGAGTCTTCAATATTCCCAGGTAAGAAGTGTTAGGTTGTAGTTATTATAGGACTATTTCTCTCTATACCATTTGTATTTCATATACCTTTGACTATTACATGTTCTAATAGGTACTTTAGTATTGCCAGCCTAATCTCGGGAGTTGATAGGCTTGAAGTCATAAACAGCGCAATGCTTGAAGCATTGTGAAGAGCTGCTGGCAAACGCAATAAAGTGCTGTTTGAATGAATGCTTACGAGCCTGCTGCTGCCTACCACCGCTCAGTCAGACTGCTCTATCAAATCAATAGACTTAATTGTAATATAATAACACACAGAAATACGAGCCTTCGTTTACGGATTTGACCATATTAATGACCTATCATTTCGAAAACAAAACGTTTATTCTTTCAGTGAAATACGGAACCGTTCCGTATTTTATCTAACGGGTGGCATCCATAAGTCTAAATATTGCTGTTACATTGCACAACCTTCAATGTTAAGTCATAATTACGTAAAATTCTGGCAAATTAGTTCGCAACGAGCCAGGCGGCCCAAACTGTTGCATATACCCTGACTCTGCGTGCAATGAACGCAAGAGAAGTGACACAATTTCCCTAGTTTAATATGGCCTGCTAACATGAATTTCTTTGAACTAAATATGCAGGTTAAAAAAAATATACTTCTGTGTATTGATTTTAAGAAAGGCATTGATGTTTATGGTTAGGTACATTCGTGCAACGATTGTGCTTTTTTCGCAAATGCGCTTTTGTTAAATCATCCCCTGTTTGGCGAAGTTGGCTTTCTTTGTTAGGAAGAAATAGTCTTCACACAGTTTGCAATGAGCCAGGCAGCCCAAACTGCTGCATATACCCTGACTCTGTTGCACATAATGCAAGAGAAGTGTCACAATTTCCCTAGGTTTAAAATAAATTAATGTTAGCATGCAATATTAACTAAATATGCAGGTTTAAAAATATATACTTGTGTTTTGATTTTAAGAAAGGCATTGATGTTTATGGTTAGGTACACATTGGTGCAACAACTGTGCTTTTTTCGCGAATGCGCTTGTTAAATCATCCGTTTGGCGAAGTAGGCTGTGATTCAATGATAAATTAACAGGCACCGCATTGATTATATGCAACGCAGGACAAGCTAGATAAACTAGTAATATCATCAACCATGTGTAGTTAACTAGTTTTATAAGATACGTTTAATGCTAGCTAGCGCCTTACCTGGGCTTCTTGCTGCACTCGCATAACAGGTAGTCAGCCTGCCACGCAGTTTCCTCGTGGAGTGCAATGTAATCGGCCATGATCGGTGTCCAAAAATGCCGATTACCGATTGTTATGAAAACTTGAAATCGGCCCTAATTAACCGGCCATTCCGATTAATCGGTCGACCTCTACTTTGAACATTGCCCACCTCTGGTGGAATGAGCCTTCAGTCCCTCCAGGGCTGTAAACCCTTGCTATTATAAGCAAATATAATAGCCTCCGCTATCCAATGAGATGAGAGACGTTCCCACACTTGCAGGGCTCTCTCCCCCACCACAGCAAGGCTCATGACACGTCCTCTGGAGGCACAGACGTTGAGATCGGCAATGACGCAGATCTCCTCTCATAGGTCCTGTTTGGCAGTACCAGCGGCAAATCTGCCTGATAAGCCAACAGTAGGGACATTATGTTCTTCTTGAAGATAGATTCAGAAAAGTGCCGGTCTGTGACGTTGCACTGGGGTTGGTGTGGTTGGCCAGCGCCTGCTCAACTACCAAGGGATGTCCTGGTCTGGACTTTAGTGGACAAGGGCTTGCCCCAGTTGCGCTGGGCTTCCTCCACGCAAGCTGGGACAGCTGGGAGCAGTTTATTTCCTGAGACGGTGCGAGAGGGGAGACTCCTCCTGTCGTATCAATCCCCTTTTGCACTGCCACCCCCCACAGGTGTGTGCCACTCAATATTGAGTATGGCCGCTGCCAGTCTGCAGACTTCGATAAGCCTGAATCGGTCATCGGGTATCGAAGGCCAGTCCTATCGAAGGCCATTCCTATCAAAGGCCAGTCCTATCGAAGGCCAGTCCTATCGAAGGCCAGTCCTATCGAAGGCCAGTCCTATCGAACTCATTGATGATGAGGTCCCCTTCTTCTTCCTCCACTGTAGAGTAATCGAACAACGGTTGGAGGTCCTCGGGTAAGCCTCCTCCACCTCAGCCCATGAGGGTTGAAGTTGCGGGGTAGCCTCCTCACCCGCAGGCTGTGAGGACGATGGGGCCCGTGAAGGGTTTGATCTATGCAGTCTTGGCTTAAGGGCGGGCTTATGAAAGTCCCTACAGTGCACACAGGACTAGGAGTTACCGAGTGATGCTTCAGCATGCTCTGCCCCCAGGCAGATGATACACAAAGAGTGTGTGTCCTTGCCTGATCGCATAGCCCCACACGGATACAAGTGTGACAGTAGTGGAGCAAGAGTCCTGCTCGGTTCTCCCTGTGCAGGGGTAGAAGGCTCCATGGCTCAGAGAAAATAGTTTTCCTCGAGAAAATAGTTTTCCTTGCCTTTCGGCTAACAGCCTAACTAGTTAGCACAATGCTAGCTGGAGAAAGTGTGTGTGTGTTCTTTGTGTCTCGACAAACAAAGTATGTCTCTCGACCGTCGAGCTGTAAATCTAGGGTAGTCAGTTTAATCAACTCGGCACGGGTGAACGTGGGTTGATCTGGCCTTGCAGCAAGAGCTAGCCCTTGGGTGTGGTTAGCTAGCTTTCCAGCTAGCTAGCCAAGTTAGCTAAAGCCTTGCTGCATGGGCTAACCAAGTCTCGATAGCTAGCCGTGTGACGCTAGCTTCCAAATAAATTATACTCTAAGCAAAACTTTCCTTTTGGTCAGTACTCAACACTATCGACAGGAGCTGAGGTCCTACGTTTGGCAGCGCTAACCTCACGGTTTGCCTGAGAACAATTGGGCGAGTGGTACCTTATAAAGAGGGGAGGGGCTCATCTCATTTGCCACTCGACCTGTCTGTCTCCAACAGACGTTGTGTGATTGGTTTGTCAAGTTCGTGATCTGCTAGAGAGAATCCCAGAAGTGAGACATTGAAACGAGTATTAGAAATATAACCAACATTTTCTCTATTATTTTGTCAGTAGAGTAATGATGATGCATCTAGTTGTTTCCTCCATTGATCTCTCTCTCTACACCTGTCTCTGGTTGTCCTCCAGTTCTGGTCCATGGGGTCCCAAAAGGCTCCTGAACCCGCCAGGCTGTTTGTGTGAGTGTATGTCACAGTGATTTATTGAACGACTGGATCGAATAATTGTCCATAGACCAGAGAGGCATCTGGTCGCCTCGGCAACACAGATGTTGATCTGTGATCTCAGTCTAATCACATTTGTCATCATGATACAGCTCTCTGTTAGTTGGTCGATTGATTAGTCAGGCCTTATGAGTACCACCTGTGTTTAGTGTTGATTCGCAACACAGAAATTTGCTAGGAGGGAGAAACAAAATGCTGGAATATTACGTTAATTCACAGCAGCTGTTGTGTTGTGGGCTACTACTGTAATGTAATACCAATGTTTTCAGTTTTACAATGATAAATACATGAAGTAAGCAAATTTAACAAAATATGCACTCCAACCAGTTTTCATTTACAATTAGGTTTTAATCGAATAATTTAATTGACTTTGCATTAAAATAAAAGCCCAGGGCACGTTTCTTCACCTGGGCCATAGGAAGACTTCTACAGAGGTCAAAGGTTTTCCAATCATCCCTTTAAGAGAAATACCTGTTTAATCATAAGCTTCTGTGCTGAAATGAAACAAAATCAAATCACTGATAACCTGAGGCAATAAATCTATTTTTGCCTCTTTCTTTGTGATTTCTTCAGATTTTCTTCTGGTACAAAAATCGATAAATATGGATGATTTTATTCTAATGTATCTCAATGAAATACTGTCATTTAAAAATAACTTACTTTTAAAACAGATGTGTTGATTTGTGTGTATTTAGCATTTGCCTAATATAGTTTATTGATGTTGTGTACAGCTAGTGCATTATCTGTTTTCATGGAGTCAGGTTGGGTAATATTAAAACTTCAGATAAAAAAGAAAAAGGCATGATGGAATTTTGCATTCCGATGATGCAGCATAGAAGCTGATGATGCTTTACCATGGATACCACCGAAACATTATAAGTAGGTACAAAGGTGTTACACATTAGGATACCAGAGCCTTCCCAGAAGGCAATGAGCATAAAGTCTAGGATTGGGACAAAAAGGCTTCATTTATCTCCCCAAAAATCTCTCTTAGCCTAAAAGTTCTAAAAAGCAACACATTATGTATAATTATTTAGGGCAAAGGATACCCCTGGGATAAAAGGACCACTAGGAAAATATCAGTCATTGTCGCCAGCTGAATGACCATCATGGTGTTTCTTCTTGTGCTAGTCTTACAGTACTAAACCTCCTACTTCCCCCTTTCTTAGATACAAGGGCAGTTATTTTGGTGGAAGAGGAAAAGTAGTATTTTAGGGGACATGAACTGCACATTTCAATGAGGATTTCAATGATTTCATGACACAGCATAATATATTGTGTGCTATTTAGTAGAGCAGTGCATTATGGGTAGGCATAAATTCAAGGTATACATTTCATATGCTACGATTCATGCCAAAGATTAAAATTAGTCTGTCATGCACCTTAGTTTTCTTGCTTTACCTAGATACTGATAAATTACAAACTACTCAGTATATGTAACTAAGACAAAAACAAATCTGTAGATACTAAAATATGACATTTATTTGGTTTGAATTTAGAATTTTTTGCTTGATTTTGTGCTTGAAGTTGAACCTAGATTATTAACATTCAAGACACCTTTCCTATTTATGACTCCTTTTGTTACTTCCATTCCAATTTGCATTTTAAATGGAGTTTTGGTACCTTTAGGCTTCCATATCATAGCAACACACCTTACAAATATTTTTTGTTATTGTACTCATTCTTAATATAATGTATATAATGTTGTTCCGAACCCAACTTAATAACTCAGCTGCTAAGCTACTTCTTGAGTTATTGAACTTTGAAGATCACTCCAGTAAATGAAGGACAAAAGATGTCTGTCTATACATGATGTTTTGGTGAAAGCGCTCCTCGAGACTCAAAACATCACTGTCAGAGAGATGAGTGTGGTGCCAGTTATAAAACAGGTGCACCACGAGAGAATGGAGTCACCAGACTAGCCAAGCGGGTTCCACAAATAGACTCATGATTTAGCTCTGTGCCATTCACCATTTATGTTTAGTACATAACATGGAGGTACATTTCAGTATTATTGCTTTTCATATTGTCTGTCCACCTGATCATGTAAGCCTATTGCTTCTGAGATGTAATTTAATCAAATCAACTAAGGACTTTTTTCAACATATCACAGATAGTTTCTCGTGCTTAATAGGGGTTTATAGCTTGCTCTTACAGTATGTTTCTAAAAACACGGGATTAATCATTTTACTAATTTTAACCTTGCCCCACATGCATACCCTGTGTAGACCATTAGGAAAATATTGATGACAGTTCCAGCAAAGCAAAGCTTGAAGGAATAATACACTATTTTAAACTATATTTAGTATATTTTTCATTAGTCCATTGTCGATATAGTCCGAAAATGTCAGCAAGTTTTCAAGATGTAGGACTTTCAAAAAGCAAATTGTCACTTACACCATCATCATGAGTGGAGTATTCCTTTAACACACATCAATTTACCTGGTAAAGTACCATTCTTTCATACTATTTCAACTTTTCTATCAAAAGGGATTTGATAGCATACAATAACTGCTCTTTACTTATAAAGATATTAGAGGGGAAACACTTTATACATGTGAAGGCCCTCATTGAGTTCAGACACACATTCATCAAACCGGTTCTCTTTGTAGAATTATGCAATGGTGATTGGACGACATCATAACATCTTCTACGGAAATCATTTCAGTTTCTGTCCCTTGATATCATTAATGATGTGCATAGATTTGTTTTAAAGAGAATAAAAAAAGAGAGAAAAAAAGAAATGTAATGATATTTTCCCTATAGTTGTTTCAAACTTCGTTGAGGTCAGAATAATCCTGTGTTATTTTAATGTTTTAAGCAAGGCGGTATCAAAATGATCAATTCAATTTATTTTCTTTCTAGAGAATTTTGAGATGTTCCCCCCTGCCCATTCTAAATGAATTTACTGCATTACTATTGGGCCTACTCCTAAATTCGGCTAATAGTGCAAATGATATGTATTCATCACAACAGGTTCAAATTAAAGTTGTGAAACTACGTTGTGCTTCAATGGCTCGTGGATGGTTAAATGATTTAGCATGGTTCATTGCTTCTGAATGCTGCAGTACACTTTTACAGGAATTGTCATCGAGTGTCATCGAACTCCGTTACAGCGATTGGGAATTCCAGCAATGTGGGACGCGTATGGGTAGCTTTAAACTGTAACACTATCATTTGTGCCCAACAGCAAGTTGAAATAGCAAAAATATTTTTTTAAGTATGTTTTTTGAAAAACGGTACTCCACACAAAACAACTTATCTAAGCAATAATATGAACACCTAGTATCGGATTATTAGGTCTTGTCATTATACCTGTTCGATGCATCATTGAAACTCAAATGACATTATGAAAAAAATATTCAAGTTTCCATGAAGGAATAAGGTCCTTCACAGGCCTTTTCCTTTTGTTGACGACATTCTCTACCACAGTTTTGCGAGCTGCGTACTCTTGCTTTCACCTTTTCCTTCCAAACAGTATCCCTCTTTCCCTTTCACTGTCCCCTTATTTTCTTTCCAACCTATTACAGTAGTCAGCTTTTCTTATGGCACTTTGCATTGTTCTGCATTTTTACCCTTGAAAGGAAAGAAAACGTATCAAAAGTTGACCCCGGGTAGGTACAAGGGCAGGGGTCATATCTCTGACTCCCTGCGGTACGACCTTTGGTCCAGTCCCCTAGTGGTCTGTATCCTCTCGAACTCGTGTCGACTGGTCCGGTCCGGACTGTTCAGGTTGGCCAGCACTCTGACACCACCGCCCACGCCCACGCCCACCACATCCTCTTCCTCGTCCTCGTCCCGGCTGAGGAAGGCCAGCTCATTCTCGTAACAGAAGGAGTTGGAGTTGGGCACCAGGAATTTGTTCTCCACCATGTCCTTGGCACTGTAGCGCGGGGTGGACGGTACCTCGTAGGTCTTATGAAAGTGAGAGTAATCCACCTTGTACAGGTTCTTCTCCTCGAAGAGCACCGGCTCGAACCGGTGACCCCACAGCACCTCCGTGGCCAGGTAGGAGCTGCGCGCCTGTGTGGTCATGGCAGTCGCCTCGACCATACCCTCCAGTATGACCACGATCTCAAAGTCTGCCGTCTCCAGGTCATTTTTACCAATCCCATAGAGTGGACTATCCTCATCAATCTCATGGATAATCGTAATGGGCGACACCAAGAAAATCCTGTCCAGGCCTTTGTCAAAGCCCACATTGATGTCTATTTGGTCCAAGGGGATGTACTCCCCTTCATCAGTGATCCGGGGTTTGATGAGCTGAGCTCTGACATGGGCCTCTACAATGTGACTCTTCCTCAGGTTCCCCACCCTCCACATGAGGCACAGCTTGCTGTCGCGCATGGCAATCACTGCGTTGTGGCTGAACAGCAGCGTCTGTGCCCGCTTCTTGGGCCGTGCCATCTTGGCCATGATGGCGCCAATCATGAAGCAGTCAATGATGCAGCCCACGATGGACTGGAAGACCACCATGAAGACTGCGACGGGACACTCCTCCGTCACGCAGCGGTAGCCGTAGCCGATGGTCGACTGGGTTTCGATGGAGAACAGGAAGGCGGCCACGAAGCCGTTGACTTGCAGAACGCAGGGCGTGAAGTTGTCGTCTCCAGCCGGGTTGTCAAGGTCGCCGTGGAGTAACGCTATGACCCAGAAGGCCAGGCCAAAGGCCAGCCAAGACAGCACGAACACCAGCGTGAACAGCACCAGCATGTAGCGCCAACGGATGTCCACGCACGTGGTGAACATATCGGCCATGTAGCGCGATGACTTGTCCTCCATGTTGGCGAACTGCACATTGCACTGGCCATTCTTCTTGACGAAGCGGTTGCGGACCTTGCGGCGTGTGTGGATTTTGCCGTTGCCAAAGCCATTCATTCCACCACTGCTGCCGCCGTGCATGTTGGTGAGCCGCAGCGCCTCCTCCTCGGATGACACAATGCTGTAACGGTTGAGACGCCCCACACTCATGCTGGCCACGTAGGCCCGGGCTGCAGAGTCGGGAGTAGGTGGGAGGTCCCGGATGTCCCAATGTGTGATCACTCAGAGGTCCTTTCCAGTGGTGTCACTGCCAGAGCCCCATCTCAGCCGGTCATAGCCAGGGAGAAGGTGTGCTGTGTGGGTTGTTGTACTCTCGGCCGACCACTCCCTGAGGAGAGAAGAGAGGAATACGGACGTCAGTACTTTGAAATAACTGTCATATTACAGCATATCAGTATCAAAGTACTTCACCATTTAAGACTCTGGGGAACTGCACTACAAAGACATTTATTTGGTGTAATTCATGCACACATAATCCATTATGCCACTGGGCTTTCATAAGTAGTCTTCAGGCTATTGCCACATGCCACATAACCACATTTCACATAATCCATTGACACCAAAACCTTAAATGATGTAGTCACCATACCGTATAAGATTCCTTAAATGTTTTGTACATTATGGTGATATTATTATGGCCTTAGTGCTATTACCATGATTCTTGACAAAATGCTAGATTTTTATCATGAATTTGTTTTCAATATGAATGGCTAAAGACTCCCTCCCCCCCTTTACCTCCTGCTTCCGAAGCCTGATCACGACTCACACATTCATTCCAAATGGCCCTTTTCAGAAGTATTTTTGTTGATTGCCGGGCAAAGTGGAGAGGAGCTAGCTAG
Organism: Oncorhynchus nerka; assembly: GCF_034236695.1. NCBI lineage: Eukaryota > Metazoa > Chordata > Actinopteri > Salmoniformes > Salmonidae > Oncorhynchus > Oncorhynchus nerka. Next base: position 23,983,180 of record NC_088418.1, read on the forward strand.
ATCCAGACACTTCTCTCACAAGACGTTTCCTGTGCTTTTATCGGCCACTTGCTTAGAACCGATGAGATGCTACCAGACATCATTCACAATTTTTTTTGCAGCCTTCTGTACGCTATAGTACACACAGTCAGCAGAATGATCAGATTTCAGCTACATCAACACTAGGACGTAGTGGAAAGTTCAATATGGTAAAGCTTCCTATCTCAGTGGTGTGTTCATTTACGTACTGAGCTCTTCTGGCTGTCATGTCAGCATTGCACTCAATTTGATCAAGTCTTTTTTTTTTTTTTGCCTGTGTGTGTGTGTGTGTGTATGCATGTGTTTAATTCAGGATTCCCAGGGGACTCCTGTGCGTGCCACAGTTTTCATGGGTGCGCCATCACAGATGTTAAGCACAGGGACAGAAGGAGAGGGAGAGACACACTTGGTCTAAAAATGAAAATGTTCTGTCACTACTTAGCCAGGTTTCAAGCTCTATTTACTTGACCTGATTCAGTATAATTTGCAGTATTATTAATCACGCAACGAGGATGGTGTAAGATTTACAGCATTTTACCACTGCCTCCTATATTTTTAAGCAATAATGCCCGGGGGAGGGGGGGGGGGTCTAATTACTTTGGTAACCAGTTTATAATAGCAATATGGCAACTTGGGTGTTTGTGATATATTTCCAATATACCATCGCTAAGGGCTGATCTTAGGCACGACGCAATGTGAAGTGCCTGGACACAGCCCTTAGCCGTGGTATATTGGAAATATATCACAAACACCCAAGTTGCCATATTGCTATTATAAACTGGTTACCAAAGTAATTAGAGCAGTAAAAATAAATGTTTTGTCATATCCGTGGTACGGTCTGATATACCACGGCTGTCAGCCAATCAGCATTCAAGGCTAGAACCACCCAGTTTATAAATACGTATACTGCATTTCTCCACCCTCTGCTTGTGTGCATGTTCAATACTAGACGGAAACCTATCTCATGGTTAAGTGATCAATCAATTCACATTTAAAACATATTTGTATAGAATTAAAAATAAACATGTACACACTAAAGAATAACATATTTATTCACGCACACACGCAGAAACACACGCAGAAACACACGCAGAAACACACGCAGAAACACACACAGAAACACACACAGAAACACACACAGAAACACACACAGAAACACACACAGAAACACACACAGAAACACACACAGAAACACACACAGAAACACACGCAGAAACACACGCAGAAACACACACAGAAACACACACAGAAACACACAGAAACAGAAACACACGCAGAAACACACGCAGAAACACACACAGAAACACACACAGAAACACACGCAGAAACACACGCAGAAACACACGCAGAAACACACACAGAAACACACACAGAAACACACACAGAAACACACGCAGAAACACACACAGAAACACACGCAGAAACACACGCAGAAACACACACAGAAACACACACAGAAACACACGCAGAAACACACACACACAGAAACACACACAGAAACACACGCAGAAACACACACAGAAACACACACAGAAACACACGCAGAAACACACGCAGAAACACACACAGAAACACACGCAGAAACACACACAGAAACACACGCAGAAACACACGCAGAAACACACACAGAAACACACGCAGAAACACACGCAGAAACACACACAGAAACACACGCAGAAACACACGCAGAAACACACACAGAAACACACACAGAAACACACACAGAAACACACACACTGTATATAACTTTTTCTTTTGCGCCACACACGCCGTACATCACACTAGCCTTAGGTTTACAAACACCTTTGCCAATCTGTAATGATTTATCCATCTCTGTATAGATATTGTCTACTAATTTACTAGACCTCGGCTACGAAGGGCCACAGATGTGACCTGGGCCACAGACGTCACCTGGTCCACATCATGTCCAGTCTCCAGGGTAACCAGCAGAGCAGGGTAAAAGTGTCTATAGGCCCCCAGTAGCCAGCCACAGGTCCCTCTGGATCCCCAGACAGTCCCTGTCTCATCCCTATACCCCGTATCAACACTCTGAAGGCTTGACGTTGTACAACCGTCCACTGACGTGCACTACTAAATCCCTCCGGTCCTTCCCTCTCTCTACCACAGCCTCTCAGTCTCACTCCATTCACCATGAACGCACAGTAGTTGGCTGTACTCTACAGCCAGGTCTAACAGAGTTGCTATGTCAACTGCTGTAATATATTATGACAGCTATGTCTGCTTTTGTGCCCTCTTCCAAAGGATTTGATTATCCCATGATAATGTCTCACCACTACTGTTACTGCACACATACCATATATCATTTGAACCAATACATATTTTTTCTTAATCACTAATATCGCAAAACACAGTTTGCAATGTACAGAGTCTACGGAAGGTTTCAGCATTTCACTTTGTTTTGTATTCCATGCCATCCATCTTCTAGCTTGCTCCCCATCCCCTTACGGCCGACAACGGTCCTCATGTCATACTGTCTGTAGTAGTAGATCAGGCAACACATGAATTGATTAAATGAAAGTAAAACGCCCTGTGTGTGCTTCAAGTCATTAGTTATGTGCCTCCAGGTCTATGCTGGAGAAAGTATTTCGCAACATGCTGCATTAATTGATTTGCAGGAAATGGAATTTAGAAGTCACAATGCGGAGAATGTATGCTTTGTTAGAATGCCGAAGTTATTTGGATTCGACAGTAGGTGGTTTAGGTGATGATTTTCTTTTAGCACAGCTGAATCTAGATTAGTCATGTACAGTATAGAGCTTCACTAATCCTCTTACCTTACTTTATGTCTGTCTATGTTATAAATGCAACACAAGTAAACCGCTACATCAACTATAACTCTGCCTTTAATTCTATTTGCTTTATGTGCTATATAGATTTCATTGAGATATGGAAATATGGCAAAATGCAGTCGTTACCTTTATGTTCCAGCGAACACATACAGCATACCTCCGTGTGTGTGTGTGTGAAAAGACAGATTTGCAGAGTCGATGCCAAGAATACCATGGCACGTTGAGAGAAATCATACCTTGTGTGGCATACCTTTGCTACATTTCTACATTGTCATTCCTTTCACTTTCAAATAACCTGACTACAGGATGACTTTGTTATGTCTGAAATAGCAACCAAAGTATAACTCATGAGTGCATCTTTGTAGAAAGTACAATGTGGTTATTACTCACATATAGGATAACATAGGATAACATAGGATAACACACAGGATCATACATAGGATAACACACAGGATCACACACAAGTGAACAAAGCATGGAGGTGATTTGAGTGTGCAGGTAAGGTGAAATGCTTTTGAATGATCCTGATGGGGTTCGATTATGTGTAAAAAATGACGAAGGATGGGGGGGTGGAACACGAGGCCGGGAGGAAAAGGGGGTACTCCATCTCAAGGAAAGCAGGAAATCGAACACGGCGACTGTGATCGCAGCCAGCACCCTTTGTCCATTGTTCAGGAAGAGCTCAGGATCAGGTGTCATCGTATTTTCCTATGGCTCACCTCATCACCCGTGTGGTCTCAAGTGACCTACATATTTTCCTATTGAGTAGCTCACCACTTAACCGCAGGGGACACGATTTGGGAGCACACCTTCGTAGTATAGCATTGTACATCTGCCTTGTCCAGTTGCATGGGCAGTTTGTTACTACGTTTAATGCATTCGACAATATAATAGTGACCACAGAAATAGAATGACTATTGTTCATTCTATTTCTATCATAGTGAACTTCATTCAAGACAGGATCTGACCATGGCAAGGGAAAGGCAAACTCTGATAGTCAGCCATTTTCTACAACGTTATGTGTCTCTCCTGATAAAAGACAGACTGATAAGTCACACTCTAGCGGCTAGGACAATAGTTTGTGTTTGAAATTCCGTCTGAAGTTACTGTTCAGCTGAAACCAAAAGAGATAAGCGTGTGTGTGTGTGTGTGTGTGTGTGTGTACGTGTGTATTTGTGCTTATGCAGGGTGCATCATGATCATTCATCATTCATTGCTTTATTGCAAATCTGTGATTTAACGATCATCCTATCGTCACTTCTATGTGTTAATGAACAAGACAATCTGTCTGAATATCTCCCGTGGTCACTTTTTTTCATCCACCTGTATTCTTTTGATCAATTAAGTGATTACAGACCAATCCCACTAGGGGGCGTCCCAAAGGCTCGGCTCTATAAAGGTCCATGGCTCGGAAACCCCATGCTGTTTATGTTGTTAATTGACCTCTTAGCTTATGACACCAAGCAAGTGAACATTAGACGTTTATTTACAAAACGCTCTATCACATTTGTGTTTTTTCATGAGAAAATATTTTTTATTAATACATTTTTAGATGTGCATGAAAATGTTTTTATTTGGGGCAAAACGCTATATATCCATTTTTTGTTGTTGCTGGAATGGCATGTTCGTACCCTGTATATTTGACTGTGGTGTGTAGTTGTCTCACCTAACTACCTTTAGATTAATGCACTTACTGTATGTCTCTCTGGATAAGAGCATCTGCTTCATGACTAAAATGTCAAATGTAAATGTTTTATACAGATTTCATATTACTGTATTTACTTGTTATTATTTTAATATTGATGTCACAAATGTATCATTTGTACAGTTCTTTATAAAGAAAATGTGGTTATTTGTTACATTTGACTGTGTAAAACCTAGCAGTACTACTTATTTCTCTGCGAGTCGGGCAGCAAGTAGCCTAGTGGTTAGAGCATTGGACTAGTAACCGAAAGGTTGCAAGAATGAATCCCCGAGCCGACAAGGTAAAAGTATGTCATTCTGCCGCTGAACAACGCAGTTCCTAGGCTGTCATTGAAAACAAGAATTTGTTCTTCACTGACTTGCCTAGTAAAATACAAAAAAAATAAAGTGAGGGGGATATATGGTATTTAGCAAAAAAACATGGTTATTTGTCTCTCTGAAATGAAACCATCAAGTGATACATTTTAAACAAGTACATACATGTCTGTCATTTAACAACCCCAGGTCATTTATTAGATAATGAAAATACACACCAATCTCTTTCATAATGTCTTTAAACAATAAAAGCTACTTTACCAACATATAGTGCTTTGGAATGAAATCCCCAGTTTAATAAATGTAGTAAGTAGTACATATAAGTAGTACATATAAAATATGAACCTTACTATACATAAACTCTAATATAGATGTACATTTGTATTGCACATAGTGCGACATGCTGCGTAGGCCAGGAGTAGCTTACATGATATAATAAAACTTAAATGTCTTGAATTTTTTATTCTATTTTCATATCTGACCACATATTCAAATCTAAAATCAAGTATGTATAATTAATGGATTCAACCAAGACAATCTAATGGCATCGGTTATGTACGCAATATGAAGCTAAGGTTTGTGGTGTGCTATTGAGATGACAGGCAGGCAGGATCTGACCATTGATATATCTGGGAAACACAGAGCACTGCCGTTCACCAACTCGAATGCTCTTGGCATTTTTTAAATCAAATGTAAACTCTTTGGTTATATCTTGAGTACAGTACTTTTAGGAGATTCACTCAGATAATACAGCTTTCCTGTGGATTTGATCATGACAGCTGTCTGCTGGACAAAGCTCCATACATGATCAAGTTGAATAATCAAGTTTAGTGCGCATCATGCCAAAACAAAACCTGTCATGATTGCAACTAGTGGTCCATAATCATTGTATACGATCTCCTTAATGGATTTGACCTCAGAGAAATATGTGTTGATTTGGTACTCAGACAATCGTTTAGAATTCTGAGGGTAGAACGTGTGCATAACGCGTGGATTGAAATGTATTTTTACATGTAGCACTGTCTGGAACAGGTGTAGGCTAAGCATCATACAGTCATCTCATACCAGCCTTAGATGTGAAGTGATACTGTAGGTGTCAGGAGGATCATATACACAATCCATATACTGGGCTGTTAATGAGGAACACTTCACTGTATACTTCAAAACACTATCTATCCATTTTCAGAAATGTTGTTAAATGAGATTTTATTGCTTAAAGAAATCATAAGAAAAGAGATTGGTGTGTTTTTTCGTGATCTAATTGTGGCATGGGGTTGTTCAATTACATGCATTTGATTAAAATCTATCACTTGATGGTTTCATTTCAGAGAAACAAATAATCCTGTTTTTTGCTAAATGAAATAAGCAGTATTGCCTGGTTTTACAGTCAAATGCAACAAAAAAATACATTTTTAATAAACAACTGTACAAATGCTACATTTGTGACATCAATGTATATATTTTTGTAAACTTTCTTTTCAATACAGTAATAGGAGATCTGTATGTAAAACATTTAGTAGATGCTCTTATCGACTTACAGTAGGTGCATTCATCATAAGATAGCTAGGTGAGAAAAACACGTATCACGGTCAAATATACAGGATACGAATGTTCCATTCCAGCTAAACAATGGATATGTTGCATTTTGCACAAAAAAAAAACAACAAACATTTTCATACACATCTCAAATCTATGAATACAAAATCTGAGAACAGTAATATTTTACACACACATGAAACTTCCCATAAGTCATCATATCAGATGAAAAAACACAAACATTGGGGGATAAAGCGTTTTGGAAATAAACTTTTCATATCGACAAGAAGATCTGCCTTCTCTTTTACACAGCAACATACCTGTACTATATGAATTTAGATTGGACAAGACAAAGGACTTTGCATTTATTATTACACTAAACCCCATTACGTAATTGCTGTCCCCACCAATATCACACCAATGATGAGGAAAAGCAGTTGATGAAAGAGCAGAGTCAAACATGATGTGAAGTTTCTTACCTTATATTATCCACCTGGTTCTTCTTCTACCCCACTTTAGAGCTGAAACACAGTGTCCTCCTGGCTCATATCCCAGCTAACCAATCTGAAGCATCATTCTCCCTCCGAGTTTAAGCCACCAGAGCTGGTCTCTCCCTCTGTGATTCCTAAGGGTAGAACCACTCCATCCTTTTGAGCCACAGACACAGAAACCCTTTGAATTTCTTCATCATTGAGCTCTATATCTGCTATCTTTCCTTCCTCTGTTGTTGTCAGTCAGCGAGTTCTTCCTACATACATCGCACATACGTGCAATGCAACTGTGGTCAATTGGTCCCCACAAAGAACAAAACCATGACAAATGTGTGTATTTTCTTCTCTTTGACTGAATCACTCTGTCCTCAGTTTGTCCTCCGTTGCTGGGTGGAAACAAAGGTATCTAACAATTTCCCAATGTGAAAAAAGGCTTTGTATCCCCATCTTCTGAACTCCCTCAGCACTCTTGTTCATTGACAATCTTTAGTAACATTGAAGTCCTTTGTCACATTTCCCATAAAAATGTTGAATTAAAAGAGATAATTACCTCTGCTTATTAGCTGAACAGCCTCTCTATCAATATTTGCAACCTGATCTAGTTCTGCTGGCAGCAGTTCTCTCTCTCTCGCTCTCTTTTTCTCTCACTGTTTCTTGCTCACTCACTCCCTGCATCTCTTCTCCCACTCCCTTCTCTCTCGTTGTGTCACAGAAGCTGCCATTTGCAGCCACTGTTCCCTCCCTCCCTCCCTCCCTCCCTCCCTCCCCTCTGTCTCTCTTTGCCTGTCTCTGTCTGTCTGTTTGTCTGCCTCTGTCTCTCTCTCTCTCTGTCTCTCTCTCCCTCTCCCACAGCATGGCACAGTCTGTGGACAGTAACCTGATCGACAGACGTATCATTCAAATGCCCAGGACAGTGTAGCAGTGTATACATGCTGCCTTCAGATCACATTGGGAATAGTTTTTATTTTGGTAAATGACAGAACTGCAAACAGAGTGTAACTGTTGGGGGATCTCACACATTGCTACATACTGACTGCCCAATCCACATTACAGTAGCAACCTCTTGCCTGTTCATGTCCTCTCAGTGCCTCCTGTCACAGTTTAATTTCATGACGACTACAAAGTCATATCAGATAGCTCTACATACAACGTGGTCATATCAGTTGTGTTCCCAGGTTACTACACTGTCAGGTGTTACTGAACTGGCCTTTTCAGTCAGAGGTGAGGATGGTGAGGATGTTGAGTGTTCTCAACATGCATGCCTGTCTTAAATGTATCCCATGCATTATTTGGTGCTCTGTGGGAGTGTGTCGCTGTGACGATGGAGTGGATACAGTGTATTGATAGATCACGCAGCTGAGCTGGGTGACTTGGTGCGGAGAGACACCCTTCACACTTGCCCAGTGTGTAATCAGTATTGACCCAGGGCATGTGTGTGTGTGTGTGTGTGTGTGTGTGTGTGTGTGTGTGTGTGTGTGTGTCTGCAGACAGGGTTAAGGTTTTGGCATCTCCGCAACATGTCTGGCATCCTGACACTCCTGAAAGTGGAATTTAAGTGAAAATGTGGCGGTCATTTCCTTCTGTGTTGAACTCTACTTATTAGGTTTTACAAGGAGATCAACAGGTGGCCTAATTTCTTGTTTTCTTCTTCTCTGTCTCCAGAAATAAAGTAAAACAGTGAGTCATCAGTAAGAGCCTTTCAATTTCAAATGTCTCTATGAAGGTAGTCTTTCTGTGGTCTGTCTGGAGGATGTAGCACATAACCGTAAATCATTTTCCATCCTCATTATAATGCAGCAGTGCCTTGTTTGGTCTCAAGGTGTTTAAGAACCATTTCAACCTGTAGCTCTCCTGGCTATTGATGCTGTGGAACATTCTACTGCGTTTCCCTTGACAACTCCGAGCAGTGACATTATATTTGACAACGCTCGGTGAGGCTTTGCACGCTCTCCTTTTCTCACATTTATCAGAGAGCCAGTCATCAGTCAAACCCTAAAAGAGATGACAATTACTCAGGGGGAGGAGGAGAGTGAGAAGACTCTAAATACAGCCTGACTGCGTTTACAGCCCATCTTTATCACTTTATGAATCATCAACACTATGGCTGTTTTTATGGTGCGTTTGAAAAAAAGACTATTTGTTTATGTTATCTTTCCCTTTTTTTTGAGGGTGCTCTTTCTTTTCCCCCAAACTCAGCCTATCCTCTGATTTTATCTGTCAATGTGATCAGGGACAACCTGACTCTTCATAATGGTAATCTAGCGTCATTTGCATTGAGATGATGATGAATGCTGTCAATTAGCTGGAGGTCTAGAGGACACCGGTTTCTTCAACGTGCCACTGCGAGAGTTTGCATCCGACTCCACTGCACTGTTGCTGCAGTGCCTCACTATGGAGTGTGAGTAAAGAGCACGAGAACAACACCAATGAACGACAGGTGGTAGTGTATGTACTGCATAGCAATTCTTCACACATCACTTGCGCGAGAGGGTTCGGTCTCCTAGGGAGAGGTGTGAGTGAGATATATGGCTTCCGTGGATACAGGGACCTTACATACAGCATCACAAGCCATGTTGTTTTGCCTGGTGCTACACGGGCGACTACCGCCATAGTGAAAGAGAGGAGAGCGCTCCGACCGCCCCTCACTCATCCAAACAGAGACCCACTCTGGCCATGACTCATCATGAGAGAGAGGTCAAGAGAAGAGAGAGTGAGATAGAGAGAGGACCAGAGAAGAGAGAGATGGAGAGAGAGAAAAAAGAGGCGAGAACGAGCACAAGAGACAAGCGAGAGACTATGAGAGAGGGAGAACACGAGGGAGGAGAGAGAGAGCAATAGATACCCACTCCTGCCAGCCAGCTGTACTCAGCAGCGGGGTCTAATTTGCATTAATCACCAGGCTCCTATGAATAAGTGTTTGATTAGCGTCGTCAAGAACCAGGCTGGAGGTATGGCAACGCGACACTAGCGTTTGATCATTATAATAGGGATTGTGTCATGTCATCCCTTTCCCAATGACCACGACGCCCAAAGACATGTCTGTCTGTGTCCCAAAAGGAACCCCATTCCCATTTATAGTCTAGTACTTTTAATAATAATTACATGCCATTTAGCAGAAACTTCTATCCAAAGCAACTTACAGTCACTTCCCTAGCATTACAAGCGCCATGCTCTACTGACTGAGCTACAAAGGACCACGTTCTGTATATTATTATATTAAGTGGTTTTGACCAGGGTCCATAGGACAGGGTGCCATTTGGGATACAAACGTCATCATTCCACTAAGGGTTATTGATTTATTACACACTTTGTCAGTGTGTAGCGTGAGTAGCAGATTCTACAATGTACTATGCAATTTTATAGTAAGTAACCGAAAGGTTGCTGGATTGAATCCCCGAGCTGACAAGGTATAAATCTGTCATTCTTCCCCTGAGTAAGGCAGTTAACCAACTGTTCCCCGGGCACCGAAGACATGGATGTCGATTGAGGCAGCCTTCCAAGCCCTCCGTACCTCTGATTCAGAGGGGTTAGGTTAAATGCGGTTGACACATTTCAGTTGAATGCATTCAGTTGTACAACTGACTAGGTATCCCCTTTCCCTTTACTACACATGATCGAGGGATAGTACTGTGTGTAGTATAGCATTCTACCGTATACTACAAAATGTTATATTAAGCACTACACAATCGAGGGATATTACAATGTGTAGTATAGTATTCTACAGTATACTACAACATTCTATAGTAAGTACTACACATGATCAAGTGATACTACAATGTGGAGTATTATATTCTACATTTAACTACAGTATTCGATAGTAAACAGTAGTATTTTTTCATGTGGGTGTATCCATCCAAACTCTTTAACCACCCAGTTTTTAAAATGTGATTTACAGTAAAGACATGTGATTTTACTGTAAAAATGTATTATCTTTTATTGTGCCACGAACACAACCAGCCATGATGTTTTCATCTGATTGTCATACAAATCACTTCAAAAAGTAGGTTACCCTCGAAAGTTCATCCAAAATCATTCCAGCATCCGAACAGTGCACTGTGCGCCAACTTTTCTTCAATTTACAAGTGGCTGAAACTCTCAACGAAGAAAGGATCCTAGCGAGCGAAACGGCGCCCCTCTGTCTTACTATATGTCGCCCATGTATCTGATGCTATTTGGCCAAAAAGAGTATGACATGCCATACTCATGTTGGCTGGAGCGCATCAGATACATTACATTTACATGGGCTACATATACATGTACATGTCCTCTGCCTCAATGATGAGGGCAGTATTGTCAGCAGCACTGATCTTTTTACAAAAGAAATGCTCATTCCGCTGTGGGTTTTTGGTTTTTCCTTTAAATTAAGATCTAGACAACCAGGTAAGGGGATTACCTTACTAATTAGTGACCTTAATTAATCAATCAAGTACACGGGTGGAGCGAAAACCCTCTGACACTCGGCCCTCCTTGGAATGAGTTTGACAAGTGACCTAGAGTCTAAGGGCCCGGGGCTGGGTTTCTACAAAGCTAAAATCTGGAATTGTTTTAAGCAGTTTTATTTTTCATGTTAGGATCCCTGTAGATATAAAAATTATAATTAGATGAAACACTGAATTCGGCCTTACTGCTATTAGCCCATAGAAATGCATTTATTAACAGATTCATACATGGAAAAACAGTCAAATTAAATAATATTAAAGTATGTTTTGAAGTGTCTGTCCTGTATCTGAAAGATATAAGAAAGCTCAGTTTTTGTTATTTTATATAATTCCCGTGGAATTACCTGTATACTTTTTTCCCGTGAAAATGCCCTATTCACTTCCATTAATATGCCTTGAGTGGAGCATGAAGGGGCCTCAAGTGGATACATTTTTTAAAACACTTTTTTCCCCTGCTCATGAGGCCCCTTGATGATGTGAGGCCTGAGGCAATTGCATCTTCTGCCTGATGTTTAGTCCGCCAGTGGGGGTATCCTCAGTCTGAAAATGTGGATGACTATACACTAATACTGTATCGTCCCCTCTCTCGCTACTTTACCTTTCAACTGAGCTGCGTAGCCTGCTACCAGTGACGAAAGCAACGGCAAAAGAACAGATCATGTCCTCATCCCACACCGGATATAGCTCTATTGTGTAAAAGCCCAGGACAGCGCTGAACTGTCCCCCCTCCTTCCCTCCCCTGCTCTGGCTGTCACTAAGCACCCCAATTACATTACTCTCCGTGCCTTCCGGCTGACAGCGCTATTTCAGGCTTGGGGGGCCATTTCATGCCTGCTCCCTTCATTTCAGCCATTTCCTTCGTAATATGGCTGTGTGAATTAAACATGATTAGTGATGTGATATCACCATTGTTATCATGCACGGCACTGCCAGGATATACCTGAGATGTACTGCTGAGAGAAACTATTTACCAAATGAACTTACCCAACTTTGGAGTTTTGATGACAAGTGCTGAGATCAACCCTGTGTACAGTGTACAGTATTGTTCTGTGTTTTATTACTGTGCAATGAGCCATGCATGTTTGTATCATGTCAGGCTATAGACGGTTAATGCTATTGCATCATTCCCTCTTCCTGACCTCTCTCTCTCTCTCTCTCTCTCTCTCTCTGCTCTATGCTGTGTCCAGAAAGAGGATAATGAGGTTTCATTTATCTGCTGTAACTAGCCTTCGCACTCTGCTCGACCTTCACTTGCACGTCCATTGAATTTCCACTGACCTCTTACGCAAATTACAGGTAACTGACCAAGAAAAGGAAATCCCAACATAAAGTGTCTTAATAGGGTGTTGGGACACCATGAGCCGTTAGAACAGAGTCAATGAGCCTTGACATAGCTTCTACAAGTGTCTGGAACGCTAATGGAGGGATTCTTCAACAAGGAATTCAATCATCTGGTGTTTTGTTGATGATGTTGGAAAACGCTGTCTCAGGCGCTACTCTAGAATCTCCCAAGTGTTCAATCAGATTGAGATCTGGAGACGGACAAACACATATTATCTTGCTTGGTCAACTCCATAAGCACTGATCTGAGTCCTGTCCAAGACTAACACTGCAGCCACGGTAAAAATCTTCCATCCAACGAATTGTGTCTCTGTTATGGCATTTGAATTTATATGACGGCTCTTAACGTACCACAGTTGCTGTACGTAAGAGCTGAAAAATGATTTCTCAATGCAAACAAAGTTCATTTATAGCAGAGAATGTTCCCATTAGATTAGGTTTGAAGGAAATTGAGCATCTGGTTTGGTTGAGTGGATGCTGGTGTAGTAAATGTGATCATTTTTCAGCAGCACTCATTGAATAACTACTGCAGTAAAAGTGTTCAATGTTCAGTGATAAAAATAACTGTCGTTACTGTATATTATCGTTTAGCCCTTCCACTGTTCATCGAAAAAGTCTCTGTCTCACCGATTTATGCACTATTTCCAAGCAGTGTCTTAGCTTGAGATTGTGAATTCCTCACATCTGAAAAATGTGTATACTTGGTGCATTGGCTAAAGCTTGTAATTGAAGAAAGGACTGTGAAATTGGTTTATTAGATGAAAAGACACTAAAGCTGTCTTTAGTGATGTGAAAATACCCATTCTTATTTAACCATCATTTTAGCAGGGAGTCCCATTGAGACCAAGGCCTCTTTCCAAGGGAGCATTAAGATGTCTTAGTAACACAGTGCATATTCGTTTCCACACAATATGCTAGAAAACATATTATTGAATTTATTGGAAGCCATGCCATTGACTTGGTAGAATTAAGCCTTAAGGGAGTATGAGACCAGGGTGAAACCATTATCGCAACAATAATGATTCATTTAGTTGCTTATATTTTGAGAAGATCAATGAGGATAGATGGAGAAGAAAATAGTCCTTTGGTGATGGATTAGCCACTTTCATAAAATGACCTCAAGACATCGCTCGAGAAACCAGCTTTGTCAAGTTGTAACAGGGAATGCTCAATTAGATACAGCCGAAGGTTACCTGTTCTGCGCACCAAAGGTGTGATGTTGTAAAACATTTTAATATGTGCTATGATGGGATCTGAGCTTTTCTAATCAGGTCACATGGTTTTAACAAACTCCTGGAAAAACTCCTGGCTTTGGGGAGGATGAAAAGACCCTGTCAAACTGCAGCAACCTTGCATTGGGGGGGAGGGGGGGGGGGGGTTCTATACTATACACAGATACAGAGAAAGTAACATGATTGGACAATAAAACTCACAGGGTTTGCATCATGTAGTCCTTCCCTATTCAACCATAGGACTCATTTTTATTTATTTATTAGCTATTGAGTTTATTGATTAATTCCAAATAATCATTTTGGATTGAAAAGTCAGCCCACGTTTGACTATAAACCACATTTTATCCCATTCACATTTAATCACAAACAAATGGGCTATAAATACACAACATTACGGCTTCATTTACCCTGGCCAGAGCGACAGGGTGCATAGTAGGCTAGACCAGGGTTTCCCTAATTCGATCCTGGCCCCCCCCCCCCCCCCCCCTGGGTGCAGTTTTTTTTTTTTACCTTAGCACTACAAATAAATAACTCATCATCAAGCTTTGAATATTTGAATCAGCTGTGTAGTGCTAGGGCCAAAACCAAAACGTGCACCCAGGGGGGCCAGGACCGGGTTTGGGAAACGCTGGGCTAGACTATGCAGCTGCTGTTAGTAGCCTGCAGTTGATCAGACTGAAAAATAGTCTTGTTCTGATCTGATCGTTCAAGACATGCAAAGAGCCTGCAGCAGCACTCAATGTGAAGGACAGAGAAATTGTGCGCGAGTTGACAAGTCATGAAGCACATCGGTCTAAAAAACAGCACTTTGCCCCTGTTTTTATCGGTTTGCGTCAATTTATTTCATTAAACGAAATAAAAAGGGGTGTGGCGCTGCCAATGCCGCCTCACCACAAGTATTCTGGTGGCCCTACTGCACACAATTAGGTGTACCTCGCATACTTTATACAACCAAATGAAAGTGTTGTTATCGTAGCATTTAGCATTAGCATAGTTATTGTCTCTTTCTGACTTCTAGGAGCCTGTGTTACATAACAATGTCACTACTATTCACTACGTATCTATATCCTCCTTAATGCTAATGTTAATTCTATGGCGACTGAGCTAGCGAAGCGAGATAAGTTATTTAGGAAGTTGCTGGGGTGGGAAAAAAGCCTTGCGTGCTCCCATGATGAGAAACGTGGCTCGGCTCTCAACTCTCGCCCATTCCTATGTTCCGGACAGTTTATGAGCGATCAGTGATGGGGAATTGTAATAATTTACTGTCCATTGGGGCAGAAAGGCAACCCTATTGTCACACGCAGTTATGCAAGCGAGACTCTATTTGTGGCTCATTATGACTGGGTGGTCAACTGGTGGATTGCTGTTGGATCAATGCAGGGTCTGAGTACACTCTATTAAACAGGATGAACGGGAGCTTTCACGCTCCAGCGATGTCCAAGCACTTGGCTCTGTATCGCAGCCATGCAGCCCACAATGACACGGAGGCCGGGGGGTTGTGAGGGACGGTAGGCTGCCGACTGCAGGCCTTTTTCAACATTCAAACTTTTCTACATTCAAACAGAAACAAAAGAAAGAGTGCCCAACAACAACTGAATGCTCAATTTGAATTATTTATTGCCCCCCCCACACACTTTAAACTCTGTATTAGTTCTTAAACTACAGTATACATTTGTATAGCGTTTGTGGTTTCTTTTAAGGATATGAACTTGTCCCAGTATAGCAGCACTGTATAATTTCAGCTGTAAAGGGTCAATCTACAATTGAAACAATAACAAAGTTCACTCCCGCCACTGTTTTGGTAGAAAGCTGAGGGGTGGGGTTGGAAAAATGTAACCAATCACAAATGTATAGACAGCAATATGGATGCAAGGACTGATTATAGTTTTAACCATGTTTTGAGGCTATACAGTGTTTGTTTACATTTACTTTGTTTACTGACATTGGAGTTAAACAAGCTTATACTTTGGGTTCTGATGGGATACGACAGTTGAGCTAAGCTCATGAGGCATTTATACATTATATTCTTCAAGAATCAATGGGTGTAAATCATTCAATTATAAGTTTAAAAAAATTGAGGTAGCAACTGCAGATTGCTCCTTCAATTGCAATAACATTCATGTAAAATTACAGTAGCATTCTGCTGATCTTTTATCTAACCCTGTAGCCACATCACATAAAGGCGTCTCACTAGCAACATTATCTACAGTACAATATCAGCCCTTATAGTGGTAGTGTACAGGTAACATTACAACAGCATTTTGATAACGTTCCATCTAACCCTGTGCCTTTTTCCTCCACATGTATTCAGAACCTCTAATTACCTAATGGGCTGTGATAGGCTCGGGTTGGCAGGTCTTTGGGGGCCTCGGCTGGGTCTAGGGTTTTCATTCTGGCCCCCAGGGGCCCGATACTGACAGCCAGGATCCCGAGAAAAGCTCCCGCCTGTCTGTCTATTGCCAGCCACCCCCAGGGGTGTGAAAAATAATCGGCTCAGGATCCTGTTTCCCCTCTATTACCCTTACACCCTGGCGCCCCTACTTTCCTTACCCTGACCTCTAGCCCTGGCTGGCTGAAATTATGCACTTTCTTCATCCTCCTCTTAAAAGTGCATTGCTCTGCCATTTCCTGTCGCAAAAATTTGAATAGTTCATGTAATTTCAGTTTATTTGACAAAACAAGCAAGTATAGTGTAGAAAATCATTGTAACATCAAAACCGCTGTAATATATATTTTCCATATCCCAAAATATTGTATTTTCAGCAGTTTGAAGATGGTGTACAATACCGAAAGTAAAAGACGCAAAAACAAAACTTAAGAATGTGAAGCATAGAAATACCACACATAGAACATATCTACTGCTTCTTAGACTTGCTTGCATGAGAATGACAGATCTATAACTCACATTTATATGTGAATTTGGTCGGGTCGCTTTAAATCCTCCTGATACTGTAATCCTTCTTTATACATTTACATTTAAGTCATTTAGCAGACGCTCTTATCCAGAGCGACTTACAAATTGGTGCGTTCACCTTAAGACATCCAGTGGAACAGCCACTTTACAATAATGCATCTAAATCTTTTAAGGGGGGTGAGAAGGATTACTTTATCCTATCCTAGGTATTCCTGAAAGAGGTGGGGTTTCAGGTGTCTCCGGAAGGTGGTGATTGACTCCGCTGTCCTGGCGTCATGAGGGAGTTTGTTCCACCATTGGGGGGCCAGAGCAGCGAACAGTTTTGACTGGGCTGCGCGGGAACTGTACTTCCTCAGTGGTAGGGAGGCGAGCAGGCCAGAGGTGGATGAACGCAGTGCCCTTGTTTGGGTGTAGGGCCTGATCAGAGCCTGGAGGTACTGAGGTGCCGTTCCCCTCACAGCTCCGTAGGCAAGCACCATGGTCTTGTAGCGGATGCGAGCTTCAACTGGAAGCCAGTGGAGAGAGCGGAGGAGCGGGGTGACATGTAGCCGCGCCCACTTGACCCAGTTCGTGATCAAGCATGATTGTTTTTCTACTTCCGGCCCATTGTCAAACAAGCAAAACCATCGTTGAATATTCAATAAATTTGCTATAACTATAAAATAAAGTGCGTAGAATTTGAAAGGTATGTTACGTTATGTTTAAAATATAAACATGTGTTTTCACTTAGTTTAAGCACTCGGAAGTCAGCGTTAGCATAATTAGTATACTCATAGACGTAACCTGGCGGGCTAGCTAATTAGCATATTAGACTGTATCATTATAGATACTGGCTGTATCCCTTTAAAATCAAATATCAATACTTGAAAGGACAATGTTGTTAGACACTGAATATCAATGACAAAAGACAGAAACGATGCCAAAATTGTTTTATGTAGATAACATTAGAATATTTGCAATCTGTTCTGCCACAAAGCCCAAAAACAATCTTTTGATATTTGTTTCATTAGTCCATTGTTGATATAGTCCCAAAATGTTTTGCTTGTCAGCAATCAAGTTTTCCATTGGCCATTGAATTAATTGTTCAGCAGTCTTATGGTTTGGGGGTAGAGGCTGTTAAGGAGCCTTTTGGACCTAGACTTGGTGCTCCGGTACCACTTGCCATACGGTAGCAGAGAGAACAGTCTATGACTTGGGTGACTGGAGTCTTTGACAATTTTTTGGGCATTCCTCTGACACCGCCTAATATATGGGTCCTGGATGGGAGAAAGCTTGGCCCCAGTGATGTAGTAGGCTGTACGCACTACGCATTATGGATGGATGCCGAGCAGTTGCCATACCAGGCGGTGATGCAACCGGTCAGGATGCTCTCTGGTGCAGTTGTGGAACTTCTTGAGAATCTAGGGACCCATGCCAAATCTTTTCAGTCTCCTGAGGGGAAAAGGCGTTGTCGTGCCCTCTTCACGACTTTCTTGGTGTGTTTGGACCATGATAGTTTGTTAGTGATGTGAACACCAAGGAACTTGAAACTCTTAACCCGCTCCACTATAGCCCTGTCGATGTGAATGGGGGCGTGTTCGGCCCTCCTTTTCCTGAAGTCCCCGATCATCTCCTTTGTCTTGCTCACATTGAGGGAGAAGTTGTTGTCCTGGCACTACACTGCCAGGTCTCTGACCTCCTCCCTATAGGCTGTCTCATCGCTGTCTGTGATTTTTCCAACCACCGTTGTGTCGTAAGAAAACTTGATGGTTTTGGAGTTGTAGTTGGCCACGCAGTCGTGGGTGAACAGGGAGTACAGGAGGGGATTAAGCACGCACCCCTGGGGGGCACCTGTTTTGAGGATCAGCATGGCAGATGTGTTGTTGCCTACCCTTACCACCTGGGGCAGCCCGTCAGGAAGTCCAGGATCTAGTTGCAGAGGGAAGTGTTTAGTCCCAGGGTCCTTAGCTTAGTGATGAACTTTGTGGGCACTATAGTGTTGAATGCTGAGCTGTTGTCAATGGACAGCATTCTCACATAGGTGTTCATTTCGTCCAGTTGGGAAAGGGCAGTGTGGCGTGAGATTAAGATTGTGTCATCTGTGGATCTGTTAGGGCGGTATGCGAATTAGAGTGGGTCTAGGGTTTCCGGGATGATGGTGTTGATGTGAGCCATGACCAACCTTTCAAAGCACTTCATAACTACCGACGTGAGTGCTACGGAGAACAGGGACTATGGTGGTCTGCTTGAAACATGATGTTAGCTAAAGTAGTCTAAAAGGCAGGCAGCCCTTACTTACTGTATGTAAGGACATTTACCTCAATACATGATCATGACAGTGTCATGTACAGTAACAGTATAACCAGACAGTATAAATACAGTACCTGTTGACCTTATTTCCCCTCTGGGCTTGGTAGCTTCTCCTGTTCATTATAACAGATGTTGTCACTCATGGCATCCATTTGCTCTCTCTCTACTGACTCCCTTTAGGCGTTTCTGCCTGCTATTTTTAGAGCACAATTCATCAAAAACATGCTCATGTTTTTTTACACAACCACCTGTTCCCCACCTCTTCCGATGTCCAAGTGCTATATCATTATTCTATAACTGTCTCTAACTGAGCAGTGAAGGTGTGACAATGTACAGTATATAAATAGCTGTTTCAGCTAAACATGTTGAGAATGAATTGATCTACTTTCTCAATGGAAATTGTAAACAAACATAAAACCGTAGGATTTCATCATATCAGCCCACATCATATCCTGTTATAACCAGGACAGGGGAGCGAGTTGGAGTGTCGTGAGGCCGCCAGAGTTCTGTGTTCCTCCTGTCTCTCTGCCCTGACCTTGATGCCTTAACTGCGATGTGATTGGACAGCTCCTATGGAGCCCCCAGCACTGAGCTCAGGAAGGGGGACTGTCGCAGCGCCAGCCTCAGGAAATCAGGAAAAGCCAGGCAAAACCAGGCCAGGTCTGTCTGAGTACAGAGAGGTATACTACAAAGAAGGATCAAGGAGCTATATATTACCAGTTAACTAAATATTCTTAAATAACTTTTTTGTAAAGATAAGCTTGAAATGGGCATGTTCTAATTGACCCCAAAAAAGGATACTCTAAGTTTAGCTTTCTTAATGAACCAGACGATCAGCCATTATTTCTGCCTATTTATTAAAGTTATCTGGTTAACTCATTGATCCTGCTTTGTTGTATTTCCTTCAGGAAGTTATCTGATTCTGATTGAATGTTTTATTAATAGTCTAGTCAATGGAAGCAGTGATAGTCAGATAACATGCTGAGTTTGTGATTGTGACAGGAATGGCAGTTATAGAGTACCTGTTGTCTTCCGCTTAGGTAGTATTGTGTGTGTGTGTGTGTGTGTGCTTGCGAGTGTGTTTGGAGCTATTTGTGGCAGGTCTGAGCTCTCTGGGAACCTTTCCTCCATCTGTCGATTCCACACAGCCTAGCCCAGTGCAGAGTACAGGACTAATTTGACCAATAGGGTCGTTCCACAAAATGAGTGCCTTTTGCATCCATTTGATATTTGAAGTAGAACTTGTGTATAAATATGGCATTTTAAAAGTCTGTTATATGAAATGAAGTGATTTTGAGTATGAATCAAGACTAAAGTGCTCAAATTCAGCATTTTAACATGTCCCACTGTGCAGCCTCTGTGTTGTTTTTGACACACAAAACCCCAACATTTCTTCAAGTTTCACTATCATTGCAAAGCCCTAGTTATTTTGTTGCTTTGACAAAGTCATTTCTGAAGATGATTATTTATTTCATGTGATTAGGGATTCATTTTAAAGTAGAAAAAAAGAACCTGCCCTTCATTTTAAGGTCTCTTCTACTACGTGAACAAAAGTAATTTCAAAATAAACATTGAACATCTAATTGTCAAATCACAGTGTAAAAGCAGGTGAGCTGGTCCTACTCTTTTTTTTGCCATTTTCTGGTGTTTTCTGGTGGAAAACTGAGCGGGTCTAGCATAACAAATTAACGCATAGATAGACAGGCTAGAAATGTTTTAACAATGTTTTTGGGGGGGAAGCTTTCATTCAATTGCCCCTCCCTGTCACACACCACAAGCTTCCATTCCCCCTGTCACACACCACAAGCTTCCATTCCCCCTGTCACACACCACAAGCTTCCATTCCCCCTGTCACACACCACAAGCTTCCATTCCCCCTGTCACACACCACAAGCTTCCATTCCCCCTGTCACACACCACAAGCTTCCATTCCTCCTGTCACACACCACAAGCTTCCATTCCCCCTGTCACACACCACAAGCTTCCATTCCCCCTGTCACAGACCACAAGCTTCCATTCCCCCTGTCACACACCACAAGCTTCCATTCCCCCTGTCACAAGGGGATTTATGGCTGATTTAAGATGAAGTCGTCAACCCTGTTACATTATTGTCATTTTGTGATTTAAATTCTTGAGATGGGAAAACATGTTTTTTATTAAGTCGAACATGTGCTTTTTATGGCAATGTTAAAATTAAGTGAAATAAAGCTCTGTTTTTTTCACCAAGTTACACAACTCAAAAGGCACCTACCTAGTTGGTGGAACGACTCATCAACTGACCCCGTTTCACACTGGCACCATGGAGTGCCTGCATACTATTGTCTGTTAGCATCTAACCAGTCCTCTCTCTCTGACTGTCTTTCTCTTTCTAGCTCTCTCTTGCTTTCTCTCTCACTCTATCTATCTATCTTACACCCCCCCCCCACACACACACACACATGCGCACACACTCACAAGCGCGCGCACACACTCACAAGCCTGCGCACACACAGACACACACACACACACACACACACAGTCTGTGGATATAATCAGATTTACAAATGTAATTGCACAGGGCGTTTTTATTTAATTAACCTTATAGATGCAGTGTCATTGAGAAACTCAAGAGGATGGAATATAACATTTATATTACGATTAATACAAGACAGGATGAAATGATAACTATTTTATTACACCTAACTGAGTTTAGACTGTTGACGTCGTGCACTGTTTTCTTTATTATGTACTGGTTTGACATTGAGGAACATTGTAATATGCTGAACAAGAAAACAGACACATTGCCTAACAAAAATGAATTAAACAGTGAGTCATATGGCCGTTTTGTTCAGGCATATGGTGGTGTGCCACAAGCCTCACTTGCTCGGGGCGTTTCTGGAACAGGAGAACAGGGGCCATTGATAAGGCTGGGCTAACAAGCCTTGGCACAGGACAGCCAGAGAGCAACTGACAATGGCTGGGAAGGAACAGCTTACCTCTTCAAGATACGTCTCCCAATGCAGAACTGAACGAAAGACAAGGATGAAATGATTTTGTCACATTTAGAATTGATCTCATTCACAGAACTAATTCTAAGATGCTAATGTTGCAACAATGCTACATACAAGGTGTATCATTTTATCAAAAATAAATGTATCCATTATTTTACTCATTAACTCGCAAACTGCTAAAACGCTCCAACATCAGGCCTGTATGGACCTCCTTTGTACAATATTATTAAATCAGTCTTTTTACCATAGTATTACATCACATTATCTCTATACACCCTCTAGATTACAACAAACTCATATCAACTTATCTTTTCATTTACCTTTATCCTATGGACCCACAGCAGGGGGCCAGGGGACCAGTGGAGTGGTCAGGTTGGGTGAAGATGCTTTGCGTGGAAGTTAGCTGAAACCAGGGCAGGGGCCATAGCTGACCGTTGTGTCAGCCCTTTTCTCCCCGAGGCTTTACATTAATTCACTGCATCCGATCCCAGAGCGGGGCCGCTCAATGGCTCCAGTCACCAGCTCCAAAGTACAAATATGTCCCCCATTGTTCCCGGGAGAGAAGCCGGATTTAAAGGATGGTCCGGGAATAGGCGAGGATGCACATGGAAGCGAGGAATTGCGTTTGCAGTGAGTTGCGAATAATTGTAAGGTGTGCGTGTCAATGCTTTGTGAATATGCTAGTGTGCCACTACAGACAAATCTAACCTAGATGTCAATGACCCAGGGTAAACCCATAGGTTCACTTTCCAAGTCAGGACTAGCAGAACTGTCATTAGTTCACTGTATTCTGTTTGTGGATGTCACATCATAAGGAAACTGACATAATGCATAAAATAGCATAAGACAAAAAGGAAAAGGAATACGCCTTGTCATTAATTTAACATACTTCAACCATACTCTTTTAATGGGAGCTGTTTAGAGGCGTACAATGAACATCCATAGAATATCCCCTGAATAAATCCATTCTCATCTTTAACAAGTGATTAACATAGTCTATTTGAACTACTTTGAGATCATTAAAGACTCCCATCACTTCTGTGCAGAGTTCTCATTTTCATTCAGGAGGCCTATGCGGTAATAGTGGGGAGGCGCTTAAGGGAGCCTCTGAAATGCTGTCCGTGACTTTGGTCAGTGAATCTGACCCTGGGTTAGTGGTAGTGACATCACCCCCAAAAGGCGACAGAAGCAGAGTGGGAACTTCATTCATATGGTAGCAAGTGGGTGCTTCTGGAGACAGCAGACATTAGGATCAGCTAATTTAGTTCAGCAAAATGACATGTTTCCTTATGCACCTGTACATGTTGGGTTCCTAAGATTTCTAGCCTACACTTTGGAAATAACAGTGCTATAAAAAAGTGTTTTGGAGGGAAGTGTGATGGTTTATGTAATATGTGTGTTTAGGTCAGGCCCACTGTTGTAGTTGGGGATATCAAGATGCCACTGTACATTTTGGTAGACATATACACTCTTAGAAAAAAGGGTTCCAAAGGGGTTCTTTGGCTGTCCCCATAGGAGAACCCTTTGAAGAACTCTTTTTGGTTGCAGGTAGAAACCCTTTCTACAGAGGGTTCTACCTGGAACCCAAAAGGGTTCTCTTATGAGGGCAGCCAAATAACCCTTTTGGAACCCTTTTTTTCTAAGAGTGTATATGTCTACTAAAATGTACAGTGGCATCTTGATATCTCCAACTACAACAGTGGGCCAAGAACTAAACACACATATTACATAAACCATCACACTTCCCTCAAAAACACTCCTAATTTCATCTCCCCCCACTACAGTGCCTTTCCCCATCAAAGAAAAACTCTTAACCTCTCTCACAATCTTTTTTTAAAGGTATCATCTGCCTCTACACCCATTGAGGACTGGTGCTGCGCAGTGCACCTTAAACCAAATCCAACACAGCAGGAGACATTGGGGTGGACCGGTGGGGTGGTGCTCATTACCAAAATGAGCCCTCGGGTGAGTCCTCATGTCACCATTAGGTTTAGGCCTTAAGAGGAATGAAAGAGGAGGTGCCAACAGATAGGGCACAGTGAGCTCTATAGCACACTAAAAGGGGAGAGGCTGCCATTAAAGACACAATAGACGGTGAATAAGACCCAGGAAACTGAACACCCTCTGAGGTTTTGTCTCACCTCTAATACCTCCTGACCTTTTGTAACCCCCTTAATTGGATTGCTGTTAAACATACAAATTGATCTGGGGTTTCTGGAATGGGTGGGACTCACTAGACCTGACAAGGAAAAACTCATGGCCCTAGTAATGAGACCGTTGGAGTGATGTTGCATTGGTATGTACTAATGTACAGTCGTGGCCAAAAGTTTTGAGAATGACACAAATATTAATTTTCACAAAGTCTGCTGCCCCAGTTTGTATGATGGCAATTTGCATATACTCCAGAATGTTATGAAGAGTGATCAGATGAATTGCAATTAATTGCAAAGTCCCTCTTTGCCATGCAAATGAACTGAATCCCAAAAAACATTTCCACTGCATTTCAACCCTGCCACAAAAGGACCAGCTGACATCATGTCAGTGATTCTCTCGTTAACACAGGTGTGAGTATTGATGAGGACAAGGCTAGAGATCACTCTGTCATGCTGATTGAGTTCGAATAACAGACTGGAAGCTTCAAAAGGAGGGTGGTGCTTGGAATCATTGTTCTTCCTCTGTCAACCATGGTTACCTGCAAGGAAACATGTGCCGTCATC
The DNA here is from genome assembly GCF_034236695.1 of Oncorhynchus nerka. Classification (NCBI taxonomy): domain Eukaryota; kingdom Metazoa; phylum Chordata; class Actinopteri; order Salmoniformes; family Salmonidae; genus Oncorhynchus; species Oncorhynchus nerka. The sequence continues at coordinate 24,007,976 of NC_088418.1, forward strand.
ATTGCTTTGCACAAAAAGGGCTTCACAGGCAAGAATATTGCTGCCAGTAAGATTGCACCTAAATCAACCATTTATCGGATCATCAAGAACTTCAAGGAGAGCGGTTCAATTGTTGTGAAGAAGGCTTCAGGTCGCCCAAGAAAGTCCAGCAAGCGCCAGGACCGTCTCCTAAAGTTGATTCAGCTGCGGGATCGGGGCACCACAAGTACAGAGCTTGCTCAGGAATAGCAGCAGGCAGATGTGAGTGCATGGAGGATGGCCTGGTGTCAAGAAGGGCAGCAAAGAAGCCACTTCTTTCTAGGAAAAACATCAGGGACAGACTGATATTCTGCAAAAGGTACAGGGATTGGACTACTGAGGACTGGGGTAAAGTAATTTTCTCTGATGAATGCCCTTTCCGATTGTTTGGGGCACCTGGAAAAAAGTTTGTCCGGAGAAGACAAGGTGAGCGCTACCATCAGTCCTATGTCATGCCAACAGTAAAGCATCCTGAGCCCATTCATGTGTGGGGTTGCTTCTCAGCCAAGGGAGTGGGCTCACTCACAATTTTGCCTAAGAACACAGCCATGAATAAAGAATGGTACCAACACATCCTCCGAGAGCAACTTCTTCCAACCATCCAGGGACAGTTTGGTGATGAACAATGCCTTTTCCAGCATGATGGAGCACCTTGCCATAAGGCAAAAGTGATAACTAAGTGACTCGGGGAACAAAACATCAATATTTTGGGTCCATGGCCAGGAATCTCCCGAGACCTTAATTCCATTGAGAACTTGTGGTCAATCCTCAAGAGGCGGGTGGACAAACAAAACCCCACAAATTCTGACAAACTCCAAGCATTGATTATGCAAGAATGGGCTGCCATCAGTCAGGATGTGGCCCAGAAGTTCATTGACAGCATGCCAGGGCGGATTGCAGAGGTCTTGAAAAAGAAGGGTCAACACTGCAAATATTGACTCTGCATCAACTTCCTGTAATTGTCAATAAAAGCCTTTGACACTTGTGAAATGCTTGTAATTATACTACAGTATTCCATAGTAACATCTGACAAAAATAACTAAAGACACTGAAGCAGCAAACTTGGTGGAAATTAATATTTGTGTCATTCTCAAAACTTTTGACCACGACTGTATATTACTGTAACAATCAATTATGAGCCTGACACATCCTTGGATGAACAGCGCCATACATTACTGGACAGTAGATATCTATGGCATTAGATATATATTTTTTCTTTCTGATTTTACATTATCATGTTTAAAAAAAATGTGCACTTCATAACCAGAAGTTGGCTTTTCCTGCACACACCTGTGCCTTCTACCCCAGGTCCCTCTGTGAACCCCAGGTGCAGAACTTACTGAAAACCTTTACTCTATCCAATCTATGCCCTCAGCCACATTTGGTATTTTGTTGGCCTATTTATCCACATCACTTCTCTCAGAGTCACTGGCTCACTAATGGGCCTCCCTCACCCCCGGTGTCAGCTGGTTTGACGTATCTGTACCACTATTAAGATGAAGATAACTTTATTGGTCAATTGCACACAAGGTCCAATCGAAATTTGACTTCCGCTTTTAACCCAACCACTGATAGAGACATACTGTACATACACATTCAGTTTTTGGGGGGGGTGAGGTGTGGAGGGCTGCCACACTGGGTGCTTGCATAGCTGTTGTTGTGGGGGGGTTAAGTGCTCAAAGGCACAATGGCAGGCAATGGCATCTAGGATTTGATTCCAGAAATCCATCCATCTGAACAGCATTCAGTTTTGAGCTCCTCTATCTAGAATAGGTAGGGGTTAAGGTTAGGGTTTAGGGTAGGGACGTCCTAAGGAATCCGGATAGCACTGACTGTTCTGTTTGTGCTACCACATATGGTCATATGGTCATTGTCACGCCAAGGCTAGTACACAGTTTGGGAGAAATGTGTCGTAAGAGCTTTGTTCAAGGATTATCCATCAGAACCTTTTGGTACGAACCAATAACAGTGTAGGACAATAAGATCCCCAGCGACGCTGCTCCACGCTCTCCTTTTTTGAGGTCTTGCTTTATTTTTGTCTTTGTCCGCCATGCACAAAAGCCCTCAAGTGCCCGTACTGATCGCAACTGTACAGAGAGCGACCTCATTGGTCCGGTCATTAAGGCGTGACAGATGGGGCTCGCTGTACCATGAAGCATCACGCCTCATATTGGGGACGCACAGCGTATTCTCACTGCCGAGAGATGTAATTCCAGTTACACTGAAGGACAGTGGAAGTGGTTATGGGTGTACTGTACATGATTGTTTTCTTGCGACAACCAAAAAGGATGCAAAATTGCTCAACGACATTGACAATGAGTTGTGTCAAGTTTTAATACATGCTCATTTTAAAAGACCATGAAATGACAACACTGTACAGTACTGTGTCTGTACTCCTCACAAAACACCATCAGTTATAATAATGTTACCATAAATGTTATGATATAACAATACCACATAATGTTATAACAACAATATTATATAAAGTCACCACAAAACTGCAAGGCCACAGTAAATGATGGACAAACCACAGGCCACAGCATTTCACCCCTCAGCAGCTATAAAGTATCCTCTAATTAGTCTAGTTGCAGTGAGAGGAAGGAGAGGGTTGAGGTGGTAAGGTGGCACCCCTCGTCCCCATCTCTGACACATCCACCATCATCACCTCTACAGCTTTGTCAGAGCCATGTCAGCAAGTACCAACTCTATCCACTAGATCTTATTTCCTGAAACACCATCTCCATTCTCCCGCTAGGCTCGTGGTTTAACCCCCTTGGAGAACCCCTAGTGAGGGTTAAGTGAAAGTGATAGGGATAGTGTGTTGGCCTTTGTGAAGTTTCAGCAGCAACTGCCTGGCGGCAGGTAGCCTCGCGGTTGGGCCTGTAACCGAAAGGTCACTGGTTCGAATACCCGAGCAGACAAGGTGAAAAAGCTACTTATCCCTAATTTGTTCCAGGGGTGCCTACTACTGTGGCTGACCCTGTAAAACAACACATTTCACTGCACCTATCCAGTGTATGTGACAATAAAACATATACTTTATATATGTTTTATGATGATGATGATGATATTGATAATTACTGGTCGGTGACCAAACCCTTTCAGGGATGTCAGAGTCTTTGATAATGTTAGTTCATACTGGTTTTCAGTGAAATGAACACTTATGATATTTCATTTTCACTGTCCCCTTCACTGGCTACTTGAGTAAGGCACATAATGGAAATTGCCACGGAGTAGCAACACAATGTAATACACAACATAGAGTGCCTTCGGGAAGTACTCAGACCCCTTGACTTTTTCGACATTTTGCTACGTTACAGCCTTATTCTGAAATGGACAAAATAAAACAGAATCCTCATCGATCTACACACTATACCCCATAATGACAAAGCGAAAACAGGTTTTCAGAAATGTATGCAAATTTATCCCAAATAAAACACAGAAATACCATATTTACGTAATTATTCAGACACTTTGCTATGAGACTCGAAATTGAGCTCAGGTGCATCCTGTTTCTATTGATCATCATTGAAATGTTTCTTCAACTTGATTGGAGTCCATCTGCGGTAAATTCAATTGATTGGACATGATTTGGAAAGGTAGACACCTGTCTATATAAGATCCCACAGTTGACAGTGCATGTTAGAGCAAAAACCAATCCATGAGGTCGGAGGAATTGTCTGTAGAGCTCCGAGACAGGATTGTGTCGAGGCACAGATCTGGGGAATGGTACCCAAACATTTCTGCAGCATTGAAGGTCCCCAAAAACACAGTAGCCTCCATCATTCTTAAATGGAAGAAGTTTGTAACCGCCAAGATTCTTCCCAGAGCTGGCCGCCCAGCTAAACTGAGCAATCGGGGGAGAAGGGCATTGATCAGGGCGGTGACCAAGTACCGGATGGTCACTCTGACAGAGTTCCAAAGTTCCTCGGTGGAGATGAGAGAACCTTCCAGAAGGACAAATATCTCTGCAGCACTCCACTAATCAGTCCTTTATGGTAGAGTGGCCAGACGGAAGCCACTGCTCAGTAAAAGGCACATGACAGCCCGCTTGGAGTTTGTCAAAAGGCATCTAAAGGACTCAGTCCATGAGAAACAAGATTCTCTTGTCTGATGAAACCAAGATTGAACTCTTTGGCCTGAATGCCAAGCGTCACGTCTGGAGGAAACCTGTCACCATCCCTACTGTGAAGCATTTTGGAGGCAGCATCATGCTGTGGGGATGATTTTCAGCAGCAGGGATTGGGAAAACCAGTCAGGATCAAAGGAAAGATGAACGGAGCATAGTACAGAGAGATCTTTGATGAAAACCTACTCCGGAGTGCTCCAGACCTGGGGCGATGGTTCTCCTTCCAACAGGACAACGACCCTAAGCACACAGCCAAGACAATGTAGGAGTGGCTTCGGGACAAGTCTCTGAATGTCCTTGAGTGGCCCAGCCAGAGCCCGGACTTGAACCCAACCAAACATCTCTGGAGAGACCTGAAAATAGCTGTGCAGCGATGCTCCCCATCCAACCTGTCAGAGCTTGAGAGGATCTGCAGAGAAGAATGGGAGAAACTCCCCAAATACAGCTGTGCCAAGCTTGTAGCGTCATACTGTCATTATTCCAAGATGGCGTAGCAGTGCAGACGTGTTTTGTTCGTCCTCTCGTGTACTTTTGTATTTTTTGTCTTTTTTTGTATATATACAGTGGGGAGAACAAGTATTTTATACACTGCCGATTTTGCAGGTTTTCCCTACTTACAAAGAATGTGAGAGATGGAATCTAAAACAAAAATCCAGAAAAACACATGATTTAAGTAATTAATTTGCATTTTATTGCATGACATAAGTATTTGATCACCTACCAACCAGTAAGAATTCCGTCTCGCACAGACCTGTTAGTTTTTCTTTAAGAAACCCTCCTGTTCTCCACTCATTACCTGTATTAACTGCACCTGTTTGAACTCGTTACCTGTATAAAAGACACCTGTCCACACACTCAATCAAACAGACTCCAACCTCTCCACAATGGCCAAGACCAGAGAGCTGTGTAAGGACATCAGGGTTCAAATTGTAGACCTGCACAAGGCTGGGATGGGCTACAGGACAATAGGCAAGCAGCTTGGTGAGAAGGCAACAACTGTTGGCACAATTATTAGAAAATGGAAGAAGTTCAAGATGACCGTCAATCACTCTTGGTCTGGGGCTCCATGCAAGATCTCACCTCGTGGGGCATCAATGATCATGAGGAAGGTGAGGGATCAGCCCAGAACTACACAGCAGGACCTGGTCAATGACCTGAAGAGAGCTGGGACCACAGCCTCAAAGAAAACCATTAGTAACATACTACGCCGTCATGGATTAAAATCCTGCAGCACACGCAAGGTCGTCCTGCTCAAGCCAGCGCATGTCCAGGCCCATCTGAAGTTTGCCAATGACCACCTTGATGATCCAGACGAGGAATGGGAGAAGGTCATGTGGTCTGATGAGACAAAAATATAGCTTTTTGGTCTAAACTCCACTCGCCATGTTTGGAGGAAGAAAAAGGATGAGTACAACCCCAAGAATACCATCCCAACCGTGAAGCATGGAGGTAGAAATATCATTCTTTGGGGATGCTTTTCTGCAAAGGGGACAGGACGACTGCACCGTATTGAGGGGAGGATGGATGGGGCCATGTATTGCGTGATCTTGGTCAACAACCTCCTTCCCTCAGTAAGAGCATTGAAGATGGGTCGTGGCTGGGTCCTCCAGCATGACAACGACCCGAAACACACAGCCAGGGCAACTAAGGAGTGACTCTGTAAGAAGCATCTCAAGGTCCTGGAGTGGCCTAGCCAGTCTCCAGACCTGAACCCAATATAACATTTTTGGAGGGAGCTGAAAGTCCGTATTGCCCAGCGACAACCCCGAAACCTGAAGGATCTGGAAAAGGTCTGTATGGAGCAGTGGGCCAAAATCCCTGCTGCAGTGTGTGCAAACCTGGTCAAGAACTACAGGAAACGTATGATCTCTATAATTGCAAACAAAGGTTTCTTTACCAAATATTAAGTTCTGCTTTTCTGATGTATCAAATACTTATGTCATGCAATAAAATGCAAATGAATTACTGAAAAATCATACAATGTGATTTTCTGGATTTTTAGATTCCGTCTCTCACAGTTGAAGTGTACCTATGATAAAAATGACAGACCTCTACATGCTTTGTAAGTAGGAAAACCTGCAAAATCGGCAGTATATCAAATACTTGTTCTCCCCACTGTATGTGTATGTGCATATTTTTTTGTATTATTTTCAATCTCCATTTTAGTTCAATTATAGCTTCCGGTAACCTGCCTCACCCAATATGATACGGAACCGCTATTATTTGACATTTTTAGACCTTATAGCAAGAACCACCTAGCCATAAGAAGCTAACCAGCTAATTAGCTACAGGCTATTTAGTCATTGTTAGCCACTGCTAGCGGCCTTTACCTTCTGCACAGATATCAGCCCTTTAAAAAAAAATGTGCCTGGATAATACTCGCCAGCCTACCAGTAACGGACTGCCTCTCCACTACAACGCCGGATTCCTGCCGTAATCCAACGACCATTACTCCTGATCTTCACAGCTAGCTAGCACCCACCGAGTTACCCAGTACCGAAGCTATCCCTGAGGCCCACCTCCCGGCCTACTCAGTTGTTCACCCGGACTCCACCCAAACACGGCTAGGACACACTACTCCACCGGATCCTTGCCATACTGTAAGCTCTGGACCTTGGCACCGGATCGCCGCTGCTACCGAGTGGCTATAGTGGCTAAGACCCCTGCCCCGAGGCTAGCACCAATTAGGCGTGAGCCAGGCGCATCTCCCGGCTAGAAAACTAAATTACTACAACTACAATACCTCTTTCGCCATCTGGCTTGGATCCTTTGTCGACACGGCGCCCCACCACGACTGTTCTGCTGACGAATTCTCCATCCGCTGTGCCTTCAACCGGCCTCCGTCGGACATCGGAGCAGACGCTTCTACTAGCCCCGGGCTACTAACTTTAAACGCTGTGTCGCCCGCGTGCTAGCGTAGTAGCGACTACTCCGCGGCTTCCCTGTTCCTTCTATTGTTGCCCCCTGGACCCTATGATCACTTGACTACATAGCTGATGCCTGCTGGACTGTCCATGAATCACGGTACTCCATTCTGTTTATTTTTTGTTCATCTGTTGGCCCCAACCGCGAACTCAGGCTCTGAGTGTAGTTAACCGACCCTCTCTGCCCAGTCATCGCCATTTTACCTGTTGTTGTTTTAGCTGATTAGCTGTTGTTGTCTCACCCGTTGTTGTCTTAGCTAGCTCTCCCAATCAACACCTGTGATTACTTTTGCCTCGCTGTATGTCTCTCTCATGTGTCAATATGCCTTGTATACTGTTGTTTAGGTTAGTTATCATTGTTTTAGTTTACAATGGAGCCCCTAGTTCCACTCAATCATACCTCTGATACCTCCTCTGTCCCATCTCCCACACATGCCGTGACCTCACCCATTATAACCAGCTTATCCAGAGATACAACCTCTCTTATCATCACTCAGTGCCTGGGCTTACCTCCGCTGTACCCGCCCCCCACCATACCCCTGTCTGCACATTATGCCCTGAATCTATTCTACCACGCACAGAAATCTGCTCCTTTTATTCTTTGTCCCCAACGCTCTAGGCGACCAGTTTTGATAGCCTTTAGCCGTACCCTCATCCTACTCCTCCTCTGTTCCTCGGGTGGTGTGGAGGTAAACCCAGGCCCTTCGTGTCCCCAGGCACCCTCATTTGTTGACTTCTGTGATCGAAAAAGCCTTGTTTCATGCAATGTCAACATCAGAAGCCTCCTCCCTAAGTTTGTTTTACTCACTCCTTTAGCACACTCCTTCAACCCTGATGTCCTTGCCGTGTCTGAATCCTGGCTTAGGAAGGCCACCAATAATTCTGAGATTTCCATACCCAACTACAACATTTTCTGTCAAGATAAAACTGCCAAAGGGAGAGGAGTTGCAATCTACTGCAGAAATAGCCTGCAAAGTTCTGTCATTCTTTCCAGGTCCCAAACAGTTTGAACTTCTAATTTTAAAAATGAACCTCTCCAGAAATAAGTCTCTCACTGTTGCCACCTGCTATCGACCCCCCTCCTTTCCCAGCTGTGCCCTGGACACCATTTGTGAATTGATCGCCCCCCATCTAGCTTCAGAGTTCGTTCTGTTAGGTGACCTAAACTCGGATATGCTTAACACCCCGGCAGTCCTACAATCTAAGCTAGATGCCCTCAATCTCACACAAATCATCAAGGAACCCACCAGGTACAACCCTAAATTAATAAACATGGGCACCCTCATAGACATTATCCTGACCAACTTGCCCTCCAAATACACCTCTGTTGTTTTCAATCAGGATCTCAGCGATTACTGCCTCATTGCCTGTATCCGCTATGGGTCAAACTACCACCCCATCACTGTCAAACGCTCCCTAAAACACTTCTGCGAGTAGGCCTTTCTAATCGACCTGGCCCGGGTATCCTGGAAGGATATTGACCTCATCCCGTCAGTCGAGGATGCCTGGTCATTCGTTAAAAGTAATTTCCTCACCATCTTAGATAAGCATACCCCGTTCGAAAAATGCAGAACTAAGAACAAATATAGCCCTTGGTACACTCCAGACCTCACTGCCCTTGACCAGCACAAAAACATCCTGTGGCGGACTGCAATAGCATCGAATAGTCCCCTTGATATGCAACTGTTTAGGGGAGTCAGGAAACAATACCACGCAGTCAGTCAGGAAAGCAAAGGCTAGCTTTTTCAAGCAGAAATTCGCATCCTGTAGCTCTAACTCTTTTGGGACACTGTAAAGTCCATGGAGAACAAGAGCACCTCCTCCCAGCTGCCCACTGCACTGAGGCTAGATAACACGGTCACCACTGATAAATCCACAAAAATCGATAATTTCAACAAACATTTCTCAAAGGCTGACCATGCCTTACTCCTGGCTACTCCAACCCCGGCCAACAGCTCCGCCCCCCGCAGCTACTCACCCAAGCTTCCCCAGCTTCTCCTTCACCCAAATCCAGACAGCAGATGTTCTGAAAGAGCTGCCAAATCTGGACCCGTACAAATCAGCTGGGCTAGACAATCTGGATCCTCTCTTCCTAAAACTATCCACCGCCATTGTTGCAACCCCTATTACCAGCCTGTTCAACCTCTCTTTCGTATCTTCCGAGATCCCTAAAGATTGGAAAGCTGCCGCGGTCATCCCCCTCTTCAAACGGGGTGACACCCTAGACAGACCTATTACGGTTACAGACCTATATCCATCCTGCCCGGCCTATATATATAAAGTATTCAAATGCCAAATTAATAAACAGATCACTGACCATTTCGAATTCCACCGTACCTTCTCCGCTGTGCAATCCGTTTTCCGAGCCGGTCACGGGTGCACCTCAGCCACGCTCAAGGTACTAAACATTATCATAACCGCCATCGATAAAAGACAGTACTGTGCAGCCGTCTTCATCGAGGCTTTCGACTCTATCAATCACCGTATTCTTATCGGCAGACTCAATAGCCTTGGTTTTTCTAATGACTGCCTCGCCTGGTTCACTAACTACTTTGCAGACAGAGTTCAGAGTGTCAAATCGGAGGGCATGTTGTCCGGACCTCTGGCAGTCTCTATGGGGGTACCACAGGGTTCAATTCTCAGACCGACTCTTTTCTCTGTATATATCAATGATGTCGCTCTTGCTGCTGGCGATTCCCTCATCCACCTCTACGCAGACGACACCATTCTGTATACTTCTGGCCCTTCCTTCGACACTGTGCTAACTAACATCCAAACGAACTTCAATACCATACAACACTCCTTCCGTGGCCTCCAACTGCTCTTAAAAGCTAGTAAAACCAAATGCATGCTTTTCAATCGTTCGCTGCCCGCACCCGCTCGCCCGACTACCCTGGACGGTCCGACCTAGAATATGTGGACAACTATTAATACCTAGGTGTCTGGTTAGACTGTAAACTCTCCTTCCAGACTCATATTAAACATATCTAATCCAAAATCAAATCGAGAATCGGCATTCTATTTCGCAACAAAGCCTCCTTCACTCACGCCGCCAAACTTACCCTAGTAAAACTGACTATCCTACAGATCCTCGACGTCGGCGATGTCATCTACAAAATAGCTTCCAACACTCTACTCAGAAAACTGGATGCAGTCTATCACAGTGCCATCCGTTTTGTTACCAAATCACCTTATACCACCCACTACTGCGACCTGTATGCTCTAGTCGGGTGGCCCTCGCTACATATTCGTCGCCAGACCCACTGGCTCCAGGTCATCTATAAGTCTATGCTAGGTAAAGCTCTGCCTTATCTCAGTTCACTGGTCACGATAACAACACCCACCCGTAGCACACGTTCCAGCAGGTATATCTCACTGATCATCCCCAAAGCCAACACCTCATTTGGCCGCCTTTCCTTTCAGTTCTCTGCTGCCAGTGACTGGAACGAATTGCAAAAATCGCTGAAGTTGGAGACTTTTATTTCCCTCACCAACTTTAAACATCAACTATCTGAGCAGCTAATCGATCGCTGCAGCTGTACATAGTCCATCTGTAAATAGCCCACCCAATCTACCTACCTCATCCCCATACTGTTTTTATTTTATTTACTTTTCTGCTCTTTTGCACACCAGTATCTCTACTTGCACATCATCATCTGCTCATTTATCACTCCAGTGTTAATCTGCTAAATTGTATTTATTCGCTCCTATGGCCTATTTATTGCCTACCTCCTCATGCCTTTTGCACACACTGTATATAGACTTTCTTTTTTCTACTGTGCCATTGATTTGTTTGTGTTATTGGCTTGTTTCTTGTTTACTCCATGTGTAACTCTGTGTTGTTGTCTGTGTCACACTGCTTTGCTTTATCTTGGCCAGGTCGCAGTTGTAAATGAGAACTTGTTCTCAACTAGCCTACCTGGTTAAATAAAAGTTACATTAAAAAATAATTTAAAAAATACTCAAGAAGACTTAAGGCTGTAATCGCTGCCAAAAGTGCTTCAAAAAAGTACTGAGTAAAGGGTCTGAATACTTTTATACATTTGCAAAAAATTCTAAAAACCTGTTTTTGCTTTGTCATTACAGGGTATTTTGTGTAGATTGATGAGGGGGGAAACGATTTAATCCATTTTAGAAGAATGCTGTGATGTAACAAAATGTGAAAAAGGGAATGGGTCTGAATACTTTCTGAATGCACTGTTTAACTAGCTTATTAGCCTGTAACTGTTCCAAATAGTCTATTTTTGCAGTTGAAGTCTGAGAAACAAAACCTTGCATCGTATTGATTTCAGAGTCCATGCACACCCATAGAGTCAGAAAGGAAACATACCAAAGTCTAAACCATCAATCCATCAACAGAAATGAGCACTACTGCTTCCCTCTCTCCTCTCATGTTGAATCAACAGAGATCAATGGGAAGGATCTTAACTGTTAAAACAGACCAATCATAATTCTGCCCATATATCTGCTGTAGTCATGTCACAGACTATTGATATCAGATGTCAATATCAGTGTTGCCTATATTAGCTACAGAAACAGATGGACCGTTATTAAATAAACATGAATGTGGGACACTGTATTCAGTACACAGTTACATTCTATATGTATTTTTTTTTTTATCTGAGCCTGAAATCCTTCAAAAGCAAACTAGATATGAAGTCTGAAAGAAACTGTAAATAACTTCATTTCTGTTCATCCTCAACTTCATCTCAAACTCTTCTGAGTCATTGGGACAGTTCCTGTCAATCCCAAAGCAGACGAGAAAGTTTTATAAAGTGAAAATGGACGAAGTTAGAGAGAGAGAGAAAGAGAGAGAGAGAGAGAGAGAGAGAGAGAGAGGGGAGAGAGAAAGAGAGAGAAGAGCGAAAGCGAGTCAGAGCGAAGGAGAGGGCAGTGTATGGTGCTGTCACTGAGGCTCAGTGTCTTTGTGTGGTGTGTTGTGCGGACTGAGCCTCGTGTCACGTTGAGTTTCCGAGGCAGCAGGACACCAGCATGAAGCCTGGGGATTGGCCGAGCCCCCACTGATAGACCACCATCTCTTCTGGCCACTTTCAGGACATGTGACCTTAAGCAAGAGTTAGTGTTTTGAAAGAAAAGCAACATGACTTTTAAGCCCCATGCAATCTTGTTAATTGTATTTTTAAATCATCACTGTATCACTGTAATGCTAATGCATCACTGTGTATTTCATGAAAATAACTCCAAAAACATTTTCTATCATTTATTTTCCTGAGCCTCCTTTTGCCATTGAAATGATCAATCTGATCGTGTGGGCGTGTTGATACAAATGTGTATATCTTTACATAACCAGCCCTGATTGGCAGATAGGATTGGCTAAACCAGGGGTGTCAAACTAATTTTGTCCCAGGGGCCGAGGTCCGGAGGGCCTTTCCTCTCAATCAAAATTAGCTTTGTTATGGGAATTTTCAGTACTCCCTGACTGTCTAGCTTGAATTTTGGTGATTATTAGTGAGCTGGATACAGTCACTTTAAAGTATATTGAGTCTCCCCCCTCATAACACTTCTTAAAAGTAGTATTTTTTACAATAACAATTAACCATTTATCCTGCCATTGATAGTGATCTTTACAAAGCTTGATTGACAGAGTAATCAGTATGAACAGAATTTATGTAAAACTGTTTTGTTTAAGAGATTTTATCTCCTTGCCAGTAGGCACAGCAATGCTACATGACAACACAGTATTCATACCCCCCAAAATATGCATCTGACAAGGTCAAATCTATGAGACACACATTGACCCAGACAACCCAGACAGTGTCTGTCAAAGTCAAATGTCCTTGCACCTTCAGGGCTATTCCCATCAGAGATAGAAAAAGTACTCAATTGTCATACTTGAGTAAAAGTAAAGATGCATTAAAATACTACTTGAGTGAAAGTCAAAGTATTTGGTTTTAAATATACTTAATTATCAAAAGTAATTATTGTATAATATACTTAATAAAGTAAAGCATTTTTTTTTACCTTCATGGATAGGCAGACAACACTCAAGACATAATTTACAAATAAAGCATTTGTGTTTAGTGAGTCTGCCAGATCAGAAGCATTAGAGCTGACCAGGGATGCTCTCTTGATAAGTGACACATCTCTTTTGCATAGAGTTGATCAGGCTTTTGATTATGGCCTGTGGAATGTTCCACTCCTCTTCAATGGCTGTGTGAAGTTGCTGAATATTCCAGGAACTGAAACACGCTGTCGTAAACATTGATCCAGAGCATCCCAAACATAATCAATGGGTGATATGTCTGATGAGTACACAGGCCATGGAAGAACTGGGACATTTTCAGCATCCAGGAATTGTGTACAGATCCTTGCAAAATGGGGCCGTGCATTATCATGCTGAAACATGAGGTAATGGTGGTGGATGAATGGCACAACAATGGGCCTCAGGATCTTGTCACGGTATCTCTGTGCATTCAAATTGCCATTGATAAAATGCAATTGTATTTGTTGTCCGTAGCTTATTCCTGCCCATAACATAACCCCACTGCCACCATGCGGCACTCTGTTCACAACATTGACATCAGCAAACCACTTGCCCACATAACGCCATGTTGCCCGGTTCAGTTGAAACCGGGATTCATCCGTGAAGAGCACACTTCTCCAGGGTGCCAGTGACCATCGAAGGTGAGCATTTTCCCACTGAAGTCAGTTACGACACTGAACTGCAGTCAGATTAAGACCCTGGTGAGGACGACGAGCATGCAGATGAGCTTCCCTGAGACGGTTTCTGACAGTTTATGCAGAAATATTTTGATTGTGCAAACCCACAGTTTCATCAGCTCTCTGGGTGGCTGGTCTCAAGACGATCCGACAAGTGAAAAAGCCAGACATGGAGGTCCTGCTCTGGTGTGTTTACACGTGGTCAGTGATTGTGAGGCCGGTTGGACGTACACCAAATTCTCTAAAACAACATTGGAGGCGGCTAATGGTAGAGAAATGAACATTAAATTATCTGGTAACAGCTCTCTGGTGGACATTCATGCAGTCAGCATGCCAATTGCACGCTCCCTCAAAACTTGAGACATCAGTGGCATTGAGTAGTGACAAAACTGCACATTGTACAGTGGCCTTTTATTGTCCCCAGCACAAGGGATGTAATGTGTAATGATGTAGTGATCACACTGTTGAATCAGCTTCTTGATATGCCACACCTGTCAGGTGGATGGATTATTTTGGCAAAGGAGAAATGCTCACTGACAGGGATGTAAAGTCATTTGTGCGCAAAAGTTGAGATGAACAAGCTTTTTGTGCATATGGAACATTTCTGGTATCTTTTATTTCAGCTCATGAAACATGGGGCCAATACTTTACATGTTGCATTTATATTTTTCCATTACATCCTTGCCTTACCTTTAGTTGTGGCTGGAAATATGACATTCTTGCTCTGCAGCTCCAAATTTACAGAAAATATCAGTATCACAGAAGCCACTAGTTACTAGCTAAGCATTATTCAACAATGCAAGCAATTTTTCTTCTAAAACATGTTCGCCAAACTCTTGAATAATTCAACCAAATTACACTTTTAATTAATGCAACAATCTACAAGCATGTGCAGACAATTTAATGGTTTATGTTCTCGTTTGTACACACATTAAATGTAGCTTACCAGAAACAATACAGCACAGCTAGCTAGCTACTGATGCTAGCAATGTTAGCATATCAGACCCCTCTCTTACGAATATGAAAGTACAGTAACGTTATCAGTCTCGTTTATACTATAGTATAGAGATTGCACGGTAGAAAGCTAAACAAAATAATTTTGCTATTCTCCTTAGCTAGCTACATCCTAATAGCTATCTCCTAGATAGTTAGCTGAAAACTGACATTAGCTGAAATAGAAACCCCTAGCTACATTACAATTTCAGCATATTAAAGTTACCTTGGAACAAACCAGACCTAATTTTATTAATATCATGGAAGTCATTATCTGAGGTAAACGCAAATTGCGACTAAAAACATTGATAATTCCTTGGTGAGTTGATCAGCTTCTTGATTGCATAGCTAGATCATATGGCTAGTAGTGTATTATGTATGTTTGTAATAGTGTGTTACATGTGAAAGTGTGTTTGTATTATAAATTGTATTTTAATGTTAAGGACTTTTGGAAGATTAGTCCAAATGGGGACTAAAAGAGATCCTAATAAAATAAAATAAAATAAAATAAAATATGGCTACTTGCCCCGACGGTGGCTCAGAGCACTGCAGCCAACAGGGGAAAAAACACAGTTGAGTTTCCTTTTCTGAAAGCCACCATAACAATTTCAGAATGTAACAGGCTTTTACACTGTTACATTACTTGGAAATTCAATAAAAGTCTCAAATATAATAAAAAATGCTTAAACGTTTTAGCTGCTTAAAAAACATTACTCTGCTATTACGATTTTTACTGTAGGAAAGTTTGGCTCAACAAGACAATTCTACTTACACTGCTCTGCTTAGAGAGGGCAACTGCCGGGCGAGTATCGTGCACGACCTCTGGGGGTAGTGTTCGAGATGTGAGTAATTCGCAAGTTTACATTACGGTGACGTCTCTCGAGAATCTATACCTCTCGAGAATCTCTCAAGAATGTCCTTAATCCTCGTTAACGTGAAAATAACTTAACTTTTCTACTGAAACTTTACTATCTTTACTGCTGTAGCTTTTGGGTTCCTTTTTTCTCTCCTTTTCACTCCAGGGAAAATTGTGTGATCTCCTGGGTAATTGGAGCTCTGCTGAGGAGATGATCGGTAGGCAGGGGTTCTCAGGTCTAATCACACACACAATGTCAACACACTGGAAGTCTCATGAAAAGATGTCGCCGACAGACACAGTTGCCCTGTTTCTAGCTCCTAGCCAACTTTGCCATATGATTTTGTTTTGTATGTGTTATTTCTCACATTATTTGCTCAGAACATTTATTGTATTATTACCTACAGCCGAAAATAACTTTGGGTTATTAGATCGGCTGTCACTCACCAGATATTATAGCAGAAATTGGGCTTCACTGACATGGATCCTGTGTTTGAACTTCCCGAGACAACTCTATTCATCCCGGGGTCTGCACCAAAATGCTGACACCAGAGAAGGGGAAGAAGAAGTGGGGCCCTAGTCAGACTCAGGCGACATGCATACCATCCACCGCTTCAGAGTATATTACTTGCTAATGTTCAGTCCCTGAATCATGAGGCCACAGTTATTGTAGCTGGGGACTTTAATTAAGGAAATCTGAAGAAAACGCTACCGAACTTTTATCAACACATCTCCTGTGCAACACACTCATAGAGTACTCTGGATCATTGCTACTCTCCCTTCCGGGACTGTTACAAGGCCCTCCCTTCGACAAATCAGATCAAGCCCCCATTCTGCTTTTCCCCACCTATAGGCAGAAACTTAAGTAGGACGCACCTGTGGTAAGGACTGTTCAATGTGTGTCTGACCAATTGGAATCTATGCTTCAAGATTGTTTTGATCACATGGACTGGGAAATGTTCCGCTTCGCCTCTGAGAATAGTATTGATGCATACACTGACTCAGTGACTGGGTTCATCAGGAAGAGGATAGAAGACTGTGACGATTAGAACGTATCCAAACCAAAATAGATGGATAGATGGCAGCATTCACAAAAAAACATATTTAGCAGATGTTATTGCGGGTGTAGTGAAATGCTTGTGTTCCTAGCTCCAAAAGTGCAGTCGTATCTAACAATTCACAACAACACAAATCTCAAAGTAAAACAATGGAATTAAGAAATATATAAATATTAGGATGAGCGATGTCGGAGTGGCATTGACTAGAAAACATTAGAATACAGTATATACAGTGAAGTCGGAAGTTTACATACACTTATGTTGGAGTCATTAAAACTAGTTTTTCAACCACTCCACACATTTCTTGATAACAATCTATACTTTTGGCAAGTCGGTTAGGACATCTACTTTGTGCATGACACAAGTAATTTTCCCAACAATTATTTACAGACCAATTATTTCACTTAGAATTCACTGTATCACAATTCCAGTGGGTCAGAAGTGTACGTTCACTAAGTTGACTGTGCCTTTAAACAGCTTGGAAAATTCCAGAAAATTATGTCATGGCTTCATCATGGGAAAATCAAAAGAAATCAGCCAAGGCATCTCAAGCCATGTCCTCAGAGCGTGTGCAGACCAGCTTGTAATGTCAGTAGGCTACAGCTATGCTTTGGAGGGGGAGGGGCAGGTAGCTTACATGCACACACACTGGCAAAGATTTTCAGCTGGCAGGCAGATACTGGAAGAAGTTTCTGATTGACAGAGAGAGGGCTTTGCATAGGTGCTTTGTTGTGTTTTTTTGTGGGACTGGAGAAAAATGCCCAGAGCGTAAAATAATGTTACTATTAACAGGTTCCCATGCTTTTCAAATAACGGTTCTGTTCTGGAACAGTATAGATAACTTTTGTTCCGGGTTCTGATTCTGTTCCTAGAAAGTCTTTGTTTTTTCCGGTTTTTGGTTCTGTTCTCTGAACCGGTTCCAACCCCTGGAAAAGAGTTCTATGTGGATTTATTTTTCAGAGGGTTCTCCTACAGGGATAATTGGTTCTAAATAACACTCTTTTTTTGAGAATGCAATCAGCTATCTCAATCCTACATGTCAAACGATCATCTTTTCAATTGACTGTATCAGACTGACAGGTGTCGCATTGTGTTTGTTTCAGTGTGCCCATGGGGAGTGTTAAAGTGCTCTGAGATTTTATAGACCTCAGCTCATTTCTGCCACTTGTCTGTCCAGGAAATCAGTGTGTTGATTTCCAAAGTTAGAGTCACAAAGTATTTGACCTTCAATATTTCATTTTACATGGTCAATACAGGGTCAATGTCCATTGTGTCCAGCTGCCCTCACAGCAGAGTGAATCAGATCCAGGTCAGGGGTCAACAACTATGAAGAAGCTGTCATAGGCCTACACCCGAGAGGCATCTGACGGAATAGTAGAGAAATCTCATTTGTGTCTGCTTTGAGACAAATCAAATCAGTCCCTGCCCATCTTCCCACAGCACCCAACCCCTCTCCACCTCCCATCTCCCCACTGCTAAAAACACACACAAAAAAACACTTGTGCTTGTCATTTCCTACTAGCACTGACTTTGCTGATATCTACTTTATCGAGGATGAATGTACTTAATATGACTGTGATACGTGGTTGCCTCACCTAGCTATCTTAAGATGAATGCACCTCAGATGTTGGATCTTAACTTTATCACTATTTTGTCATGGCCTGTAATATCAGATGTAAAGACAAGATGAAATTCGGAAGAGTGAGGTAGCCTACAGAATGTAGTGCAATGATGCATGAAAGTCCATGATTTTTAAAAATCTAGAGTACATTATCGAAAAAGAGGCCCTAAGGTTATGAATCAACTATCATAATTGAGTTAAATTGTGACCTGGAGTGGTCTAGCGGTTAGGCCTGTATATATAGGCCTACTTTGAATGTGTGGGTTCAGTTCCAACCCATGCCCTTCTGGCACAAATAACTCAATCCCCCCGATTGACTTGATTAAGTTACACATTTCAAATATGGACAGTCCAGACACTTTTATTTTAAAGAAGCCCCCCCCACCCCAGAAGAAGTTGACGCCACTATTTTGACGTAATTTCCTGTCCTAGAGAGGGAATGTACGTTTAGGATCCACCTCCGAAAGATTATGAAGGCTATTTATACATATTCACAAACTGCGTGTGGGAATTTCCAGGTGGAGTTGATAAACCTCAACAAATAGGGCACTGACAGCTGTCAGTGTAGCTGGCGGGCATGCCAACCTCATCTAGCTAGCTAGCTATCTTGCTAACCTGATCTACTGTGTGTTTCTGTGGGTTAGATATGGTTGTCCTTGTTCGATAGAGCCATTGTATGTATTTCAGCGATGTTGTTCCTATCGGCGGATTCATTGCTAAATATAAAGCAGACACATTTTTTTCCAGTCTCTGAAAGACTACAACTTGTGTTGTGCAGTGCTTCGTGCTCTGGTCCCCATCACTCTCCCAAGGCAGGCTTTTTTTTAAAGGAGGTGGACACTAACAACAATCCTTTGGGCAAAACTGAAAGAACTGACCTGACACAATGGTTCCTCTAATGAACACGAATTTGACGATTGAGCATCTATTAGCTACATGGTGACATTCAACCATACATGTTTCAACCGGAATATAGAAAAGAGGATTTGAAATAAAGGGTTGGATTTAGCTAACATTAGAAGCTCAGCTTCAGCCGATGTCAGCACCAAGAGGGCAGATTACAATTATGGTGTCTAGCTAAGTAAGTAATTTTTCCTGCAAGTCACCCAGCTAGCTAGTTAGCTAACCTTAGTTTATGTACTGAAACCCATATTGTGTATTGCTGGATAACATACTACTGTGTTACTGTCACGCCCTGGTCTAAGTATTTTGTGTTTTTCTTCATGTATTGGGTCAGGCCAGGGTGTGGCATGGAGTTTTTGTATTGTGGTGTGTTTTGTTTTGGTGTGTATGTATTTGGGATTGTAGCTAGTGGGGTTATCTAGCAAAGTCTATGGCTGTCTGGAGTGGTTCTCAATCAGAGGCAGGTGTTTATCGTTGTCTCTGATTGGGAACCATATTTAGGCAGCCATATTATTTGAGTTTGTCGTGGGTGATTGTCCTTAGTGTCTTTGTTCCTGTCGCTGTATTTAGTTGACAAGTATAGGCTGTTTCGGTTTTCATTACGTTTATTGTTTTGTAGTGTTTTGTGTTTATTCGTATTTACGTTTGTTTTCATTAAACATGGATCGCAATCTACACGCTGCAGTTTGGTCCGACTCTCCTTCACCACACCTAGAAAGCCGTTACAGTTACATTGGTGCAAAATCTAATTATTTGTTAACTTACCTAGCTAGGTAGATAACTAAACAACTACGGGTAGCCAAATCAATGACTAAAAATAGAAGAGGTTTTACAAGAGATCTTTTGTATTTCCACTATAAAACCTCTTCTCTTTTTAGTAGTAGATCTGGCTAGCTACTAAACAGCAAGCTACAACAGTCACGACTTCCCCCGAATTCGGTTCCTCTCCTTGTTCGGGCGGCGGTCGGCGTCACCGGTCTACTAGCCATCGTCGATCCACTTTTCATTTTCCATTTGTTTTGTCTTGTGTTATGTTAGCACATGACTGGAGTTGGTTAAAAAATAAGCCATTTTCCACACGGGCCTGCCATCATTCACTTTGAACAAGACTGTGTAGTACAGGCAGTTGCAACAGCGTGAATTTAGATCATTCGAACACATTTGCCAGAAGCCACAAAATACACCTGAATGGATTTTTGCAAATATGTAAACAACACGGGAGTCCTCTTATGTTTGGGAACTTTACAGTCCTATTGCTCAAACAACCATGTAAAGGTAGGCGCTCTCTCCCTCAGTTATGCACCTCAACAAGATCAACAACTAATGTTAGCCAGAGCAAGATGAACTACAATCTAAACCCTCTCAAATTTTTTCAGCTAGTTGGCTGTCAAAATTGCTATGATAAACGATGGGGAAATGTTGACTCCTCATCCTTCTGTAGCTTGCCTGCCAATGCATGCTTGTCCCAACCAAGCACCCAAGCTAACTGGCTAAAGTTGGCTAGACTTGCTAGCTAGCTACTTCCAGGCACAAATCAGAGAACACCTCACTCTGGCCATTTTACTCGCCGTTCATCAGTTGTGCTGCGCTCTGGCACACTCAGACAAGAGTACTCTGAAATCGGAGTAGATAACCAGAGTGAATTTGCGAACGCAAGAGATATGCTAACTGTATAACAGTCGTTCAAGTTCTTGCTAGCTAACCAAATGACACCTGTGTCACTAGCTGTGTATAGCCACCGAAAAACAATATGAGGGGAAAAAGTCAGTCACTCACCCACTTCTCCAATGGCATGACATTACATCCTCCTAGCAGCTAGCTAGCTATATAACTAACTTTAGGCTCCAAGATTTTAGGTTGCTATATAAATAGATATGCTAGCCTATTAGCCAATAAAAAGGCATATCACAAAACCGGATAGCAACATTTGTCCAGTGAAGTCCACAAAGTATATTGCATGTACAGTAACAGACAGTTACATGACCTACAGCATGGTCAAGCAAGTTAATGTTTCCGACATTTTCCGACCACTTAACAACTGTTGATTTAGAACCACAGAAAGTTACCTCAAGTCGCAAAGAAAACAGAAGCTGCCTCCACTATTCCAGCACCTTTTCAACTTCAACATTTCAACACCTTCAAATCACCTCTGCTTGGTCTAATGCAGTGACCACTAAAAGATACCAAAAACAATTTCATCCAATCAACGTAAGCTAAATATGATGTGGCTGTCCCTGGTTCTGATTTCTCTTAGCGAGCATGTGTGTGTGTGCACGCATCCATGCAAGTAGAAAATTATGTTAACTCACCCTACTTTTAGAGAAACGCCAATGCCATCCTCCTCTCTTTCATGTTTCATGTTTCTTGTTGCCATCCCCTCAGGCCAGGAGCACAACAATTTATGAATTAATGGTTCGATCAGAATCACTGCTATAATCGTTGGCCAGTACGGAGAATTAAGTAAAACCATAAGTCCCAATCCCTATCTCCATCCATGGCTAATTTAGGATAGGGACAATTTTAGTTAGCTAGCTAGCTAGCCACCGGATGACAACAACAAAGTCATTTGATAGCAGACACGCCAAATCCAAGCTTGCATTCACAGTTGAGCTCGCTCAGTTTAGCTCAACGCCGATTGGCACATTTTTAATACTTTTTTTTGTCAAGGGAGGCCAAATGCTCGCTGGCTTCCTTTGCATTCAATGCTACAGGCGGGAACAATGTCATACTCGTTTGGACCAGACAGTATCAGATCAGGCCTACACATAGAAAGACAGAGGAGCGCTGTTTCGCACGATCGGATGCTTTCACCTGTGAGATACATTCAGCCTCTTGCGAATTGAAGGAAAATTATGAAACACAGAGAGACTAAATCTGAATTATTTTTGGGGACCTGGCTTCCTTTGGCATCCATGAATACATGCCACTGAAAGACCGAGACACTCAGTATGTGGTATTGAGTACTACAACACTGATCTATCTATACACAATTCCTGGAAGCTGAAAATGTCCCAGTTCTTCCATGGCCTGCATACTCACCAGACATGTCACCCATTGAGCCCGTTTGGGATGCTCTGGATTGATGTTTTAAGGTATCTGTGACCAACAGATACAGATGTGAAATCCATAGATTAAGGCCAACTGAATGTATTTGAATTGACAGATTTCCTCAAATGAACTGTAAGTCAGTAAAATCTTTGAAATTGTTGCATGTTGCGTTTATATTTTTGTTCAGTGTAAATATTCAATATTCATTCAAATGCTCTTGCTGCAGGATTATTTTCCTATTGTGACGAAATTGGTCAAATTAAGATCCGTCATCTGTAACTGAAATACACTGTGGTTAAAGGTAATTTGGATCAAATGGCAGTGATTATGATCATTATTATAATGAAAAAGAACAGCTTTGTCTCTTATGATGGAAATCAACCTCATTTGAATATTACTCATAGGCTTACTGTATACCAATTTGATGTTGTTATCTTTATGATGACTCATTCACACATACATTCTAACTACCTCCATGATAAACAGTGCAAGACTGCTGATCTGTGATTACCTTTGTCAGCCAACTGTCTGTGTGTTAACTGCAGAGGAAGGGAGATACTGTAGTTACATTACATGTGAAACACAGGAGGTTGGTGGCACTTTAACTGGGGAGAACAGGCTCGTGGTAATGACTTGAGCGGAGTCAGTAGAACAGTATCAAATACATGGTTTCCATGTGTTTGATGCCATTATATTTGTGCCTTTCTGGACATTCTTATGAGCCATTCTCCCTTCTGCCGCCTCCTGTGATGTGATATATAATATAACGAACAGGCTGTATTAATCTCAAGTCTCTCCTCTTCCTCTCCTCCAGACTCCACTGTCCACTCCTCTCCAATCCCGCTGTGTAATCTAGTTACCTCACTAATTATGCGCCAGAGACATTTTTAGCAACTAGGTCGTCGTTGCCATGCAGTCCCTATGACCCGTATAGGCTGACTGATTGTATGTCCAGCCTATAGCCATTAGTTCAGTTCATTTAAGTTCAACTTACTAGGTAGTGCAAAGTTTCCAGACAGTGTCTATACATTCATGTAATGAGGGTTTCCCTGCAGTTTGATGGTGCACAGCACACCCATTCTTACATTAATCTACATCTTTCATTCATATTCATGGACAATAAATCCAACATTCATTCATTTCAAACATTCATATTTTAAATAAACAAAAAGTTTCAATGTCTTATTCTTATTCATCTGTGCTGTGTCTGTATTCATTTGTATGGTTTAGAGATGGAACATTTTCAGGGAGCTAGCATTGGGATGACTATTCATCTAGAGTGTTCATTCTAACCAACTCCTCTTAGGGCTCTGCAATCACAGACACTCCAAACAAATGACTCATCCTCTGCTGGTTGAGTGCCTTGACCCTGACCAGGGTGCCGAGTCTACCCACAGCAGAGGTCATGGCACCATACCAACCTGAATACAAGCTAAGCCTCCTCCTCTTCCCCCCTTTCCCTTACCACCCTCCTATCTGACATTTTAAATAGAGTGCTCCACAGGTAGAGAGAAATCGGCTCCTCTTACCTCTTTCACCAATGTGATTTCTAACTTGATTTATTTATAGATAGAATGGTGACTGATGGTGATTGAGTAAAGCAGAATAATCAAAGAGGTTCTGTCTGAAATGCTAAAAAGGCTTGCAATGAAAAGACAGATTAGCATTCCCAATGAGTGGGCCGCAATGGAAAGTGAGGTGTCTTTTGTTAGTTAGAATGCGTAATGAGTAGCTAAGCTCTATCAAAAGCTTCCTCAACATCAGACCTTGCTGTGAACAACATGTGAGAGATGGGGGGGAGGAGGACATTGTCTATCCATCATATGACATATGACATGAGTGGGAAAGAAAAGCAAGATAACATTTTCACAGGCTCGTCCCGGATCTGTTTGTGCTGTCTTGCCAACTCCAGATCTGGGACCAGGATAGCATTATGATTTCTGAATCCTGACTTTGTCAAAGGAGATATTTA
This sequence comes from Oncorhynchus nerka, assembly GCF_034236695.1. Classification (NCBI taxonomy): domain Eukaryota; kingdom Metazoa; phylum Chordata; class Actinopteri; order Salmoniformes; family Salmonidae; genus Oncorhynchus; species Oncorhynchus nerka. Next base: position 24,032,179 of record NC_088418.1, read on the forward strand.
GGTGTGCCTTGGGTCTTTGTTCTGTTCGTCCCCGTTTGTGGTTTGACAAGCTGCTGCTGTGTGACATTCTAGCCCAGTGAAACAAAGGCTCGACAATGATCTTTTGATACAATGACAATGTATGGTGGTAACACACAATGACAATGTGCCAATGCTATTAATCTTTGCCTAAATTACATTTGAGTTTCAGTGAATCGGAAACAGGTATCGCCTTTGTCAACTTACATGTCACTGAGGCCATACAGATAGTGGAGGATGACCAGTCAAGTCTCCATTTTAAGATAGACTCTGCCAGTGTCCTTACTCTCCGAGGGGGACACCAGCTCCAGTTACTTCTCTGACCATGTGAGGCTGGTCGCCTGAGACAGGGCACTCACTGACACCATGTGACCACTCTGTGTCACATGTCACTTTCGCCACCTCTCAAGGTGGAAAGGTTAGGGTACCTTTGAGATTACAAGTGTCTTATCAAACATTTGAAAGGTATAGCTAGTTTAAAATGACAAGTCTACATGAATTTGCATTACCAAACCCATTCCACCTCTTACTGAATAAGAACTTGGTAAATTGTTTTCATGGAGCATAGTCTTACAACAATGTTTGGAAACAGTCACTGATATCATGATTTATCAACTCTTCAAGTCAGCCATATATTGTTCTGTACCAAAACAAAATATGATTAAACAGCAGCCTTTATATAAAATTGTATTTTTTAAGACCTCATCAACGTTCATAATCAGCTATATACAACACCTCTCATGTTGCAGTAAGCACTACTGAGTTTTTCTCTCTCTCAAATACAGAACTACAAAGAGGCTAGGTTGTGTTTCCTCTAATGGCCGCCGGTGGTCACGGTTCCCTTGCAGACCACATGTTTCGGCTCAGTGTCCCCCTGGCTAGCTGGGTCTTTTTCCATTTTTGCCTGATGAGCCTAGCGCTGGCTTAGCCAATCAGCACGGCCTTCTCCTCACTTTCACCTTGGGTGCTAAGTTGATATGGCCCTCTGCCTACCCGTCTCCCTTCCTCGCTTTGTCACCGGTTGCCCCCTAGCCACCTCCCCACCTCTCTGCCCCCCCATGGGAGACAAAATAGGGCCCAGCCCAGGGAAGATGTAAACCAAGCTACCACAACACCAGCTCGCCCTAATTCATTATTCATTCCCCAACTTTAATGAGTTTTCCATCCACTACACACCACTATCATCTGCAATTAATGGAAAATACTGTACGTTTTGTGTCCAATTGCTTTAATTTAGTTGTGGCCCACACAATATGTTATGTAACAGTATGAAGTTGAGGAAAGAGGAGGAAGTGTGTAATGGACCAGGAAGTACAACTTGAGGTGACATTTTTCAGCAGAGGGATGGCCATAGAAATGGGAAATGAAGAAACATGAACAGGCAAAGTAAAGGGGTCTTATCACCCCTTTCTTTATCACTTTGAGTCATGCATTGTCATAAAAAAATGGAAGAAACTCAGAAATCATAAAGGCTTACCTTGGTATGGGAAAATATAATACTATTACTGTAACAGTTCACTGTAGTTCACTTAATTACTTAATTGTAATAATAGTTATATATTGTGTCAAATAAGGGTGCTGTGGCCTGTAAGAATAGCAGAACTCTTTTTGGTGCACTGTAAAAACAAATATGTTGATTCAACATACAATTGTTAGGCCACCAGCAGCGATAGGATTGTTAGTTTGCTCAACACAATAGAATTTAAGTTGATTCAACATACAATTAATTATAAGGAAACCAGTTGCAATAAGTTTGTGAGTTTGCACAATATTTGGGTATACAGTGCACTTTGAAAGTATTCAGACCCCTTTAATTTTTCTACATTTTGTTACGGTCAGCCTTATTCTAAAATTGGTTAAATTGTCCCCCCCTCCCTCTAATCAAACACGCAATACCCATAAAGCAAAAACTATTTTTTAGAAATGTTAGCAGATTTATAAAAAATAAAAAACTTAAATATCACATTTACCTAAGTATTCAGAATCTTTACTCAGTACTATGTTGTAGCACCTTTGGCAGCGATTACAGCCTCGAGTCTTCTTGGGTATGACGCTACAAGCTTGGCACACCTGTATTTGAGGAGTTTCTCCCATTCTTCTCTGCGGATCCTCTCAAGCTCTGTCAGGTTGGATGGGGAGCGGTGCTGCACAGCTATTTTCAGGTCTCTCCAGAGATGTTCGATTGCTCTGGAGCAGGTTTTCATCAAGGATCTCTCTGTACTTTGAACTGTTTATCTTCCCCTCGATCATGACTAGTCTCCCAGTCCCTGCTGCTGAAAAACATCCCCACAGCATGATGCTGCCACCACCATGCTTCATCGTAGGGATGGTGCCAGGTTTTCTCCAGACGTGACGCTTGGTATTCTGGCCAAAGAGTTCAATCTAGGTTTCATCAGACCAGAGACAGACCAGAGAAACTCCAAGTCACTGGCTCCGCTACCATAAAGGCCTGATTGGTAGAGTGCTGCAGAGATGGTTGTCCTTCTGGAAGGTTCTCCCATCTCCACAGAGTAACTCTGAAGCTCTGTCAGAGTGACCATCGGATTCTTGGTCACCTCCCTGACCAAGGCCCTTCTCCACCCGATTGTTCAGTTTTGCCGGCTCTAGGAAGAGTCTTTGTCGTTCCAAACTTCTTCCATTTAAGAATGATGCAGGTCACTGTGTTCTTGGGGACCTTCAATGCTTCAGAAGTTTTTACTAACAATTCTCTACGAACAATTCCTTCGACCTCATGGCTTGGTTTTTGCTCTGACATGCACTGTCAACTGTGGGACCTTATATAGACAGGTGTGTGACTTTCCACATCATGTCCAATCAATTGAATTTACCACAGGGGGACTACAATAAAGTTGTGGAAACATTTCAAGGATGATCAATCGAAACAGGATGCACCTGAGCTCAATTTCGAGTCTCATAGCAAAGGGTCTGAATACTTATGTAAATAAGGTAATTCTGTTTTTTATTAAAAATACATTTGCAAAAATTTCTTCACCTGTTTTTGCTTTGTCAGTATGGGGTATAGTGTGTAGATTGATGAGGAAAACAATTCATTTTTATCCATTTTAGAATAAGGCGGTAACTAACAAAATGTGGAAAAAGTGTCCGAATGCACTGTAGCTGAACCAACCAACATGAATTCTCAAATTGATTTGTATTTTCACTCAACATTGCATTTTGGGTTGAGTGAAAATACAATTCAACTTGAGAATTGTTTTTATTGTAATCTTATTTGTATATTTTGCAGTGTAAAATGTAACTCTATGACAATAAATTACATATATCATAAGGCCTTTTTTTAAGGGCCTAGTTACACCCTAATGCAATGGTCTGAGACTCCTGCTTTACAGGCACATCAAGCCTGCAAGTCACATTATGCTGGTTTGCAAAGTGATGTGGGTATTTCCATGGTTACAGAATTGTTATCACTTTAAAATGTATGCCAAACAAAATCCATTGATTTCAAAGTTTAACAAACCTTATATCTCTGCACACAATCACTAATTTTAAAACATTTACAAATACACATTTACTTGAAAAGTGCAGATTGAAAGAGTTGTATGGTTTGTTCGTCTGAAAATTCAGAGTTCCTGTATAACTCCGATCCACACTGAATGGCCCGTGTGTAATTCATGTTGGAATCTAGCCAAATATCCAACAACTGGAACTTTTAATCACTCAACTTGCACTGAGAATAACTGCCAGGATAGATAATTGATTCTTTGTTGAGCCAACCAAAATCATATAAACTGGAACAGCCATCTCAGTAACGTGTGTAAAAAGTCAAACTACTAAGAGATTGGATTAGTTTGGAAAAATGTATGTTATTTATGTTTGTGTAGTGTAAGATTAATCAACCAATCAATGTACATGCAAAAACACAGATTAAAACTAACAATTCTGATAATCAACCTGCAATAGAGCATGCTGGGAAAAATGGTAATGATGGGCGTGGTTTTGAGGGTTTTTGAGCAAACATTATTTTGTCATTTTACTCAACAAACTTTTTCAAATTCAGCTCACTTCGAGCAGTTTGTTCAATAAACAAACTTTAACACATGAGCTCAAATTCTTGTTCTTTTGAAATCCACTCAACTCACAGAAAAATGCTGATCAAGCAATTGGTGAAGTTGGCTTTTTTACAGTGTGCTATATTTAACCCTTTTCAACAGTTCTGTAAAGAACCATAAAACAAGTTTATTTATAATCTATATAGCACAAAAAAGGATTCTGCCATCGTTTCAACCCGTTTTTGGTATTACAAATAACTGTTTTTTAATGGTTCTTTATATAACCTTTATGGTGCCATAAAGAACCCTTTTCTTAAGGTTCTGTATAGAACCAGTCTCAAACTCAAAGGCTCCCCAAATAACCTTTTGAAGAAACATACAGGGTTCTTTATTCTGGTTAGTCATATTATATTGGGGGTGTTCAAGTTGTAAGTCTACTAAAGGCAACTACAGACGACTACGGACAGAAGTCGACAAGGGCGATGCATCTGCGACAGCTGAAAGTTGCACACTGTAGTGGTTTCCCAACAGCAAAGCTCAGGTCAATATAGCAGTGTGAACGTAGCTGGCCTTGTTTCAAAAATGTTTTCTTTATAATGTCTAAATAAATATGTATCTAATCCCCAAATCACATTCTGTCAATGGCGTGCGTACTGGGAGGGGAGTCAGGTGCAGGAGTGCAGAGAGTGAACAGGCACACACTTTATTTAGGCAGGAGAAACCAACAGACGGACGCCACTGCGTCGAAACCTCCAGCCAATGCAAAAGTGCCAACGTGCAAACAGTCACAATGTCACGCCCTGGCCTTAGTTATCTTTGTTTTCTTTATTATTTTGGTTAGGCCAGGGTGTGATATGGGTGATTTATGTGTTTTGTCTTGTCTAGGGGTTTTTGTAGATTTATTACATTTACATTTACATTTAAGTCATTTAGCAGACGCTCTTATCCAGAGCGACTTACAAATTGGTGCATTCACCTTATGACATCCAGTGGAGCAGCCACTTTACAATAGTATTTATGGGGTTGTGTTCAGTTTAGGTGTCTAGGTAAGTCTGTGGTTGCCTAGATTGGTTCTCAATCAGAGGCAGGTGTTTATTGTTGTCTCTGATTGGGAACCATATTTAGGCAGCCATATTCTTTGGGTATTTTGTGGGTGATTGTTTCCTGTCTTTGTGTTTTATGCACCAGTTAGGACTGTTACGGTTTTCACGTTTATTGTTTTGTAGTTTGTTCATGTTTGAGTTTTCTTATTAAAGAACCATGAACTATAACCATGCTGCGTTTTGGTCCGCCTCTCCTTCCCAGGAAGAAAACCGTGACAGAATCACCCACCACAACAGGACCAAGCGGCGTGGTGAAAAGCAGCAACAGCAGGAGAGGCAGCGGCAGCAGGAGAAGCAGCCAGCATCACAAGACTCATGGACATGGGAGGACGAGTTGGACGCAAAAGGACCCTGGGCAGAGCCAGGGGAATATCGCCGCCCCAAAGCAGAGCTGGAGGCAGCGAAAGCAGAAAGGCGGCATTACGAGGAGCAGGAGAGGCAGCGATGTCAGGATTTCGGGACATGGGAGCACAATCTGGACTATACAACTTGGGAAGAGATAGACAGGTGGGCGGTAGTTTGTTCATGTTTGAGTTTTCTTATTAAAGAACCATGAACTATAACCACCCTGCGTTTTGGTCTGCCTCTCCTTCCCAGGAAGAAAGCCGTGACACACAATAATATTGTATAAACACAATAACATACCTCGTGAAATAAAACACGGAATAAACGCATACCAGAAAAGAGTGTCAACATAGACACGTAACACAAAACAATCTCACACAAAGACATGAGGGGGAACAGAGGAATAAATACATGTAGTGTGATTGGGGAATGAAAACCAGGTGTGCAGGGAACAAGACAAAACAAATGGATAAATGGGGCGGCGATGGCTAGAAAGCCGGTGACGTCGACCGCCGAACGCCGCCCGAACAAGGAGTGGGGCCGACTTCGGCGGAAGTCGTGACACATACTCACAAACTAAAGCCATATGTGTGTACATTGTAAAATCAAATTGGTGAGAGAGATGGTCTCATTACATAAATTTGTATATATCTTTTATATACATGAATCACGTCAAAATTCACATATTTGGTCAGATCAGAGGAAGATGTGAAGCGAGAGGATTCACTCACACCAAAACCTGTCCACGATAAGCAAACCGCCTGCCTTCCTGCCTTTGGGACATTGACTCCCATTGTAGTGTCTCCCACTAGCCAGAAACAACTGCAGAAACTTGAAGCTGACTTCATCAAAACCTGCATGACCTTTGATGACATGTTTTTTGTAAAGTTCATGCAGTCGACATGAAAGCGCAAGTCAGACAAATTTTATCCCGTAATGCAACACACTTTGAAAAGCAGTGACCATCTAGACAAAATTGATCCGCTCAAACGAGCCCATTGTTTTATGGTTAATTGATATTCCAAATGTGTAATTACCAACTGGGAAAAAATGGTTGAATTCAATGCGATGATGTTGAATCAACGAGGAAAAATGATTGGATTTTTAAAAAAGTCATCAAAATAAGGGAATTCTTTATTTTTTTATCTAAATCCAATGACATCTGTGTCCCGTGGTTATTGTGCTAGTTGACAAGTTGAATCAAGTGTGCAACTTCTGGAATAGATCAAATACATGGAAAATCTGGGGGTCCACGAGGAGAGGTTTGAGAACCCATGATTTTAGACAACAGTTCTTAATTGACACAAGGACTTACGATCAAGACACCGTTATCAAGACACCGTTACTGGCCGTAATCATGTGCAACAGATTAGATAAACAGAAATGACACTCACTCATGGTTGCACAAAAAGAGCTGCTGGCCTTACATTTTCACTAAAAAAGGATCAAGAAACCTTGACTGGCTCCTAGGCTTCTCTGAGTCATTATGGTTCTTTTTTATTAGGCAAGTCACTTAACAACAACTTATTTTTACAATGATGTCCTACCCCAGCCAAACCCTAACAACACTGGGCCCCTATGGGACTCCCAACGACAGTTGGTTGTGACACAGACTGGAATCAAACCAGGGTCTGTAGCGATGCCTCTAGCTCTGAGATGCAGTGCCTTAGACCACAGCGCCACTCGGGAGCCCTACATAGAACCATCACTCTTGCCAAATAACTATTGACGAACCCTCTTTTCTAAGTGCTTAGAGCACCATATTGTCTTTAACCTTGAATTGACACAAAAGTAGATTTTGCCCATAATATCTTATAACACCATGACAATCTACTCAGCGGTCTTATCATATCTGAAAAGACTTCAGTGGATATATGAATGACCCTCTACAGCCCTCTTTTCCTTTTACACTAAGGGTCTGTATAAGCTTTCACTGCCGCGCTAATAGATCGTGCGTCAATCACACTGAGAATATGCTTGTTTACATACAACGGTCATGAAAAGGAGGCCACCTAAATATTTAATGGCTTCTTCGAGTTACCCATCGAACAGTCACCTTGTGACCCAGCTCTGGATTGTACTTCAAGAGAGCCGTGGCGTCATTGTTAAACACCTCCGACTGTTTGTTGGTCTCGGACTCACATCATCAACATATACATATGTCTGTGATTTACACAGACTCCCATTATCTCTGGACACATCACTGTCCACATTCCTTTATCGCACAGTTTGGTAGCACACCCTTGGCTCAAAATACAGTATCTATACTGTATGTGAGACTGTAAATGTTATTATACATACATATACATATTACACAAAAAGCTTGAGGCATGCAATGTAGTTGTTCAGGGATAACACTTTTGAACTATAGAAGTTTACTGCTCTGTCATGGGCTTGTGCAAAGTCACTGTATGGATGTACACAGTCATGTATAATATCAGCAACTGTTTACTAAGAATGCCGCTCACAGTACGGCAATCTATCTTCTCCGAGTAAGGACCTGATCCACGCTTGACGGTGATAATGTCACAGGTTGCCGTCTCTGACCTGCAGCATCCCCTGCTAGCACAGCCAAGTTATCGTTTCCTAGAGGAGAGTTCAACTACTACAGACGCTGTCACTCCCAAGGTCTATGCTGTTGCACCCACAGGGGCTACAATGGTCTGGGTCGTGTTCATTACGTACCAAATGGAAGAAAATGGAAGAAAACAAGAAGGGACTATTCAGATGATGACAGTTTAAAATACAAGTAAAACAAAGAAGAGAGTAGGAGGGAGAGGAGAGGTTCATATAAATGCTGGTTCAGAGGGAGGGTAATTAAATGCTTAGTCATAGAACAGTAGCTCTGGGTTTTTGTGTTTCATTTCCTATTGTATCACTTGAAAAAGAAGAAGAGAAGAAGAGAAGAGGAGAGCAGCATAAAAACTGGTCACACTTTATTTGGATAATCCGGATGTTCGATCTGTAGATGCTCTACAGATGGTCATACTATCAACAAACTATCTTGATAAGCAACTGCTTGCTAAGGTTACGGTTAGGTTTAGGATAAGGGTAAGGGGATGGAAGATCCAAATGAAGTGTTACCTAAAAACATATACATATGATTGCCCATTCTCCTGAGTGGTGCAGCGGCCTAAGGCACTGAATCTCAATGCAAGAGGCGTCACTGCAGTCCCTTGTTCGAATCCAGGCTGTATCACATCCAGCTTGATTGGAAGTCCCACAGGGCGGAGGACAATTCGCCCGGTGTCGTCTGGGTTTGGCCAGGTAGGCCGTCATTCTAAATAAGAATTTGTTCTTAACTGATTTGCCAAGTTAAATAAAGGTAAAAATATATATATTTTGACAGGACTATTCTTGTTAGTTCAAATTATTAAGTGTCACTATTTGAGAAGGTATGGTCACACAAATTTCCAAAGTGGCAAAGGATCGGATGGATATTGTCATTTATCAGCGTAGTAACCCCCCTCCCCAACACACACACACAAGCTGTCCATGACAGAAATTGCTCACACACCTCTTGTTGACGGAGAGATCATTTTGCAGTTTTAAAACGTATTTCCTGTAATTCTGAACATTTTGCCATGGGGCTGAGCTGAGAGAAAATGTTCCCATTTTAAAACGAATTTCATGCAATTCTACACATTTTGCCATGTCTTATGTGTGTTCATATGTTCAGTAGCGACCAGTCATTTAGGGCAGGTGGGGCAGGCATTAAAAACAGCCAGTGGAAAATATGGAGAGTAGGGGTTGGTAATGTTCTCTAGTTTCGCCGAGATTGGCTCATTGTTCTGTCAGTCATGGGGAGACCACGTCACCGCAAAATCTACGACTAGAGCTCAAAAATTCAAGCCCCTTGGGTGCTGCCACAGAGTTACATTAGAAGTGCCCATCCAAGAAGGCTCAAGGTCATTGGCCACAGATAAAATTACATCAAATCACGTTATATCCACCGTAGCTTTGATTGGACATCATACTTTCAAAATCTTAGCTAGCAAGCTAGCAGTCATCATCATGAATCAAGTCAACAATCTACTGGCAAATCCTTTTCAATTCTTGTCATATGAAGAGAAATTAGAGATAAAACGTATCGGTGTTCATCGGCCATTGGACATAAATATTACATGACAGGTTGGAAATCGCATATTCAACAATGAGTGGTTTGGAAGGAATCAGTGGCTAACTGCATGCATTGCAAAGCAATCACTAGCCTGCTATTCAGTGGAGTGGGTGTGTGGTCCAAGTCTGGATTTAAGCGTCTCTTTTCCAAGTTTAAAATTATGAACATTCAACATTGGCCATGCTGTCAATCCAGCATGACTATGGCCACACTCAAAACAACTGGAACCTCAGAACTGGGAAATTTCAGACTTCAGTGAGTTCAAGAAAACTGGGAACTCGGAAAAATACGTTTTGAACGGTAATCCAACTCGGAATTGCAAGTCGGGAACTCAGGCCGCTTTCTAGAGCTCCAAACCTGAAGATCACTGACATCATCATGATTCGACTTTGTTTTTTTCAGAGTTCCCAGTTGTCTTGTTAGCACCATAAATCCAGAGAATGCCAGACTTTGATGATAAAGTTTGATGACAAAATTTGCCCACGAAGGACCGCCGTGCCGCCACCTTCCTGTTCAAGCAAGTACAGCATAAGGTGAGTCCAAAGATGTCTTCGATGTTGCTGCATAAATTATGTAATATCTCAGGGAGATATGTATACTCTAGTTAAGAAAGTAATACTAAGTGTATGTTGTGTAGTAAGCTGTTAGTAGCCCATGTTCCTCACCCTAATAATTTGGTCCCTTTTCCCCTCATAACTTAGCCTACTGTTCTGACTTGGTGATGTCCATGTAGCCTATAGCCTGTTTTAGAGTAATGTCATCATCGAATATTGTAAGTGCTTTCGTTGTCTACTTATATGCCCCCTTTAATTATCCCATGGTTCTGACTTCGTGTACAGGGAGAATAATGTAAGAACAGCCCATGTTCTGAATTCTGTCGCTGTACATTTCAAAAGTGTTAAACAAATAGTTAATACGTTATGGGTTGCCTCTTATCCGCTCCACCCCCCCTTATGTCATAGTTTGTACATCTCATTTGCCAGTAGAAACCACATTTTTCTAAGCAAAGTCAACCATATTAACTATATATTTTTTTAAAGGCAGTAAATGAGGCTGAATGAACTGTTTCGCTGCCAGACAATGATCTGCTGATAGCCAGGTGGAGCAGTGGTAAGTTGTTAGGACTGTTGTTGGGACAGCTTTATGTGGGCCCTAACAGTTTGTGGGGACCGTTTGTCACCGTTCTAGTGCAATTCATGTATTGTTTAGTGTTGCGATGTCTAAATAAAATAAAAAAATGTTTTTTTGCCCCACCAAGATTTACATGCTAAAATCGCCACTGCATATGATATATTTTTTAAATGTAATTATTTATTTATTTATTTCACCTTTATTTAACCAGGTAGGCTAGTTGAGAACAAGTTCTCATTTGCAACTGCGCCCTGGCCAAGATAAAGCAAAGCAGTGTGACACAGACAACAACACAGAGTTACACATGGAGTAAACAAGAAACAAGCCAATAACACAAACAAATCAATGGCACAGTAGAAAAAAGAAAGTCTATATACAGTGTGTGCAAAAGGCATGAGGAGGTAGGCAATAAATAGGCCATAGGAGCGAATAAATACAATTTAGCAGATTAACACTGGAGTGATGAATGAGCAGATGATGATGTGCAAGTAGAGATACTGGTGTGCAAAAGAGCAGAAAAGTAAATAAAATAAAAACAGTATGGGGATGAGGTAGGTAGATTGGGTGGGCTATTTACAGATGGACTTTGTACAGGTGCAGCGATCAGTTAGCTGCTCAGATAGTTGATGTTTAAAGTTGGCGAGGGAAATAAAAGTCTCCAACTTCAGCGATTTTTTTTTGCAATTCGTTCCAGTCACTGGCAGCAGAGAACTGAAAGGAAAGACGCCCAAATGAGGTGTTGGCTTTGGGGATGACCAGTGAGATATACCTGCTGGAACGTGTGCTACGGGTGGGTGTTGTTATCGTGACCAGTGAACTGAGATAAGGCGGAGCTTTACCTAGCATAGACTTATAGATGACCTGGAGCCAGTGGGTCTGGCCGGGGTTGGAGTAGCCAGGAGGAAGGCATGGCCAGCAATTGAGAGATGCTAATTGAAATGTTCGATTATCATGGATTTATCAGGGGTGACCGTGTTACCTAGCCTCAGTGCAGTGGGCAGCTGGGACGAGGTACTCTTGTTCTCCATGGACTTTACAGTGTCCCAAATGCTGAAGCATTACAACAAAGTAAGCATTAAGTTAAAAGCCCAACTGAGTTCCTAAACTTGGGTGGGCTTTATTTTTTATTTTTTATTTTAAGACCCGCGGTAAGCACCATAGTGAGAGAGAAAAACCACAGCACATTACCAATGGGGTATTGATGGGGTTCTTCTAAGCAAACTGATTTCTGGTCTTAGTCAATCCTCTCTCTGGCGCTCTCTTCAAAAACACTGTTTCCTTATCTTTCATTGCCTGCTCCCTCCCTCCCTCCTTTTTTTTAGTATTCTTCCCCTCATTCATTCCCCCAGGGTTTCTCTGAAATCTCTTAAATAATAGACACCGAGTGAAGGGCTTTGGGGGCGTGTGATGGATCGCCCTCCTTCTCTTTCCAGGCCGCTTATGTTCTTGTTGTGCTCCCTACTACTTATCCATCATCCCTGTAATGCCACATTGCTCTCAGGCGAGAGTGTCTAAACACCTATATTTACATCAGGCAAGCATGAAAAGACAGCTTTTCCTTATGATTCGCTTTCTGGGACTTTTATTTTGAAAATCTCCAATCCCCTGAGGTCTGTCTCATCTATCATGTTTGTGCATAAAAGCCATTCCCTGACAGACAGACCTGGACGTGCCCATGTATGGCCAAATACTATAGTTGAACATGAATGAACTGCCAAACTATTACCTGTAACCTGTATGGCCTTAAACATAACTTTACATGTAAAAGTCACATTCTCAATGTAAAGCTGAGGTATGCCACACAGCACTTATTGGCCCCGTTGGTCACTCATAATAATGGAAAAATGATGGAGAAATAGTAGTCACTCTTGCTTATATGATTTAAGACTGTGTAAGACTAAAGGAATTATTATCACAATGAGTTTCAATAAATAACCTGTATTCAACTACCAGTAATTTACACCAGACAAGCCTGAAGGAACACAACAAATCATGTAATGTCCATTTGTTACCAGTCCAGTCCTCTTCTCTTCTTGAATAGAGTGCCACTGGCAGTTATATTAGCTTTGTGTCAGACAAAGCTAATATAAATGTTACTCTATACAAGACAAAGACAGAATGTCAAGTTCACAAAACCTGCTTTAGTAACTTTTATCACAAAAAAAGCAGCAATGTTTTCAAAAGTCTAATCAGCTGTCTATCTCTGAGTGAATCTAATTTTGAACACAGTTGAAATGACCCTGTCTCGACAAGTTCAGGCAGCATTTGACGTAATCTTCTTGCACCATGTTGGGTGTTGAAGGTGATTTTTAGATTTTTATAAGAGATTTAGCCACAGGTATCCAGAATGCACAGCACGGTCTGTACCAGAGAGGGGTCAAGACAGCACAGAAAATAAAGGACTCATATTGCACTCACTATAATTTCATCACTATGGTAATTCATCAAAAGCAGCATAAGAAAACCCAAAACATAAGCAAAAGCAGGCATCATATGCCTACCTGGAGTGTAGGACGAGAAGTCATTTTTAGTCTACTCTCTCGTGAATTGAGATGCAGGTCTTCAATGTCACTGTGCAACCTTGAAACAACAATATTAATCTTCAAAAATCCCAAAGTTGGCTTTCTTTTAAATCTCAGAGAACAGTTGAATAAGCTTGTCCTCTGTTTGCCACATCAGCGCAACCAAACCCTCACTGACCTCACTACCACGAACTAGCTTGTTGTGACCCCTAGTGGCCATTAGAAAGGTTTTGTAAATCGATGTTTTCACATACACTAGCGGTACTGATTGTAGGCGTGGGAATCCCCCTATCTCCCTATCAACAATCACCCCATGTTGAAGCATAATATGATTTCGTTTATGGATGACTGCATGCACAAATAAATCTTCAAATCCCATATGTATAACTCAGCAAAATGTATTCTGTCAAGTCTCTCAGTCAGAACAAAATCTCATGACAGGCAAAGAACTGTCTTTCTAGTCCAGCTCAAGCACAATATTTGGTACTATTTGCTGGTCATTCTAAGTAAAAACATTTGATTGAAACATATGCCGAGAAGTTTTCGTGCCTCACGTTGCTAGGTAACGACAGCTGTTACCATGGGAGAGAAGTCCCCGGATAGAGACATTGTAGCTGATTGTAGTTCTTTAACTACAGAATAGTGTCATCAACATTGATTTTCCCATTCTTATATTAGCCGGGTAGAATGGTGGACTACAGTAGCTACTTCGCCTACAACTCGTCATGACAATGGCTGTATGAGTTGGTGCCAGAGTTGGTATTTCAAGCGGTGTGGCAGTGGCACTTTGAAAACTTTGTGAGAGATGTCACAAACGAAGCTTTGTGATACATTTTAGGAATGGCATTTGCTAAGAAACGACATGTTGCCACAATGGAAATTATGTCGCGAAAGCACCAGCGACAGGTAGGCTAATTATGACATACTATAATGGAATGTTTCGGGGATATTGGAATGTTTCAAATCATTCCGTGTGGATACAATTGCATCGCACATTGGCGCGCGCAGGTTTTGCAGTGGGTTCGTGTGTTTTAGACACATATTTCAAAGAGTTTAGACTTAAAAACATGTTATATCCGCTGTATAACCACTGCCTCTAGCTTGACGTTACTTATTTAATTGACAATTTCCTAAATTAAAAATGGAACGCTTAAAACAGGTAGGCTATGCTTTGTTTTGATAACTAAATTATGCATACAACATAAGTGTGTTTGTGAATGTAATGGCCAGAGAGCCTTGCTCAGCTGAGTGAGAGTTTCTATTTGAACTGCAGATGGAGGATGATTCTATATATAACATGAGTCATGCAAGAGGACTACCTGGTCTCCCACCTCAGCCCCAGGCCTCTAGTGAAGAACCGTCAGAGCTTTACCAAGTAAGACCTTTATGTAAAGAAGCCAGTCCCTAAAGTGCTATTGATTGGTGGGAAATGATTATTAGTGTGTTCCTTTGTGTGCATACCTACTAGGACAATTCCATGTCATTCCTGCAAGTTAACTCATTACTTTTAAATGGTTCCAGATTGTTCTCAGGCACAGCCATCACCCACCCATCCTCCAGAACACCTCTTGGACTCTGGCTGTCCCTTATAAGGAACAACGGCACCATCGCACCCCCAGTGAGTGCATTGGGAACAACTACAGCCCCCAGGCTCGTCACCTGAAGATCAGAAACCTACAGAGGAGACCTGGAACCGTCAAAGACTCACTTGGGGATGTACCTGCACCTTGTATCCTTTTGACATTTTCATATGTGAATCATTCTTATTCTGATTCATCCCACTGTTGCTACTTTGCTGACCACCTGATCGGTGCTGAATTGAGTGGCATCAAAACAATAATATCCAAAACAAGATCAAATGTTCTATCTTAATTCTTATTTTAGCATCTAGCCCAGCTGAGAAGAGAAAGAGACTCACCCCCAGGGGATGGTAAGATACCTATCAAATACATCAACATTAAGTGTTGACCACTAAAATCTGGACAAAGGGGTGTCATTGAAGTGGTCTTTGTAATGCTTTGTCATCTCAATCCCAGGGATTCAGCTCCTGACACCTCGATCTCACCTGGACTTAAGTTCAGCCCCAGAGAGCCTCTGCCCCCCATCAGCCGACCTCTGACTCCCAAACAGCAGCTGGACATCATGCGGCGCCAAGAGGAACAGATGTGGCCTTTTGAGACAGAACCTACAGAAAGAGACCTGGAGGTAAGCATCCAGAATAGAATAGACAAGGAAATAGAATAGATAGGGAAATAGAATGGAATATGGAAGGAAATAGAATAGAGAAGGAAATATTATATATTATATAGAATTACATAGAATGTAACCGAATAGAGGAGAATAGAATAGTGGGAATAGAATAGAGCAGGCAATTAGAATAGTATAGCCTCCAGTCCATTCAACCAATTTAGTCAGTTAATTGTTCCATTGCTTTCACTCTTTTGGCAGCTTGTTCATTTTGGATGTATACTTGATGTGAAGTGTTTTGCTGATTTCTACAGAGGTACGTGTACTACATTAGTAACGGCGTCCACAGCCCAATGCTGGCCCACCAGCCCCCCCAGCAGATTAAGAACATAATGAAGCTCCTGCCCCCTGGCATTCAGGACAGCAGCAGGAACATGGAGATACTGAAGGGGAATCTGCTAGATGAGGTCAACAAAGACTACGGCTTCAGTCTCAAGAAGAGCATAGGTGAGCAATACTACCAGTAGCAGGAGAATTTGTTACATGACTGCAATGTTTCTTACATGTACCGCAATACTACTTTCATTTATTAATACACTACTTGTAATGAGTGTACTAATAATGTAGATAGTCATTTTAATTTTACTATCCAGCAACAACTGAAAATAATATAGCCTATACATATTTGCAAACATTCCTATCAAAGCAATGTGGTTGTCTATCAAATCACCCTTCCCCCACTGAAAGTTCCCTTGCCTCCATGTTTTCTGTCTCCCCTCTTGGATCCAACCAGTTGACTACATCCTGAGGGACCCTTCGGAGAGGCAGCGTCTGTTCATCTCCAGCATCCCCAGGCCCTTCCCCAGGAGGGTGATCCGAGGGCCCGTCCCCTGGGCCTGCAATTACAGCCAGGCCCACACCTGGCAGAGCCAGCACCTCTTCACTCTCAACCCCATGATGTTCCACCTGCAGAACCTCTGGGTGAACAGGTAGCCTAGTAGCCTGAGCAAAGACGGACTTAAAATGAGCATCAACTGCAACCGTTTCCATTTTGTGTCAGGGTTTGTAGTTCCAGTAAACTAGGTAACAAAATGGTTTGCGTAGGTTTACATTCCCCAAATCACAGATCACATTTGGTAGTAGGTCTATATGTGGCAGAATACACTGTTGCTCTGGCAACCAATCTGTTTACCAATCTGTTTAAATAAACTGTTTACAAAAAAAAACATAAGGAAGCAAAACTAAGCTCAGTACCATAAAACAAGCTAAACAATTGTTTAAATGCTCTAAGATCTAATCTCCCTGTGGATCAGAAGATCGAGTTTCAGATACAGTTTCTTCATGGACTTGCCTGAACCTATGCATGGTGCTCTGTTGATCTCCTGTATTAACCTGCATTAGTTGATCAAACCAAGTGAATCACCATGAACCCCTACTGTTAATAACCATGTCTTAAATGTCTCAAATAAGAGTTGATCGGTGTGCGAAATTAAAGTGGACACACAGTTCAGATAATACAAGTTAACCCTTATGTCTCTCTGTCTTTCTTTTCTCATACTTTCAGTTTCTCCTCCTTGAGGTTTGTGAGACTAGGGGACCTTTTCTCTGCCAACTTCCCCCTGCTGCCCACCGAGTTTGAAGACCTGATTCAGAGACAGTGCCAAATCACCAGGGACGACCTGGCTAATAGGTTAGTAACCTACTGTCTTCAGTCAGTCAGGCAGGCAGTTAATCAAACAATCAGTGAAACAGTCAGTCAGCCAGCCAGACAGATGGGTAGACAGTCAGTCAAGTCAACCAATTGGACAGACAGTCAGAGCTTGTAAAACAGTCATTCAGCCAGGTAGACAGACGGGCGGGTTGACATACAGGTCGGCAGATAGGCCAAGGTCTGCATGGCTAATCCCGGTGTTGTAGTGAGTCTCATGTCTTCTCCTTGTTCACTGTGTCATACCCCTGTCGTGTCTTTCTTCTCACTTAAGGATTCCATTGCAACCTGCTGTGTTTAGAGCAAGGGACCAGTAAACATGATTTGTGGCTGAAATATGAGCCTTTGAAATTTCACAGAAATGTGTTGATTAATTTTCTGAGTTTGTGCCTGCTTGGATACCATTGTTCTCTGACAGTTCAGTCTCCCTTGCCAACCACAGTAGAGCCAAAAGAGATCATGTTCTGGCGTGGCGCTGTTGAAATGCCTAAACATTGCACCAGTTGCTAGGTTTCGTCCTTTTTCTGGAGGCGGAAACTACGTCATAGAGTAACATACATACAGGGGACACATATATGTGTCACAACAATACTACACACATACAGGGGACCAGCAAGCAAGCACCTACTGTATCAGACCACTGTCGGCGGCAGAATGCTGGTGGCAACTTTCCTATCAACCACTGGTGGCAAAATGGTGTCACACCGCTGCCAGCAAGCCTCTATTCAATCACCGGGGGCATATACAGTGAACAAAAATATAAAATCAAAATGTAAAGTGTTGGTCCTATGTTACATAAGCTGAAATAAAAGATCCCTGCCATATTATATATGCACAGAAAGCAAATTTCTCTCAAATGTTGTGCACAAATTTGTTTACATCCCTGTTATTGAGCACTTCTCCTTTGCCAAGATAATCCAGCCACCTGACAGGTGTGGCATATCAAAAAGCTGATGAAACAGCATGGTCATTACATAGGTGCACCTTGTGCTGGGGACAATAAAAGGCTACTGTAAAATGTGCAGTTTTGTCACACTACACAATGCCACAGATATTTCAAGTTTTGAGGGAGCGTGCAATTGGCATGCTGACTGCAGGAATGTCCACCAGAGCTGTTGCCAGAGAATTTAATGTTAATCTCTCTACCATAAATCGTTTTAGAGAATTTGGCAGTACGTCCAACCGGCCTCACAATCGCAGACCATGTGTAACCACACCAGACCAGGACCTCCACATCCGGCTTCTGAGACCACAACCGAAAAAATCACACAAACTGTCAGAAACCGTCTCAGGGAAGCCCCTCTGCGTACTCGTTGTCCTCACCAGGGTCTTTACCTTACTGCAGTTCGGCATCGTAACCCACTTAAGTGGGAAGATGCCCACCTTTGATGGCCACTGGTATTCTGAAGAAGTGCGCTCTTCACAGATGAATCCGGTTTCAACTGTACCGGGCAGATGGCAGACAGTGTGTTTGGCGTTGTGTGCGCGAGTGGTTTGTTCATGTCACGGTGGCGCGGTGGGGTTATGGTATGGGCAGGGATAAGCTGTGGACAACGAACACAACTGCATTTTATTGATGGCAATTTGAATGCACAGAGATACCTTGATAAGATCCTGAGGCCCATTGTCGTGCCATTCATCTGCCAGCATCACCTCATGTTTCAACATGATTATGCATGGCCCCATGTCCCAAGGATTTGTACACAATTCCTGGAAGCTGAAAATGACCCAGTTCTTCCATGGCCTGCATACTCACCAAACATGTCACCCATTGAGCATGTTTGGGATGCTCTGGATTGACGCATACGACAATGTATTCCAGTTCCAAATATCCAGCAACTTCGCACAGCCAATGAAGAGGAGTGGGACAACATTCCACAGGCCACAATCAACAGCCTGATCAACTCTATGCGAAGGATATGTGTTGCGCTGGATGAGGCAAATGGTGGTCACACTAGATACTGATTGGTGTTCTGATCTACGCCCCTACCTTTTTTTTTAAGGGATCTGTGACCAATAGATGCGTATCTGTATTCCCATTCATGTGAAATCCATAGATTGGGGCTTAATACATTTATTTCAATTGACTGATTTCCTTATATGAACTGTAACTCAGTAAAATCTTTGAAATGGTTGCATATTGTGTATATATTATTGTTCGGTGTACGTACAACAATCCCTCATGTGGACTATATGAGACCCCGGTGTCTGTGTCTTGCAGGTGGCTGCCACGCTGTGTGTCCCTGTTTGTCACCTACAAGAACCTTTGGCTGCCCCTGGTGCCCCAGAGTGACCACGTGGCCCCAGTCAGTGCCCAGGAGTTCTTCTCCTGCGTGGCCGCCCTCATGTCCCTACAGCTCCGGAGCCTGATCATTGCCTCCCTGCAGGACCTACTCCAGTTCTTCACCCTGCACCAGGTCTGTCTAACCACTCAACTCTGTCAGGGTTCAACCACGGTTCAACTATCTATACAAGGGGTGTCAAACATATGGCCCGGCCCGCAAGCCCATTCAATCCGGCCTGTTGTCCCCGGAATTTTTTTCTTGTGGGACGATCTCAATCGACATTCAAATTACTAAAACCAAATCGAAACTGTGTCAAAATAATAATGGACCTACAGTTGAAGTCGGAAGTTTACATACACTTAGGTTGGAGTCATTAAAAGTTGTTTTTCAACCACTCCACAAATGTTTTGTTAATAAACTATAGTTTTGGCAAGTTGGTTAGGACATCTACTTTGTGCATGACACAAGTCATTTTTCCAACAATAGTTTACATACAGATTATTTCACTTATAATTCACTGTATCACAATTCTAGTAGGTCAGAAGTTTACATACACTAAGTTGACTGTGCCTTTAAACGGCTTGGAAAATTCCATAAAATTACAGTGGGGCAAAAAAGTATTTAGTCAGCCACCAATTGTGCAAGTTCTCCCACTTAAAAAGATGAGAGAGGCCTGTAATTTTCATCATAGTTACACTTCAACTATGACAGACAAAATGAGAGAGAAAAAATCCAGAAAATCACATTGTAGGATTTTTAATGTATTTATTTGCAAATTATGGTGGAAAATAAGTATTTGGTCACCTACAAAAGTTTATCTCAATACTTTGTTATATACCCTTTGTTGGCAATGACAGAGGTCAAACGTTTTCTGTAAGTCTTCACAAAGTTTTCACACACTGTTGCTGGTATTTTGGCCCATTCCTCCATGCAGATCTCCTCTAGAGCAGTGATGTTTTGGGACTGTTGCTGAGCAACACGGACTTTCAACTCCCTCCAAAGATTTTCTATGGGGTTGAGATCTGGAGACTGGCTAGACCACTCCAGGACCTTAAAATGCTTCTTACGAAGCCACTCCTTCGTTGCCCGGGCAGTGTGTTTGGGATCATTGTCATGCTGAAAGACCCAGCCACGTTTCATCTTCAATGCCCTTGCTGATGGAAGGAGGTTTTCACTCAAAATCTCACGATACATGGCCCCATTCATTCTTTCCTTTACACGGATCAGTCGTCCTGGTCCCTTTGCAGAAAAACAGCCCCAAAGCATGATGTTTCCACCCCCATGCTTCACAGTAGGTATGGTGTTCTTTGGATGCAACACAGCATTCTTTGTCCTCCAAACACAACGAGTTGAGTTTTTACCAAAAAGTTATATTTTGGTTTCATCTGACCATATGACATTCTCCCAATCTTCTTCTGGATCATCCAAATGCTATCTAGCAAATTTCAGACGGGCCTGGACATGTACTGGCTTAAGCAGGGGGATACGTCTGGCACTGCAGGATTTGAGTCCCTGGCGGCGTAGTGTGTTATGGATGGTAGGCTTTGTTACTTTGGTCCCAGCTCTCTGCAGGTCATTCACTAGGTCCCCCCGTGTGGTTCTGGGATTTTTGCTCACCGTTCTTGTGATCATTTTGACCCCACGGGGTGAGATCTTACGTGGAGCCCCAGATCGAGGGAGATTATCAGTGGTCTTGTATGTCTTCCATTTCCTAATAATTGCTCCCACAGTTGATTTCTTCAAACCAAGCTGCTTACCTATTGCAGATTCAGTCTTCCCAGCCTGGTGCAGGTCTACAATTTTGTTTCTGGTGTCCTTTGACAGCTCTTTGGTCTTGGCCATAGTGGAGTTTGGAGTGTGACTGTTTGAGGTTGTGGACATGGTGGCAGCGGCTCTGGGTCTCCACCAATGGAACCGGGGATGCTTAGCCAGCTTATCGGGCTTTCACGCCCTAGCTGGCTCAAGAGGTTTCCTTGCCCCGGTTGGCTCGGATGGCGTCCATCCCACGTCGGGCCTCAGCCGGATCGTCAGTTCTTGTTCGCCCAGATGGTCCAGGAGTTTTTGTCTTTTGTTTTATTGGTGACGTCGGGGTGGATCCCACCGCCGATGGAACCGGGGATGCCTAAGCCAGCCCGTCGGGCTTCCACGCCCTGGCTGGTTCGAAAGGTTTTCCTGGCTCAGCGGCTTCCCATCCCACGTCATATGCCACTGGATCATCGGGCTCCCCTTCTTCAGGTGGATTGACAAGCGTCTTGCCTCAGCCGGATTGTCAGGCCTAAGCCGGCTTGCCAGGCTCTCACGCTCCTGCCGGTTCGTCGGGCTTTCATGCCCCATACGGCTTGCGCTGCACCCATGTCTCGGCCGGTTCACCTAGGTGGGACACCGGGCGGCGTCCCAAGAGGGAGGGGTACTGTCACGTCTGCTCCCGCTCTTCCCTTCCCCTGGCGTTTGAGGGCGCCAGATTACCCTGCATCACACGCTCCTGCCATCCATCACCCACACCTGCCTTCCCTCGTCACTCGCATCAGCGTTATTGGACTCACCTGGACTCACTTATCACATGTTCCTTTATTCCCTATATTTGTCTGTTCCCTTGTTCTGTTCCTCGCTGCTGCATTGATTGTTTCTTCTCTTAGTTTCTGTTTGCTGACGCTGTGCCTGTCTCGTTATATGTCTCCGTCATTTATTAAATGTTTACTCCCCGTACTTGCTTCGTCTCTCCGGCGTCATTCCGCGTGACAGTAGATGTCCTAACCGACTTGCCAAAAGTATAGTTTGTTAACAAGAGATTTGTGGAGTGGTTGAAAAATACGTTTTAATGACTCCAACATTATTGTATGTAAACCTTCGACTTCAACTGTAGTTATTCCTCTTGTCCAGATGGGATAGGGCAGTGTGCAGAGTGATGCTGATTGCATCGTCTGTGAGTTTGATACCCCTGATCGAAAGTTACACACATGGTTTACCCTAACTCGATTACACCCGTTTCATCAGACCAGATGCGCTCTACAGGGTAGCCTAGTGGTTAGAGCGTTGGACTAGTAACCGGAAGGTTGCAAGTTCAAATCCCCGAGTTGATAAGGTACAAATCTGTCGTTCTGTCCCTGAACAGGCAGTTAACCCACTGTTCCTAGGCCGTCATTGTAAATAAGAATTTGTTCTTAACTGACTTGCCTAGTTAAATAAAGGTTAAAAAAAATAACACTTGATATAGAAACACAAACTGTGCCTATGTATTTCAATTAGTTCATTATAAAGAAGACCAATGTTATTTTTTCTGTTCTCTATGATTTGTTGGACAGGACGGGAATGACTTTGGTGAAGTGTTTGACGAGATGCGCTTCGTGCAGCCTCAGGTGCTGCTGGTCAAGCTGAGGGTGGAGGAGCCTCGCATTATCTTCCTGCCCAGCCTTCAGGAATGCTGGGAGCTCATCCACCGGGGCTTCATGGAGATCATCAAGAGTGCCCAGAAACTCCCACGGGTATAAAAAAAAAGAACTCTCAGCCTCCTGTCCTTTCAGTTCTTCATGATTAATGTTCAGTTGTTTATCTAATCTGTTCAATCTATTTCTGTAATTAAAACATTTCCAATATTAACAGTTTAAAGTGGCAGTGCCGTCCTGTTTTATGATATTTCCACCCTATGAGGTTGAAATAAAACTCTGAAATTGTGAAAAATATGATAATGCCCTTTTAGTTTAAGAGATTTTGAAAATATATCCTGGAATTACAGCCTGTTTAGATGGGATGGAGTTTTTGGCCCACATGACATCACAATCTGATCAGATTATTCTGACCAATGACCATTCATCTTTTATTTGCATATGTATCCTCATACTTTGAAGTGGTAAGCGGGGTAGGCTCAGAGTCTAAATGATCCTAACCGCACAGACCGATCATTTCAATGGCAAAAGGAGGCTCAGGGAAATAAATGACTAAACAAATATTTTGAGTTATTTTCATGGAAAAAACTCACAGTGATTTATTAAACATATACAGTGATGATTTAAAAAATGTAATAAAAAAAGACTGCATGTGGGCTTTAAAATCGTTTACTCACATTTGTACCCATTGAATGTGACTAATCTGTACTGGTGCTCAGCGTGGAAAGGATTGTGACTGACAGTTTGTCTGGTCTTCTCTGTACAGGTAGAGTGTAACCTGTTCCCAGAAATCCAGGGACAGGGCCTTTATCTGCACTCCGTCAGACCTGATGAGCTGCTGGTCACAGACCTGATCAACAGAGCCAAGAACATCTTCCAGAAGAACACTGTGGGACCAAAGAAGTATGGGGACATAACTAAACCTATACTACCTAAATTTGAGTCAACTATCTGACATTCTACTTTCTTCCAATACTTTTATGTTAACCTGTTTGGTGGATGAAGGTTCATTTAAGAAAATGACTCATTGCAATATTTCAATATGATCTCCAGGTACCTGAACGTGTATAAGAAGTACAGCAACCTACTAGACAACACTGCAAAGCAGGATATAGTGGCGTTCCTCAAAGAAAAACATTCTCTGCAAGGTTTTACTAAGGTAGATTTGCCTCTCTGCCGTCCTTCCTTCAAATACTACTACAGTACCAGTCAAAAGTTTGGACACACCTACTTATTCAAGGGTTTTTCTTAATTTTTTACTATTTTCTACATTGTACAATAATAGTGAAGACATTAAAACTATGAAATAACACATGTGGAATCATGTAGTAACCATAAAAGTGTTAAACAAATCAAAATACATTTTATATTTGGGATTCTTCAAAGTAGCCACCCTTTGCCTTGATTACAGTTTTGCACACTCTTGGCATTCTCTCAACCAGCTTCACCTGGAATGCTTTTCCAACAGTCTTGAAGGAGTTCCCACATATGCTGAGCACCTGTCGGCTGCTTTTCCATCTCAATTGAGGTCTGGCCATCTGATGCAGCACTCCATCACTCTCCTTCTTGGTCAAATAACCCTTACACAGCCTAGAGGTGTGTTGTGTCTTTGTCCTGTTGGAAAACAAATGATAGTCCCACTAAGCGCAAACCAGATGGGATGGCGTATCGCTGTTGAATGCTGTGGTAGCCATGCTGGTTAAGTGTGCCTTGAATTGTAAATAAATCACAGACAGTGTTACCAGTAAAGCACCCCCACAGCATCACACCTCCTCCTCCATGCTTCACGGTGGGAACCACACACGTGGAGATCATCCGTTCACCTACTCTGCGTCTCACAAAGACACTGCAGTTGGAACCAAAAATCTCACATTTGGACTCGTCAGACCAAAGGACAGATTTCCACCAGTCTAATGTCCATTGCTCGTATTTCTTGGCCCAAGCAAGTACCTTCTTCTTATTGGTGTCGGTGTCCTTTAGTAGTGGTTTCTTTGCAGCAATTCAAACATGAAGGCCTGATTCACGCAGTCTCCTCTGAACAGTTGATATTGAGATGTCTCTTACTTGAACTCTGTGAAACATTTATTTGTGTCACGCCTGCCAAGCTGCCTTCATTACGCACACCTGTCACCATCATTTCGCACTGCAGCGCTCATTGGACTCACCTGGATTCCTTAACTTTGTTGATTGCCCCGTCTATATCTGTCTGTTCCTCCGTTGGGTCCCTGTGTCAGCATTATTGTCATTGATGTCATTACTTTCCCTGTTCTGTTTCATGTCCGTTGTTTATTAAATGTTTACTCCCTGTACTTGCTTTTCGTCACCAGCGTCGATCCTCACAATTTGGGCTGCAATTTCTGAGGCTGGTGACTAATGAACTTATCCTCTGCAGCAGAGCTAACTCTGGATCTTCCTTTCCTGTATCAGTCCTCATGAGAGCCAGTTTCATCATGATGGTTTTTTACAACTGCACTTGAAGAAACTTTCAAAGTTCTTCAAATTTTCCAGATTGACTGACCTTCATGTGTTAAAGTAATGATGGTCTGTTGTTTCTCTTTGTTTATTTAAGCTGTTCTTGCCCTAATATGGACGTGGTCTTTTACCAAATAGGATCATCTTCTGTATACCACTCCTACCTTGTCACAACACAAATGATTGGCTCAAACGCATGAAGAATAAAATACATTCCACAAATTAACTTTTAACAAGGCACACCTGTTAATTGACATACATTCCAGGTGACTGCCTCATGAAGCTGTTTGAGAGAATGCCAAAAGTGTGCAAAGCTGTCATCAAGGCAAAGGGTGGCTACTTTGAAGTGTCAAATATAAAATATATTTTCATTTGTTTAACACTTTTTTTGGTTCCTACATGATTCCGTATGGGTTATTTCATAGTTTTGATGTCATTACTATTATTCTACAATGTAGAAAATAGTAAAAAATAAAGAAAAACCCTGGAATGAGTAGGTGTGTCCAAACTTTCGACTGGTACTGTATATCGTAAAAAATATTCAACCATTTAACATGAATTGCATTGTCAAGCTGAAAATAGAGGCTATTATTCGAATGGCGAACTTGGAGATCGGATGAGAACACTTACTTCTACCCACCCTTTCTCAGAAAATCGAGGGTGTGCAGCAGTTGTGGAAGGAGATTGCCTCAATGCACATCACGGTGCCCCTGTCCATGTTTTGCCTGGACGTGCTGAGCCTGAACAAGGACCTGTGTGACCGCGCTGAGAGGCTGAAGGACAGGCTCATCGTCTTCGAGGTGGACGAGAACCGAGAGCTCAACAAGAGGTGAGAGAGGGAAGAACTCCTTATGTTTTAGATAGAACTACACTACCCATAAGACCACACTTTACACAAAAATGACTGGATGGTAAATCCACTTAATTATGTAATGCTCCTACTATTGTGTACTAATGTTACTGCTACCTTTGAAGTGTTTGACTTATAACAAAGAGCTACATCTCCCATACTGTTGGAAGAAAATAATCGGAAATCCGATTTTCTTTTTCTAGCATCTGTCACCGCTATGACGAGATCGCTGCAACCATCACAGGGGCCCCAGGCAACACGGAGGAGCTGGTGGCCCTGAACCAGTACCTAAAGCACACCAGCGAGGTGACTGTCCACAAGCTGAAAGATGAGATCAACGAGGCCGCCAACCGCCTCAGCTTCCTCTTGGACTACGCTACCCTGCCTCGTGCGTAATGGAGGACCTCTGTCGATAGTTGTTTACGGTTGGGGATTTGGGCATAGAATTGAGATGCACTGAGCAGATATGCTGTTTGGTCATGTAGAGTAGAACACCTGTCGTTCTAGGAAACACATTTCTGCATTGGGATTTAAATGGGGAAATCTTATGGATTGTGATGGTATTATCCATAAGATTTCAAGTTAATTTAATTGAAATCTTATGGATAACGCCTTTGAAGTGTTACTGCTTATTGTGTTGGAGGTTTTGCATGTTTAGTTCTATACCTACCATGATATCTCTGTGCTCTCTCTCTCTCTCTAGACGATGATGTGAAGTTGAACAGTAGTGTGTTCCACTGGCCAGAACAGATCCTGGCTGTGTTTGAGATCAGTAAGAGCCGTCTGGCCACCAGGAGAGAACATGCCGAGGACCACCTCCTCAAGAGGTATCTACACACCAGTACACATTGACAGTCCTGACCCTAATAAGGCTAATCCTCATCCCGAACCATCATGTCAACTTTACAACCGGAACCTCCAATACTAAACCTTGCATGGAGACATCTTCTCTTTTTCCTCTCTCTCTCTCTCTCTCTCTCTCTCTCTCTCTCGCTCTCTCTCTCTCTCTCACCCTCTCACCCTCTCTCTCCCTGCCCTCTTTCTCTTCACACTCTTCAAACTTCACCGTAATGCCCTAATACTCTTCATGAAATACACACTAAACCAAAACTGCAATACTAGACCAAAACCACAGACGTCTTTTGTCTCATGCTGAGTCTCCTCTCCTGTCTCTCCTCCTCAGGACAGCAGAGTTTGACCAGATGTTGCAGTGTGTGGGGAAGGAGGTGGAGGCCTTCAAGAAGAAGGAGCTGATGAGCCTGGAGGAGATGAAAAACAACGTGGAGAAGCTCAACGAGCTCACCTCCTGTCTGGACGCCGCCGTCACCGAACTGGACGTGAGTGAAAGGAGAATCGGAAAATGGTTCAAACTGAATCGTTTTTTTTCCCTGTTTATTAATTGTTTCACTTCACTAACTCAGTTTGGACCTGCCATCACTGAAACTGCTTGTAATGAGGAGCGATATGCGAAACAAATTTGTCAGCCATCGGATCACCTTGTGGGTTTTGTTGCTGTGCTTGCTGCTTGTGCTACTGAATGACTTTCACGTGGTATTGGTTTGTCGCCTTCTCCTCTCACCTCCAGGACATCAACAAAGAGGAGACTCTGCTGGAGAAGGAGCAGAGCCAGTTCCCCATGTTGCAGACCCTGATGGGCAACAAGCAGCCCTATGACCAGCTGTGGACCAATGCCCTCAACTTCCAGAACAAATCAGAGATCTGGATGAACGGTACAGAACTACACACAGGCCATGTTGTAAAACATTTATCAAGATGTATCGTAGTTTTATGATAAATGTCAACTGGTATTATAACTTTAATGGTTCCACGCATAAGACTTTTAATAGAAAGAACTGACGTAATAACTATATATTTTGTTTCTACACATTGTGGTCCGAAATGATTGTTTGTTTGCTTACTTGTTTGTGTACTTTCTCATCTTGCGCCTCACTTCCCAGGTCCCTTCCTCCACCTGAATGCTGAGAAGATCTCAGAAGAGCTGGTCACTATGTGGAGGACCATGTATAAGCTGACCAAGTCCTTCTCCGATCTGTCAGGGCCGCGCCGCGTGGCCGACAGCTTCAAGATCAAGATTGACAAATTCAAGCAGCACCTGCCCATCCTCACCACCATCTGTAATCCTGGCATCAAGGACCGTCACTGGGAGAGAGTCAGTACCCTAACCCTCCCTCTCTGGAGCACCAACACTGAACCAGGAGACAGAATATAATGTGTTTTTAAGGATTTATGTATGTTAACACATTACAAAACATTGTCAGCTTGTCCTAAAATTGGAGTTAGTCTGAAAACGGGTCATATTTTGTTATTTAAAAAAAAAACGTTATTATCATTAACAGTCAGTACCAAAGTACAACTCTTATCAGTACCAGACAGTTCAACCTCAGATAAGATGGCCAGTGAGTCCGGCATACCTGTGATCCATGAAGCTGAGATGAATAATTGATGCTTCTCTGTGTCCTGTTTTCAGATCAGCACCATCGTGGGCTTCGATGTCAAGCCAGATGTGGACACCTCACTGTTTAACATGGTGGAGCTGGGCCTGTCCAAGTTCTCCGACAAGTAAGAACCCATCATTCCTACACTACACTCTGCCTTAGCATTGCGATAGATAGGAGGGAACTGAAATCCGAATAATTGTTGGTGAGAAACAGGGACTGTATTGGTGGTTTATTACCATAATGACATTCAATGTGGTATAGTGTTTTACCAGTAGTTTTCATTTTTGCTATGGAAAGAATATTGCGATACTGGTATTGTCCCAGCCCGAGTGATAATACCGTTTTCAGTGGGTTTCTGCTCTTTTCCATAAATGTGTTAGGTTGTGATTTGCTGTACAATGTGAAGCTGTCTCTGACTCTTCCTTCCTCAACTCTCAGGCTTGAGGAGATAGGGGCGTCTGCCAGTAAGGAGTACTCTCTGGAGAAGGCCATGGAGAAAATGAAGACTGAATGGGCTGAGCTCTGCTTTGCCTTCACTGCCTACAGAGACACGGTAAGCAGCAGCAGGCACGCAAATGCACACACACACACACACACACACACACACACACACACACACACACACATACATACAGTATTAACTAATTACAGAATTTGTCATCTGGACTTATAAATTATTAAAAAGTAACCAAGTATGCCAATATTAGATACTATTACACCCTAGACAGGATCAACTTTCTTAAAGGCCCAATGCAGCCATTTTTATCTCAATATCAAATCATTTCTGGGTAACAATTAAGTACATTATTGTGATTGTTTACACATAGCTTCTTAGCAAGAACAATTTCTCAAGCAAGGACTGTCTGGCACTGGTGTGAGGGGTAAACTGAAAATGAGCTGTTATAGGCAGAGGTTTGGAACACTCTTATTGGTCTATTAACTAATTTACCACCTGGTGATGTCATCAAGTAGGCCAAAATTCCCACCAAAACAAACAGCTCTTACACTAAATGGCCATTATCATAATTTACACAATTGTTCAGTATTATTCCAACCTCATAGTGTGGAAATATACAGTACCAGTCAAAAGGGGTTTTCTGTATTTTAACTTTTTTTTTTACATTGTAGAATAATAGTGAAGACATCAAAACGATGAAATAACACATATGGAATCATGTAGTAACCAAAAAAGTTAGTAATCAAAATGTATTCTTCAAAGTAGCCACCCTTTGCCTTGATGACAGCTTTGCACACTCTTGGCATTCTCTCAACCAGCTTCAGAGTCTTGAAGGAGTTATCATATATGCTGAGGACGTGTTTGCTATTTTTCCTTCACTCTGCAATCCAACTCATCCCAAACCATCTCAATTGAGTTGAGGCCGAGTGATTGTGGAGGCCAGGTCATCTGATGCAGCACTCTATCACTCTCCTTCTTCGTCAAATAGCCCTTACACAGACTGTATGTGTGTTGGGTCATTGTCCTGTTGAAAAACAAATTATATTCCCACTAAGGGCAAGCCAGACGGGATGGCGTATCGCTGCAGAATGCTGTGGTAACCATGCTGGTTAAGTGTGCCTTGAATTCTAAATAAATCACTGACGGTGTCACCAGCAAATCACCCCCACACCATCACACCTCCTCCTCCATGCTTCACGGTGGGAGCCACACATGCAGAGATCATCCGTTCACCTCTGCGTCTCACAGAGACTAATGCTCGTGTTTCTTGGCCCAAGCAAGTCAAATCAATTTGTATTTGTCACACGCTCCGAATACAACAGGTGTAGACTTTACAGTGAAATGCTTACTTACAAGCCCTTAACCAGCAATGCAGTTTTAAGAAGAAAAAAAAGTGTTAAACTATTTACTAAAATAAACTGAAGTGGTACAGCCGTCTAAGGCACTGCATCACAGTGCTAGAGGCATCACTACAGACCCTGGTTAAATTCCAGGCTGTATCATAACCGGCAGTGATTGGGAGTCCTATAGGGCCCAGCGTCGTCCGGGTTAGGGTTTGGCCAGAGTAGGCCGTCATTGTAAATAAGAATTTGTTCTTAACTGACTTGCCTAGTTAAATAAAGGTTCAATTTAAAAATATATATAATTTAAAATATATATCAATAAAAATAGAAAAATAACAAATAATTAAGGAGCCACAATAAAATAACAGTAACGAGGCTATATTTCCGGGGGTACCGGTACAGAGTCAATGTGCGGGGGAACCTGTTAATTGAGGTAATATGTAGGTAGAGGTAAAGTGACTATGCATGGATAATAAACAGAGAGTAGCAGCAGCGTAAATATGGGGGTGGGAGGGGGACAATGCAAATAGTCCGGGGAGCCATTTGATTACCTGTTCTGGAGTCTTATGGCTTGGGGGTAGAAGCTGTTAAGAAGCCTTTTGGACCTAGACTTAGTACCGCTTGTCATGCGGTAGCAGAGAGACCAGTCTATGACTAGGGTGGCTGAAGTCTTTGGCAAGCTTTTGGGCCTTCCTCTGACACTGCCTGGTATAGAGGTCCTGGATGGCAGGAAGCTTGGCCCCAGTGATGTACTGGGCCGTGCGCACTGCTTAGTGCCTTGCGGTCGGAGGCCGGGCAGTTGCCATACAGTGATGCAACCAGGATGCTCTCGATGGTGCAGCTGTAGAACCTTTTGAGGATCTGAGGACCCATACCAAATATTTTCAGTCACTTGAGGGGGAATAGGTTTTGTTGTGCCCTCTTCACGTTTGTCTTGGTGCGTTTGGACCATGATATAGTAGTAGTTTGTTGGTGATGTGGACACCAAGGAAGTGGTTTCTTTGCAGCAATTCGACCATGAAGGCCTGATTCACGCAGTCTCCTCTGAACAGTTGTCTGTTACTAACAGTGTCTGTTACTTTAACTCTGTGAAGCATTTGTTTGGGCTGCCATTTCTGAGGCTGGTAACTCTAATGAAGTTATCCTCTGCAGCAGAGGTTAACTCTGGGTCTTCCTTTCCTGTGGTGGTCCTTGCCAGTTTCATCATAGCTTTTGATAGTTTTTGCGACTGCGCTTGAAGAAAGTTTTGAAAGTTCTTCAAATTTTCCTGGATTGACTGACCATGTCTTAAAGTAATAATGGACTGTTTTTTCTCTTTGCTTATTTGAGCTGTTCTTGCCATAAAATGGACTTTTACCAAATAGGGCTATCTTCTCTGTACCACCTCTACCTTGTCAAAGTTAAGTTGTAGTAGGCTGCTTTGTTCTAGAAGTAGGCTGCTTTGTTTGTTAGAATGGATCCTCCAGACGTTCCAATGGTTGCTTGATGGAAACTTTCTCGTGTCTTTTGTCAAAGTTCCTGACTACATTACCCAGCTGCAGACTGAGAATGTTTGGTATAGTCTTTGCCTTCTTCACTCGTCGAGTTTCAGAGGGTCTTAACCATTTCGTAACATTCAGCTCACGCTGTCGGTCACGCTGGTCTGTATTTAAATTGCAACCATTTCAACGTATTCAGCTCGCGCTGCACATATACTGGTCTGTTGTAAATTTCGTTAGCAGTCCTTTTACGCCTTGAAGGGCGGTTCCATCACGTTGCCACAATGTCTGTGCTCACATGGGCGTGGTCACTGACTCGGCAAAAGCTTACATGAAAAACAATTCTCATCTAGAAGGCCAAAATCACATTTAATCTTTTCACAACTAGTTTCATATTTAATCATATAAGTTTTACAACATTTAGATGCAAAACTACATTGTGAAAGCTCTTAAAGATACAGTTATCTTGCTATACCATCCGTAATGACATCACAAAATGCTAAATTATATGACATGATTATTGTTTCGATCCCCACCAACCATTCCCTACATGGTTTATGTTAGAAATATTGTTTCAATATCCAATCTTTTGATGTTAAAGTACTGCAAAGTCTCTATTCTAACACTCAGACATTCCATTCTCAATACTGCAAAGGCAAGAGAGAGAAAATTTACGATAGGTGGGAGAGGGGGTGGGGGGGCTCTCTTTGATCCTCACTCAGAAGGAAAAGTCATGACAAGGTGTTTGAGAGAATACCAAGAGTGTGCAAACCTGTCATCAAGGCAAAGGCTGGCTACTTTGAAGAATCTCAAATATTGAACACTTTTTTGGTTACTACATGATTCCATATATGTTATTTCATAGTTTTGATGTCTTCACTATTATTCTACAATATAGAAAATAGTACAAATTAAGAAAAACCCTTGAATGAGTAGCTGTGTCCAGACTTTTGACTGATACTGTATATAAAACACAGGAAAATCATGTTTTTTACAGCACTGGGCCTTTAATAGGCCAGACTGGTTCAGTTTGATGTGTGCTGTGTGATGTTGGGTGTGGAAAGAAGCCATCTCTTATTCCGCATGTGTGTGTGTGTGTGTGTGTGTGTGTGCGAGTGTAGGGTACGAGTATTGTATCTGCAGTGGACGACATCCAAGTGCTCCTAGACGACCACGTCATCAAGACCCAGACCATGCGAGGGTCA
This sequence comes from Oncorhynchus nerka, assembly GCF_034236695.1. Taxonomy (NCBI): domain Eukaryota; kingdom Metazoa; phylum Chordata; class Actinopteri; order Salmoniformes; family Salmonidae; genus Oncorhynchus; species Oncorhynchus nerka. Next base: position 24,065,252 of record NC_088418.1, read on the forward strand.
CCCTTCATCAAGCCCATAGAGGCTGACTGTAAGGTAGGATCATCACACTGCCACCTGTCATCTCTGGTCTACTGGATTGGGTGACATCCCAGTTGAGATCATTCATGGCCATGAAATTGATACTAGCCAATGTTCTCCTGTAATGTACGTTCGTATTGTACATTCATTCTAAGTTTTTTAAAAAAATCTTTCTGTTTTTCTCACTCTCTCTTTCTTCTTTCTCTTACCTCTCACTTTCTTTATCATTTTCACTTCAATCTCAAATCTCTATTTTCCCTTCTCCCCCCGTTCTCAGCAATGGGAGGAGAAGTTGCTGATGATGCAGGACATCTTGGACTCCATGTTGAAGTGTCAAGCTACCTGGCTCTACCTGGAGCCCATCTTCAGCTCTGAGGACATCATCGCCCAGATGCCTGAGGAGGGACGCAAGTTTGCCATCGTGGACCGATACTGGAAAGATATCATCGCTGAGGCGGTGAGACACACACACACCCCCCGAAATTACTGTGTGTGTGTGTGCCTATATGTGTGTGGGGATTTCCTTATCTTGACCAATATCCTGTATGTGTGTGTTCAGATGAAGGACACGCGTGTGCTGGTGGCTACAGACCAGGCCAACATGCTTGGCCGTCTCGAGGAGGCCAATGTATTTCTGGAGGACATCCAGAGAGGCCTCAACACCTACCTGGAGAAAAAGAGACTATTCTTCCCCAGGTAACTCTAACAACTATTAACATTCTCTTTGAAATTGCCTGTCACTTTGACATACTTTGACAGTATAAGTACCACTGTATGTTAATGCTCACATGAAATGTGTGTATTTTAGCATTTAAGTCAATCTTGTGTGTATTCATGTCTATGGGAGACTTGTGAGTTAAGATTGTGTAGCCCATTTAGCCCTTGAAGAGTCAGGCCCTTGGAGAACTGTCAGAACTGTCAACTGATTTAGTATTTAACTGGTACATCTCAATTCAATTCAATCACAGTGAATGGCTTATGCTCCAATCAAAATGCAATGAGTCGGAGGATGTGTCTGAAAGAGCACCTATTCCCTTTATAGTGCAATACATAGGGAATAGGCTGCCATCTCGGACTCACCTCTGACTGAATCTAATCCACAGATTCTTCTTCCTGTCCAACGATGAGTTGCTGGAGATCCTGTCAGAGACAAAGGACCCGAGGCGTGTCCAGCCCCACCTGAAGAAGTGCTTCGAGGGCATCGCCAAGCTGGAGTTCACAGAGGACATGGAGATCACTGGCATGATCAGCTCTGAGAAGGAGTTAGTGCCGTTTAGCACCAAGCTCTACCCCGCCAAAGCTAAGGTACTATTGTAGGACACACACACACACACATTCAGGCACACACACACACACACACGCTGATGTGACTGTGTGGTGTGATCCCATGCAGGGCATGGTGGAGAAGTGGCTACAGCAGGTGGAAAGCATGATGATGACCAGCGTTAGAGATGTCATCCACAAAGGAGTGGACCAGTATGTCGAGGTACAGTAAAGACATAAATACAATTTAGAAAAAAAAATAAATTGAAATTGAAAATGTTTATTGACAATTACACTTCAAATGTATTATTTTTTATTTTTTTACACATGATTATTTTGCAGGTCCCCAGGAAAAAGTGGGTGTTGCAGTGGCCTGGTCAGGTTGTTATTTGTGCCTCGTCCATTTTCTGGACCAGTGAGGTCTCTGAGGCCATCGAGACCAATACCCTGCACGTGAGTCACTTAATACATAGCATTACCAAAGACAGTACACTATGAAGATAGGCAGAAACTGCATCTCCTATGGAAACCCCTGATCACTCTTGTAGGCAAGTCAAGGCGACGTTGGCTAGCTAAGCTCAAGCACAGAAACACGTCATCGGGTCTAACAGTCGTCTTGCGTCGAACTGCGCATGTGCAGGGCGTCAAATCAAAGGCACACCTTCGATGTAAAGTTTTTTTTTTACAAAAATGAAAAACGTGTCAGTTTGTGACACGAGGTTGGAGTAATAACATGTTCAACTGCTTAAGACATTGGCTCCAATCTAGGTTGTGCCTTTAGATTTTGAGAAAATTAAGTACATTTTTTACTTTTTAAAATTAAGAACAAATTCTTATTTACAATGATGGCCTACACCGGCCAAACCCGGACGACGCTGGGCCAATTGTGTGCCACCATATGGGACTCCCAATCATGGCCGGTTGTGATACAGCCTGGAATCGAACCAGGGTATCTGTAGTGACACCTCAAGCACTGCGATGCGGTGCCTTAGACCACTGAGCCCAAGCAAGAATGTTTCACTTCTCTCATTGACTTCTCTAACCACAAACACCTGCTTGGCCTGCTTCGCAAGCGTTCCTGGAAGTCTTGCGATGTTGCGCCTCTGTGTTTAGAAATTCAGTGGTATTATTCACCTAATGTAGCCCCGCCTACTTGACCCAGTTGCTGATCAAATGCCCTTGTCTTTCAACTTCCCTCTAATTAATTAACAGCTTTGCACACTCTTGGTATTTTCTCAACCAGCTTCATGAGGAATGCTTTTCCAACGGTCTTGAAGGAGTTCCCACAAATGCTGAGCACTTGTTGGCTGCTTTTCCTTCACTCTGCTGTCCAACTCATCCCAAAACATCTCAATTGGGTTGAGTTCGGGGGATTGTGGAGGACAGGTCATCTGATGCAGCACTTGGTCATTGTCCTGTTGAAAAACAAATTATAGTCCCACTAAGCGCAAACCAGATGGGATGGCATATCGCTGCAGAATGCTGTGGTAGCCATGCTGGTTAACTGTACCTTGAAATGTAAATAAATCACTGACAATGTCACCAGCAAAGCACCATCACACCTCCTCCATGCTTCACGGTGGGAACTACACATGAGGAGATCATCCGTTCACCTACTCTGCGTCTCACAAAGACACAGCAGTTGGAACCAAAAATCTTAACATTTGGACTCATCAGACCAAAGACTGCCAAGAGTGTGCAAAGCTGTCATCAAGGCAAAGGGTGGCTACTTTGAAGAATCTCAAATATAAAATATATTTTGATTTGTTTAACACTTTTTTGGTTACTACATGATTCCATATGTGTTATTTCATAGTTGTGATGTCTTCACTATTATTCTACAATGTAGAAAATAGTAAAAAAAAAAAAGAATAACCCTTGAATGAGTAGGTGTGTCCAAACTATTGACTGGTACTGTATATGTTGATCCATTCTAAGGCCTATGTGGATAAGAGCAATGCCCAAATAGCTGACATTGTGGAGCTGGTGCGTGGGAAGCTGAATGGAGGGGCCAGAATGACCTTAGGAGCTCTCACAGTCATTGATGTCCACGGTATTTCCCACTTTTTCCTTTATATTAGTTCTTCTTCTGAGTTCACCCCAGGGGAAGTCGGTGCCAGATCTCTCACACACACACTTTTTCTCACTCACACACTCTCTCCTCTCTCTCCCAGCTCGGGACGTGGTAGCTAAACTGGCTGAGGACCGTATCTCCTCCCTAAATGACTTCTCCTGGATCAGTCAGCTGAGGTACTTCTGGGAGGACGGAGACGTGCGCCTGCGTATGATCACCACCACTGTCAAGTACGGTTACGAGTACCTGGGCAACTCCGGCCGTCTGGTCATCACCCCACTCACTGACCGCTGCTATAGGTCAGTCATCAACTGTAACCTCGACTTGGTGTACTTACCACTAACATAGTAATGACCATGGTTATAATGCAATGACACATACATGGGTACAGTTGCTGGACATAACTTTATTCCATAAGGATACTGAAAGTTACTGAAAGAGAACAGTCATGTCATATTGGAGGTTGCATGTTACATGTTCCCATAGGACACTGATGGGTGCCCTGAAGCTGAACCTGGGAGGAGCCCCCGAGGGCCCTGCAGGGACAGGCAAGACTGAGACCACCAAGGATCTGGCCAAAGCTCTGGCTAAGCAGGTACATGATCATTTTGTATTTTTTAACCTTTATTCAACTAGGCAAGTCAGTTCAGAACATTCTTTATTCATATATATTCGTATATACATTCATTATACTTTGTTTTTATTATAGGAACACAAAGAAAGTAACGTTTTTAAAAAAGAACAACAAAAAAGATAACTTTTTTCCCAGTATTCCTGACCTCTCTCCTCTTGTGTTCTTAAAGCAAAGGTCCATGCTCCATGTGGTGTATTTCTTTTACAATGTCTATCCATTGTGTCACTGTGGGAGGGTCTTTTTGTAGCCATTTCCTAGTGAAAGCCTTTTTACTGGTTGCCAGTACGACCTTCAAGAGGTACTTTTATCTATTGTGTAAGTTATCAGGTATTTCACCCAAGTAATAAATGTTTGTTCTATGTCAAATCCCATAATTTTTTCCATTGTTAGATCTTATTTCTCCCCAGTAAGTTTAGATTGCGGGGCAAGTCCAAAAGATATGAGAGTGATCCAACCTCAATAGACCGCATTCTCTCCAACAAGGGTGTAGGGAGCCAGTCTGTTTTGATTTCAGTTTAGGTGTTATGAAGAAACATATAACATTCTTCCAACAGAACTCTCTCCATGACCTTGAGTTGGTGGAGCTTTGTTGAGTCTCTAATATGTTAAGAACATTCTTATATACACTGGTCAAACCTGGATGATGCTGGGCCAATTGTGCGCCACCCAACCACGGCCGGGTTGTGATACAGCCTGGATTCATACCAGGGTGTCTGTAGTGACGCCTCAAGCACTGAGATGCAGTGCCTTAGACCACTGCGCCACTCGAGAACCCTACTAATGCATTACTGTCTTAACTTTTCACCCAAAGTTTGTTCAGTCTTCAGGTATCATATTTAATTGCATTCATTCACTACAATTTGATTTGTTATGTCTTGTTCTTTGCTTCTCTCAGTGTGTGGTGTTCAACTGCTCTGACGGCCTGGACTACAAGGCCATGAGTAAGTTTTTCAAAGGACTGGCACAATCCGGGGCTTGGGCCTGCTTCGACGAGTTCAACCGAATCGAAGTGGAGGTGCTGTCTGTGGTGGCCCAGCAGGTGCTAAGTATCCAGCAGGCCATCGCCAGGGACTTGAAGACCTTCATGTTTGAGGGGACCGAGTTGTCCCTCAATCCCACCTGCTCCGTCTTCATCACCATGAACCCTGGCTATGCAGGCAGGGCCGAGCTCCCAGACAACCTCAAGGTACAGTACACCTACCACTGACTATAGGATCAACAGTCGTTATTTGAAACTTAAAAGGGATAGGTCACAATTTACATTGTATAGTTCAACTAGTTTTGCATTAGGTTTATTGCAAGAAAAACAATGAGATTGGGAGTGTGGCGCTGTCAATCTTCTCTTGCAGGTTCTTTTCCGTACGGTGGCTATGATGGTGCCTGACTATGGTCTCATTGGTGAGATCTCACTTTACTCTGTGGGCTTTATCGAGTCTCGCAGGTATGAATCATACCGATTATATAACTAATCTATTGTGGTTGTCTTGTCATACATTGTTCTCTAACTTCTTACGTTGACTCAAAAAAACAAACTTTCTTGGTGTTCCTATCAGTCTTGCCGGGAAGATTGTGGCAACCTACCGCCTGTGTTCAGAGCAGCTGTCCTCGCAGCATCACTACGACTATGGTATGCGCGCCGTGAAATCAGTCCTGACTGCCGCGGGGAACCTAAAACTGAAGTACCCGAAGGAGAACGAGAGTGTTCTGCTGCTCAGAGCACTGATGGACGTCAACATGGCCAAGTTTCTGGCCCAGGATGTGCCTCTGTTTCAAGTAATGTTGCTTATGTTTCGGCATTATTCAGCTTTGTCACACTGATTTGGTAAACACCTGATTTTTGTATATCTTATCAGGCTGTTTTTTTTTACATGAGTTCTCTATCTAGGTAACCAATGTCGTCATTGTCACACAGCAAATTCTCCAGTGTTAAATCAACACTAAGAGTTCAATTTAAACACAGTTCCAGTGTCCATACGGGTCCACACTTTTCAGTGTTAAATGACCACTTTGCATTTCCTAGTGTGCCTTTCGAGTGATGAGTTTACCACCCATGACTGTATTTGTTAGTGAGAGAGAAATGGTGGTTACATTCATTCATGTTCAGTCCTGTGGCCTTTACCAGATGAGATCCTAAGCAAATATGTTATCATTAAAATGTAATTATTACAATACATATTTCATAAGGCCTTATTTTGAGGGCCTAGTTTACCTTAATACAGTTGCCTCAAACTCGTTGTTTACGGGCCACATCAAGTCACATTATGCTGGCTAGCAATGTGATGTGTAATTCCTATTTAGAATCCATCCAGAATGGGGATCTCAAATATTTGTATTCACCTACAACCTGCATTTAGAATGACTGCCAGATTTGGGAAGAATAAGATATGAGATTACCTAAAGCATCTTAACTGGAAATACCATTTCAGTAACTGGTGCAACAAGTCCAAGTAACAGATTGGATTAGTATAGAAATGTATGTTATTTATATTTGAGTAGCATACGGTAGGTAGCCTAGTGGTTAGAGCGTTGGGCTAGTAGCCAAAAGGTTGCTAGATCGAATCCTCGAGCTGACAAGCTAAAAATCTGTGGTTCTGCCCACTGTTCCTATTGTAAATAAGAATTTGTTCTTAACTGACTCTAAAAATACACCTGCAATAAGAGCATGCTGGGAAATCTGATAATGATGGATGTGGTTTTAGTTTAACTCTTGTTATTAAAACCAACACTGGGGTTCATTTACTCCAATAAGTGTTAATTTAACATTTACAGTGCTAATTTCACTCCGGAATTAACAGTAGAAATGTTACACTGAAAAATCAACACTAGGTAATACTATGCACCTATGCACCAATGTCATCATTACAAACTGAGTAATTTTATGTTTCTCCAGAGAAGCAAATTCTGTCAAAGCTTTCTGAGCTTTTCCACCTGTTAGTGCACATTTAAACTGTCGTATCTCTCAGTCTTTCACACATGACTGTATGCTTGAATTGTATCCATAGGGTATCATATCGGATCTCTTCCCTGGGGTGGTCCTTCCCAAACCAGACTACGATCTTCTCATGCAGGCCCTGAATGACAACATCACCAAGCTCCAGCTCCAGCCCGTGCCCTGGTTCATCGGCAAAATCATCCAGGTAATCCAAAAACAAAATGGCAGCATTTATCTGTCCTTCTCAGTGACACTGATGCCTCAACCTCACCTATTATTCGAAGACATTGTGGTTGAATAAGGGTCAGTGCTGTAAGAATTCCTCCCGTTGGTTCTTTCGCGTTGATAGGTGTATGATATGATGCTGGTGCGTCACGGTTTCATGATCGTGGGAGACCCTCTGGGTGGGAAGACCTCTGCCTATAAAGTCCTGGCTGGGGCCCTGGGTGATCTGTTTGAAGGTCAGTCCTACCAGACAGCAACTTCATGACATCGAAAGTCCACATTATCAAGCCATAAGCAGCATCAGTTTTGGCAACTACAAATAAATTGCACCAACTACAAAATCTGAAACACACTTTATATTCTATTTTTATGGTCAACATGTTTCCTTCCTCTGACATCCTCTTTACCCCAAGCTGGTCTGATGGAGGAGTTTGCGGTCGACTACCGGATCATCAACCCCAAGGCCATCACCATGGGCCAGCTGTACGGTTGCTTCGACCCGGTCAGCCACGAGTGGTCAGACGGGGTGCTGGCCGTCTCCTTCAGGGAGCAGGCCGTCTCCACCTCGGACGACCGCCAGTGGATCCTCTTCGACGGGCCCATCGACGCGGTGTGGATCGAGAACATGAACACCGTGCTGGACGACAACAAGAAGGTAAGGAGTTAGCTTCATTAACTAGGTTTCCATTCAATTGGCAACAGATTTTCATGCAAATATTCTAAAATCTACAAAAAAGGCCACTTATTGGGGATAAAAGGCCAAGCATTGATCATCATGTCACCAGAATAAGACCCTCAATATTTATTGGAAAGGAGCATCAAGCTCATCGCTGTGCACTTTCACCACCATGTGAAGTTCATCCTCCTAACTTATTTCATCTGTAGCCTAATAAACTGTATGCTTTCCCGAGTCATAGTGTGACCCCAAGTTTACTTCTGTATGATGGTTATTATATCAATATTTGCGCATAAAAGCGGTTTCACCGCCATTTCTCGCATGACTAATTTTACCGACACAAAAAGATCCCACCTTGTCTAGCGTATTTTGTTGTGTCGACATTTGGAAAGTTTACCGACAAAGTCGCTGTTTCTATATATTTTATATATGTATTTTACTCTCATAAAAACGTTGGATGGTTGGTTGGATGGATGGAAATATGGTTATAGAGAGACATAACATATAAGCTTTATAATATGAAGTTATAGAGGTGTACACGCGTATAACAAGTAACTAAGCATTATACCTGTCTGCTTTTTTGAGTAAATTGAGTTTTCTTTTTTACTTCTTCCAGTGACTACAAGTCACCTTTTACCATGATTTGCCCTATTTGGACAGTAGTACATTGTCCATTGATTAAATAACTAGTGCCCTGTTTGTCTAGTGCCAAACACTAAGGTAGGTTTTGTACTTTGTTCTCTATAGCTGTGTCTGATGAGTGGTGAGATCATCCAGATGAGCGCTAAGATGAGTCTGATCTTTGAGACGGCCGACCTGGAGCAGGCCTCCCCAGCTACGGTCAGCAGGTGAGTGGGGGTGTTTTTTTTTTGAGAAGTAGTGTCCTCAAATTCTATATGTTGTGGCTTACTGTATTTTGTGACTGGAGGAAAGGAGCAAACCGTTCTGGTTGGGTGTTGAGTCAACCAGTGGCAGTATAGCAAGTTGGTTGCTGGTTGTTGATACTTTGATGAAGAAATCATTGTTCTGCTTTTAGGGATGGATCTGAACTTCCACTTAACTTGAATGTTCTCTTAGCTTTCCATTGACATTAATGGATGACTAAGTGAAAATTTGACTTAGGTGGAAGTTAGGATTTGCCCCTTAATGAATTGTACATGGCTGGCTGACTGTCCTTGTATCTTCAGATGTGGTATGATCTACATGGAGCCTCACCAGTTAGGCTGGGCCCCTCTCAGAGACTCCTACATGGACACCTTGCCTGAGAGCCTGAGCACTGAACATAGAGACCTGGTGAGAACAGACACATAAAAAAAAAAAACTTTTCTTTTTTTGTTTTACTTAAGGAAGGTCCATTTGAATATTCCTATATAATTATCCCCATACAGCATAATCAATGATTTGTACCACGCTTGGTCCACTGGGTTATAAGACACATTTCGGTTGAATGCATTCAGTTGTGCAACTGACAAGGTATCCCCTTTCCATTGTATTATGTGTGACACACCATCTCGTGTCTTTCTGCAGATTGTAGACATGTTCAACTGGCTGGTCCAGCCCTGTCTGGACTTCATCTCCAGAGAGTGTCGTTTCCTGGTGTCGACATCCCCCATCCACCTGGCTTACAGCCTGATGAGGCTCTACACCTGTCTCCTAGGTCAGCCAACACACAGCTGTTTCAGGATACAATGTCCAAACTATGAAGTCCAAACATAAACTGTGTTATATCTGTCTGGAGACGGTTTACAAGACCTTTCTTATTGATTGATGACCTTGAATGCATGTACTGTATGTATGCGCGTGACTGTGTTCCTTTGTGTGTGTTGCTGCGCATGTACTGCTTCACCAGACGACATTGCATCATCTGGGGCCGATGGCACGGAGCCCATGTCCAGTCAGCAGGTGACCATGTGGCTGCAGGGCCTGTTCCTATTCGCTGTGGTGTGGAGCGTGGGCGGGACCATCAACGGGGACAGCCGCAATAAGTTTGACGCCTTCTACAGGAACCTGATCATGGGCATGGATGACAACCACCCCCGGCCCAAAAGTGTCAAACTGACCAAGAACAACGTTTTCCCTGAGAGAGGTGACATGACCCTTTAGTTCTCTTAGGCATATGATCTACTTGATTTAATTCATCCCTTTCTAAGTATCTTATTTTATCGCCTTTTATTTATTGCTGCGTTAGTCTCTCATATCCACGGTTATCTTACTATTGTTTTACTATTTCAATTTATCTCTTCATTTTATCGATGTCTATCTTGATTTTAAATTTGCACAGAAACGTTTTTGTTTTATCTTCTTCACGTTGTATTATTTTATTTGTTAAGCACCTTGAAATGCATTTGTTGTAAGAAATGTGCTATATAATAAAGTTTGATTTAATTATTGTATTGAGCAAGTGAAAGAATCAAAGGTACAATTAGTCATATTTTTCATTTTTTCCCCTCCTCTGTAGGCACCATCTATGACTACTACTTCCACAAGCAGGGCACAGGGCAGTGGAATACATGGACTGATTCCATCACCAAGGAGGAGTCCACTATTGCCGCTGGAGCCAATGTCAGTTGTTTACCTTAGAGGGTGACTGCTTGACGGGGTCAAATGGAGCTATAACTGGGTGGCCATGTTCTGTAAAATCTCTCTTCTCCTTGTCAGTTTACTAGTGATTGGAGGGGTTCAAATGGGAGTAACCAGGTTGTCATGCTCTTTTTCTAAAATTCCCCCCTCTCTCTCTCTCTCTCTCTCTCTCTCTCTCTCTCTCTCTCTCTCTCTCTCTCTCTCTCTCTCTCTCTCTCTCTCTCTCTCTCTCTCTCTCTCTCTCTCTCTCTCTCTCTCTCTCTCTCTCTCTCTCTATTCCCGCTATTAGGTGTCAGACCTGATCATCCCCACCATGGAGACAGCCCGTCAGCTGTTCTTCCTGCAGACCTACCTGGCCCACGAGGTACCCATGCTGTTCGTGGGGCCCACCGGCACGGGCAAGTCAGTCATCAACAACAGCTTTCTGCTCAAGCTTCCTAAGGAGCGCTACACACCCAACTGCATCAACTTCTCGGCACGCACCTCAGCCAACCAGACCCAGGACATCATCATGGGCAAGCTGGACCGCCGGAGGAAGGGCGTGTTCGGGCCACCCATGGGAAAGAAGTGTATCGTCTACGTGGGTAAGGAATGACTAGGGCACTCAGTGGATAGATAACATGTGCAGTTTGAGCTACTCCAGGAAGTGACATTGCAGGCTAGCTTAGTGCTGCGCCCTCTCATTGAGTATTTCAAGTCGAGTGCCGACCAAGGTACTGCAGGCTGCAATTAGCAACTAAATTATCCTTAGAACTTATTCTGTGTGGTTCAAGGACATACATCTGGTGTAATAGAAGCAATTGTTGGTACCATGCACTAGTAGTGCACTTTTAGATGCACTACTGTTCCACTGGAGGTCATAAGGTGAATGCACCAATTTGTAAGTCGCTCTGGATAAGAGCGTCTGCTAAATGACTTAAATGTAAATGTACCATGATTGTCTTAGAATCGTTCATTTATTTACACAAAGATTATCCACAAAGATTGTCATTTTCCCATTCACTATAATGGGGGATCCTGTTTTCTGCAAACAATGCCTGCAGTACCACGGTCAGCTTTGAACTTTGTGGTTTTAATGAGAGGGGGCAGTCGTTCTCCCCTGCTCAAAACGCATTGTTGAAGAAGGTCAGAGGGGAGGAACCTTGAATTTTCTTCTCCAATACATTTTAAAAAGTGGGTGAGGAGAGAGGATGTGAGTAATCAAGGAAATATAATTGAGATTCACCCTAGTGACTTTTGATCTATCAGATGACCTCAACATGCCTGCCAAGGAGATCTATGGTGCCCAGCCACCCATCGAGCTGCTGAGGCAGTGGATCGACCACTACCACTGGTACGACAAGAAGGACACCTCCAGGATTGACATTGTGGACATTCTGTTTGTATCCGCTATGGGACCCCCTGGTGGGGGGAGGAATGACATTACAGGTACTCTTTCTTTGCCCTTCAGTACTGGGTGATGTTCAGTAAGGCACATCAATTTGCGTTTTTAAAAATGTTTTAAGTTGTGGTATTAGCTCTCCATTTAAAAAAAAAATCTCAGATTTTGATTGTACTGAACAAGACCCTTTGCTTCAGTGATTTGGTATGCATAAATTGTTTTACCTTTCAAGTAGGTAGGTTTTCTCAATGTGCATATAATTTTGTTGTCAAAGTTTACCAGTTAGTTTCTCTTTTAAATCAGGCCGCTTCACTCGTCATTTGAATATTGTTTCTATCGACTCCTTTGACCATGAGACGCTGAGCAAGATATTCACCTCCATTACCGACTGGCATTTTGGCAAGGGATTTGATGCTGCTTTCTATAGGTGAGATGTCTTAAAGGTATTCAGACCGCTTTACTGTTTATACATTTTGTTACTTTACAGTCTTATTCTAAAATGGATTAAATCAAATGAATTACTCATCAATCTACACACAATACCCCATAATAACAAAGTGAAAACAGGTTTGTAGATTTAACAAAACAGAAAGAACTTATTTACATAAGTATTCAGACCCTTTGCTATGAAACTTCAAATTGAGACCAGGTGCATCCTGTTTCCATTGATCATCCTTGAGATGTTTCCAGAACTTGATTGGAGTCCACCTGTGGTAAATTCAATTGATTGGGCATGATTTAGAAAGGCACGCACCTGTCTATATAAGGTCCCACAGTTGACAGTGCATGTCAGAGCAAAAACTAAACCATTAGGTCGAATGAATTGTCCGTACAGCGCCGAGATAGGATTGTGTCGAGGGACAGATCAGGGGAAGGGTACCAAAACATTTCTGCAGCTTTGAAGGTCCCCAAGAACACAGTGGCCTCCATCATTCTTAAATGGAAGAAGTTTGGAAGCACCGAGACTCTTCCTAGAACTGGCCGCCCGGCTAAACTGAGCAATCGAGTCAGAAAGGCCTTGGTCAGGCCTTGGTCAGGGAGGTGACCAAGGACCCGATGGTCACTCTGATAGAGCTCCAGATTTCCTCTGTAGAGATGGGAGGATCTTCCAGAAGGACAAACCTCTCTGCAGCACTCCACCAATCAGGCCTTTATGGTAGAGTGGCCAGACGGAAGCCACTTCTCAGTAAAAGGCACGACAGCCCACTTGGAGTTTACCAGAAGGCACCTAAAGGACTTTAAGAACATGAGAAACAAGATTCTCTGGTCTGATGAAACCAAGATTGAAATCTTTGGCCCGAATGCCAAGCGTCACGTCGGGGGGAAACCTGGCACCATCCCTACGGTGAAGCATTTTGGTGGCAGCATCATGCCGTGGGGATGTTTTTCAGTGGCAGGGACTGGAATACCAGTCAGGATCGAGGAAAGATGAACAGAGCAAAGTACAGAGAGATCCTTGATGTAAACCTGCTCCAGAGCGCTTAGGACCTCAGATTGGGGCGAAGGTTCACCTTCTTACAGGACAACGGCCCTAAGCACACAGCCAAGACAACGCAGGAGTTGCTTCGGGACAAGTCTCTGAATGTCCTTGAGTGGCCCAGCTGGAGCCAGAGGTTTTGCTTTGTCATTATGGGGTATTGTGTGTAGATTGATGAGGGGAAAAAAGCTATTTAATACATTTTATAATAAGGCTATAACATTACAAAATGTGGAAAAATCAAGGGGTCTGAATACTTTACGAATGCACTGTATGTTGTCTGTGTGTCCAGACTGGGGAAGATCATGGTGCAGGCCACCATGGCTGTCTATCAGGATGCCATGGAGAGTTTCCTGCCCACTCCCTCCAAGTCCCACTACATCTTCAACCTCAGGGATTTTGCCAGGGTAATCCGCGGGGTGCTGCTCAGCCCACCCACGCACCTCCAGGCAAGGCCAGACGACAACAGCTCATAGTTAACGTTTATACAACTTCTATATAAATGTTTTACTAAATAATTTACCTCATAAAAATAAAAATATATATATATATCATTTATGTATGATCTGTTTCTGTGTGAGCAGGAGGGGGACAAGCTGATCCGCCTGTGGATCCATGAGGTCTACCGTGTGTTCTACGACCGCCTCATCGACAACGAGGACAGAGAGACATTCTTCAACATTGTCAAGGAGAGAACCTCCGGCTACTTCAAGCAGACCATGGATAAGGTAAGTTCCACATGACCCTTTTTATACATTCACAGTTCTTCATTGTTGGATGATCATTGCCTTTCGAAGATTTACCATGTATCTTCTGTCAGGCTTCTGCATTGGTGTATGTGGGATTTATTTTTTAGGGACTGAATTGAACTTAGTCTAATGGTTACTAGTTCAAGGGCAATGCACATGTTGTTTACTCTAAATACATTCTACTGCCCTCTGTTGTATGTAGCTGCTGACCCACCTGACGCCTAGCGGCAAGGTTGTGGACGAGACAATCCGCAGCCTGTTCTTTGGAGACTACGCCAAGCCCGACTCGGATGCCAAGGCCTACGACGAGATCACCGACCTGCACGCTCTGACCAACGTCATGGACTACTACCTGGACGAGTTCAACAACATCAGCAAGGCACCCATGTCCCTCGTCATGTTCAAGTTTGCCATCGAGCACATCTCGCGTATCTGCCGTGTGCTCAAGCAGGACAACGGGCATCTTCTCCTGGTGGGCATCGGGGGCTCAGGACGGCAGAGCGCCACCAAGCTGGGCACCTTCATCAACGATTACGACCTCTTCCAGATTGAGCTAACCAAGGTAACTGGATCAAGAAAACTATGAAGGTTAATGTGCTTAGTGAAAAATAGCGTGCTGGTCTCCGATAGAGGTGCCGGTTTAAATATATAGGTAAGAGGACTGATAATGACCAGCAGGAGACAGGGATACAATCCACACTTTATTGTCACCCCAAACAGACACATGACTTTACAGAGCAGGTGGTAGTGGTAGTGATAGTGGTGTAGTGGTTAATGGTCAACAACGCTCTAAACACCAGTCATTGAGTCCAGAAGAAGGATTTTCCATTTGGAAAGAGTTCAGATGTGAGTTGAGCTGGAGGACAGGAGTTTATAGAGGTTGTCTCAACCTGCCCTCCTGGAAACAACTAAAGAGTTCAATGGCAGGCTTGGGTCTCCAACCCCTGACCAGGCACTTTGGCTAACTGGGTCAGCTGACTCTGTTCCCTGGCAACCTGGTCCCTAGAACATAGGTTTGAAGGGTCTTCTGCAGCAGGACAAAATACTCAGGCTGAGGTCAAGGGGTTGGTAGCCTACCTTAGCTGTAAGAAGTCAGAAAATAAGAAGTCACAAAGTCCCAGGGCCAGAGAGAGGGTTCTGAGAAGTACTCATGGGAAACTGTAACGGTTTTCTACAGCCACCCCAAAATGTCGCCACACTTTCAGTGGAATGGATGGAGCGGGCAGTGAGGGACAAGGTGCTCATAGGGTCTGTGAGGCTGGGCAGTCTAGAAGGAGTCAGGGTGGTCCATGCCGGTGCTGCTGGAGGTGTCCAGGCTGGTGGAGGAGATCATCCCAACGAGGTGGGCCAGGCATCTTCAGGGCGAGAATGCTGGTTGGGTGGTGGCTCTCCCAAGGGGGCAGGATGTGTATCCAGTTCCGGAACCAGAGGAAGGCCTAGATCTGGTCCGGGCGGTAGATCCAGGGTTGCCGCCGGATTAGGCGGTGTCCTGAGGGTGGTATGAAGCCTCAGACCCAGTGCTGGTTGTGGGTCTGGCAGTGGCGTTTTCTGCCCACATGGGCCGATGAGAGCCATAGTGGCAGGACTGGCGCTGGGTTAGACAATGGTGTTGACTCTGGGACAAGAATAGATGGCAGACCCAGGACTGGAGCTGAGTCGGCCAGTGGGTCCAGGAGAGGGCCGGGTAGCGGACCCAGTGCTGGTGCTGGGTCTGACGAGTCAAGCCCAGTTCAGGGCTTGACTGGTTCTCGAGAACGGCAGTGGATACTGAGACCAGATAGTGTGTCAGGTCAGCCGACTGCAGGTCCAGAGGACATGGTGCTGGAGGCTCTAGTGCTGGATGGGACGTCGACTGGGACTCTGTCTGACGAGTCGGCTTGGGCGTCAGGCTCAGGCCAAGCAGGTCTGCAAGGGCAGCAGGCAGTGTAGGGACCAGCAATGGAGTTGAGTCCGGTGATGGCTGGTCCAGGAGAGACACTAGCAGGAGTGTGTCCTCAGGTTTCGGTTGTGGTAATGACTCAGGCACCGGTGGCTGCAGATCCGACTGGCAGTATGCAGGTAGAGGTGGAGTAGGCTTGAGTGCTGGTGGTTGCTGGTCGGGCTGCAGCTCTGGCAACGTCTTGACTTCCTTGAGCTCTGTTGGTCTCACGGCAGGCTGCAACACTGGCAGCGGCTTGTCCTGCTCAGATGCTGCTCGTATTGGCACCGGCTGGGGTGTGGAGTGGAGCTCGGCCGACTTCTGGGACAACTCGGGCCTCAGTAGCCGTCACAGGACAGGCTCGGGCACTCGCAGTCTTTGGTCTGGCTGAACCTCTGTCATTGGGTTGGCTGACTGGAGCGCATTGGATGGGACTGAGTGGGGTTCTGGTTGAGGACTGGCGACGGGAGCTGTGGAGACCAGGTTGTTGCCAGCCTGGGCGTGTGAAGGGAGGCCCGTTGTGGCATCGTGTTTGGTGGCAACTCCAGGCTAGACCACTGGTTGGCTGACCGGGTCAGCTGACTCTGTTCCCTGGCAACGTGGTCCCTAACACATAGGTGTGAAGTGTCCTTCTGCATCAGGACAATAGACACAGACTGAGGTTGGGGGTTGGTAGCTTACCTCAGCTGTAAGAAGTCACAAAGTTTGTCTCTAAATCCCAGGGCCAGAGGGAGGGTTTGAAAGAAGGTTCTGAGAAGTACTCATGGGTAAATGTAAGGGTTTTCTTCGACTTTTGAGGTCATGCTAATTAGGCTACGTATCTTGTGTAGTCTTGATGATGGTTTCCATTTGTATATTGTATGTATTATATGTATACCCATTTGGATTGTATGTTAAGCGCCTTTAGTGACCAAAGTACAGTCAGTCCTGCCCATTCTTTTACCCTTCTGATAAAGTCCATGAAAGTCTGGAAATAAGTCCATAAGTCCAAATCATGAATTGATTTATTCACCAAGAACTACGGAGTGTCAGAGTGGCGCGACGACCTAAAGCGGTTGATGCTGAAGGCGGGCCTGCAGGGCAAGAACATGGTGTTCCTGTTCAATGACAGCCAGATCAAGGATGAGGCCTTTGTGGAGGACATCAACATGCTGCTCAACACAGGCGACGTGCCCAACATCTTCCCAGCCGACGAGCGCGCCGACATCATCGACAAGGTACAGGGCATCGCACGCATGGAGGGCAAGAAGATCGACGCCACGCCACTCTCCATGTACAACTTCTTCATCGAGCGTGTCAAGGCAAACCTTCACATTGTGCTCGGTGGGTACCTTCAACATTTCATACATTTAGTATTATTACCAGGTTACCCCCCATACTTAGTCTCCTTACTGGTAATTATGATGATTTAAATCCCACATCCATTGTGGCTTTTAGAGTTACCTTGCTTTAAGAGTCTTCCTTTTTAAATAGTGATGGTGTTTGTCTTTGGAATAGCAATGAGCCCGATTGGGGACGCCTTCCGAAACCGGTTGAGGATGTTCCCCTCCCTCATCAACTGTTGCACCATCGACTGGTTCCAGGCCTGGCCTAAAGACGCTCTGGAGATGGTGGCCAACAAGTTCCTGGAGGATGTGGAGCTGGAGGACAACGTCAGGCTACAGTAAGAAACTGATACACTCATAACAGCCAGCTAGAGTGTCTCTCTCTGTAGATTTAGCTACAAGCTACGAAATAGCTATTAGCTGCTAGGCTGCTAGTAATCTGGACTAGCTAATAGTCAACAGACTAGGTACTTAATATTCAATTTCTCTTCAGCTTTCTGCAAATTGATGACCACACACTTGATGGAAATGTATATGAGCTTGACCCTTCTTGTCAATTTATTGTGACATCCATTTCATGGATTTGTTTTACCAAGTCAGTGATTTGTGTGTCTCTCAGTGTGGTGGAGATGTGTAAAACCTTCCAGGAGAGCGTGGGAGGTTTGTCCGAGAGGTACTTCTCTCAACTCAGGAGACACAACTATGTGACGCCCACATCCTACCTGGAGCTCATTCTCACATACAAGGTCCTGCTCAACTCCAAGAGGAGTGAGGTGGACACTCAGAGAAACCGCTACATTGTGGGTCTGGAGAAACTGTACTTTGCTGCATCTCAGGTAGGATAGTTTAGTCAACTAAGTCTACTTACATAAGGCCCATTTCTATTTGCTGACTTACAATGCTTTGGTACAGAGTTAACAGATAACTATGGCCTATTTTGACATGTGATTGACAGAACAATCCCCATTGTGGAAATTATGAGGCCTCGGTGTCCCGTCTTAAAGATGCACTGTGCAGAAATTGGTCCACCATTTCATTGTTGCTAAAATGTGAATTTCTGTTTATGTGACAAAACAAGTATAGAGTAGAGAATCATTGTACCATCTAAACACTGTGAAATGTATTTTCCATAACAAAAAATTCCATAACAAAAATGTTCAGCTGTTTGGAGCTGGTGTACAAAACCGAACGTAAAATATGTTTAAACAAAACTTAGGAATGGAAGCATAGAAATAACACACATAGAACAGATATCGCTTCTTAGACTTGCTTTTAATGAGAATTGCAGATCTATAACTCACATTTCTATGTGAATAAGTTACATATTGCAGCTTTAACCCTTTAACGTACAATAAAGCCTAATTAATCAATACAAAGAGCAAAAACTCACATTGTAAAGTCCCTAAATTGACTAAAATTATGATAAAAGCCTTAAACACTCGGCCCCTTCCATCTGAATGACTCCACTCCATGTTGGCTCCACAGGTATCGATAATGCAGGAGGAGCTGACCGCCCTGCAGCCAGAGCTGATCCAGACATCAGCTGAGACAGATAAGATGATGGTCAACATTGAGAAGGAGACAGTAGTGGTGGATGCTAAGAAAGAGCTGGTGTTGGCAGACGAGAAGGTTGCCAACGACGCGGCTGCAGCAGCCAAAGCTATAAAGGTACATCTACACTGTCACTTTACAACACGTTGTATCATTCAGATCGACTCACACTAGAATTATAAAGACGATATACTGTAAATTACATATTTGGCGCTGCACATTCAAATTACAATTAGCTTGGTATCTGTAATATTAGAACTGCCAGCAAGGATGAAAATGTTGACATATGACAGTAGTTTCTATATTAAAAGTGAGTGACTGCCTGCTGTTTGTGTTCAGGATGAGTGTGAGGGTGACCTGGCAGAGGCCATGCCTGCCCTTGAGGCTGCCCTGTCAGCTCTGGACACCCTGAAACCCTCAGACATCACAGTGGTCAAGTCCATGTCAAACCCTCCAGGTCTGGTCAAACTGGTCATGGAGTCCATCTGCATCATGAAAGGCATCAAGCCAGAGAGGAAGCCCGATCCTGGTGGCTCAGGTAAGCACTCATTGCATTGTAAAGGAGACACTAATATTGTTTTATCAAATTGTAATGTACTCAACGCCAGCTGTGCCACCAGAGACCCTGGGTTCGCGCCCAGGCTCTGTCGCAACCGGCCGCGACCGGGAGGTCCGTGGGGCGACGCACAATTGGCCTAGCGTCGTCCGGGTTAGGGAGGGCTTGGCCGGTAGGGATATCCTTGTCTCATCGCGCACCAGCGACTCCTGTGGCGGGCCGGGCGCAGTGCACGCTAACCAAGGTTGCCAGGTGCACTGTATTTCCTCCGACACATTGGTGCGGCTGGCTTCCGGGTTGGATGCGCGCTGTGTTAAGAAGCAGTGTGGCTTGGTTGGGTTGTGTATCGGAGGACGCATGACTTTCAACCTTCGTCTCTCCCGAGCTCGTACGGGAGTTGTAGCGATGAGACAAGATGGTAGCTACTAAAAACAATTGGACACCACGAAATTGGGGAGAAAAATGGGTCAAATTAAAAAATGTTTATTTTTATTTTTATGTACTGTATGGGCCCTACTTTAAATGTTTATCATCAAACTGATAATTTATGTAATATTAAATTACACAGATGAAAGCATGAAAGCAGATACTTTTCTGTAAATATGTTTGAAAGACTATGGGCTTAATTATGTATTTTTTCTATGTTTGATTATTTGTCTTGCAGGTAAGATGATTGAGGACTTCTGGGGCCCCTCCAAGAAGCTCCTGGGAGACATGAAGTTCCTGGAGAACCTCAAAGCCTATGACAAAGACAACATCGCTGCCGCCAACATCAAGAAGATCCGCGACAAATTCATCGACAACCCCGAGTTCCAGCCCTCCATCATCAAGAACGTCTCCTCTGCCTGTGAGGGCCTTTGTAAGTGGGTGCGGGCCATGGAGGTGTACGAGCGTGTGTCCAAAGTGGTGGCCCCAAAGATAGAGAAGCTGAAGGAGGCTGAGGACGAGCTTGGGGTGCAGATGCAGATGCTGTCAGTGAAGAGAGCTGAGCTGAAGGAGGTGGTGGACAAGCTCCAGGACCTGAACGACACGTTTGAGGCCATGTGCAACAAAAAGAAAGACCTGGAAGAAAACATTGAGCTGTGCTCCCAGAAGTTGATCAGGGCAGAGCAGCTGATTGGAGGGCTGGGTGGGGAGAAGGACAGGTGGACGGAGGCTGCCCGGCTGCTGGGGATCAGGTACACCAACCTGACAGGCGATGTGCTCCTCTCCTCCGGCACTGTGTCCTACCTGGGGGCCTTCACCGTGGACTACCGTGTGGAGTGCCAGCGGGAGTGGCATCTGCTCTGCCAGGCCAAGAAGGTGCCATGCTCCGAGGACTTCACCCTCAGCAACACCCTTGGCAACCAGGTGTCCATCCGGGCATGGCAGATTGCCGGCCTGCCCGTCGACTCCTTCTCCACTGACAACGGCATCATCGTGTCCAACTCACGCCGCTGGCCCCTCATGATCGACCCGCAGGGCCAGGCCAACAAGTGGATCAAGAACATGGAGAAGGCCAACAAGCTGGCCGTCATCAAGCTGTCAGACGGCAACTATGTGAGAACACTGGAGAACTCCATCTCGTTCGGCACCCCTGTTTTACTGGAGAACGTTGGAGAAGAACTTGATGCAGTACTGGAACCGGTACTGCTGAAACAGACCTTCAGACAACAAGGTGTGGAGTACATGAAACTAGGAGAGAACATTGTGGAGTACTCCAAAGACTTCCTCTTCTACATGACCACCAGCCTGAGAAGCCCTCACTACCTCCCTGAGGTGGCGGTTAAAGTCTGCCTGCTCAACTTCATGATCACCCCACTGGGTTTGGAGGACCAGCTTCTGGGCATCATGGCCGCCAAGGAGAAACCAGAACTAGAAGAGAAGAAGAACCAGCTGATCCTGGAGAGTGCCGCCAACAACAAGCAGCTGAAGGAGATTGAGGATAAAATCCTCAAAATCCTGTCTTCCTCAGAGGGTAACATCCTAGAAGACGAAACAGCCATCAAGGTCCTGTCTTCCTCCAAGGTGCTGTCCGAGGAGATCTCGGAGAAGCAGAAGATTGCTAGTGTCACAGAGAAGGAGATTGACGACACTCGCATGGGCTACCGGCCTGTGGCCGAGCACTCGTCCATCCTGTTCTTCTGCATCTCGGAGCTGGCCAACATAGAGCCCATGTACCAGTACTCGCTCACCTGGTTCATCAACCTCTACCTGCAGTCCATCGCCCAGAGCTTGAAGAGCGACGACCTGGCCACCCGCATCGAGAACATTGTGGAGCATTTCACCATCAGCATCTATAACAACGTGTGCCGATCACTCTTCGAGAAGGACAAGCTGCTCTTCTCCTTGCTCCTCACTGTGGGCATCATGCAAGGCAAGGGCCAGGTGGATGACACCATCTGGCGCTTCCTCCTCACCGGTGGCATTACTCTGGACAACCCCGACCCCAACCCCGCTCCTGAGTGGCTCTCCGACAAGTCCTGGTCAGAAATCGTAAGAGCATCCAAGCTGCCAAACTTAGAAGGTCTCTTCGAGCACGTCCGAGACAACATTCCCAAGTGGAAGAAGATCTACGATTCGGGGAAGCCTCACGAGGAGCAGCTGCCTGACAGCTGGAGGATGCTGGTGGGGATGCATCGCATGGTGGTGCTGCGCTGCTTCAGGCCGGACAAGCTGGTTCCGGCGGTGCAAGAGTTCATTGTGGACAACATGGGGCGCAGCTACATTGAGCCCCCGACCTTCGACCTGGCCGGGAGTTACAACGACTCCAACTGCTGCTCTCCTCTCATCTTTGTGCTCTCTCCAGGATCTGATCCCACTGCGGGTAATTCATTAGAGATACCTGTGACTTTTGAGCTGTATTCTGTGCTTTAACTTAGGTTTTGGATATTTATTTGTTTTTTTGTGTGTCCTGCTCACTTAACTTATTGAATTATGATGCATCAAGAAATTATTCAGAAATAATAAGAAACTAAACTAGTCTTTAACCAACTTTACATACATCTGTTATACATCTGCATTAAAGAGGTCACATCTGATTGGAATTTTGAGTGCTCAAAAGTTCATACCAGTACTTAAATGTTCCTTTGGTCTCCAGGTCTGCTAAAGTTTGCTGACGACCTTGAAATGGGGGGCAGTAAAACCCAGACCATCTCCCTGGGCCAGGGCCAGGGGCCCATCGCAGCCCTGATGATCAATGCTGCCATCAAGGATGGCACCTGGGTGGTGCTACAGAACTGTCATCTGTGCACCAGCTGGATGCCCGCCCTGGAGAGGATCTGTGAGGAGGGCATCACCCCCGAAAACACCAACCCCACCTTTAGGTCAGCCGTTGCAGGGCAGGGGGAGTTTTTATCTATTATAGCCAGTGGCCAGGCAGTTGATTTGTAATACCCTGGTTGTAATACTCTGGTTGCTTATGATCCTATACATTTGTATTGCCTACAAATAAAACCAAGAGCAACAAAGTAAACTAACACTATCATTGCTAACTCCACAGGTTGTGGTTGACCAGTTACCCGTCTGACAAGTTCCCAGTCAGCATCCTGCAGAACGGGGTGAAGATGACCAACGAGCCGCCCAAGGGGATGAGGGCCAACCTGTTCCGCTCCTACGTCAGCGACCCCATCTCCGACCCCACCTTCTTCAACAGCTCCAAGAAACAGGAGGCGTGGCAGAAGCTGCTGTTTGGTCTCTGCTTTTTTCATGCTCTGGTGCAGGAGAGGAGGACCTTCGGACCTCTAGGTGAGACTAACACTCTTCTATGATTCTCTTTTCTTTCTTTTTACCCCTTTTTTCTTAAAACAAAATGTTCTCCCCTTCTCAGTCCATTCCAGTCACTGAAATTGTTTTTTGGTGTTTTCCCTCATCCAATACCTTTGTTGTTCCTTCTCTCTTTCTTTCTCTCTCTGGGGAAACACATTTTCCTCCAGTATACGTCATGATGAACGAATAATGTCACCGCATTGAATATCCTCTCTTATAACTTGAGTTAAAGGGTCAAATCTTGTATTTTTTTTTCTCGCATTTCACCCCAAGGTTGGAATATCCCGTATGAGTTCAATGAGTCTGACCTGAGGATCAGTATGACACAGATCCAGATGTTCCTGGATGAGTATGAGGAGATTCCTCTGGAGGCCCTCTCCTACCTAACTGGTGAGGCTCTCACAGACACAGCTGTGTGGATTGGTATAGAGGGAGAGAGAGACTGTATCACATAGCAATAAAAGAGGTTCATTCTCTGTTTCATTCTCTGAACTAGTGGAAGACAGACACATTTTCTCTCTCCCTTTCTCTCTCTTTCAGGTGAGTGTAACTACGGTGGCAGGGTGACGGACGACAAGGACAGGCGTCTGCTGGTGTCTCTCCTGTCCATCTTCTACAGCAGGGAGCTGATAGAGCAGGAGGGCTACCACGTATGTGAGGGAGACATGTACTATATCCCCCCTCACGGACCGTACCAGGTACTACTGTCACCTCCATCATATCTTTATCATACAAGATGGCGGACTGTCATATCCATAGACGATGATATTTTTATAGAGTTGCCCTTAAGGTTCAGATATTTGTTGTCACCTTAATGATTCAGGGGTCAGGAAGTGCATTGGGGATAGAGTGATCTGATCCTAGATCTGTGGTTAGGGGCAGTCTACTGGTATCTGCTTAGATTTTGTCACACCCTCTGTCTGGAGCCTCTGGACCACATTGCCAGGTCAAGCATAAATTGGCATTTAGACTGCTAAATAATTTGTGAAATAGTTCAACAAATAGCTACCTGAACTATCCGCATTGACCCTTTTTGCTCTTCACATACGGTGCTGCTACTGTTTACTGTCACTTTATTCCTAGTTATGTACTTCAAATACTTCGTACCCCTGCACATCGACTCGGTACTGGTACCCCTTGTATATAGCCACGTTATAGTTACTCATTGTGTATCTATTACTTTTATTATTAAGTGTTTTACTTTTCTATCATTTCTCTATCTTCTTTCTCTCTGCATTGTTGGGAAGGGCCTGTAAAGTAGCATTTCACTGTTAGTCCGCACCTGTTGTTTACGAAGCATGTGACAAGTACATTTTTATTGGATTTGAACAAATTTGTACTGTTTGTCTTTTCAAGACCTATGTTGATTACATCCGCAACCTACCCATCGCGGCGGAACCTGGCGTGTTTGGACTCCACAGCAATGCTGACATCACCAAGGACAACCAGGAGACCAATCAGCTGCTGGATGGAGTGCTGCTGACACTTCCCAGGCAGACTGGAGGCGGGGCTAAATCCCCTCAGGTTAGTTGGACAGTGGACACTAGGGTTGAATGGCGGGAACCCGGTTACTGAGATTTACCGGGATTTACTGTCCAAAACCACTCCCTTTTCCCAGGATAAATAACTGTGAGAAACCAGTAAATTATAATAAATTATTTATATGAACAGCAAGGCGTGAAATGGAACTGTTAAATTATATGCAGAGTCTAAATCTGGCTTCTCTATGGCCTCTGCATGATGAATCACCAACGCTCAGGGTGGGGACAGACAGCCCATCTCAGTATGGAGCGATGCTCACAATGCATGTAGACCTATCATCTCATGGTTTTTCTTGTGACAGGTAAACCTGCATTTGCTGCAGCAAAGCCTGTAATACAGAAATATAAAGACCGAATGCGCATCTAATTGACCCATCTCCACCTGGCTTTCGGGGTCACCTTATTTCTTAATTGTAAAGATGAGTTTTTTAAAATTTAAGCTGCAGAGTTTTAAAACAACAACACTTGAATATCGTGGCTTTAAATCAATACAAGTGCGAGCTATCTCACCCAGTCTTTCTCTGCCTCCATCAACTCCATTCAAATCGCATCCAAAATAGGTAATCCTGTTCTAGATTGATATATAGCCCTATATATAGATGTCCTAGCCTACCTCTTTCAGGTAATACATTCAATTCAGTATTAGCCTTATATTCAGCTAATTAATGATGGGTTATGCATAATAAGCTTCTAACTTATGTCTCTTGCGCAATACGCACGCACCTCTGCTCTGCTGGCCTCTCTCCTTAAAAAAACGCCCCTTAGCTCTTGGGAGTCCCCTGCAGGAAAAGCTAGACTAGAGTAGCTTGCTGGACATGACTTTTTCTCGCATTTCTTATATCAATTCGACGAGGGACGGAAGCTCTTGTTTGCTGACGGCACAATCATTTGGGCTTTTCTGAGTTTGGGATTATTAAATGTCTTTAATGTAGGGCTCATGAAGTGGATTTAATGCATCTCATCGGTCTCAGGTAGCATCAGGGCTGATTGTTTTAAATCAAAGCTCTAATCAAATCCAGAGAGAGGCTTATTTATATGCTTTATAACGCTTTTTAATGACACTTCCGTTTTTTTACTACCTAGGAGAAAAGTGATTTATTCTCCGGATGGAACATTTGTAAAATCCCGGGAAAATATTCACCTGTACTGGACACTTCTCTGTGTGATCAAAACCTGTACATTCTCACAGACCGGCACTTTATGTGGATAAGAAGTTGTGATGCCTCAGAACAAGCCCTGATATGTCAGCTCTGTACAAAAGCTTCAATTGTTTTGAATGTATTATACTGGTAGTTATATCTCTTTGATTACTACAGGAAGTGGTTGATGAGCTTGCGGAAGACATCCTGTCCAAGCTGCCAGCAGACTTTGACATCCAGATGGTGATTAACAAATACCCAGTGATGTATGAGGAGTCCATGAACACTGTGCTGAGACAGGAACTGATCCGCTTCAACAGGTAAATATCATGATCTGGAATAAAGAAACAGGGGGTCAGGAAGTGTAGCGTTTCAAATGGACACAATGAATGCACTCATAAAATACTTACTCTACATCTGGCCATGGTAATTGGAGTCTTATGGTCAATTGATTAAAAGCAAAGTAAAATGTTTTGTGTCCCACATAGGGTTGCAAAGGGAGGGTATATTACTGGTTATGTTCAATGATTTTATAGACTTTATCACGTTTACAACTAGTGGCCTTTTTGGATACTTCAGATTATCACAGGTGTCTGTAATTATCTCTGGCCCTCTGTGTGGCCTTATCTGTCTCACTATTGTTTGTGGAGATATGCTCTGATGAAGGTCGACTGACTGAAAGCTCAGCCTCTTATTCAAATAAATGGGCATCTGACTGGAATTGTGCAGACATTCTTTCCCTGTTTCTCCAGTTTAGCATTTTGCCTCCAGCACTTTCACTAATCGGTTTTGAATGTGCAGTATTTTCTGTCTATTATCTACATGGAATTTTCATCACATGTAATATCTATGAAATAAGATGATTTTAAAATAGAATGACAAAGCTGTTAAACATTATCCTAAATATATCCCATCAACTCAGTCAATAACATTGGTGTTTAATAAAAGGGTTTCAGTATGAAATATCCTTTACATTTTTATACACGTTTACTTATTTTACTATGTCAATTAGTCTTTGTTGTAAATATTGTGGTGCCAAACTGGTGGCAGTTGTGAAAAAAAGTCTATAGTTGGTAGAGTTTCATTGTTGATTAGATGTTTTTTTCATTAATTAAGCTATTTTCTCTTGAACCATATGGTTCCGCTAGAAGTTATTTAAGTATAAATTACCAACTTTGCCATAGATTACAATAGATTTGGTAAATTACCGGTAGTTTTCCAACACTAGTCCCACATTTAATTACCACTATAAGCAGTTGATTTGTACTCTGTGTAGGAATGACAGTCTGTACACAATCATTACATGCCTTTTTGGCTATGGGGAATTTGGGATTAGCAATTATGTGTTCATAACATGCTGATAATGATGCTTTGACCCCCTCAGGTTAACTCAGGTGGTACGCATCAGTCTGATAAACATTGGAAAGGCACTCAAGGGTCAGGTGGTGATGTCTTCTGAGCTGGAGAACGTCTTCAACAGTATGGTGGTGGGCAAGGTGCCGACCATGTGGTCGGCCAAGTCCTACCCGTCTCTGAAGCCTCTGGGCAGCTACGTGTCCGACCTCCTCGCCAGGCTAAAGTTTCTACAGGTCAGTTATGATCGCCAAGAGAGTGAGGGTACTGAGCTGCTCAACCCCAACTATACACATTCAAATGTGTTTAATTAAAGTTGTTTTGAGGACAGGGATTTTGTTTCCTGGGAAACTGATACTTCTGAAAGACACAAATACTGATGCATGGGAGTTGGGCTGTGTGTTTGACAGGACTGGATCAACAATGGGCCACCACCAGTCTTTTGGCTCTCTGGGTTCTACTTTACTCAGTCCTTCCTCACGGGAGTATCTCAGAACTTTGCCCGAAAGTATACCATCCCCATCGACTTCATCGGCTTTGAATTTGAGGTAAGGGAGTACAATGTAAACCTCGTCTTTGTGTCCAGTGAATGCATGGCATGACTTCCCTGTCTCTATCAGGTGACCAAGCAAGAGACCCACATGGAGAACAAGCCAGACGATGGGGCCTACGTGAAGGGGTTCTTCCTGGAAGGGGCACGCTGGGACCGGGAGAAGATGGTCATAGGAGAGTCCCTCCCCAAGATCCTCTTCGACCCCCTGCCCATCATCTGGCTCAGGCCAGGGGAGATGTCAAAGTTCCTGCATGAGAACATCTACGTGTGTCCTGTGTACAAGACCAGTGCCCGGCGCGGAACCCTGTCCACCACGGGCCACTCCACCAACTACGTAATGCCTATCGAGCTTCCCTCCGACCGGCCACAGAAACATTGGATCAACCGCGGGGTGGCCTGTCTGTGCCAGCTGGATGACTAGGCATAGCTCTGCAGACATCATACAGGATGTTAGATATGAGAGACAGACAACCAACTCACTCCTTTTAAATCGCTATTAAAGGCAGATTTGTTTGCTGGTTATTTTCAACTCGATTTCTTGATACTTTTAAAGATTGCACAGGCTGTCATATAGCCTGTGTACCAGTCTTTTTAAGCTAACATTCCACTCCTGGACACTCCTTGTCATTGCCAAAGAGACTGGCCTCTCAATGTTCAATATGCAGCCGGATTTACAGCACAGTTGCTGATTGGTTGTTGGAAACAACATGAATATTTTCCATGACAATGTTATGGATGGGGCAAATTTGGCACAATATAGAATTTGAATTTTAAGAACGGCAACAAACAAAACCGTTATGACCTGCTGAGGTAATTCCCTGGTGAGAAGCAGTGTCATAATGAGAGTGAAATGATGATACGTCAAATATTAGCCTACAAGAGTCAATCGAGCTACATTTGCTTCAGTTGCATCCCATTAATGAGAGGAAAGAAACGCAAAACTGGCACCTGTCGTCATTGCTCTCCCACATAAGCTGATCATCATGAAATTGCTTACTTTTTAATGTGTTGTGCTTGTTGCAACCTGGTCTCAGAGCATTTTTTCATGATTCTGTATGTAAATCCGAGACACTCTATTTAGTATATGTTACATTTTGTATGGTAGGTATTAGTTTGTGGTTGTCCATTACCCATTTCATATGATATGTTACGAATTACAATTCATATTATGTTATGAATTTGCTAAATGTACAATATGTTACGAATTTTCAAAATGTTTAATACGTTACGAATTCTAGCTAGGTGGCTAATGTTAGCTAGGGGTTATGGTTAAGTTTAGGAGTAAAGTTGAAGGGTTACTTAACATGCTAAGTAGTTGCAAGTAGTTGCTAATTAGCTAAAATGCTGAAGTTGTCCGTGATGAAATTCGAACTCGCAACCTTTGGGTTGCTAGACGTTCGCACTATATACCCACCCATCCACACTGACCAACCACCCTCCTTTCATTTTTGTCTTAACCATCTGTCTTATGAAACCGTACCAAACATAACATACTTAATAAATGGAGTGTCTCGGATTTATATGCAGAATAATAAGAAATGCTCTGAGACCAGGTTGCCATTTCAGTTCTATTATTTGTCCCTCCTCTCATATTAATAAGAGATTGAGTCAAGATGGGATACTTTAGGAAACTTTCAGAATGGACATAGTGAGAATTAGCGAACACACACACCCTAAAAGGACCCATCAATCAAACCCACCAGCGCACCTCAGACACAAACAAATCTCATTTCTTCTTTCCTAAAATGTTTTATTAAAAACCTAGGCCATCTGAAAGTAGGACTATGCTACATTATAGCATAATGTTAAAATAATGTTGCCTTTCAAATTAATTGACAATGAAAGTTTGAAAGGGGAGAGAGAGACAGCTATAGTATAACTTGGTTGATTATTGGTTATGGTTATGTAATTATTGTCCAAGCATGTGCTTATTCCAAAGGAAGATTTCCACAGAATTACCATCAATAAGGGATCATAGCTTTCACCTGGTCAGTCATGGATGTCATAATGTTTTGTACATCCAGTCGTTTGGGCAATTATTTTGAGCAATTAAAAAGAAAATACACTACCGTTCAAAAGTTTGGGGTCACTTAGAAATGTCCTTGTTTTTGAAAAGCAAAAATTAAAATAACATCCATTAAAATAACATCAAATTAATCAGAAATACAGTGTAGACATTGTTAATGTTGTAAATTACTATTGTAGCTGGAAGTGGGTGTTCCAATGACACGTTGTGTTAGCTAATCCAAGTTTATCATTTTAAAAGGCTAATTGATCATTAGAAAACCCTTTTGCAATTATGTTAGCACAGCTGAAAACTTGGCAGGTGTTTTTACACGTGGTCTGCCACTGCAAGGACGATCAGCTGTCCATCCTGTCTCCCTGTAGCGCTGTCTTAGGCGTCTCACAGTACTGACATTGCAATTTATAGCGCTGTCTTAGGCGTCTCACAGTACTGACATTGCAATTTATTGCACTGACCACATCTGCAGTCCTCATGCCTCCTTTGCAGCATGCCTAAGGCATGTTCCCGCAGATGAGCATGGAACCTGGGCATCTTTCTTTTGGGTGTTTTTCCAGTCAGTAAAAAGGCCTCCTCCATCTGTAAGCTGTTAGTGTCTTAATGACCGTTCCAGAGGTGCGTGTTCATTAATTGTTTATGGTTCATTAAACAAGCATGGGAAACAGTGTTTAAACCCTTTACAATTAAGATCTGTGAAGTTATTTGGATTTTTACGAATGATCTTTTAAAGGCAGGGTCCTGAAAAGGGGACGTTTCTTTTTTTGCTGAGTTTATATTAGACGAAAGAAGCACCTTGTTCTTGCTTGCTGGATATAAAATAGACTACAGCATTCACAATGAACTGGCGGGGAAGTTAAGGGTGAGAGCTTCTCTGGTATAATGTCATCACATTAGGGCTGGTGGTAAAAATGCAATAAACGGGAATCCTTTGTGCTCCCTGTGCCCAATGTTTATGTTCACAATTAAATGTATTACATCAGAATGCCCAACGTTAGAATGTTTCCAATCAAATGTATGAATTAAATTAGAACGTTTTCCTATCTGTCTAATTTGCATAAACATTGTGATTGGATGATAGCTGTGAAGGTTATCGAATCCTCTGATCTCCTGGAGCTCATTAATGATGGAACGTTCATATTTGAATATTGCCGAAAGGCGGGTCTCTTTGGCAATGACAAGGAGTGGAATGTTAGATAAAGACACTGGTACCAGGCTAGCGGTCATAGAGATGGATCCCCTTCCGTAGCAGTGCGTGGGTAAAGTCCCTGGGGAAGCCAAGCCAGAAACAAATACGCCAATTTACAACCTGTGTTGTGATAATTGCGTTGTTTGCGCTATAACCTGTTAGTTCATATGCCATGTCACCGTGAAATATAGGCCTAAGGCTGAGACAATAAGAAGACTGTGGCAGAATAAATTGAACCACACCTTTGTTTCATCACGAAGTCGGAGAACAACCTCTGTCCGGTGAATTCCACAAAGCATATTGCATGTAACAAACAGTTACATGACCCAAAGCATGTTCAAGCAAGTTCAAATGTCCAACATTTTCAGAGTACTAAAACAACCTTTGATATGGCTGTTCCACTGGATGTCATAAGGTGAAAGCACCAATTTGTAAGTCGCTCTGGATAAGAGCGTCTGCTAAATGACTTAAATGTAATGTAAATGATTTAGAACCACAGAAATAACGCTTGTGTGTGTGCAAGTAGAAAAAACATGTTGACTCACCCGACTTGTAGAGAAACACCAATGCCATCCTCCTCTGTCATGTTGACGAAACGGTCTGTCACTCTATCATACAGTACACGCTTTTAGTTTTTGTTGACCTCGGCAACCTGGCTAAAATGCTTGCTCGCTAGCCTAACTTCCTTTCATGGGCAACGATTAACCAACTAGTTAACCTGTTTACTCCGTTTCAAAAACCATAGAGGGCTGGTGGTGTGTTTACATACACTACATGACCAAAAGTATGCGAACACATGCTCCTTGAACATCTCATTCCAAAATAATGGGCATTAATAAGGAGTTGGTCCCCCCTTTGCCGCTATAACAGCCTCCATCCACTCTTCTGGGAAGGCTTTCCACTAGATCTTGGAACATTGCTGCGGGGACTTGCTTCCATTCAGCCACAAGAGCATTAGTGAGGTCAGAGTGACCACATGTTGTTGGGCAATTCGGCCTGGCTCTCAGTCGCCGTTCCAATTCATCCCAAAGGTGTTTTGATGGGGTTGACTGGCTCTGTGCAGGCCAGTCATGTTATTCCACACCGATCAACAAACCATTTCTGTATGGACCTTGCTTTTTGCACTGGGGCATTGTTATGCGGAAACAGGAAAGGGCCTTCCCCAAATTGTTGCCACAAAGTTGGAAACACTGAATCATCCAGAATGTAATTGTATGCTGTAGCATTAAGATTTCCATTCACTGGAACTAAGTGGCCTAGCCCGAACCATAAAAAACAGCCCCAGCCCCTTATACCTCCTCCACTAAACTTCCCAGTTGGCACTATGCATTGGGGAAGGTAGAATTCTCCTGGCATCCACCAAACCCAGATTAGTCCGTCGGACTGCCAGATGGTGAAGCGTGATTCGTCACTGCAGAGAACGCGTTTCCTCTGCTCCAGAGTCCAATGGCGGTGAGCTTTACACCACACCAGCCGATGCTTGGCATTGCGCAAGGTGAGCTTAGGCTTGTGTGCGGCTGCTCGGTCATGGAAACCCATTTCATGAAGCTCTCAACGAACAGTTAGTGTGCTGACGTTGCTTCCAGAGGCAGTTTGGAACCCAGTAGTGAGTGTTGCAACCAAGGACAGAAAATATATTTTTTGTGGTTGCACATTACATTTAAAACTGGAAAGCCACTAAAAGAGAGTAGCCTACTAATCTTTAACTGGTTATAGTAAGACATTGTTCCTATCAGTCAAATTTAACAGTTGATAAACTGAAGGTGGTGGTAAATGAATAAAACCTTTGTTGTGTGTATGCACTCTAATGCACTTTACTCAATAAATCCTTAAGTTTATTTTTCAACCCGACAGAGTTCATTTGACTTTTTAGTAATTCCTTGAAAGAATGAATGCAAGAGGAGTGGTTCTTTTCAAAACTCAATTTATTGAAAATATAAATATATTCAAAATAGTATCACAAATCTGTATGGCTACTTATCTTACAGGACAGACAATGCTGACATCCACATAGCAGCTCTTGTCAGGAATCACATGCATAAATACACTTGGAAATTAATGACTTTTTTCTCCAATATATAAGATGGATTTTCAACTCAACTCCTGAGATTAGCCAGTAACTTTCCTCCTGTCCTTGGTAACATCAACCCTTTCACAAGAATATAGAGTTCATCTAGTATCAGCTGTAGTATCAGCTGTCCTCATGTGACTGTAAGTAAACTGGCTGGCCTGCTTCCTCATGCGTTGCTGTGCTTTCAGCTTCCTGCCTTTCTGGGTTGCCAGTCCCATTATAAGCAGGTAGATCTGCAATGAAGGGTATGGAACCGAAATAAAACCATGACATTAGATAATAGTGAAATCACACAATATCGCCCGAGATATATAAACATTTCTTCTGGTTTAGATGTCTGTCACTTACAAGTCTTGGATAAGGATTCCTGTAATAAAGACCTGCGAAACGTAGTGGGGGAAAACATCACTCAGATTCTCACACGAAAAGCATTTAAGTGTGAACTCTAAAACATGTCTGATTTGTCCAGAGATTATTACTAAATGAAAGAATTTGAAAATGTCAACCAGGCTTTTCTTGACACTCACCAATTTCTATCCTTGTCTCACATTCTGCTAAGCACTTCTTTATTGATTCCTGATCTGTCAACTGAAAGGGATACACAGAGCAACAGATTCATCAAACAGATACAGATGATACCGAGCTACACAGACAAACATAGGGTCTGTCTTTTTGCCTGTTGGTTCTGTCTGAAGAGGGTCTGGGCCTCCTGGACAATGTACCTTCTGTCACTCACAGTGTCTTGTGGGAGTGTGGAATGCGCCCCAGGCGATCCGAAATACCCTAATATACAGTGACAGGACCTGATTACGTGTGGCTGTCGTCATTTGGTCTAAAAACAATACAACATTTAACATTACATTTAAGTCATTTAGCAGACGCTCTTATCCAGAGCGACTTACAAATTGGTGCGTTCACCTTATGACATCCAGTGGAACTGCCACTTTACAATAGTGCATCTAAATCTTTTAAGGAGGGGGGGGGGGGGGAGAATTACTTTATCCTATCCTAGGTATTCCTTAAAGAGGTGGGGTTTCAGGTGTCTCCGGAAGGTAGGGAATAGAAAAAGTAGGAAATAGCAGGGAATAGAAAAAATATATGCAAGGAGTAACTTGCCCTATATACACTGCTCAAAAAAATAAAGGGAACACTAAAATAACACATCCTAGATCTGAAGGAATGAAATATTCTTATTAAATACATTTTTCTTTACATAGTTGAATGTGCTGACAACAAAATCACACAAAAGTTATCAATTGAAATCAAATTTATCAACCCATGGAGGTCTGGATTTGGAGCCACACTCAAAATTAAAGTGGAAAACCACACTACAGGCTGATCCAACTTTGATGTAATGTCCTTAAAACAAGTCAAAATGAGGCTCAGTAGTGTGTGTGGCCTCCACATGCCTGTATGACCTCCCTACAACGCCTGGGCATGCTCCTGATGAGGTGGCGGATGGTCTCCTGAGGGATCTCCTCCCAGACCTGGACTAAAGCATCCGCCAACTCCTGGACAGTCTGTGGTGCAACGTGGCGTTGGTGGATGGAGCGAGACATGATGTCTCAGATGTGCTCAATTGGATTCAGGTCTGGGGAACGGGCGGGCCAGTCCATAGCATCAAAGCCTTCCTCTTGCAGGAACTGCTGACACACTCCAGCCACATGAGGTCTAGCATTGTCTTGCATTAGGAGGAACCCAGGGCCAACCGCACCAGCATATGGTCTCACAAGGGGTCTGAGGATCTCATCTCGGTACCTAATGGCAGTCAGGCTACCTCTGGCGAGCACATGGAGGGCTGTGCGGCCCCCCAAAGAAATGCCACCCCACACCATTTTTGTATTTTTTATTTCACCTTTATTTAACCAGGTAGGCAAGTTGAGAACAAGTTCTCATTTACAATTGCGACCTGGCCAAGATAAAGCAAAGCAAACCATGATTGACCCACCACCAAACCGGTCATGCTGGAGGATGTTGCAGGCAGCAGAACGTTCTCCACTGCGTCTCCAGACTGTCACGTCTGTCACATGTGCTCAGTGTGAACCTGCTTTCATCTGTGAAGAGCACAGGGCGCCAGTGGCGAATTTGCCAATTTTGGTGTTTTCTGGCAAATGAAAAACGTCCTGCACGGTGTTGGGCTGTAAGCACAACCCCCACCTGTGGACGTTGGGCCCTCATACCACCCTCATGGAGTCTGTTTCTGACCATTTGAGCAGACACATGCACATTTGTGGCCTGCTGGAGGTCATTTTGCAGGGCTCTGGCAGTGCTCCTTGCACAAAGGCGGAGGTAGCGGTCCTGTTGCTGGGTTGTTGCCCTCCTACGGCCTCCTCCACGTCTCCTGATGTACTGGCCTGTCTCCTGGTAGCGCCTCCATGCTCTGGACACTATGCTGACAGACACAGCAAACCTTCTTGCCACAGCTCGCATTGATGTGCCATCCTGGATGAGCTGCACTTCCCGAGCCACTTGTGTGGGTTGTAGACTCCGTCTCATGCTACCACTAGAGGGAAAGCACCGCCAGCATTCAAAAGTGACCAAAACATCAGCCAGGTAACATAGGAACTGAGAAGTGGTCTGTGGTCCCCACCTGCAGAACCACTCCTTTATTGAGGGTGTCTTGCTAATTGCCTATAATTTCCACCTGTTGTCTATTCCATTTGCACAACAGCATGTGCAATTTGTCAATCAGTGTTGCTTCCTAAGTGGACAGTTTGATTTCACAGAAGTGTGATTGACTTGGAGTTACATTGTGTTGTTTAAGTGTTCCCTTTATTTTTTTGTGCAGTGTAATTAACACCAGACTCAACCAAAGGATCCAGAGTACTGCAAAAGACTGGGGGCTCCGTTTGAATTGATATAATCTGTGCTCAAACATCATTGAATAGGTGAAAACATATACATTTAGAATATATACGGCGGTTGGTGAAAGTAAATATTCCATTACATTGCTTTGAATGATAAACAGAGGTACATTTAGTGCTGGACATGTGGGTAAATAACACATGTACATACATGTTTCAATAAACCACTAGGTGGCAATATAACATCTGAAATTAAGTAATAGTAGCAGAGACTAGATAGTTATTATAAAAATTGACAGCCGTGGTATATCAGACCGTATGCCACTGGTATGACAAAACGTTTATTTTTACTACTCTAATTCCGTTGGTAACCAGTTCATAATAGCAATAAGGCACCTCGGGGGTTTGTGATGTATGGCCAATATACCACGGCTAAGGGCTGTATCCAGGCACTCTGTGTTGCGCATAAGAACAGCCCTTAGCCATGGTATATTGGCCATATACCACATCTCCTCTGGCCTTCCTGCTTAATTATACCTCAGTGGACTAAATAGCTACTTGCTTATTCTACAACTACAGCCATTCACTGGTTTCCACAAATACAAAGTAAGAGAAAGGAAAGGGAAAGGGGGATACCTAGTCAGTTGTACAACTGAATGCATTCAGTTGAAATGTGTCTTCCGCATTTAACCCAACCTGAATCAGAGAGGTGCGGGGGCTGCCATAATCGACATCCAAGTCTTAAACATAGGCTACAACGTAAAAATGTATGAAAACAAAAATGTGCTTTTCGGTCTTAATTTAAGGTTAGCGTTAGGCTTAAGGTTAGCAGTGTGGTCAAGGTTATGGCTAGGTTTAAAATCACATTTTAAGAAGATGAATTGTAGGGTTTATGATTTTTGTGGCTGTGGTAACTAGTGACGACCCTTCCCCGGTGACTGGTTAAAAATCAAATCAAGTTTATTTATAAAGAGCTTTTAACATCAACAGATGTCACAAAGTGCGTATACAGAATCCCAAACTAAAACCCCAAATAGCAAGCAATACATGTCTTATGTAGCCTAGAATTATGCTGCGTTCAAAACAACCGGGAACTCGGAATCTCAGACTTCAGTGTGTTCTAGACAACTGGGAACTCAGAAAAAAACAAGCTCTGACTATGAAAAATTGGTTTGAATTGGTTTGAACATCCAAGTATTAATTCCAACTCGGGAACTCTGGCCTCTTTCTAGAGCTCCGACTTTCCGACCTGAAGATCACTGACGTCATGATTTGACCTAGTATTTTTCAGAGTTCCCAGTTGTCTTGAAAGCACCATTCAACCTCAGGAGGCTGAAGAAATGTGGCTTGTCACCGAAAACCCCCACAAACTTTTACAGATGCACAATTGAGAGCATCCTGTCGGGCTGCATCACCGCCTGGTACGGCAACTGCATCATCCACAACCGCAGGGCTTTCCAGAGGGTGGTGCAGTCTGCACAGCGCATCACTGGGGGAAAACTACCTGCCCTCTAGGAAGGACAAAAAGATCATCAAGGACAACAACCACCCGAGCCACTGCCTGTTCACCCCGCTATCATCCAGAAGGCGAGGTCAGTACAGGTGCATCAAAGCTGGGACCTGAAAAATAGCTTCTATCTCAAGGCCATCAGACTGTTAAACAGCCATCACTAACACAGAGAGGCTGCTGCCTACATACAGACTTGAAATCATTGGCCTCTTTAATAAATGGATCACTAGTCACTTTAATAATGTTAACATATCTTGCATTACTCATCTCATATGTATATACTGTATTTTATCCCATCTATTGCATCTTGCCTATGTCGCTAGGTCATTGCTCATCCATATATTTATATATTCTTATTCCATTCCTTTACTTAGATTTGTGTGTATTAGGTAGTTGTTGTGGAATTGTCAGATTACTTGTTAGATATTGCTGCACTGTCGGAACTAGAAGCACAAGCATTTCGCTACACTCGCAATAACATCTGCTAACCATGTGTAAGTGACCAATAAAATTAGATTTATAATGAGCTGATTCATGTTGAAAATTGTAATTTTCTAGGGGAATAAAATTAGGTCAAATATTGACTTAGTGATCGTGATCTTCAGGCCGTTGCTCTAGAAAGACGCCAGAGTTTGACCTAAATCTCTGATTTAGGTGCGTTCAAGACAATTAGGTATTTGGGAAGATAAAAGCGCCTACTGGGTAGGCGCTTTTATCTTCCCAAATACCTAATTGTCTTGAACGCACCTAAATCAGATATTTTCGAATTCCTAGTTGTTTTGAACGCGGCATATATAGCTAGTTAGTTATCTAATGCCATGTTCAAAACAACTGGGAGCTCGGAACTC
Organism: Oncorhynchus nerka; assembly: GCF_034236695.1. Lineage (NCBI taxonomy): Eukaryota > Metazoa > Chordata > Actinopteri > Salmoniformes > Salmonidae > Oncorhynchus > Oncorhynchus nerka. Next base: position 24,103,386 of record NC_088418.1, read on the forward strand.
CGAAATGTCCAACTTCAGTGCGTTCAAAACATCTGGAAAATACGAACTCCGACTGAAAAAATCGATTTGAACAGTCATCCATCTTTCTAGAACTCCGACATTCCAACTTGAAGTTCAATGACGTGATGATCTACCTCGTATTTTCCGAGTTCCCAGGTGATTTGAACGCGGCATAATGGGATCTGTGCGTCACACCTATGAATATGGGCTAACGTGAGCTAGCAGGGTAACAAGGCAAAGTACCTGGTTTATGTCACGCTTATCGTTCATTTAATACGAAAGTCTAGGGTAGGAATATCTAACGCTGTATGTTTACATTGCAATAACACCATGCTGACTTATCGAATAGTAGTATTATCTGCCAATTATTACTTGACCTACCTGCTGTGCTGTTAGCTTTTTGACAACATGTCGCATTGAAATGACGATTAAATTGACGTATTTGAGAGGTGTGTTCGCAGCAATTAGTGTTGTAAAGTCGCTTCGAAACAATTAAATAGTCATTTTTTTCATTCACTTTTCAAAGCCCTTCAAGTTAAACGATTTCACAAAATATTATGTTAATTCATGTTCGTTGGGTTTTAGCTGTATTAGTCAGGTTGCCAGCTACTACAATTTTAAACTAAATCTGAACAGGGGACCCCATCCACACAGATCAGTGGATGGTATAGTTGCTAGCTGTCTAACTGGTGCTCTGTTGGGAGGAAGTGATGCAGGGAAAATCCATTCAATGACTAAAGGGGAAACACAAAGAAACTATAAGCCTTTCGTACTGGTTCATCCGACTTTTTTTTAGTAGTCAATTTAAAGTAAAGACAGTCGTCTAGGGCGGTTGTTTGCAAACCAGGTGCGTTCTTATCAGGCAAAAGCCAACTTAAACGCTCATTTTTGTTTATGGTGCTGACTAGCTTCCTACTAGCATTCGGTTAGCTGGCTACCATTTAGCTAAGTGGGGCTGATTGTGTCGTTGTCCTAAGTTCGCTATTTGTTTTACTGATGTTATTGGAGTGATGTACGTGATTTTCTCGACAATCAACTATTTTTAAGAGGTAACGTTACTTATCCTGTTTGTGGTCTAAAATAGTTTATATATTTATGGCATACTGGATTGCTAACTTTACAGATAACTAGCTAACGGTTAGCTACATGATGACGTGCTAGCTAGCCAGTCGGTAGCTAAGTATGATGATGGCGAAGTGTAACCAGCCACAAACGAGGCTATATTATTACCAGGGAACTTAGCTGCTGTAGTTGTTAGACAGTCGAGTTGATTAGGTTACCATGTTAGCTGGTCAAACAAATAAACAGGTATGTTAGCCAACGTTCAGATGCAAACTAGAACTGCACAGCTGAGCTAGCTAACGTTACCAAGTTTAAATATAATTGTTGGCAGTGTTATTTTCATAAATGGATTGCTTACTAAATAGTTAAATAGCTATATATTCCCCACATTATATACATGCCGATGTGTTCCTAGTCAGATGCCTACAACAATAAAGTATATCATTAGAATGAGGTGAACGTGGTTGAAAGCACTGCAGTCTTTCCAGGAGGTGTTATGCCTGTACATGTCCACTGAAGTTTCATTTCTCATGAATAGTTTCAATAAATGTGATCAGGGGCTTTTCGCTTGTTGCTAAGTGTTTCATTAAATCATGAAAGACAGGAACAAAATAAAACACCAACTAGTTGAACAAGAATGGTAGTACAGTATTTGACTTATGAATCTTGCAACAGCTGGCAGCCATCATGAATTCCTCATTGGGTAACAGAATATTTCAAATGTAGGCCTATGTAATTAAAAGGTCTCAAACAAAGGAAAGGGCTAGGCATATTTATCTCTATAGTTTCCTGCTTTGTGGTTGAAAAAGTACCCAATTGGCATACCTTAATAGAAAATGAGTCTGCCAGTAAAATACTACTTGAGTAAAAGTATTTGGTTTTAAACATACTTAGTATCATAAGTAAATGCAATTGCTAAAATATACTTACGTTTCAAAAGTAAAAGTATACCTTTTCAAATTCCTCATATTAAGCAAACCAGCTGGCACCATTTACTTAGAATGTTTTTATTTACCAATAGCCAGGGACATGCTCCAACACTCAAACATCATTTACAAATGAAGCATGTGTTTAGTGAGTCCACCAGGTCAGAGGCCAGATACCCCAGAAAACTAAAGTAGTACTTTCAAGTATTTTTTACTTAAGTGCTTTACACCACTGGCTGCTTTCAATTAAAAGTAGTTCATCCTTGACTCAAGGCTGTGGAAATGCATGTTGTAAATGACTGCTTTCTCAATCTGAAATGACAAATTCACAGAAAGTTCATACACTGAATCTACATGTGGGCGAACGATACCCCTGTATCACATTATGCTTATGGTGACAAGATGCTGTGTGTCTTTCAGCATTACCGATGTTAAGGTCACCACGATGGAGCAGAAAAAGATGACGCCTTCATCTAGAGTGATAAAGGCATTCTGAGGAAGTGTCTGTAAGTACTTATTATCAGAACCAACCCATTTCTTCGCTATCGCTGAGCAATTCTGGTAGCGTATTGTGCAGGCTAGTAGTATGTATGATCCAGACAACTTACATTTCAATTTTAGTGTTTTATTTGGTGGTATCTTGTGGTTTTAGTATTTTAGTCAGTAATATGGTAATCCATGCTGTATTTGGCTCTTCTCTATAAGTAGTTATTCAGCCCTCTAGTTTGATATGAACCCTCCTATACATGCTACAGTACCAGCTTCTATGGTAACTGGGCCAGGCTTAAAACTGCCAGACACTTCACCCTTTTGCGTTGGTGATGTATCCTACTTGTATGGTCTTCGTATGATTTTCTTATTTTAGCATTTAGCAGTTGTCTTCTCTAGTAATTATTACCTCAGTGTTGTGGCTTTTGACCCTTTGTGATTAATGGGTTTGTTGATTCAGTGACTCATTGTCACTGTAGTTGTTGACCCCATGTGACTGTGTTGGACTCCTCCTCTGTTCCAGGGCCCAAGGGCATGTTGAGACGTCTCACCAGGCCAGAGCAGAGGCGTCTTGGTGGGGCAGACCGAGAGGACCAGAGAGAGAGACATGGGCCAGTGCGTCACCAAGTGTAAGAACCCATCGTCCTCGCTCGGCAGCAAGAGTGGCGACAAGGAGCAGGGGTCCAAGTCCCACCACAAGAAAGGTGGCGGGGGAGGAGGGCACAAAGAGGAGCCTGGCACTGTGTGCAGAAAGACCTCCAGTGAGCACATGTTCAACGGCACCAAGACCGCCATGGAGGTTACCGTGGAGACCACGGTGATCCCTGCGTCAGCCATGCTGGGGGACCTGAGGAAGGAGGACTGCTTGGTGGCGGATAGGGAGGGGCCGTCCTTGCTGCGCATCGAGGAGCTCTTCAGCTGCTACAAGGACCCGCATGAGGATGCCATCTTGGAGGAGGGCATGGAGGGGTTCTGCAACGACCTGTGCGTGGACCCCGCCGAGTTCCGCGTGCTGGTCCTCGCCTGGAAGTTCCAGGCGGCCACCATGTGCAAGTTTACAAGGTGAGAGACGGGTTGGGGATGAGATCGGAAGGAGTAAGGGTGAGACAGACGATGCTTCATCAATGTGTTTTAGCCTGATATTCAGAAAACATGTTCAGAGAAGATTCCTCAAGTAATTTATTGGTCCAAAAGAGACCATATTAGCCTGTACTATTGATTAGCATGGCTGATTCAATGGCTGATGTTAGACATCTGACCAAATTTCTAAAATGGCTACTGCTGCCCTGCACTGTATGTTTTAGGCTAGCTTCCCCTCTCACTGTGCAGTGTTTCATTTAACATTGGTCTGGCTGGCCACCCCACCCCCACTTCTCTCAGCTTTCAGCAGCACGGCAGCTCACTTGCTATTCTGACAGGTAGGGGGCACACAGGAAATCGAAACAGGCTCTGACACTGCACTCTGTAATGAGTGGGGATTAGACAGGGTCTTTCTCTGATTGTCTATTGCTCAGATGATTTTTGTCCTCTTCATTTTCATGTAATCTCGTACCTAGTCTGAAGATTGTACCTATTACCATCATTTGACCTATTAACAAATATTCTCATCTGAGCTACCTAGAGCCAGAAACTTGAAAGGTTTACTGTTGCTTTGCTGTTCACACCAAGTCTAATTTCATGTCTGCTGTATAAAAGGGGGTGGAAAAGCAATGTATATCAGGGGACATATCTGGCCAGGGACTCATGCTGAAGTGACAGCAGAACAATGTGACAGGATGTGGTTAAGTGAGTCAAATCCAGTGTTATTCGTCACATGCTTCGTAAACAACAGGTGTGGACTTACAGTGAAATGCTCATTTACAGGCCCTTCCCAACAATGCAGAGAGAAGAAAGATAGAGAACTAATAGAAACACAATGATAACGTGGCTATATACAAGGGGTACGAAGTAATTGAGATAGATATGTACGTATAACTAGGAATAAAGTGACAGATGGTAAAGTAGCAGCGGTGTAAGTAATGAGTCAAGAGTTAGTGCAAAAAGGGTCAATGCAGATAACCAGGCTAACTATTAAACTATTTAGCAGTTTTATGGCTTGGGGGTAAAAGATGTTAAGGGTCCTGTTGGTTCCAGACTTGGTGTGTGTGTGTACACATCCTATAGTAGGGACTGAATGGCTTACACTTAGACTGTGTGTGGACATCCTATAGTATAAACGGCTTACTGATTTTGTGTGTGTGTGTGGTGGATGTGTGCACGCGTAAGTGTAGATTTCCTAACACTAGCGTATTGACTTCCTATAGACACTGTATGAGGGCATAGGCTTCCTATAGACCATATATATGCTAATTACGCTTGCTGTAACCTCTCCAACCCATAACCTCTCTCTCCTTCCTTCTGTACTCTTCCAGCCGTTCTGGGTTGGTGTAAACTTTTTCTCTATATTGTGTCAGCCTTCGTTAAAGATGTATTTTTGTCACTTGCTGACTGTCTGCAATTAAACAGGACATAAAGCAAAATATCAACAGTTAGCAAGTAATATTTAAATTAATAGTTAATTATATTTAAAAAATATAGTCTGTATGATTAAATTCTCATTACTGAAACAGAAGTTCTCTCTACCGCAACTGGCTTTAAATTGCAGCATTAAGTGAGAATGGTGTTGTGAAGGATGAGGAACCTTAGCATGTTTTGCTAACAATAGAGAGACTTGATGACTAAGCAAATTTTTACTCAATGTACATAATTAGACATTAATGAAGTATATTTTAATTGAACATTTTAATAACGTTTTTCTAAATGTCAAACTACTGTCGTGTACGCAGTCTGCCAAGAGAATGTTTAACTTTTAACTGGAGAAATATAAAGAGATCTGCTTACCTGGTAGCCATCTTGAAGGTACTGGCAGATGTGTTGCTTGGTTCAAAATCAAACTTATTTTAAATTCTCTGTGTGTGTAAACAGTCCTTCAAAAATGTTGTGGAGGATGACAACATCAGTCATGGACACTTCAATTTTCCAATATTTTTTACATTATTATTATACATGAATATACAGTTAATAATTTTTCTGTCATTTGAAAACATCTAGTAGAACATCCATTTATTTTTTTCAGAATATTTTCATTTTACTCTGTTTAAATTACAACATAACATACATTCCGACAGAGCTGGACATGTTGTGGTAATGAGAATTTTAGCAGAAAATTACTCTTTGTGCAAGGTATGATATTTTGTTATATTACTAAATTACATGTTTTATATTTAAAATCATTACTGCCATGGTATTTTAAGGATTTCATGAGAATGACCCAATAGCGAAACAGTCCTGTAGTTTAGCATTCGCTTCATTGGACCACTTCCATATTGAGCGTGTCACTGGTACTTCCTGTTTGAGTTTTTGCTTGTAAGCGTCAGGAGGATAGAGTTATGGCCAGATTTGCCTAAAAAATGGTAAGAGAGCTTTGTATGCATCTCTGTGTGTGGAGTAAAGGTGATCTAGAGTTTTTTTTAGTCTCTGGTTACACAGGTGACATACTGGTAGAAATGAGGTATGAACGATTTCAGTTTTCCTGCATTAAAATTACTGGGCACTAGGAGCGCCACCTGGGTGAATATTTTCTTGTTTGCTTAAAGCCCTGTACAGCTCGTTGAGTGCTGTCTTAGTGCTAGTATCAGTTTGTGGTGGTAAATAGGCAGCTACGAAAGATAGATGAAAACTCACTTCATAAATAGTATGGTCTACAGCTAATGATGTATTCTAACTCAGGTGAGCAGAACCTTGACTTCCTTAGTATTAGAGATCGTGCACCAGCTGTAGTTAAGAGAACCCCCCCCCTTGAGCTTACCCAAAGCTGCTGTTCTGTCCTGCCGATGCATAAAAAAACAGCAAGAATATTATCCATGCCCTTGTTCAGCCAAGTTTCCTTGAAGCATAGGATATTACAATTCTTCCGGCCCTGTTGATAGGATAGTCTCGATCGTAGCTCGTCCAGTTTGTCCTCCTGTGACTGTACATTCGCCAGTAGAACAGAGGGTAGAGGCAGCTTATTCACTCGCCGCCGTCATTTCATCAGGGTGCCCGCACGTCGGCCTCTAAATCGCCCCTCTCTTTCTCTTCCGCATGTCGGGGATTCAGGCCTGGTCCGGGGTGAGCATGGGCCCGTATAACGGCCGCTATACATTCCAGTGCCATTCTCATCAAGGGGGCTTCTTGCCCTTTCTCTCCCTGTGCTGTAAAGCGTGCTCCTCTTTATCAGAGCCTTTAAAAGGCATCGTTATTTCTGTTTTTACTTTACCTGACTTCTTTATGTTGAGGCCCATGTGATGTTTATCAGAGTTAGCTTAGTTAGGAAACTTTTACCTATTAACCTTTCTAGCGCAGGTGCTAGCGGAACCCCTCGACAACATTCCGCTGAAAAGGCAGTGCTCGAAATTAAAAAATATTTGAAGAGAAATATCCACCATATTGGAGACAAAAGAAGTTAGAAATAACACCATAAATATTCACTTACCCTTGATGATCGTCATCAGAAGGCACTCCCAGGAATCCCAGTTCGACAATAAATGACTGATTTGTTCCATAAAGTCCATCATTTATGTCCAAATAGCCACTTGATGTTAGCGTGTTCAGCCCACTAATTCATCTTCATGAGGCGCAAGCACTTCGTCCAGACAAAAACTCGAAAAGTTCCGTTACAGGTCGTAGAAACAAGTCAAACGATGTATGGAATCAATCGTTAGGATGTTTTTAACATAAAACATCAATAATGTTCCAACCGGAGAATTCCTGTCTGAAGAAAAGCACTGGAACGAGAGGTAACTCTGTCTGGAGCACGCATCACGAGCCTGAGACACTCTGCCAGACCACTGACTCAAACAGGTCTCATGAGCCCCTCCTTTATTGTAGAATCCTCAAACCAGTTCCTAAGACAGTTGACATCTAGTGGAAGCCGTAGGAAGTGCAACTTTATCCATATCCCACTGTGTATTCGGTAGGCCAAGCTTTGAAAAACTACAAACCTCAGATGTCTCACTTCCTGGTTTGATTTTTCTCAGGTTTTCGCCTGCCATATGAATTCTGTTATACTCACAGACATCATTCAAACAGTTTTAGAAACTTCAGAGTGTTTTCTATCCAATACTAGTAATAATATGCATATATTAGCATCTGGGACAGAATAGGAGGCAGTTCACTCTGGGCACACTATTCATCCAAAAGTGAAAATGCTGCCCCCTATCCCAAAAAGGTTAACTACTTAAAATTGCCCAAGTTGTCTTTGTTGCCAAAAATGTAAGACGCTGACAGGTTTTGCCCCCTATTGCTCATTGCCCTGAGTCAAAGGTTGATATTATGTTGCGTTCTATAATGCAGCCTTGTTTCTCCCCTCCTGTCTGTAGGAAGGAGTTTGTGGATGGATGCAGGGCGATCCAGGCGGACAGTCTGGAGGGCATCTGCTCCCGGTTCTCCTGCATGCTGCTGGAGGCACAGGGCGAGGAGAGCTTCAAGGACCTGTACCGCTTCACCTTCCAGTTTGGCCTTGATGCTGAGGAGGGCCAGCGCTCTCTTCAGCGCGACATCGCCATCGCTCTGTGGCGCCTGGTCTTCACGCAGGACACGCCGGCTATCCTTGAGCACTGGCTGGACTTCCTCGGCGAGAACCCGTCGGGCGTGCGGGGCATCTCGCGGGACACCTGGAACATGTTCCTCAACTTCACACAGGCCATCGGGCCGGACCTGAGCAACTACAGCGAGGACGAGGCCTGGCCCAGCCTCTTCGACACCTTTGTGGAGTGGGAGATGGAGCGCAGGAAAAAGGAGGCACAGGAGGAGCAGTTGAAGAGGGCAGAGGAGGAGGAGAGGGGATGCACTGAGACCGAGGGCTCTCCCTCCAGCACAGACGGACTTGAAACAGAGAGCGGATGGGGCTCACAGACCTGGGTGGGCCACTAACTATGGAATTCTGGGAAGGGAGGAAGGTCGGGGTTGGTGGGTTCTGACCTATAAGTGAACTGTACATCTGTGAATCATTGGATGACAAATTAGTATTAACATTACCATTATTCCTCTCGCTCCTTTTCTGTTGCGGTGGGACAGGGTTTCCTTGCACCCTGCTTTATTTCTGGTTATTGAAAGGGCTCTAAGAACTGTATTGTTTTTAAGTGCTTCTATTTAAGTTATTTGTTTTATTTGTCTTTAATGTGTTTGTTTTTTAAAATAATTTGGACATGTGGTCCATTTTAATCTTTCCCAACTCACAAAGAAAGCTCAGTATATAGGGTTGCTTTAAAAACCAGGTGCCAGAAAGCCATACCAGTTCCCAAGTCTCATTGACCTGGAAACACTGGTGACTGGACCTCTCACCCAAAGACGTAGGCTTATTAAATCCTCATATTGCATTAAGAAGAAGGGAAATTGGGACAATCTATTTGTCCTCAAATAACTCCTTATTACCAGAGACTGAGCTTTATCTTTATGGGGTCAGTGAAATCAACTTGATTGAAATTGTTTTATTTTGGAACAACATTTGAGTGTGGATGAATTGGCTTTCATTTTTGACATGTGGACTATATAAAGGGTTATATTCTTGGCTTATCTATTGCCTGTAGTTGTGATGGCCAACCAAGATTTGTTCAAGACGTGGTCGTACTCGAGTGTGCATAATGTCCTAAAGTAAAAATTGAAGTGAAGCGACGGTGAAAATACCTTGTTACTATTTTTATTCTATTTATCTAAATAAAACATTTGTTGAAGCTATATTCCTATAAGTCCTTTTAAATTTCAAGTTGATTTCTTTGAAAATAATCACACCCTTTTTTTCTCTCTCTCTTCTGCAGTATAATTTATGAAAAGGTTGTTGAGTGCTTTAGACCGTGGTAGTGTCTTTAGCTTATTCTAACTGCCAGGGCTTGGTTCCTAGCCCCTGTCCCTTTTAGTGTTCACAGATTCCAAAGGACTGAACACATGTAAGCAATATGGTATTGGCCACCAACCCACCAAGCCATTCAATGGACTGTGGACTTCTACCTGAAGTTATAGCTTGCACATATGTAGTTAATTCAGATCTGTGAACAGGACAGAAGGTGACTGTACCTGGGCTACATTCAGGGCTGTTGTGTTAGGTCATTACAAAGCTTTTGTCCTTCCATGGAGGGCCGAGTATCTACGGGTTTTCGCGACTCTCTTGTACTTGATTGAATCGAGGTCCCAAATTAGTAAAGAACAACCCTCACCTGGTTGTCTGGTTTTTCCTTTCAATTAAGACCTAAAAACCCACAGACACTAGGCCCTCCATGGAATGAGTTTGACACCCTTGCTTTAGGGACTCTGTAGTTAGTTAGAATAAGCTAAGACCTTACCAAGTTTGCAACAATCTTACAACATTGGACAGCTATTCACTCTAATCTTGTGGGCATGTCAAGAATGTGTGTCGGCTGCTAGTGACTGTTGTGTTAAGTGCACAAAACACAATGGCCCTCCTAGTCACCATGCTTGTAATGCTCTCATTCATGCCTGCAGCTTCTAGACCATTCACAACTGTTGAATTATAATGAAACAGAGCCCAGGCCTTTTGGTGACAGTGGATCATTGTTAACCAGGTGCATGGCTCATTGAGTGTCTGCAACTGAGTCCAGTGTGGTCAGGGGGTGCCCTTGTGAGGTTTATGTTTTCCTTTGCCCTTTTTATATAAAATGCATTGATTTATAATGAATAAAACCATGTTCCAACTTTTGACAGTGGACCACGAAATACATATGGGGAGTTTCATTTTGTTTTGGTGGTGTCATTGTCCTGTTCTGATGGAGGGTTTGCAGTTTGGCTTTTGAGGACATTTGAACACGACTCAGGCATCTGATAGGACAAACCTGCTGTTTTCTAATGTCCCTTGCTCCTTGCCCTGGTTTCTACTTTTCAAACAAAATGTTTTTCTTTAGAAATCTAACTTTTTTTATTGATACCCTGGTGAAGTTTGAGAAAATTGCAAAAATTGTAGCTCTGATATGGCCATAATAGAGTATAATCTATTGTGGTTAGTAGGGGTTGCTGGGCAAAGTACAGTATTTCTCGCTCTGCTGTAGTGTATTTGCTGTAGGCAGGCAGTGTACACAAAACATGGTCCTCCTCCTCAGGGGGTGTGTCCAACACAGGGGCTTTCGCTATTGGTGGATGTTTCTCCTGGTAACCAGCATCCACTGTTATCAACAACACTGGACACATGAGAATCGGAAACTTCATCTGATATCGAGAAACTGCATTAAAATACCCGTGTAAATATTTCTGGATTGTGAGTATTTAAAACATTTAACCAAAGTGTATATTGTCTTAAAAACAGGAAGTTGATAAAAATGATGAGTGGTAAACTTCCTTAGCCTAGTCATTCGTTAGCTTAGCTGGCTAGTTTAGCCACAGTTTATTCCTGCAGCCAGCAACATCAGCTAACGTTAGCTAGCGCCGACTTGCTAGCTGCATAGCCTGCACAAATAAAGCTGATTATCTAGCTAGCTATGTTTCTTAATTCACCGAGTGAGCTAACTTCAACATGTGGAGTGCATTGTTGAAATGTATGTGAAATGCAAAAAAACTGCCGTTGTAACAATGACCAAGAATGTAGCTAGGGCCAGAATTTTAGCAGCGGCGTGCAGTTTTTGCTTATGCGGGAGAAAAATATATATATTTCGGGTGCGGCAACATTGCTGTCGGACGGTCCTCATATAAAGGTCATAATCTCGGTTAATTTCTATTTCCTTGCTACAGAGTTGAATTTAGAAAATCATCGTGGGTTGACATCCTCTCAAAATGTGGAATTAGGGCTATGTGAAAACCAGTGTCTGTGATCCCACAATGGATAAAGTGGTGAGTTCCGTTTTATTTTATATTGAAACAATTGGAGAACAGTAGCTGAGGTCATGTGGATAGACGTTCACTACAAAAAGGGATGGCTTTGCGTCTCACTGCCATGAAGCCTGATTTATGTGCCTACTCCCCACCTCTAAGGTGGGGGATATTGGTCAGGGGCAGAGGGAGCCTTGGTAAAGGAGATGCATATCCTGACAAATATTAAAATAATGAATAAAACGTTTTTAGATTTGTTAATGTCATGTCTGTGCCTCTTTACCACATTCTTTGTTTATGATTTGATTACCTACGTTGTGACAAGAAACTCGAGCACATTTAGTATTTTGGGTATTTTATTATGATCCCCATTATTTGGGCGGGGTACATTCTTGTAGCCTATGCTCGTTCCATAATGTGGTTTATGGATATTAATTTATTCGATGTTTGGTGCATACAAGGATGCCAGTCTGCTGGAATTTCTTTTTTTTTTAAGTATTATATGGATCTGGAATTACATAAGGTGTGCGAATAACCCTCTTTTCAATAGATTGCCTACATGGTCACTTGCCAAAGTCAGTATTGCACCTGTATTGCACCTGCATAGTCATATATGAACCAGAATCTGGCTTTATGGTGAATCTCCTTTTAAGCCCAGGAAGCAGCTATTCAATATGCCATTCACTAGCTTTTCAAGCTTATTAATGTTCAAATGCATTCATTACTCACCAAATGTGGAGTTTTGATTACCAACTATAGTCATGTGTTGCCACCACAGCGGGCATGTAGTTCCAAAAAAGGTTTAAATAAAAATGAACAAGCAACCGAAAGAATACCTTTTTCAGCACCTCCAATCACTCACAACCCAAGGATCTCGGATTGCTACAACATCTTAACCAATACATTGGAGGTGTCGAAGAAGCTTTCTATTTCGGTTGCATGTAACTTTTTACTTTGACCTTTTATGGAAGTACGTACCATCCGTGACGGCAGTAAATTAGGATAGTTGCTAATCGAAACACCATATTTGGTCAGTAACAAACTTATTTTGACATTGTTAAGCTTGAAAAGCTGGTGAATGGCTGCTGCTTCCTGGGTTTAAAGGAGATTCGCCACATCAACATCTCCTGCAAGACCAGATTCTGGTTCTCGTCATATAGTGCATCTATTCTGCTGTTCTCTTTTCTTCCTTCACCTTTCCCCCTCTTCCTCCAGTGCTCCTGCAGATGAAGCCTAGTTGGCTGCTAGACTTATGTAAGAGAGCTAGTGATTTCATCCCCTTTTCGGGTGATTCCATGCCAGCATAGGCCGAAAATATGTTTGGTATCTCTGATTGTTCTGGCAATTCTTACATCAACACTTCATTGGAAGGAAGTGCGTTCGACATGCTTTTGACATTTTGTATCACAAATCTGTGAACCATACACGATACAGACAACATATTGGTGTTGTTATACTCCTTAGTGTATGCTCTCAAATATGGAGTATAGATTCTGAAAGGGGAAAAAATTACATTAATTTATTCAACATAAAAAATATGAATAATGTATCTTAGAAGTGCCCCTTTAGATTTTTCATATTTTTAGACATATTCTTAAGAACAATATAGGCTACTCTTCAAACACGTCAAATTTCCAGAGTGGGCTCTCTGGTCATTTTAATAGGTCATTCACCTAAGGCAGCAGGTAGCCTGTGGTTAGAGTGGTGGACTAGTAACCGGAAGGTTGCAAGATCGAATCCCCGAGCTGACAAGGTAAAAATCTGTCGTTCTGCCCCTGACCAACGACACTGTTCCCAGGCATTGAAAATAAGAATTTGAAAATCTGAAAATCTGATTTGCCTAGTAAAATAAATCCCCCCCAAAAATTAACCAGTCACAGCCCTCCTTTAGAATTGCAAATCACCAGCAGAGTTCTTTTTAATCAACTTTCCCATTCAGTGTGTTGATGGTGCTCATCAAATTGATCAAAACCTCAGAATGAGCAGAGCCCACTCTGGAAATGTGATGTTCTCTTAGGGTATATTGTTCCAAAAAAATTCTTTAAATTCTCAAAATCCAAAACGGTACTTTTGAGGGTAATATTTGTATTAATGTTTATAATGTTGAATAAATTCATGTGAAAATGTAGAATCTAGACATTCTCCATATTTGAGAACACACTATAAGGGGTATAATGAGACCACGAGGTTGTCTGTATCATGTACAGTTCAGGGATCACAAGGTCTTACAAGAGGCATGTATAGGTCTAAAATGGGCACAAAATGGTTTGTGAGACAAACATAAAAAGCATTTCAAACACCCCCCGCAATGAAGTTGACAGAACAATCTAAAATAGCCCAAAATATTTTCTGCCTACGCTGGTGTGGAATCGCCCTTTCACTACCTGCACGAGCCTGTGAATTTGCTATGTCTTGCTATTGTCAATACTCAAACCAGAATACAATCCTCATAGCCTATCCATTATCTTCATTTCAAAGATGCAGTCTGATGCTAAACATACTCCCATTCAAAATGGTTATCTTATCCTTTGACACTATCTGTTTTTGTTTTTCTCATCACGTTTCAACTTCAGTAGACTGAGCGCATGACTATAGAGTTCACACTACATTTGCTACCAGAACATCCTTTCTGTCTTTCATTGTTTTGTCTATGGTAGGTAAACGGATTGCAGTATTTTAGTGTTTCTTGTGTAACGCATGAGTCTTACAATAAACCAAATGAATTTAGGGCCTGTCTCTTATTAATTAACTCCATGCAAATGATGAGTATAAATAAAGTCATTTGTATGGACTTTTAACCGAAATAAGAATTTGTGGGTTTCCATATCGATAACAAAAGATTACGCCCACACTATTTGTCAAGATTTCAACGTGTCATCTCAACCCGGGGTCGTATTTACTCAATTTGAAGGCCGGTCACCTAGGCTATGACAATAAACAGGGTTAATGATTCAGCTTGTTTCAAGACTCTGCACCTCTTCTCAAAATTAATCACTGCAGCATGACCCTAGTGTATTGTGATACTGTACGTGTTCGCATGGCTTCTCTGTCTGACACTGCTTCCTGTTGTTGTCTACCTATCTGTGAAGGAGAACCAGAGGTGTCAGGGAGGCTTGGCTGCTGAAGAGATACTGGATGAATATTTAATCGCCCTTCAGCACAAAAACAGGTGAACTGTGAGGCAGACACGGGCCTTTGGGAGAGGCAGCTCCGGTTACGCTGAGAGGACACAGTAGCTGACTGTCAATAGGCTTATACTCACACACATAGGGTTGACTTTGGTTGCTTCCTCGTGCTGAGAGATTGAATGACACCAATGATGTACAGTGAGGGGGGGGGGGGGGGCAGTATTTGATCCCCTGCTGATTCTGTACGTTTGCCAACTGACAAAGAAATTATCTGTCTATAATTTTAATGGTAGGTTTATTTGAACAGTCAGAGACAGAATAACAACAAAAAAGATCCAGAAAAACCCATGTCAAAAATGTTATACATTGATTAGCATTTTAATGAGGGAAATATGTATTTGACCCCCTCTCAATCAGAAAGATTTCTGGCTCCCAGGTGTCTTTTATACAGGTAACAAACTGAGATTAGGAGCACACTCTTAAAGGGAGAGCTCCTAATCTCAGATTGTTACCTGTATAAAAGACACCTGTCCACAGAAGCAATCAATCAATCAGATTCAAAACTCTCCACCATGGCCAAGACCAAAGAGCTCTCCAAGGATGTCAGGGACAAGATTGTAGACCTACACAAGGCTGGAATGAGCTACAAAACCATCGCCAAGCAGCTTGGTGAGAAGGTAACAACAGTTGGTGCGGTTATTCGCAAATGGAAGAAACAAAAGAACTGTCAATCTCCCTCGGCCTGGGGCTCCATGCAAGATCTCACCTCGTGGAGTTGCAATGATCATGAGAACGGTGAGGAATTTGTCCAGAACTACACTGGAGGATCCTGTCAATGATCTCAAGGCAGCTGGGACCATAGTCACCAAGAAAACAATTGGTAACACACTACGCCGTGAAGGACTGAAATCCTGCAGCGCCCACAAGGTCCCCCTGCTCAAGAAAGCACATATACATGCCCGTCTGAAGTTTGCCAATGAACATCTGAATGATTCAGAGGATAACTGGGTGAAAGTGTTGTGGTCAGATGAGACCAAAATGGAGCTCTTTGGCATCAACTCAACTCGCTTTGTTTGGAGGAGGAGGAATGCTGCCTATGACCCCAAGAACACCATCCCCACCGTCAAACATGGTGGAAACATTATGCTTTGGGGGTGTTTTTCTGCTTAGGGGACCGGACAACTTCACCACATCAAAGGAACGATGGACTGGGCCATGTACCGTCAAATCTTGGGTGAGAACCTCCTTCCCTCAGCCAGGGCATTGACAATGGGTCGTGGATGGGTATTCCAGTATGACAATGACCCAAAACACACGGCCAAGGCAACAAAGGAGTGGCTCAAGAAGAAGCACATTAAGGTCCTGGAGTGGCCTAGCCAGTCTCCAGGCCTTAATCCCATAGAAAATCTGTTGAGGGAGCTGAAGGTTCGAGTTGCCAAACGTCAGCCTCGAAACCTTAATGACTTGGAGAAGATCTGCAAAGAGGAGTGGGATAAAATCCCTCCTGAGATGTGTGCAAACCTGGTGGCCAACTACAAGAAACGTCTGACCTCTGCTTGCCAACCAGGGTTTTGCCACCAAGTACTAAGTCATGTTTTGCAGAGGGGTCAAATACTTATTTCCCTTATTAAAATGCAAATCAATTTATAACATTTTTGCCATGCATTTTTCTGGATTTTTTTGTTGTTATTCTGTCTCTCACTGTTCAAATAAACCTACCATTAAAATTATAGACTGATAATTTCTTTGGCAGTGGACAAACGTACAAAATCAGCAGGGGATCAAATACTTTTTTCCCTCATTGTATGAGTGATACCGACATGCAAACTGTGTGAGGACAATTTTGTTTCCATGGAGTAGGCTTCGCTCGTTTGACCTGCTTGCATATATAATATAATGCTCTCTCACATGCATACAAAAACCACGAAAACTTAAAACATGTTTTTTTCATCTCATTTTCAAGTGTAGATTCATAAACCACTTTTATATGAAAATGTGTGTATTTTCTAGTGATGAGTTGACCTTTGACCCATAGGATCTTAAAGAGACTGAAAACTAAAGAGCCCGAGGAGATCGAGCTAGAGCGTCTGGAGCAGGGCTTCTCCATCTATCTGAACGGCGCTAATGCTAGCAAGCAGACCAAGAGACCCTGCCAGAAGTCCGTCACCTCGCCACCGCCGGCTCTGAGAGCTACACACACGGCTGGTACGCTGCATGTAGGACTAAAATAGATCCGCCAACAACTAAAATACATTATTTCAGTGTCCCATCAGCAACTGAGTATAGACTACAATCCATCGCTGCTACAGTACTACGTCCTTGTTAAGCTATTGTAGATTATGTCCCTGTTTGTTACTACTTTATGACTAAGCTAATGTTTGTAGCATCCCTGAACACCAACCCCGTCCCTCATTTAGCATAGTATAATCCTATGCCCACGGCCGTTGAACAAATGATAATAAGTGACAGTCGTAAAAACCAGCGGCCATTTTCCCCTCCTCTGTTTGTTATGGAACCATCTGTGTCTGGTTCTCCTCTTCCTCTGAGGGTGGACTTGACTGCTCATGTGCAGTGTCTGTGTTCTCGCTTTCTCTGACTCATCACCAGATGCCTCCAGAAGGGGTTTGCAGCTTGCAGAGGAGGAGACCTACAATCTGGAGGTGAACAGCAGCAAGAGGAGCCACACCGCCCCGGGAGAAGTGCAGAGGAGAGAATGGGTTCAGGTACCGCCATTCTAGTTAGTCTACACCTTTTGAAAGAGAATGTCTAGTCATTCTATTTCTATAGTATCTGGTCATTCCACGTCTAATGGATGACGCCAACAACCCTGTTGTGGTTGAATAGATTTAGTGAACGAATCAACGATCACAGACATGGGTTGTCACACTTCTATTCCATTTGTATATGTGTTTTGAATAGTGTTCTATTTTCGTCTGTGCAGAAGTCGGTCAATATTCGAACAGAACAAGGACCCTGTTTGCGGATCTCTCCAGAGAGACGGTACTCTGAAGACTTTGAACCCTACGACAGTATAGAGATGGAGGTACAGTAGGAAGAGAACAACGGTCCTTTGTAGCTCAGCTGCATAGCGCTTGTAACATTCAATTCCCGGGACCAATATATGTAAAATGTATGACCCCATGACTGTAAGTGGCTTTGGATAAAAGCGTCTACTAAATGTTATATATTATATCAAATTCCCGTGTGTGTGCGTGTTGTGTGCACTGTTCTTCAGCATTTTTCGATGGTGTGTGTCAGCATCTGTATATGTCAAATACAGCAGTCAGTCTGAGTTTGCATGATTTGCATCTCACTCTGCTCTGTCTTCACCCTGTGCCTCTCCAGCGGTCGAGTCCCCGTTCTCCTCGTAGCCCCACGCGAGACTCCTGTAAGGTGTCACGTTCGTTTGGCTCCAGGGCTGATGGCCGAGAAGGTAGCCAGGCGGAGCCTGAATATCAAAGCGAACGGGTCCTACTCAACATCGACGAGGTCAAGGTGAGAGGTCAACTGTTTTTCTCTCCCTCCTCAGTGGCCCTCTTCTCTCTCTCTCTCTCCCTCTTCTCGCTTTCCTTTTTCTCCTCTTCTCACTCCCTAAGATACTGTAGCGTATTCAAGACACTGATCCAAGCTACCAAAGTGCAAGAAATACAGCCATCTTCACCATTTCCATCTCACCAGAGTACATGTCGCAGTAAATCATTGAATTCTATCCAGAGTGCTGACTTAATTTACAACTTTTTAAAATGTCCTTTTACGTCAAGCAGACATTCCCTTCAGATCAATATAGGAACATAAAATGTAGAACTGCCCTGTTTCTTCAACCTGCGTTATAGCTCAGTGTTAACCTTGTTTGGGTTACATGGTGGAGTGGCATGAGGGTGAGAGCTGAGTAGTTTTCATTTTGGTCCCAAACGGGATGAAAACATTTTTGAAACTGGGGAGGAAAAGCCCGCGGTCGTCTGATAAGAAGACCAG
Source organism: Oncorhynchus nerka (assembly GCF_034236695.1). Lineage (NCBI taxonomy): Eukaryota > Metazoa > Chordata > Actinopteri > Salmoniformes > Salmonidae > Oncorhynchus > Oncorhynchus nerka. The sequence goes on from NC_088418.1 coordinate 24,121,798, forward strand.
TTTCATTTCCATTTCAACTCAATTGAACATACCCTTGGTGTTTTTTTTGGTGATCAGGTGCTTCGACGGAGCCTGGAGGTGAGCGTGCTGAGGAGCAGCAGGGGGTCGGCGGGGGAGGAGTCGGACGAGGAGTGGGTGGAGGAGCAGATCGAGAGGGAGGAGAGCACAGAGAGCCTGGAGGAGCTAGGCCTGCCTCCCTCCTCCTCCAACAAAACATCTGCTGACACGGGTCATTCGCGAGTAACTGGGCCCAAAGGCTGCCTTCGCGACCCTGCAGAGCTCATGGTGTTGGACTTTGGGCCCTCTCCTAAAGGTACTCCCAGCAATACGGATGACAGTATATTCATGTTATTCAGCCAGGGATGCATCTTAACATTCAACTATAGTGGCTTCCTTTCCTGGTCCCCACCCTTCATTTGCACTGATCTTAAATGATAGGATAGGTGAAAGCAATATGTTGGATGCCCACTTACCCATCCAGATGTTTGATGTCATTGCAGTTGAAGGGAAGGAGACATGTAGAAGACGCCTGTTAAGAGATTTTATTGAGATGCAGCCCGGAATTTGCTTCAGGTTGTCTCTATTCCTTTACCTTTCGTAGACCGTTTCTTCCATTATGTTGCAGGCCGTAAGATCGAGCGTTCGCTGTCGGCCAAGAGGAAAGACAACATGGAAGCCTACGTTCCCACCAAGCCTCTGCCGGTGAAGAGCAGAACTCTGGACAGGCCCTCTTCAAAGGAGTGCAGGGATGGCAGAGATCCTCAACGTATGTTCTGTTCTTCCTTGTATGCATGTCATTCATAAACCTAAGAGGCCTCAAGAGTGTGACTCGCCCCCCTCTCTCTTTCTCTCTCTCTCTTCCCCCACCCACTCTCTCTCAGGGCCGAGGAGTCGCGTAGAGCGCCCCCTGTCTGCAGCGAGGAAGGCCTCCCAAGAGGAGCGCGACTCGGAGGAGACGGCGTGCAGGGTGCTCCAGGCCCTGCAGATCGAGAACAGCCCACTGCAGAGCCCAGAGCCCAGGGCCTTCAGCCGCACCCCGGTAGGATAGATAACAACCATAGAATGTAATTCTATATCTATAGGCACAATCAGGGGAGTGCTGTTCTGGGTCCTCTAGTTGGTTGTGTTGTATTCTTCTAATCTGTCTGCTGTAATGATTCATGTTTTACATCCTAGCCTATCCCCATCTCTCTTATTTTCTCATCTTTTCGACCTTTAGTTGAACCTGGTTGGGCTACCACCCTGTCTTAAGTCGAACTCCGTTGTGCTCCTCTATTCTAAATCCACAGGTGAGAGGACACCAGATGACGAACGGCTCGCTGTGTGACGACGATGATGACGACAAAGATGAAAGTGGGGTGACCAGAGCCATGCAGAGAATTACCCTCATGGGTCCCAGGTAGTGTATTGCAACGTTACACGCCATTGTCATTGCACACCAAGCGTTAGGTGTTGATCCTTAACCACTATATGGAGAGGAAAAGGGAAGTTACTATCGAAGTCTATACCAGGGGCGTCAAACTCATTTTTCCCCGTGGGCCGCATTTGGTCTTCACCGAGGTCTGGAGAGCCACACTGGAAATGTTATATTTTCTCAAAATGTGCAAAAAAATAGTTATCTATTGTTTTTTACATTTTATTTTACATTTTCAACGCTCCCTGACTATTCAGCTTTTGTTTTGGTGATTCTTAGCAACCTGGAAAGAGGGTAGAGATTCTATAAATGTAAGTCCAATATCATTTCTACACGGTTTGGTTTGAGTCCTTTTTAATGTAGACTGATGTTGTTTTTTTTAACTCAAACCACCCGCAGGCCGCATTGAATGGGCTCGCGGTCCATATCTGGGTTGATACTAATCCCTTGACTATCACAAAGGGAAAAAAACATTGAATGGCTATGTTCCAATAGTGTCCACACTATCATACTACAGAGAAAGAAACCATCTATGAGGTATGGGTATCGGGATGTGGCCAAATAGAGTCTTGTCCGGTGACCGTTTAGAATGACACTGGCATCGCTAACTCCCTCTTGCCTGTGTACTATGTCCTTTCCCTTGCTGGGATGAGAACGCCATGTACAGACTCTGCAGTACAGTAACAGAAAACGTGTGGTAATGCAGTACGTCCTGGATGGCCGACGCAAGAGCACCAGTAACTGTATACCTTCCTGACCGAGGCTCTCTAACAATCCAAAACGTGTCGGTGGTAACCTAACCTCTCTGACCTTGAAGCGGGTTTAGTCAACCAAGCCGTAGGGAGTCTTCAATAACGGTCAGTGACCGTGCGTACATTTCCGTAGATGATCACCAAGAGCAAGGTCAAAGACTATTGATGTGGTGAAAGACACAATACAATTGATGACTAATCATTTTCTTCCAGGCAACAGCAGAGACTACTGAAGGCGTTGGAGAAACTGGAGGCAGGCACAAACTTTGACAGCCCTCAGACAGTGAAGACCAACAATAGCAAACCACCGGTGAGTCACTCCATCAAATACCAGGGCTAGGAATGACTAAGCGTAAAACAGCTAGGTGAGACAAACAGTGAGGCTAAACATAGAGCGAAAGAGACACACACACAAAGAGAGATCTACCAGCATTCTAATTATATTTTTTATGATGCTAAGAATACACTGTATGAAGTGACGGCTTGACTCGACTCGTGAAGTTCTGTTGTTGTCATGGTGGCAGAAGAGGCGCGTCTCGGCCGAGGCACCGCCCACCGTATACGTCACCATGGAGATCCTGAGTAACTGGGGGAACAGGGGCCAGGTGGGGCTGACGGAGATGCAGTTCTTCGGCCCAGGGAACAGGAAGCTGTACGTGTCGCCACACGACCTGGACATCCGGAACGCCGACTACCCTGGGAACCTTGGAGCACTGGTCAACGGGAAACCTAAGGTGAGTTGAGCTCTGCCCCCAAGCCTTTCTGATAACACTAATTGGAACTATTTGGAAAGGTTTTGGTGCATTGCATTTACTATTCATGCATCATTTTAGAGGGATTTTTGGTGACACTTCCTATAAGTAGATACCCTCTTCGTAATCCACTATAAAGGCATTAGAACACATAAGGAATCATGAGACAGCTTTATGAGCTGTTATTAGCCTATGTCGTGCATGACAAAGCATTTTGCATTGGTGCAATAAATACGCTTTATACCCATTTAAGCGCTGATCATAGTCCAAAATGTGTATGTCCACACGGAGATGTTCTAGAATATTGGACCGTTGCCTTTCATGCTTTCCGAACTCTCAGTGCGGCTCAAGCTATTTCTCCAACCGTGACCCCGTTCAAATGAATAGAAGACACGTACGAGGAGCCACGTTGGTTGGGAATCTTGGGGAGGTGCGCGGTCTCAGTAGCTACAAACAAGGTTAAATAAAATAAAAAAGAAATAGCTATGTCACAATGGGCCGCCGGACTATCGTGGCTTGGGACTCTGAATTATACTTTGGGAAGAGGGTCTTCAAAGTGTTGCCGGATTATATTGGATCTCTGGTCATTTAAAGGGAATATATTCATCTATTTTCTGACTTAAACGGACTGATTTTCTCTCCATGTTGTTTTGACCGCCAGACCACGAAGGAGCGTCATATGTGGACCTGTCCTTTCCATCCTCCGGTCCAGCTCTACTTCATCATCAGGAACACGGAGCGCTCTCCGGACTTTCAGATATCCCGGATCAAGATCTGGAACTACAACAAGAGCATCAATGTAAGAGACCAGACTGACAGGTTGAGTATGAAATGACACCCTATTTCTCCTTATGTCGTGCACTACTTTTGGCCCGAGCCTTTGCGATAGAGGTTGCCGGTAGGTTGCCAGTTCTAGTTAAAAGGGTTGCGTTAAGTGACGATTCGAATGGAATCTGATAGAAATGGTACTTAAGTTGTTAGCACGTACTGTGTGTGCAACCCTTACATATGCAGCTTCTGAGAATTACCAAAATGCACTCCATCATTTGTTAACAGTTGCTCATAAATCCAGCTTGCTTCAGCCAGCCCCAGTCATTCTAGAGGGTGACCACCATATTGGCAGCAGGCTTTAGGAGGGAGGGAAGTTGTGTTTAACCGGTGGCTGCGTGAGCTGCCAGTCAGTCCATATGTGGAACAGTGAGAGATTAACCCTGGGGGATTAGTGAAGGGACTCCCGGGTTACTGCTTCTGCCTCCCACCCTGCTGCTGTCACAAACGGGACTGACGGGGCACAAAGCCCAGGCAACCAGCGCTCTGTCTGGAACGATGGATGTTATGGGTTGATATTAACAGCGTCTCTGTTCATTGAGTCCGTTGTTAGGGTACTGGTGGTGTGTTTTAAGCTGCGAGGTAAGGAGCAGTGTGATCCAGTAAGTGGAGATGCACTGATTTAATGAGCAGGGATTGAGGAGATTGGAGTCTGGTTTTAGCCATCCACTATGTCTGTCTGTGTGTTGGTACGGAGGCTACTTACGGTTAGCTTTACAGTTGACTATGTCTGCAAGGTTAGCTTCATTTCTCCCAGGTATGTATGAAGATTGGGGCCTACAACTAGGAAGCTCCTTGGTTAAAAGTACGGTATCACATTCAGTTTCAATGTTGATCTAGCGATGTCATGGTAACTTGAATATTCTAGCTCTTTGACATTTCCCTTTTCACCTCTGCATTTTTTTAAAATGCAAATGTATTTGACTTGGAGTTCGTTTTAATGTTTATTTTCTGACATGGTCTACCAATGTCAATGCATTAACTTAATATTGCCCTGCGTAGAGCCTGAAATAGCCGTACTGTTCTTTTTCAGGACCTGGACATTGGCGCCCGGCATGTGAATCTTTACCTCAACAGCACGCTGGTGTTCGAAGGCGAGCTGGACAAGGGCTGTGGCAACCAGGTTTTCGACTACAGCACCAGCATTGCCCTCCAGGCACTCCACGTTCCAGAATCTTTCTCTCCCAGCCCCATGGCATCCGGACACGGTCTCTGTGGCGCCAGCCCACAGCGCCATTGTGACAGGAGCGTGGAGGGGAACAACGGAGGGCACCATCGTGACCCCAACCACGGACTCTCTCTCGCTGAGGGGCTAGCCCAGGTCAGAATAGACTTGCAGGATAAAACGCACAACCCCGTCGCCCCCGCGCCTACACACCGTCCCCTACAGAAGAACTCCTTTGACGTGGACCCACTGGAACTGGACCTCCCCCACCCCCCTCTGAAACAGCAGCTGGAGCAGTCGGGTCAACCCACAGAGCCCACAGTCACCACCCAGCCTTCCTCCTCCAGGACTCCCCAGTGGCTACAGCCCCTGGCCCGGAGCGCCCCCGAGGGCTGCGAGGCTGGGAGGGAGAGGCCCCTCTGGCTAGTTCCCCAGCAATCTGTGGAGTCCAAACCTCCCCTCCCCCAATCCTCCTCCACCTCGGTGCTCCCGGAGCTGGGCTGTAACCCGGGGAGGGTGTGTCAGGGGTTGGAGAGGACGGTGAACGGGGGCCAGGGGAGTGCAGACTCTCTGGACCTGGGAGGTGACCTGCTGGAGGAGCTGAGTGACCAGCAGCGCCAGGACCAGCCTGTTAGTGGACGTAGGAGCGCAGCCAGGCACAATAACACTAGTAGTACCAGCAGCAAACCAGCAGTGGAGCACCAGCATGGAGCCATTGGACTGTCCACAGGTAGTTAACCCAGTGTGTGTGCTATGTGCTCGTACCTGTTGTGAGCCATTCCATACCTTTCCATACTTTTGCAGCTCTTATATCTACTCTGCATACTGGGCTGTGCAGGAAAGAGGCCAGTTCATTTGATTTCATGTAACCGTCTTAAGGTCAGAGACAGAATGATCTCTAGTGGGAGACTGTTTGTCTACTTGCCTTAGTTTTGCAACTCCCTAATGACCCCCCCCACCTTCGGGATCTGACATTAGTTTCCCAATGTTCTTGTCAACGGCAGACCAGACATATCTTTGTTTGTCCCTAAATAAGATTATAGAGCAGACAGATTGCTGCATCACATCAAATCTACATCCTATAATAATCTCTCTTTATCTCCCTGGCAACAGACTCCCAGCCAGACCCTCTAGTTATGGGTCACCCCCCCCCCCCCCCCCCCCGATCTGGAAACACACAAGGCACATGCCAGCTGGCTCTGACAATATCTATTGTGGACATATCACCCTGAAGTGGGTCAAAGACTCTTTGACTAGCATCACACCAGCTGTCGGAGCTGGGCTATTCAGTGTGAAAATCACATCAACATTACCATGACTTTTATCTTCTACACTCCTGGAATGTTAACCATTATTAAATTATAGATTTTTTTATTGCGAGCCATAACTTTATTAGTATAAATCCTACTCTCAAAATTATATAGAGTAGTACTACAATGTATAAAACGGGCCCAAAATTACCTTGCTTTCTTCCCTATTGCTCTTAACTACACTTTTATTATGTACTCTGCACTGCCTTTGAGGTAACATGAGAGTGTGTGTGTTGATTCCACAGAGGAGCCAGGTTCAGTATCGGGCAGCAGCAACCGGAGGCAGCAGCGTACCCCCCGGGCCCATCTCCGCAGCCAGCAGGACCATGACGACACCCTCATGGAGTCCTGGGACTCCCTCACCAAGTTCAACCAGTGCCAGCGTGGTCGCATCTCCAACATGAGCTTCGAGGGCGACATCTTTGACGAGTTCCTCCAGCGTTCCTCCAGAGCCGCCACTATTGCTATAATCCCCTCCTCCGGCCCAGGAGCCTCCTCCTGCAGCCCCGTCCCCCACTCCTCCCACCTCTCCTCCCCCGCCCCTCAAGGAGGCCTCTGCGATGACCCAGAGGATGACCTTTCCGCAGAGCCGGAACGCGAGGAGGAGTTTGAAATTCCAGTCCTCCCACGTGGTCAACGTCTGGTCATTAACATCTTGTCCACGTGGGGCGATCGCCACTATGTGGGCCTCAACGGTCTCGAAGTCTTCAGCTCCAGCGGTCAGCCCCTCCTTCCCACCCGCATCCGCGCCGACCCGCCTGATATTAACGTGCTGCCTGCCTACGGAAAGGACCCGCGTGTGGTCACCAACCTGATCGATGGCGTCAACCTCACACAGGACGACATGCACCTGTGGTTGGCACCTTTCACCCAGGGAGGAGTCACGTGATCTACTTGGAGTTCGCCGGGCCGTGTCAGGTGGCCATGATAAGAGTGTGGAACTACAACAAGTCCAGGATCCACTCGTTCAGGGGGGTGAAGGAAGCTGAAATGCTGCTGGACGGGAGGTGCATCTTCAGGGGAGAGATCGCCAAAGCATCAGGGACTCTGTCTGGAGGTAGGGGAGCATTAGTGAGGGACAGGTTCTCTCCTATGACACCCAAATGGGTAGTTCTATTTCATTTCAGCAAGCTATGACACCCCCCATCTCAAATTGTTCTGAAATGGTTTTGGATAAGATAAGCACTCTTGCAACATTACATCTGAACTCGGAGAAACTAATTGATCACACCCACATTGGCCATTTCAATTTATAGGATTCATATAATATTCAATAAATATAGTAACCAACGTCCAATTTGGACCAAATCTCTTAACAATGATTAAGCCATCCACTGACCCCCCAACCCCACACCAAGCCCACCCCAACATCCAGTATACAGCATAAATTCCCTATGTTTGACAAGTAGTATGAAGCTGTGGCTTGGAGTATTGTTTATTCATACTGTGTAATGTATTCTCAGTAAATTTGGTGGTATTTTTTTTTCCCCCGTTTAGAGAAACTATATGTTGGAAGTCGCTTGCATTTCCCCCCATAAATGTATGTTAAAATACCAGGTTTTGCCCACTAGATGCCACTGTTTCTTCTACTGCCACACCCTTTTATCAATGTTGCTGGTCTCTTGTATTTATTAAGTGGATCACAACATTGTCTTTGCAATTTTGGGTAGAAAATAGCTTTTGCTCATGATGAAAATAAGTGGTGTGGTGATTCGCACAATTCAAGCCAGTCCTCCATGAAAGCAATTAAATTTGTCTTTCCATTCGTCATAATCTGTGTCCAGGAAATGACCCCTCTGTGTGTAGTTCATTCCCTTCAAAAAAGGTCTGTATTAGACCATTCCTGGTGAACTGAATTGCTTTCATGGAGGACTGGCTTGACTTGTGAGGATGACCACACAATTAATTTAAATCACCAAACTGCAATCTGGGAATGACAAGAACATTAAAACTATTATCTTAGATTATAGAACTAGAGCATTTGTTTTGTGACAAAATAGGTTTAGTGTCATTTGTTTGCCTCTAACATACTGAATTCTACCTCCACTAGGGATTATTCATTCCTATCCATAACCTCCACTAGGGATTATTCATGCCTATCCTTAACCTCCACTAGGGATTATTCATGCCTATCCTTAACCTCCACTAGGGATTATTCATGCCCATCCTTAACCTCCACTAGGGATTATTCATGCCTATCCTTAACCTCCACTGCTCTCATCTTATTAGGTCTGGACCAGTTCGGGGACACCATCTTGTTCACCACGGACGATGAGATCCTGGAGGCCATGTCGCGCTACGACGAGACGTTCTGCGGGGAGGCAAAGGGCTCCGAGGGTCTGGTTGGATACGAGGAGGAGCTGCAGAGGCCCCGCACGGCCGACGGAGAGGGGGAGGAGAGACCTTTCACCCAGGCTGGCTTCAGACCCGAGGACGACCTCACTGTGAGTTTGACCGGACTGACCTGGACTATACAGTGTAAACGTGGAATGCCTTGATTGATCCAGGGCATGCAGGTTTTGTTCCAGCCCAACACTAACATTTCTCATTTCTATTCACTGCCATTTTTCAGTTAAACCTCCATCTGAACCCTACTGTTGGTCAGTCTGAGACCCTGGAGCAGATCCCTGGAATGTACAATGGAAAGTGTGAGTGCTCTCGTCTAAATGTAGTGTTATTCACGATCATTTCACACATTTTACAAACAGGACTGTCTTTTTATGTCTGTAAAATATAGCTAGCTCAGCTTGTTCCACACTGACTCTCCTTCTCTCTCTCCACCGTCCCTCTTTCCAGGCCTTAGGATAGAGTTGAGTATGACATGGGGGGACTCCCACTACGTGGGCCTGACGGGGTTAGAGGTGGTGGGGAAGGAGGGGGACAGCCTGCCTCTGGACCTGACCATGTTGGATGCCTCGCCACGGGACCTCAACGACCTGCCTGAGTACGGCCAGGACACACGCACCCTCGACAAGTCAGTACTGTGTGTGTGTGTGCGTGTGTGTCTGACCTAGCAACGCTGACAATATAGATGGATCTAACTGCGTACCCTCTGAGGATGTATTTTAAGACATGAAACGCCAAAGTGATCCAGTTAACTTGTCAATGACAACAGCGTTGCAAGGGATTTTATTCATCTGACTCCAACTCTTATGTGTCTATCATGTCAATGTTTATTACAGCTTTGTTTCGATATATAGCAGTGGTCGTCCTCCCTTCCGTGGTAAGCAGGCACACCTTGGACAGTCAGTAAAACACTCATGGGTGGCTGGTAGGCCCTCATAAACTCTCATAATCTATGAATCCCATCGAACTTCACCTCTACCCTTTCCTACTCCCTCAACCAGTCCCCCTCCCTCCATTTTGAAATGCCAGGCTGGAGTAGGCCCCTACCCTCTTCTGGCCCCTCTTCCCGGGGCCCCTCACCAGTTCAGACGGATGAGCAAGCGGCTCCTCTCCTCCTCCTGGCTCTCGCTCTTCAGGTCGGAAGAAATAGTGCTGGTCCGTGTTCATCTGGAGCATGTTGGCACACATTAGGTTGATGATGGACAGGCAGTGGTCCCAGAAGATGTCCCTGGAGCTCTCCACCAAGAAGGGTCTCACTGGGTAGGAGATCTCGTTGCCCATGTAGGAGCAGGTCAGGTAGAGGCAGGTGATCACCATGTCCTGCAGCTGGTGCTCCGTACCCACCTCAGAGGAGACTAGAGGTCGACCGATTATGATTTTTCAATACCGATACCGATTATTGGAGGACCAAAAAAAGGCCAATACCGATTAATCGGACGAATTTTAAAATGTATTTGTAATAATGACAGTTACAACAACAGAACATGAGAACATATGAAAGCTGGTGGTTCCTTTTAACATGAATCTTCAATATTCCCAGGTAATAAGTTTTAGGTTGTTGTTATTATAGGAATTATAGGACTATTTCTCTCTATACCATTTGTATTTCATATACCTTTGACTATTGGATGTTCTTATATGCACTTTAGTATTGCCAGTGTAACAGTACAGATTCCGTACCTCTCCTCGCTCCTACCTGGGCTCGAACCAGGAACACTACGACAACAGCCACCCTCGAAGCAGCGTTACCCATGCAGAGCAAGGGGAACAACTACTCCAAGTCTCGGAGCGAGTGATGTTGGAAATGCTATTAGCGCGCACCCCGCTAACTATCTAGCCATTTCACATCACATCGTTACACCAGCCTAATCTCGGGAGTTGATAGGCTTGAAGTCATAAACAGCAGAGCTGCTGGCAAAACGCACGAAAGTGCTGTTTGAATGAATGCTTATGAGCCTGCTGGTGCCTACCATCGCTCAGTCAGACTGCTCTATCAAATCATAGACTTAATTATAACATAACAACACACAGAAATGTGAGCCTTAGGTCATTAATATGGTCGAATCCGGAAACTATCATCTCGAAAACAAGATGTTTATTCTTTCAGTGAAATACGAAACCGTTCTGTATTTCATCTAACGGGTGGCATCCATCAGTCTAAATATTCCTGTTACATTGCACAACCTTCAATGTTGTGTCATAATTACGTAAAATTCTGGCAAATTAGTTCGCAATGAGCCAGGCTGCCCAAACTGTTGCATATTCCCTGACTCTGCATGCAATGAACGCAAGAGAAGTGACACAATTTCACCTGGTTAATATTGCCTGCTAACCTGGATTTCTTTTAGCTAAATATGCAGGTTTAATAATATATACTTCTGGGTATTTTTGATTTTAAGAAAGGCATTGGTGTTTGTGGTTAGGTACATGTTGGAGCAATGACGTCCTTTTTCGCAAATGCGCTTTTGTTAAATCATCCCGCAGCGTTGCATTGATTATATGCAACGCAGGACATGCTAGATAAACTAGTAATATCATCAACCATGTGTAGTTATAACTAGTGATTATGATTAAGTTTAATGCTAGCTAGCAACTTACTTTGGCTCGTTGGACTAGTTAACCGTAAGGTTGCAAGATTGAATCCCTGAGCTGACAAGGTAAAAATCTGTCGTTCTGCCTCTGAACAAGGCAGTTAACCCACCGTTCCTAGGCCGGCATTGAAAATAAGAATGTGTTCTTAACTGACTTGCCTAGTTAAATAAAGATTTTTTAATTTATTAAATCGCCAAAAATCGGCGTCCATAATTATCCTAATTAATCGGACATTCCGATTAATCGGTCGACCTCTAGAGGAGACCACCTTGTGGTATAGTTGAACGCCGGGGTGAGGGTGCTCTGGTTCCCCCAGCCGTGGTCGCGCAGGAGGCGGTCCATGCTCTGATGCTACAGCCCTGGGTCGTTGGGGGACAGGTTCTGGAGCCGGTAGCAGTGCTGGCACAGGATCTCACCGAGGCAGCGCAGCAGCTCGCCAGGGAAGGCTTTGACCATCATCCTCTTGGGCATGTCGGGGCCATGTTGGAGATGGTCAGGGGGGCCTTCTCGACCGGCGAGGCGGCGTTGTCTGAGCTCTCGATGAGGTCTGGGGGACACTGGTACTGGGTAAGGGTGGACAGGTTGGTGCATGACTGAGGCTTCTCCAGGTTCTCGTTGTTGAGGTGGGTCACGCTGTTCTCCTTCCGCTTCTTGTTGATAAGCGAGTGTCGCTTCAGGTTCTTGTCTTTGGCGTTGTTGTAGTTCTGAACGGCCGTGTCGTGGCCCACCGTGACCGGCCCATCTCCGTCAGCCTTCTGATAGCTGGGCGAGAAAGACAGCACATTTCTCATGAGTTGGACCAAGAGGCAGTCTGAGCAGATTATGTCAGGGTCAGTAGTGACTGTGGAAAATGAAATGGAAACTTTTTAGCCATTTGAAATGCATGGCAAAGCCAGGCTACATTTTCCCACTCAGTCAACAGCATTGTGCATCGGTCAACATTAGGTTTATCAAGTCGAAAATCCAAAGGACTTAAAATGGTTTCTTTGTTGATTTGAAATGTAAAGACACTTTGTTTAGCCGTAGGCTTTGGTTTCAAGGCGGTTATGGTTGTGTACATCGGCTGCCGTTCAAGGTTCTGAGATGGAGTGTCCGCGTCGCAGTAAAGGGGCATGTCATAGAAGCGATGCTGTGAAGGATGAAGTGTGATGTTTGCCATTGTGGCTAACGTTTTAAACTGAATAACTTAGCTTGTCGGTGGCTGCTAGTGCTAGCAAACTTATAGTGTTGCAATCCAATGCGTCAATGCACGGTTAAAATGTTTTCTGACAAGTTCTTGCATTGATCTGGGTCGGTGGAACCTCCGTTAGCATCGCGCATGCTCTGTAAATACGCTACTAAAGTAAATGGCCTTTTCATGTCAAATGCAGCATGAGAGGAAATTGAAACTTTGTGCATTCTCAGAACTGAGGGGTATAGTACAAAACCGCTATCAAGGCGTAAACCAGCCAACTTGCCTAAATATTCTGGTACAACTTTTTATTTTGTAGAAAGATGAGCTTGAAATGGAAATGGTTTAGTTTGTTTCACAAACCGAAAGACACTTGTATGTATCTAAGTGTAGCTTTTAAAAAATTCTTATTCTTATTTTATATTTTAGCCCCTTTTTTCCTATAATTTTGTGGTATCCAATTGGTAGTTAGTCTTGTCTCATCGCTGCACCTCCCGTACGGACTCGGGAGAGGCGAGGGTCAAGAGCCATGCGTCCTCCGAAACTCAACCCAACCAAGCCGTACTGCTTCTTGACACAATGCACATCCAACCCGGAAGCCAGCCGCACCAACGTGTCGGAGGAAACACCATACACCTGGCGACCTGGTCAGTGTGCACAGCGCAAGGATATCCCTGCCGGCCAGTGCCTTAAGTGTAGCTTTTTTTAGTAGCCATAAAATTAATTATTTTTTTCTGGTTGCGTTCCAAAGTTGATTCTGCTTTGTAGTATACCCCTCTGTAGGCGCAACAACAGTGCACAACAAAACTGCCACTGAAAAACGTAAACAATGTCACATGGCGTTTGAAGCAGCAGCAGCTCAATGCACCATCATAAAAACGAAATGTAAACGTTTTTTTTATGTATTTCAAATATCATGCTATAGCCTTGCATGGAACAATTGTGTATTTTTAAAAAGTTTTTTCCTTTTCTAAAACAAAAACATAAAAGGTTCACTTTACACAGAAGTGAACACGTACCCCTACTGCAAGGATAGGAAGCAGTCTAAAGTGCCCCAAGTATAACAAAGTGTCTCATAAATACTAGGTTTTCATGTCCGTTAAGCTGCAGAATGACTTGTACATAACCAGTGAGGTGTCGCTCTCTCTCTCTCTGTCCAGACTCATTGACGGCCACAACATCACCACTGAAGACCAGCACATGTGGCTGATCCCGTTCTTCTGTGGCCAGCACCACACCCTGACAGTCAACTTTGACCAGGCCCATACAGTGGCTGGCCTCCGCATCTGGAACTACAACAAGACCCCAGAGGACTCCTACAGAGGGGTGAGAGAGAGTCATTTGTTTAATCACTGCGATGGAGAACTTCCTGCCTTTTTAGTATTCTGGTGGAAGTGTCAAATTAAATAATATAAATATCTGGGCCCTGTAGGTTGCCATTGTATTTCGGAGTTGTCGTTAAATGTGCGGTGCGTTGTAGTTGTACAAATCTATGCGATGCCCCATAAGAGTGCATATACAACATATGCAATAACTGCCATAGGTTTTTTTAAATAGCTCTGAATTGACTGAGAATGTTGTTTTAAGGGGTGAATCCCTATTCCCCACAAAAAATACAATTCTAACCATGATCCACATTTTGTTAAGGGACCCATGTATTGTTCCTGTTCCTGTGTTCTCCAGGTGAAGGTGATCCATGTGTCTCTGGACAATAGGCTCATCTCTCCAGCAGAGGGCTTCCTCATCAGGAAGGGACCAGGGAACTGTCACTTTGACTTTGCTCAGGAGATCCTCTTCATCGACTTCCTCCAGAACCCCACCACCGGCCTGGTCAACAGCAAGACTACAGCAGAGGACTTGGCCTACACACTGAAGTGAGTACTTGTAGGCTAGTCTGATCCCAGATCTGTTTGTTTCTGTCTTGCCAATGACCAAAATAGTTGGCAAAACAGCATATACAGACCTAGGACCAGGCTAGTTGTAGGCCACCTCCCAATAGGAAGGTGTTTAAAGTAATGGCTCTGTTGTTGTAAGATGTCTGTTTTAAAACGTCTGCCTGCTTCCCAGCCAAAACAGTCTGGTAGAGTTGGTGCATATACTATGATGACATTTTGTGACGTTTTGGACTCCGGTGAGGTTTTTGTCGGCTGTCCGGGCACACAAACAATTCTCTGGAGGCGAGCTGAAGTTTGGAGCCGAAGTCTACGCCCCTTCGTCTGTGATTGGTTAACAGTGAAGATTCTAAAATAAAGTCTTTGTAGTCATTCAACGAGAAACGACTCATTTAAACATTTTTATTGAAAAATATCTGACAGATTTCTTGAGTTATCTTAGATGATTTCAGACTATTTTGAGGAAGTGTATACTGGCTAGGGCGCCTCAAAATGGACAAACAGTACTATTGACGCTTTTTTTTACTAGTTTTTGAAGCGAAGGTCTTTCAAGGGAGTATTCAAGCACACTCGTTCTGTTCGGCCCAGCCGGACTGAAGCGTCCTGATGCCTTTAGCGTCTCGTAAAATAGCATTCTGCCCATTGTCCTCACTGTGCCAAACACTTAGTCATGCATCCAAAGTATGATGAATTCATATGATAATTCATATAGAGTGACTACAGATACAGAGTTTCTGTATCCCAATTTGCCCAGGCTAAAAATACAGATGTTTTTTTTACGGAGCTGAGTGCCCACTCTGCTGCCTACGTAGCTGCTGTGGTGAGTGCTTCGCTGTCACTCCCCCCTCCTCTATCGTTTTTGTCTGGTCACTGGTGCAGTGGCAATTTTAGCATGTAAATCTTGGTGGGGCAAAAAAAAACTATTTTTCTTTTTGCATGCCAGCAAAGCAACTACACAACACTAAGCAATACATTAATTGCACTATAACGGTGACAAACTGTGCCCACAAACTGCCTACATTAACAGAGCTTTCTTTTCAGCACCATGGAGTGAATCCTTACCACTGCTACACCTGGCTATCAGCACAGCCTTGTCTGGCAGCGAAACAGTTCATTCAGCCTCATGTAGTTCCTTTTTAAAAAACATAGCTGATATGGCACACTTGCTTAAACCAATGTGGTTTCTACTGATAACTGAGCTGTACAAACTATGGCATAAAGGAAACAATGAGTGGTTGAGGCAACTCGTAATTTCGATTGCGACATTAATGAGCGAGCTAAGACGGGCGTAGTCAGTATAACTATTTGTTCAGCACTTTTGAAATGTACAGAGACAGAATTCAGAACACGGGTCATTCTTACAGTATTCTCCTTGTACACCAAGTCAGAACCGTAGGATAGATAAAGGAGGCAGGCATATAAGCAGACAATGAAAGCTCCTACAATATTCAATGATGACATTTCTCAAAAACAACCTACATGTGCACCACCAAGTCAGAACAGTAGGCTAAGTTATGAGGGGGAAAGGCAGAAAATGATTAGGGTGAGACACATAGGCTACTAACATCTTACTACACAACATACATTTAGTATTACTTTCTTAGCTACAGTATACATATCTCCCTGGCATGTTACATAATTTATGCAGCAGCATACAATACATTTTTGGACTCACCTTGTTGTGCTGCGCTCACATGAACAGGAAGATGTCGCAGCGGTCCTTCTTGTCGGCAAATTTTGTCATCAAACTTTTTCATCCAAGTCTGGCATTCTCTGGATTTATGGGGCATTCAAGACAAGTGGGAACTCTGGGGGGGGGAAAACAAGGTTGAATCGTGACGTCGGTGGTCTTCAGGTCAGACCTCTAGAAAGAGGCCCTAGTTCCAGACTTGGAATTCCCGTTCATAACGTATTTTCCCAGTCGGAGGTTGTTTTTTTCAGAGTTCCCAGTTGGCTTGAACTCACTGAAGAGTTTCCAGTTCTTTTGAACACAGAAGAAGTCATGCTGGATTGACAGCCTGGCCAATGTATTCAACCTTTTCTGGCCCATGGTGTTTCATGTGAATGTTTATCCTTTTAAGCTTGCAAAATTGACCCTTAAACCCAGACTTGGACCACACACCCTCTCCACTGAATTACAGGCTAGTGAAGCTTGCAGTTAGCCATTGATTCCTTTCAAACCACTCATTATTGAATTTGCATTTCCAACTTGTTGTGTAATGTTTATGTCCAATGGCCGGTGAGCACCAATACGTTTTATCTATAGTTTTTCTTCATATGACAAGGATTGAAAAGGATTTGCCAGTAGATTGTCGACTTGATTCATGATGATGACTGCTTGTCTAGCGTGCTAGCTAAGATTTTGAAAGTATGATGTTGACATGATCAGTCCATTCAAAGCTACTGTAGATATAACGTGATTTGACATCATTTTATCTGTGGCCAATGACCTTGAGCCTTCTTGGCTGGGCACTTCTAATGTAAACCTATGGCAGCACCCAAGGGGCTTGAATTATCGAGCTCTCTGCGTTGATTTTGCGGTTACATAGTGTTCCCTTGAGTGACAGAAGACTGAGCCAATCACAGCGCAACTAGAGAACATTACCAACCCCTATGCTCTGTATGTTCCGCTGGCTGCCCCTCCATCACAGAAAGCACTGAGCTAGGCTGAAACACCTGCACTTTGGAGTTGCCTTACTCAAGAAAGCAAAAAATACACCATGTTTGTATGCAGCATTATTAACTCAATGATTTTTTAATTTATTTTTTACATTGTTTGCAAACTTATATGTGACACGTATTAAAATAACATGAAAAACAGACAACAGCAAAAATAAATTCCATTATTATTATTTGTTGTTGTTGTAGCTAAA
Organism: Oncorhynchus nerka; assembly: GCF_034236695.1. NCBI lineage: Eukaryota > Metazoa > Chordata > Actinopteri > Salmoniformes > Salmonidae > Oncorhynchus > Oncorhynchus nerka. The sequence goes on from NC_088418.1 coordinate 24,138,893, forward strand.
CAGGTGGGGCTCAAAACAGGTGGGCCTGCCCTGAATGACGGGGGGGGGGGGTCAGTGTAAGTTGCCCGGAGGCGATTTTATTCATTGTTCAGCAGTCTACCCTACCCTCTGTAGAGCCTTATGGTCAGATGCCGAGCAGTTGCCATACCAGGAGGTTATGCAACCGTTCAGGATGCTCTCGATGGACCCTTTTGAGGATCTGGTGACCCATGCCAAATCTTTTCAGTCTCCTGAGGGGGAAAAGGTTTTGTCGTGCCCTCTTCACGACTGTCTTGGTATGTTTGGACCCTGATAGTTCGTTGGTGATGTGGACACCAAGGAACTTGAAGCTCTCGACCCGGCTATTTTCATGTTTTATACACAATACATTATGGACATGTTCGTACAAACTTTGTTGTCAGTATTGCAGACATAAGCACGACACAGACAGGCAGTCTAGTGATTTCATGTTCTTCTTAGGCACGGAGTTACATGCATCTATTTACTCTCGCCACGATATCAACATATGGCGTAACTATGGCACCGGATGACACAAAATGAAAATGTGCACACAAAATGTGTCCAAAGTGTAGGGACTGAGTCCTGCTTGTGCAACTGCGATATCTGTTACAAAAGACTGACAGAGAAGATTGTAACTTTCATAATATATATGTTCGTTCAAATCTCCTCCGGGTTTTTACTTCAGCTGTTCAGAAATACGAGGCAGAGATATCGGCTTCATCATCATCACGAAACGTGAAGGGAGGGGGGAGCAGCAGCTACGTTAGAAAAACCAATGTGTGCATAAAATAACACAGGTGCAGAACGTGATCCGGATCCTTACCTTTAAAAAATACGTTTCCTGGAGGGGCAGGTGGGGCGTGGGCGAAAACTCTGTTTCCGTAGCCTCGGCCTATTTCATATTCTCAACTACAGTACTGCTATACAATATGAGATATAATCTTAAGGTTTGTGTCTTGTGTGGTTTTCAGAGCTGGTTCCAAAAGACAGGAGCATGCCAGCATGGACTACGAGTCCCCCATCATGCCTTGTGGATGTATCCTTTCTCCTGCTTCTCACAAGAAATAGTCCCACAGAATACAGTATGCCTTAACTAACATAACATGTCACCTTACATAGTCCCCTTACATGGACATGCAGAAATAATGCGACCAGTGGATAGAATTGACCCCAACAATAAATAAATCACCTTATAGTGGATCAAATTGACAAATATATATTATTATTGTTTTGCTTTTCGTAAATGTCATTACAACCAGTTTTGCCTGCTGGGATACTGTGATCTGGACTATCACTAAATTACTTGTTGACTGCCAAAGTCCTGAGTGTGTACATGGCTCCACGTCTCTCTTCCTTAACCCTTGACCCACCAGTCATCTTCCAGCTGCAGCTGCTGACCACCTGGGGTGACCCCTACTACATCGGTATGAACGGCCTGGAGTTCTATGACCAGAACGACGAGAAGATCCCCCTCAGTGACAACAGTATCCTACCTACAATGTAAACACCACACACACACACACACACACACATATATACTGAGAACCATCACTGCTGCAATCTGCACTTGGTGGTCGCTATGTCTCACTAGACCTGACTGGCTGAGCTTCACTATATACAAAAGTATGTGGACACCCCTTCAAATTAGTGGAATTGGCTATTTCAGCCACACCCGTTTCTGACAGGTGTATAAAATCGAGCACACAGCCATGCAATCTCCACAGACAAACATTGGCAGTAGAATGGTCTTACTGAAGACCTCCGTGACTTTCAACGGGGCACCGTCATAGGATGCCACCTTTCCAACAAGTCAGTTCGTTAAATTTCTGCCTTCGTGCTGTGAAGTGGAAACGTCTAGGAGTAACAACGGCTCAGCCGCGAAGTGGTAGGCCACATAAGCACACAGAACGGGACCAACAGAAGCACTTGTGCAGAAGCACTTAAAAATCGTCTGTTCTCGGTTGCAACACTCCCTACCGAGTTCCAAACTGCCTCTTGTTTAGTGCTAGGGTGGAACGAAATCTTGCTCTCCCTGTACTTTCATCACTATCTGGCCAACTTGCAAAGTCAAAAACCCTGCCTAGTTCTACAATTTGTCTTCTTAAATTCTGATTTTAGGCCTAACCTTAACCACACTGATAACCTCACGCTTAACCCTAACCTTAAATGAACACCAAAAAGAGATTAAAAAATATATATATATATTTTCATAAACGTCTACAATATAGCCAATTTTGATTTTGCAGCTTGGCCATAAAGTAGGAACCCAAACCGGACCACGTTTGGTGAAATCCCAAACATAAAATATACCCTGAAACCATTAAAGGGGGTCCTCTAGTGGAGGAAATAGAAATGGCAGGAGTAAAGCCATAGTAGTCAACACAAATTGGCTGAGTCCATTCTTTAACAGTGCTTCTCCTAGACATTGCTGCGTTCCCAGACAGTGTGAATGTCCTGGACAGTGTGAATGGTGATGTGAGGACTCCAGATAAGCTGGTAGATGGCACTCATGATGGCAGACACATGTGGCTAGCACCGGTGCTCCCCGGACTGGTGAATCGCGTGTATCTCATATTTGACCAGCCAGTGACCGTGTCCATGATCAAACTGTGGAACTACTCCAAGACACCACAGAGGGGGGTAAAGGAGTTTGGGGTAAGTCAGTCTTCTGTTCTCTCTCCTACTTAGTAGGGTAACACTGACCATGTTCATCAGTGAGACCCAGGATTTAGGACTTGGGAACAGAGCAGAATAAGAATAATTTCTGACAACAATGGACTAATAAAGTACTATTATTATTATTACTATAAACTCTTCCCTAGATATTTTATGTAAACAATAATATGTTCTCTTTAACTTTCTAGGTGAAAATCAAAGCGAATAAATGAATGACTTACTGTTAGAACCAATAGGAACGTCTGTCCTTGAAAAGACACGAGAGTTCCTCCACTATGCTTCCCACAGTCTCCTGTGGGTAGCGTAATGGACGCCTGTTAGCCTTCCTTGTGTCTTCCTTTGTGTAGCTGTTAGTCGATGACCTCTTGGTTTATAACGGCGTCTTGGACAGCGTGAGCCAGGCGGCGCGGGGCATCCTGCCCACCTGTGACCCGGTGTTGCCCTACCACACTATCCTCTTCACCGACAACGCCCGCATCGCCCACCGTGAAAGGAACACTGTAATCAGGTAACCCAGCATGGGATTGGCTGCTGTAGCCTGATATAAGCAAATTATTTGCTCTGCTGCCTGTCCATCAAAATTCACACAGGTGCAGATTGGTTTGGCTGCTTGGCCAACAATTTGCACACATGCTTATTGGTTCTTCTGTCCAGCTGCTGTCAACGTGTTCATAGTGGCAGAGTATGTGAAGTAATTGACCATATTCATATGTTGTTTACGAAACATGTGATAAATAAAATTCGATTTTAAATGAGTTGTTTCAAATGGAAGGAGACTGTGTAGGATAGTGGAGGAGCTGTCATGTCTTTACAAGGACGGACATTCCTATTAGTTCTATCAGTGAATGATTGGCACTCAAGTCTTTTTCTGTGTTAAACGGAGATGTGCTCTCTCTACTCCAGCCCCAGCAGTAGTAGCAGACATCACGATCTGAAACAGTGAGTAACAGAGTCCCAGATTGGCCTTGTGTCAGTCAGCCCTCCCTCGGGTTGCGTTCCTACCCCCAAGTCACCCCAGTCATCCCAACCTCCAACCCACAGCTTAGCTTGTGATGCCAAGTCCTTCAAGTTCCAACAGACCTCCTGGTCCCTTGTCACTCCACCTCTCTGTAGCTTCTTTGTAGGACATAAGACTTGGAGCTTCAAGCTTGCGTGTCTGTCCGTCCTCCATTTTGTGTCCTCCGCGGCTCCTGTGCTCCAGCATTTCATATACCTGGCCAGATAATGCACGGGCAGAAATGAAACGGTTTTGTTTTCCCCTCCTTGTTTTGTTTTGCAGCAACTATGTGGAGGACCAAGATGTGAAGATGACCAATGAGAATCAGATAGTCCATCACAACAAGAAGAAACAAACCGCTGATCCAGGTAGCCAATGCAATTCAGTCAGAATTTCTTTGTTCAGTAAATATACATTTTAAAATACCACGTGTAATACAATAAACAGTGAGAAGCAAATTAAACAAAAAGCTATAACTACCTTGTTACATTATCAGTGTTGTTAGAGGTGATATTTCTATACTATTATTGCCCCAGATGTTTCGGTGTCTTTTAAACATACCAAATGCAACAAAACATCTGTGTGAATGTCCCCCCTGCCTGCTGAAATCCAAGGGGAGAAAATACATTTTTTTTAAACAAACTTGGAATTTCTGATGTTTTATCTATGTTTTAACTTTTTTGGACACTATAATTAACCAAAACCATATTTGGTTTCCCATCTTGCAGCGCTTCGGCCTAAAACCTGCATGACAGACACTGGAAAGCTGGGGAAAAGGAGGTACTGACAGACGGACTGACAGGCAGACGATCAGAAAGAGAGATGGTGGTTGGTGTCTCACTGGTTAATTGTAGGGAACAGTAATGAAGGGATGAGGGTTTACTGACTATCTGCACTATCCCCCTCTGGGGACTTTTAACACAAGCCGAAAAGAAAACAACTCCCATTGTCTTCCATCAGTCATTGAACTATAGTGTTGCCTAGTGACAGCTCTTGTGTGTGTGAGGTGGGTCTACTTTTGAAGAGGCTTGTACAGAACACATTGGGTTTGTATCCATCCGCCCACAGGATTGGCCTTCCACTTTCTGGTTGGATTGGTTCTCTTGTCACACCGATCTCTCTAGACTCCTACAGATGCATAGTACCTTTGTAGTACTACATCAGATGCATAGTACATGTGTAGTGCTAACATTACATCCGATTAGTAGTCCCTGTGTAGTAGTACTACATCGCATAATAACTGTGTAGTACTACACCATATGTATAGTACGTGTGTAGTACTACGTCAGTACTGAGTCACATACGTAGGACCTTTTTGTAGTAACTCCAGTTGTGATTGTCCTTTTCACAGTGTCAGAGTGAACCTATATTAGGCTGCTATGTCGGCCATCTTTGTGCCTGGTGATGTTACTACTCCTGTCTGTCGCTGCCCCTCTTGATGTTGTGCTGCGTTCTCCTGCCGCTCGTGGTGCAGAGCTACTCAAAGATGAACTCCGTGGCAACAAGTACGCTCTTAATAGATGGGATCCGGATCCTACATTTTATGAATGAGTTGTGTTGATGAAAAGCCTAGTTTTAATAGCCCCTCGCCTAGCGGCGTAACACATGACAATTGAGTAATGCAACTGCAATGTGCACCAACCCCGTCTGAATGCTATGCAGTAAACCAGTTCATATTTTCTCTCGTCTAATATCTCAGTCGAATGATTTTTCTAGGTGTCGGATGGAGGTTTAACCTTTGAAAGATTTACATCGCAGGGTGGATAATTTGACTGACTGTCTCATGAAGTAGAATCAGGCATCGGTACGGAGTATTGGGTCAATAGGTCGGATACAGTTTTAAGGCATCCTAGGCCGCTGCATTTGCTTAACACAAAAACAGTACTTGCTTAGATGTGCATTTTGCAATCTCGAATATATTAATATTTTTGATTAAGTAATATATCGGTGAAACTATAGACGTTCAACTATGTATTACTAAGACATGTTTGCAAACTAAGTGACCTTTTATTGAAGTTGTTTGATATGAAAACAGTTAGACACCCACTTGTAGCGATAGTTGTAGGCTAAAATATTGTTATTTCCATAAGTTTAGATATATTATCAAGATATAGATTGTTGTGTAAACAACATTTTGGCCTTTAGTTGAAAAACACCTAAGTATATGTAACCATATGTAACCAGAAATATTTAATATGCAAACACTGAAAACATACCTCAAATAGGTCAAATGTGATCTTTACAAAGGGATGGATCTTTGCAGAAATCTTGTTTTATCTTGAATGTTTGAGTATAATCTATAGTTGGCGTGGTATACCTTATACCCAGTAGTATTTTGTTGCATGGACAAGTTACCACAGTTGTGGCTTCGGTTACAAATGTAAAAAGGTAGACCCTTGTATTTTTTAAAATAATTTGCTGCTTCATTGAGCCACAATATAGCCTATTTCTTACTAAATACTCTTGTATATGATAGAGGAGTTACATGTTTGTTTTTTTAAATGCAGTTTTATGTATTTGATTTAAAAATGTCAGTCTGTGGGTTTAGGCTTCACACTGCACCTCCGTCATGCTTTGAGTGACGGTGTTATTGCTGTTAAGTGTGACATTCCGCGTTGAAATATTTTTATTATTTTTTAAAAATCTTGTTCAAATAAGTGTATTTTATTTGAATAAATCAAATGAAATCCTTTTAAAACAAGTGACAGAGTGAGTCTTGGTGTCATGATGTCATGTAATGCTGCTTCTCTTCAATGCCCACCCCCCAAAAAAATATATGGACTCTTCAGTTTGATAAACATCACCCAAGACACTTTAATGCAGAATCTGCAACACAATTATTCTCTTTGATAAGGAATGACTACGGTATTCAGTTATACTCTGCTCACATTCCAAAGGAGTAGTTGACGACCGACCAGGAGTCCTACTCATACAAACATATTGCCATGAAGTACACTTCTTTGGAGATGCCATTCAAATTTTCCCTGGGAAGGTCCCCGCCTCCCTCTGGTCGTCCCATTTCTGGATCTGGGGGACAAACGGGTAAAATAAACATTTACTTGACAGACCAGTTAAAACCCCTACATGTTGACGTAGTTGTAACAGACCAATTATCCTGCATGATTTTTATTCTATTTGGATTGGGTATAGTAATACAGTATCTCATTTTGCAAAAGGTGAATGAACTCTTGAGAGGAATCACATGTTTGAATATTAACTCTGCTGACTAAAGAGTTTTCCTTTTTATGGCCACTATTTGCTCGACTTGATAAGGCCGGAGTCATGTATAGCTCAGAATAGGGCTAATTGAATAAGGCCAGAGCTTTTTCCTCCAATAATGCTTACTGTCTGTTGTACCAGCAATAGTTGAAGACAGACCCCCTTCAAATGATGTCTATAACCCTTTGAACCCAGTAACCTCTTTAATAAAAAATAAAAAATACTTTCTTGAAATTCAGTTAAGTGTAGCAAATCACACTATGTACCATAATAGCCTGTTTTGCTTTTTAACTAAAACAGGATGAACAATGGACACATTACCTCAAATGACCTCAATGTACTTATAGACCAGTCAGTCAACCCACAGTATGTGTTGTCAATACTGTAGGTCTACTCTACAGAAATCCTTTCTAATTCACTTAAGGACTTTTAGCTAATGAAAAATAATATCTTAAAAGCATTACCCAGGAAATGGGGCACAGTGATTTGTAGACCCTCTTATACCAGTCACACGGGGCAGTGTCGACTCCTTTGGCGTCCAGGGATTTTTGGCAGCGATGAAAATCTATAAATATAGCAACAACAATGGGGATGTTGGGGAAAAAATGTGCACGTCAATGAGTTCGGGGCAAGGGTTGTGGTCTTGTCACTGGTCTTGTGTAAATATACAAAATTGGATTACAGTCCTCTAAAAAGGTTAAGGTCAGGGTCTTTAATTTGAACCCTTATTTTACCAGGTATTTTAATCACCTTTTTGACACACATTCTAAAATAGACGTTTTCCACAAGGACATGGTTCTGTCCCACATAATTAATTGGCACACACTAAACACATTCACAATTAAGAAAGGCACTGGATGAATTAAAGATTGATCTGTACTTGCCTACGTGACTGGTATGACTACAGAACCAGAGTCCTAGACTTTGACCTTGGAGTCTAGACTTACCCAGATAGTTGTAGAAGCAGTTCCTTGTCTGATTTTGATTGGGGAATCTGGCATCAAAGGGAGCAGTGCGATAGTTCTGGAGCTTAGTCGCAATATCCTCTGCCATTTTTAGTTCTGTCGGGAAAACATGCTTGAATGAGGAGGATGCAAGAAAATGGAATAACCTCTGTCCAATGCCTACAATGACGCTATCAATTGAAGGCAGGGCCGACCCCAGGCATAAGCGACATAAGCAGTTGCTCAGGGCTCCTGCCAGCTAGAGGGCCCGACCAAAAAATATATGTATGTACACACACTATATATTATACGTGTGTGTGTGTTATACATTTTTGGCAACTCAGTCATGTTCTCACCTTACTGAGAGTAAGAATAATAGAATATAGCATGTGCAATTTCGAAAAGTGGTTGTGCATCAGCAGTTTTACTCTTGCTATGTCAGTCACTAACAGTCACTCAATTAGCCATGTCAGCTGACAATTTTTTGATTGTTAGTTTGTTTAGCCAGCAGTCTTAACTTGATGTAATCATGGCCTGAAAACCGACTGGATACGCAGGGCACGTGTCCATGGGCACTAACCTCCAGGGGGTCCATTTTAATTTTGGAAATTAAAGGAAATTTGCTGTAAAACTGCTAAATGTTTCTCTCTGCCCCATGGCAAAATTAGTAGAATTGAAATTCAGTAGAATTGCATGAAATATGTTATACGATTGCAAAATGTTCTCTCCACCCCATGGCAAAATGTGTAGAATTGCATGAAATGTACTTTAAAACTTAAATGTTTCACTTCATCGTCAAGAGGGTGGGCCACTAACATGTTTTTTCACGAGGTGCCCCCTAACCAAATTTCGTTTAGGGCCCCCAAAAGGCTAGGGCCGGCCCTGAGTGAAGGTGACTAAAAATCTCCTTAGCCTCATCTCATCATACCTGCTATGTTTAGGCTACACCAGACAAATTACTCTCATTTCAATTGTCTACGACCTAAGTGTCGATTTTTAAGGAAAAGTACCAATAAACATTTCTGTGGTTACAGACCAAATGTTGCCACTGAGGATAGAAGTGGGGCGACACAAGTCTAATACAATGACCACTTTTCTACATTGCAGAACTTAATTAGACGAATTGGTATTGAAGTACAATAATACAGAAATACAATAGACTAATAGGAACGCCAATACAATGTTCTTAAACATAATCACCAATATCTAAGAAGTAGACTTCTTAATCAATATGAATTAGTCCTAATTACGTTTTTTTGTCTGTTAATGGAGTGTTGTAAACGATAAATAAGTCACTCGCAAGCAAATGAGGAAATAAAATAACTAGGCTAATGATCGACTTGTTTGCTCATGGTTTCATTTTCAGAAGCTTCCCACCTTAATTAAAACACTATATTCGTGTTGCATAAAATATGGTGTAGGTCTAATATAGGCCGATTTTTATTTAGGCTTATACTACAAATGTAACAAATATTTACCTTTGTGGCAAGTGCTGCGCTGTTCAAAGTGACTATTGTACTAAAGATGATGATACCCGAACACCACGCGTAGGCTCCCTTGGCTGATGACTGAAGTGCGCCCTTGCGCGCGCGCTGGTCTTGTGGCTGTTGTAGCCGTGCAGTCCTATCAAAACGGTATGGCGGACGCAGGTCACATTGGAATGACTGAGATAGTTTAATCATGTGCAAGATAGATCACATACAACTAATGATAAATCACTGGAAACCTTTCATTTTACCATACATATGGTAATTTCCATCATTTGTGTGATATTATAGGGGTATGGCAAAACATGATAGCCTACATTTTGCAGTTGAGGAAGTGGCATTTTAACAGGAATTCTGTCCGCCTGTAACTAGTAGATAATTGATATAGGTTTGGCCTAATGCCAAAATAGGTTAGATAAGACAGAAAAAAGTTTGTATTTGTAAATAATAACTGTAATCTGTACCATATGCTACACTGATAACTTTTAGGGAATGAATTTAATAAAGATAGGCTAGGTTGAATGAGTTGAATTTTAATTCTATTTTGTAAGAACTATAGCCAGCTGTATTTGGGTACCATTTTGGGACATGGAATGGATGCAAATCCATTGCCAAGTTAAAGTCACAATTCATGCTATCCAGATACGCCTATTGATCAATCGATGGATATAGATGGACAGACATCCATCAACACATGCACGCTATCATATGTCTGAGCTGGTTTAATCGCTCTGTCGGTTTGTAAAACAATAACCCTTCCCTACACTATAAAGATAATTTTCAAATGCCCTCAAACAAACGCCGAGACAACCGTAACTGCGCAACAGTCTCCACCTCTTCGGACATTGAACTTTCCCTTTTCTATACGAGCCTGCCTCTCAATGCAAGAGGAGTCACTGCAGGCCCTGGTTCGAATCCAGGCTGCATCACATCCGGCCGTGATTGGGAGTCCCATAGGGCGGCGCACAATTGGCCCAGCGTCGTCCGGGGTAGGCAGTTATTGTAAATAAGAATTTGTTCTTAACTGACTTGCCTGGTTAATTAAAGGTAAAAATGATAAATAGAATGCAACATAATGTCGAACAGCTTCGCTCTTTGCCACCCCTTTAGGACTCGGTCTGAAATTTCATTCAATCACATGGACAAAACACTCACTGTACAGAAACAGATTAGACTATACATGTACATCAGCTCTCATACTGGCTAAACAATAAGAAAAGGATTAGACTATATGTATATCAGTTCACATAAATGACTGGGTAAACAATATGCCAAGCAGACAAATGCACTTGGTATTGACCCACGAGTGGTGTCTGAGGTACTTAAGGGGCTCATTAAGGACCAGTTTCCCTCACACAGATGTAAGCCTCTAAAATTGCTAGTGTAGAAATCCACTACAATAATCCATGTCTAGTCTACAATATGTTTACTGAACAAAAATATAAACACAACATGCAACAATTTCAAAGATTTGACTGAGTTACAGTTCATATATGGAAATCAGTCTATTTAAATAAATTCATTAGGCCCTAATCTATGGATTTCCCATGACTGGGCAGGTGTGCACCGATGGGTGGGCCTTGGAGGGAATAGGCCCACCACACTTGGCAGCTAGGCTCACCCACTGGGTAGCCAGGCCCAGCCAATCAGAATTAGTTGTTTCCCACAATATGGCATGATTACAGATAGAAATACTCCTCAGCACCCCACCCCCCTCAGGTGATCCCGCAGGTGAAGAACCTGGAGGTGGAAGTCCTGGGTTGGCGTGGTTACATGTGGTCTGCGGTTGTGAGGCCGGATGGACGTACTGACAAATTCTCTAAAACAATGTTGGAGACAGCTTATGGTAGAGAAATGAACATAACATTCTCTGGCAACAGCTCTGGTGGACATTCCTGCAGTCAGCATGCCAATTGCATGCTTCTTCAAAACTTGAATCATCTGTGGCATTGTGTTGTGTGACTCAATTTCACATTTTAGAGTGGCATTTTATTGTCCCCAGCACAAGGTGCACCTGCGTAATGATCATGTTTAATCAGCTTCTTGATATGCCACACCTGTCAGGTGGATTATCTTGGCAAAGGAGAAATGCTCACTAACAGGGATGTAAACAAATTTGTGCACAACATGAGAGAAATACACTTTTTGTGTGTATGGAAAATTTCTGAGTTGTTTTATTTCAGATCATGTAACATGGGACCAACACTTTACATGTTGTGTTTATATTTTTGTTCAGTGTATTCCATTTTATTAACACACTTAATAGACGATCAAGACATTTGAATTTGTTTGGTGAAAGCAATATTGCGGACAAGACAAATTGTAGGCTATAACATTGGGCAACATTACAGTAACATCTAGATAAATACATTAGGTATATTTAATTTATTTATGCTAGAAATTTGGATCACATGTAATCACCTATGTAATTTAAATGCTAAATAGTCATCCACCCAGAAAAGTAAACATGCATTGATAATAACCAATGATAGGTGGCCACATCAACCATTTATGAGCATGTAATGCCTTATGCTTCCAACAAAACAGAAAAAGGTTGTCTCTCACAAAGCTTTGGTTCTGCAGAGAAACTTCAGATATTTACAGTCGAATGCAGTCGAAAATGCATGACGTTTGATTACATGGTTGTTGTAGTCGCAAATCGGACAATTTTTATACCCATAATGCAGCACACTTTGAAAGCCTTGACAAAAGTGATCCACCTCGAATGCGCCCATTGATTAAGTAATAAAGCTGGTCCTAGTGAGATGTAACCGAACCCTAGTCAACCCATGTAGATTGGTGGATTTGCTGTAACAATTCCGTACTTCCCTTTCTTTAAAATGCATTTTTATATTGGGAGTAAATGATTATGCTATAGATCAAACTATACACTGTCATTGTGTATAGTTACTACCAATATTTATTATATTTTCAAACTCGTTAAGCTTGCCAGCATAACACAGCTTCATTCATTCAGTATTTTTTTCTAATTCAATGTATAATATTTGAAATTACAACATAATTTAGGCCTAGATTCAAATCAGATCAAGCATTAACCGGCAATAGCAGACTCCCCGATATATTATGTTTTGACGGTGTAACGGAGCTGAGATTTCAAATCCATCTGCAGGTTCTTGTGATTAGTCATGAAGCCAAAACCATCCCACTCGTGTCAAAGGTACAATATGCAGAAATCACTCCGCCATTTCCTAGTTGCTAAAATTCTTAATTCACCTAAAGCCTCATTTGAGTTAATGTAACAAAATAAGCAGGTACAGTGTGTAGAATCATGGCATCATCTAAACCGCGGTGAAATATATTTTCAACTGTTTGAAGCTGGTGTACAACACCAAAAGTAGAACACGCAAAAACGAAATTTAAGAACAGGAAGCATAGAAATATCGCATATAGAATGAATCTACTGCATCTTAGACTTGCTTTCATTGAGGATGACAGATGACCAAATTAAAAGAAATGTGAGTTGTGTCACCCAAAAAGCTACATATTGCAGCTTTAAAAGTTCCGAACAACAAAGGGTCTATATATAGAAATGATGCTAAAAATGGAAAATCATTCAACAAAATAATGAGGATTCATCAGCCTAATCAAGGTGTAAGTTACAAATCACACTCCAGTGTTCGAACTGGCAAACAATGCTGCATGGGACTTGTTTTAATGCGACTCCCTTTCCATGCAGCCAATGGAGTACCACAGTATGAGTCACAATACCCATAAAACCTAGTGATCAACACATTATAATGACTAGAAGACACATACCGGGAGACGCGTTGGTTGGGCATTGTGGGGAGGTGCTCGTTCGAGCTGTACGTCCCCCGCGGTTGGTGGTGTCAGAGACGTGTAGCTATGTTACAATGGGAAGCAGGACTATCGCGTCCTTGCGTCTGTGGACTATGATTTATGCTTTCGCCAATGTCCGCTATAGGTATATGTTGCGTTCAGAACAACTTGGAACTCTCCGTCTTCCGAGCGTCCAAGACAACTGGGAACTCACATTTTTTTGTTGCTCTAACTGGGAAAAATAGTTTTGAACGGTCATCCAACTCGGAATTTCAAGTCGGGAACTCGGGCCCCTTTCTAGAGGTCTGACTTTACGACCTGAAGATCACCGACATCCAGTGGTGTAAAGTAACTAAATAAAAAATACTTTGAAGTACTACATTAGTCATTTTTTGGGGCTCTCTTTTACTTTTACTCCACTACATTCCTAAAGAAAATATGTACTTTTTCTCATACATTTTCCCAGACACCCAAAAGTAGCCTACTCTTTACATTGAGAATGCTCATGCTGTACAGCATTATGGTCCAATTCAAGCACATATCAATACAACGCATTGTCATCCCTACTGCCTCTGATCTGGCGAACTCACTAAACACAAATACTGCATTTGTAAATTATGAGTGTTGGAGTGTTCCCCTGATTGTACATAATTTAAAAAACAAGAAATTGTGATATCGGGTTTGCTTATGTACAACTATTACTTATGACAATTGAGTACTTTTTCAACTACTGTACATTTAAAACCAGATACTTTTACTGAAGTAGTATTTTACTGGGTGACTCACTTTTACTTGAGTCATTTTCTATTAAGGCATCTCAACTTTTACTCAAGTATGACAATTGAGCACCTTTTCCACCACTGCAGATCATGATTTGACCTCGTATTTTTCCAGAGTTCCCATGCTGCGTTCAAAACAACTGGGAACTTGGAAAAATAATAGGTCAAATCGTGACTTTAGTGATCTTTAGGTCGGAAAGTCAGAGCTCTAGAATGAGGCCAGAGTACCAGAGTTGGAATTCAGAGCTGAATGACCATTCAAATCTATTTTCCCCCAGTCGGAGCTTGTTTTCTTTTTTTTTTACGAGTTCAGTTGTTTTGAATGCACTGAAGTTGGACATTTCCAAGTCCCCAGTTGTTTTGAACGTGGCACCAGTTATGCTTGGAGCAGCTTTCGGATTTGACAGCTCATGCAATTCTACCTAGTCTGGCTGATACGCAACTACACAGCAAATTGTGTCTTAAATCAGGGACTTCGAAAGCTTGGGGGGGGGGGGGGGGGGGGTGTATACTACAAAATAGGATCAATGAGTTAACCAGCTAACTTGGCTAAATATTCTGATGTAACTTTTTTTTGAAAGATAAGCTTGAAATGGGCATGGTCTAATTTATCAAACCAACAAAAATATATCTAAGTTTAGCTCTTTTAACGAACCAGAAAACCAATAGCTATTTCTGGTTGCAGATTCAGCGATAGAAATGTAAAAGCTCATTTCCAATGTAGCGTTTACCGTGAATGCAGTCCCTGCTAAAGTGCGAACAATACAAAGCTGAACTTCGGTGAAAGGGGTTGAATAGAGCCCCAAGTTCCTCCTACAACACTGCAAAAAACAGCTATGCGGGTGTCGGCTCGCTCAGATCTGAAAAATGTTTTTAGAGATCAATAGAGAAGGAAAAATCATCTCAAAAAGAAGGTTCAATATATTCATGTAAGGCAAACTATAAAACCCTCATTCCCATTCAAGATCACTTTAAAGCATTTTTTTAAGAGATGGGGGGGGCATAAGAATTTTCTCAAGCTTTCCCTTTATCTTTTGCCTGATTTGAACATCAACACACAGATCACCAGAAACATTCAACTTTCAAGGCTTGAGTCCCTCATACAGGGCCTACAGCTCTGTCAATGTGCATTTAAATTATACCCTAATGTACACCAACTTGGAATAGTAGAGTACCTGGTACTAGTTTCATCTGATTGTCATCTACCACAGTACCTCTGGCTACAATATAAGGCTATGACTTGTAATTTTATATGGAAGCAGTACCCTTAAGATATTTCCACTAACCACAGGGTTGCCCATGCAGCTCTTTGGGGCTTTTAGTGCCTCTTTTTGTTGCATAACATAAACGCTTAGTCACTTTAGCCACCTTTACAGAGGCTGAAGTTGCTACAGCAAAGGTATCTAAAAACTATCCCACACGGTAGCCTACTAGTTGTGCATAAATGAATTCAGATACAGTACCTGATAATACCATATTGCCTGGTTGGTATGCCCTGGCAGTCTTCTGTGATTAGTGCAGTTATTGGTTGCATCGACCCAAAGCCAAGTCTGCCTCTACCTTGCCTATTTCCACGCTAAGAAAACTGAGCTAAATTAATCTGATTGTCATGATGGGACAGTTGAAATACAAGGTCAGCAGAAGAAGGTTTAGTAGTCAGCTTTAAGGTAACCATAGCTACACAGTTGGTTGATTGTCAGCAGTAACAGTTGTCATATCTATTGTAACACAGTTTCGATATCAGCAACAATGTTGTCATGGTAACAGTGGCATGTCACTCATCGCTGAAACGCAGTCTCTGGAAGGCCTCTTTGATGTCCTCGTTAGTGTCTTTGCTGCTTATGGAGCCCAGGCGGAGGACCCGGCTGTCGGTGACGTCCTGTTTCAGTTTGCGCTTGCTAAGGTCCACCGTCCCCTCGGCCCCCTCCCCCTCGGGCCCCGTCAACATGATGTAGCAGGCGTGGCGCCCCCGCTCCAACAGAGTGGCTAGGACAGGCAGAAAACACATGGACAACAAGTCATTTAGGCTTAGAAAATAGTCATTATCCTCAAGTACAGTAGATTAGGGCTGTCTGAAAACGTTACTAGACGTCAAATCCTTGCATCCCAAGTCCTTTTCCCCCTCAATTCCTCACCTTCCTCTCAAAGCACATTGGAGGAAAGATCCAAGGTCCCTCCTCCTCCCTGAGAGGGCGGTGCGGTAATAACGTTTTTAGACAGCTGAGCTATTGAGACGGTTCACCGGTCGCGCATAATGACATTGTTTCGCTCAATCGTGTAGCTCACCTTTAAACGCGATGATGTGGTCCATGACGTTGCTCTTCTCCAGGAGAACTGAGGAGTAGTGGGGATACAGCATGTAGGAGCGCCGCTCCTCACTCAAATCCCTCTGGTAGGAAAGCATTCCTTTAGAAACAGGTCAGCGTGTCTAAAGGGCACCACTATGACAGATGTGAATTGGATCGACCCGGGTTCGAACCCGGGTATTCTGCATGCCACAAGCCTGTGCTAGCCCACTGAGCTGAATCCTAGGCATTAACTCGGGAAGCTAACGCAAGCCTTCAGATTCTCAGGCTAAGGTTCCGTGAACACAGAGAGAGATGGAGATCAGTGAATGATCCGTTCTCATAGAGTCACTGTACTCACAGTAGCGTTGGCCTCGGAGGGCATCAGCCCCCAGAACATGAACACAGAGAAGGAGTTGATGGTGTTGACTGAGGCTGGCTTGGGTGAGTTGGGGCTGGCCAGTAGGTTGACCTCCCACACTGTGCCTCCAGTGTTTCCGTCCAGGATCACCACCTACAATGCACACAGAGCAGGGACAGATGTCGCATTCAATGCAAATGCAGCTAGGAGTGGAAAAACAAAAAGGGATGAAATACCAAGCAGGTAAGTTGAGTCTCTTCTATTGCTTCCAAGCTGGTCCCCACATACCCTTTTAATGCGGTTGCCAATGTCCTCCTCGATCACTATGTCGAGTGTGCCATCTTTGTTGAAGTGGCCAAAAGAAGGCTCGCTGAGGGGAGAGGAAAAATGTACAGTACCAGTCAAAAGTTTGGACACCTACTCATTCAAGGGTTTTTCTTGATTTTCTACATTGTAGAATAATAGTGAAAACGATGAAATAACACATATGGAATCATGTAGTAACCAGAAAAGTGTTAAACAAATCAAAATCAATTTTATATTCTACAAATCAAAATATATTTGATATTCTTCAAAGTAGCCACCCTTTGCCTTGATGACAGCTTTGAACACTCTTGGCATTCTCTCAACCAGCTTCATGAGGTAGTCACCTGGAATGCACGTGACTGTTAATTGAAATGCATTCCAGGTAACTACTTCATGAAGCTGGTTGAGAGAATGCCAAGCGTGTGCAAAGCTGTCATCAAGGCTAAGGGTGGCATCTTTGAAGAATATCAAATACATTTATTTATTTAACACTTTTTTGGTTACTACATGATTCCAAATGTGTTATTTCATAGCTTTGATGTCTTCACTATTATTCTACAATGTAGAAAATAGTAAAAATAAAGAAAAACCATTGAATGAGTAGGTGTGTCCAAACTTTTGACTGGTACTGTACTTAAAACCCTCCCAGTCAGTACACGACATTGGCCCAAATACCTGGTTATCATAGTTGTCCCCACACACACACACACACTTCATAGCGTGGCAATTTATTACAAATGTTAAGGAATACGAGGTTGTTAGTCCTGATATGACCATTCAAAACTGTGTATTGAGTAAGCTACATGACAATGTTAACTAACTAATCAGTGCTTAGGGTGATGACGTTTTTTTTAACCTGAGGACTGTGCTGGTGTTGACTCTCCACAGTAAGTTCAGACTGTCACCATCTATCAGCACCACACTGCCCCCAGTGACCAATAGCAGGTTGGAGGGACCCTCTGCCTTCCCTGTCCTTAACACGTATCTCAATGTCCCAGACCTGCAGGGGAGGAACGGCCGTCAAAAGGAAAGACTTCATGTTAGCATTAGCAATTCATTTCAGTCTATGGTCCAGGTTACTGAACATAAGACATGAGAAATCATCATTTAACCACTAGACGTTTGGTATATTGGTGTTGTGTTTTGCCCCCAAGCTGTGACATTTTGAGGCATTGTGAGAATTGTGTATTAGCGTCTAGCTGCTGCTCCATCTTACTCATAGATTGATACAAGGCCAGAGGAGTCATTGGCTTTGCGCTCCCAGTGCTTGTCCTTCTTGAGGCCTTTTTCCATGCCTGCCTTAGCCTGGGCTGCAATCCTCCACAGGGCCAGGCCATACAATCCCGAGTCTGGGGAGAGGGGACAAAGGGCAGTGACAACAGTCATATAACATTACACTGACATCAATATGCTGTGGGCTGTAGCCAACTGGCCATATAGGACCCTTAAATAAATGTACTGGGATAGCTCACTGGCCATTGGACAAGGTCACATACAGTAGGACTGAAATCAATGTGTTCTATCACATAGAATGTTATGAGATCAATAGTTTGGTCAGTGAATTATTGACAACAGATCTATAAATGAGCTCACTAGCAGGCTTTGGCAAATGGCTTGCTCACCTTTCTGGAGCAGTACATAGTTGGAGCCTTTCCCTGTGGAGTGGAGGAGATGCATGGCACACTCAGCAGTGTCAAGAACCACCTCTGAGCCAATCTGGACACCGGTCTTCCCTGAGAGGATCGCCAGCTGTGTCTAGAGCGCAACGAATAACAATAGAACAAACTGTCTTGAGATCTTCTGTTGAAAGGTACTGGCACAGAGGTTGCCATTTCATGTGTGAAGTACACATTTTCTCATGCATTATTGTCCTGTGTTTTAAAGCAGAGGTATAAAACGGAAACAGTGAAAATCCTACAATATCGCATCCTCTAGTCTGAGCGGTCGTCATGCGGAACACAGCTGGTGAGTGCGACTAAACTGAGACATCGAGGACGCCTCTGAGGTTTACCTGCGTTGGGCTGGGCGCCACCAGAGCCACGTCGCTTACCCCGTCCCCATCCAGGTCTGAGACACTGAGGACCGGTAAGGTACTCCTCAGGTTGGGAGGCTGGAGCCGCGCCCACGTCACCACTCCTGTACAGAAATACCAAGTATTCAGAATGCACTCACAGCTACAACCCCCCTCCATCAGAAATCATGGAAGTTTTCTTCGAAGTGAGTCATGTTACAAAATAGTGGCGAGACACAGAGCAAACTATCATACATTAGAGGGATAAGCAGGCACATACTTGCGATTTATGAAAGGCGTGAGGAGAGAAAGCATGACTACTTGAAGTGTGATGTTCAACCACCATTGTGGTGGAAAAGGTATGAAAACATGACTATAAGTTCCTGATCAGGTGTTGTTTGTGAGATCGTAGAGAGAGAGAGAGGTGAGTAAACAAGAGAGTCATGAATCGGAGTCACTCACCAGTGTATTTGTTGATGGCAGTGAGCTGGTTGGAGTGAGACAGCAGGCAGCCCCTCTCGGTTTCTCCAAGGCCGTCCAGACCACACTGGGCCCAGTGGAACTCAGGGGCCAAGGGCCGCTCCCACAGAGTCTCCCCGTTGGTCCCTGCTACCGCCGACACAAACACACAAGGTGTGTCCAGACCTGGAAGTCATACAGCACACGTGAATCTCACAGTCACTGCCAAGCTACAGATTTTTACAATGACACAGCAGACAATATATTGTTAGAACAATTACAGTAGGAATTATTAAACAGTATCTCTGTATTGAGGGGACTTTAGCTTGTCTTCTGGGAATCTTTGGCTGGTAGCCTCTACTTTTACTGGAATCTCAATGAAACCATTCAACAAAAGCAGCTACATACTCCTCATTATTATGCTTAAATGCCCAATGCAGCCATTTTTATATTAATATCAAGTATTTCTAAGTAACAATTAAGTACCAAACTGTTATAGATTTCCATTCAAATGTGCAAAAATAGTTTTTTTTAACAAAAAACATTCTCAGGCAAGAATACTGATAGGACTTTCTGGGAGTGAACAGAATGTTTTATTTTTTTTATTTTATTTAACTAGAATGGGGATGTCACCATGGAAAGCTGAAACTCCCAACCATGCAAACCTGCTGATTAGAAGGTCCTGTGTAGATTGTATTTTAAACCAGAAGCTATCAGGAAATAACAATAATATTTGTTCAACCTTTTACAGTGTTAGTTTAATCAGCTATCTACAATATAATACTTAAACACAGGGAAAACATCACTTTGACTGCAATGGGCCTTTAGCAAGACAAAGCATGAAGCATTTGCTGTAAGATCTGTATTACTAGTACCTTCAGCAAAACAACTAACGTTCTGACTGCCCTCCTGGGCCTTCAGGACAAACAACACGTCCATCACTTTGTCTTTGCTTGCATCCTCAATGGCCAGGAAATCATAGGTGGCTGTAAGAGAAAGGAAAGGAAGTAAGTTGAACCTTTTGGGTAAAGAAACAAACAGTACATATAGGAATGTTTTCCCAGACAGTTCAAGCCTGGTCCTGTACTAAATGCTATTTTCATGGAGATTGAGACTTTTTCATCCAGTCCATAGTGGAAAACAACACAGGGTTGAAATAACTTCTTAACTGGTCTTCTCTGGTCTATTGTGTCACTGTACATCTTTCTCACCTGCTTGGGGGAAGGTGCGGTTCCAGAAGGTGAGGTATTGCGGACGGACGGGACAGGGGATGATGAAAGAGAAGGCGAAGACGATGATGAGGCAGAGGAAGAGGGAGAGGAAGAAGGCAGCCGTCCTCCAGTGGGACAACTTGGCCAGACCCAAACTCTTCTTCTTGGTCTGCGCTGGTGGTGCCGTTCCACCACCCTCAACCCCATCCTCCTCCCTCTTCAGGGGGTCGGCTTCTGTGGCATGGTCTGTTGGCTCCATTATCTCTTCAGCAATGTGTCATAGCCCGAACAGACCTAAACACAGAGAAAATGTGGTGCAAAGGACACAAACCTATAACGCCCCCTCAGCACTGACACAGTACCAAATGTATTCCTGTCTGCCTGTGGGACTGCAGCCATTTCCACACTCGCACCATCTCACTCCAAACATTTTCAAGTTTGCCTCCAGAAATTTCTGAACAAAACAATAACATTCATAACCCATGACCTTAGCTAGCAAGCTACCATGTAACAGCATGCACTGATTCTATCCTGAGGTACAATGTCAGTGTTTAATTCTAGCTATACACCCGGACCCCGTTTGGGTCCTGGATTCACCACTTCCGTAAACAAGTGTCGTGGACAGATGAAACAGTAAAATAAACTTTCGCGAGAGAATTGTACTTCTGGGTAACCGTGATTAAGAATTAGCTAGCGTTATTTGGCTGCGATAATAATGCATAACATGTCAATTTAGCGAGTTAATTTCATTGAAAGCCTGGTCAAGATACCACAACTTCTGGCTTAGATGACTAGCTAGTTAACGTTAGCATAGCTAGCCATAGTAGCCTCCGTTACATAACGCGTTACAGGCTCAAAACGTATTCGTTGGCATTATCTCAGACTAGACTAGTTAGCTAACTATCTAGATAGTTTCGCCATTCAATTTCGAGCCCTTAAATGTCTCATTTATCTAAAGTAGTTTATTTATTTTTGTATCTTACTTTAGAAGCTACTTCTGTCCGTGTCTTTGTTTGATCGATAACTGTCAATCCAACTTCACCTGCGTAAACAATTCACACCTTAAAAGCATCTACTAGCTATCGTGAAATAGTCATTGCAATCTGGGATCATTTGAACGACCCAACCTTACCCGTTTTACGTTTCAGCTTCAATGGGGATAGGGACATCCCAAGGATCCCCGATTGCGTGCGCCATCGTGAAACGAGCTATCTTGAGCTTAAGTGGCTGTGATTGGTTCGTTACCAAGCCACTCCAATTGGCCAATTCTAGCGTAGAGGAAGTGTCGTCATTTCCTTAGCAAAGAAAGAAGGGGCTGACGAGATCGTTGAAGAAGCTTGTCCGAATAATAAACATATTGCATTAATAAAATAGGATACCATAGATCGTGGAACCTTCTGTTTTGTGTGAAGCTTTCAAGAATTAACCCACAGCAATGTCGGCCCAAGCTCAAATGAGAGCTTTGCTCGATCAACTAATGGGGACAGCGAGGGATGGTGAGTAGCAAAACGGCGGTGACTAGCTTGTTAGCTTGCTAGCTAAAAGATGGAGCCATTCAGAGATACTTTTCTACTGCTGCGTTTACATAGGCAGGCCAATTCTGATGTTTTGCACTAATTTGTCTTTTTACCAATCACATGAGATCTTTTCACATCAGATTGTTTTCAGGGCTGATATGATTGGTCAAAATACGAATTAATTAATTAGGGGGAATCTGAATTTGTCTGCCTGTCTGAACGCAGCCTCATATGTGAGCCAGTGGCTTGCACTTAGCCTTCTAGCTAGCTAGTTTACCATCTAGCTAACTAGTTTTTGTGGCGTGTTTCAGTTGGACATACCTTGAATGAATGGCGTACAAGAGGACGGCTGTGTGACATAAAAGCAGCTCAATCATGATCTGTCGCCGGCCTAGTTGTTGTTTCGCGATTTAATGTTTGTATCCATAGCTAATTACGTCCACTCTGGCATTCATTGTTGATAGACCAGCTGGCTAGATAAGTAATGATCATCTGGACCCCCCCCTGGGGGACCCTGAGTTTAAGTGGTCCCTGAAAAAGCGGGGATAAAACTCATGTTATAACTAGTACATTTCAATCTAATGTATTTTACAACACAGATCCACGTTCTTATGTTGTTCAGTTAGATACATAGCTAGTTAGGGTTGGGGTCAATTCCATTTCAATTCCAGTAAATTCAGGAAGTACACATTCCATTCCAATTCTCTTAAATACTTTTCAATTAGAAAAAAATTGAATTACAATTTGGTTTACTTTCTGAATTGACTGTAATTGAAACTGAATTGACCCCAACCCTGAAGCAAATTAAATTTAGCAAGGCCTACATGCAGTATAGGATAACAAAGATATCCGGCCTTGTAAATACTAAATAGTCAGTAAGGATATCTAGAGAGTCTGCAAGTCCTTGACAGGAGGTTAAAACAGCTAGTCATACTGTGCACAGTATCTAGTATTGTGTAGCATTTGCACAAGCACCACTTCCATAGTAAATTACGTATCTGGCTACAAGGACACTAGACTTACGAAGCTTGCTGTCATATATACAGTAAATAACAGTAAGTACAGTTATTTTAACAGTAGCCTTCTGTCTTCGTGCATTCTATAGTAACAGCTTGTGAGATATGCACCCGGCCTTTTGCTCTACCTGTATTTAGCAGCATGTGTCCCACGTTGGACGGTATCTGTAGATGGTTCTGATAAAAACGTTGTTGGCAGTGCCCAAGAAAGTACTACATCCAATTGTTTGATGCTACTTTCACCCCCTCCAATCTAATTCAAAGATGGATTCACGCTCTTGGATGTAATACTTTCTTGGTCACCCCTCTACTGTCTACAACTTTTACGGGTAAGGTCCAAAACAGGTACAGCAATATCTCTCAAGCTGTCGCTATAGAATGCCATTTAGTCCCGGCTTATTAATAAATGAAAAGATTAATAAAGGTGTCAAATTAGGCTACAAGGATACAAACATTGAAAACATAACAGCTGCCATTTAGGAAGGATGTCATGTCTACAATGGTGACATGTAAAGTCGGATAAACTGACCTCAGTCCATGATTCCTTTTTGGGCTTAATCAGCCTAACAATGTGAGTTTGTGTCGAGTGAGTTTGTGTGTGTGTGTGTGTTGAGATGAATACAAATTCTTCCCGTACATATGTTACATACAAACTGAACAATTGTGGCCCCTTTATTTTATTCATAAAGGTTCAGTGTATCTTTGCCAGCCTACATCAATCTGCAAAGGAGTTGCAGAAAAGCCTCATGTTCATCGAGCCGTGAGTCACACATGATTTTTAAAGCTGTTATGAATAATAATAATCCAAACAATTGTTTTCTTTCCGGGAAGTTGTATCTTTTTTTTTAGCATCACAACAATGGATATTAAAATCTTGGAAGTAGTTGCAGCTTGAATTAAGACGTTGCCTGGTTGCGTTGAAAGCCACGTTTATTGTCAAGCAGAGACCATATTAGCCATCGAAAAGCTCTGCACAGATCTTTACAATCTTACTTGTGTATCATTCCACACTTCCTTACTACAGGTTTGAGCAAGAACTGTTCCCATTTATACTTTCCTACAGCGGGTTTAAAATTCTGCAGCTGAGGTCTTGGAGAATGCAGAAGGGTACAGTATGTTGGAGCTCGCAGTGTGTATAAAGCTAACATTTTTCTTGGGTTTTCTTTCAATGTTCCATTTGTGTCAGGGACTTCGTTGGCGCCAACTATATCCTAGACCTGAATCTATTTTAAATGGTCTCATTTTGTTGAAGTTAGGAGATCTAGCTGACGCCCGTAACAGCTGTTGCAGTGACACAGCACTGTTAAGCTGAGTGACAATGTCATGAGACCAAGGGATCGTCATGAGCCTGTCCCTGTCCATCATTAAAAACACCCATACAGTAGGCTTACAACCATTTGGCTGTTGATTTTTCTATAGGCCTATATTCTTCAGTTGAACAGGTGCTTTCAGAATGCCATGACGAGAGTGTCAAGTCACAGTCTTAGCACAACCATATTCTTAATGTAGTATCGAGGCTCTGGTAAGGTAAGCCTCTAGGTTACAGCAGAAAATACAGCAAGCCTTAAGGGACACACCACTCTGGTCCCAATGCAGGCCCAATTGTTTACTGACTGGTAAACCTGGGTTCCGCTTTAAACACAAGTGGGATATCTTAAGACAAAGTGAATGTCGTTGAGTACTGTCCAAAGGCACACATTCTGTCACTTGATGCATTCTAGCTGAATATATCTATGTTCATTTCACCCCAATAAAGAGAATACCAAGATGCAATTGTAAAAAAAAAAAAAGGTCAAATCTTTGCCCCTTTACCCTAATATGGGTATAAAGCGTTGGATACCTCGCTCTAGTGGACCAATAGCTATGTGAGCTATTTCTGACTGTTGCTTTTTGCATGTTTCAGGGGACGAGACGCGGCAGAGGGTCAAGTTCACTGACGAGCGGGTCTGCAAAAGCCATCTCCTGAACTGCTGTCCCCACGACATCCTCTCTGGAACTGTAAGCAGACTAAGCACCGCGTCCTCCCATATGATTTATTGCCGTTCAAGTCTAGTCAGTAATATTGGTTGATCGATTCTGAATATTTGAATGCAGTGACCGTAAACTACTTTCTAAAGTAGTTTGCCGCAGATTATGCAGGAACTATGGCTGTGTCTTGACTAGCTGACTGACTTAATCGACAGCGTATGGATCTGGGAGAATGTGCGAAGACCCACGACCTGGCGCTCCGGGCCGACTATGAAATCGCCTCCAAGGCGAGGGAACTCTTCTTTGAGCTTGACGTAAGTGATGTCCACAGTCAGTTCAATGAAATACAACTTCATTCATCCCTTCCGTGCCAAGTAATTTGTACTTGTTCTGTACTGAACAAAGATGTAAACGCAACAATTTCAAAGATTTTATTGAGTTAATTCATTTAAGGAAATCAGTCTATTGGAATAAATTTGTTATGCCCTAATCTATGGATTTCATATGACCGGGAATACAGATATGCATCTGTTGGTCACAGATACCTTTAAAGGTAGGGGCGTAGATCAGAAATCAGTCAGTATCATTTTCCTCATGCAGCGCGACACATCTCCTTCGCATGGAGTTGTTCAGGCTGTTGATTGTGGCCTGTTGAGTGTTGTCCCACTCTTCTTCAATGGCTGTGCAAAGTTGCTGGATATTGGCGGGCAATGGCAGAACTGGGACATTTTCAGCTTCCAGGAATTGTGTACAGATTCTTCCGACATGGGGCTGTGTGTTGTCATGCTGAAACATGAGGTGATGGTGACTGATGAATGGCACTACAATGGGCCTCAGGATCTCGTTACGGTATCTCTGTGCATTCAAATTGCCATTGTTGACCGTAGCTTATGCTTGTCCATGTTTGGACGTACTCTGCTTATGGTTGAGAAATGAACATTCAATTCTCTGACAACAGCTCTGGTGGACATTCTTGCAGTCAGCATGACAATTGCACACTCCCTCAACTTGAGACATCTGTGGCATTGTGTTTTGTGACAAAACTTAACATTTTAGTAGCCTTTTATTAACCCCAGCACAAAGTGCACCTGTGTAATGATCGTGCTATTTAATTAGCTTCTTGATATGCCACATCTGTCAGGTGGATGAATTATATTAGCAAAGGAGAAATGCTCACAGACAGGGACGCAAACAAATTAATGCACAAAATGAGAGATATGCTTTTTGTGCGTATGGGAACATTTCTGGGATCTTCTATTTCAGGTCATAAAACATGGGACCAATACTTTGCATGTTGCGTTTTTATATTCTGATTCAGTGTTGTTCATTTTACCTGTGCACCAGTCCGTGTTCCATTGACTTGTATGGCATTGACTTTTCTGTGGTTGACTGTAGGCTGTGGATCACCTGGAGTCTTTCATCGCTGATTGCGACCGTAGAACAGAGTTGGCCAAGAAACGGCTGGTGGAGACTCAGGATGAGATCAGTGCGGAGGTGGCTGCAAAGGTAAGAAAGCAAGATGAACCTTATTGTGGAATGTAAGGACATGTTGTTGGAAACGTTCTAATCCAGACTGATTGTGTGTGTGACTCTCCAGGCAGAGACTGTCCACGAGCTGAACGAAGAGATCGGGAAGCTCCTGGCCAAGGCAGAGCAGCTGGGAGCCGAGGGGAACGTAGATGAAGCCCAGCTGATCCTACAGGAAGTGGAGAAGGTCCGCAGCAGGAAGAGGGATGCCGAGGTGAGGGGTTGTTTTCCTCACAACAAATCTAGTTTCCATTGAACTCCTCCTGACTATAAACTTGGGCTGTGTTCATCAGGGCACACCTTAGCAAAAACATTTTGCAATGGGAAATTCAAATAGCCTTCTTATTGGACAAGTTTAGGGGGAACCATCCGGTTTCACTTAATTTTCACCATAATGAACTCGACCCCATTCATTCCGTTGCGGACTCAATTTCTTTCATATTTTCTGTTCTCTGCTTCTCAGGAGGAGTACAGAAACTCCATGCCTGCCTCCAGTTTCCAGCAGCAGAAGCTCCGTGTCTGCGAGGTATGCTCGGCCTACCTGGGTCTCCACGACAACGACCGTCGCCTGGCCGACCACTTTGGTGGGAAGCTGCACCTGGGATTCATCCAGATCAGGGAGAAACTGGAAGCCCTGAAGGTAATCTCTGAACCACCTCAGACCACAGGTTGCTAAATACACCTGCCGAGTTTTATTTTTAAACTGATTTCCCGTTTTGAAGATTATACAAGGATATTGTTTGGGATTAAAAGCACTGCCAACGTCTGTCTTTTCGATACCTTTGAATTTTGCAGTAAGGACTTTTTGACGTTAGAATTTAATAACACAAGAAAAAATGTATGTTAAGACTTCGGCTAATGCCATTTGCTCATCATTTTTTTTAAATCAGAAAACAGTCATTGACAAGCAGGAGAAGAGGAACCAGGACCGTCTCAAGAGGCGAGAAGAGCGAGAGAAGGAAGAACGGATGAAGACGAGGTGGGTACAGGACTTAACTTTTCAGAAATAATTCAATTGACATGGGCACATGGTTTATAAACATGTTGGTGGTGATGGCAGAACTTCTTTGGGGGGAAAAATATTGATTTATGTACTGTATGTGGAGGCAAATTAAGATTTTCACAGAGGCATCTTAATTATTGTCTGTTGTTTTTATAGGACCAAATCACGGAGCAGGGAACGGAGCAGGGAACATAGGTTAGTATGGGCCCCCAGCTATCTGCTGCCATATGAACTATATTAGATACACAATATCATTGTTTATTACTGTATACAGAACTTTTCTGTGTCTGTGCTGCAGGTCCCGCTCTCGCGAACGTAGGAGACGGCGTTCCTCGTCTCGGGAGAGGCGGCGTTCCTCCCGCTCTCGCTCCAGGGACCGGGAGAGGAGGAGACGCCACTCCCGATCCTGCAGCAAGGGCCACCGCCACGAGCCCAGCACCAGACACAAGTAGGAGAGAACACACACACACATACGTCATCTCATTACTCAGACATGTACACAATAATAAAAGTTCTTCTCATAATAAATGTACATTAGATGTGTGTGTAACAAGACCGTGTGGAACGGTTCCAGGTCGTCCAGGGATCGAGAGCGCTCCTCCAGAGACCATTCACGGGAGCGAAGCAGGAAGAGGGGATCCTCCGAGCGGCGACAAGACAGCAGGGATCAGAACGGGAGGACGGACTCCCGCCGGGCGCAGGACAGGGACAGAGACACCGGGGACCTCTGAGGACTCTCGCTATCTATCCATCCTCAAAACACAACCTCCTTTTCTCTCTTTCATACCTGTCCACATATCTATAAGGATTCTCTTAACAGCAATGTCCAGAGACGTTTTGATTTGACAGATATTCCAGCCAACCCACTGTGTCCCAAATAAATAGAGCTCATATGACCACAGGTGTGTGTGTGTGTGTATGTATCGTATATTGCGCAAATATATACAGTACCAGTCAAGTTTAGACACACCTACTCATTCAAGGGTTATTCTTTATTTTTACTTTTTTCTACATTGTAGAGCATTAGTGAAGACATCAAAACTATGAAATGGCACGTATGGAATCATGTAGTAACCAAGAAATGTGTTAAACAAATCAAAATATATTTTAAAAGTAGCCACCCTTTTCCTAGACAACAGTTTTGCACACTCTTTGCATTCTCTCAACCAGCTTTATGAGGTAGTCACCTGGAATGCATTTCAATTAACAGGTATGCCTTGAAGTTAATTTGTTGTATTTCTTTCCTTAATATGTTTGATCTAATTAGTTGTGTTGTGGCTTTTTGACTGGTACTGTATATATTTCAAGCATTCAAATATATCGGTAGTTGTTGAATGTTGTGGGGGTGCACAAAGTCCTGCCAGCATATGTTTTAAGTGATGGCTGTTGATTGCAATTCATTTGATTTTATATACATATTCTATGAAACAATCCTAAATATACAATTTAAGTGGTAGCTATAGAAATTATAAATTAATGACCATTGAATGAACCATAAACTTAAAGAATAGAGGATTTAAATGTTTCTTTGTTTTGATACTGTTACTTTTAAACTGTCAGGATTGCTGTGCGATTGAGACACTGCTTAATCATACTTCCTGCATACTGTCCTGGGTCATGTTCATTAGGCACCAAACAGAAGAAACCGGACTGAAACAGGGAGGCGTCATCTGGATTTGTCCAATAAGAAAAGCACATTTTTGCTCTCCCGTAAAAACATAGTGAAAGGTTTTCAATTAGTGTCCTAATGAACACAACTCGGCATACTGCCTTAGATTGGCTTCACTCTTCGAGGCTTCCTTCCTAGAGGCTATTTCACTATGCTGGTCGCAGTAATTTGCCATTTAAAGTTGCAAAAATATTTAACATGCCAGTAATCATAGGTCAGATATGTGCAGAACAGATTATAAGATTGATCAACGAAGACATATTGTTGTTGTTTGACTGGATCAGGACATTTGGAAATACAAAAGGAATTTGGTCAGTTGTGAACATTAGTTAGCTCATTTCTGTCAGCTTGTGAAATACCCTTTGCTTCTATAGTTATGGCCTAGACTGACTGACGGGACATTTATATTTGGAGAGATAGCAGCAGTTCGAATGAATATGTCATAAGGATTTCCGTCACGCTTTAGATTTTATTGTCCTTTGTGTTCACAAATGGAGTCTTCTTTTTTTTGAGAGAGAATTTTACAAGTGTGTTCCAAGTTTTCATGTCATGTGAAGTCTGTATTTGTGTGTAGTAGACATGATGGACTTTGCATGTCTCCAATGGATTGAGTAGGAAATGCTGTTTTGGATTGAGAATGACTCTATGTGACCCTAGAAGTCAGTTACGCTACCCAGGAAGTCAGCTATGTTACCCAGCAAGTCAGCTACGTTACCCAGGTAGTCAGCTACGTTACCCAGGTAGTCAGCTACGTTACCCTGGTTTTGGACTATGTCACTTGGTGCTGGGAACAATATCCTAAGTACCTGCTTATGTTCATTTTACTTTCCAGTATTTTGATGCTGAATCCGCAGCTTGTACATCTTCTGAATATGTTGGTTCATGTATGTCAGTCACTTGAAATTGGATGCAAACACATATAAAGGAATGCATAACTTTTCCTAATTGGTGCCAGCTCTAGTATTGGTTTGGTCTGTTTGTATTATTTTGCTAGAAGATGATTTTCTCTGAAGCCTGAATAAAAATCCCAGAATTGTATGAATCTATTTACCTGAGATCATTGCTCAGGGCCTAAGTGTAATTGTACATTGGCTTAACAGAGGACAATTTATCCTAAAAAGTTTTAACCGAAGCAAGCATTTGCAACAAAAAACAAAGCCTTGATCCAAGACTGCACAGCCTGGCTTGAAGAGCAACCATAAAATGAATATTTGCATAATGTTACATCTGACAGTTTTTGAATGTTTGTTAGATAGAATCAAGCCAGTGGTGCGGGCTTTTTTTCTCTTTTAGTTGGAGTCTTCCTTATGGGGGAGTGACACATGATGTCTGAAACGTGGGTCTTATAGTGTGCTACTCTCCAGCTTCAGATCCATCTTCATCTTCTGTTTTTCCATCACTGCCTCCAGCTCAGTGGCCTTCCGGGCGTCCTGGGAGAACAGAACTTCAAATTAGTTCAAAACATGGAAAGACGACATAACAGGGATATTATGGATTTAAAACTGCGTACGACTGGAGTAAAACTGTTGGGAAATGTATTAGTTTTATGCATAAGTCAATACTGAGGAACACTGCAATCATCATAGGCTGCCTACTAAAGAATTCCAACGTGTATTAACCAACAAAAGGTGAAGCAGTACCTCCAACAGTGCTTTCTGCACAGTGAGCTGGCTGTACACTCTGGCGCCCTCGTCTGGTAGGACTTGTCGTAGGTCCTCCTTGTTCAGAGAGAAGAGCAGGGCTCCTGTCAGCTTTCCCAGTAATGTCACCGTCCTAAGCAGGGGAGGCACACAGCTAGTCAGTAACCTTACTCAGACATTACCCTTCATTTACCTGTCACATTCAATCATCCATGAACAACTCAGTCATCTCTGTACAGGAACTAGACAGATCGACTTAGTCGCAAGGTTACTGAGTCCAGATCTTAAGGACTATTTCAGGTTCAACCAATTACAATTGATTTGGTAGAAATGTATTGAGTATCTGTATATTGTGACAAATTCCTTTGAACAGATCAGTAAGCAATACATAAGCAGTACCTAAATCTTGGAGTTACTATAACTCCATACACGAGAAGTACCCATGACCAGAATTGGTCCCTGATTGGAATGTGATCCGTTTTGAGTTTGAGGTTGTTTGGGGTCACGTCAAACTCACGTCTCACTGAAGCCCTTCCCCCTGAGCCACTGCTCCACCTCCTCGGGGGGTGAGTTGTAGTCCAGGGGGACCAAGGTGTCCGACGAGCGAGGG
The DNA here is from genome assembly GCF_034236695.1 of Oncorhynchus nerka. Lineage (NCBI taxonomy): Eukaryota > Metazoa > Chordata > Actinopteri > Salmoniformes > Salmonidae > Oncorhynchus > Oncorhynchus nerka. The sequence continues at coordinate 24,170,376 of NC_088418.1, forward strand.
ATGACCAGTGGCTTGTTCAGGTTGGCCTTCCCATTGGTCAGTCTCTGGAGCAGTTCGTCATTCACCATCATGACTGAGGAGAGTTTTTACAATGCGTTAAAAGTGTTTTCTAGGTCTTTGTTTGGCTTATCTTGCTAAAACAGAGCAGTCAAAAGACTTTCCTGTCATAAGAATGTAACCAAAAGGTTGCAGGTTCAAATCCCCGAGCTGACTTGGTGAAAAATCTGTCGATGTGCCCTTGAGCAAGCGCTTTAACCCTAGTTGTTCTGGATAAGAGTGTCTTCTAAATGACTAAAATGCTTTTATGTCATTTACACAGTGCAAACAAACAAACACTTTCCCCCCTCTCTGGAGCCTCCCTCACACACAATTGTGCGTGGACACAGACACAAACACACATTCACATAGCAGAGCAAAGACCAAGAGCGTCTCTGTGTAGTGCAGTGCCTGAGTCTCTCCTCTGACATACACAGACACAGACAAACACACACAGTGCAGAAATATACTGTTAATCCTCTCAGTATAGTGTGATACCTTTGTCTGCGTCATCTCCGGCTGGAATGTGTTGGCTGTATTGGTTGTATGATAGTGGGCGAGGGCGGTGGTGCGCTGAGGGGCTAGGAGTCAAGGAGCTAGGGTTAAAGGCTGGAGGGCTGGGAGGAATGTGAGTCTTGGTCAGGGCAGGTGAGACCGGAGGCTGGACCAGAGCAGAGGGGAAAGGAAAGAGAGAGGGAACAACATTGAAAACACTGATATGGAATATCGAATCACTGAAATGAATACCTGTACCAGTATCTGGGTGTGGGTAAAGGAACGGGTGTTGTTTGTGTGTCTTTGTATTACATTGGGCTGTTACCTTAGGTTCTCTCATGGTGACAGGGCTGTCTATGTGAGCCATTGGCTCCAGGATGTTGAATGGGACAAAGCCAACCTCGTTGAAGCGATTACGACACTTCCACCAGCGTTTGGAAGACTCCACGACCTGACACAGTAAAGGAGAGGAGCCAATGTTTTTACAGAGAATAATTAAGGAGGAATAAAACAAGTGATATATTTAATCGTGTAGTATTACACAACTCACAATTTCCTATCTCTAGAAGTGATAGCTGTTGCCAAGGTAACAACCAGTATGTACAGTTGAAGTCGGAAGTTTACATAAACTTAGGTTGGAGTCATTAAAACTAGTTTTTCAACCACTCCACAAATTTCTTGTTAACAAACTATAGTTTTGGCAAGTCGGTTAGGACGTCTACTTTGTGCATGACAGAAGTAATTTTTTCAACAATTGTTTAATGACAGATTATTTCACTTATAATTCACTGTGTCACAATTCCAGTAGGTCAGAAGTTTACATACACTAAGTTGACTGTGCTTCTAAACAGCTTGGAAAATTCCAGAAAATTATGTCATGGCTTTAGAAGCTTCTGATAGGCTAATTGACATCCTTTGGGTCAATTGGAGGTGTACCTGTGGATGTATTTCAAGGCCTACATTCAAACTCAGTGCCTCTTTGCTTGACATCATGGGAAGATCAAGAGAAATTAGCCAAGACCTCAGAAAGAAAATTGTAGACCTCCACAAGTCTGGTTCATCCTTGGGAGCAATTTCCAAACATCTGAAGTTCATCTGTACAAACAATAGTACGCAAGTATAAACAACATGGAACCACACAGTCGTCATACCGCTTCTGGAAGGAGACGCATTCTGTCTCCTAGAGATGAACGTACTTTGGTGCGAAAAGTGCAAATCAATCCCAGAACAACAGCAAAGGACCTTGTGAAGATGCTGGAGGAAACAGGTACAAAAGTATCTATATCCACAGTAAAACGAGTCCTATTGTGACATAACCTGAAAGGCCGCTCAGCAAGGAAGAAGCCACTGCTCCAAAACTGCCATAAAAAAGCCAGACCACGGTTTGCAACTGCACATGGGGACAAAGATCATACTTTTTGGAGAAATGTCCTCTGGTCTGATGAAACTGTTTGGCCATAATGACCATCGCTATGTATGGAGGAAAAAGGGGGAGGCTTGCAAGCCGAAGAACACCATCCCAACCGTGAAGCACGGGGGTGGCAGCATCATGCTGTGGGGGTGCTTTGCTGCAGGAGGGACTGGAGCACTTCACAAAATAGATGGCTTCATGAGGATAGAAAATTATGTGGATATATTGAAGCAACATCTCAAGACATCAGTCAGGAAGTTAAAGCTTGGTCGCAAATGGGTCTTCCAAATGAACAATGACCCCAAGCATACTTCCAAAGTTGTGGCAAAATGGCTTAAGGACAACAAAGTCAAGGCATTGGAGTGGCCATCACAAAGCCCTGACCTCAATCCTATAGAAAATTTGTGGGCAGAACTGAAAAGGCATTATGTGAGGAAGGAGGCCCACAAACCTGACTCAGTTACACCAGCTCTGTCAGGAGGAATGGGCCAAAATTCACCCAACTTGTTGTGGGAAGCTTGTGGAAGGCTACCCGAAATGTTTGACCCAAATGAAACAATTTAAAGCCAATGCTTCCAAATACTAATTGAGTGCATATAAACTTCTGACCCACTGGGAATGTGATGAAAGAAATAAAATATGAAATAAATAATTCTTTCTACTATTATTCTGACATTTCACATTCTTAAAATAAAGTGGTGATCCTTACTGACCTAAGACAGGGAATTGTTACTAGGATTAAATGTCAGGAATTGTGAAAAACTGAGTTTAAATGTATTTGGCCAAAGTGTATGTAAACCTCCGACTTCAGCTGTATGTAGAGTATGCCTAGAATCTGGCAAAGTGTACCTGTGCTATGCATCAATATTTATTTCCTAGGTTTTTTAACTCTGGCATTACTAATGCTTGATTGAGGATACATTTATTTTATAACTGGATTTTGTACAGTATCACCAATACAGCCGGATTGTGTCCTGTATTTTTCTAATTTACAGATGTAGGATCTTAATTTGATCACCCTGTTGCAGGAGAACTTTCCTGCAATGCAGGAAATGTAAAACGTGTAGTGTATTTGAGGTTTAAAAAGGCTTCTGATTATAATCAACATAATAATTCACATTTCCTGTTGCTGCAGGATTATTTCCCTGCTCAAGCAAACTGGCTCAAATTAACCTCCTACATCTGTACCAACCATGTGTCTTACCATTAAAAGAGAGCCAAGCCATTGAAGACTAGCTACCAGGCGTGTGTTGTTCAAGAACGCTCCTGAATTTGTCTGTTGTGTAATATTACCTAATGTCACTTAATGACTTTTCAGATGTTTACCTCCAGTGTATCTCCCTGTTGTACTGACAGCTCACTGTTGTTGCGGGCCACAAAGTCATAGCTGCAACTGTACATCCTCTCTCCCTCGGGGGGTAGGACACTGCTATCCCTGAGAGGAAATTAGTGTATTATTGATATAACTGCAAAATAAAAGTCAACAATACAAAAATAAATAAAAAATATGTTTGACTTGAAAACTTACATTTCATTGCTCTTAGGGGTGACTGGAGGTCCAACTGGCTGAGTAGGCTGCAACTGAATTAGAGAAAGAGAGAGAGAGAGAGAGAGAGAGAGAGAGAGAGAGAGAGAGAGAGAAAAGAGAGGGGGTTGAGGAAGAGGTCAGGACAGTAAAGGGCACATTCATATGATGTTACACTCTTTGTCAACTCCTCAATGTACATGATGTACATGAATGTACATCTCTCTTATTACAAACCTCTTGTTTTTCTCTCAGAGCTTCATGTTTGTGTTGTGACTCAACTGGATCCTCATAAACCTGCCTGTCTGCCCTGGAGGCCTCTGGCTTCCACCCGTCCAGAAATACCGGTGTGTATGGGGCCACTGGCCCTTTGAGCTGGGAACTGAGAGGAGAGAGAGAAATTGCTGACCTTAACAAACAAAAATTCTAACGAATAGTATAGCCAGTGTAGACATAGCCTAGAAAGGAATTTGACCAACTCTCTCCACAGTTGAAATACTGTACTATTTCCGTGGCTGCCTGAATAAACATTGACATTGACATGTCATGCTGTGTCATCATGTCATGTTGCTCCAACGTCACAGATCATAAGCCACAGAGTCAAAGAAGAGCCTTTATGAGTCTGGCACACTGGCACATGACCTGAGACAACAGACTGCCACACTCAATACCCCAATCATACATACGGGTCTATGGGGGAATCAAATGTTCTGTAGTTGTCAATACTGACCGTGGGAGTGTCCAGTGGGGCCCCAGAGCCGTCCATAGCAGCCTCTCCTCCTCAGACAGGTTGTCTTGAAGCAGGGTTACGGCTGAGTTGGTCAGGGCAGGACTGGTCACTGAGGCCCCTAGGGCAGGGCCCCCGGTAGTCCTCACCAGCTGAGGCCACAGAGTAAACAGTTTAGATCAGGATCATTGGAAATAATGGGTTGACTGAACAATTGGCAACAGTAGATTAATTTTGAAGGGCAATCTAGGCCTAATGAACTCTAAAGGTCGGTTTTCCCAGACACTAAAAATAATATTCAGTTGAGATTGAAAAGCTCTTTTCAATCTAGGACTAGGCTTAATCTGTGTCCGGGGAAACAGGCCTTATAATATATTGCCAATCCCTGACTGGTATTACCCAATATGTGAATGTTATTACATGTCATTAGATATCACCATAGTGAAAAGATTGTTCAATGTGGGTCATGTGCGGTTTCACCCTCTCATCCCTCTCAGCAGACAGAAATCTACAGATCAACAAGCCGTTACACCTCTCTTGGTTTCTCCCTGTTTCCATGAAGGTGTGCCAGGATACACACACCTAAGCTGCCCGTTTTTTTCCAATTCCACCCTCTATTCTTTCATGTAGTGATACAATAGTTTTATAGGCAGGCTGTTCTTACATTGTGCCAACCCTCTCTGAGTACCTAACACACCTGAACATATTTCCTGTGCTTATCTTTACCATCTTCCATAACACTTGAATTTAAACACTTTTACGTCACAGTCGTATGACACTATTGGGTTAAATTGTGTCTTAATGAGTCCGTTTATAATGTTTTTGCTAACAAATACGACATTATTTATGTGACCAAAGTCAAAATATGTGATAACACACTGGGCACTACCTTGTGCAAATATTGAACAACACTCAAAATATATAATGTTTTTTCTTCTTCCAGTAACACTACCTCCCTTCTGTGTTGAAAACCATTCAATTGTTTCAACACAGTACATACTTGGGTAGCAATACACACTATATACGGGCAAACACACTGTATGTACAAATAGACAGAGCCTGCATATAGTCTACGTACAATAGTCTAGTAAGTATACGACAAAAGGAAGTCATAAATCAACATGACATCATTATAAGAGTACACAGCCATTCAGGACAGATTGTTCTTCAACAATCTAATTCCATAATTGAGTAGACATAACAAGGATACTTATTATTATGTCAAATGTTTTTTGTGTGTTTTTTTTTTTTTTTAAGATACTAGCTACTTTTATTCTGCCCCTTCCAGTTCTAAATATCTAATCCTGTGTATAGCAACGTGTGTCGTCCCCGTAGTTCTCTCCCTCCAAGGCCTCTCATAACCAGCGCGTAAGCAATGGTTATGAAGGTTATCATGGTTGACTCACCATATCCAGAGGTTTGAACACATGGTGGAGCAGCTCCTCTGAGGATGGGTTGGAGATGGAAGACTTGAGACGAGCCTGGGAAGAGGACGAGAGATGATGAGTGGGTACACAATATCTCAACTGTTTTGTTGACATAACCAAAGCTTGAAAGAAGTGTGGAGTGGTCATGGCAATGCTCCCTTTACTCACCAGTAGGCTGAAGCAGTATTTCAATTTTTGGAAGATGTCCATGAATTCTTCTTCGGGTGGAGGGCGAGCTTTTGCAGTAAGCAAGTCCTCTGTATTTGAGAGAAAAGACACAGAGACAACAACAAAAAATTACACCCGAAAAAGATCAGCGATTTCAGCTTTGAACGGCATCTTGAGTTGAGCCAGTTTAGGGGGTCACTTGGCCAGCAAACCTATTGTTGCTCAAGTGAACTTCCTTAACGTTGAGCCCTATAGGGTATGTGAGTTGCTTATCCCTCTTACCCTCTGCTGTTTGCTTGCGACTTTTCTTCTTCTTCTTCCTCTGGCTTAAAACGGAGGCAGCTTCTGCAGTCTGTTGGAGCTTTGCCATGAAGACCTCAATGTCATCGAAACAGTGATTAAGGATCCCCTGGAATTTAGATGCATGAGAAAAGAGTTAACCCTACAGTAGAATTGTGATAAAAAAAACACATTTTAAAGCATTTAATGGTATTATTACGTACCACTTCTTTCTCAGCTCGTAGAAAAGAGCTATCAGGTTGTTGCCCGCTGTTGACGCCATTCGCTGTTGAGGACATAGAAGAAGAGTCAGAGCGTCCATTTCCATTCATTACCTTGGTTGGAATTTCCTGCATTTAGAATTCCTGCCCCCCTCTAACTCCGGACACACCTTCCCCCAACACACACAATGCAACCTCTATACTCATGAGAACCTTTCACCTTAAAGGGGCAATCTGCAGTGCTACATTCTTTTTTGGAATGATAAATACTCATTGATATGTATTCATATCAATGAGTATTTATGTACTCATTGATTTGATGTCATGGAGGATCAGTCCTTGCATCCATAGCTCTGTCTATGAATTTGAGAGAGGTTACATTTCTCCAGCCCCATCCCCTTTTACTGAAAGGCAGGGAGTTCGCTTTGTTATTTTTTCAACTTTTGATTGCCAGTTGAAATACCCCTACCGGTGCTTCATTTCCCCCCCCTATCTCCCTCACTCTCGCTCATCCTCTCTTTTCCCCACTCTTCCCCTCCTAGACAATTCGTTTCAAAGCATTTCATTGACTTGGCAAACACGTAAATTGCCAGAGCATGCACAAACACGATGGTTCCTGTCTTCTTACCTCTGATTCCTGGGTAGGGTGGAGGGTTGGCAGGCGGGGCATTGGGAGCATGTGGAATGGGGGGACTCGGAATTCCGTAGGGGTCCATCATCGCTGCTTTGGTATTTTGAGGAAGAACAGGGTCTATCGGAGGAAGTCTGTAGGAAAAGGAGAGAGATTTTTCAGAAATCATGCACCTTTCTACCTTCCAGTATAGTTTTTGTAAAGCAACTTTGTCATTTGACTTCATGGTTGGAATTCACCTGATAGAACACAAATTAAGCTGTAGTCAGTAAGGTCAATATCCTAACTTGCAACAAAGGCCTGTCATTATCATGAATATGATTCATGCAAAAATTTCAATGCTGTTCTTAGGTCATCCTGACTGTTGCTGATAACAACCATTCATTCAACCCCATAAGAAACGCCCTTCACTAAAGGCATATGAAACATATTGAATCTCCCTGGTAAAGAATTATCGACATATGGAGTCTAATGTGCACAATCCAGTATCAATAGGTCATTTTCTGATCATCTGATAAACTGAAAAGAAAGCACAAACAATCTCTATCTGTGCTAATCTAGCGAAAATAAACTTTTTTAAACATAAAATGTCAGATTTAACAAGCAGAGGTCCTCAGATTAGTTCTCATATCAATATCAACGTAGCCCCGCTGTGACTAACATACGTCAACTCACATATACAACTTTCTATAGCTAAAATGACAAATTTTAGTCAGAATTGGCACAAAAGATTTAGACAGACATAGAGTTCTGTCACATTTGTCACATTTGTAGGTCGAGGCATTGTTTGACATTGGTCTGTTTGCTAACCCTCGAAGACAAACATACTGTACACAAAGTAACACCTACTCAACAGTATGCATTTCAATGCGATTCGGCAATTCAGAAATATACCCCAGGTAGCATCTTAATTATAGCCTACCTTTTCTGTGTGTCCTTTAAATGTCATTTAACTGTGTGTTTCAAAGCATTTCTGAGTTTAGGCCTGCATCAGTGAACCAGCACCATTCGCTCTCTCCTCTCCTCCATACCACAATGGCCTTGTTCTCTCTGTCACACCTTCTTAAGTTATGTAGAAACCAGTCAAACAAGTCTGTCCTCCCTCGTTCTCAGCTGCTCATTCTCTTCACTCTCTCTCTCTCTCTCTCTCTCTTTCACTCATATAGAAACTCAGTGGACGGTACACTCTTAGAAAAAAGGGTTCCAAAAGGGTTCTTTGGCTGTCCCTATAGGAGAACCCTTTTAGGTTCCAGGGTGAACTCCTTTGGGTTCCATGTAGAACTGTAGAAAGGGTTCTACCTGGAACCCAAAGCGTTCTACCTGCCACCAAAAATGCTTCTTCAAAGGGTTCTCCTATGGGGACAGCCGAAGTTCTAGATAGCAGCTTTTTTTGTGTAAACAACATAAATCAGTCATGGCCGTGGGACCTTCCTACATCTTTTAAATCTCTCTCTGTACCCCTCTCGCTCTCGCTCTCGCTCTCGCTCTCTCCGCCATGAAGGACAATAACAATCACAGTACCTGAGGGCCTCCGGGCGCTTCTTGGACCTCAATGAGTAACCTGACACTGCCCTTGTGATGTTGTCACGAATTTGCTCTGCCTGCGAACACAACCATCAATAAGAGACATCACTGTTGTCCGGTTGAACCTGAACTACAGTGACAGTTCATTTCCATTTAGAATGCGTACCATATCAGGTAATCACAGGACAGGCTCATATAGTTTAAGAAAGCATATTATTCAGATGTAGAATTTTATTTTGACCATCCTGCATTGAGATTTAAAAAGGCTTCTGAAGTATGTAATTAAGTATGTATTTAAGTATGTAATTTCCACTTTAAAATTTCAGACTTGTTTTTCCCTTATGATTTTTTTTTGCAATCCCCACAAAAGTGTCCATTAATTATAATAAACAAACTAATTCACATTTCCTGTTGCTGCAGGATTATTTTCCTGCTGTAGAAAACTGACTCAAATTAAGATCCTACATCTGTAACTAGGGTCAGGAGTTTTGCCTGGCCTGATCTCCCAGGACCCAGAGTTTTCGGAAGCATCCATAAAACACCCATACTGCTGCACTCACCCTTACGGTCTCACAGTTGAAGAAGAGAACGTCAGGCTTTATCTGAGGTGCGCTTTGGCAAACGAGTAACAGGAGGGATGGAAATCGTTTCTCAGTGTGGATGGCGTCACAGCGATGGATAGATGCAACTGGATACTTCTCCAACTCATCCTGCATGAATACAATACAATCAACATTTCAAATGACTGGAACTGCAGCGCCTCACATATAACCATAGCTAATGTCAATTAGAAAACAAGGTCTGAAGACTAGAGAGCTTTTAAATCAGTAGCATCATGAAGGTCATATGTACAAGCCTTAACCGAAATGTAACTTGCCTTTGTTAATTAATAAGGCATTGTCCTACTGTTCACGCATCTCATATAAAGCAAATGTTTAATTGTGACCCCCCCATGTTGGAGTTCTCTGTTCCTCTGTCCACAGTCCCTACATATATACCATGCCACATGTATTGGTAGGGAGATGTGCAAAGCATTATGGGTACTGTAGTAGATCATGCTACACAACTCACCTGGCTCTGTGTGTCTCTGAGTCGGAGGGCCTCAGGGCTAATCTCCAGAACTATCTGCTGGCTCCACAGCTTCTCCGCCCGGGCCAGTCGGGACAGACGAGACTGGGCCTCATCCACACTATTCACCTCCCCATCCTGCAGGGAGAACGTCACCAGGTGCTGCACAGGGAAGTGAAATAAAGAAAAAAGATCTTCCTATGTCTGTATGTTAATTACATGGGTATAACACTTGAAAAGTTCTGATATAATACAACTTAAATAATGTTCAGAACACTTACATTGATAAGATATTGTGAGACGTCTGTCATCATGTGACTGTTACTTGACAGACATCTGGGTTTTCCTGGAGGCAGAGTAAACCGGTCTGAGGAAAATTCTTACTTGGTAATGATGAAGATCATTGTAAGAATGATGACACTACAGAGCCTCTCATTCATAAATGATTTAGAACTGTGTAACAGAGGGTGCAGTCAAAAGAACTTTGGTCTATGATGGGTGTAGTTCATTTGGTATTGTCAGTTATCAATGAGTCTTAGAATCCAACTGCTTTGATTTGAGCAATTAACTGTCCTGAATATACTGTCCTCTCACCATAGATGATGTTACCCGGATGACCCAAGAGGAAACTGAAAGTCCTCACCTGGAGTTCCTCCCTGTGTCAGTGTCGTGCTGTCCCTCACCCACTGACCTGTGACTTACCCACCCAACCAGTTTGACCACAGTACTGTAGTGCCACATGTTATATCTCAGTCATTGATCTGCCTGATAACCCAAGCGACTCCCCCAATCACATTCCTGGAAAAGTCTGAGTAACTCACATGCATAAAATCCATTCATACTTGATGACTTGTTTTATGTTCCGTAAAAATCTTTTAACATCCCAAGTCTGTTCCCATCAGCAGTCAAGAACATAATAATAATAATAATGTGGTCTTATTTCTCATGTAAGACTACATAACGACCACGAGCATTCCGTTTCTCTGCACATGTTTTCATACCAAAATGTCATTAGCATATATCATAGTAATAGTAAATATATGGCCTAAGACCTGATGTTGAAATGTACAGCAGGTGCCATGATGTACAGATCTCACATATTGTCAAGAGCATTTCTGAAATCAATACCACCGCAGTGAAATTTCATACAATCTTTACGTAGCTACCAGAGCATCTTATTTCCACCTCGTCAATGTTGGGGTTAATCTCGTTGTGAGAGTGCATGACAATGCTTCCGAAGAGAGAATAAATACATTTGTTTTACAGCATAATGATTGTTGTATTGAATCTGTGAATGCATGTTATGTGTGTTCTAATCCCTTACCTCCAACCCTTGACCCGAAATCCACTGGTTCCCAAACAAAAGGTAAACAAACAAAATCAGGAAAAAGTTAGTGGCCTCTGATTTAGCCTTCTATTAGATATATGTGTTATTTTAGTAAATCAACAAGTCCAAAATATTTATACCAAAGTTGAGAAATGTGTCTCGTTCAGTGTGGCAGCAGCTTTCTTAATCCTGTTCCTGCTCTCTCTGTCACTCTCTGTGAGGCAAGGATTTCCAGTGGTGCGTCACCTAACCCAGGCAAGCCCAGCCCAGGCCACTCCGCCTTAAACATTTACACACACACACACACACGGAATGCTATTTATGTCTAGGTACATTTAAGGTGGGCCTTTTTGGATAGTCAACAAAGTGAGGGAGCGCCTCTTTACTGGAGTTTCAGGTAACAGAATATTGAGGACCCTTACAGAAAAAAATGTCACGTGATTTTATGAGAGGGGTTTTGGGGGACATGAGATGTGATCACATGAGATGTGTTCATGTGAAATTCATGTGATTTTTCCATAAGGGTATTTCAGTGGGCACTTTTTGCGTAGTAACACAACTGTTGTTATTTTAGTGGCGTGATAACACACATATTGTTATTTTGTGGGAATGTTTTGGAACACTTCACATTTGTTAAATTTCATGTGAAATCATGTGCAAGTGAAAATTCACATGTGAAAACATGTGCAAACATGTCTTTGGAATGCTTCACGTGAGATTTTGTGGGAATTTGATTATCAGGTCAGGGATGCTCCAGTGGGAGGAGTTTGAACTGGGTGAATAGTGATTGCATTTGTTTTGGGACCAGGCTGCCTACTGGGCGTGACCCCGGTGCCCCGTTCAAAGCCCACGGCAAGGCTCGGCTCCAAACAAAACCCTATGCTGCTTTGTTTACATGGCCTAAGAAACAGATTACTGTTCATTTAACAAAGGGTACTCCTCCCTCAGCGCTTTTGCTCATTCACGTCACAGGGCATAGGCGGGAAAAACCTTAGCTCAGGTTATTAGAACTCCCTCTATGTTTTCACACGTGCTCACATGTCGTCACGCTTAGTTTCATGTTGTCATATGTTGCTTTATATGTTGTCACATGTTATCACATGAACTTCCCATGTTATCACATTTAACTTCACACGTTATCACATTAACTTCACACGTTATCACATTAACTTCACATGAGATCAGGTTAAATTCCTGTGTTATTTCCGTAATGGTGAGGACCATGTTAGGTTTTTTGTAAGATGTTCTCAAGACATTTGTTTTACCAGTTGTCAGGACGTCAGGTGATCGTCCCAGATGGTCCCAAATACAGGAGGTTGGTGACACCTTAATTGGGGATGATGTTTCCATATGTTTATACCATTCTTTTAGCTCCGTTCCTGACATTATTATAAGCCGTCCTCCACTCAGCAGCCTCCAATGGTCCCAAACCATACCAAACCATTATAGGTAAAGTAATGGCATGGTGGTTTTTAAGTAAATAGTATGCGGTTCAGCTACAAAAAAAAATTACCCCACATCCTCACCTGGGATTTGAACTCAAAACCGCTGGATTTGAAGTGTGCTGAGCTTTTCGTTGTACCACACTCATTACATTTAATGCAGCTCTACACTCAGTGGGTCATTTGTCATCTGCACTGCTATTTCAGCTATCAGTTAATCTGACTTTTCTCACATCATTGATTTCATTTACTTATTTCAGCAATTTGAGGGTTTTTTGTTTCAATGTTACTCCTGAATCACTTTGATATATAAAATTGTTTTTCATTCATGTATTTTTAACAAAGCTGAGATTTACTCTTGAAGTCCAAAGTGTAGAAATACACGTGAAATCAGCCATTGACATAGAGGTGATAGTGTAGCAGAAAGAATGTTGTGAACCAGGAGGTTGTGAGTTCAAATCCCGGGAGAGGAAAGTTGAATAAGAAGGACTGTCTAAACATATGTAATGTATGTCAAAGTCTGATGAATATGTATGTTGAAATAACTTTGTGTTAAAAGCACTGTGTGTGTATTGTAACCACTCATTTTTGTTGTCCCGTGAAGTGCTCCAAAAACACGTTTTCACATGATTTCACATATTCCCCTTGAGGTCCAACAGATATCAAATACTATTTGAAGCTGAATATGTCATAAGATACATTTGTGCGTTTGTTTTTCTTTTTTGCTGGTGGCTCACTCTCTGATGATTAGCCTAGTGTTGATCTACAAATGTCTACAGGATTAAATACTATAGCCATGATAATTCAGAGGCATCACTGACACTATTGCCAAAAGCTTGCCAGCCATGTCTGTCAATGAGCTTGGGGATTTGGCTAAGTTCCAAGTTATGGCCCATGGTTAAATTCACAACATTTTCTGACTGGAAGCGAATGCAAAAGGAAATAAGAGAAGTAAAGTGGTAGTGAAAACCTGTAAAAACTAGTAAGTCTTTCTTGGTTGGAATAAGGCTTTTGGATCAATGTTGTTACATTACTTTTTCCACATTTTATACCCCATAATGAAAAGCAAAAACTGCTTTTTAATTTTTTTGCAAAAAAAAAAAAAAAAAACTTTGCTATGAGACTCGAATTTGAGCTCAGGTGCATACTGTTTCATCCTTTATACAACTTGATTGGAGTCCACCTGTGGTAAATTCAATTGATTGGACATGATTTGAAAAGGCAGAGACCTGTCAGTTGACAGTGCATGTCAGAGCAAAAACCAAGCCATAAGGTCGAAGGAATTGTCTGTAAAGCTCTGAGATAGGATTGTGTTGAGGCACAGATCTTGGGATGGGTACCAAAAAATGTCTGCATCATTGAAGGTCCCCAAGAACACAGTGGCCTCCATCATTCTTGAATGGAAGTTTGGCACCACCAAGACTCTTCCGAGAGCTGGCCGCCATGCCAAACTGAGCAATCGGGGGAGAAGGGCCTTGGTCAAGGAGGTGACCAAAAATCCAATTGTCACTCTGACAGAGGTAGAGAGTTATATCTCTGCAGTACTCCACCAATCAGGCCTTTATGGTAGAGTGGCCAGACAGAAGCCACTCCTCGGTAAAAGGCACATGACAGCCCGCTTGGAGTTTGCCAAAAGGCACCTAAAGACTCTCAGACCATGAGAAACAAGAGTCTCTGGTCTGATGAAACCAAGATTGAACTTTTATGGCCTGAATGCCAATCGTCAGGTGTGGAGGAAACCGGGCACCATCCCGACGGTGAAGCATGGTGGTGGCAGCATCATGATGTGGGGGTGTTTTTCAGCGGCAGGGACCGGGAGACTAGTCAGGTTAGAGAGAAAGATGCACAGAGCAAAGTACAGAGAGATCCTTGATGAAATGCACTGAAAAGTAGTGCACAGTACGTGAAGAATTGGATCAAGTGGTTGGTGCTCAATGACCGATCCGCATGTAGGATGGAGCGCGGAAGTCCACTCAATCCATTATATTGTTTTTTTGATAGTCTCTCCCTTCTCACGTATATTTGGGTTATGAGATTCCCTGTGAGAGCCTTCGAGCCCAAACCCATGCAGTGTGCTAAATTATATATATTTTTTCAAGTGTATGTAGACCGGAGGAGTATCATATGCCAGCTGATCCTGTGGCTCAGTTGGTAGAGCAGCGTTTCATAAAGTATGGGTCGCCGACCTGTTAATGGTGGGTTGCGACGTTAATGTATAATTATTTCATTAATTACTGGGATTGTTTTGGCCAAGTGCAACTGCGCTCTCTGCTTATCAGCGGTCTCTGCTCAGTTTGGCAGCAGCGCAAGAGGGAGGTAGGTACCCATGTGTTTCGCTGTTTACCGGATCCTTTTTTTCCTGCAGTTTTGTTGAAGATCACTCCGCGACCCACACGCTGCAGCGCTGTCGTTCAAGCCACTGACTTGTTATCACAGCTCGCCATCTCACACCGATGTCATGAAATGGGCTCATGCTAGCCACAAGTTCTGACTAAGCTCAATCGTCATGAAACGCAAATAGTGATTACGTTTAGTCTCTTTCATAGAAACTTTGAGGAATAGCGAGGCGCGCTCACAATGTGTGTTGTGTGGGGAAGTGCTTAAATCATGAGTCTCAAAATGAGCAAATTAATAAAACTACACGCCCCGACCAAACAGCCAGGCACAACATGACGGTAAACTCAGGGAGTTCTTTCAGAACAGGGCAGCATGCTTCGAAAGTGGGAAAGTAACTCAACTAGCAAGGCATTGTCATTTTGTAACAGGTGGTGATAAGCAGAAATAAGGTAGTAACTAATTATCTCTCATAGTATTAGATGTGAGTTTCACTTTCAAATCATCCCTGTCCTTGTAACGTTACACATCTAACAAATAACATTTGCCAAAGCAAGCTAACTAGCAACCCTAAGAAACAGTATAGATGAAGATGAAAAATGATCAGGCCTACTGTACATTTTATTGTACAAATTATTGTTGAAAACAAGTCTAGGTTGGAACTGTTGCTGTTACAAGATACTTTTTGAGACAAACACGCACACAGTTCTTGGTTGCTCATCTTCAGCAGGAAGCGTCTCCTGCCTGACTGGGAAAGCAGTAGATATTCTGATCCAGTTTGGCACCACATAACTATGCAATTCAGGTTACTCAAGTACAGAAAGAGTGCCAATGCTGAGCATGACCTCAGTGTTGCACTGTTAAAAACTGAGCCCAGAATAGACATGCTTGTTGGAAACTTCAACCAGCCACACACCTCTCATTAGGACTACCTGGTTAAATAAAGGTGAACAAAAAAAGAATAATAAAAAGGACTGTGTGTTCTGTGTTAGGTGATCAATCAGTTTATTCCAGTTCAGAATAAAACAATGTGTATTTTAAGAGCAACAGTTCCAACCTAGACTTTCTATCAACAATCATTTATACAGTAAGATGTGCAGTAGGCCAGATCATTTTTTAAATCTATACTGTTACTTAGGGTTGCATGATCAGAAAGCCTGTGTGTGTGTGTGTGTGTGTGTGTGTGTGTGTGTGTGCTCTGTAATACATCTGTGTGATGTGATCAATCTGTTTATTACAGTTCAGAATGAAATTATTTATTGTATTTTAACAGCAACAGTTCCATCCTGAACAGGTGTGTAAGAGTGTTTTTAATGGGGAAAAATAAACATGAAAATATATTTATGGGTATTTCATTGTTGGTGAGTCTCTGATCCACCTCTACGCAGACGACACCATTCTGTATACTTCTGGCCCTTCTTTGGACACTGTGTTAACAACCCTCCAGGCAAGCTTCAATGCCATACAACTCTCCTTCCATGGCCTCCAATTGCTCTTAAATACAAGTAAAACTAAATGCATGCTCTTCAACCGATCGCTACCTGCACCTGCCCGCCTGTCCAACATCACTACTCTGGACGGCTCTGACTTAGAATACGTGGACAACTACAAATACTTAGGTGTCTGGTTAGACTGTAAACTCTCCTTCCAGACCCATATCAAACATCTCCAATCCAAAGTTAAATCTAGAATTGGCTTCCTATTTCGCAACAAAGCATCCTTCACTCATGCTGCCAAACATACCCTTGTAAAACTGACCATCCTACCAATCCTCGACTTTGGCGATGTCATTTACAAAATAGCCTCCAATACCCTACTCAACCAATTGAATGCAGTCTATCACAGTGCAATCCGTTTTGTCACCAAAACCCCATATACTACCCACCATTGCGACCTGTACGCTCTCGTTGGCTGGCACTCGCTTCATACTCGTCGCCAAACCCACTGGCTCCATGTCATCTACAAGACCCTGCTAGGTAAAGTCCCCCTTATCTCAGCTCGCTGGTCACCATAGCATCTCCCACCTGTAGCACACGCTCCAGCAGGTATATCTCTCTAGTCACCCCCAAAACCAATTCTTTCTTTGGCCGCCTCTCCTTCCAGTTCTCTGCTGCCAATGACTGGAACGAACTACAAAAATCTCTGAAACTGGAAACACTTATATCCCTCACTAGCTTTAAGCACCAACTGTCAGAGCAGCTCACAGATTACTGCACCTGTACATTGCCCACCTATAATTTAGCCCAAACAACTACCTCTTTCCCTACTGTATTTAATTTATTTATTTATTTAGCCCATTATTTTTATTTCTACTTTGCACATTCTTCCACTGCAAATCTACCATTCCAGTGTTTTACTTGCTATATTGTATTTACTTTGCCACCATGGCCTTTTTTTGCCTTTACCTCCCTTATCTCACCTCATTTGCTCACATCGTATATAGACTTGTTTATACTGTATTATTGACTGTATGTTTGTTTTACTCCATGTGTAACTCTGTGTCGTTGTATGTGTCGAACTGCTTTGCTTTATCTTGGCCAGGTCGCAATTGTAAATGAGAACTTGTTCTCAACTTGCCTACCTGGTTAAATAAAGGTTAAATAAATAAATAAATAAATAAAATGTTATTTGTTTTTGTCTATTTTGCTCTTTTTTTTGTCATAAGGGAAATGAAATGTACCGATATTTACGCATAGTTGCATATTTTCCTAAGCTTGGGTCCCAGGAAAACACAGAATTTCTCATTTGGGTCCCAGGCTGAAAAAGTTTAAGAACCCCTGTGGTAGAGCATTGTGCTTGCAATGCTATGGGTGTGGGTTTGATTCCCATGGGGGACAAATACAAAAAAGTATGAGAATGTATGCACTCACCACTGTAAGTCACTCTGAATAAGAGCGTATGCTAAATTTCACTATCTGTCAGATAGTGATATGTGGTGGCTATTATTACTATCTAACAGCAGTTTGTTTGGAAATGTTTTGTAGCCTTTGTTTTGACACGTTTCAGAAGTAAATTAACTTGGCAAGCTTAGCGTTAGACAGAGAGCTGGCCAAAAGTTGGCTTACATTAGCTATTATTTTTGCCTCAATCAAACTAGACCTGAATCAAATGATGAAACCATCTGCCAAACAATTCAAGATTGATATTCTGACGTTTTTTCAGTGCAATGTGAGTTGTATTAGTCAGTATGTCAATGTAACGTTATTGATCTGTCAGTTTCCCTAGCTAATTCCCTACTTTTCACACTGACACAGTAATAAACGGCTCTAAAGTTACAGGCTTCCCTGTCATGGTGCACGGTAGAGGTCTGCGCAGGACCGATTTCTTCATCCTGATCCCGCCCAGACCCTCTGGCTTTCTGTCTGACTCACTAAGTTGACTGTGCCTTTAAACAGCTTGGCAAATTCCAGAAAATGATGTCATGGCTTTAGAAGCTTCTGATAGGCTAATTGACATCATTTGAGTCAATTTGAGGTGTACCTGTGGATGTATTTAAAGGCCTACATTCAAACTCAGTGCCTCTTCGCTTGACATCATGAGAAAATCAAAAGAAATCAGCCAAGACCTCAGAAAAAAATTGTAGACCTCCACAAGTCTGGTTCAACCTTGGGAGCAATTTCCAAATGCATGAAGGTACCACATTCATTTGTACAACCAATAGTACGTATGTATAAACACCATGGGACCACACAGCCGTCATACCGCTCAGGAAGGAGACGCGTTCTGTCTCTTAGAGATGAACGTACTTTGGTGCGAAAAGTGCAAATCAATCCCAGAACAACAGCAAAGGACCTTGTGGATGCTGGAGGAAACAGGTACAAAAGCATCTATATCCACAGTAAAACAAGTCCTACATCGACATAACCTAAAGGCCGCTCAGCAAGGAAGAAGGCACTGCTCCAAAACCCCATTAAAAAAGCCAGACTACGGTTTGCAACTGCACATGGGGACAAATATTGTACTTTTTGGAAAAATGTCCTCTGGTCTGATGAAACAAAAATAGAACTGTTTGGCCATAATGACCATCGTAATGTTTTGGATGCAAAAGGGGGATACTTGCAAGCCAAAGAACACCATCCCAACCGTGAAGCACGGGGGGTGGCAGCATCATGTTGTAGGGGTGCTTTGCTGAAGGAGGGTCTGATGCACTTTTCAAAATAGATGGCTTCATGAGGATGGAAAATTATGTGGATATATTGAAGCAACATCTCAAGACATCAGTCAGGAAGTTAAAGCTTGGTCGCAAATGGGTCTTCCAAATGGACAATGACCCCAAGCATACTTCCAAAGTTGTGGCAAAATGGCTTAAGGACAACAAAGTCAAGAAAAGCTAGAAAATGTGTGGGCAGAACTGAAAAAGCGTGTGCGAGCAAGGAGGCCTACAAACCTGACTCGGTTACACGAGCTCTGTTAGGAGGAATGGGCCAAAATTCACCCAACTTATTTTGGGATGCTTGTGGAAGGCTACCCAAAACGTTTGACCCAAGTTAAACAATTTTAATCCAATGCTACCAAATACTAATTGAGTGTATGTAAACTTCTGACCCACTGGGAATGTGATGAAAGAAATAAAACCTGAAATAAATCATTCTCTCTACTATTATTCTGACATTTCACATTCTTAAAATAACGTGGTGATTCCAACTGACCTAAGACATGGCATTTTTACTAGAATTAAATGCCAGGAATTGTGAAAAACTTAATTTAAATGTATTTGGCTACTGTGTTTGTAAACTTCCGAGATCCTGGACTTCCTGTAGGGCCGTCCCCAGGTGGTAAGGGTAGGTAACAACACATCTGCCACGCTGATCCTCAACACGGGGGCCTCTAAGGTTTGCGTGCTCAGTCCCCTCCTGTACTCTCCGTTCACTCATGAGTGCACGGCCAGACACGACCCCAACACAATCATTGAGTTTTCAGATGACACAACAGTGGTAGGCCTGATCACCGACAACAACAGCCTATGGGTGGAGGTGCCAGGGCAACAACCTCTCCCTCAACGTGATCAAGCCAAAGGAAATGATTATGGACTACAGGAAAAGGAGGACCGAGCATGTCCCCATTCTCATCGACGGGGCTGTAGTAGAGCAGGTTGAGAGCTTCAAGTTCCTTGGTGTCCACATCACCAACAACCTAACATGGTCCAAGGACACCAAGACAGTCGTGAAGAGGGCACGACAAAGCCTATTCTCCTCAGGAGACTGAAAAGATTTGGCAAGGGTCCTCAGATTCTCAAAAGGTTCTACAGCTGCACCATCGAGAGCATCCTGCCTGACTGGTTGCATCACTGCCTGGTATGGCAACCGCTCAGCCTTAGACCGCAAGGCACTACAGAGAGTAGTGCGTACGGCCCAGTGCATCACTGGGGCCAAGCATCCCGCCACCCTGGACCTCTATACTGTCAGAGGAATGCCCTAGTCATAGACTGTTCTCTCTGCTACCGCAAGGCAAGAGGTACCTGAGCACCAAATGTAGGTCCAAGAGGCTTCTAAACAACTTCTACCCCCCCAAGCCATAAGACTCCTCAACATCGAATCAAATGGCTAACCAGACTATTTGCATTTCACCCCCCCTACCCCTTATTTTACTCTGCTGCTACTCTCTGTTTATAATCTATGCATAGTCACTTAGATAACTCGACCTACGTCTACATATTACCTCGACTAACCGGTGACCCCGCACATTGTCTCTGTAACGGTACCCCCTGTATATAGCCTTGCTATTCAAATCAAATCACATTTATTAATATAGCCCTTCGTACATCAGCTCATATCTCAAAGTGCTGTAAAGAAACCCAGCCTAAAACCCCAAACAGCAAGCAATGCAGGTGTTGAAGCACGTTGGCTAGGAAAAACTCCCTAGAAAGGCCAAAACCTAGGAAGAAACCTAGAGAAGAACCAGGCTATGAGGGGTGGCCAGTCCTCTTCTGGCTGTGTCGGGTGGAGATTATAACAGAACATGGCCAAGATGTTCAAATGTTCATAAATGACAAGCATGGTCAAATATTAGGTCTGGGACAGGTAGCACGTCCGGTGAACAGGTCAGGATTCCATAGCCGCAGGCAGAACAGTTGAAACTGGAGAAGCAGTACGGCCAGGTGGACTGGGGACAGCAAGGAGTCATCATGCCAGGTAGTCCTGAGGCATGGTCCTACGGCTCAGGTCCTCCGAGAGAGGAGGATTGTTATTTTACTGCTGCTCTTAATTATTTGTTTTTTTAAATATTTTTTCTTAAAACTTTGTTGGTTAAGGGCTTGTAATTAATAATTTCACTGTACGGTCTACACCTGTTGTATTTGGCGCGTGTGACAAATACAATTTGATTTGATTTCAGAGATAGATATGAGGGGTTGAGTGGAGCTGAAGGATGTTGTCCATTAGTTTACTTCAGTTAGGAGCGGGATGGTACGGTTAGGTGAACATTTTTTTTTTTATATACACTGCTCAAAAAAATAAAGGGAACACTTAAACAACACACTTCTGTGAAATCAAACTGTCCACTTAGGAAGCAACACTGATTGACAATACATTTCACATGCTGTTGTGCAAATGGAATAGACAACAGGTGGAAATTATAGGCAATTAGCAAGACTGCAGGTGGTGACCACAGACCACTTCTCAGTTCCTATGCTTCCTGGCTGATGTTTTGGTCACTTTTGAATGCTGGCGGTGCTTTCACATCTTTTTGAGCAGTGTATATATGGGGGATTGGAAATGATGCGAAAATTACACTGATGGAAGCCACAATCTATCTGCAATATTAAAGCTGATCTACCCCATTAATATATATATATATATAATGTCACCCACACTTCTAAAAACCAAAGTTGCGCCAGCGTTGCAGCTGAGTCATTACAAGGAATCATGTTGATGAATGCTTCGTAATCACGGGCACCTGGGCCTGTGTAGGAATGTGACTGAAGGAGTGGGGTGGTTATTTTTGTATTATCTTGTTTCAATACCCCGTACAGTAGGTGGCGGCAATAGGTGTAGTCTGCCGTAGAACTTTAAAGAAGAAGTAGTGCCCTCGTATCAACGTGGCGTTTGTGTCGAACTCGATAAAGTTAAAAGAAAGAACTATTCTGTTACGCCAAGGTATTTATAGTAATTCATTTAAAGCATAATATCATACTGTGTTGCATTGTTGCTTTAATTTGAGAATAAAAACAAGGAATATGTTTAGTGGAACAGACAAGACTGTTGAGATGGCGTAAAATATATGGTTTTTGAAGTGCATGTTTTTACCTTCTTTTGAAATAACATGAGAATTGGCGAGCATGTTCGCTACTCTTTTTTTTCCTAATCTATTTCGTACTTGTGTGCCTTTAGCACATCGTTTTGGGGGGTTTGCATTGTTGGGCTTGGACGCCGCTGCTTTGTGAACCTCAACAGTTGTTACATCAGATTCTTTAGTTTAGCCTGCTTCCCAAACTAGACTAGTTTGAGTAGTGTTATTATATCCACCTGGAATGATGAAGTCGTCATTCACATTTTTTCAAGTAGGCCGAGTATTAACTCTAAACTATGTAATAGAATGCTTAAGAAAAAACAAGACAGAGGACAGCACACGCAGAAAGTTGCAACGTGGTATAGGTAGGTATTTGCCGTTCCATGGGAAAAGGAAATGTGGGTGGACAGCAGCAGTCATAACAAATGACTTTGGGGACAACATGTTCTATAAGGTCTATGACACTGTTAAATAGCAGTGGCATCATTATGGGGTGATCATGCCATACGCTATTTACATTGTTTTGTCTAATATATATATATATATTTATATATATATTAAACGAATGACAATGGCTTGTGGTTTATAAACATTTGAACGTGTTCCGTAATATTATTGTGCAACATTTACATTAATCACATAATATAGTTGATTCACATCCGTACCACCGTAGGCAGATGAGAGTATTTATTTTAACCCAACAATAGTAGGCTTAGTAACGCCATCGTCCAAGTGACTGCAAAAATAAGGTTAATATTTTATTTTGTGTTAATATTTCTAAAGAAATTATGACAGAAATAAATGGGGAAAAAAACATGTTGGAGGGATTTGTTGAAGCTGATTGAGTGGTTTCAAACATAAACCGACAAAAATTCTCACATTCAGTACAGAAGTATTTTGTTGCGCCGAAGAACAATTGGAGCCCCTGTCCCCATAATACGCGGCAGTGGAAATACACACGCCCACAAAGGAAACCCGCGTGTTTCCTTGAGGTTCCTCGTGAATCTGATTAATATCGTTTAATAATCTATACTAGATCTATTGTTCGAACCAGAATGACTTTTCATGTGAATTTGTAAGCGATCGCTCACACATTTTGATCCCACTTCTAGCTATATCACTGCACAGGGAATCCGCTTGTAGCTGCATTGTTGGTGGTGGATGCCACATGTTTCGTTACTACTGTTAGTTAGCTAACGTTAGCTAGCTTGGAGTTTGTTCTTTTTACGTCGCTGGCGGTCCTTACCCACGGTTCCTACACTGGCAATATCGAATTAACACAGAGGTAAGGTGAGTCTTTTTCAACTTGAAGACATGCGATTTTAGACAGAAAGGAATTGGAACTGAGTGGCGTGTTGCGCTTAGCTGATGCAAGCGGGTCACTTCACCCATCATTGTCAATGTCTTGTATGTGCTATTACTATAGCAGGCCACCTGTAACGTTTAGTGATAATAAGAGTTTGATGCTTCTACATGTAAAAGACTGGCGATTATCTGGTGATTAAAAAAACACAAGTGGTAATTGGATGAGACAATGTTTTATGTTGTCACGTGGTGAGTGCCCCTCCGAATTGTCTGGGTGTTGTACAGTGTTGTGTTACAGTGGGAACTGGCTACATAATAGAGCCCCTAACCCAAAATAAGTGTTATTTAGCTGTAGGGTCATTTAATTTGATTTCAATCACATTTTGACAGCACCCCCTTTTGATTGGTCATGTGACACGAAAATGGAGGTCCTCAGCCACTGAGGTATAAAACCCCTACCCTAACCCTTACTTTAACCATTTTAAATGTAAACCTCAATGGGGTAGGACCGTCCAAAGGATCCCGGATAACATAGACAAAAATAACGTCTCTACCTATGAACGGGATCCTTGGGACGGCCCAACTCTAACGTCACCCCATTGAAGTTGACATTTAAAATGGTTAAGGTTAGAATTTAGGGTAAGGATGTCCCAAGGATCCCAAATTGCACTAACCCCCACACCATTTGTGGGTTTGCCCTAAGAGAAAACAATGAATATGCGGGAAATTAATCATCCCTACTGTAAAATATGCTGGTGGATCTTTGATGTTATGGGGCTATTTTGCTTCCACTGGTTCTGAGGCCCTTGTTAAGGTTAACAGCATCATGAACAAGTATCACCTTTTCTGGTCATGAGTTCATATGCCCAAAGTACCCATATAACAACCATGCCCATCTTTCATTTAATTGTGCCTATTAGGGGAGGGTATTGAAAACAGGGGCTCCAATAATTTTGACTCTTGTAGATTTGATTACTTCTCAAACAATCTTTCTTTGAGCAATTGTTAAGTATAAAAAAGTGTAATGTAAAAAAAAATAAAACAATACAATATAGCTCAGTATTTGTATTTTATACGGTCTTTTTTGCTCATCTTTGTCAAGGGATCCAAGAATTCCAGCCCCACTGTATTGGCCCATGGTAGAAGTGGTCAGCAAATAACTTTTTGGGCCCGTATGCCAACACATTTTGCTCAAAGTTGACCTGTTTTGAGTACCCTACCATGAGACACCCACGTCTCCATCGGTTGAGACACCGCATACTCTGGAATACAGGGTGGGTGTAATTTTAATAATACAAATATAATTAATAGAATGACCTCTCCCTTCAGACCACTGCAATTTAGCTGGTACATCGTTGATATTTTAATTGAATTGACATTTTTGCTTCCAATTGCTATCACAAAGATGGCTGCCTGTCAATCCACTGTTGAATGTCAACCTAAATGGTAATGCCTATTATATTATCTATATTTCTATCGGTTTCCTATGGAAGTTTAACAATAATTTTAAACAACTGATATTGTAATTTAAGTCAACATTCTCTGTGTGGACTTTCAACCATCTTTGTACCACCATTTTGAATGTTGATGTTTACGTTTTAAACCCACTTTAGTATGTTTATCAGTCTAAATATGACACAGACCACACTGTATTCAAGAGCATGTTGACTTAACTGATGACACAACACAAACACCTCTGATGAAAAATAGGGTCTAAGCTACTACATATGAAGAAAACATTGATAATTGACATTAAAGGTATAAAAAAAAAGAGTAAATGATCAAATAGTTTGACAATCCTATTTGTAAGCTTTTAAATAATACCAACTCAACCATGTATCTTTTCCAGTGACGAAGACATGGTTGTTTCATGGTAGGGTGGAGTATGCAAAACTTGGAGCCCCTCTAGGGTGGAGTATGCAAAACTTGGAGCCCCTCTATCTCCTAAATATTGTGGCATTCATGTACAAGAAGTTATTTTCTGACCACTTTTACCATGGGCAAATATGTATCATACGTCTAATCCAAAGGGGTACAGTCAAAGTGATTGAAATCAAATAGAACAACCCTGTAGCTAGGGTTGCACATTTTGGGGAATATTCAGAGGTGGAAACTTTCCATGGGAATATATGGGAGTTAACGGAAATGTATGCAAATTAATATTAATACCATTTAAATGTAGATGTTTTTTGCATTGGATATATTTACCATATAATTTGGAGACGAACATAAACCTTTTACCTTATCATAAGTAGACATAATGGAGGCAACAGATCCACAAAGTCCCTTCTACCAGGTGGCTGATGTCATATGTTGGCACGACTGCCATATTGCATCTCCATCCCAAAGCACTTGCTTGGAAGTGTACTTCGCCAGACTGCCAAGAACCTTGCCCTAATCCAGGCCAAGGTGGCGAGACACAGTATTGATGACACCATAGGCCTTGTTGATCTCTGTACGAGACAGGATGCTCTTGCCAGCATACTTGAGGTCCAACCTGTACGCTGTGGCGTGTATGGGCTTCAGGCAGAAGTCTTCACGCTTTTTGATGTATTTCAAAACTGCAGTTTCCTCTGCTTGGAGCAACAGTGAAGTGGGCAGGGCAGTATGGATTTATTCTCTTACGTCTGCAAGCAGAGTCTGAACATCAGACAGGATGGCATTGTCTCCCTCAATCCGTGCAATGGCTACTGCTATAGGTTTCAGGCTAATTACCACTCTCTCCCAAAATACATCATCCAGGAGGAACCTCTTGATGGGTCTGTCCATATTGGCAGACTGTGATATGTCCATTTCTTGGAGAGACTCCTTCCCCTCAGACAGACTGTCAAACATGATGACAACTCCACCCCAATGGGTGTTGCTGGGCAGCTTCAATGTGGTCTCTTATTCTGCTCACTTTGCTTGGTGAGGTAGATTGCTGCTATAACTTGATGACTCTTCACATACCTAACCATTTCCTTGGCTCTCTTGTAGAGTGTATCCAATGTTTTCAGTGCCATAATGTCCTTGAGGAGCATATTCAATGCATGAGCAGCACAGCCAATGGGTTTGATGTGAGGGTAGGACTCTTCCACTTTGGACCAAGCAGCCTTCATGTTCGCAGCAGTGTCTGTCACCAGTGTATGCTGGGAGAAGAACATTCAGAAAACTCTTCCAACGCACATTGCCTGTGAGCATCCGAGGCATACACAGCTCGAGAAAAGGCTGTGTATGACTACGTTCCTCCATTGAGTCAAAAATTTGGTTTAGTAGAGGACCGTGAGCTGTTGCTATCGATAAGTTGTCTGATTTTTACAATTTTCACCTCAAAAAGAAGTAGAGGGACTTTTGTCGGTTGCTTGTTGTGAGCGCTGAGGGAACTTTATGCACTTGCCCAGATGAGTCTGCATCTCTGTTTCTTTCTTCACATATGATTTGGCACAGAATTTGCAAATGTACACAGCTTTTCCTTCTACATTAGCTGCAGTGAAATGTCTCCACACATCACATAGTGCCTGTGGCATTGTCCTGTAAAAAAAAATAATAATAAAAAAAAAAATACAATTTCATATACAGATAGGCAGTTAGATTAAACAACTCCTTTGTAAGATAAATGTTTTTAAATGAAACATGTATGGAAACAGGTGAATTAACACTCCTCAGTTGGCAGGCTCAAGTAAGCTAAAACCCACATGGTAGCAAAAACTAACCAGCAGAAATTGTTAACAATGATTTAAACACACTTTGCTGTAGGCTACTATTTACTAGTTAACAAAAAAAATCATGTATGTCATATAAAATATATTCGCCCCACCCAGTATTGTAATCCAAATTTACCAGATGGCATGTAGTCCTTGGCTCAGACAGTGTAGTAGTGTGAGCTCAATAGCTTCTCATTAGTGTGCAAGATCTTGAGAATCAGCTGTACATGTGATGGAAGAATGCACTGTGCATGCAGAGGGTTGCAATTCCATTGAATTGGGGATAGTTTAACCACAATATGCCACAATACCTAAAATTGTCTTATGTATATCCCACAAAACAGGTTTGCTGTTATGAGCTAACTTTTTTGATGAATTTAAGCAAAATTCCCGGGCTTAATCCCCCCATGGAAAATTTCAGAAGAAAATCTGGAAATTTACCTGAAAGTTTCCGACCCTTTGCAACCCTACCTGTAGCTAAATGCTGCCACAGTGAAACACTGAACATAAATGTTTTATGAACTTGGTGAATTCATGACAATGAGGGGATGGGGGAGGCTACTACAAATAGGGTAAGTCTATTTGAATTCGATCACATTTTAACAGCACCCCTTTTTTGATTTGAACTAATTCTTCCATTGAACTAACATTTCCCTATTGTATAAGTGCTTAGACAGTGACTTTTTGGGCCTGAATGCCAAATCATCCAAAAGATAAAGGTACTTAGTTGACCCGTCTTGCATACCATGAGACATCCATGTCTTCATACTGGAAAATATACAAGTTGATGATTGATATCAGCTTACAAACAGGGTTGTCAAACTATTTAATCATTTCTAGAAAAGTGTTTTCTCACTAAATTGTAATGTAAACTCTGATTTAATTGAATATTTGCTGATGTAGCTTAGACCCTATTTGACATGGTCTAAGGTTTCTGTGTTGTGCTTGCCATCGGTTGAGACGCATGAATACAGGGTTGAGTTTTGGCTGACAAGGAGGTGACTGAAAATTTAGTTTGATGCAAGAAAACATTTTACAATGCATTATTATTCCCATGTCATTATTACAGAGAATCAGACAAATTATACTACCTCCGCCTATTGGCTACTTAGCTTATTCAAGCCTGTCTCAAAATATAACACGGCCCCTTTAAGACAACTCTTTACCTGACTCGCTTTTCAAAGGTGTCTACACATTTTGTGCTAAGTAATCACCCCCCATTGCTTACACAATTATCAATAACTGGGCTAATAACTCACTAACCAGCGAAGGATATGAACAAAATGTGCATGCACACGTGGCTACATGCAGCTCTTGCTTGATCTCAAAACAAGCACATCTACTCATGACCATAACTGTAAACACAGTCCAGTTCAAAGTAATTGGCACAGATCCATATATGGCAATAGTCTATTTGCGTATAGGCCTACTGCACCTCTGATTGGCCATGCCACACTGGTATGTGTAGAGTACTTGCAGAGTCATGCACAATAGAATCCCTATGTGTTCTGCCTACAACATCTCTGGCATAGTTCGTTTTGTTTTCGGCATGTTGCATTGAAATTGGCTAATACGTTGATTCGATCACAATTGCCACAGTAAAGGGCAACTTTGATACTGTTAACTAACAGGGAAAACTAGAAAGTTGAGTGAAGTTCAATCTCGTACTTCTCTTCTGCGCTCGGTCCCAGGGAGCTGCGTGGCAGTCTCTGGGTTGGTACCCGCAGTTTAGAGAGAACATTGCTGTCAATCCTCCATAGGAATCTATTGAAATCATAAAGACTACAGAATAGACATTACCATTTAAGTTGACAGTCGACGGTGGGTGGACCAGCAATCGTCTTTGTGGTAGGAAAAATGTTAATTTCAGTGACGTACCAGCTAAATTCTAGTGGTCTGAAAGGATAGGTCCTTCTATGAATTCTATTTCTATGATTGAAATGACACCCACCTTGTATTCAAGAGCATGTTGTCTGAACCGATGGTGGGCACAACACAAAAACCTCAGAAGTGAAATCGGGTCTAAGCTACACAGTGACTTCAGAAAGTATTCATACACCTTAACTTATTCCACATTTTGTTGCACTACAGCCTGAATTCAAAATTGAATAAAAATAATCATTTTCCCTCACCCATCTACACACAATACCCCACAATTACATTTTTGCAAATGTATTGAAAATGAAATACAAAAATATCTAATTTACATAAGTATTCACACCCCTGCGTCAATACATGTTAGAATCATCTTTGGCAATTGCGGTGAGTCTTTCTGGGTAAGTCTATGAACTTAACACATATTTGCACATGAATTGTAAAAAATAAATACATATTCAAGCTCTGTCAAGTTGGTTGTTGGTCATTGCTAACCAGCCTTTATCAAGTCTTTCAATAGATTTTCAAGCCAATTTACACTACATGACCAAAAGTATGTGGACACCTGCTCATTTGAACATCTCATTCCAAAATCATGTGCATTAATATGAAGTTTTTCCCCCTTTTCATGTATAACAGCCTCCATTCTTCTGGGAGGGCTTTACACCAGATGTTGGAACATTGCTACAGTGACTTGCTTCCATTCAACCATGAGCATTAGTGAAATCGGGCACAGATGTTGGGTGATTAGGCCTGGCTCGCAGTCGGCGTTCCAATTCATCCCATAGCTGTTCGATGGGGTTGAGGTCAGGGCTCTGTGCAGGCCTGTCAAGTTCTTCCACACCAATCTCGACAAACTATTTTTGTAGGGACTTTACTTTGTGCACGGGGGGTATTGTCATGATGAAACCGGAAAGGGCCTTCCCCAAACTGTTGCCACAAAGTTGGAAGCACAGAATCGTCTACAATGTCATTGTATGCTGTAGCGTTAAGATTACCCTTCAATGGAACTAAGGGGCCTACCCGAACCATGAAAAACAACCCCAAACCATTATGCATCCTCCAACAAAATGTGCAGATGGCACTATGTATTGGGGCAGGTAGCGTTCTCCTGGCATCAGCCAAACCCAGCCAGATTTGTCTGTTGGACTGCCAAATGGTGAAGCGTGATTCGTCACTCCAGAAAAAGCGCTTCCAAATTCCAATGACGGCGAGCTTTACACCACTCCAGCCAACCCTTTGCATTGTGCACGGTGATCTTAGGCTTGTATGTGGCTGCTCGGCCATAGAAACACATTTTCATGATTCTCCCGACGGAATGTTCTTGTGCTGACGTTGCTTCCAGAGGCAGTTTGCAACGGATTTTACACGCTTCAGCACTCTGCAGTCCCATTTTGTGTACATTTAACCTTGTGTTTTAGGTGATTGTCCTGCTGAAGGGAACAATTATCTCCCAGTGTCTGGTGGAAAGCTGACTGAAACAGGTTTTCCAAAAGAGGTCAACTTTTAGCACCATTCGCTCTTGAATGTTTTGGCATTCGGGTCTAAAAAGTAACTTTCTGGCCCCTTCTTTCATGGGCAAACATTTATGGAAAGTTTTCAATCAAAAGGGAAGCTGTCAAAAAGTGATTCAAATGGATTTATACAATGCACTTTTTGCTTGGTGTGCCCACTTTCGATTCACCCCATGTAGTAGCCTAGATGCATGTGGCAGATTACTATCCACACTCAACTTTATGGCTGGGATGATACCAGTATCGCAATATATTTTTCCATGGCAAAAATTGAAGCAGACAACTCTTCCTTTGAAAACCTGCTGCATGTAAAATATTGTGTGCTGTAGCTTGGAAAATAAATTGTCATCCAGATACACATTTAATCATTGTTTCCAACATCAGGGCTGTTTTCCTAAAGAAGTTCAATCTGCTTCGTGTCTGGTTTCCTTGCCATGATACTAATGAGTGTCTCGATACTGGTATTGTCCCGGCCCTACTAAATGATATTGTTTCCGTCTTTTGATAGATGGAGAAGCCTCCCCTGCCCAATGACGATTACACGTCAGTGACACCAGAGACTCAGCTGGACAGCTTGGCTGGCGAGGATAGTCAGGAGGGCGAAGTGGAGCCCCCCGCCCGGGATGGGTGGGACAGTAAACTTGAGTATTTCCTGGCTCAGGTGGGGTTCAGCGTTGGCCTGGGCAACGTGTGGAGGTTCCCCTACCTCTGCCATCAAAATGGAGGAGGTGAGGATGGTGTCAATATCAGTGGGTTTTTACATTTGAGTCATTAAGCAGCCACTCTTATCCAGAATGTCTTACAGTAGTGAGTACATTTTTGTATTTGTTTTCTCACCTGGGCCCATACTCATAATGCATATTGGATGAATATACCTGGTCTAGGATCAGTTTAGCCTTTTTTTTAGATCATAATGAAGAAGATTGCATGGATAAGGGTGACCTGATCCTAGATCAGCACTCCTACTCTGAGACATGTTATAAATACTGGCAAAGGTCTGAGGCGGCAAACTACTTGAACATTTTCCTCTAATCTTTGCTGTGAATGCATTTGTCTTGGAAAGCAATAACTCAGTATGCCTTTTTAGTGCATCTTCAAATGTCCTAATGGATTTGCCGATATTGATTCAATTACTATCCTCACTGTCATATTAACTAACACTTGGCACAAGGCCAGTTTTGTTTTTAGCCCTCGTGAACACTTTTTCTCCTTCCCACAGGGGCCTTTCTCCTTTTGTACGTGCTGCTCATGATCCTGGTGGGCATTCCCTTGTTCTTCCTGGAGCTGGCGGCTGGTCAGTCCATCCGGCAGGGCAGCATCGGCGTGTGGAAGCACATCTCTCCCAAGCTGGCGGGGATCGGCTACTCCAGCTGTGTGGTGAGAGATTTAACAATGTAGCTGTCCGCTAGTCATACAAACGCGGTCACCTGGGGCGGATTCATTGCGCCAATTCTGTTTCAAAAACTTTTAAACTAAACAGGGAGGATTTATCTGAATTTGTCCCAGAGCAAATTAGTTTCTATCGTTTTTGTTTTTATACGGATTCTGTAATGAATACACCCCTGACCTGACCACACATGGCCCAAGGTCAAGGATTAGCAATGCTTCAGTTTGAGCACGAGATTTGAAATCCTACGGGCGCATTGCATTTGACTTTACATAGCATCACGTGACTGGAGAGCGTTCTAATAGAGTTTAAAGTTGTGTCCCGAACAGGTTATAAATATCCTGAGGGAGACAACAATGTGTTACTAACCCATGTAAACTTTTCTCCTTTTCAGGTGTGTTTTTTTGTTGCTCTCTACTACAACGTGATCATCGGCTGGAGCCTTTTCTACTTAGGAAACTCATTTCAATATCCACTACCCTGGAAGGAGTGTCCTAAAAACGGTAACATAACTGGTAAGTTAACACTACCATAGCAGCTGTGTCTGAAATGCTGTCGTATTCCCTTTATCAGGGATGGGCATCTTTGATGTGGGTGGGGCCCACACAAAAAATCTGAACTCATCATGAGGCCACAGTGGTTTGTGGGTCTGCAGTACCCAGATTGACAGCGGCAAAAATTGGGCAATTTAATATTTTTACTATAGGGTGGAGACAAATGTCTTCAGTTTTTTTTAATGATATTTGATGGTCAATGCAACCCCCCCCCCAAATCGGTAATTCGACCATGCTGATGGCAAGTTTAGATAATTTACCAGTCAATTTTGTTTTGCTGACACGAGCTAATTGAGTGACTGTCAGTGACTGCACAACCACGTTTCGAAATTGCACCTGCTGTATTCTAACTGTCGACAACCAGTAAGTTGAGACCCTGACTGATTTCCCCAAAAATATTTATACTATATATAACTTTTTTTGTGTGGAAATTGATCCTCGGGGGGCCACCAGTTGCCCATCCCTGCCCTATATAGTGCACTACTTTTGAGCAAGGCGGCACATAAAGTGTACTATATAAGGAATAGTTTGTCATTTCGGCTGCAACAATCTTCTTCCATATTCTGTGCCTAATATTTTCACCTGACCATTGCTTTGTTTCTTAATCTCAGTGAAGGAATGTGAGGCCAGCAGTTCTACCACCTACTTCTGGTTCCGGAAGGCTCTTAACATCACCGACTCCATCGAACAGACGGGCGAGTTTAACCCTGTCATCACCTGCTGCCTGCTGGCCGCCTGGACCATCGTCTGCTTGGGCATGTTCAAGGGCATCAAATCCTCTGCCAAGGTACTGAATGTTCCGCTTAAAGGGGAAGTTTGTCCAAAATCCACTAACTCCCAAGTGATTCCATACATTGAGTCTAGTTCAGTGGAGTTTGCCCTCTCCCCCAAATGTCACTGTTGTTCGATAAAATATCCAAAGAGATGAAGACGGTTAGTAGCAATTAGAAATTGTCGATACTCTCGTTGTGTGTGTGTGTGGCAAGCATTTAAGCGATGATGCATATGAATGAGATACGCAATCTGAAATGATGGGGACAGAAAACCGAAGGAATTCTAAAAGTTACAGCTGTTGCTACCGTATTTCCATGGCGTAGTGCCAAAATACAAAGGCATGTTTTGACAAGTGAAAGCGTCAAGGCAAGCGTGCGGCGCCATGTAGCCCAATTCTTGACGTTTGAGGTGTTCTTATTGTGTTGTTACCATTGCACCATGTTATGTAGACATATAGTCCTAGGTGCTCGACAAGGTAGAGCATATGACGGGCTTGAGAGACAATTGGACATCGTGTCACCTTACATTGCAGATCAGAATATCCACAAAAACATTGTGATAAATTAACATAGGCTAAATAGTGGTTTTGGATAATGTAAAAACATAAACCCACTAACGGTCCCGCTCAGAGGTTTATGATAAGCGATCATTCAGTGAAGTTTAGCAATTTACTCGTTAGATTATTGTCCATTTGGCCCAGGTGGAACAGGAAATCTGAATCAACCCACCCAAGCAAGGACTTCTATACCCCCAGCTTCAGTCTGATGGAATGACTGAATCTGTAACTTTGTGTGGGCTGAGTCAGACTCCGATAAGGGGATATTTGCTGGGTAAAAAAAAAACATTTGTAGATTTTAGTATGGCCATAAGCCTGTCTGTGTAAATGTTTGGAATGTTCCCATTCTGGAAACTTACAGCAGCGCGTCCCCTAAACGATAACGAAGAGGTAGGTGAGAAGCCTGACCACGGAGACGGGTGAGAAGGTGATGGAAGGCCTCCCGGGTGGCGCAGTGGTTAAGGGACTCCTGTGGCGGGCCGGGCGCAGTGCGCGCTAACCAAGGTTGCCAGGTGCACGGTGTACCCTCCGACACAGTGGTGCGGTTGGCTTTCGGGTAGGATGCGCGCTGTTTTAAGAAGCAGTACGGCTGGTTGGGTTGTGTATCGGAGGACGCATGACATTCAACCTTCGTCTCTCCCGAGCCCGTACGGGAGTTGTAGAGATGAGACAAGATAGTAGCTACTACAACAATTGGATACCACGAAATTGGGGAGAAAAAAGGGGTCAAATGAAAAAACAACAACAAAAAACAAAGAGAAGGTGATGGAGCGTAAGAAGTTACTTCATAAGCTGTAACTGAAAAACAACTGGCAGTTGGAAAGTTTTGAGGTGAGGGAGAAAGGTGGTGGAACAAGTGCTGTTGGCATTAAGTATCTTGCTAGCTGGATCGAATTATCCGTTAGCTAGCGAAATAAATGTTGAGCAACATTAGCCTACTTAACTGATCAAATTGAGTTTATGGTGTTAAAATTGGCTGGCTAATCAAGTCAGACAGCTAACGTTAGCTAGCTAATGTTACAACATCAGATGAGCTGACGTTAGTCACCTAACCAATTCGCTATAGTATTAACTTATAACGTTACGACTCATTGCCGTTCTTCAAGTTATAACGTGTTAGTTTCTTACTGGACTCTGGGGAAAATATGAAATGTTAAATAGCTAACTAACTACTATCTGTAAACTAATGTTTTCCCTCTACAGTATGTGGTTAATTTTCAGAATGAGAGAATTAGGTAAAAATGAGGCGTTGCTTGTTAAACAAGTGGATTCAGGGATCAAGTGTAGCTGGAGTGGATTAAAAGGGGTATGCCAGGTGTACTCTCTGCCTGAAAGAGATCAAGTATGCCAACAAAGGGAATCATGATCTGCTGGCACATTGTAGAACAGATGTCCACAGGAAGAAAGTGTATGATGTGCAGTGGAGCCCAAAGATATTGCTTTTGTTGTGTTGAACTTGACAGTAATGTGTATGAGTGAGGGGGGATTATTTAATGTTTTACTCAGTGAACGGTGTTTTTGCACATATGTAACCTTGTGCTATATAATAGAGGAAAAATAGAATGCTTGCTTGTTTCATTCTATTTCTACTTAAGATGTCCCCCCCAAATGCAGTATTTAGATGTGTGTGTGGTCACAAGCATTCTATTATAAAGGCTGTCATGGTTAACTGCAATATTAGTGTATTGTTTTTTCTCAAGACTTGAGTGTCATTTGCAGTAAAGTCTAGGCAACAAATAACATTGGATTGCTTTCGTTTTAGGTGTGAGTTAGGTTCACATTAACCACTTTTTATTTTACACACAGACTGATCATGTAGATCATATTCTTTGTCGTTTAATTAGTTAAAACCTGCATTTCCCCCCCCCTAGCAGGGATTTTCTGCGTGTTTCAGTGGGGGAAAAGTATCACATTTTTGGGCCCTCACAAGTTTGCATCCCTGTTATAAATGAACGTTTTCTTTGCTGTGAGCCTCATCTACCCCTCCTTCTCTTCTCGTCCAAGGTGATGTATTTCTCCTCGGTTTTCCCGTATGTGGTGCTGCTGTGTTTCCTCATCAGAGGGCTGATGCTGGACGGGGCTGCAGAGGGCATCAAGTACATGTTCTACCCTAAGGTACCATCATCATCCACCCAGCACACTGCTTGTATGAACGATAGTTATAAGGGAAAATAGAGGGTCTGGAAAGCCAGATAACCTGGCTAATACTAATCCATACAGCGTTCTTAAGAACACACTTATAACAAATCCTGTTAGTTTGTTTAGTAACTGTTCTTCTGATGTGCTCCAAAGGGGTATGTGGTTCAGAATTTCTCAGCTTTTGAAACCATGGCGAATAACAAACTAGATACACTTTGGTCATGTAGTGAATGTGGACACCTGCTCATTGAACATCTCATTCCAGAAATCATGGACATTAATATGAGACTTTCCATTAGACGTTGGAACATTGCTGTGGTGACTTGCTTCCAGCGGCCGTTTGGAACTCTGTAGCGAGTGTTGCAACCGAGGACAGACGTATTTTACATGCTTCAGTGCTCGGCGGTCCCGTTCTGTGAGCTTGTGTGGCCTACCACTTCGCGTCTGAGCCGGTGTTGCTCCTAGACTTTTCCACTTCATAATGACAGCTCTTACAGTTGACCGGGGCAAAAATCTAGCAGGGTTAACTGACTTTGTTTCTCCACTGACTATCTCCCCCTCGCTCTCTTCACCCCCCCCTCTTTTCTCCCTCCAGCTGGAGATCTGGGGTGAAGTGCAGGTGTGGCGCCAGGCGGCAACGCAGGTTTTCTTTGCCCTGGGCCTGGGCTTTGGCTCGGTCATCGCCTATTCCTCCTACAACCCACGCAGCAACAACTGCCACCGCGACGCCCTCACTGTCTCCACCATCAACTTTCTCACTTCTGTCCTCGCCACGCTGGTGGTGTTCGCCGTGCTGGGCTTCCGCGCCAGGGAAGTCTCAATTCACTGCGTGAAGCAGTGAGTGTGCTTTTTTTGTGTTTTCTTTTTGCTCAGAACTTGGGTGCCTAATAAAATCGCCCACGGGCCACCAGTTGGAGTAATCTGTTAAATGTCATACCTACTCGGCTCTGGGCCGTTGCTAAAATGTACAATGAACTGACTGCTTGTTCTTCACCCTCCCCTCTATCAGTAACTTGGCGAAGCTGTCGGAGCAGTTCTCAGTGGGCCCTCTTGACCGGGACCTGCTGCCCGTGATTAACATCTCTGACCCCAGCTTGGGTCCCCTGGAGGCCTACAGGGACTGGTTCAAGGTTCACGGAGCCAATGTCCCTGGCAACCTCACCGACTGCAGCATGGAGAATGAGATGAACAAAGTATACGGTTGATCTTGCGTTCAAGCCTGCCTCTTCTTTTACTGCATCTCACTCTCTATATTCTTTGAGTTACAGCTTTGCCCTCTTTATTTGGAAACCAAACTAACCTGCCTGTTTGTTGCTCCTCCCACTCATTATGAATTAACCAATTACATTTTAGTAGGTTTATTGCTAAAATGTGTATATAAAATGTAAAGAAAGTTTGGATCTGTTGAGATGCTATGTCACGATAAATGACAGCATCATTCCTCTCTCGCAGGGTATGGAGGGCACAGGGCTGGCGTTCATAGCCTTCACAGAGGCCATGACTCAGTTCCCGGGCAGTCCCTTCTGGTCAGCCTTGTTCTTCCTCATGCTGCTCAACCTGGGTCTTAGCACTATGTTCGGCACCATGGAGGGCATCCTCACACCCCTCACCGACAACTTCAAAGTGCTGAAGCGCCACAAGACCATACTCACAGGTAAAGAGTGTCTCGTGACCCAGTCAGGCAGCCTAGTTTCTGACCTCAAGTTTGAATATTTTTTATCTACCAATTTTCCTTGACGAGAAAATTGATAGATTCCCGTTCAAAACAGAACTGCAATTTAAAAATAATAATTCCAGCGCAAAAAATCTGACATGACTATACCACTGTAAATCGAGAAATATACACAATAATCTAACTGTTTGATGTACAGTACATTGAGAAAGTTTTCAGACCCCTTGACTTTTTCCATATTTTGTTAAATGACAGCCTTAAACTAAAGTGGATTTTAATTTTTTTTTTTTTTTTACAAAAACAGGTGTTTAGAAATTGAGAAGTATTCAGACCCTATACTCAGTACTTTGTTGAAGCACCTTAGGTGCTGCACAAGCAGTGTGCAGATCTGTTTTGGTACCCTTCCCCAGATCTGTGCCTCGACATAACCGTGTCTCGGGGGATTATGGACAATTCCGTCTACTTCATGGCTTGGTTTTTGCTTTGACTTGCACTGTCAGCTGTGGGACCTTTTATATAGAAAGGTGTGTGCCTTTCCAAATTATGTCCAATCAATTTAATTTATGCCAGGTTGATCATCCTTGATGTTTCTATGGAAACAGGATGTACCTGAGCTCAATTTCGAGTCTCATAGCAAAGGGTCTGAATACTTATGTAAATAAGGTATTTCTGTTTGCTTTTTGTGTGTGTAGAAAAAAATATTTAAATAAGGCTGTAACGTAACAAAATGTGAAAAAACAGAAGGAATGCGCTGTATTTGTTGCTATTTAATCCAAGTCACCACCATATTTCGTTGATGTAGCCTTGACAGTTTTTACAAGAACATGTATCAAACTACCTTGTTAATTGTTTACAAACAAAGTATTGAATGTGCTATAAAGTTAAACAGAAATATAAACGCAACATGTAAAGTGTTCGTCCCATGTTTCATGAGCTGAAATAAGATCCCAGAAATGTTCCATTCTCACAAAAGCTAATTTCTAAGAAATGTTGTGCAAAAAATGTGTTTACCTTCCTGTTACTGAGCATTTCTCCTTTGCCAAGATAATCCACCGGACAGGTGTGGCATATCAAGAAGCTGATTAAACGGCATGATCATTACACAGGTGCACCTTGTGCCGGGGACACAAGGCCACTCTAAAATGTGCAGTTTTATCACAACCCAATGCCACAGATGTCTCAAGTTTTGAAGGAGGGTGCATCTTATCCTTAGAGGCTTTAAGTGTTCTTAAATCATGATTTTGAACATTTAAAGAAACTGGGAAACATCCATGGCAGGCTACATGAGTGATGGGAAGCACTGTTAAGTTGTTTTAAGTATCCCTATATTTCTATTATTACGGGGCTATCACTCTGTTATTAGTGCGCCTGCGCAGCAGTCTCGTTGTTGATGAACCTGGCCTGAGTGCAATGGCAACCATGTAGTGTGCTAATACAGTTTAGTAAAAGTTGTTCAATTGGAAACTTGTCATTGAGTTAACAACCACCAATCAGCCTACACCACTGTGCACATGTGTTACGAATCCCTTTGGCCCTGCAGTCTAGGGGGGGTGGATACGAGACCCGTAACATAACTCATGCAAATTATAACAGTGAAAAGGAACAGTGAGAACTAATAACCACAGACAACTTAAATCTACTGTCAAACCCTCATAGTTTATTGTTCAAACACACAGTGGGGGGGAAAGGGGCTGAGCTGGACCCAAGGAAAGAAACAATAAATATCCAAAAACACCCCTAAACTAGACTTGCTTGCTTCAATACAGCTAACTAACTAATAAAATAAAGCGGGTGGTCCGCCCAGTTCTAACTAGTGTTCTTAGACAAAGTATTCCTACGGGTAATGTATGCCCATGGGCGAATTGGCTTGGTACCCCTTTTTCCCACCATCAAACACCATAACAAAACATACTCGCATAATACCGAACAAATGTGACATGTAGGAGATAAAAAAAGAGACCTCAATCCAGAGAGAGATTGAGTGACAGAGCGATTGAGCTATTGAGAAAACAACTGACTGGCTTTTTAAACCAGGGGAAAGGGGATGTGATTGGGTAAGGGAAAAGGAGCAGGTGTGTCTTCAGATTGGTGACTGATTGGCGGCACCTGTGAATAGGGCTACCTATATCCGTAACACGCCTGTCGTTACTATGACAACTAGTGTAGCCATGTCAGCAAATGACTGCTGTCTGAACAAACACATCCGATTTGGTAACTTGTAATTGGTGTTTAGGCTGTCAGTATTTCAAAAGGGATTTGAAAAACAGTCGAAGTTCGGTAGCCCGAAGTCTACGCCCCTTGGTCGGTGATTACTTACTACTCCCAGTAGGAGTGGGACTTATGGACGGGATTCTTCAATTAAGTGTTTTGTAATTTAATGAGGACTAGTTTTCATGCAACATTTTTTCACTTGAGAAATACTGCACCAAACATCTTAGATGTAAATTTGCCTGACTAAGGCCTGCTTGGTAAAAACATCAATGAATTACAGATTTCTTGATTTGTCTATTTTGAGGAAGTGTATCCTGGCTAAGTTGTTGATATGGTGTCTCAAGAAGGACAAACATTGCCACTTTTTTTTCTTGTTCAAGCAAAGGTCTTTTCAGAGAGTATGCGAGGCACAGACGTTCGCTTTGTCTAGGAGCAAACCAAATTTTAATATGCGGTTACGTTTTATAAGATGGCATCATAATGGGGCCTGACTGTTAGTCCTGACTGCTCTTTAGTAAATATGCCAAGTATATCTGTGTGGGATCTGTAATGTTCTCTCTCTATCCCCCAGTGTGTAGCTGCATCATCGGCTTCCTGATTGGCATGCTGTTCACGCAGCGCTGTGGGAACTACTTTGTGATGATGTTTGACGACTACTCCGCCACCCTGCCCCTCATCATCGTGGTGGTGTTTGAGTGTTTCAGTGTGTCCTGGGTGTACGGCGCTGACCGGTAAGAACCTATTAGCTACAGTGACTGCATGAACCGCATGGCACACTTCAGAAATTAGATGAGACCATTTATTTCACGAAAGCGGAATATTCATTAAAGACATCCTCCGGTACTTTGGCGACAAGTAAGTATTTTTTGGAAACCTCCCCTTTGTA
Source organism: Oncorhynchus nerka (assembly GCF_034236695.1). Classification (NCBI taxonomy): domain Eukaryota; kingdom Metazoa; phylum Chordata; class Actinopteri; order Salmoniformes; family Salmonidae; genus Oncorhynchus; species Oncorhynchus nerka. Next base: position 24,210,774 of record NC_088418.1, read on the forward strand.
GTGATGTGTCAATGTGTAGTTCATACATGCATAATCTATGAGCAGATTACCTAAATTAGCCACGAAGTCCCTAGTTTTAAAGCAATTGTTTTTTGGAAGATGTGCGGTGACACTTTCCCTACATTTACCCCCACATGGACCAGCCCCCTAGCAATGTGAGTTTCAGCCAATGAACTTCAGCCCCTTGCCATTTGAGTGACAGCTAGCAAGACACACACAGTAGAGCCAGAGAGAGAGCTATGACGTGGTGCACATATTTGCAATTTTCAGGGACCACTTTTGGCTCGCGGGTGCTACTTTCAGAACTACTGGCTAAAAATTGTACAAAGGTACCGGCGAATATCTTTAATGAAGAAATGTAATCAGACTTGAATTATTCAAGGTAGAACGAAAGTGGCTCAAAAATTGATCCTTCAGGTTGACTCGCTGTGTCTGTCTTTCCCCTGGTCTCTCACTGATCATTGCCTTGTATATCTGAATGATCAGGTTCCTTGATGACATAGAGAAGATGCTCCACTGGCGCCCTCCTGTGGTCTATAAGTACCTGTGGAAGTATGTGTGTCTGCTGGCCATGCTGGGACTGCTGGGAGCCAGCCTGCTAAAGATGTGCTTCAAACGGCCCACCTACACTGCCTGGAACAGAGAAAAGGTTAGGCAACACTAGGCTGCTCATTGTCCCCTCACTTTGGACCGTATTATATTTAACCAATAAGGCCAGAGGGTGTGGTATATGGCCAATATACCACGGCTAAGGGCTGTCCTTATGCTTGATGCAACACGGAGTGCCTGGACACAGCCTTAGCCATGGTATATTGGCCGTGTAATCACAAACCCCTGAGGTGCCTTGTTGATATTATAAACTGGTTACAAACGTAATTAGAGAAGTTAAAATAAATATTTTGTCGTACCTGTTGTGTACGGTCTGATATACCACTGCTGTCAACCAATCAGCATTCAAGGCTCGAACCACCCAGTTTATAATTGTATTTAATGATCTCGGTCTCTCCCTCAGGCCTCCGAGGAGACTCTGGACTACCCTGACTGGGCCCTGGGTGTCTTGGCTGTTTTGATCATATTCGCCACGTTGCCTGTTCCCCTGGGCTACATCCATTCCACCCTGAGGAACAGAGCTAGACGCAACTCCATAGGAAGTGGCCTGGGAACCGACATGGGGGGCGTATACACTAAGTGCAGCACTGTGGAGTGTGACACCCCCGTAGCCGCCCTATTGGACGAACACCTGGAAAGGAATAGAATACCTATTGATTCTCCCTCGCCATTGGCCGAGGAGAACCTCCGGCTCCTCCCACAGAGGGAAGGGGCAGAAGATGTAGAGGATTCAACTAGCGTGTAAGGGGGAGGAAACAAGGAGAAAACAGACTAAAATAGGGAAATATGAGCTGCTTGATGTCAGATGTTACATCATGGTACCACAAAAGAATGTATACTGACGTATACATTGAAAAATATATTTTAAAGATAAAATTACTAGTTTTAAAAGATCCTCTGCTTTCAGATGTTTTCTTTATTTTAAATCATATGAATGCAGCCATGTTGGGTTACATTTCATTTTTTTATGCTATATTCCAGAGAGGTGAAAAACGTATTTGTCAGTAACATCCCTACGGCTCAAACTGTTGTTCATAAGTGAGGATATATGTGTTGCCTCAAAAAACACCTAAGGTGTTTTTCCACACCACTTTACTTGGTTGCTTACAGATAAGGCTCATGATATGGGGCGGTAGAGAACTCTTAAGGACTGGAATATTCCCTCCCACCACAGGTTGGGTGGAAAAGTATAGTTCCACTGTACGATTGTGTTTCAAAGACCTGTAACATGTCCTGCAAATATGTGTTGAGGTAACTTGGTGAATGCAGATGCAAAATGGGTGACAAAATATTTTCCTGTTTGCCTTCAGTAATAATTCCCATACAGAATAGAAGTCATCCACTCAATTAAAAAATGGCAATTGTTTTTTTTAGCCTAAATATTAACGATCCTTGCCAAATTGTATATTGTGCCAGTTTGTTGGTAATACGTCATTTTTCCTGCTTTTCACTTTGAAACAATCAATGGAACTATACTTTTCTGCCCAACCTGTGGTGGAAGGGAATATTCCAGTCCAAGAGTTCTTTACCACACCATATCATGAGCCTTATCTGTAACCAAGTATGGGATGTTAAACATAACAGTGGTGTGGAAAAACACAATAGGTGGGTTGCAGGTTTGAACGTTTTGGCAACACATCTCACTTATAAACAACAGTTTGAGCCTTGGGGATTTTGACAAAGCACAGTTGGTAGTAAGGTGCCAGTATCAGTGTATCAATTTGATCAGTATAGGAGCACGAGCACCTGTTTGTGAAGCTGGAAAATTCATCTCCGCACACTCAGGATCAATACACAATTTCTTTAGGCTGCGCTTTAGGTCGTCAGACATTCATCAGAGCATGAATGGTTTCAATTGAGCTTCCTTTTACTTGAGCCTATTGGTTTTGATTCAGTTTAATGTAAGTGAAATGTTTCGAAGTGGCTCCGTATCCTACTGTATTTTGTCTGTTGATGAGGATATGAGCCATGAACTTGACATAGTGAGGTCCAATAGTATTTGGACAGTGACAATTTTGTTGTTTTATACATGGTGAATAATGTATTGTGTCATTTGAGTCACATATGCAAATTAGAATGTTTCTGAACACTTCCACATGAATCAGTCCCTCTAGGATTTAGTGGGTCTCTGAAATGCTACTGTCCAAATATTTTGAACCTCGCTGTACATTCCACTTTACTTTTGGATGGAATTTGATGTTAAGTATTTTTTAAGATACACTTTCTCAAAGTACTATTTATACAAATGTGTAATATAATGCAAGTACTACTTTTAATGTTTCTGCCATATATATATTTTTTAAGTTATCCTTAGTGTACGTGTTTTTTAAATGAAAAAGAAAAGCATCAGGCTAGAATTATGGTAGACTTTTCTGACTTGTGCTTGTATTTGAAATGTTTGTTGCCTCAAAGCACAGGTGTCAAACTCATTCCACAGAGGGCCGAGTGTTTGCGGGTTTTTTTGCTCCTTCCTTGTATTTGATTAATGAATTAAGGAACTCCCCACACCTAGTTGTGTAGGGCTTAATTGAAAGGAACAACCAAAAACCTACAGACACTACACCCTCCCAGGTTGATTTGACACCCCTGCCTTAGTGTCTATCTGCAGTTGCCACAAATGTTGGGATTTAATAAATTAATGAGTTGGGTTCTAACTTGAAATATACTTATTCCTGTTACCACATTAGAACATATTGATTATAATACATTTATATGTAGGGGGTGAATAGAGAGACAAGGGGAAGTACAGGAAGTTTGTTCAAACATGTTATTGCTGAATATTAATAAGGAAGGAGGAAAAGAGCAACAGTTCAGTTTCAGTTCCTGATTAAGGCAGGCCAGTTCCTGTGAAACAAGGACCAGGAGGGATGTGGAACTCAACTCGAGGTAAGGTCAACAATTGAAGATAGAAGCACATGTCTATGGAGGTTCTACATTTAGGCAGGACCATGACAATACCAGTAAGAGAAATAGTCTGTTCCTTACCAGTAACAGATTGCTGCTTAGAGGGGTTCCCAAACTTTTTTTGCCCAGGACCCCATTTTCATATCTGTAAATTCTCATGACCCCAATCATGTGTAGATATTGTAATTAACAGACCATGTTAACTTTTTTATTTGGTGCTATGGCAATCAATTGAGACACATTCTAACGGTAGGCTATTTCACCATCGCACATACTTTTAATGTGGGGTTATGACAATCAATTGCAGTCTAACATGTTCTTTATCTCACCCCCACTAATGAGGTGGGTGTGCTTGATGCATGTCGCGTCAGGGGGCGTGGCCGACAGTGCACACCTTATCTCTGCTGTCACATCCAACCTACATTTAAATGTCGCTTTAATGCAGTCGAGAGCACTGAAGCCAGCTTCACAACGATATGATATGCGACGGGTACCATGAGTTTTATGGTGCTTTTAAGACAACTGGGAACTCTGAAAAATACGAGGTCAAATCATGACGTCAGTGATCCCCAGTTTGGGAAGTCAAGTTGGTTGAACGTTCAAAAGTTTTTTTCCCAGTCGACCCTGGCAAGATGCCGCCCGGGCGGCTGTCCATGTCGCCCGTACCGAAATCCGCTACTCATTTGTATTAGTCTATAAATACGTTTATTTTTCAAAATTCGTAATTTCTCTCATGTCTTATTCGACTAGTATTTTTGAAAGTGTAAGGATAATTCATTCATAGTTGTTCTGAAATGTTTATTGCTTGCCAACATTATACTCCCTCTGTTAATAACACACATACATTAATGATTAATTTCGGTTGCCTATCCTGACGTGAAGTTTGTTCTATAGAAAGTATGACTCTAGCCACAAAATTAGAAACGGGGGGGATTCTGGCACTGGGGAGATTTGACAACACCGGCATGTCAATTTAGCCAGGATCAAATGGATTGATAAGTATATCCCAAAGTGCTCTTCCCAATGTTGTAGGTGAGCAGTCCCACACAAGGGATGACATTTACTTATGCTGTTTTCTGTTAGAAACATGCACAGCGGATGGAAGTGGGCATGGTTCGCTTTTGAAAGACTTCAATAATAATTATTTCCTCTGAATACACTGAATAATGTTTTTGTATTTACCGTGCATGCTTGCGTTCAGTTTCCCAGTCTGTTACATAGGCAAGGTTACATTTTATTTTCATTACATAGAAAATCAACCAAGTCATTTGTTTTACATCCATTGTGAATGACAACAGTTCCTCTCTCAATGCGGAAGTCTTTCCAGCACTCCCCCTCGATAACAACTAAGCCTCAGTGTGAAATAGAACATTGGCATGCTCTGATCCCATATCTCCACATAGTTTTGCGAACAGGCGTGCGTGCAGTGGATGTGGTTTGATGCACAGTATAAAGTTTACAATCAGCGTTGGAGAGTAACAGATTACATGTCATCCGTTACATGTAAGGGGTTATAAAAATGGTAACTAAACCGTTACATTACCAGCAAAAGTAGTGTAATCAGATTAGATACTTTTGAAAAACTAGATTACTTCGAGGATTACTTTTAAATTCATAAACGATGTTTGCGGGAAAAAAAATGTGACACTTGTTTTCTCAATGACATTCAAATCAGCATTGAAAAAGGTGCAAGTTTACGTTTGTTCCATCCAGGCTGTATCACATCCGGCCGTGATTGGGAGTCCCATAGGGCGGCGCACAATTGGCCCAGCGTCGTCCGGGTTTGGCTGGGGTAGGCCATCATTGTAAAATAAGAATGTGTTCTTAACTGACTTGCCTAGTTAAATAAAAAGTCTGACCACAAATCAGAGACCACTATGATGGCACACAAAATGGGTTTGATGGATCGCGGGATAAGAGTGGGAATAGGCTTTTGTAGGCTACAGCCCAGCCTATTGAATAAAAGTGGGGCTTTTATTACTCAATCTAATTCATGCTGATAAAAAAAAAATCCACTCAAACTTGATAGACTTAAGGTTGCTACATCCATTTTTGGACTTATATATACACACACACACACACACACACACACACACACACACACACACACATACAGTACCAGTCAAAAGTTTGGACACCTACTCATTCAAGGATTTTTATTTTTACTATTTTCTACATTGTAGAATAATAGTGAAGACATCAAAACTATGAAATAACACATATGGAATCATGTAGTAACCAAAGAAAAGTTAAACAAATCAAAATATATTTTATATTTGAGGTTCTTCAAAGTAGCCACCCTTTGCCTTGACAGCTTTGCACTCTTGGCATTCTCTCAACCAGCTTCACCTGATTGGCTCAAACATATTAAGAAGGAAAGAAATTCAACAAATTAACAAGGTACACACGTGAATTGAAATGCATTCCAAGTGACTACCTCATGAAGCTGGTTGAGAGAATGCCAAGAGTGTGCAAAGCAAAGGGTGGCTACTTTGAATAATCTGAAATCTAAAATATATTTTGATTTGTTTAACACTTTTATTTCATAGTTTTGATGTCTTCACCATTGTAGAAAATAGTAAAAGAAAAACGTAGGTGTCCAAATTTGAGATGGTACTATATATCTCCATTGATTCTTGAATAATATAACTTGTAAAATGCCTCATGAGCTTAATTCAACTGTCACACTCCACATGAGAACCCAAAATAGAAGCCTGTTTTTCTCCAATGTTTGTAAACATTGTAGAATAAACAAACACTGTGTAGCCTCATAACATGGTTAAAACAATCATTTTGATATCATGGATGGTCAGTCCTTACATCCATAGCCCTGTCTATTAATCTGAGAGCATTTAATTTTCAACTCGAATCAATGAGCCTTAGTTTTGGTGTTATGCTCAGGTAAAACAATTTGGGTAATCTATACATCCATATTGCCAAGTCTTATTCTTGAAGATCAAGGGGTATAACATTTATTGGAATGAATGGAATTCTGATACTTTGGTTATTAATGTAAAGTTGTAATTTAATCATAGATTTATTATATGTAGTAGAAAGCGATGGTTTAGAAGAAGCCTACATCCATATATGGCCAGCTATGTAATATGTAACATTGATTTATCCTGAAACAGACGTCATTCAATTGCTAACATACATTCGTCTTCTAATGCCTCTTAAGGAGAATGTAATCAGTTTATGTTACTGAGTGTGGGTAATCCAAGTTACGTTGCTGATTACAATTTGACAGGTAACTAGTAACTAACAGGATTACATTTAGAAAGTAACCTACCCAACCATGTTTACAATCGAAGTTACCTGCTGCAGTATATCTCAGAGTTCTGTGCTTAGCTCTTTTGCCGCCAGTTGTTCTCATGTGTCATACAATACATCCATATGGCAGAGAGAAACACATTCATAACAAGAATGCAGAGGCCTGCCTACCCACCATTGATGGAGCCCTATCTGTGCAAAAGTCCACCATTTGATCCTGTGGAATCTGTTTTTCGTCAATATCGCCATGAAGAACACTGAATATCCCCTGTGCCGTTTCATGCCCTGGAATCGTGAGACGGAACAATATGTCCTTGTGAATAGCATACCCCAACATGTACAGTGCCGTGAAAAAGTATTTGCTCTGTTCAGATTTGTTCTACTTTTGCATATTTTTGATATTGACTGTTATCAGATCTTCAAGTATTGCCACCCGAGGTGTGTACGGGTGGGAAAGACCAGCTTTTGGACCCACCCGGTGTCTAAACCACTCATTATAAGGTGTGGCATCTCGCGACATAGACTTAATTGACTGCAGCTGCACATCTTGTACAGCTGGCTGCAATTAGGACGGAAAATCATGGAGAGGTAGTGGCATTCAGAGGGGGAGAGAGAGAGAGAGCCGCGATGAGGACACGCCGAACCTGTGTCACAAACATTGCACCAGTAAGCACCCAATGCCGAAGGTTTGAGTCTCTCTCTGCCCTGGGGTAAAATATTATCTTCCCCAGTGATTTAAGTTTACATTCAGTTACTGCCATAAAGGGCCAGTTGTTGATTTTGAGTATTTGCCTTGTTTTGTGAGAACATGGGACATGAAGATTCCCCAAGCTACCTGTGATCCAATTTTGAGTTAATAAATCCCCTTTGAGTGCTGAACTGCCTTGTCTGCCTCTTGGTTTTGTACTGCTACACATGACACACTCCTCCACCTACAGTGTCGTTACACAACCAAAACCTAATATTAGGTCAAGTGAGCCTGAGTTTACAAATTTCAAACAAAAGTATACTTATTTTATTAAAATTTATGCAACACACAATTCCCCTGTGTGAAAAAGTAATTACCCCCTTACACTCAATAAGTGGTTGCGCCACCTTTAGCTGCAATGACTGCAACTAAATGCTTCTTGTAGTTGTTGATTAGTCTCTCACATCGTTGTGGAGGCATTTTGGCCCACTTGCATGCAGAATGGCTTTAACTCTGTGACATTTGTGTGTTTTCAAGCATGACATTATGGGACACATCTCGTACAAAATTTGACTCAAGTTTGCCAAAAAGCACCTGGAAGATCATCAAGACTCTTTGGAAGAATGTTCTAAGGACATATTAGTTAAAAGTATAAATTTTTGGATGCCATGGGTCCCATTATGCCTGTCAAATACCAAACACTGCATTTCACAGTAAGAACCTCATACCAATGTTCAAGCATGGTGGTGGTAGTGTGATGCTTTGGGGATGCTTTGTTGCCTCAGGACGACATGCTTGAGGAGATTCGGGATCTTAAAAGTAAAGTATGCGATATCAGAAATTGTGTACTAGAATTATTGACAACCTAAAATATTGTCATAATTATAAATACAGTTTATACAAGTTGTATACACATTTTCTGTATAGCCTCTAAAATACAGTACCTTCAGAAAGTATTCACACCCCGGAGTTTTCCACATTTTGTTGCATTACAAAGTAGGATCAAAATGTATTAAATAAACTTTTTTCTTTCATCGATCTACACAAAATAGTCATGTCAAAGTGGAAGAAAACTAACATTTGTAAAACATTTATCTGAAATAAAACACTCATGTATCTTGATTAGATATTTATTCAAGCCCGAGCCAATACATGATAGAATCACCTTTGGCAGCGATTACAGCTGTAAGTCTTTCTGGGTAAGTCTCTAAGAGCTTTCTACAACTGGATTGTGCAATATTTGGCATTATTCTTTTCAAAATTCTTCAAGCTCTGTCAAATTGTTTTTTGAACATTGCTAGACAACCATTTCTAGGTCTTGCCATAGATCTTCAAGCAGATTTAAGTCAAAACTGTAACTCGGACACTCAGGAACATTCACTGTCTTTTTTGTTAAGCAACTCCACTGTAAATTTGGCCTTGTGTTTTAGGTTATTGCAGTGGGTGGGTAAAATCCCTAAGGAAGCCAATGTAACGGATGTGAAACGGCTAGCTTAGTTAGCAGTGCACGCTAAATAGCGTTTCAATCGGTTACGTCACTTGCTCTGAGACCTTGAAGTAGTAGTCCCCCTGCTCTGCAAGGGCCGCGGCGGTAACGATGCTTCGTGGGTGACTGTTGTTGATGTGTGCAGAGTCCCTGGTTCGGGTATGGGCGAGGGGACGGTTTAAAGTTATACTGTTACATTGATGCTGTTGACCCGGATCACTGGTTGCTGCGGAAAAAGGTCAAAAGGGGGGTGAGTGTAACGGATGTGAAACGGCTAGCTTAGTTAGCGGTGCGCGCTAAATAGCTTTTCAATCGGTTACGTCACTTGCTCTGAGACCTTGAAGTAGTAGTTCCCCTTGCAGAGGCTTTTGTGGAGCGGTGGGTGACTGTTGTTGATGTGTGCAGAGTCCCTGGTTCGCGCCCGGGTATGGGCGAGGTGACGGTTTAAAGTTATACTGTTACACCAAGCCAGAAAAAAAAACCTGTGTGTTATGATAATTGCGTTGTTTGCTCCATAACCTGTTCATCTACCTTGCCACCGTGCTATATAGGCTTAAGTCCGAGACAATAAGAAGACAGTGGCAGAATAAATTCAACCATACCTTTGTTTCATCACAAAACCGGAGAGCAACATCTGTCCAGTGGAGTCCACAAAGGATATTGCATGTAACAAACAGTTACATGGTCAATCAAGTTAATGTTTCCAACATTTTCAGACTCCTCTTAACTATTGATTTAGAACACTGGAGTTACCGCATGTCGCAAAGAAAAACAGGAGCTGCCTCCGCTATTTCACCACCATTTCAACATCATCAAATCACCTATGTTTAGTCTAATACAGTGACTAAAAGATTCCCACAACAATTTAGTCCAATCAATGTAAGCTAAATATCACGTGGCTGTCCATGGGGGTACTGATTTCTGTGTGTGTTTTCTACTTGTTGACTCACCCTACTTGTAGAGAAACGCCAATGCCATCCTGCCCGCTTTCATTTTGGCGAAACGGTCTCTGACTCTTGTCATATCACGCTTTTATTTTTTGTTGTCCTAGGTTATCTGGCTAAAATGCTTGCTCGCTAGCCTAACTTCCTTTTATGGCCAACGATTAGCCTACTACATCAAGCTACATTGAACTTCCATCCTTTCAGGCAAGGGACACAATATATTAATTAATGGTAGGATCACATCTTTCTGGGGCCTGTGTGGACGGAACAGTAATTGACAGGATTCCTTGCCTCTGCTGTAAAGTCCCAAAAAACATTCAGCCGCATTCACAACAATGCCTATTTTCTCTGATTTCGTTGTTAGCGCTGTGCAGTTTATAACCAATGCAATAAACGATACAAAGTCCACCTTTTTAACATGCAACATTTCAGGATCCTGTTGGTGATAACTACTATGGTTTCTTAAACATTACTTCCTTATTCTTACTGTCTCCAGATAGGAGACATGCTGGACATGTCTCCTTCACCCTAACAGGGCACTTCCTGAATTTGGGTGCATGCTCGCCACCACAATTGCAGCATGTCGCTCCAACTAGCATACGATATTCCAGTCTACATACACTTGACACCTTTATTTAACTAGGCAAGTCAGCTAAGAACAAAATCTTATTTTCAATGACAGCCTAGGAACAGTGGGTTAACTGCCTTGTTCAGGGACTGAATGACACATGTTGACCTTATCAGGGATTCAATCGTGCAACCTTTCGGTTATTAGTCCGCCCCAAGTCCAAATAGTTAACATTTATCACACTGCAAAGGGTTGGGCACGAAGGCTCCTACAGAATATCTCACATAACCCAAATATGCATGTGACGCTGCACGGAGAAAATAACAAAATAATGGATGGAGTCGGTTTCCTCACTCCATACACCATACTGGTCAGTCGGCATTCACCATAGGCGCCCTGCTTCGCAGATCCACACACGACACCTTCTAATATCTTTATCGGGTGCAAAGAACTCTACTTCAGCTCCTCGGACACACAAAAATAAACATATTTCTTGTTATCGAGACTTCAAACGGATCTCCCAGTTATCTCGATCGATCTAAAATCCTCACTCTAAGAGTCAGAACTAGGCTTGGATTTACTAGACTCCACAACCACTTTACTTCTCTTGTTTCCCTTTTTTGTTTGCCACTGTAATCCATTCCTTCTCATCTCCATTCGACGCGCCATCAATTTGAAACAAAACATCCGCCTCCACCATCTTCCCAAACCCCCCTCCTTGATAGCTCAGTGCTCGAGGGATCACTAAAGACCCGGGTTCGATCCTGGGCTGTAACACAACCAGCCGTGATCGGGAGTCCCATAGGGCGGCGCACAATATTGGCCTAGCGTTGTCCGGGTTAGGGGAGGGTTTTGTCAGGGTAGGCCGTCATTGTAAAATAGGAATTTGTTCTTAATTGACTTGTCTAGTAAAATAAAATGTAACAAATCGCCACTGCCACAAAGTCAAAATTTCCGCCTAGTCCACCAATCAGATGAGGGAGTGTGATGACACGTATGCCGGCTCAGAAGGCCCGCCTACCCGACCAATTAGATGAGGGAGTGTGATGACGCGAAATTCCGGTTCGCGGGAAACGCCTCGTTTTCGAAATGGCATATGGAGTCCAAGTTTGAGGGCCAAATAACAAAATACGTTCGGGAAAAATAATTGGCAACGTTACAAAAATTCACAAAAGGTTTCCATCCAATTGGTGACAGATTTTTATGTGAATATTCTAAAATCAGCATTCAAAAAAACTATTGCGTATTTTCCAAGCATAGAGGTTTCCACTTGTTCCACTTGTTGCAGATAAAAGACAGCGTGATGACGTAATGCATATAAAAAACAATTACCCCCAAAAATCAACAAACAATTTAAGTGGGTTTCCATCGCATTTTCAACTCTACGGATAGTTTTCTCACCAAAAGAAATTGGTGTTATATAGCGAGTGTGCTCCAGTCAACAGCGCTATCTGCTTGCGGTTGGCTAGAGCGCATGTAGGCCTATAGTCTGATGAGATGATGTTGACTCGAGCAGTAGTATAAACGACATTATGAGATTATTTGTATTTGTCAAACGGCAGCCAAGCATCGATTATCATGTCACCAGAATAAAACCTCGATATTTATTGGGAAGGTGCATCAAACTAATCACCTTCCACTTTCACCACCCTGTGATGTTCATCATCATTTATTTAATCTTTCCCGATGAGTCGTAGTGGGAGGACCACACAACATGTCATCACGTGACTCCAATTTTACTTCGATATGATGGTTGTTAGGCTATATCAATATTTGCACATAAAAGCGTTCCCACCGAAATGTTTTGCATAATTAATTTTACCTACACAAAAAGATCCAATCTTGTCTAGCGTCTGTTTTGTCTCATTTGGAAAGTTTACCGGAAAATGTTCTGTTTCCATCAGGCCTGTCATGAAATGTTTTATCCGACATGTACTTTACTCGAATAAAAAGTTGGATGGAAACCTGGTTAGTGAGAAAGGACAAACGTTTTGGGCTAAAGAGTGAGTCGTCTTTTCTTTTTGAGATAACTCTTAGCTAACTGTTGCTACTCTCATCTAAAATGAGCTAGCTATTTAGCATAAGGGGTCCCATTCCAACCACACATTAGTTATTCTATTTCATAGAGCAACGTTGTTAGTTTCTCTACAAGCCTTTCATTCTACACTCTTAGAAAAAAGGGTTCCTAAAGGGTTCTTCAGCTGTCCCGAAGAGAAGGAGAACCCATTTTAGTTCCAGGTAGAACCCTTTTTGGTTCCAGTCAGAACTCTTTTGGTTTCCCTGTATAACCCTCTGGGGAAAGGGTTCTACAGGGAACCAAAAAGGGTTCTCCTATGGGGCCAGTTGAAGAACCCTTTTAGGTTCTAGATTTTTCTAAGAGTATAATAGTAATATATTCTTGACCTTCAATAGATGAACAGTCTTTGGCAGAAAAAAAATCAGTTGGGAGAGTAAAAGTCTCCCATTTAATGGTGTTCAGTTTCAAGTTGTGGGCACAAAGACTTATGAATGAGTGCCATTGTATGTGTAATGTGTATATCAAACTGTATTCCTATCATGTAATACTGTGTATAAAAGTACCATGTATGAATAATGTATATTTAACAAAATATCTATTCAAAATATCTATTGTAAAACAGTTACTTTTGTCCCCCGAAGAGGGGGCTGGATGGGCCAATAAAATAGAGTATGGAAGTGGGGTTTGGGTGATGAGTTTCCACTTACACTATAAAGATCTTTGGGTGTCTAGAAAAGTGCCATGTGGGTCCAATCAATTATTAATGCTTTGCCATCTTCCATAGCTTGACGACCATGCCTTGTACAGAGATGGAAACTGGTATAAAATACCAAAAAGATGGACTGCAAGGCTATGTTAAGTTAAATAAACTACTATAGTAGGTGCCTAGGTACCAAATAAAGTTAGAGGGTTTGAGTTTTCATCAGCCAATTTCAAAATGGCAATTTCTGTGAAACTTTGAACATTTTACTTGGCATAAAAATGTTCAGCAAGTTGATACTGTAAGATAAAAAAAAGAGAGACTGTCAATGAATACAGCAAAGGGCTGCTGTTTTTATGAGTGAGTTCATGTTTAAGTTCTTACTCAGCACTGTCAACACTTTGTATTCAAATTGTATAAGCCATAAAATGCACGTTCTTCCTATTTCCACAGCTACAACAAGCACTGCAGCAGTAATGAATGAGTAGGAAAGTGTATCTATAGCAGTGGCGGTCAGTGCCATTTAAGATGAGGGAGGATGATTTTCTTTTTTATGAGCATGGCCTTATTTCTATTACGAACATATTGGATCACTGTCATTCATATTCCATTCACCCAGTTCAATGTAACAGCGATAGGTTTAGGCTACTACACGATACTCTACTTTTCCCTATAGCCCTCATGCATTTGCTACAACGAACGTAGGTGCACCCAGGTCGAGAGACAAATTTGAGGTCACAGACAGTGACATTCAATACCGCGTTGCTTCTGTTTAAGAAAAACATTTCAACAGAATCAGTGGAATGAATACACCCCTGATAACGTGTGAACACAGTTCACTTTCATAGCAGCCACGTTGTATTCTTTGTCGCATCTATGCGCTCTCCTCCTCTCACCTCTTCCCTTCGCTTGTGGATGCACAAGAATGCACAACACATCAGCTGTATGTGACCAGGAGAAATCAACTTTCCAAGCCAAACCGCTACACACAGCCTACATCGTTGTCACCATATTAGCTAAAGTAATGTCATAGTCAGCATAGAAAAAACTAATGTGTTAGTGAACCCGCTAAAATCATGCGGTAATGTTACAGTGTACAGTCAGTTAGCAGTTACACTGGCGGGCCCCGGTGGCAATAAATTAGTAATACCAAACGCTTACCTTGACTCAGAAGAGTTCCAGTGTTGTTGGAAAGTCATAGCCAGCTAGCTAACATAGCATGCCTCTGTTTGGCTACTAGCTAGCTCCATTTGCTATCTAAGAAAGTGAAACTGAAAGTGAAAAAAAAGGACAAAATCTTTCTGTCCCTATTTCTCTCTGGCTTCTCCTTCATTTGGGAGGAAATTAATTTATTCAAAACTGTTCAACCATTGTCTTTCTCTGTCTTTGAGTCTACTCACCACATTTTGTACACTGCAGTGCTAGCTAGCTGTAGCTTATGAATTCAGTGCTAGATTAATTCCCTGATCCTTTGATTGGGTGGACAACATGTCAGTTCATGCTGAAAGAGCTCTGATAGGCTGGAGGGATGTCCTCCGGAAGTTGTCAGTTAAGAACAAATTCTTATTTTCAATGATGGCCTAGGAACAGTGGGTTAACTGCCTGTTCAGGGGCAGAACGACAGATTTGTACCTTGTCAGCTCGGGGATTTGAACTTGCAACCTTCCGGATACTAGTCCAACGCTCTAACCACTAGGCAACGCAATATTAGCCACATTCAATGCAACATACCAAAACAAAACAAACTATGCAAGAGATTTTGTTGTAAGCAGAACACACCGGAGTAGGATTCTATTGGATTGACATGCAATCAGAGCTGCAGTAGGACCTATATGCAAATAGACCATTGCCATATATGGATCTGTGCCAATTACTTTGAACTGGACTGTGTTTACAGCTGAGCGGTTGTGAGTAGATGCACTTGTTTTGAGTTCAAAGCGAGTGCTATATGTAGCCATATGAGGACATTTTGTTCATATCCTTTGCTAGTTAATGAGTTAGCCCAGTTATAGATCATTTGGAGTCAGCAATAGGGGAGTGATTGCTTCCTACAAGAACACCAAACGTGTACATTTCTAGACAACTTTGAAAAGCGAGTCAGGTAAAGAGCTTTTTTTGTCTTAAAGGGGTAGTGTTGTATTTTGAGACAGGCTTGAATAAGCGAAGTAGCCAGTAGGCAGAGGGTAGCATAATTTGTCTGATTCTCTGTACTAATGGTATGGGAATAATAATGCATTTTATTTTGTCAAGTGGTTTCTTGCATCAAACAACACAACATTATCAGTCACCTCCTTGTCTGAAGAACTAGTGGATAAACAGTTCATGTCAAGCCCTGCAAGTTTTTTTCAAGTCACATGGAATCTAGGCCTACATTGAACACCACACATTGGTTGCTACTGTAGACTGAATGATAGAACAGCTATTTCCATGTGAAAATGTTATGGGGATGCATTTTCTCCATTGTTTTTGATTGTAGGTCACTCTGGTAGGCCTACATTATGATCAAATTGCCACAGTAGCCTACATGGCCATCAGCCTCAGGGTTCACAGTAAATGCGTGCTGAAAGTTCAAGTTTGCTCTCAGCAGACCTGAAATTTGCTTAGTGACCCCAAAAATTAGAGGGAACATTGGTGAAGACAAGCAACTATGGGTAAGGGCAAACATCATGATAAGCTTGCAAGCTTCGCTTGAATAAGATTTCCGATTAATACTTTGCTTTTAGAGCGGTTGGATTTATTATAGCAAAAAAAAATACCAAATCATTGATGGATCACTAGATAAAAGAAATGCATGTGTCTCGTATACCCCTGCAAACGGGTCAGCATACGTGTCATCATACTCCCTCATTTGATAGGTCGAGTAGGCGGGCTTTCTGACTTTGTGGCTGTCGTAACTAGTGACGACAAAGGTTACTCATGTGTATCCAACTGCGGAAGAGTTTTGAAATCTGACAGACTCCTTTGAATCAGCTTTTGTCGGAGGTTAAAAACATTCACTACTAACTTAATTTGTTTTGGTCACTTTGCACATTTATTTTGGGCAGGGGCGAAACTTTGTTTTTTGTTAGTTTTTTTAGGGGGTAGATCAGCTTTAATATTGCAGATAGATTGTGGCTTCCAATCAATGTAATTGTCTGCATCATTTCCAATCACCCATATATTTTTTTGTAAATATATTTGTAAAATATATTTTCCTTTATTATTAATCCTCTAACCCTACCATCCCTCCACTAATTGGAGTAAACCAATGGATAACAATACTTATAGGCTTCTACTTCCAGCTTATACATACTATACACATTTTACAGACAGTATATTTTACAATAGTTGTGTTTTGTTTGTTTTTAGTATCATCCTTCAGCTCCACTCAACCCCTCCCATCTATCTCTAAACACCATCTAGTTTCTATTTGCCATACATTTTTTCAACTGTGCTGTGATGTTTAACAAAAGTGCTTTCTATTGTCATAGATTTTACATATTGTAAATAAAATAAAAAACATTTTTGCTAAGAGTATTATTATATTGTTGATTTAATGACTATAACCTTTTAAATCACCCAGCAGTGCTATTTGCAGAGGGTGACATAACTTGGCAGGGGTTCTGGGGTCCTCAAATTTGGGGGGGCATCTAAAGCACATTTCCTGAATTTCTACACAATATAATATGACCCATGGCCCTTCTAGCCATCTCTATTTAGAACAACAAAAAGTAAGCAAAAAAGCCCACAGTCAAGCTAGGTAAGAGATTATTAAATATGTTTAAGTGATTGATAAGACTGAACTAGATCCATGATACTTCAATAATCAATAGTGTTGCACCTTTAACCAATAGCCTAACAAATTAACAACTCTGACAAATAAAGTACAAAGACATCTTTTGATTGTCTTTAAGAAATCCTCTATATCAAATTTCAGCCAGACTACCCTGTTAAGTCCGTCATTAGAATGAGACCAAGGTGCAGCGTGGTAGGCGTACATTTTTTCTTTATTCAAAATGACACCGAAAAACTAAATAATAAAACGAACGTAAAGCTATATGCAGTGCAGAAAGCAACTACACACAAACAAGATCCCACAATCTAAGGTGGGAAAAAAGGCTGCCTAAGAATGATCCCCAATCAGAGACAATGATAAACAGCTGCCTCTGATTGGGAACCATACTAGGCCACCAAAGAAATAGAAACATAGATTTGCACACCCAAGTCACACACTGACCTAACCAAATAGAGAATAAACAAGGCTCCCTAAGGAGGGGAGGGGGGCAAAATGCAATTTCAGAATGTGGGGGGGGGACATGTCCCCAGTGAAAGTTGCGCCCCGGCTTTTGGGATCCACCCTTGTAAATGTAATTTGCATAATAACAAGCAAGTGGAGAAGGACTGTTGAAACTGGGGACTTGGAAAAATCAAGGTCAAATCATGACATCAGTGATCTTCAGGTCGGAAAGTCGGAGTTTTAGAAAAAGGTTCAAGATGCCGAGTTGGAATTCCGAGTTGGACGACCATTCAAAAGATTTTTCCCAGTTGAGTTCCCAGTTGTCTTGAACATAAATGACCTGAAGTCAGAGATTTCCGAGGTCTTGAATTCCCAGTCTCATTTCAAGCAAGCACATTTTCATCCAGGTTTGCGCTTCTCGCTGACTCTCCTACATTCTTTGAATTTTTTCAAAAGCAGGCGAGAGAGAATGGAGGAGACAGAACGCTGGGAGTGAGCTAATCTAATTGATAAAATGCCACAATAACGGTTGTTCGAGTGGGCGGGATTTAGCGCAAAGACGCACCTTTCCCAAGGCCACCCATGCGGCTATGGTTGTGCCAAAATTAAACCCCCATGTTTTCGCTCAAACTCTTATTTTTTCTCACAACATAAGCAGTGGGCGGCTTCTGTTATGAAAAAGCAGTGGCCCGGATCTGCAGTTGTTTTTCACAACAGAAGCCGCCTACTGTTTTTGTTGTGAGAGTAAAAATAGAGTTTGAACGAATACATGGGGCTTTGCCCCCACCCATACCCCATACAGAGCCTACCAGTCGATATAATCCAGAATTATCATCAGAAATAACACAATATAATTCAGAGAGGGGCTAAGCCTTGCACACTAGTTGGTCAGACTGGTTCAAATCCTATTAATATCATAATTTCAGAGTGCAATATGTTTACAGTAGGCAAAAAATCATCAACCACGCCTGTTATTACATCCCATACAAGTTAGTGGAGGTAATTACAATTTTCATACATTTTTGATTGTGCTGTAACTAAAACTAGATCTTCTGACTTCCTTTTTCTTCAAGGTCAAAGGTACCCAATCGCATTGTTTAAAAAATAAATAAAACAATTATACTGGGATAGTCCTCGAAATGACCCATAGTAGGGGATATCATTTGTTGAGTGCAATTCGATTTCAATAGTCCTATGATCAATTTCACATGATTTGCAATTTTTCATCAAGAGTATTTTTGACTTAAATTTCCCAGGCACGGTGTTATTTCCTGTCTTGGGTGCTAGGCTGCATCTCCTTTCTCTGGCAGTGTCTTAATTCAGTTAAAGTTTTAATGTCACATGCACAAGTACAGTGAAATGCCTTTCTTGCAAACTCAAAACCCAACAATGCAATAATCAATAACAATCTATTACTAAAAAATAAAACACAAGAAATAAGAATAGGAAATATGAAATACACAATAAAGTAAGTAAGTAAGCATACTATATACAGGAAATATTTCCAATACCATATTTACATGTGGAGGGATACTGGAGTGACGGAGGTAGATATGTATAGAGGTAAGGGGATTAGGCAAAGTGTGCATTAGTACACTTTCTCGCATGGATTTAAACGCCCTCTAGCCAATGCTTACACCATTACTATACTTTTAAATCCATGAGGGAGTGTGCAAGTGCAAAAGCTGAAGAACATACGCACATCCAAGTACTTTCCGCGGGTGCTGGAGTTGTATGCATCTCGTGGACTTTATTGATCACAACGTTTCGACCATTAAGTCTTCATCAGGCATCCAGAATCAGGATGCACCCTATGTCCTTAAGCCTGAAGTGCACTCTTGATCACTTGATCACTCGCCTTAATAAATTGTGGTGGAAAATCCCTCTATCCCTTGTTTACACCAATCAAATGAGATGATAATTGGGATGAAAGGAACAGGTAGACAAAATACATGATCTAATGTGGCTTATATAGATAAACTAGGCCAGTGGTTCCCAATCAGGAACCAATATCCTGTCAAGTGTCAGTGTGCAGCGGGTAGGACGGAGTCAGGCGCAGGACACGGAACTGAGTAAAAACGTACTTTACTCGAATGAATCACAAACTAATTCCATACAGGGAATCATATTCCAGCTCGACACAAAAGAGCGACCACTTAACAAAGAACAAACACGCACAAGACCATGTGGGAACTAGAGGATTAAATAGGGAATAAATTATAACGTAATGGAAACCAGGTGTGTACAATCAAGACAAAACAAATGGAAAAAGAAACGTAGATCGGTGCCGGCTAGAAAGCCGGTGACGTCGACCCGCCGAACGCCGCCCGAACAAGGAGAGGAACCAACATCGGCAGAAGGTGTGACATATCCAAAGAGGGTACTTGGAAAGACTATTTTCATATGTCTACATGTAAAATGCATATGTGGGGGTATTTTGGGGGCACTCTGAGCAGAGCAAGATGTGATTGGGGCCACAATGACCAAAAAAGTCTGGGAACCACTGGACTCGGTAAGTATTAGATAGTATAGTATATTATAACAATTCCAACAATAATCATTCATTATCCAAGATGCCCAATATATACCTGTCCCATGCTTGTTGAAGTGTCATCACCTGTGTCTCTGAATCCATTTCAGACTACTTATGCCTGTGCGAAGCACAACTTCCTTCCCATAACCGTCTTTAGATTTCCTATAAGAAAATAATTAAGAGTGTAAGCAATGTACCTCCACTCGTCATGCATTATGGTTGATAACTATGTATCACGTATATATGTATATTATATCTGCATTTAGAATGAATCAAACATAGTTGTCATTGTCTTTTTTTCTTTAAGAGATGCCATCTTTTAGAAGAAAATGAGCAGCGCTGGTTTACAGAGACCTGACTAGAATCCGGGAAAGGGTTGAGGGAGCTACCCCACATGCCTGCAGTGGAGCTGGAATGTCCACCACCAAATGCCATCTGCAGTGTGTGTGGAGTTTGGAGGAGGCTGATCTATGGCGCTGTGGGTATTGTGTCTCAGATAAATATTTCTGTGCCACCTGTGCTGTGAGAACTCCCAGCACTTCCAACATTCTCCACCAGTTGGAGTTATGGAATGTAATGTATTTTATGTTATGTCAACAAACCTGTCAACTTCTGGCTACTGCACTGTACTTAATATACTGTAGTTACCTATTGCACTGTACTTATTATACTGTAGTTACCTACTGCACTGGACTTAATATACTGTAGTTACCTATTGCACTGTACTTATTATACTGTAGTTACCTACTGCACTGGACTTAATATGCTGTAGATATTTACTGCACTGGTTTTAATATACTCCTTTTCCCTACGGCACTATACTTAATATACTGTAGTTACCCAATGCACTGTACTTAATATACTGTAGTTATCTACAGCACTGTATTTAATATACTGTAGGTATCTACTGCAATGTACTTAATATACTGTAGTTATCTACTGCACTGTATTTAATATACTGTAGTTATCTACTGCAATGTACTTAATATACTGTAGTTATCTAACGCACTGCACTTAATATACAGTGCATTCGGAAAGTATTCAGACCCTTGACTTATACCACATTTTGTCACGTTACAGCCTTATTCTAAAATGTATTAAATAGTTTTTTCCCCTCATCAATCTACACACAAGACGCCATAATGACTAAGCAAAAACAGATTTTTAGATTTTTGTGCAAATTTACAAAACATTTTTTTACTGAAAAATAACGAGGCTATATACAGAGTCAATGTGCAGGGGTACAGGTTAGTCGAGGTAATTTGTACATGTAGGTAGGAGTGAAGTTACTATGCATAGACAATAAACAGAGAGTAGCAGCATTGTACAAACAAATGGGGTGGGGGGGGGGGGGGCTTTTTATCCTGCACAGTCTATGACTTGGGTGATTGGAATCTCTGACAATTCTTTGGGCTTTCCTCTGACACTGCCTATTATATAGGTCCTGGATGGCACGAAGCTTGGCCCCAGTGATGTACTGGGCCATACGCACTACCCTCTGTAGTGCCTTACTATCAGGGATGAAGGTAAGTCCCAGATGCAGACCACGTTGAATAAACAATAGTTTAATATCCCAACATGGACAGGTAAATAGACAGGTCAAGGCAGGCAGGGGTCAGTAAACCAGAGGTGGGGCAACAGTACCGGCGGCAGGCAGGCTCAGGGTCAGGGTAAGGTAGAGGTCTTGGATATGGGGAACGGGCCAATAAATCGGGGGGAGAGTTTGTGGGATTCCACCTGGAGGGGCAGATCCTGTGTGGATAGCCATACCTTCTGCCTGAGATGATACCGGGGAGCCGGGGTCTGATGGCGATCCGCTTGTCGTCGATACCTGGAGGTGGTCTTGAGGAGGGCCGACCTGGCTCTACTCCAGGTATGAAGACAGCGGCGGACGAACATCTGGGCAGAAGGTATGCCAACCTCCTCTTCCTGCTCAGGGAAGAGTGGGGGCTGATACCCCAGGGAACACTCAAACGGTGATACGCCCGTGGCAGAGCAGGGAAGGGTGTTGCGGGTGTATTCTACCCACACCAGCTTCTGGCTCCAGGTGGTGGGGTTGGCGGAGACCAGGAAGCACAGGGTGGTCTCGAGGTCCTGGTTGGCTCACTCCAACTGGCCGTTAGACTGGCCGACGACCCAATGAGGGTGCAGAACACCTTCCCGAACCGGGACGAGAACTGAGGGCCGCGGTCGGAGACCATGTCACGGGCAGTCCATGGATCCGGAAGACGTGCTGCACCATGAGCTGGGCCGTCTCCTTGGCAGAGGGTAACTTGGGGAAAGGAATGAAGTGAGCGGCCTTGGAAAAGGAATCCACCACAGTCAGGATGGAGGTGTTGCCACCAGACGGGGGGAGACGTGACAAAGTCCAAGGAGATGTGAGACCAGGGACGATGAGGGATTGGAAGAGGTTGGAGGAGGCCAGCCGGAGCTTGTCGAGGGGTCTTGTTCCGTGCACAGACCCTGCAGGCGGCAACAAAGGCAGCGACGCCTGGAACCATGGTAGGCCACCAAAAGCGTTGTCGCACGAAGGCCAGGGTCCGCCGAGAGCCTGGGTGGCAGACAAGCCTGGAGGAATGGGCCCACTCCAGGACCGCGGAGCGGACAGGGTCCCCCCCCCAGGGTTTGGCTGGGGCCGCTGCGCCTCCCGGACCTATTTCTCGATACCCCAGCTGAGTGCCGTCGCCAGGCATGAGGTGGGAAGGATGGTCTTGGGCTCCGGGGTGGTAGCTGTGTGGTTATAGCAGCGAGACAGGGCATCCGGCTTGACGTTCTTGGACCCCGGCCGGTAGGAGAGGGAAAAGTTTAACCGGGTAAACAGCAGGGCCAATCTGACCTGCCTGGAGTTGAGGCGCTTGGCGGTGTGGAGATACTCCAGGTTTTTGTGGTCTGTCCACACAATGAACGGATGTTCCACCCCTTCGAGCCAGTGCCTCCATTCCTCCAATGCCATCTTCACTGCGAAAAGCTCCCAATTCCCCACATCGTAATTCCTATCCGTGGTGGTGAGGAGACGAAGGCGCAGGGATGCAGCTTAAGGTCTAGGGCAGAACGTTGGGACAAAACAGCCCCCACTCCGACATCCGAAGCATCGACCTCCACCACAAACTAACGGGAAGGGTCCGGATGAACCAGGATCGGAGCCGTGGTGAAGCGGTGTTTAAGGTCGTGGAACGTCTGGTCTGCGGCCGTGGACCACGTGAACAGAACCTTGGTAGAGGTGAGTGCAGACTGGGGGAGGCCAGGGTGCTGTAACCTCGGATAAAGCGCCGATAAAAGTTGGAGAATCCCAGGAAGCGTTGCAGCTGCACCCTGGACGTAGGCTGAGGCCAATCCACCACCGCTTTCACCTTCTCAGGATTGTTCTTGATGCTCCCAGCAGAGATGATGTAGCCCAGAGAGGGAATGGTGGAGCTCACACATTTCTGCCTTAACGAACAACTTGTTCTCCAGAAGGCGCTGCAGAACCTGCCGGACATGGAGCACGTGTTCTTGGGGGGAGCGGGAGAAGACGAGGATGTCATCAATGTAGACGAAGATGAATCGGTTCAGCATGTCGTGGAGAACGTCATTCATCAAAGCCTGGAACACGGCAGGGGCGTTGGTGAGGACAAAGGACCAGATATTCGTTGTGGCCACTGGCCGTGTTGAAGGCGGTCTTCCACTTGTTCCCCTCTTGTATCCGCACCAGGTGGTTGGCGTAACGTAGATCCAGCTTGAAAACACAGTGGCCCCCTTGAGCGGTTCGATGGCTGAGGAAATGAGTGGTAGAGGCTAACGGTTCTTAACAGTGATGTCATTGAGTCCCCGGCAGTCAATGCACGGGCGCAGGGTCTTGTCCTTCTTCTCCACAAAGAAGAACCCTGCTCCAGCGGGAGAGGAAGAGGGATGGATAAATCCAGTAGCTAGGGAGTCCCTAATGTAGTTCTTCATAGCCTTGGTTTTAGGTCCCGACAGCGAGTACAGACACCCCTGGGCGGCATGGTGCCAGGGGGAAGGTCAATCCCGCAGTCATAGGGGCGATAAGGCTGAAGGGGGGTGGCTCAGGACTTGCTGAACGCCTCCCGGAGATCCTGGTACTCCGCGGGAATGGCAGAGAGATCCTAACCACCTCAGAGGACCCATGAAGACTTCCCGGGGCAGGTTGTGCCAACTTCAGACAATGGGCGTGGCAGAATGGACTCCAGCCCATGATGGCACCCGTAGACCTGTTGATGAGTGGGTTGTGATGCTGGAGCCAGGAGAATCCCAAAACCATTGGGATCTGGGAGGGACTGGATGAGCAGGAACTGAATGGTCCCGCTGTGATTCCTGCTTTAGTTTTTGCTTGTAAGCAGGAATCAGGAGGATAGAATTATGGTCAGATTTGCCAAATTTAGGGCGGGGGAGAGCTTTGTATTCATCTCTGTGTGTAGAGTAAAGGATGTCTACAGTTGTTTTCCTTAGGTTGCACATGTGACATGCTGGTAGAAATGAGGTAAAACGGATTTAAGTTTGCCTGCATTAGAGTCCCCGGCCACTAGGCGTGCCGCTTCTGGATGAACATTTTCTTGTTTGCTTATGGCCTTATAGAGTTGGTTGAGTGTGGTCTCAGTGCCAGCATCGGTCTGTGGTGGTAAATAGACGCCGACGAATAATATAGATGAGAACTCTCTTGGTAGATAGTATGGTCTACAGCTAATATTAACTTCTTTAATATCAGACATCGCACACCAGCTGTTATTGACAAAGACACACACCCCCAACCCCTCGTCTTACCAGTCTCACCAGACTTTACTCTGTACTTTGTTGAAGCACCTTTGGCAGCAATTACAGCGTTGAGTCTTCTTGCAGCGTCGCTGCACAGCTATTTTCAGGTCTCTCCAGAGATGTTTGATCGGGTTCAAGTCTGGGCTCTGGCTGGGCCACTCAAGGACATTCAGAGACTTGTCCCGAAGCCACTCCTGTGTTTCTTGGCTGTGTGCTTAGGGTTGTTGTCCTGTTGGAAGGTGTACCTTCTCCCCCGTCTGAGGTCCTTGAGCCCTCTTGAGCAGTTTTTCATCAAGGATCTCTCTGTACTTTGCTCCGTTCATCTTTCCCTCGATACTGACTAGTCTCCCAGTCCCTGCCTCTGAAAAACACCCCTACACTATGATGCTGCCACCACCATGCTTCACCGTAGAGATGGTGACAGATTTCCTCCAGACGTGACACTTGGCATTCAGGCCAAAGAGTTCAATCTTGGTTTCATCATGGTCTGAGAGTTCTTTAGGTGCCTTTTGGCAAACTCTAAGCAGGCTGTCACGTGCCTTAAATCAAATCAAATCAAATAAATGTGTCACATACACATGGTTAGCAGATTAATGCGAGTGTAGCGAAATGCATGTGCTTCTAGTTCCGACAATGCAGTAATAACCAACGAGTAATCTAACCTAACAATTCCAAAACTACTACCTTATACACACAAGTGTAAAGGGATAAAGAATATGTACATAAAGACACATGGATGAGTGATGGTACAGAACGGCATAGGCAAGATGCAGTAGATGGTATCGAGTACAGTATATACATATGAGCTGAGTAATGTAGGGTATGTAAACAAAGTGGCATAGTTTAAATGTATGTATTACATGTATTACATAAAGATGCAGTAGATGATAGAGTACAGTATATACATATACATATGAGATGAATAATGTAGGGTATGTAAACATTATATTAAGTAGCATTGTTTAAAGTGGCTAGTGATATATTTTACATTAATTTCCATCAATTCCCATTATTAAATTGGCTGGAGTTGAGTCAGTGTGTTGGCAGCAGCCACTCAATGTTAGTGGTGGCTGTTTAACAGTCTGATGGCCTTGAGATAGAAGCTGTTTTTCAGTCTCTCGGTCCCAGCTTTGATGCACCTGTACTGACCTCGCCTTCTGGATGATAGCGGGGGGAACAGGCAGTGGCTCGGGTGGTTGTTGTCCTTGATGATCTTTATGGCCTTCCTGTGACATCGGGTGGTGTAGGTGTCCTGGAGGGCAGGTATTTTGCCCCCAGTGATGCATTGTGCAGATCTCACTACCCTCTGGAGAGCCTTACGGTTGTGGGCGGAGCAGTTGCCATACCAGGCAGTGATACAGCCCGACAGGATGCTCTCGATTGTTTATCTGTAGAAGTTTGTGAGTGTTTTTGGTGACAAGCCGAATTTCTTCAGCCTCCTGAGGTTGAAGAGGCGCTGCTGCGCCTTCTTCACGATGCTGTCTGTGTGGGTGGACCAATTCAGTTTGTCTGTGATGTGTACGCCGAGGAACTTAAAACTTACTACCCTCTCCACTACTGTCCCATCGATGTGGAAGTCCACAATCATCTCCTTAGTTTTGTTGACGTTGAGTGTGAGGTTATTTTCCTGACACCACACTCCAAGGGCCCTCACCTCCTCCCCGTAGGCCATCTCGTCGTTGTTGGTAATCAAGCCTACCACTGTAGTGTCGTCCGCAAACTTGATGATTGAGTTGGAGGCGTGCGTGACCACGCAGTCGTGGGTGAACAGGGAGTACAGGAGAGGGCTCAGAACGCACCCTTGTGGGGCCCCAGTGTTGAGAATCAGCGGGGTGGAGATGTTGTTACCTACCCTCACCACCTGGGGGCGGCCCTTCAGGAAGTCCAGTACCCAGTTGCACAGGGCGGGGTCGAGACCCAGGGTCTCGAGCTTGATGATGAGTTTGGAGGGTACTATGGTGTTAAATGCTGAGCTGTAGTCGATGAACAGCATTCTCACAGGTATTCCTCTTGTCCAGATGGGTTAGGGCAGTGTGCAGTGTGGTTGAGATTGCATCGTCTGTGGACCTATTTGGGCGGTAATCAAATTGGAGTGGGTCTAGGGTGTCAGGTAGGGTGGAGGTGATATGGTCCTTGACTAGTGTCTCAAAGCACTTCATGATGACGGAAGTGAGTGCTACGGGGCGGTAGTCGTTTACCTCAGTTACCTTAGCTTTCTTGGGAACAGGAACAATGGTGGCCCTCTTGAAGCATGTGGGAACAGCAGACTGGTATAAGGATTGATTGAATATGTCCGTAAACACACCAGCCAGCTGGTCTGCGCATGCTCTGAGGGCGCGGCTGGGGATGCCGTCTGGGCCTGCAGCCTTGTGAGGGTTAACATGAGGAGTGGCTTCCGTCTGGCCATTCTACCATAAAACCCTGATTGGTGGAGTGCTACAGAGGTGGTTGTCCTTCTGGAAGGTTCTCCCATCTCCACAGAGGAACTCTGGAGCTTTGTCAAAGTGACCATCAGGTTCTTGGTCACCACCCTGACCAAGGCCTTTCTCCCCTGATTTCTCAGTTAGGCAGGGCAGCCAGCTCTAGGCGGTTCCAAACTTCTTTCATTTAAGATTTATGGAGGCCACTGTGTTCTTGGGGACCTTCAATGCTGCAGAAATGTTTTGGTACCCTTCCCCAGATCTGTGGCTTGACCCAATCCTGTCAAGGGGTCTGAATACTTTCCGAATGCACTGCACTGTAGTTATCTACAGCACTGTACTTAATATACTGTAGTTACCTACTTCTTTCATTGTGTTGTGCACATTACACTGTATTCCTGCACAAATAACAACTTAGATGTTGATTGAATTTGATCCAGTTTACCATGACCCTGTTCACACTATTATGATGAAAATATGTCATTTTGAAAGTTCTTAGAGACATGTATCTCACCAGCACTTGTGTAATGTTTAGCAATGCATTCTAAGAAACGGAATGTCCTCATTTCAGGAAGAGCTCAGGAAGCCTGGCTGCAGTTCTGCAGCTGTGAGCTGGAACCTGTCACCCTAACCACTGGCCTAGTCTGTCTACATAAGCCACATAAGGTCATGGCTTTTTCTATCTGTTCCTTTCATCCCAATTGTCATCTCATTTGATTGGTGTAAACAAGGGGTTGGGGGATTTTTCACCAAAATGGTTACACCAGTCATTTAATATATTCATTTGAATGATCAAGAGTGCACTTCAGGATTAAGGACACAGGCTGCATCCTGATTATCTACCCTTTTTCAGAAGTGTGCACTTGCACCATCCCTGTCATGGATTTTAAATCATAGGATAGGAATGGTGTAAGTATTGGCGAGAGGGAGTTTAAGTCCCTGTGAGAAAGTGTACTGGTGCACACTTTGAGAGAAGCGTGGATAATTAAGACTCAGCCAGAGAAATGAGATACAGCCAGTGGCGACCCATCATTGAGGACAGGTGGGGCAGAGCATGCTTTGCATGTTATTTTGGCATTAATACGTGTCACATATCAGTTTGCAAACAATGAAAAAAACAACATTGAGTTAATAAAGCCACAAACAAACATGGTGTATTGTTTTGCTTTCTTGAGTAAGACAGCTCCTAAATGCAAGTGTTTCAGCCTAGCTCAGTGCTTTCTGTGGTGGTGAGGCAGCCAGCGGTAAATACGGATCGTAGGGGTTGGTAATGTTCTCTAGTTGCGCCGTGATTGGCTCAGTGTTCTGTTACTCATGGGGACGCAAAATCAACGGGGAGAGCTGGAAAATTCAAGCCCCTTGAGTGCTGCCATAGATTTACATTAGTACTGCCCATCAAAGAAGGCTCAAGGTCATTGGCCACAGATGAAATTATGTCAAATCACGTTATATCTACCATAGCTTTGATTGGACTGATCATGTCAACATAATACTTTCAGAATCTTAGCTAGCAAGCTAGTCAAGCAGTCATCATCGTGAATTAAGTTGACAATCTGCTGGCAAATCCTTGTCATATGAAGAAAAATTATAGATTAAACGTATTGGTGCTCATCGGCCATTGGACTTAAACATTACACAACAAGTTGGAAATTGCAAATTCAACAATGAGTAGTTTGGAAGGAATCAGTGGCTAACTGCAAGCGTTGCATAGCAATCACTAGCCTGCTATTCAGTGGAGAGGATGTGTGGTCCAAGTCTGGATTTAAGGGTCTATTTTCCAAGCTTAAAAGGATAAACATTAACTCGCAACACATCATGTGCCAGAAAAGGTTGAACACATTGGCCATGCTGTCAATCCAGAATAACTTTTAACTTTTTTGAACGTGACGTTCAAAATAACTTGAAACTCGGAACTGGGAAATCTCAGAGTTCAAGACATCTAGGAAAATACGCGCTACGACTGGGAAAATACATTTTGAACGGTCATCCAACTCTGAATTCAAAGTCAGGAACTCAGACCTCTTTCTAGAGCTCTGACCTGAAGATCACTGACGTCATGATTCTACCTGTTTTCTTTCCAAGTTCCCAGTTGTTTGAAAGCACCATAAATTCAGAGAATGCCAGACTTTGATGACCAAATTTTCCCACAAGAAGGACCACCGTGCCACCTTCCTGTTCATGTGAGCCCAGCACAACAAGGTGAGTCCAAACATGTATTGTATGCTGCTGCATAAATTATGTAATATGTCACAGCCGTTAAAAGAACTGGACCAAGGTGCAGCGTGGTGAGTGTACACTTTCTCTTTTATTCAAAATGACACAGAGAAACCAAGCCGTGACGCTTAAGGCTATGTGCCATCAAACAACGTTAACTTCCCACAAACACAGGTGGGAAAAAGGGTACCTAAGTATGATTACCAATCAGAGACAACGATAGACAGCTGTCCCTGATTGAGAACCATATCCGGCCAAAACATAGAAATATAGGAATAGAAAATCATAGAAACACAAAACATAGAATGCCACCCCAACTCACGCCCTGACCAAACCAAAATAGAGACATAAAAAGGATCCCCCCCCCCCCAACGGCGCGGACTCCGGCCGCAAAACCTAAACCTATAGCGCCGACCCCGGACTGGGGACCCTCGTAGCGGGCCCCGGACTGGAGGCCATCTCTGGAGGCCCCGGGCTGGAGGCCGTCTGGAGGCCGTCTCTTGAGGCTCCGGGCTGGGCGCAGGCACAGGACTCACCAGGCTGGGGAGACATACAGGCCGAGGCAAACTAGTGCAGTGTCCAATAACAGCAGTGGTTGATGCTTTTTGCCTACTGTAAACATTTCACTTGGAAATTATGGTATGAATATTTGATTTGAACCTTCTGACCAATTAGTGGGTGAGGCAGCGCCACTCTGTCTGATTCGCGTCTTTCTTTTTCCCAACGCAGTTATGCCAAAACCACGCCCCGTTATTCAGAGGGACGTTCTACTACGCTCCTATTGGCTAGCTAGCGTTGTCTCACTCATAGGCAATCAGTGCAGAGACAGTAAATCAAATCAAATCAAATCAAATTTATTTATATAGCCCTTCGTACATCAGCTGATATCTCAAAGTGCTGTACAGAAACCCAGCCTAAAACCCCAAACAGCAAGCAATGCAGGTGTAAAAGCACGGTGGCTAGGAAAAACTCCCTAGAAAGGCCAAAACCTAGGAAGAAACCTAGAGAGGAACCAGGCTATGTGGGGTGGCCAGTCCTCTTCTGGCTGTGCCGGGTAGAGATTATAACAGAACATGGCCAATATGTTCAAATGTTCATAAATGACCAGCATGGTCGAATAATAATAAGGCAGAACAGTTGAAACTGGAGCAGCAGCAGTCAGGTGGACTGGGGACAGCAAGGAGTCATCATGTCAGGTAGTCCTGGGGCACGGTCCTAGGGCTCAGGTCCTCCAAGAGAGAGAAAGAAAGAGAGAATTAGAGAGAGCATATGTGGGGTGGCCAGTCCACTTCTGGCTGTGCCGGGTGGAGATTATAACAGAACGTGGCCAAGATGTTCAAATGTTCATAAATGACCAGCATGGTCGAATAATAGTAAGGCAGAACAGTTGAAACTGGAGCAGCAGCATGGCCAGGTGGACTGGGGACAGCAAGGAGTCATCATGTCAGGTAGTTCTGGGACATGGTCCTAGGGCCCAGGCCAGTTGAAACTGGAGCAGCAGCATGGCCAGGTGGACTGGGGACAGCAAGGAGTCATCATGTCAGGTAGTCCTGGGGCATGGTCCTAGGGCTCAGGTCCTCCGAGAGAGAGAAAGAAAGAGAGAAGGAGAGAATTAGAGAACGCACACTTAGATTCACACAGGACACCGAATAGGACAGGAGAAGTACTCCAGATATAACAAACTGACCCTAGCCCCCCGACACATAAACTACTGCAGCATAAATACTGGAGGCTGAGACAGGAGGGGTCAGGAGACACTGTGGCCCCATCCGAGGACACCCCCGGACAAGGCCAAACAGGAAGGATATAACCCCACCCACTTTGCCAAAGCACAGCCCCCACACCACTAGAGGGATATCTTCAACCACCAACTTACCATCCTGAGACAAGGACGACAACGCTTTGAGCGTTCTCCAAATCCGGAAGTGACAGTAACCTTCCAAGGTAAGGATGGAAAGTGTAATTTAACAATTAGCTGGCAACCATAATGCAGGCCTATTATTATCATGTTAGGTAACATTTGCCCATGTATTTATTTTCAGTTTCAATGAGTTGTAAAAATGTCTCAGAACTCTGCTGAATTCCCTCAATTGAAGGTCAGCTACATTAACCTAGGCTGCTTAACGTTACTTAACCTTACTAGCTCAGTATTTGAAGTTGTTATATTATCATTAGTAGTCTATTATCAGGTAAAAGCATATGCTTATTATTCATAATTTCTCAAATATGTATTAGCTAATCATTCAGTAGAATAAGCTATGCCACAGCCATTCAATCTGTCTTTGAGCGTTAAGGGACGTTAATGGTTAGCTCGGTCCACAACATTATGTTCTTATATTTTTCTATCTTGAAATACAAGGGCAAATGTTAATCAGTGACTGAAATTTCGCGCTACGTGATATTCACTTCCGGATTTGGAGAACGCTCAAAGCGTTGTCGAACTAACATCTGAATAACGGGGCGTGGTTTTGGCTTAACTGCGTTGAGGAAAAGAAAGTCGCGTCTGATTCATATCGCGTGATTTCTGATGATAGTTATCGATAATAAAGTGACGGATTGGTTCTGTATAGTGGCCAAAACCCGCATGTTTTCGTTCAAACTCTGTTTTTTCTCTCTCCCAACACAAGCAGTGGGCGTCTTCTGTTTTGAAAAACAACTGCAGACAGCCCGGATCCGTAGTTGCTTTTCACAACAGAAGCCGCTCCACTGCTTGTGTTGTGAGAGATATTTTTTTTATTAGTTTGAACGATAACATGGGGGTTTGGCCCATCAATAGCCACTGGCCTGGAGTTGGGGAAAAGGTGTCTTATTTTTTTAGGGGATAGATCAGCTATGAAATTAGAAGATAGAATTGGAGTCTATCAAATAACATTACTTGCACAATTTTGAATTCCCCTTTTTATTCACTATATTTTTTGGTGGGTGGAAAACATTACAACTCTATATATGTATATATAACGTTCTTTGTTGAATTGTACTGGACTTCAAGTGTTTTGCCAATCATCCAATCACTCCAATCTTAATTCCAACACTCAGATGTCCATCAACCCATAACCCATCTTTCCCAGTACACTACCCCTTTACTATTTCCTTTTGCAATACATCCTTCTATTTTACTGTGATGTCTTATGAGGGTCTTGAAGAATTGCTGTGTACCATTTCTATAGAGATTTCCCTAAAAATTAATACTTTATCTAAGAGTATAATACATTTTCCCATTGATTGAATGTGTTTTTCAGATATCATAACAGTGCTGTTTGTAGATCTATCTGAACACAGACATTATGACTTAAGAACCACTCCTGGACATGACTTCAAAATCAAGCCACCGAAGGACAGTAATCAAAACAGAGTATCTGTTGACTCTGTTTCCTTGTGGCAGAGTCTCCACAAGGCTGACTGTTCATTCTTTTTGTGGCGAGAATTTCTTTCTAATAGTTTAAATTGAAATGAACTGAATGATTTTTTGTATATCAGTTCATAAACCCAATGCCATGGTATTGGGACATAAAACATCTGTTTCCAACTATCTAGAATTTTATGCGGAATAGTTGTCAAACCTCTCGACCTTAAGTAAAACATGCAATTTACGAATGATGCTAGCTAGTCATTTTAAGCCATGCATAGTTTTTCATTGGAGGCAGAGAAACCAATGAATTCCTTTCTCTTTTGAGTAATTGCCTCTTCCATTTTTGTGGCAAAGCTGCAATGAGTTGATTATACTTTTGTATTGAGCATACATCTCCATAAACCCAGGGAAAAAAACCTTTTGAGAGAACCAATCGAAGCTCAATCAATTCCTGGAAGAATGTTGCACCAACAAACGGACTCCTTTCTAGATCAGTGGGCCACAACTCTTCCTCACTGTGTACCACGTGGGCCACGTCAGAGAAGCAAGTTCTAGGCTACTTATGTTTATTATTTTTGTTCTCAATCAATATGTACTGCACTTTGACAATATGTACTCTTTCTCTGTTTGTCCCTCTTTCTTTATCTCTTTCTCACCTTCTCTCTCTCTCTCTCTAAAAAGTTGACCCATGACCTCCCAGAGGCATCTCCTGTTTTTTTCCACTGTTCTGTCAGAGTGATGAACAGAAAGAAAGAGGTGTGGAGGGTTAGTAATAGATCTCTCCTCTCTGACACCACCTCCATAATCTCTGTACCACCCATGCTGGCCCCTCCTCCCGCTGCAGTGCCCTACCCTACCCTACCCTCTTTCTCTCATCTTACCCTCTCAGGACCATATCAGTTAGAAATCTGGAGAGAAGCGTCATTTTATATTAGATTACCAGTGACTAGCGACATACGAACCGGATAATTGGTAGGAGTTATACTCACCATACATTCTATATATATATTTTTGTAATTAACTAAAGTTGGTGCTGTTGAACACATAATAAACATGACTCTCTCTCTACCTTTAATTGATGTTTACACTGTGCATTTCCTGTGATCCTATGGTTTTTGGAAATTCTGAAATTCAAGAACTGCATTTTCTTTGTCTGCAGTACTATGGTGATAGATGAGTAGTCTACTGTAGAGTACATGTACATTTTACATTTACATTTAAGTCATTTAGCAGACGCTCTTATCCAGAGCGACTTACAAATTGGTGCATTCACCTTATGACCTCCAGTGGAACAGTAGTGCATCTAAATCTTTTCAGGGGGAGGGGGGGTGAGAGGGATTACTTTATCCTATCCTAGGTATTCCTTAAAGAGGTGGGGTTTCAGGTGTCTCCGGAAGGTGGTGATTGACTCCGCTGTCCTGGCGTCGTGAGGGAGTTTGTTCCACCATTGGGGGGCCAGAGCAGCGAACAGTTTTGACTGGGCTGAGCGGGAACTGTACTTCCTCAGTGGTAGGGAGGCGAGCAGGCCAGAGGTGGATGAACGCAGTGCCCTTGTTTGGGTGTAGGGCCTGATCAGAGCCTGGAGGTACTGAGGTGCCGTTCCCCTCACAGCTCCGTAGGCAAGCACCATGGTCTTGTAGCGGATGCGAGCTTCAACTGGAAGCCAGTGGAGGGAGCGGAGGAGCGGGGTGACGTGAGAGAACTTGGGAAGGTTGAACACCAGACGGGCTGCGGCGTTCTGGATGAGTTGTAGGGGTTTAATGGCACAGGCAGGAGCCCAGCCAACAGCGAGTTGCAGTAATCCAGACGGGAGATGACAAGTGCCTGGATTAGGACCTGCGCCGCTTCCTGTGTGAGGCAGGGTCGTACTCTGCGGATGTTGTAGAATGAACCTACAGGAACGGGCCACCACCTTGATGTTAGTTGAGAACGACAGGGTGTTGTCCAGGATCACGCCAAGGTTCTTAGCGCTCTGGGAGGAGGACACAATGGAGTTGTCAACCGTGATGGCGAGATCATGGAACGGGCAGTCCTTCCCGGGAGGAAGAGCAGCTCCGTCTTGCCGAGGTTCAGCAGAGGTGGTGATCCGTCATCCACACGAATATGTCTGCCAGACATGCAGAGATGCGATTCGCCACCTGGTCATCAGAAGGGGGAAAGGAGAAGATTAATTGTGTGTCGTCTGCATAGCAATGATAGGAGAGACCATGTGAGGTTATGACAGAGCCAAGTGACTTGGTGTATAGCGAGAATAGGAGAGGGCCTAGAACAGAGCCCTGGGGACACCAGTGGTGAGAGCACGTGGTGTGGAGACGGATTCTCGCCACGCCACCTGGTAGGAGCGACCTGTCAGGTAGGACGCAATCCAAGCGTGGGCCGCGCCGGAGATGCCCAACTCGGAGAGGGTGGAGAGGAGGATCTGATGGTTCACAGTATCGAAGGCAGCCGATAGGTCTAGAAGGATGAGAGCAGAGGAGAGAGAGTTAGCTTTAGCAGTGCGGAGCGCCTCCGTGATACAGAGAAGAGCAGTCTCAGTTGAATGACTAGTCTTGAAACCTGACTGATTTGGATCAAGAAGGTCATTCTGAGAGAGATAGCGGGAGAGCTGGCCAAGGACGGCACGTTCAAGAGTTTTGGAGAGAAAAGAAAGAAGGGATACTGGTCTGTAGTTGTTGACATCGGAGGGATCGAGTGTAGGTTTTTTCAGATGGGGTGCAACTCTCGCTCTCTTGAAGACGGAAGGGACGTAGCCAGCGGTCAGGGATGAGTTGATGAGCGAGGTGAGGTAAGGGAGAAGGTCTCCGGAAATGGTCTGGAGAAGAGAGGAGGATAGGGTCAAGCGGGCAGGTTGTTGGGCGGCCGGCCGTCACAAGACGCGAGATTTCATCTGGAGAGAGAGGGGAGAAAGAGGTCAGAGCACAGGGTAGGGCAGTGTGAGCAGAACCAGCGGTGTCGTTTGACTTAGCAAACGAGGATCGGATGTCGTCGACCTTCTTTTCAAAATGGTTGACGAAGTCATCTGCAGAGAGGGAGGAGGGGGGGGGGGAGGAGGATTCAGGAGGGAGGAGAAGGTTGCAAAGAGCTTCCTAGGGTTAGAGGCAGATGCTTGGAATTTAGAGTGGTAGAAAGTGGCTTTAGCAGCAGAGAGAGAAGAGGAAAATGTAGAGAGGAGGGAGTGAAAGGATGTCAGGTCCGCAGGGAGGCGAGTTTTCCTCCATTTCCGCTCGGCTGCCCGGAGCCCTGTTCTGTTCATGTCATGTCATATTCAAGCCAGTAGGTGCTAGAACACCTAGCTACTGGTGATACTTGTGGTACTGTAGGGTTATTTTATGATAAAGACGTCAGTGATGGCAGGAATTAAAATATTAATAAGAATCTCATCTATTCAATCAAAACAAAATAGCCTAGAATAAAATCCAATAGTACTACTGATAATATGGCAGGATCAGAGCGCATCCATGTTTGTGGTCTTACAGCTTATTGTGGCAACAAACAGAACTCAAACAGCCACGGTATGTATGTCTCCTTAAGTGAGTTAAGTGAGTTTACTCAAGATAGTGGTTATACCTTTACTCACGTCTAATCTCAGGCGACCACTCTGGCCCTAAATTACCTGTTTCTCCAGTAGGCTACATGTGTGTCTGTATAGACTAATCTAATGCCCGTCATTCAGTGTGGTACGAGAATAGCCAGGCTACTTAAGACGCCGGGCTTCTGGAAAGGAAGTGACAGATACTCGCTACACACAATCGGGCAGATTAGTCTTGAGGGCAGTAATCTGGTTTCAGCACCATGGATAGTGACACTCGCGGCCAAACAGCGCGCGATCATTCATTCGAGATATACATTTGGATTTGTTTGAGAAGTTATTTTTTAATTGCTAAACACTGCTAAAACAACGTATTTTCTAATCTCGATTGTGTAAAATGTAGGCATGGGAAGTTTTTGTACTTTTTTTCTTGAATTTCTACTCCTTGCTCACGTTGGGTTGAATTGGGCTAAAATAATCACAAAAAGGAGGACCAACATAGGAGGTGGACCAGCATAGGGGGTGGACCAGCGAGTTGATAAAGGGAAGCAATGTTTAATGGTATGTGAGTGAGAGGTTAAGGGCGGAGAGAGAAGGTGATAGTGAATAGGGCTGCGCGCTCAAGCGGGAGTGCGCGCGGACAGCAAATCGGTCGGAGACTGGAGTCGCAAGGATGGAGATACGACCAGATAGGTTTAAAATCGTCGCGGGCCAGACCCTCGGAAAATTACACAAGTAAGTTAAAACAAAAGCTTTATTACTTTTTCTGTGTGGTTTATTGGTGCAAATTGTGTAGCCTACTTTGTTATCGTAGCGCGTGAAATCCAGATTAGCGCGGTCTTGATTTTTTATTACAAAATAGTCACTTGTCATCCCGTCCGGCATGCATTTAGAGTTTATATAGAGTTTAAATATATGTATATTCAAGTAACCTAGGCCTATTAAGCGCTGTAAAAGATCAGGGATGACTTTTTTCTGCACTTTTGGCTAAAAAGGAACCGGTGGGCCGGCCGGTAGACAAATTTGTCTGTAGGCTAGGGAATATCAAGATGCCCAAAGGCTTGAGCGGGGTTGGTTGACCTGACGAAACATCTGTTTGCAATGATCAATTTGGTGTTTCTGTCAATTTCGTAAAAACATTTTTTTTTAAACATTTGAGACAACTCTGAGTAAAATGAACGATAGGCCTAGCCTACATTTTTATTTATGTTCAGGATGTATTTTACGAGTAGCTAACTGTTTTTAATGTGGGTTATTTGATTATCTTTCATGTTAAATAGTTCATTTCAAAAAGGTTTATGGTTGCTCTAATAGAAAATATTTGATTTTTCATCGTGTGTAAATGTATAGCTTCTGTTCTATGTCAAATGTCAGAGCAAGGACATTGCAAAGAGATACATAGCTACCTCAATTACCTCGTACCCTTGCACATAGACTCGGTACTGGTACTCCCTGTATTCGCCATGTTATTTTTACTCGTTATATTTATTCGTAAATCACTGTGTATTTAGTCCTCGTGTCACTATTTCTGTTATTATTATTGTATTTTATTATGTATCTTTAACTCTGCATTGCTGGAAAATTACCCGTAAGTAAACATTTCACTGTTAGTTTACACCTGTTGTTTACGAAGCATATGACGAATACAATTGGATTTGATTTGAAATATAGCTAACTATATTAACTTAATTCAGGCCCTATTAATATCGATGTGGGAATGTCCTCACGTTTACCTGTTAACTTGAGACAGTTTCCGTTCCGTCCATTCTAAAGTCTATAGATAGGTCTTACCTCAAATAGTTTCCCTAAAGGCTAGATTTGAACCTACAGTATCTTCGAGTTCACGGACGTTTTCTGTAGGCCGAACCTAAATAAAGAAGTTAGCCTCAGCTCAGCTTGTGATGGGATGGATGGATGAAGAGGCCAAATAGCCAACATTAGTTTATTCTAATATGACATGTAAATTATTTTATATATATATACCATGATGATCTAAACATGATTATAAACTGGATGGTTTGAGCCCCGAATGCTGATTGGCTGAAAGCCATAATATATCAGACGGATATGAAAATTAAAAAAATATTCTAATTACGTTGGCAACCAGTTTAAAATAGCAATAAGGCACCTCAGGGGTTTGTGGTATATGGCCAATATACCACAGATAATGACTGTATCCACTCCGAGTTGCATCATGCTTAATAACACCCCTTAGCCATTGAACATACCGCTTCAAATTCATGGATTCGGCTATTTCAGCCACACCCGTTGATGGCAGGTGTATAAAATCGAGCACACAGCATGCAATCTCCATTGCCAAACATTGGAAATAAAATGGCCCGTACTGAAGAGCTCAGTGACTTTTAATGTGGCACCGTCATAGGATGCCACCTTTCCAACAAGTCAGTTAGTAAAATTTCTTCCCTGCTAGAGTTGCCTCGGTCAGCTGTAAGTGCTGTTGGAAAAGGCTAGGAGCAACAATGGCTCCACCGCAAAGTGGTAGGCCACACAAGCTCACAGAACAAGACTGCCGAGTGCTGAAGCGCGCAGCGCGTGAAAATTGTCTGTCCTCGGTTGCAACACTCACTACCGAGTTCCAAACTGCCTCTTGAAACAACGTCAGCACAATCATTTCCATGGCCGAGCAGCTGCACACAAGCCTAAGATCACCATGCGCAATGCCAATAGTTGGCTGGAGTGTTGTAAAGCTCGCCCCCATTAGACTATGGAGTAGCAGAAACGCATTATCTGGAGTGAGGAATCACGCTTCCCCATCTGGCAATCCAATGGACGAATCTGAGTTGTGCAGATGTCAGGAGAACACTACCTTCCCCAATGCAGTGCCAACTGTAAAGTTGGGTGGAGGATAAATAATGGTCTGGGGCTGTTTTTCATGGTTCAGGCTAGGCCCTTTAGTTCCAGTG
Source organism: Oncorhynchus nerka (assembly GCF_034236695.1). NCBI lineage: Eukaryota > Metazoa > Chordata > Actinopteri > Salmoniformes > Salmonidae > Oncorhynchus > Oncorhynchus nerka. The sequence goes on from NC_088418.1 coordinate 24,249,894, forward strand.
AGTGGAAATCTTAACACTACAGCAGGGGTGGGAAACTCCAGTCATCGAGGGCCTGATTGGTGTCACACATTTTCTCCATCCCTAACACAGCTGATTAATCAAATTGCATTCTAAACTGAAGATCATGATTAGGTGATTATTGGAGTCAGGTATGTTAGCTGGGGCTGGGGCAAAACTGTGACACCAATCAAGCCCTCAAGGACTGGAATTACCTACCCCTGCACTACAGCATGCAATGAAATTGTAGACGATTCTGTGCTTCCAACTTTGTGGCAACGGTTTGGGGAAGGCCCTTTCCAGTTTCAGCATGACAATGCCACCGTGCACAAAGCGAGATCCATGCAGAAATGGTTTGTCGAGAACGGTGTGGACGAACTTGACTGGCCTGGACAGAACCCTGACCTCAACTCCATCTAACACCTTTGGGATGAATTGGAACGCCGACTGCGAGCCAGGCCTAATCGCCCAACATCAGTGCCCGACCTTGCTAATGCTCTTGTGGCTGAATGGAAGAAAGTCCCTGCAGCAATGTTCCAACATCTAGTGGAAAGCCTTCCCAGAAGAGTGGAGGCTGTTGTAACGGCAAAGGGGGGATCAACTCCTTATTAATGCACATTATTTTGGAAGAAAATGTTCAACGAACAGGTGTCCACATACTTTTTGGCCATGTAGTGAATATATATGCACTACCGTTCAAAAGTTTGGGGTCACTTAGAAATGTCCTTGTTTTTGAAAGAAAAGCCATCAAAATAACATCTAAATTATCAGAAATACAGTGTTGACATTGTTAATGATGTAAATTACTATTGTAGCTGGAAACGGCAGATTTTTAAAAATGGAATATCTACATAGGCGTACATTTTGTGGGTTGAAACAGGCTCAACATGGCCAGAAACAAATAACTTTCTTCTGAAACTCGTCAGTCTATTCTTGTTCTGAGAAATGGTCATTGGAGACTATTCCATGCGAGAAATTGCCAAGGAACTGAAGATCTCGTACAACGCTGTGTACTACTCCCTTTACAGAACAGAGCAAACTGTCTCTAACCAGAATAGAAAGAGGAGCGGGAGGCCCCGGTGCACAACTAAGCAAGAGGACAAATACATTATCGTGTCCAGTTTGAGAAACAGACGCTTCACAAGTCCTCAACTGGCAGCTTCATTAAATAGTACCCGCAAAACACCAGTCTCAACGTCAACAGTGAAGAGGCAACTCCGGGATGCTGGCCTTACTACAAGATGAGACACTCTCTCACCTTTCTAAAAGTTTTAAAAACAAAGATACTGTAGTTCTACGCTATAGCCTCCATTTAATGCCACCTCTTTGTGTTTGAAACTTGCAGAGAGCAAAAGAGGTGGCATTAAATGGAGGCTATAGCCTAGAATTACTGTATTCCTATTTGAACTTTGCTTTGCTTTTAAGTCCTTGAAAGTGCAGTGTTAGGCATTTGGGTGACAAATCGGACATTGTTTATCCATTGGAATTTGGTTCAGATTTTAGATGTTTGAAAGCATACCGATAACACATTGGAAATTCAACTAACTTTTGGCTGTCTTTTGAAGTGGTTGAATATACAGTCGTGGCCAAAAGTTTTGAGAAGGACACAAATATACATTTTCACAAAGTGTGCTGCCTCAGTGCCTTTAGATATTTTTGTCAGATGTTACTATGGAATACTGAGGTATAATTACAAGCATTTCATAAGTGTCAATGGCTTTTATTGACAATTACATGAAGTTGATGCAGAGTCAATATTTGCAGTGTTGACCCTTCTTTTTCAAGACCTGCAATCCGCCCTGGCATGCCATCAATTAACTTCTGGGCCACATCCTGACTGATGGCAGCCCATTCTTGCATAATCAATGCTTGGAGTTTGTCAGAATTTGTGGGTTTTTGTTTGTCCACCCGCCTCTTGAGGATTGTTTTGTTCCCCGAGCCACTTAGTTATCACTTTTACCTTATGGCAAGGTGTTCCATCATGGTGGAAAAGGAATTTTTTATCACCAAACTATTCCTGGATGGTTGGGAGAAGTTGCTCTCGGAGGATGTGTTGGTACCATTCTTTATTTATGACTGTGTTCTTAGGCAAAATTGTGAGTGAGCCCACTCCCTTGGCTGAGAAGCAACCCCACACATGAATGGTCTCAGGATGCTTTACTGTTGGCATGACACAGGACTGATGGTAGCGCTCACCTTGTCTTTTTTCCGGATGCCCCAAACAATCGGAAAGGGGATTCATCAGAGAAAATGACTTTACCCCAGTCCTCAGCAGTCCAATCCCTGTACCTTTTGCAGAATATCAGTCTGTCCTCGAGGTTTTTCCTAGAGAGAAGTGGCTTCTTTGCTGCCCTTCTTGACACCAGGCCATCCTTCAAAAGTCTTCGTCTCACTGTGCGTGTAGATGCACTCACACCTGCTTGCTGCCATTCCTGAGCAAGCTCTGTACTGGTGGTGCCCCGATCCCTCAGCTGAATCAACTTTAGGAGACATTCCTGGCGCTTGCCGGACTTTCTTGGGTGCCCTAAAGCCTTCTTCACAACAATTGAACCGCTCTCCTTGAAGTTCTGGATGATCCGATAAATGGTTGATTTAGGTGCAATCTTACTGGCAGCAATATCCTCACCTGTGAAGCCCTTTTTGTGCAAAGCAATGATGATGGCAGGTGTATCCTTGCAGGTAACCATGGTTGACAGAGGAAGAATAATGATTCCAAGCACCACCCTCCTTTTGAAACTTTCAGTTTGTTATTTGAACTCAATCAGCATGAGAGAGTGATCTCTAGCCTTGTCCTCGTCAAAACTCACACCTGTGTTAACGAGAGAATCACTGACATGAAGTCAGCTGGTCCTTTTGTGGCATGGCTGAAATGCAGTGGAAATGTTTTTTGGGGATTCAGTTCATTTGCATGGCAAAGAGGGACTTTGCAATTAATTGCAATTCATCTGATCACTCTTCACAACATTCTGGAGTATATGCAAATTGCCATCATACAAAGTGAGGCAGCAGATTTTGTGAAAATTAATATTTGTGTCATTCTCAAGACCTTTGGCCACAACTGTAGGTTGCAATCTCATTGATCAACGTCTCAACCAAATATTATCCAATTATCCACGTTGAAATGACATGGTGTGCCCGGTCGAATTGCTCTTTGCAAGTTTCAAACATAACGAGGTGGCATTAAATGGAGGCTATAGCCTTGAACTACTGTATCTTCGTTTTTAGAACTTTATGAAGGAGGAGACATGAAGTTTAATTTAAGTTTATGCTTGGTTCATATTTTACCCCCCAATAATCATGGTTATTTTACTGTAGTGACACGATAACAAATCAAATCAAATTTGATTTGTCACATGCGCCTAATACAACAGGTGGAAATGCTTACTTTACAAGCCCTTAACCAACAATACAGTTTTAAAAAACTAGTTATGAAAATATTTACTAAATAAACTAAAGTTTTTAAAAAAGTAACACAATAAAATAACAATAACAAGGCTATATACAGGGGGTACAACAAGCTGATCTCTATGTGGCTTTGTGCCCAGAGTTTGCATGCATTTTAGGTATTTTTTGTGTGCAAAAGAACGGTATACACTGAGTGTACAAAACATTAGGAACACCTTCCTAATATTGAGTTGCACCCCCTTTTGCCCCCAGAACAGCCTCAATTCGTTGGGGCATTTGACTCTTCAAGGTGTCGAAAGTGTTGCACAGGGATTCAAGTTGGCTGGATGTCCTTTGGTGGTGGACCATTCTTAAAACACACAGGAAACTGTTGACACACTTAAATCAGTGCACCTGGCACCTACTACCATACCCCGTTCAAAGGCACTTAGATCAGCAGCTAATTTGCCTAGTGAGATGCAGTGTGACCACTTGCGAGAGCTGGCTACTCTGCTCAAGAAATGTGAAAGACACATCTTTCAAAAGGGAACATAGTGTTTGTTTGGCGCGCCCACAATGCAAGAAAAGGTATGATGAATCTTCAGAAACAGGGCAAAGAGTTTGCGGTCTCTCTATTTCTCTGGATTTTAAGATGTGTCTAAACACACAAATCCTCTCCCGAAATAACCCTCCCCCTCCAAGCTGTTGGCCCACATAAATCCCAATCACCATATACCCCTCTCTCTCTCTCTCTCTCTCTCTCTCTCTCTCTCTCTCTCAAAGGGCTCTATTAGCATGGGTAACATGTTTATATTGCCAAAGCAAGTGAAATGGATCATTAACAAAAGTGAAATAAACTATCAGCAATGAACAGTAGGTCTAAACAGTACACCTTAAAAAAAGTTTCAAAGGAATAGAGACATTTTGAAATGTCATATTTTGGCTATGTACAGTGTTGTAACAATGTGCAAATACTTGAAGTACAAAAGGGAAAATAAATCAACATAAATATGGGTTGTATTTACAATCTCTCTCTCTCTCTCTCTCTCTCTCTCTCCCCCCTCTCTTTCTTTCAGTAGCCTACACCTCTCCGGGTCCGCCCCTTTCGATAACTCGTCATTGTCCCTTCCAAAAGCATTTAAACTCAGGATTACTGTAGGCTATTGCCTTACGCGATAGTGTCCGGTAAACCCTCACTTCCTCAGCACGTGCCTGCGCGGAGGTGTTTCCCAGAGGTGTTGGTTTGTGGCTCGGTTAACGAGCATATGCGTATCAATATAAAGTTGTAGTTGTCATGCGTGCATGTCTGTGACATTTACTACGCCATAGCAATAGTTCTCCATATACGTATATGTTTTAGGTTGCCAGACTCATTAAATTCATTTTGATTGTACTGATGCATTTTTTCATATAATGCAAAATGCATCATACAGGGATGATGTCTGTATTTAGAAAGTTGACATATCTTGAAAACTTGATTGCTGACAAACAAAACATTTTAGACTATGTCAACCATGGACTAATGAAACAAATACCAAAAGATCGTTTTTGGGTGGAATTTTCCTTTAATTAACCTGACATTGCTCTCTGCAAGTTTCAAACACAAAGAGGTGTCATTAAATGGAGGCTTTTGCCTAGAACTACAGTATCTTTGTTTTCAGAACTTTTAGAAAGGATGAGAGAGTGTCTCATCTTGTAGTAAAATAGCAACTCAAGTGCAGTGTCCCTAATTTGATATAACCAATCCACGTCACAATTCGTAATTGACAAAACATTGTATAAACCGTTGCATAATGACATTTGGTTGACATTGTCCCCAAGGCAGAGAGTATATAGTTAGATCCACCTGTTTTGTCAAGCATTGGGGTCTTAACAATATCACATTTAGCTGCTGAATACAATTCAATTGATTAAGGCGGAGTCCCTTGCCCACATGGTGATAATACTCTGGGACATTTTCTGCAGATTAACTTGTGTCTGCGGTATAGTTTGTCTTATTAACACAACCCACTGGGCACACACACTGGTTGAATCAAAGTTGTTTCCACGTCATTTCAATTAAATTCCGTTGAACCAACGTGGAATAGATGTTGAATTGATGTCTGTGCCCAGTGGGAAGTAGCCAGTGTTTTTGACCATGTGATGTCATGTCATTTCCACAAAATATTATCAGTCACCAATCAGCCATCTATTGTGAGTTTAGAGCTGAGTTTTCATAAACCAAATAAAAAATGGCTGAATGTTTCTTAAGCTCATTTTGGCCCGGTACAGTGTGTGGATTGTTGAGAGAATAAGATGTTTGGTTATTGTATTCATAGAGATGTATTTTAATTCCTACATCTATGATCGTATTGTTCAAGAGAGAGTTCCAATGCCCTCAGCTTACTTTTCACTCTGTGGCGAAAGGTTTTCCTATGCCATTTCACATTTTTCTCAACAATTGACTTAACTATTCCGTTGTGTATTCAGAAGTCTGCAACCTCATATCAAGAGGGTCTGTGTCATATTCAGGTGGTACGGTATCTTGAAAATAATTCCCATTCTAGTTGCTTCCCAGATCTAGTCCTACTCTTCATGTACATTACAACTGATTCTTCAATCATCTTAACCTGTTGATTGAACTCTGAACTGCAACGCTGAACTGTCCTCACGTCAGTGTCCTTGACGAATGAATTAAGAGATTAAGTTGGCGAGAACCTGGTATACTCATTGGGACAACCCAGTGAACAACTATTCAGAGTCAATGACCTCTATTTCATTTCCTCTCCTGTAATATGTCTCAAAAGAGTTTTGTGCAGAAAGACATCCACATTTACTACACAGGTACGTAAATCATTCTGTCGGTTTGTGTGATATTATTTAGAGAGTCAAAACGAGAGGGGTTTAGTGAAGAGCCAAGGGTTTAACGGGCTATACGTCTCGGGGCCAGGCGAAGGAAACCTGCTGCAATGATATCAAGTGAACTCTGACCTGTCTTCTACTTCATTACTATGGGACAGTTGGCTCCTCGCACTTTTTCAGCGGTTATTTGTAAGACAGTAGTGTTGAGCACGTTTCCCCCTTGAACACATTTCATAAACACCTGACAGGTATCAAAAGGACATTGTTTCACCTGCACAGATGTGTCCTTCTGGGTGCTCTCCTGTTCAGACAGGGAGTGATTTCTCAAGACACAGAAAGGGGGAATTGGTGTTAGAAGAACAGTCGTGCAAGATGGGTGTGACAATGTGAGAGGAGAGGGAATTGAGGACGGGAGGCAGGGACTGAGACCAGACCCCAAAAAAAGATGAACGAGGGACAGGATGGAATAGAAAGAAAGAGAGGCCCACTAAGACAGAAATAGGAGGAGATATAAATAATTAATCGTCAGCGAAAGTCATTAATACTTCATCAATGTCGAAGAATGTTGGAGCCATTGCTTGTGTGAACTGCTATTGGTAAAGGCACCGTAGTGGTAGTCTGGCTGATACCAAATTCAAAAGTCCTCCTGACTTCAGAGTCTGGAAAGACTGTTTTGATGTTGTCGGCACAATGTGTCGATAATGAAGGGTGCTGTGCTTTTACTGGTGGGTTCTCCTTCGTCTCTTTCTCACTCGAACCCACACGCACAGCCATGGACAGCCCCTGAGCGCTGTCCCCTTCCATTACGACTGTTGGATTTTCAAATCCAAAGCATTTGAGAGAACTAATCAATACGTCCCCTCAATTTCTGAGCGACTATTGCATTATCAAACGGCTTCCGGTCCAGACCAGCGTGTCACAGCTCTCCCTCGACGTAAGTCACGTGGGACGGGTAAGCCAGGTTACCGTAGTGGCACCCGTCTTGTGGATGTTGCTTCCTCCCATGTGTTAGCGTACACAGGTTCCGCTTACCACAGCCGTTTTCGACTTGCCGCAATGCACAGTTTGTGAACTATAGTTTGATGCCAAATATGGTATAAAGTTTGCTCTCAAAGGTGTCTTAGAGGACATGTCTATTTTACCCTCGCATCATGCTCAAGCCTCCACATAGGAAGCTCACCTTCTAAAATGGCCTTGCATGTTGATGGGGTGACAGACACACACCTTGTGCCCAGTGACAGTGCTGCTGTGTGACAGATCGCTATGCCATTGTGACATTGGTCTACATACTGCTTTGGTGACACTGTCAGTAGATTACCCTAGCTTGATTTATCATGGGTTTGACAGGACCTGGGTAGTCTGTCTCAGTAGATATTGCCCTGGTGGTTCTGAAATTCTGGTCAAGTTTCTGGTAGGTAAGGATATCAGAGCATTGACCCAGTATGATACATACTTTTGTCTTGATATGGACAAATGTATCAAAAAATGTCTTCTGTGCCGTTTTCAGAGACTATATTTGTGAGACATCCCGTCTAAGCATCACCTTTCCCTGTTTCTTGTGAAGCTTTTTACCTTAAACAGCAGTTTCCTCCTTCCACTTCATATTACGCTGTTTCTGATACGTCTGTAAAATGACAAAAGTGAGAGGAGGGATGAAAAGGAGGGATGAAAAGGTCTGGGCAAAAAAAGTATAACATACCAAATCACAGTGTGGTTGAAGGCAGTACCCATTTTTTACCATTCCCAAGAACTATACCCAACTAGCTCAAATATATACAAAGCCAATAGTCTGATTCCTCAGACGAGAAACGGTCAACTTTGCAGTTCAAACAATGCTGGCTTCACCACTGACTGATTGACAGTTTAGTGTTCTACCGCTTCCTACAGTCTGCTCTTAACCAATGGCTCTCCTTCCCCCTAATCACTTGAGCATTAAAAACGTATGACCAGAATGTAAATAAAGCAGGGGCATGTGAAACCTCAGTCTCCCCCACATCTCCCCATATTCCCTGGCCTTGCAGCAGAGGTACAGCCTCGCACTGGGGCCGGGCAGATCTCATGCCTAATGGATGATGTGCCTCGGCTGAATACATATTTGATGTTTCCCAGACTGGAGGCTGGCACAGGTCGTTAGCATGTTTGCTCAGTGAGCTGGATGAGTCGGGAGAAAGCAGGAGAGAGCGGGGTGGGGCTTGAGTTCTGCCAAAGAGACAAGTACTGTTTTCACCTTATGGTTTTGGCTCTACTCTACCACACAGCCTGCCAGCCAGGCCTGTCAGACTGGCCATGTCAGCAAAAAATATATAAGAAAAAAATAAATAAATCACTGCAAGCCATGGCTTGGCCAAGGTGACATTGAAGTGCCCAGAGGTGGTTGACATTTTTTAAAGAGGTTTACAGTTAGGAAAGTCTCAGTCTTGGATGAGTCTTGATTTTTCCACAATGGAAATATGTTTGTGTTGTCAAGCATAGCCATTAAAATACATTAGCAATGAATACAACCTCATGGACGTTTAATGCCATGCAAAATAACTTGCATAACTAAATGCATGGGACACACACACACACACACACCTACACAATCATACCTCAGACTTATGCTAACAAGAACATGCAGGTAACTGCCAAAATAAAGGAAACACGTGAGTAAATGAGGGTACAAAGTACAATGAAAGCAGGTGCTTCCACACAGGTGTGGTTTCTGAGCAATTCCTAAGTAATTAACCATCATGCCAGCTATAAAAATGCTGGGCAGCCCCAGTTGCCCATTATTTTGGCTACCATGGCTGTGCTCACTTAGGATGACAATGCCCCCATCAACAGGGCACGAGTGGTCACTGAAATGGTTTGATGAGCATGAAAACAATGGAAACCATATGCCATGGTCATCTCAATAACCAGATCTCAAGCCAGGAGCGGTGCCTGTGACACCAAATTATGGACTTTATCGTGGAAGAATGGTGCCCCAAAGGCATATATGCAAAGGCATATTGAAGCTGCTCTGGCGGCTCGTGGTGCCCCAATGCCCTATTAACACACTTTGTGTAGGTGTTTCCTTTATTTTGGCAGTTACTTGTAAATGTAACATATGTCTCAATACTTTCAATTAATATCAACAAAATGCTCGACTGTGCAATGTTGCTGAATCATGTCTCTTTGTCGTCTGTATGTTACAGCTGTCGCTGTAAGTCACAAGCCAACTGTCTCTATATATACAGTGTATATATTCTCTCCTCTTTGTTCTCAGAATCCTAGAGAAGCGGCAGGAAAATGGCGAGACCATCGAGCTCACCGATGAGGGCCAGGCAGTTATCGTGGAGGAGAAGGAGATGCCCGTGGTGGACTGCACCTGCTTCGGCCTGCCACGGCGCTATATCATCGCCATCCTTTCCGGCCTGGGCTTCTGCATCTCTTTTGGCATCCGATGCAACTTGGGCGTGGCCATCGTCAGCATGGTCAACAACCAAACCATCTACAAGGGCGACAAACCAATCCTTGTGGTGAGTCCAAAAGGGTTATTTGAGGACTGGTAGTGTTCTATACTGAACAAAAAGATAAACGCAACATGCAACAATTTCAACCATTTTACTGAGTTATAGTTCCTATAAGGAAATCCGTCAATTAAAAGACATTTAATAGGCCCTAATCTATGGATTTCACATGACTGGGAAGGGGCGCAGCCATGGTTGGGCCTGGGAGGGAACAGGCCCACCCACTGGGGAGCCAGGCCCAGCCAATCAGAATGAGTTTTTCCCCATAAAAGGGCTTTGTTATAGACATAAATACTCCTCAATTTCATCAGCTGTCCAGGTGGCTGGTCTCAGACGATCCCACAGGTGAAGAAGCCGGATGTGGTGGCCCTGGGCTGGCGTGGTTACACATAGTCTGCGGTTATGAGGCCTGCTGGATGTACTGACAAATTCTCTAAAACGATGTTGGAGGAGGCTTACAGTAGATAATTGAACATTCAGTTCTCTGGCAACAGTTGTGGTGAACATTCCTGCAGTCAACATGCCAGTTGCATGCTCCCTCAAAACTTGAGATATCTGTGGCATTGTGTTGTGTGACAAAACGGAACATTTTAGAGTAGCCTTTTATTGTCCCCAGCACAAGGTGAACCTGTGTAATGATCATGCTGTTTAATCAGCTTCTTGATATGACACACTTTTCAGGTGGATGGATTATCTTGGCAAAGGATAAATGCTCACTTGCAGAGATGTAAACATATGTGTACACAACATTTGAAAGAAATTAAATTTGTATACGTATAGAACATTTCTGGGATCTTTTATTTCCGCTTATGAAACTGGGACCAACACTTCACATGTTGTGTTTATATTTTTGTTCAGTGTTCATAGAACCTTTTCCATCGTTTGAGTGTTCTTTGTTGGATGAAACGTTCTCCCAGAAACCAAAAATGGTTCTCCTACAGGGACAAGCCAAAGAACGGAACCTTTATGGTTCTAGATAGCACCTATGTTTCCATGAGTGATATGTGTGAATTTTTGGGAGACTGAATCCTTATTGTCAGTGAATGGTATTGTATGCTCTCTAAGAGTCAGAGAGTTGGACCAATCTGGTTGGTTTGGCTTTACCTCCTTCTCCTAAATGGATAATGATAATGACCTTAAGAGCGTCTGCTAAATGACTTAAATGTAAATGTATGACCAGCAAACACGAGACGCACGCCATGTTGCGCTAGCTAAAAGAGGATTGTTACAGCTAGTGAAAATGTTCATCTATCGCAATTAAATAGTTTGATTGTCAACTTTGTCTTTTGTTGGGTTGATAAGGCTTTGATGAATGATTACCATTGAAGGGTGGTAGTGAGGGTCGCCTACTTTGGTTTAGCGATCTCACATGTATTTTCTTCCTTCCCATTTCTTTGCCTTGAACTCTCCTTTCATTTTTTTCTCACTCTCTCCATCTCTCCATAGAAAGCTCAGTTCAACTGGGAACCAGAAACGGTTGGAATGATCCATGGGTCATTTTTCTGGGGATACATAGTAACCCAAATACCCGGGGGATTCATCTGTCAAAAATTTGCAGCCAACAGGTCAGCTGCTTATACTTATATGTGAATAATATGCTGTGAATATTTCATAATATTTCAATAACACTCTTAGGAAAAAGGGTTCCAAAAGGTTTTTTTGGCTGTCCCCATAAGAGAACCCTTTTTGGTTTCAGGTAGAACCCTTTTTGGTTTCGGGTAGAACACTTTTGGGTTCCATGTAGAACCCTCTGTGGAAAGGTTTCTACATGGAACCCAAAAGGGTTTTTACCTGGAACCAATAAGGGTTCTTCAAAGGGTTCTCCTATTGGTACAGCCAAAGAACCCTTTTAGGTTCTAGATAGCACCTTTTTTTCTAATAGTGTAGGTACATATCTGATTCTATTCCCTCTTTTTTCTCCTCTATCATGCAGAGTCTTTGGCTTTGCCATAGTGGCCACCTCATGCCTGAATATGTTGATCCCTTCGGCAGCACGAACTCACATTGCCTGTGTTATCCTTGTCAGGATATGTCAAGGACTCGTGGAGGTGCTTGGCTACATTCCATGGCTTTCCCTAGCATACATCAGATTTCACTATGCTGACAACTGATTGTTTTCTCTATGGTGAACTGATCACTGGCCATCTGTCATACATGACGAGAAGGTTTTTTTTCTCGTGTAAAGTGCATTTCACCTGAAACACCCCTTTGAGAGAAAGATTTGCACCCGGAAGTGATGTCATGGATGTTAGGAGATTTTCATATTAGAAAGAAAACATAAAAAATTATGACATGGTCAGTGGTCAGTGGCCAGTTCACCATAGAGAAAACAATCAGTTTAAGTTCCTGGTCACTTAACTGTAATTCTTTCTCTCGCAGGGTGTTTCATACCCAGCGTGCCACGGTATCTGGGCAAAATGGGCCCCACCTCTTGAAAGAAGTCGATTGGCCACGACAGCCTTTTGTGGTGAGGTCAACTCACTCTTCTGTCATCCTCCTGTCTTTGTCTGGGCACTACAAAGGGTCACAGTTGTGCTCTCTACGACAATTAATATAACTTATTGTGATGACTTCATTCTCCATAATCCTACATGACTGGAACCATCTCAACATCTACTTTGACTATTTCTACCATTGTAATCATTAATAATCACGCTCGGATTGCTCAAGATAGTAGTTCTAGTTCCAAAGCAATGTTGTTTATTGATGTGCACTTCCATATGACTGACCTTTCTGTCTCACTCATGTTTGAGTGTGTCTGCCTCTGTATCTCAGGGTCCTATGCAGGAGCCGTGATAGCCATGCCACTGGCTGGAGTACTAGTCCAGTATTCAGGGTGGTCATCTGTTTTCTATGTCTATGGTTAGTAACCTCTGTCATAACTGTTCCCAACTTAAAGTGATACAGGTGTATGATATTAATTGTATCACCCTGTTGCAGGATAACTTTTCTGCAATGCAGGACATTTTAAACTTGCAGTGTATTTAAGGTTTAAAAAGGCTTCTGAAGTTTGTAATTTTCACTTTGAAATTTGAACTAATTTCCCCTTACCAAAAATCTTTCAATCCCTACAAAAATGTCAATTCATTATAACCCTCATAATAATACACATTTCCTCTTGCTGCAGGATTATATTCCTGTTTAACAAAATGGCTCAGATTAAGATCCTACATGTGTAGTTCACTTTTATGTCAAGTTAAGCTTATCTTCGACTGTGGTTGTTTCCTCCAAACCGTTTTAAAAAGTTCGCTGCAGGGTTGTGGTCAATTCCATTAAAACTCCAGTCAATTCAAAATGTGGACCCAACTCCAATTTAAATTCACATTTTTCCTTATTGAAAAGCATTGAAGAGAGTTTGAATTTTAGTGTACTTCCTGAATTGAAATGGAATTGACCACAACCCTGGTTATCTATGTATTTAGCAAAGTCCTAAATCTCCTGGCTAGCATTTTTGGAGAATGTAGCAATGCTAGTGGAAATGGATTGTATCGGTTAGCGGTGCAAAAGTGAACAATCCTTCAGTTCAGTTCAAGTATGCAAATGCTACAAAGGCTTATGAATTGGTTGTGAAACGTATGCACTGTAGCTCTGAACCTCAGTCTGTCCTAGTTTTAAGAAACCTCATTTTCTCTATTCTTACTCTTTTCTCGACACTCGTTCCACTCTACCTTCCACCTCCCAGGCAGCTTTGGGATCTTCTGGTATCTCTTTTGGATCCTGGTGTCGTACGAGAGCCCGGCAGCCCACCCCACCATCACAGAACAGGAGCGGAAATACATTGAGGAGGCTATTGGAATGTCAGCCGCTAACTCTACACCTGTTACGGTTAGTCTACACCGATTCCACTATCCACTATCTCGCTTCTAAGCTAAACATCACTTTGTTTCTCTTCCTCTGCAGATCCACTTTTCATGGCCTCTCGTTGCTGTGTTCTGACGATGTGATGTAGGGGTTTTGAGCCTTTAAACTAATATTTATTTTTAACAGTGTCTTCATCTGAAGTGGCATGCTATGGCCAAAAGTAGGGCACTATATAGGGGATATGGTGTCTTTTAGAACACACAATGGAATCATGATAAGATGATCACAATCAACCCTGGTCTCAATGTGGTGGCTGTTACAAAAGCTGTAAAGTGATAGTTCACTCAAATTACAAAATGACACGTTGGTCTCCTTACCCCAGTAACCAATCTATGGACAAAGTATGACAGCAATCCATGCTTTGGTTTAGTTTCCCTGGCAATGTTTCCAAATGCTGTCACAAATGGCACAAATCCCATGCAAGTCATGGTATTTACAGATGTAGGATCTTAATTTGATCACTCTTTTGTTGCTGAGAATAATTTTCCTGCACAACAGGAAATGCAAGCTTGTATTCAATGTTTAAAAAGGCTTCTAAAGTTTGTAATTTCCATTTTAAAATATCAGACTTGATTTGCCCTAACAAAAGATATATCAACCTCTACAAAAAATGTACATTGATTATAGACCACATAATAATAATAATAATAATAATAATAATTCACATTTCCTGTTGCTGCAGGATCACTTTTCTGCTGTAGCAAACTGGCTAGAAAATTAAGATCCTACATATGTATAGTAGCATTTTTCTCACATCATTTACAACTCATCTGTAAGTGACTTTGTTGAGATACACAAAACATTTTAGATACTTTTGAATGATTTGGTCATAATACGCAAAAAAATGTTAATGTCGGTATCTTGTATTCGCTATTCTGTCCAGTATCTACTCAATGTTTTATTTGTATTTTACCATGCACTGTTGGCTGCCTCCTTACTGTAAATTGAATGTTTTCTGGTCCTTCTAGAAATGGAACACGCCTTGGAGAGCCTTTTTCACTTCGATGCCAGTCTACGCCATCATCGTGGCCAATTTCTGTAGAAGCTGGACCTTCTACTTGCTCCTCATCAGCCAACCTGCATACTTTGAAGAAGTGTTTGGGTTTGAGATCAGCAAGGTGACTAAGACAAGGAATATCCATGTACATCTGGCCTAGAGCTAGTACTGTGCTGGTGCAGGTTTTATGTGGCCCTATGTGAACCCAGGGTTGTGTGATCCTGGGGTGCACAAATGGCCTTTTTAGCTTTTCTTATGAGGACTACTAACACGTACTGTTATGCTCCTCCAAGACTGGTTTTATTTGTTGTACAGTACTAAAATATATCCTCCACCCTCTGGCAACCTCCTATCCACCTCTCATCCCAGGTGGGCCTGGTGTCGGCTCTCCCCCATCTGGTGATGACCATCATCGTGCCGATCGGTGGCCAGCTGGCTGACTACCTGCGCACAAACAAAATCATGAGCACCACCAACGTCCGGAAGATGATGAACTGCGGAGGTAAGAGAGGAAGGAGGGTGAAAAGAGAAGGTGGAAAAGAGGAGGAAGGAGGAAGGAAAAAGCAGAAGCAGGCGACAGGGCAAGACATGTCTTTGATTTCGTGATTAGCTATCAAGTGTTGCTTTTTAAGAACCGTGAAAGATTGTTGGTTTGTTCGTATCAGCCGTTCGTTGACAGCTCGCGCCAGTTTTGTCATATATAACCAAAGACTACTTTTACATGAACAAAACAACTCAGCTAGAAGGAAAAATAGAAGGTAAAAAAAGTTTCACCAAAAAAATGTAAGAGAGATATTTACTTGGAAAATACAACACCTCGTTTTGTGGTAACCATGGTGTCCGGTCGGTGCGTGAGAAAACGATCACGGCACAAGGCAAATGATGACTTACAGTAACGCAGGATTGCTTGCCACAGTAAACTATTTTTGAACTGCAGAGAATACAGGAGTGAGGGGAATGAGAAGCTTATACATATCTATATCACTGTGGGAAGCTGAACCACATAGAGCCACATTTCGGGCAGACTGCACTCAATACCTTTTAACTAGAAGAATATCCTCTATCAGGTTTCACCACTGTCTTTGTGTGCTGTTTTATCCCCGTTCATTTACCTGAGTATTGAAAGAATGCTACCTTGATTCTTGACTTCCTCCATATTTGTTTATGTGTCTTAACTTTCTCGTGATAGGTTTCGGAATGGAAGCCACCCTGCTGCTAGTGGTCGGGTTTTCTCATACGAAAGTTGTGGCTATCACCTTTTTGGTTCTGGCTGTGGGCTTCAGTGGGTTCGCTATTTCAGGTGAGACTTTGGTGGTTATCTTTACATATCTCTCATATACACTACATGGCCAAAAGTATGTGGACACCTGCTTGTCAAACATCTCCTTACAAAATCAATAGGCATTAGTATGGAGTTGGTCCCCCCTTTGCTGCTAAAACAGCCTCCACTCTTCTGGGAAGGCTTCCACTAGATGTCGGAACATTGCTGCGGGGACTTCCATTCAGCCACAAGAGGATTAGTGATGTTGGGTGATTAGGCCTGGCTCGGCGTTCCAATTCATCCCATAGGTGTTCGATGGGGTTGAGGTCAGGGCTCTGTGCAGGCCAGTCAAGTTCTTCCACAACAATCTCGACAAACCATTTCTGTATGGACCTCGCTTTGTGCACAGGGGCAAGGGCCTTCCCGAAATTCTTGTCACAAAGTTGGAAGCACAGAATTGTCTACAATGTTATTGTACGCTGTAGTGTTAAGATTTCCCTTTACTAGGCTCTGTCTCGGCCGGCCGTGACCGGGAGACCCATGGGGCGCACAATTTGCCCAGCGTTGTCCGGGTTAGGGGAGGGTTTGGTCAGCAGGGAAGTCCTTGTCCCATCGCGCACTAGCGACTCCTGTGGTGGGCTGGGCGCAGTGCAAGCTGACACGGTCGCCAGGTGTATAGTGTTTCCTCCGACACATTGGTGTGGCTGGCTTCCGGGTTAAGTGGGCATTGTATCAAGAAACAGTGCGGCTTGGTTGGGTTGTGTTTCGGACGACGCACAGCTCTTGACCTTCGCCTCTCCCGAGTCCGTATGGGAGTTGCAGCGATGAGACAAAACTGTAACTACCAATTGGATACCACAAAATTGGGGAGAAGAAGGCACAGTTGGCACTATGCATTGGGGCAGGTAGCGTGTTCCTGGCATCCGCCAAACCCAGATTCGTCCGTTGGACTGCCGATGATGATGGCGGCGAGCTTTACACCACTCCAGCCGACGCTTGGCATTGCGCATGGTGATCTTAGGCTTGTGTGCGGCTGCTCGGCCATGGAAACCAATTTCATAAAGCTCCTAAAGAACAGTTCTTGTGCTGACATTGCTTCCAAAGGCAGTTTGGAACTCGGTAGAGTGTTGCAACCGAGGAAAGACGATTTTTACACGTTACGTGCTTCTGCACTCGGCAGTTCCGTTCTGTGAGCTTGTGTGGCCTACCACTTTGCGGCTGAGCCGTTGTTGCTCCTAGACGTTTCCACTTCCCAATAACAGCACTTACAGTTGACAGTGGCAGCTCTAGCAGGGCAGAAATGTGACAAACTGACTTGTTGGAAAGGTGGCATCCTATGAAGGCGCCACATTGAAAGTCACTGAGCTCTTCAGTACGGGCCATTCTACTAACAACATTTGTCTATGGAAATGTCATGGCTGTGTGCTCGATTTTGTACACCTGTCAGCAACGGGAGTGGCTGAAATAGTCGAATCCACTCATTTGAAGAGGTGTCCACATAGTTCTCTTACCTCTCGGTCTTCTGTTATTCTCTCCTCAAGACAGGTTTTGGCAGGTTTATCACACAACAGATCAGAGAGTTCACTCCAGCTCCTCGCAGAAACGGATAAGCTCCGTCAGCAGAACAGCTAACCTTGAATTGTCCATAGAGAATTGCATAATCTCTCAAGCTCAGTTATTTAGGGGATTGTCTTTGCTATCTGACATACTGTAGAGTTTGGCTACTATTATATCATACTTCTTGAAAGTTGATGGTCTGTGTCGGTACGACAACAACAACAATGACAACAACAATTTATTGGTGACCTTTCTCTCTGTTTCCCCATTAGGCTTCAATGTGAACCACCTGGACATTGCTCCCCGCTATGCCAGTATCCTCATGGGCATCTCCAACGGGGTGGGCACTCTGTCTGGCATGGTGTGCCCACTCATTGTTGGTGCCATGACCAAACATAAGGTACGAAATGACCCTGCTTCTACACCCTACACCATACAGCACACTGCCTACTGCATACCCACCATCACACATCATATACATCATTATCTATGGAGGGATAATAGATACACATTCTTACTCAATATTCATCCCTCTTTTATCACTTGTTTTAGTTTATTTCTCTCACTCCCGTTCATTCTCTTTTTATTTTCTCTCTCTCTCTCTCTCTCACACACACACACACACACACACACACACACACACACACACACACACACACACACACACACACACACTCTCTCACTCTTTATCCCGCCTTTATCCCGCCGTCTATCAATCACATTAGGTATTTCACTGTACTTCTGCACGTGACAATAAAACTCCTCTTTATCTTTCTCCCTCCCTCTCCCGCCTTAGACGCGGGAAGAGTGGCAGTATGTGTTTCTCATTGCTTCACTCGTTCATTATGGGGGAGTTATATTCTACGGTATGTATTCTGTCTGTTTTCTTTCCCCCCCCCTCCCCTGTCGTCGCACGTCATAATGAAGCTGTATAGTGATGCAACACTTGTTTGAATTGACCCTGAAGTAAATTAATGTGTTTCAATTGTGTATTGTATTGATATTCGCTCTTGCACGATTGTATTCCATATTGTCCTAATATTAACATATAATGAAGTTTGGTGCCAATTTTTTAAATTTCTTATATTAATTTTGTATTCATCTATTTGTATTTAACCTTTATTTAACTAGGTATGCAACCCTTTAGAGTTGAACTACAAAGTCTAGATCCAAGTCAAAGTAAGTATAGTTTTGGGAAGAAGGATTTCATTTAACTTTTGTATTCTAGGACTTTTTGCCTCCGGAGAAAAGCAGTGGTGGGCAGAGCCCGAGCAACTTAGCGATGAGAAGTGTGGAATTCTGGATGAGGATGAGCTGGCCAATGAGACAGAGGAGTTGTACCGTACTAGCGGAGAAGGAGGCTACGGAGCAACGATCCAAGCTCAGGATCCCAACGGAGGAGGAGGAGGAGGCGCAGGAACCTGGGTCTCGGACTGGGATAAGACTGAGGAGTTAGTACAACCACCAGGAACCAATAGCTACCTATACGGAGGAGAGGAAGACAGGGAGCTAACATAGAGGGACTTACAGGTAGGAGTTACAGAGTGGGGTAGAAGACAGAACGAGTAGATGGTTTCCTTTTGGCACAGGAACTTGGAAAGAGGTGGGGTGGATGGTTGGGATGAGGGTGAGGTTGAGGAGCGGAAGAAGGGGAGGACCAAAGTATTATTTACGGAGAACTGAAACAGGTTGTACAACAGAGGAAAGAGGATGAGCCATGTACTAAGTGTCTGTACAGTGCTTTCGGAAAGTATTCAGACCCCGTGACTTTTTAACATTTTGTTACGTTACAGCCTTATTTTAAAATGGATGAAATTGTTTTTTCCCCTCATTAATCTACACACAATAACCCATGATGACAAAGCAAAAACAGGTTTTTGGAAATTTTTGGAAATGTATTTCAAATAAAAAAACGTATATAAGTATTCAGACCCTTTACTCAGTACTTTGTTGAAGCACTATTGGCAACGATTACAGCCTTGAGTCATCTTGGGTATGACACTACAAGCTTGGCACACCTGTATTTGGGGAGTTTATCCCATTCTTCTCTGCAGATCCTCTCAAGCTCTGTCAGGTTAGATGTCGCTACACAGCTATTTTCAGGTCTCTCCAGAGATGTTTGAAACGGGTTCAGGTCCAGGCTCTGGCTGGACCACTCAAGGACATTCAGAGACTTGTCCCAAAGTCACTCCTGCATTGTCTTGGCTCTGTGCTTAGGGTCTTTGTCCTGTTGGAAGGTTTGCCTTCGCCCCCCCCAGTCTGTGGTCCTGAGCGCTCCGGAGCAGGTTTTCATCAAGGATCTCTCTGTACTTTGCTCTGTTCATCTTTCCCTCCCAGTCCCTGCCTCTGAAAAACATCCCCACAGCATGATGCTGCCACCACCACCATGCTTCACCGTAGGGATGGTGCCAGGTTTCCTCC
Organism: Oncorhynchus nerka; assembly: GCF_034236695.1. Classification (NCBI taxonomy): domain Eukaryota; kingdom Metazoa; phylum Chordata; class Actinopteri; order Salmoniformes; family Salmonidae; genus Oncorhynchus; species Oncorhynchus nerka. The sequence goes on from NC_088418.1 coordinate 24,269,704, forward strand.
AGACGTGACGCTTGGCATTCAGGCCAAAGAGTTCAATCTTGGTCTCATCAGACCAGAGAATCTTGTTTCTCATGGTCTGAAAGTCCTTTAGGTGCCCTTTGGCAAACTCCAAGAGGGCTGTCATGTGCCTTTTACTGAGGAGAGGCTTCCATCTGGCCTGATTGGTGGAGTGCTGCAGAGATGGTTGTTCTTCTGGAAGGTTCTCCCATCTCCACAGAGGTACTCTGGAGCGCTGTCAGAGTGACCATCAGGTTCTTGGTCACATCCCTGACCAAGGCCCATGTCCCCTGCTTGCTCAGTTTGGCCGGGCGGCCAGCTCTAGGAAGAGTCTTGGGGGTTCAAATCTTATTCCATTTAAGAATGATGGAGGCCACTGTGTTCTTGGACACCTTCAATGCTGAAGAAATGTTTTGTTAAGGACACAATCCTTTCTCGGAGCTCGACGGACAATTCCTTCGGGCCTCATGGTTTTTGCTCTGACATGCTCTGTCAACTGTGGGACCTTATATAGACAGGTGTGTGCCTTTCCAAATGATTTCCAATCTATTTAATTTATCACAGGTGGACTCCAGTCAAGTTGTAGAAACATCTCAAGGATGATCAATGGAAACAGGATGCACCTGAGCTCAATTTAGAGTCTCATAACAAAGGGTCTGAATACTTCTGTAAATAGTTTTAGTTTTTTTTATAAACTTTCTAAAATCTCTAAAAACCTGCTTCGTCATTATGGGGTATTGTGCGTAGATTGATTAGGATTTTGTTTATTTAATCAATTTTAGAATGAGGCTGCAACGTAGCAAAATGTATAAAAAGGGAAGGTGTCTGAATACTTTCTGAATGCACTCTATGTGAGTGTGTTTTGTGTTTTGTGCACCGTGTGTCTGACAGGCTCTCTAAGAGTATTTTAGGGCACCAAAGCTTCTATGTCGATAGTGGTATTACACCTCTTATTGAAGAGGTTTTTTTGGGGCCTAGTTTGGTTACTTTCATCAACAGTGTGTTTATTATAACCCACCATGTGGGTTGTCAGTCTGGTTTGATTTCATAATGAGTATGAGCCTGATTTTTGTGACAGTTTTTGTTACACGACTATCAGTAGATGTAGCTACAACTGATGGCCATGTATGTCGTCACTATCTGGCGGCTAACGTCCTTGAAAGCTAAATGAATCAATTCCTGATAATGTTCACACTTTTAAGAAAAATATATTACTTGTGCCAATAAAGCACAGTATTCTGTGCTGTAACATTGGTTTGCTTAATCTGGTGAAAGGACGTTTTAAAATTCAAAGTTATTGACTTGCATACTGGTCACAATGAAGTCTCTTTAGTCCGTTCAGTGTTGCTTCCACAGTGTCACTTCGATAAGCACACTTTTACAGTCTATCATGTCAACGAATTGTGTATATATATATTAGGCCTAACCTGTCTGCCTGGTTGAAAATGATTGTCAATTGAGATGGGAAGAGAAGGATGAGAAGAATAGTTGCTTCAAAGACCAACACAGCATCTCCACCCAATCCAAGCTCTACAAAATACAGTGAAGAAGTACAGTATATGGTACATATTTCACATATATTTGTTGGACTCTTCAGGACATTTCGGATCTGTTTTACGTCATATATGGCTGTCTGAACGTGTTTTGGCAAAGGAACATTCACAATCGCGTAAAACGCTAAAAAAGTCTGCATTCCATATATACTGTATTCTCCACCTCCAATAGTCTGGAAGTTATTGTATTGTAGCATTGTATCGGTTTCCACTTTGTCTGGACGGTCACGCTTGATATAGTGCAGTGTCAGTGCGCTCTCACTGAAGAAGCTGTTTGCTTGCACCAAGGAGCCTAAAAGCCACGCACGCCAGCCTGTGCCCGCCATCGCGAAGCAATAGCACCCCGAAGGAGAGAGACCATGGTGTCGTGATCCCAACGAGCGCCCACCACGACCCTATCGATCACTCATTCGAACCAATCAAATAGTGACTGCTTTGAAGGGCAAAATGGTGCATGAAGCTATGTACCAGTCGATTGCTGACAGTGCATTACAACCATGGGATTGATGGAGCCCCAGGCTCCCTCTCCTGCAGGGCCATGTTCATTAGGCACCAAACGGGAAAAAACAGATTGAAACAGGGGGGGAACTACCTGGACTTATCCTACAAGAAATGCTCATTCTTGTGCCCTAATGGACACGACCCTGGTGTTCATAGAGAGCAGAGAAGGGGAAGCGAGATCTCTCTCCTATGGAGGAATATCTCTCTCTCTTCAATTCCTTCCTTTATATTGTAGCCTGCACTGGATTTTTACTACTTAGAAACATCTGTAGGCTAGTGATTTTTACGAACTTAGTCGAAAAGCAATAAATAATGAATTATGTATGTCACTGTACAGAAATAATAATTGGACTGGTAAGCGTTGTGAGTTGTTTAGTGAGCCTCGGAGCCCAAATATAAAACCCATGTTTTCATTGGTAGAGCAGAGAGGTGTGTCACTTGGATCAAATACATACTGTATTTCAAAACCTTGAAGGTATTTGAGGTGCCCTTGATTTAAACCAGCAAACTAACTCAAGAGCGGCTCAAGTATTTAACCATTTGTTATTTGTATTTGACCCAGGTCCGATGCTTTGACTGGAGAATTTGCTTCAGTCCATATGGAGATTCTGTAAAGAATAAAATATAAAAATCACATTCCAGGAAAATATGAATAATAACCGTTAGGGATTTTCCTGTTGTCTTTTTGAATGTTTGTTTATTTTCTTTTTGTTTGGTTCTTTCCAGTAAAATGTACAATTGTATATGTTCAAAAACATATTAATGTAAAAAAATATGGTGAAAAAAAAGCTAGAGTACAATGTTATTATTACTATATTATTCATATTATCGTTACTACTCCTATCAACATTATTTACAAATGATTATTTTTTAACATTACATTATATTTTCTCTGTGAGCCTGTTCAGGTTTGTATGTGAATGTGAATCGTGAAATGACCTTTAAACAAATGCTTAATGAACAAACTGTATATTACACAAAGCCTCTGCTTCGCACTCTGTCAGCCCACAACTTTCCCTTCTTCACCCCCTGCTTTCCTCTCCCTCTGGTTTGGCTGCTAACGGGCAAAGAACCCTTCTCTCCAGATGCGAGGTGTCGTATTACTAATATGCTCCACCTATTTATTCTCTATTGATCGCTGGGCTAGAGATAATGTCAGAGAGAAATAAAGATTTTGATGGGATCTGAAAGAGGCCGTTGCCATTGTCCAGGGAGCGCGTGTACACTTTTAGAGAAAAAAAAGGTGTTATCTAGAACCTAAAAGGTTTATTCGCCTGTCCCTATAGGATAACCCTTTAAAGAACTCTTATTGGTTCCATGTAGAACCCTTTTGGTTCCAGGTAGAACCCTTTTGAGTTCCATGTAGAACCCTTTCCAAAAAAGGTTTACGTGGAACCAGAAAGGATTCTACCTGGAATCAAAAAGGGTTCTCCTATGGGGACAACCGAAGAACCCTTTTGGATACCTTTTTTCCAAGATTGTTGGGTCTATGTCGTCATGTCAGAAAATAGTTTTCGACACTGGTCATATGGGACAGGACTCTCTCTCTCTCCCTGTTTGTTTCTCTCTCTTTCTCCCTTCCTCTCTTGTCGTTGTCTAACATCAGGGAGAGATAATCTCTTTGCCCGACAGAGAGAGAAAAGGAGGGGGGAAGGGAGAGCCATTGGTAAGTGATATCAGACAACGGTACTTTAATATGACACCTGAATTCTAACTGCACTCTGTATTCTCTTGGCATTTCTCTGTTAGGGGTTGAGGGGAGAGAGACTGGGAGTGAGGCAGGAGGGAGGAAAGAGAAGCTGTCAGGTTAGCTGAGGTCTCTCTCTGACACGCAGCGCCGGGCTGAGGAGCTTCCTGGAGGGAACAGTGGGTTCGGCAAATTAAAGTCAAGATGGATGAGTGTGGTGCAGGAGGATTCCTCCTCTGCCCGCCCAGCACTGCTCACTCAGCTTCCCTCTCAGTGGTTTTTCTTGGGTCAAAGCTACTGGCTTCAAGGTTGTTAAGAGCAAGGTCCGTTTTTACAAAGCATGATGCTGATTAGGATCAGTTTTGCCTTCAATCATAATGAATAAGATTACGTGGACAGGGGGGAGCTGATCTTAGATAAACACATCCACTCTTAGATGCTTTGTGAATACAGGCCCAAAACAGTAACCAGTTGTAGACCGTGTTAATTACCCATCCATCTTGTCTAGTGCTATTAAACTCTGCTTCTCATTCCATTGTTCTCAAACCTTATTTTAATATGATAAAATATTAACCCGTAGCACGTGCTCCAGCAGGTATATTTCACTGGTCAGCACCAAAGCAAATTCCTCCTTTGGGCGCCTTTCCTAACTTTAAGCACCAGCTGTCAGAGCAGCTCACAGATCACTGCACCTGTACATAGCCCATCTGTAAATAGCCCATCCAACTACCTCATCCCCATACTGTTATTTATTTATTTTGCACCTCAGTATCTCTACTTGCACATCTATCACTCTAGTGTTTAATTGCTATATTGTCATTATTTCGCCACTATGGCCTAGTGCACACACTGTATATAGACTTTTAAAAATTGTATTATTGACTGTATGCTTGTTTATCCCATGTGTAACTCTGTGTTGTTGTTTGTGTCGCACTGCTTTGCTTTATCTTGGCCAGGTCGCAGTTGTAAATGAGAACTTGTTCTCAACTGGCCTACCTGGTTAAATAAAGGTGAAATAAAATAAAACATTATTATTCCAGCACAGGTGATCCTGCACCAACGTACACCAAAGTACCATGGTAAAATGATACCGATTCAATCTTGAGTGTGGGATCCAAACAACTGATTAAACAAAACAAACAAAAAAACACGAGAATTGATTATGCTAATACTTTATTTCAGCAAACTAAATTATCATAATGATATATTACCAATGTTACACTGCCGCCCACTGTAAATTACATGAATATACAGTTTGGAGTACTGTATTTAGATATCTCAGATACTGTGCAACTTAAGCATAATATGTTTCATACATTCTATTTACATTACAGACTCGGTTTAATTCGTAACCCAAAAAAGAGAAAGTGCTTAATTAATGAACAGTGCATATTTGCCTTAAAGCTCAAATGTATACAACACCAAAACATATACAAACATTTTTTGTCAAACTTTCAGTGTTGCAGTTGATATCTGTCTAAAACAATACTGAAAATGTCTAATATTACAAAGAAAAGTAAGTATTGAAATCCCTCCTTTTAAACACTTCACACATTACAGAGATAAAAGCATTATCCTACAAAACTAGCTTCATACGCCCCCCCACAACCCAAAAATAAACAATTATTACATTTTTTGGGGGGTTGGGATACCCTCCGAAGGTTGGGCATCCCAGATAACATATGTACATGTCATAAGACATTAATTATTATTATTATTTATTTGTATTTTTTTACCCCTTTTTTTTCTCCTCAATTTCGTGATATACAATTAGTAGTTACAGTCTTGTCCCATCGCTGAAACTCCCGTATGGACTCAGGAGAGGCGATGGTCGAGAGCCATGCGTCCTCCGAAACACGACCCTGCCAAGCCGCACTGCTTCTTGACACTCTGCTCGCTTAACCTGGAAGCCAGCCGCACCAATGTGTCGGAGGAAACACCGCACAACTGCCGATCATAGTCAGCGTGCATGCGCCCGGCCCGCCACAAGGAGTCGATAGAGCGTGATGGGACAAGGACATCCCGGGCGGCCAAACCCTCCCCTAACCCGGACGACGCTGGACCAATTATGCGCTGCCTCTTTGGTCTCCCGGTCGCGGCCTGCTGCAACACAGCCTGGGATCGAACCTGACTCTGTAGTGATGCCTCAAGTACTGCGATGCAGTACCTTAGACCGCTGCACCACTCGGGAGGAATTATTTATTTTTATTACAGGAAAATAGCTTTAAAACTACAGACTGTTCTCTCAGATTCATGGCAAAATGTGTAGAATAGCAGGAAATTAGCTCTAAAACAGCTAACTTTTCTTTCAGCCTAATGGCAAAATGGGTCAAATAGCATGAGCTTAGCTATAAAACTGCCTTGCTTGGACCTTGCGGGGGGCCCTGCAAAACTGCGCTACGCCACCGATCCTACACCCCACCTTTCCTCTTGTCATTACAGGACTTCCTATTGTCTCAGATCTAGGCCTACTTCTCCTCTCCCCTTTCTGCTCCCAGAGATCGGTATACCCCTCTTTAGCCTTCTCCAATGCATCAAACTCTCCATCTCACTCTTTGCCTCCTTCTGCCCCCAAAGCATGGGACAAATCCTCAGTTCCCCCATCTTGGGACTTTTTCAAAGCTTCATACCCCCCATCCCCACCATTCACCCCCTTTTCCCCCAAGGTGTGGTACAGATCCTCAGTTCCCTCATCTTTGGACTTTTTCAAAGCTTCATACCCCCCATCCCCACCTTTCGCCCCCTTTTCCCCCAAGGTGTGGTACAGATCCCCAGTTCCCTCATCTTTGGACTTTTTCAAAGCTTCATACCCCCCATCCCCACCTTTCGCCGCTCCTTCCTCCAAGGTGTGGTACTCCTCCTCCTTTCCTTCCGCTTTCTTCAGCGCTTCGTACGCTCCCTCTGTTTTCTCTCCTCCTGCTGCTTGTGCTGGAGTTGTTTTCAGGGTGTCGTACTCTCCCTCGGTACCATGTTTTTTGTGGAGCTCCTCGTACCCCCCATCTCCTCCATCCTGCGACTTCACTGTCATCAGGGGCATATCTTGGTAAATGGCCTCTAGCAGAGAAACACAGAAAATACATGAAGAACACAGAAGAATGAAGAACTTTTGAATGGTAAACAATCGATGTCATGTAAAAGACTTATGTGTCATTTAAACAAACATGTATGTGTGTGCACACAAAAACACGCTGAGGATACCAGTTGTAGGCTTACCTCCCCTAGTCCTCCTCTTGCGATACATGACTATGGCTCCTATGACCAGCATAACCCCCAAGACGATCAACCCAATGGTTATCAGTAGCACATGTGTCTCTTGAGCGTCGACGTCATCTGTCACGATGAGTAAAGCAGAAAGATGATCAATGTTAGGTTTGTCCAATTCTAAAGGTTTATTAACTTTGTTTAATTTTGCTGACAAGTGTATCACTAAAAAAAAACATCATAGGCCTACTACACTGTATGATGCTCTCTCTTCAAATTACACATCAGAGTTGGCATAAGCAGAGTTGGCTTGAGAAACTAACTTTTATGTGAATATTTCAAACTTCTATCAGGCATGTCCTTCAACAAGAATCTACTCTCATATTTTCACGCTCCAATAATACATGTTCAGGTTCTCTCATTTGTGTAGAACTCACAATGATGGATATTGCTTAGTGCAGACCTCCCGTTTTTCCACACTGCTCTGCATGCGTAACTACCAGCCGGCATGAAACCTGTGTAGCTTTGGCTGATGCATTTAGGTAGCCACTGAGGATTGTGCTGTTTGTAGTACCAGTGATAGAAGGCACCGTTGGGGCAGCTGGAGCATGAGCAGGACAGGCCAGCGGACTCCGACACAACTGCCTTCATAGGGGGTGCTGAAACAATCAGTTCTTGTTGAGTTGAGTTGACTGTGTTTGGCATTCCTTTGTCGCTTCGCGTAAAGGTGGCTTGACAGCTATATATCCCCTGGTCGGACTCGGTCACATTGTTGATAACATAAGAAGAACTGGAACCGTCTTTTATCGTCTGTTTATCCTTGTAGAATATAGTGTGGCTAATTTGGTCGGTCCCCGACACAACACACCGCAGACTCAGTTTCTCCCCCAAAAGAGCAGGCCCAGGCAATATCATCATCCGTACGACCCGGTCTGGAGGAGAGATAGAAACAGGGAAGGTGGAAGAGAGGAAGGGGAAGGGCATAGTTGCAAAGTGAGAAGGGAGGGATCAGATAAAATAGGGTTATCATTTGATGCAGACATCCTGTATAGTAGCAAAAAAAATGGCTCAGGAACCCAAGATAGGTAACTGGGTGGTTAGATTTCACCAGGAGTACTTTTCCCCGGTTAGAGAGTAATAAGCAGATGACAAATTTCACATATTTATTGAGGACTTGTGGTTGGATATGGTAAAGGTTTGTGTGTGGTTCTGCAACAAAGGAGAGGCATCATGAGCATGTTGCATAGCATAAAAGGTCAAGGTGATTTGGATAAACCTATTGAACCAATACATCTCAAACGCGGTGACTTAACTAGAATATACTGTACATGAAAAACAGGAAACAAACCTACTCTTAACTTGGACGCCCACAACTGGAAAGAAACCCAGGAATGGCTTGACAGGATTTAAATACAAACTAGAAAAGCACTGTTCCTGAAGAAAATGTAGTTTATAAAGATGTTAAAGAGTTAGAAATAATTAGGATAGCCTGAAGATGTGAAAGCCGGTTTGGTGTCTAGCTTGAATGGTTCAAAAGTTACTGTTGGTGAGTTATTTTAAGCAAATGGATACCGTTATAATTTATAACGATTTTAAAGAATTTGAATTTAGAATAGCCTATAGCTTTATTGGCAATGGAGCAGGACCATTTTGGTTCTATGGTTCTCAAACAATACTATGTTCATTTACACAAAGTTTAAATGCTTATAGTTTAAAAAGTCTAAATAGCATTAAAAATCTAAATACAAGCAATCTAAGTTGGGTCAGTCTGAACATCTAAATGTTGGTTTGGTGTTGATAGGTTAAATGGTGTAGGAGAAGATACAGCAGGTGAAGAATGAAAACATATTGTTACCATTTAAGTCTGTGGCCCTTTTTTGCCATTGAAATGCATTGGTAGCTAATTTAAATATGGTTGTAGTACAAAAAAATGCTACCAAAAAGATTTTCTCAAGTAATCTAAGTTGGAGCATTCTGCACATTTGGAAGTTGGTTTTGTGTTAATGGCTTAAATCGTTTAAGCGCTAAAGCAAGCCAAATAAATAAAATAATAATTGTGGTGTGCATGCTAAATTGTGAAGTATTTATTGATAGGATAGGATAGCCTGAACATGTGAACGTGTGTTTGGTGCCTATAGCTTGAATTAAAAATGGAAATATCACATTTTCATAAGTATTCAGACCATTTACTCAGTACTTTGTTGAAGCACCTTTGGCAGCAATTACAGCCTCTAGTCTTCTTGGGTATGACGCTACATGCTTGGCACACCTGTATTTGGGGAGTTTCTCCCATTCTTCTCTGCAGTTCCTCTCAAGCTCTGACAGGTTGGATGGGGAGAGTTGCTGCACAGCTATTTTCAGGTCTCTCCAGAGATGTTTGATTGGGTTCAAGTCCGGGCTCTGGTTGTGCCACTCAAGGACATTCAAAGACTTGTCCCAAAGCCACTCCTGTGTTGTCTTGGCTGTGTGCTCAGGGTCGTTGTCTTGTTGGAAGGTGAAACTTTGCCCCAGTCTGAGTTCAAACTTGGTTTCATCAGACCAGAGAATCTTGTTTCTCATGGTCTGAGAGTCGTTTAGGTGCTTTTTTGGCAAACTCCAAGCGGGCTGTCATGTGCCTTTTACCTAGGAGTGGCTTCCGTCTGGCCACTCTACCATAAAGGCCTGATTGGTGGAGTGCTGCAGAGATGGTTGTCCTTCTGGAAGGTTCTCCCAACTTCACAGAGGAACTCTGGAGCTCTGTCAGAGTGACCACTGGGTTCTTGGTTACCTCCTTGACCAAGGCCCTTCTCCCCCGATTGTTCAGTTTGGCCGGGCGGCCAGCTCTAGGAAGAGTCATGGTGGTTCCAAACCTCTTCCATTTAAGAATGATGGAGACCACTGTGTTCTTGGGGACCTTCAATGCTGCAGAAATGTTTTGGTACCCTTCCCCAGATCTGTTCCTTGACACAATCCTGTCTCGGAGCTCTATGGACAATTCCTTCGACCTCACGGCTTGATTTTTTTTCTCTGACATGCACTGTGGGACCTTATATAGACAGATGTGTGTCTTTCTAAATCATGTCCAATCAATTGAATTTACCACAGGTGGACTGCAATCAAGTTGTACAAACATCTCAAAGATGATCAATGGAAACAGTATCCACCTGAGCTCAATTTTGAGTCTCATAGCAAGGGTCTGAATAATAATGTAAATAAGTTTCCATGTTTTTTTAAAAATACATTTGCAAAAGATTCTAAAAACCTGTTTTGCTTCGTCATTATGGGGTATTGTGTGTAGATTGATGAGGAAATGTTTGTACTTAATCCATTTTAGAATAAGGCTGTAACGTAACAAAAAGTGGAAAAAGTCAAAGCCTGAATACTTTCCGAATGCACTGTACATGCAGGTTAAAGTCCATAAAAAGGAAGACATCGTTGATCAGACAGAACTCTTAGTCCCACTGTATCTCCATGTTCACAGTCAGTATATAGCTTATAGATACCTACTTGTAGATACCTGAAGAAGTCTGACCTTGGTACAGTATATTCAACTCAGAGCTCAGTTTTTCAACGGATTTTAGAGTACCCTTTTCAAATAATTGATGGACATATTGAAGTTTCAAGTGTGCTCAGTTTCTAAAACGTCTGTCTAATCATAGTGGCTTAAAACCCTTCATACTGTATGAACAATGGGTGTAAGTCGCTCTGGATAAGAGCGTCTGCTAAATGACTTAAATGTAAATGTAAATGATACAAATGAGATTCCTGTAGGACGGTTGAAAGCGTGTTGCACCTCTTTCCATGATTTATACAGTGTCGTGAAGAAGTATTTCCTCCCTTTTCTCTATTTTTTCATATTATATACTGAATGTTATCAGATCTTCAACCAACACCTAATATTAAAAAGGGAACCTGAGTTAACAAAAAAAGTGATACTTATTTTATTTATTGAATTTATGCAACACCCAATTCCACTGTGTGAAAAAGTAATTGCCCCCTTACACTCAATAACTGGTTGTGCCACCTTTAGCTGCAATGACTGCAACCAAATTGTAAATGAGAACTAAATTGTGAATGAGAACATGTTCTCAACTGGCCTACCTGGTTAAATAAAGGTGAAATATATATATTTTGAAATGCTTCCTTTAGTTGTTGATCAGTCTCTCACGTCGCTGTTGAGGAATTTTGGCCGATGCAGAACTGCTTTAAATCAGTGACATTTGTGTGTTTTTAAGCAATAACTGCTCGTTTCAAGTCCTGCCACAACATTTCAATTGGGATTAGACTTGGACTTTGACAAGGCTTTGACTAAAACCTTTTTTTATTTTTAGACATTTTCATGTAGACTTGTGTGTGCCTTTTGGATCATTGTCTTGCTGCATGACCCAGCTGTGCTTCAGCTTCAGCTCACAGATGGATGGCCTGATATTCTCCTGTAGAAGGATAATTCATGGTTCCTTCTATTAAGGCAAGTTGTCCAGGTCCTGAGTCAGCAAAGCATCCCCAAACCATCACACTACCACCACCATGCTTGGCCATTAGTATGAGGTTCTTACTGTGGAATGTAGTGTTTGGTTTTCGCAAGTCTGTGACCATGGTTGCGGAAACATTTTCTTTTGTTATTTTTTTTAGCTTGAGCACATGCCACCCAAAAGATCCATGCATTGGACTTATTGCTTAAGTATAGGCCTACTTTAACAAATATACATTTTGTCTTTAATTATTGTTAAATTGATGCAACTTCATGTCTACTTCATGCCTTGGCAGCAGCTAACGGGGATCCGGAATAAATACAAATACTGTCAAAAACAAATGTTGGCAACAAGTCATTATACTATGTCTACAAGTGGCTGCTCTAGTAAGTCATTTGCTATTAGACTATTTCTTACTTTTGTTTTAATTCATGGCTTGGTCTTCTCATGACAATTGGCTTGTGCCTCCTGGTGAATTCTTCGCAGTCTGGATTTATCACATTTTTTAAAATTTAACTAGCATTGTGCTGGAGTCCAAAGCATCTTGGGGGACTTTCACACCCAATTTGTTTTGCAGTGGTTTTTCCGAACGATTTATATATTCCCTAGATAACAGACGCCACCATGCCTCCATCTTGGCACTCCCCCACCGTGTAAAAAATATTTTGGAAGCTATAAAAATGCATTTATTTATGTCTACATTTGTTTTTGCCACGTTTATTGTACAGACACGTTAATGTATATGTTGTAATTATATTATGTGAGCTAAACATTTTTTTAAAATGCTAAAGTATAAAAACATTTTCCTTAAAGTAGGTTATATATATTTTTAAATAAAGTACTAATGTTACTGTCCCCACTACTACAAAAAATACTTAAATATGTGTAATTGTTTCCTTGAAACATTTAATTAAAATGCTTTAAAATTCCAATCATTCCTGGAGGACTGCTTCTTCTTCTGAGGAGTGCCAATATGGCCGACCGTTAGCTTCAAAGCCTCTCATTGGCCAACACATATAATCCGCAATGCAAGGTTTATATACATAATTTGTTTCCCCCCTAAATTATCTTTGTTTGGACCGGTGTGAACAACACACCGTGGTTGGCTCAAAAATGGTGGTCTTGGTCCAATTCCATTTTATACTGTGGTGCAGTTTGCTGCAGGTGAGAACGCAGTCTGGACCAAACACAGGAAAATAACCAGGAGCGCGCAGTATTATTTGTTGTTTGACTGCAAGCATTATTCTACTTCCAACTTCAGTGCGTTCAAGACAACTTGCAACTCCGGAAAACAACGAGCTGGGAAAAATCTTTTGAATGGCCATCCAACTCGGAATTCCAAATGGACAATTCTGGCATATTTCTAGAGACTTTCCGACCTGAAGAACAATTAAATCGTAATTTGACCTAACTTTTGTTGTTTAGTTCTCAGTTGTGTTGAAAGCGCCAATAGGCTACAGAATATAGCCTACTTACTTCCCAGTTAGAGCAGCTATTGCGCTGTTTGCTAACGCATGTTGTTGAAGACCAAAGCCAAAGTCATTTTTGGGGGACACAAGTTCTGCTTTTTGATAATCATAGTTTCATTCATTTTTCTCCAATAAACAATGAACTCAACAAACAATAGACTTGCATGACCACGTGGTTTTGTTTAGGCATCTTAGTTCGTTTGACATTTGGCAATGTGAAACGAAATGTAACAAATGAAAAATAATACAATGTAACAAATACTCGCACTCTGATTCGAACTATAGCTCAGGACTAGGTGTGAAAACGCCCTTGCGTCAAAGCTAGGCCTAGGCTACAACAACTTGGAGGTCTGACACAGAGCCTACTGTAACCATTAACACTTTGCCAAGGAGGCTATAATTCTTCCTAATCGTGGACAGACTAGGTATGTAACATAATGGTATGAGCACTTGATACAATATTTTAGTCCTGGGTTTCTAGGATCGAGATGATCAATTGCCAAAACATGAATTCGAGAGTTCATATTTATTCCACAATTCCTTTGAAATTATGGAAACATTGCAGCCAACAATGGTTGTTTTACCTGAGGTCTTGATGGTGAGGGGGGTGCTCCTCAGGTTATTCTCGTCACTACACCAGTAGATGGCGACGGTGTCGTTCAGTTTGCGGGGTTGAAAGGTCAACACTTTGTGATTTTCGGTCGTCAGACTTTTCTTGAGTTTTATTCTTCCTACTCTCCCAGCCTTGTACACCCAACAGCACCATCCCTTCAGATTCGCATCCTCCTCCACCAGCAGCTCCAGGACTACTGAGCCATCTATGTTGATGACTGGCTCCCCTGACTTGATCAACAGAGTGGCAGGTGGAAGGTACTCTGTGATGCAGTCCCAGGTGAGTCCAGAGTAGGTTGTAGTGGAGTGGAAGGTTCAAAAGTAAAGTAAGGGGAGAGATTTTTTTTGTGTTAAAGTAAGGGGAGAGGTTGAGCATGAAAACAGCATGTATATGACGCATGCATTTTGAACACAGCAATACTTGTATAAAAAAAGTGTAATAATTGACCAAATGTCTGTACAACCCACAAATATACTATAACATCAAACTCTTGCCATATCTGTTAGTTTATGAATTCTCTGCTTAATTTAAACTACCCACATTTTATGCCACTGAGCTGAAACGATATGTCCATGAGGCTTAGGCATTCGGGAGTTGGCGTGGTATATTTACCTAGAACTGTGATGTTGAAGTTGTCACTCTTCTGTCCATTGTTCTCACACTGATATGAGCCGGAGTTCTTAGCGGAGACAGCCCTTATGCTCCATGTCTTGGCTTGATTTTGATCCTCAACCTTGTTGAAGAACCATTTTACCTTACCTGTGCTGTTGTCACAACTCAGAATTATTGTATCCCCAGAGTAGACTTGCTTGAATGTGAGGACCATGGAAACTGAAAAGAGATACAGGAGAGAGAACCGTTTGAGGAGATGCTTTTTTCTCTTGGTGCAAATAGGAATTCTCACAATATTATGCTTGTCACTGCTGGCTACTGTAAACCGGAATGACAGTTAATTTGCCAACTGCAGTCTGAGGTTAGGGTTATGCTGCCACCTAGCGGTAGATTACAAGCATCAGCGTTTGGGACATCGCATTTTAGAAGAGATATGAAAGTTGCTGTAATGGCTAACGCCTTTATCACACTTTCAGAGATATTGTGCCAAATAATGGGCGGAAGCAGAAAGAAGGGGGCCCGGGGGGAGCAGGTGGAGGCTTGGCGGGCGGACTAGGTAAATAGGCGTGTATGGTTTCTGGCTTCAAGTGAAAAATACATATTTTTGGTTGCGTGGTGTTGTAAACGCTGTGTACTTACCCTGGGGTTTGAGTTGACTCTTGACCACAACAGAAAACACTGTAAAAAATAAAAGAAAGTTGTTTTTACATAATTCTGTACGCACTTCCCATTCTCTCTACGCTGTGGTAGCGTTTCACCCGTATCCAGGTGTTAAACTGGGCCGGGTGAGGCGACCTATGATCCAAATGAAAGATAGGCAGAACGGAGAACCCAGAAGCTACCTTTGGTTATGCACATTTTTTGAATTATCTAATGAAAAATATTGTCCACAATTAACTTTCCTGAGCCAACAACACGAGTAAGCAACAGCAAAGTCAGATAACCCCAGTAGAAGAGTTTGGTCAGCTTGTCGTATTCTATGTGAGAAAATAAAATTCCTCTCGAGGCACCTTTCAAATTGCGGGTGCTACACAGGGAGAGAATGCATGCCCCGTCATTGTATAACATTCTTAATGCAGTCGTGGGAAAACACATTTTGAAAGCAGTTTTGATGGCCACTGTTAAAATAGAGTATCACAGAGCTTTCTTTTTTTAAACGTATTTCTAATTTCCAAAAGATGAGTGAACTGAACCATTTTAGAACCGGAGTTATTAGCAGGGACATGGTTTATGCTAGTTAGTCCACGCCAATGTCGCCAACAGCGTTGAACGCTTAGGGGAGACCGGGTTTAAATGTAACACGGGTCAGCTGTAACAGGTAGGCCTACATTATATTCATAGTACATGATCCTTGGCTGAGTGACATTGGAACGTTTTTTGGGGACATTCAAGTTATCAGCATGTTGCTAATTAGCAACAAGCTAAAGTTTAGAGTTTGTGATTGCAATGGGGTAAATGCAGATGGAAAACTCTCAGCCAATGTATATATTGCCACTATCCTGCATCAGTTAGGCTACAGAAGGTGATAACGCTTATTACTAAATAACACCTGCCTGATAATATGGACCAATATGTTCTTGGGTTTATTTCTGGAGGGGGAAATTATACATTTGATAATTTTTTTTTTTTTAATGTCACCAGAACTGACCTTCTCATAGACCTTCTTACTTTGAAATGCACATTTTGTTGCGTTACAAAGGGGGAATGAAATGGATTTAATTGTGATTTATTTCACTTTTCTACACAAAATACTTCATAATGTGTACAGTACCACTCAAATGTTTGGACACACCAATCATTCCAGGGTTTGACTTTACTTTGACTATTTTCTACATTGTAGAATAATAGTGAAGACATCACAAATATGAAAAAAACATTTGCTTAACAAATCACATAATGGGTCACATGGACTCACTCTGTGTGCAATAATAAGGGTTAACATGACTACCCCATTTCTGTACCCCACACGCTCAATTATCTTTAAGGTCACTCAGTGGAGTACAGTTCACGCACATATTCCACCAATAAGACCAGGGAGTTTTTCCAATGCCTCGAGAAGAAGGGCACGGATTGGTAGATGGGTATATCCCTTTGAGCATGGTGAAGTTATTCGTTCGGTTACGGGTGGTATATCAATACACCCATTCACTAGAAAGATACAGGCATCCTTCCTAACTCAGTTGCTGGAGAGGATTTTGCTGAGGCCAATGTTGATTTTAAAACAGTTAAGAAATTGAATGACTGTGATTTAGAGAAAACTGAGGATGGTGATAAAAAAAAAAAAATATATATATACAATATAGAACAAAACACACATGACAACCAGAGAGACAACACACAACACTACATAAGGAGAGACCTAAGACAACAACATAGCGAGGCAGCAACCCAGGATCAAATGAAACAGCATGGAGGACAATAACCTAAAACACAAGGCCAAATCTTCACTGGAGCTGCTTACCAAGAAGACGGTTCATATCTATTTCCAGTTTTACTTAAAGCTGCTTGTAAATCTATGGCAAGATTTTTACAAAGCATGATGAATATTTAAAAAAAAATGGACAAATATTGTACAATACAGATGTGCAAAGCTCCTGAGACTTAAATGTAAATGCTAATTATGGGCACTGTAAATGTAAATGGCAAATAAAGGTGATTCTGATTCTAATAAATATTGTAACGCTGGTTGTAGTTTAATATATCTTATAGCTCCCCATATTATTGATGCCTTATTTATCCTTTTGGATATCCATTATCATGTCTTATTCAACAGATTATTCATTTATAAATGTAGTTCTATTTTATAGAGTTTGGAAAATACCCCGCATCCATCTGGTACTAAAATGCGCAACTGTGGACACATGCAGCGTGATAGAATGTTTCTTGTCCAAACGGCAGACTACCTTTTTACATGGAATGGGTAATTCAGGGCCTAGAAATGAATACTACATGTAGAATCAACTCCAGAAGTAATTACGAGGCCATTTTAAAGATCAACTTTAAAGGCACTTTATAGAGAGGAACCGGGAGATATGAGTCCTTCCATCATTGGTGTAAGTCATTTATCTCCCCTCTGCTTGTGATGCGCAGGTCCACTCATAACCCGCATTCCCCGTGGCTATATCCGTGGGGTGGGTGGGTTAAGGGTCATTAAATATTGTGTGGATGACGAGCGGGTAGGGGGTGCGGGTTGAATAAAGAGAAAACAATGCATTAAAAATCCATAAATATATAATTATTGTCTAATTCATATCTATAGGCTACATTGAGTGTTTTCTTTCATTTGTATCTGCTTTAGGGCCTAACTACGTGCGTCAAATACACGACAATTGACTAAATACTTTTGGGAACTTGGGCAGAAAAAGTTCAGGTCGATCCACTGAGGCAAAAGGACAATGTCGGAGTTGAATTCAATAAGAGAAAAGCTGTGAAATGTAGAGTTGACAATTAAGAGAAGGGAGGGCCGTAACAGTAGCCGAATGTTTGGGAAATATGTGATGATTTATGAGGCGCTATACACATTTGAGTCAAAAGATGTGGACTTCAAATATGGCATGTCAAGAGAACTGTATTGTTCAGATGGGTTAAATGGAATAGTAGACATGATAATCACCATAAGTTATGAAGTTATGAAATACATTATTAAGTTAATCATAACTTATTCCATCTGCCTATAAACTCTGCATGCTTTTCAATGTCGTGGTAGGCTACAACATCATCGTGTGATTCCAAGCTTACTGCTACATGATGGTTTTTCTATCAATCAGCACGTCACCAGAATAAGACCCTAATAAACTGCATGCTTTCCCAAGTAGTAGTGGTAGGACCGCAATGCATATCCTCGCGTAACTCAAAGTTTACTTTGATATGATGGTTATTGTATCAATATTTGTGCGTTAAGGCTTTTCCACCACCAATTCTCGCATAATACATTTTACAGACCCAAACTGATCCAATACCGAGAAAATGACCTTTGATAACTATTTTTTTATGCATCAGGTCAGTCATCTGAATTAAATGGTTGGATGCAAACCTTGTTACTGACTCATATCCATTTTGCATCTAAACTAGTTATTTTCTCAAAAACCGCAAAAAAACACCATTAAATGCCTTTGAATAGGCGACTGTCATTCACCCTCTTGTCATTTAAAGGTATAATTATTTAATCTTTACATTTGAATTCAACCCAAGGAGTCTACAAATCCACAGAAAAAGTGCACACAATTCACAATTTCAGTTATATAGTATATATTTAGTTATAATACTGTATAACATACATTTTGTTGGTCATAATATAACAGAAAAACAATTGTATGCAGAGTTAAACAGAGCAGAAGACTGGTAGCATCATTCATTGGTGGAGATGGGGGGCTTACCTGCCAATATCAGGAAAAGGTATGTCATCCCCATCTCTGTTCAGTATGACTACTTAAGATCTGCACATCAGGGAAATGACTGGGTGACTAACAATGAGAGGACAGTGAATGGAGAATACATATGGGGGCTGTGCTACAGACAGAACGATGTTGAGGAAGTTGAGACTTGGAAGACACCCAAAATATTTTCTTCTTGATTTATTTTAGAACACTCCAGAACAACTTCTGCACATTGGCTTTCTTGTTTGTTCCACATTATTTTCATGAGTCTCATTACGCAGGGGTTCCTAAACTTTTTCACTCAGGCCCCCCTTCCAGCATTGGGGAACATCCCGCGCCCCCCTGCGCATGTGCGCCACTTCTATTTCTATGGGCACGAGCACTGTTCATGACACAAACTGTTCACACCCCTCTTGTTGGCGGAGATAACATTTTGCAGGTTTAAAGCTAATTTCCTGCTATTATACACATTTTGCCGTGTCTTATATGTATTCATGTGATATTTGAGTGACTCAAACATTACAACAAAATCAATGGGCTGAATAAAAACCTAGCTAAAAAACATTATCTGACTTGAACTAGTTGATCTGTACATTTCTGAGTTATAAATAGCTCTGAGGTCTGCAGTGACTGACATGACAAGAGAAACTGCTGGTGCACTACTTAATTCATTATATAGTCTTTGAAATGAATTATATACACCCATTGATTATTGAAGATTATATACTGGGTGGTTTGAGCCCTGAATGCTGATTGGTTGGCAGCCGTGCTATATCAGACCTTATACCACAGGTATGATAAAACATTTATTTTTACTGCTCTAATTACGTTGGTAGCCAGTTTATATTAGCAATAAGGCACCTCGGGGGTTTGTGGTATGTGGCCAATATATTACGGCTAACGTCTGTGTCCACGCACTCCACAATGCGTGGTGCCTGGAAACAGCCCTTAGCCGTGGTATATTGGCCATATACCACCCCCCCGTGCCTTATCGCTTAAATGTAACGTATAAATGCCTCATGAACTTAGTTCAACTGTCATACCCCACCAGAACCCAAAATATAAGCTTGTTTTACTTCAATGTTTGTAAACAACATAAATGTAAACAAACACTGTATGGACTCAAACCATGGTTAAAACTATACTATATATTTTGATATCATGGATGGTCAGTCCTTGCATCCAGAGCTCTGGCTATGAATTTGAGAGTGGATACATTTCTTTAGCCCTATCCCTTAGCTTTTCACCAAAACAGCGTTGGGGAGCCCACGCTGTTCTGTTTTAAATAATAGTTTCAGTATCTCAAGTATGGGACATGACCATTCGAGGAAGTGACCACATGAAGCTCCAATCACCTAAGTGTGGAGACTAGTGGGTAACCCCACTTTTCATCAGGCGCCCCGGTCCTACCTTCTGGAAATGCACTTCCACATAACACAGGGGTCGATGAAATAACAGAGCCCCATTCATTTTCAATGGAGGGAATTGAAGTGGGCTGGGGGACTGTTGGACCACGCCCATTACTGGCTTGCTTCTCTCGTTTAGTACGCCTAATGTTCATTCGTTTATGTCGGCTAAGCTGACCGGTTGTACCGCAAGGTAACATGGTCAATGAGGAGGCAAGGTGTTGCAAGAACACAGAGCACTGTGATTTCAGTAAGGAAGGCAATCCTTCTTCATTCCACCCTTGGTGAGTGTGAGTCCTCAGCCAGTTCCAAATGGAGAACTGGCGCAAATGAGCAGTTCATCCCTGGGCACTGATCACAGTGGGTATACAGGCTTCAGTTTGCTATGACGCAACCAAAGTTTTTTTTTAATGTTTCACTAACTGCCACTCAGCTCAGATACAAGAGGACGTTATATCTCCTCTCTGCTAACCAAAGGGGCAATCAGAATAGTACTATGAGGAGAGAGCCTACAGGCCCTACTCCCAGTTCTTCCTGTTCCCCAGAGAAAAGGGGGGAGGGGAGAGACGCATTACAGCAAGTGGTACGAGACATAGCAGCTCTTGTAGCCCTTCTCATTGAACTGGGGTTCAAGATCATCCTGACAAAGCTGTTCAGTGCCCATGCAAATAAAATAATATCTGGGACTCAGATTAAATAATTGTTCTTTCCAGCTGTCTATTGAACTAGAACTAGGGAACCGTCAGTACGGTGGATACCCACTATATTTACTGTTACCTAAAGAAGGTTGGTGGGCGGACGGCTATCTGGTATTTCACAAGTCCACAGTGCTCTCACACCCTTCTTTTCAATCCTGTGTTTGGTTCACGCACTCGGGCTACTACCCTCTCTGCTCCCCTTCACAGGTACAAGCAGTGAGGGACACATCAGCTCTTGCAGCCCCTCCACCACAGGAGACGGGCCAAAGCGGACCAAATACGTATAGCTGTTCTCCTATCCAGGAATAGGAAGTCTGGATTCCAGTGTCTTCCTTTTTCCTTTTCGGGTTGCAATATCGGACGGATGATCGCTTCATCTGCTGATCAAATTCTGCTATTGCCAGCAGCTTGCCCGGCTTTCTTCCAGAACGGAACCCTA
Source organism: Oncorhynchus nerka (assembly GCF_034236695.1). Taxonomy (NCBI): domain Eukaryota; kingdom Metazoa; phylum Chordata; class Actinopteri; order Salmoniformes; family Salmonidae; genus Oncorhynchus; species Oncorhynchus nerka. The sequence goes on from NC_088418.1 coordinate 24,290,707, forward strand.
CCTTGTGCCTGGTACCGGCAGGACGTTGTCCCATTCAGGGGATGTGGGTCCCAAAGGGGTGCCTCCCTAGTTTGGGTAGGGGGGCAGGTCCCCTCTCTCATAAAATGTCTGTCCCCATGGGATAGCGGAGGTTCATTATGTTGGCACATGTATGCTACCCCGGTGAGGCTTGAGGGTCCCTTTGCTATTGTGGTCATGGCCAATCAATGGCAACACTTGTGGCATCTCTGTCAGGAGATTTGTAATGCGGCACTTTAGTTACCCCTCATAGGTTACGAGGCTTTTAACGTACGGATATCGTTGCACCTGCTCGGCGCAAACAATCCTTTGTTTGGGGCATCGGAGGGATGAGTCTGCCAGGACTATCTGGAGTGCATATGAGCGATACGGGAGTTTGCTATATCCCATATGGGAGATACCGAAACAATTCTTTGAAAGAGAACTTAAGGTTACTTGCGTAACCCCAATTCTCTGATAAAATGAGTGAGGTATCTCACCGCGTTCCCCTTCTCGCTACAAGCGTAAGGAGAAATACATATAGTTGAGAATGTCAGAGAGCGGGACCGTGGCGCCTGGTAGTGGGGTTCCCACACCTGTCACATACTGTACGCTCTACCCAAAATTCACAAGAGGAAGACATCACCTATACCAGGCAGGCCCATTGTGAGTAATAATGGATCTCTGACAGAGAGACCCCCAAATGTGAAAAATCTAGTAAAAAAAAAAAGTTACACAATAAAATGACACAATAATGACACTATATACAGGGGGTTCCGGTACCGAGTCAGTGTGCGGGTGTATAGGTTAGTTGAGGTAATTAATTTGTAGGTAGGGGTAACGTAACTATGCATAGATAATAAACTGTGAGTAGCACCAGTGTAAAAACAAAGGTTTAAAAAACAAAGGTGGGGGTGTCAATGCAATCCGGGTGGCCATTTGATTAATTGTTCAGGAGTCTTATGGCTTAGGGGTAGAAGCTGTTAAGAAGCCTTTTGGACCTAGACTTGGTGCTCCGGTACCACTTGCCGTGCGGTAGCAGAAACAACAGTCTATGACTTGGGTGACTGGAGTCTTTGACCATTTTTTGGGCCTTCCTCTGACACCGCCTAGTATATAAATCATGGATTGCAGGAAGCTTGGCCCAGTGATGTACTGGGTCGTACGCACTACGCTCTGTAGCGCCTTACGGTCAGATGCCGAGCAGATGCCATTTAGCTTAGTGATGAGCTTTGTGGGCACTATGGTGTTGAACGCTGAGCTGTAGTCAATTAACAGCATTCTCACATAGGTGTTCCTTTTGTCCAGATTCCTTTTGTCCACTTAATGGCTACTGACGTGAGTGCTATGAGGCGGTAGTCATTTAGGCAGGTTACCTTTGCTTTCTTGGGCACAGGGAATATACAATGGTGGTCTGCTTGAAACATGTAGGTATTACAGACTCATGTAGGTATTACAGACTCAGGTATTACAGACTGACGGAGAGGTTGAAAATGCCAGTAAAGACACGTGCCAGTTGGTCCGCGCATGCTCTGAGTACACATCCTGGTAATCCGTCTGGCCCCGCAGCCTTGTGAATGTTGACCTGTTTAAAGGTCTTGCTTACATCGGCTACAGAGGGTGATCACACAGTTGTCCGGAACAGCTGGTGGTCTCATGCACGCTTCAGTGTTGCTTGCCTCGAAGCAAGTATAAAAGGCATTTAGCCCATCTGGTACGCTCATGTCACTTGGCAACTCGGTTTTTCTTTGTAGTCCGTAATAGTTAGCAAGCCCTGCCACGAGCATCAGAGCCGATGTAGTAGGATTCAATCTTAGTCCTGTATTGAATTTTTCCCTATTTGATGGTTTAGTCGGAGGGCATAGCGGGATTTCTTATAAGGATCCGGATTAGTGTCCCGCTCCTTGAAGGCAGCTGCTCTAACCTTTAGCTCGATGCGGATGTTTTCTGTAATCCATGGATTCTGGTTGGGGTATGTACGTTCGGTCACTGTGGGGACGACGTCCTCAATGCACTTACTGATGAAGCCGGTGACTGAGGTGGTATACTCCTCAATGCCATTGGATGAATACTGGAACATATTCCAGTCTGTGCTAGCAAAGCAGTCCCATAGGGAAAGAGGTATACCTAGTCAGTTGTCCAACTGAATGTATCTTCCACATTTAACCCAACCCCTCTGAATCAGAGAGGTGCAGGGGGCTGCCATAATCAACATCCACATCTTCAGTGCCCAGAAAACAGTGGATTAACTGCCTTGCTCAGGGGAAGAACAACAGATTTTTACCTTGTCAGCTCAGGGATTCGATCCAGCAACCTTGCGGTTACTGGCCCAACGCTCAAAACACTAGGCTACCTGCATAGCGTAGCATCCGTGTCATCTGACTACTTCCGTATTGAGCGAGTCATGGGTTTTCCTGCTTTAGGTTTTGCTTGTAAGCAGGAATCAGGAGGATAGAATTATGGTCAGATTTGCCAAATGGAGGGTGAGGGAGAGCTTTGTACGTGTCTCTGTGTGTGGAGTAAAGGTGGTCTAGAGTTGTTTTTTCCCTCTGGTTGCACATGTGACATGCTGGTAAAACTTATTTAAGTTTTCTGGCATTAAATAGACCCCCCCCCCCCCCCACCTGTCTGCTTACCGGACGGAGCTGTTCTTTCCTGCCGATGGAAAACCCAGCCAACTGTATCTGTCGTCGTTCAGCCAAGACTGAGAGAAACATAAGATATTACTGTTTTTAATGTCCCTTTGGTAGGATAGTCTCGAACGGTGGTCAACCAGTTTATTCTCCAGTGATTGCACGTTGGCCAAAAGAACGGATGGTAGAGGGGGTTACCCGATCGCAGACAAATTCTCATAGCGAACCCTGATCTGTGCCCCTTTTCGTCTTTTCTTTATGCGAATGACGGGGATTTGGGACTTGTCTGGGAGCAACATTATATGGACAAAAAATATTTGTCCATTACGAGGTGAGTAATCGCTTTTCTGATTTCCAGAAGCTTTTTCCGGTCGTAAGAGATGGTAGCAGCAACATCAAATCTAATGTTATTGGTCACATACACATATTTAGCAGATGTTATTGCGGGTGTAGCGAAATGCTTGTGTTCCTAGCTCCAACACTGCAGTAATATCTAATTCACAACTATACACATAAATCTAAAAGTAAAAGAATGGAAATAAGAAACATATAAATATTAGATTGAGCAATAATGTACAAAATAAGTTCCAAACATTTTTTTTTTAAAAACACACAAAATAGCACGATTGGTCAGGAGCTCATAAATGGCAGCCATCCCCTCTAGCGCCATTATCTAGCCAAACATTTCTAGCATGTCTATCTATGTGTAACAGGGTTGACGTGTTATGCTCGACCTTCTCAGTTTTCCACCACAAAACAACAGAAAATGTCCAAAAAGAGTAGTAGCGGTGCGTGGTTAAAATCTTCGGGGAAAAAATGGTGTGCTCTATAACCTGTTATATTTTGTGATCAGAGGAAACACCATACACCTGGTGACCGTGTCAGCATGCATGCGCCTTGCCCACCACAGGAGTCCCTACAGCGCGATTTGACAAGGATATCCCGGCCGGCCAAACCCTCCCCTAACTCAGACGACATTGGGCCAATTGTGCGTTGCCTCATGGTTCTCCCAGGAGCAGCTGGTACAGGTCTCGAACCAGCATCTGTAGCAACACAGTTTGCACTGCGATGTAGTGTCTTAGACCACTGCACCAATTGGGAGTCAACAAAGTTTTTAATGCCTATCAATTGCCTTGCACAAAGTATCAAAATACTAAAATACTACACAGGACTCTTAAAGAATTTAATTGAAATGTTAATTGTATTTTATGATCACAGAAACAATGAGAAAATATGGACAAATAAATCATTAAATGTTAATTATATAAAGCAGCCCGTGTAATCATCTGCCAGAGACTAGCCTCAATCGGCCCGAGCCCAAATTAATACATTTGGGCCAGATAACTCACACCGGAATCGGCCCAAGCCTCAAGTAATATACAGTGGGGCAAAAAAGTATTTAGTCAGCCACCAATTGTGCAAGTTCTCCTACTTTAAAAGATGAGAGAGGCCTGTAAATTTCATCATAACTAACTATGACAGACAAAATTAGAAAAAAAATCCAGAAAATCACATTGTAGGATTTTTAATGAATTTATTTGCATATCATGGTGGAAAATAAGTATTTGGTCACCTACAAACAAGCAAGATTTCTGGCTCTCACAGACCTGTAACTTCTTCTTTAAGAGGCTCCTCTGTCCTCCACTTGTTACCTGTATTAATGGCACCTGTTTGAACTTGTTATCAGTATAAAAGACACCTGTCCACAACCTCAAACAGTCACACTCCAAACTCCACTATGGCCAAGACCAAAGAGCTGTCAAAGGACACCAGAAACAAAATTGTAGACCTGCACCAGGCCGGGAAGACTGATTCTGCAATAGGTAAGCAGCTTGGTTTGAAGAAATCAACTGTGGGAGCAATTATTAGGAAATGGAAGACATACAAGACCCCTGATAATCTCCCTCGATCTGGGGCTCCACGCAAGATCTCACCCCGTGGGGTCAAAATGATAACAAGAACGGTGAGCAAAAATCCCAGAACCACACGGGGGGACCTAGTGAATGACCTGCAGAGAGCTGGGACCAAAATAACAAAGCCTACCATCAGTAACACACTACGCCGCCAGGGACTCAAATCCTGCAGTGCCAGACGTGTCCCCCTGCTTAAGCCAGTACATGTCCAGGCCCGTCTGAAGTTTGCTAGAGAGCATTTGGATAATCCAGAAGAAGATTGGGAGAGTGTCATATGGTCAGATGAAACCAAAATATATAACTTTTTGGTAAAAACTCAACTCGTCGTGTTTGGAGGACAAAGAATGCTGAGTTGCATCCAAAGAACACCATACCTACTGTGAAGCATGGGGGTGGAAACATCATGCTTTGGGGCTGTTTTTCTGCCAAAGGAACGAATGAATGGGGCCATGTATCGTGAGATTTTGAGTGAAAACCTCCCTCCATCAGCAAGGGCATTGAATATGAAACGTGGCTGGGTCTTTCAGCATGACAATGATCCCAAACACACCGGCAACGAAGGAGTGGCTTCGTAAGAAGCATTTCAAGGTCCTGGAGTGGCCTAGCCAGTCTCCAGATCTCAACCCCATAGAAAATCTTTGGAGGGAGTTGAAAGTCTGTGTTGTCCAGCAACAGCCCCAAAACATCACTGCTCTAGAGGAGATCTGCATGGAGGAATGGGCCAAAATACCAGCAACAGTGTGTGAAAACCTTGTGAAGACTTACAGAAAACGTTTGACCTCTGTCATTGCCAACAAAGGGTATATAACAAAGTATTGAGATAAACTTTTGTTATTGACCAAATACTTATTTTCCACCATAATTTGCAAATAAATTCATTAAATATTCTTCTTCTTCTTCTTCTCATTTTGTCTGTCATAGTTGAAGTGTACCTGTGATGAAAATTACAGGCCTCTCATCTTTTTAAGTGGGAGAACCTGCACAATTGCTTTTTTGCCCCACTGCACAATTACTTTTTTGCCCCACTGTATATGTAAATGTAGTATTTCAGATTTAATTTTTTTAATCATTTTATTATTGTCATTAAGGGGTATTGTGTGTAGATTGATGAGGGAAGAATACATTTAATACATTTTATAATAAGACTGTAACATAAACAACTTTGGAAAAAGTCAAGGGGTCTGAATACTTTCCTAATGCACTGTATTTCCACGTGTTTGTGATTGATGATGTACAGTTGAAGTCGGAAGTTTACGTACACTTAGGTTGGCGTCATTAAAACTAGTTTTTCATCCACTCCACAATTTTCTTGTTAACAAACTATAGTTTTGGCAAGTCGGTTAGGACATCTACTTTGTGCATAACACAAGTAATTTTTCCCCCAAAAATGTACAGACAGATTATTTAACTTATAATTCACTGTATCACAATTCCATTGAGTCAGAAGTTTACATACACTAAGTTGACTGTGCCTTGGAAAATTCCAGAAAATGTCATGGCTTTAGAAGCTTCTGATAGGTTAATTGACATCATGTGAGTCAATTGGAGGTGTACCTGTGGATGTATTTCAAGGCCTACCTTCAGTGCCTCTTTGCTTGACATCATGGGAAAATCTAAATAAATCAGCCAAGACCCCAGAAAAATAATTGTAGACCTCCACAAGTCTGGTTCATCCTTGGGAGCAATTTCCAAATGCCTGAAGGTACCACTGTCATGTTATGTCTTGTCCCTGTGCTTTCCCTTCTCTTCGTTTCCCCCTGCTGGTCGTATTAGGTTACTCTCTCTCTCTCTATCGTTCCGTTCCTGCTCCCAGCTGTTCCTCATTCTCCTAACGACCTCGTTTACTCTCTCACACCTGTCCCCTCTTTTGCCCTCTGATTAAGTCTCTATTTCTCTCTCTGTTTCTGCTTCTGTCCTTGTCGGATTCTTGTTTGCTTTGCCCTTGTCCCGTCCTAATCTGCCTCTTCATCAGATGCTGCGTGTGAGCAGGTGTCTCTGTCCTCTACGGCCCGCGCCTACCCAGAGGGACCTGCAGTCTGTTGCCGCTAGCCCTGCAATTCTCCTCTACTACTAGAAGGAGGACTCTCCTGCAAAGATAGAGGATTTATGTTTTCCCTGTTTGGACATCTCCTGTAAAGATTGAGGATTTATGTTTTCCCTGTTTGGACATTAAAAGACTCTGTTTCTGTTGAATCGCTGTTGGGTCCTCACTCATCTGCGTAACAGAAGAATCCGACCAAGAATGGACCCAGCGACTTCGGATCCTCTCTACTCAGCCGTCGAGATCCAGGGAGCGATGCTAGGCAGACACGAGCAGGAATTGTCTGCTGCTCGACATGCCGTTGAGACCCTGGCCGCCCACGTCTCCGACCTCTCGAAACATATTCACAATCTCCGCCTCGATCCACCGGCTACTTCCAGGGCTTCCGAGTCTCCGGAGCCCAGAATTAATAACCCACCGTGTTACTCTGGGGAGCCCACTGAATGCCGCTCGTTCCTCACCCAGTGTGATATTGTGTTCTCTCTCCAGCCCAACACGTACTCCAGGGGTACAGCTCGTATCGCCTACGTCATATATCTCCTTACTGGACGGGCTCGTGAGTGGGGCACGGCAATCTGGGAGGCAAGGGCTGAGTGTACTAACCAGTATCAGAACTTTAAGGAGGAGATGATACGGGTTTTTGATCGTTCAGTTTTTGGGAAAGAAGCTTCCAGGGCCCTGTCTTCCCTTTGTCAAGGGAATCGATCCATAACGGACTACTCTATAGAGTTTCGCACTCTTGCTGCCTCCAGTGACTGGAACGAGCCGGCGTTGCTCGCTCGTTTTCTGGAGGGTCTCCACGCGGAGGTAAAGGATGAGATTCTCTCCCGGGAGGTTCCTTCCAGCGTGGATTCTTTGATTGAACTCGCTATTCGTATAGAACGACGGGTAGATCTTCGTCACCGAGCTCGTGGAAGAGAGCTCGCGTTATCCGTTTCCCCCCTCTCCGCATCACTACCATCTTCCTCCAGTGGCTCAGGTGCTGAGCCCATGCAGCTGGGGGTATTCGCATCTCGACTAAGGAGAGGGAACGGAGAATCACCAACCGCCTCTGTCTCTATTGCGGTTCCGCTGGTCATTTTGTCATTTCATGTCCAGTAAAAGCCAGAGCTCATCAGTAAGCGGAGGGCTACTGGTGAGCGCTACTACTCAGGTCTCTCCTTCAAGATCCTGTACTACCTTGTCGGTCCATCTACGCTGGACCGGTTCGGCAGCTTCCTGCAGTGCCTTGATAGACTCTGGGGCGGAGGGCTGTTTTATGGACGAAGCCTGGGCTCGGGAACATGACATTCCTCTCAGACAGTTAGGGGAGCCCACGGCCATGTTCGCCTTGGATGGTAGTCCTCTCCCCAGTATTCAGCGTGAAACGCTACCTTTAACCCTCACTGTCTCTGGTAATCATAGCGAAACCATTTCTTTTTTGATTTTTCGTTCACCTTTTACACCTGTTGTTTTGGGCCATCCCTGGCTAGTGTGTCATAATCCTTCTATTAATTGGTCAAGTAATTAATTCTATCCTCTCCTGGAACGTCTCTTGTCATGTGAAATGTTTAATGTCTGCTATCCCTCCTGTTTCTTCTGCCCCCTCTTCACAGGAGGAGCCTGGTGATTTGACAGGGGTGCCGGAGGAATATCATGATCTGCGCACGGTCTTCAGTCGGTCCAGGGCCACCTCCCTTCCTCCTCACCGGTCGTATGATTGTAGTATAGATCTCCTTCCGGGTACCACTCCCCCCCGGGGTAGACTTTACTCTCTGTCGGCTCCCGAACGTAAGGCTCTCGAAGATTATTTGTCTGTAGCTCTCGACGCCGGTACCGTAGTCCCTTCCTCCTCTCCCGCCGGAGCGGGGTTTTTTTTAAAGAAAAAGGACGGGACCCTGCGCCCCTGCGTGGATTATCGAGGGCTGAATGACATAACGGTTAAGAATCGTTATCCGCTTCCCCTTATGTCTTCAGCCTTCGAGATCCTGCAGGGAGCCAGGTTTTTCACTAAGTTGGACCTTCGTAACGCTTACCATCTCGTGCGCATCAGGGAGGGGGACGAGTGGAAAACGGCGTTTAACACTCCGTTAGGGCATTTTGAATACCGGGTTCTGCCGTTCGGTCTCGCTAACGCTCCAGCTGTCTTTCAGGCATTAGTGAATGATGTACTGAGAGACATGCTGAACATCTTTGTTTTCGTTTACCTTGACGATATCCTGATTTTTTTTTTTCACCGTCACTCCAGATTCATGTTCAGCACGTTCGACGTGTCCTCCAGCGCCTTTTAGAGAATTGTCTTTATGTGAAGGCTGAGAAGTGCGCTTTTCATGTCTCCTCCGTCACATTTCTCGGTTCTGTTATTTCCGCTGAAGGCATTCAGATGGATTCCGCTAAGGTCAAGCTGTCAGTGATTGGCCCGTCCCTAAGTCACGTGTCGAGCTGCAGCGCTTTCTCGGTTTCGCGAATTTCTATCGTCGTTTCATTCGTAATTTCGGTCAGGTGGCAGCTCCTCTCACAGCCCTTACATCTGTCAAGACGTGCTTTAAGTGGTCCGTTTCCGCCCAGGGAGCTTTTGATCTCCTCAAGAAGCGTTTTACATCCGCTCCTATCCTTGTTACACCTGACGTCTCTAGACAGTTCATTGTCGAGGTTGACGCGTCAGAGGTGGGCGTGGGAGCCATTCTGTCCCAGCGCTCCCATTCTGACGATAAGGTCCATCCTTGCGCGTATTTTTCTCATCGCCTGTCGCCGTCGGAACGTAACTATGATGTGGAAACCGCGAACTGCTCGCCATCCGCTTAGCCCTAGGCGAATGGCGACAGTGGTTGGAGGGGGCGACCGTTCCTTTTGTCGTTTGGACTGACCATAAGAACCTTGAGTACATCCGTTCTGCCAAACGACTTAATGCGCGTCAGGCTCGTTGGGCGCTGTTTTTCGCTCGTTTCGAGTTCGTTATTTCTTATCGTCCGGGCTCAAAGAACACCAAGCCTGATGCTTTGTCCCGTCTCTTCAGTTCTTCAGTAGCCTCCACCGACCCCGAGGGGATTCTCCCTGAGGGGCGTGTTGTCGGGTTGACTGTCTGGGGAATTGAGAGGCAGGTAAAGCAAGCACTCACTCACACTCCGTCGTCGCGCGCTTGTCCTAGGAACCTTCTTTTCGTTCCCGTTCCTACTCGTCTGGCCGTTCTTCAGTGGGCTCACTCTGCCAAGTTAGCCGGCCATCCCGGCGTTCGGGGTACGCTTGCTTCTATTCGCCAGCGTTTCTGGTGGCCCACTCAGGAGCGTGACACGCGTCGTTTCGTGGCTGCTTGTTCGGACTGCGCGCAGACTAAGTCCGGTAACTCTCCTCCTGCCGGCCGTCTCGGACCGCTTTCCATTCCCTCTCGACCGTGGTCTCACATCGCCTTAGACTTTATTACCGGTCTTCCTTCGTCAGCGGGGAAGACTGTTATTCTAACGGTTGTCGATAGGTTCTCTAAGGCGGCTCATTTTATTCCCCTCGCTAAGCTCCCTTCTGCTAAAGAGACGGCACAAATCATCATTGAGAATGTTTTCAGAATTCATGGCCTTCCGTCAGACGCCGTTTCGGACAGGGGTCCGCAATTCACGTCTCAATTTTGGAGGGAGTTTTGCCGTTTGATTGGGGCTTCCGTCAGTCTCTCTTCCGGTTTTCACCCCCAGTCTAACGGTCAAGCAGAACGGGCCAATCAGACGATTGGTCGCATCTTACGCAGTCTTTCTTTTCGAAACCCTGCGTCTTAGGCAGAACAGCTCCCCTGGGCAGAATACGCTCACAACTCGCTTCCTTCGTCTGCGACCGGGCTATCTCCTTTTCAGAGTAGCCTCGGGTACCAGCCTCCTCTGTTCTCGTCCCAGCTCGCCGAGTCCAACGTTGTGAGCGCACCTGGAAGAGGGTCAGGTCTGCACTTTGCCGTTATAGGGCGCAGACTGTGAGAGCCGCTAATAAGCGTAGGACTAAGAGTCCTAGGTATTGTCGCGGTCAGAGTATGGCTCTCCACTCGTAACCTTCCCCTTATGACAGCTTCTCGCAAGTTGACCCCGCGGTTCATTGGTCCGTTCCGTATTTCTCAGGTCGTTAATCCTGTCGCAGTGCGACTTCTTCTTCCGCGACATCTTCGTCGCGTCCACCCGGTCTTCCATGTCTCCTGTGTAAAGCCTTTTCTTCGCGCCCCCGTCCGTCTTCCCCCCCCCCCCCCCCCCCGTCCTTGTCGAGGGCGCACCTATCTACAGGGTCCGGAAGATTATGGACATGCGTCCTCGGGGCCGTGGTCATCAGTACCTAGTGGATTGGGAGGGTTACGGTCCTGAGGAAAGGAGTTGGGTTCCATCTCGGGACGTGCTGGACCGTTCGCTGATCGATGATTTCCTCCGTTGCCGCCGGGTTTCCTCCTCGAGTGCGCCAGGAGGCGCTCGGTGAGTGGGGGGGTACTGTCATATGTCTTGTCCCTGTGCTTTCCCTTCTCTTCGTTTCCCCCTGCTGGTCGTATTAGGTTACTCTCTCTATCGTTCCGTTCCTGCTCCCAGCTGTTCCTCATTCTCCTAACGACCTCGTTTACTCTCTCACACCTGTCCCCTCTTTTGCCCTCTGATTAAGTCTCTATTTCTCTCTCTGTTTCTGCTTCTGTCCTTGTCGGATTCTTGTTTGCTTTGCCCTTGTCCCGTCCTGTCGTAATCTGCCTCTTCATCAGATGCTGCAGGTGTCTCGGTCCTCTACGGCCCGCGCCTACCCAGAGGGACCTGCAGTCTGTTGCCGCTAGCCCTGCAATTATCCTCTACTACTAGAAGGAGGACTCTCCTGCAAAGATAGAGGATTTATGTTTTCCCTGTTTGGACATCTCCTGTAAAGATTGAGGATTTATGTTTTCCCTGTTTGGACATTAAAAGACTCTGTTTCTGTTGAATCGCTGTTGGGTCCTCACTCATCTGCATAACAACCACTTTCATCTGTACAAAAAATAGTACGCTAGTATAAACACCATGGGACCACGCAGCCGTCATACTGCTCAGGAAGGAGACGCGTTCTGTCTCCTAGAGATGAACGTACTTTGGTGTGAAAAGTGCAAATCAATGCCAGAACAACAGCAAAGGACCTTTTGAAGATCCTGGAGGAAACAGGTACAAAAGTATCTATATCCACAGAGTCTTATGAGTCTTATATCGACATAACAGGTGAGTCTTATATCGACATAACAGGAAAGGCCACTCAGCAAGGAAGAAGCCACTGCTCCAAAACCGCCATGGTGGAAACATGCTTTTGTCTGAATACAGCTGTGTCGACCCTTTGGGAATTAAACTTGATTAAGCTTCTCTAGTGTCCGTGAGTTATTTACTCTGAAATATTAGAACCTAACAGTATGAAATCATTTTTGATACCAAAAGAAAATTCTGAGCTAAGCTGTCCACCTACCAGACACCTAATTTCCAGCCTCATAATTCATCCTTTTTTAAAGGACACTATTATCTTGTTGACGTGGTCCAATACACTTTCTGTCTGTCTACGAAAGACGTGTGATAGGAGCTTCCTGAGGTCCCCTCCACGAAGGTCCATGTCCCATATGTGAGATTACACACTCATATTATCAGAGAATCGGGGTTATGCAAGTAACTTGAAGTTATTTGATGAACTGCAGATTTCCCCATTAAAACAAAGTTTAGGTCATGAGGTATTTGTCAAAACCTCTGTTTATTTATACAATTGGACTGCACCAAACCAACTTGTGTTGTATCGTAGAGACATACTCAGCCCTGCTCAGTATAAATTTGGGTTCAGTTGTAGCCCTGTACTGCTCAAGTGATGTGATGTTTTCTCTGGTTCAGCCAGAGATACTAATATCAATAGTGGGAAATGACTGTACTGATAGTTATTTAGGATAACTTGTTGTGCAGTAATTTCTTCTGTCTATAGAGCGTGTCTCTTTGTCTTAGTGTGAAGTTACTTCATTGGGTTGCAACATGACATGTGGTATTATTTTGAAGCTGTACTTCCCCTGTTTAGCAAGTTTCACACTAAGCACACGACCACAGAGCCAAGCCTAGCCATCATCACAGAAACAGAAATGTGCAGCAAGCTTGGCTGTTCTGACACATCCTATTTTCTGTGAACTGATGACTAATCATGTAGAGCGAAAGAGACCAAATTAAAATCGAGTTAAAGGAATAATTCAAATGTATTCCGTTTAAGATATAGTAATGACCATTTGAAAAATCTGGTCAAATGCTGGAGCAAAAGGTCAGCATTACAGGGGACTTGTCTCCGCCAACATTTGTCGATGTCAACAGGGTGTAATAGACATTTGTCTGTCTAACCCAGGGGTTCTCAAAGTGATGTCCAAGGTACTTGCAGGTGGTCAGCAGACAGATCTCAACATTTATTTTTAATAATATTTTTTTAAATATATATATTTTTTAAATTAATATTACTAACAATAGATTAAACACATTTTGGACAAGGGATATGTGGAATAAGTTTAGGGGCTGTAATACAATACAATGTATTATTATTAATCTACAATTTATGTTTTTAAACCCTGGGCAACATGGGCCTGGGAGGCAAACCAATTATAGTTCATGATTGCTTCCATGAGCTTTGCAACACCAAAGAGTGGTAGTCATTTTACTAAAAGTGGAACACTTGATATGGTTGTGCATCACAGACAGGCAATATATTTTGTCTGATGGTCAACCAGAGGCTGAGGAGACGTGTTTTCAATGTGGTGACAAAAATTGACTGTGAATAGCTTTTTGCTTCCTGTACATTTCTGAGAAGAACAACATCTTTAAAATTCATTGTGAAAGTGGGAATCAGATGTCCTGTAGAGAAATTGCAATGCAGTCTTCTTGAAAGAGGAAACAGTGGCCAAACCTCGAGCTTTTTTAAACATTTTATTTCACCTTTATTTAACCAGGTAGGCTAGTTGAGAACAAGTTCTCATTTACAACTGCGACCTGGCCAAGATAAAGCATAGCAGTGTGAACAGATAACAACACAGAATTACACATGGAGTAAACAATAAACAAGTCAATAACACAGTAGAAAAAGAAAGAAAGTCTATATACATTGTGTGCAAAAGGCATGAGGAGGAAGGCGAATAATTACAATTTAGAAGATTAACACTGGAGTGATAAATGATCAGATGGTCATGTGCAGGTAGAGATACTGGTGTGCAAAAAGAGCAGAAAAGTAAATAAATAAAAACAGTATGGGGATGAGGTAGGTGAATTGGGTGGGCTATTTACCGATGGACTATGTACAGCTACAGTGATCGGTTAGCTGCTCAGATAGCAGATGTTTCAAGTTCGTGAGGGAGATAAAAGTCACTTGACATTTAATTTTTATTTAATTTTTTATTTTACCTTTATTTTACTAGGCAAGTCAGTTAAGAACAAATTCTTATTTTCAATGACGGCCTAGGAACAGTGGGTTAACTGCCTGTTCAGGGGCAGAACGACAGATTTGTACCTTGTCAGCTCGGGGATTCGAACTTGCAACCTTTCGGTTACTAGTCCAACACTCTAACCACTAGGCTTTCTAACCACATTAACCTTCAAGGAAATCAAATTAGCATAATAAAAACATCTCCATAAATATCTGTCAGTTTATGCAAGAGATATAATTTTTTTTGCATTGGATGCATCTCAATCCACTGCATCTGCCAATTTTGCAAACGATGGTGTTCTCCATTTTGCTCTACGACCCCCACAAGCGTCTTGGGACTCGTAGGTACAACTGATCTGACAACTTCTGTCAGTAGCGTCCAAGCAGTTTGGGCTTCACACCAATATGACCCCTCTGTGGAAAGGTGTTTTGCTCAACGACGTCTACAGGCCTCACAAGACTCGTCTGAAAGTCCCCCTCTACCAGTTACAAAAATAAATGGAAGTATATATGGAGACAGTTCAGTTCCGAAAATAAGGAGTTAAATATATATATATTTTTTACATGTTTCCTGATCTTTCTTATATCTCTCAAACTTCCTTTAGATTTTTGGGGATTACTGTCTGTTGTTCCATGTAATGAATCTGTTATTCAGTGTGTCTGTATGGGCGAATAGCAGTAAGGTCAAATAAAAATTGTCATGACATTTTTATATATATTTTTTGGGGGATACATCAAGGAGTCTTAAAATTCCAAATAAAATAGCTAATGGTCCTTGGTATGACCTTCTTAAAACAATTCCATATAGCTTAGTAGAACCCCCCTCCCGCGGCGCAGACAAGTCTTATTCTGTAGAGCAGGGCCCCCAAGCTTTCTAAGCAAAATAAAAAAACAGATCCAAGTGATTTGAATTCAAGAAATCGGTTCCCAAATATTCTCACACATGTTAGTGAGACGTGATCAAATAGAAATGAGAGCAAGGTTTTAAATGATTATGTTTTAATCAAACATTATCTCTGTTTGGGCTTCTTGTTGTCAATTTGGATTCTACAAATGATTTGTAATTATGCCCCCCCCCAGATCATCCGCTCAAGATTCCTGTAGAGGGTTTAGACTTTTTTAGCCACTTTAGCCACTTTAGCCACTCCTTCAGACAAGTAGGACAGATTTTTTACTTGTCCAAAAGCTCAAGTCACTTTTTAAATTGAAAATGGTCTGTTAATAATACTATGGGCCAAAAAGGTGACTGAAAAATTGTGTTGCATGATGCAAGGAACCACTTCACAAAAGAAATGTCATTCTGATCCCATGCATTATATCTCCTGCCATTGTGACCTTTGAGCAAGGCACTTTAACCCCCAACAAAGTCAAATGCTGCACTGATGTGGTCAACCCTCCATCTGGAGAGCTACTGGGTGTGCGGACAGTTGATCCAACCGTGCTCAAAACAGCTGATTTTTTTTTTTTACAATGTGGTGTGTTTCGATTAGAAATGGAGCAAAAGCCTGCACACCCAGTAGCTCTCCTGGACTGTCCTGGAGGATGGTTAAGCACCCTGCAACATTACAGTTACAACCAAATACTTGTTATGTCTTTATAAAATAATTCCCTAATTCAAGGAACCAGGGATCAAATGGCTAAGGTGGGTGACTTCAAAGCAAGGTAGTTAACCAAGACATGTTTATCTATTTGTACCGCTAAAATATTCCGTTTTCAGGGGAGATCTTGGCAGCATAGGTGTTACTTGTCAGGTGTCAGAATAATTTCTCAACACCTAATTTTGAGAGCTTGAGAAACGGTTTTACAACCAGAGTATGCAGCATTGGATTCATCAACTGAGCACCCCTATCAACTGCGTGTCGGGCATTTGAGTCCATTTGCAGTTATACACAAGTGCCAGTGGAAAGTTTTTTTAGGACATTGGACATGACAATGAAATGAGCACATGTCAATAGCTAAATACAGTGAGCTCCAAAAGTATTGGGACAGTGACCATTTTGGGGGGGTTTCGGCAACCTCTAGCTTTTGACTCTGCAACTTTGTTGGATGCATTTGTTGTGTCTTTTGGTTGCGTTTCAGATTATTTTGTGCCCAATAGAAATGAATGGTAAATAATGTATTGCCATTTTACTGTTATTGTAAATAAGAATATAATAATTTTCTAAACACTTCTACATTAATGTGAATGCAACCATCATTTTTGATAATCCTGAATGAATCGTGAATAATGATGAGTGAGAAAGCTACAGACACACAAATATCATACCCCCAAGCCATGCTAACCTCTTACAATTACAATAACAAGGGAGGTTAGCATTTTACCTCAGTGTGCGCAACACAATCGCATCCAGAGGACATTTTGATCCAATTCTGATTGAGTAGCTTTATTGTTTGATATTGTGATTCTTGCGGTATTATTCTTACTTGTCCATTCGCATTCTGACAACTTAAATCTACAATCTGCTTGTCCAACGATTTGTTTTACTTGCCCCAGGCAAGTGGACAAGCTTAAATGTCGAGCTCTGAAACCCTACAGGTGTCAGGCCCTTAGTACACTTCCACTAACAAGTATTTACCACTGTACTGCAGATATCAGGAATTGAGTGACTTACAGTAAGTGCCTGTAAGCTTCATGACATATTACTCCAGTCTAATTTATCACAGGCAGCTTATCTTCTTTCAATTACTTATAACCGCCACTAAAGTTCATCACTGTGTTTTTCTTCACTAAATATGTTGTATACTTAGCCTACATTACATACTTACACCAGATGGCTTTGTGATTTGAGGTCAAAGGTGAGTGTAGAAATGATTAAACTGGACTGATTTATTTTTTTTGCGCTCCTTCGTCACTGCAGAAATGCCATTAAACCGTATGGTGGCAATTGCTTCCATAGTATTTGTTTGCAATGAATGGATAGATAGTAAGTTACAATATACAAGTGCATTTGGCTTTGTATTCTCCCAGTGTAATGAAAGCCTTTTTTTCTTTGCTTGAGCTATTCATACAACAGTATATAAGCTCACCCTTCCTTTCATCCTAATCATTAAATCATTTTTCTCCTCCCCCTTTACACACACACACACACACATACACACACACACACACACACACACACACACACACACACACACACACACACACACACACACACACACACACACACACACACACACACACACACACACACACACACACACACACACACCACAGATACCCACACAATCCCTGCTCTCTCCTCTGCCTGCCCATGACCCACTTCTTCTCCTTCCCATTGGCATGCGAAGGGTTAACTCAGAAGGCAAGAGGAAAGCTTGTTTATCAGAATCAGAACATAGGACACAGCAAAATTAGATAGAGAGCCAATGTAGGACTGGAGTGTAGTGTGTTACATAGACATAGATAGAGAGCCAATGTAGGACTGGAGTGTAGTGTGTTACATAGACATAGATAGAGAGCCAATGTAGGACTGGAGTGTAATTGTGTTAAATAGAACAGACACGCCATCTCAGGCTCAGAGAACGGTGAAGCAGAGAGCCCTTATGAGGGCCCTTACCGTATATGTACTGAAACAGTACTACAGAGGCTGGAGACGGCAGGTTCAGTGGTAGATGTACACCGGAGGGGGGGGCATATTGTCATGAGAGAAGAGAGAATGTGTGTGAGAGAAGGTTGGAGGCAGGGAGAGAGAATTGCAAGGGACAAGGAGAAGGAGAGTGTGTGAGAGGGAGGTAGAATATTGATGCAGAATGTACAATACAATATAGCTTAATTCACTCCCATGGGGAATTCATAACTGGGCTGCAGCAGATGGGCCACACACACACACACACACACACACACACACACACACACACACACACACACACACACAGTAGTTGCGAACATATCTAAAGAAACACATTAGAATGAAAAACATAGGATTACTGAAGTCAAACGTCCTATATGCTCTGTTGCTTAAGTGCCATCAATTAAAGGCCTTGAGACAGCTATCCTCAGATGTATCCTTTTAACGAGCGTTCAATTGTTGTTTACTGTAACTGGCGTAACAGCCTGCCAGAGCAACACTCAATAAGATGGTGCAACACAACAAAATAGCTGTTCCTTCCATCTGACTCTGCAATCCTTTCATATTACATAGGACAGCTCCTAGAGCAGGGGTAGGCAACTAGACTCAACCGTGGACAGAAACTAATAATAATAATTTGTACACTGCAAATTGACCATAAGCCCAAAAATAGATTGTATTGGAAAATAACTATCATGGCATACCTTGATTACATTGAGACATGATCACATATATATTTTTTATTTTTAAAAAATGTGGGAAAACTTGGGAACAGTTTAAACTTTTTTTGTGTGAATTCCTGGTGATTTTAGTATTTTTATTTTTTTACCAAACACTGAAAACAATTTTGTGGGACCGTTTTGGCCCACGGGTTGCCTGTTGCAAACCTCTAGATGTAGACTAGAAGACAAGCCAGCAAAGCTGGAGCTGGTCAAGTTATTCCACTGTAATAACAGCCTTGAAAAACTAGTCCAACACAGAGCCAGATGAAGAGAAATCATCAGTGACCGATACTCCATCCTTCAGAAGTGCCTAATAGTCAGGAAGCACAGAAATGTCCGTCTCCAAAACAAATCGCGCTACAATAATGAGTTACAGAACAAACCTCAACAAGACCCGACAGTCACTTCTTCTCACACTTCTAATCTCAGGCATCATCATAGTCCCACTGTTGTCAGCCATATCTGACAGCGTTTATTAGGATCTTGTATGCTTCTGAAACTCACAAATGCAACCAGAACCCTTTGGAATATATATTACAGGAATACATATTACAGGAATACATACAGGAATACATAGTATTCTTTTTCTGCAGTCAAATGACCAAATCACCCTCTTGTGGCCTCATGGGTGGAATGTTATTGATATTTTTCATGATTAATAAACGCATGTTTTACACAGCCAAATAATACAGTGTTTCTATGTCAAATGATTTAGTTATATTTCGTTCTTCTGTGATGTATAAAAAGTGTAATATTGGGATGCAAACTCAAAATGGAATACATTTCAACTCTATATCTGACATGATACAGGTGTGAGGTGTATACTTTTTTTTTTCAAAGTAGATTGGTTTAAAACTACCAAGAAACACTCTGTGTGCCCCGGATTTAGCCCACTGCAGTAAAATATTATTAAGTGAGTCTGTCAGTCAGATTCAGTGGAATATTGGGCCATGATGATCCATAATCAAAATGACCCAGAGAAGGGTTCTTTCCTTTCTCTCAACCTGAGGGAGTTTTTTTTATATGCTGCTATTGTCCTGCTTCTCTAGGGCTTCAGGCCACGGGTCTTTAGTGAAGAGCTCTGAGACGAGATCTGAAAAGCAAAACGTGCCCTTGGAATATGCACGTCATAATGGGTACACAGGGATGAACTGTTGCGAAGACAGATCTTTTCCCATTGACCCTCTGTGTTCCTTTCATTTCTCTGTGGATGTGAAACAGTAGGATCACCACAGAACCAAAATCTGTCAACTGATGACTAATCCGGGCATAGAGAAATAGACTAAATTCAAAACTAGTTAGGGAAGAATTCATTGTAGTCAGATAACCAGGTCATTCCACCGACTCAGTGCCTTTTGAGAGGTGTAAACTTGGTTTTAAAAAAACAACACCAACAAAAATATTTAATTTCACCTCATTTGAACATTATGTCATAAAGAGCATATGTTCTACTTCATAAAAAACATTTTGGGATTAAGTGGGTTGAAAATCTTTCTCGAAGTGATGCAGAGTTGATGGAGGGACACATCAAAATGCTGAATTTTGGCACTACCAGGCCTTTTATTTATTTATTTTTTTACCTTTATTTTACTAGGCAAGTCAGTTAAAAATAAATTCTTATTTTCAATGACGGCCTACTGGGGAACAGTGGGTTAACTGCCTGTTCAGGGGCAGAACGACAGATTTGTACCTTGTCAGCTCGGGGATTTGAACTTGCACCCTTTCAGTTACTAGTCCATGCTCTAACCACTAGGCTACCCTGCCGCCTTTATTCATATCCAAAATATGATTGATTGAATTCTCCATGTGGTCTATATTAAAGGACACTTAATATATTGTAACAGGCTTTTAAAACTCAATATTGGTGCACAATTTCTACTTAAAATATCAAAGGGAGGCAAAGGCACTCTTTTTGTGGAACGACCCAACAATTACCATTTGTGCAATCTGCAAAATGCTGACGCAGAAGTGCAAGAAAGGTCAGCAAACATCAGATGATTCGACATTTGTAGAATGTAATAATGTCCCAAAACAGACCATGAAAGAAGAAACAAGACTTCCTGTGAAAACAGGGGATTGGGTATACAACCAACAGGTCTAACTGAACTTTTAACTGAAGTAATTTTGGGCTAAGGTTGACTTTTTCATCTATCTTTCATCTTTAATAAATCCATGATTGGGTCTGTGAGCTTTGCAACAGCAAAGTCTGATAGACTTTACACTAAAAGAGGAACACTTGTTAATGTCTTCTGTTATAGACAGGCCATAGATTTTGTTTGATGGCCGACCAGAGAGGCGGAGGAGATGTGGTTTCAATGTGATGATTAAAAAAGACAGTAAATAGCTTTTAGCTTCCTGTGAGATTTTGAGTACTGTGTAGAAATAGCTATGCGTTCATAATGAAAGAGGAACCAGTGGCCAAACGCTACTGGTGTCAGGCCCTTTGTCCACTTCCACTGAAAAGTGTTAACCACTGCACTGCAAATAACCGGAATTGAGTGACTTATAGTAAGTGCCTGTTAGCAAGAGTTTCCTGTCATACAGTCTGTATGACTTATTACCCCAGTCTTTCTATGACATAGATTGACTAGTTGACATAGACTGACCAGTTGACATAGACTGACCAGGTGAAAGCTATGATCCCTTATTGATGTCTGTCTGCTAAATCCACCTCGATCAGTGTAGATTCATTTCATTTAACCTTTATTTCACTAGGCAAGTCAGTTAAGAACAAATTCTTATTTACAATGACAGCCTACCCCAGCCAAACCCTAACCCGGACGACGCTGGGCCAATTGTGCACTGCCCTATGGGACTCCCAATCATGGCCGGTTGTGATACAGCCTGGAATCAAACCAGGGTCTGTAGTGACACCTCTAGCACTGAGATGCAGTGCCTTAGACGGCTGCGTCACTCGGGAGGAGACAGGTCACAGAAGACTTTTAAGCCTTGAGACAATTGAGACACGGAGACGTGGAGTTTTTCCTAGCCACTGTGCTTCTACATCTGCATTGCTTGCTGTTTGGCGTTTAAGGCTGGGTTTCTGTATAAGCACTTTGTGACTGCTGATGTAAAAAGGGCTTTATAATGTTTACATTTTTAATTTGATTGTGTATTCATAGGGTGAATGGGCAAGACAAAAGATGTAAGTGCCTTTTATAACGGGTTATGGTAGTAGTTGCCTGGCACCAGTTTGAGTGTGTCAAGAACTGCAACAATGGTCCACCACCCAAAGGACATCCAGCCAATTTGACACAACTGTGGAGGTCAATTGGAGGTCAACATTGGCCAGCATCCCTGTGGAATTCTTTCGACACCTTGTAGAGTCCATGCCCCGACAAATTGAAGCTGTTCTAAGGGGATGCAACTCAATATTAAGATGTTCCTAATGTTTTCTACACTCAGTGCAGCGTTTACCAAACTCGGTCCTCAGAACCCCAAGAGGTGAACGTTTTTTTTTTTTTTTACCTAACACCACACAGCTGATCAAAGCTTGGTGATTAGTTTATTATTTGAATCAGCTGTGTAGTGCTAGGGCAAAAAAACAAACGACCGAGTTGGGGAAACCCTGAGTTGGGGAAACCCTGACACCACTCAGTGTATTTGTATGCCCTACATTCTTAGATAAACCAGCAGCAAAGTTATCTTCTTTCTGGACTGAGTTACTAATAAACACCACTAGAGTTCACCACAGTGTTGTTTTTCACTAAATAAATTGTATGCTAAGCCTACATTCTTAGATAAACCAGATGGCTTTGTGATTTGAGGTCAAAGTTAGGTTTAGCAATGATCTTTCTGGACTGATATCTTTTTTGCGCTCCTTTGTCACGGCAGAAATGCCCTTAAACCGTATGGTTTGTATAGTTGTATTTTGTTTGTTTTTAATCCTATCCTCCTGCTACACTCAACCACTCCCATCTATTTCTGAATATTTCTATTTGCCACGTATTTTTAACTGTGCTCTTTCACAGAAGTTCCGGACCTATATACATTTTACGGACACTGCATATTTGACATGAGTTATCTTGTTATTAGTCCCACCCTTCAACTCCACTCAACTTCTCCCATCTATCTCTGAACAACATCCGTATCGGATTTCTATTAGCCATATATTTTTCAACTGTGCTGTGATGTTTCACAAAAGTTCTGAAACTTTCTATTCTCATAGTTTCTACAGATTGTAAACTAAATACAATGTATGATTATATTATTGATCGATTGACTATGACTTTTCATAGCTGCAGGTAAATGTTGCAATTATTCAGCCATTCCTGGACCTGCAACCAAAAACAAGCTACATATGGACAGTACCAAAACAAATAATCGAATGATTGTCTCTTCGCAAGAAAATCTGCAGAGATGGGATTGTTGTTTCTCCCATATATATAACTGTGGAAAGGCCACCAGAGGGCAGGCTGGGCTCACGCATAGTAGCCCAACCAGGCATGTGAGTCAATGTGACCAGAGGCAATTAAGCACAGTTTACGGTACTAATGACATATTCTCTTTTCCCTACAAGAGGGAGGAGGGAACCAGCAGAGAGGGGGGGGGCTCTCTCTCCCCTTTCTCTCTCCTCTTCCATCCCTATCATCTCTTCCCTCTGATTAAGATAAACGATCTCTGGAGAATGGCCACCAAGAGAGAGGAGCTGTCCCTGAAGAACCATTAAGACGGTGACAAACCTGTGATTTTTGTTATAGTTTAAAGATAATCATCTTGTGTTCCTGTTTTCATCTGAAGAAGAAGTGTGTTTTTCCTTGGGAGATTCTCATTGATTGTGTTGGAGTGTTTGTATTGACAGAAATCCCTCAATAGAGAACTGTGTTCAATCAAGAAGACCTACTCCTGACTCGTTTATTCCACCTTTCCGCTTTAGATTGACACCAAATTACTTGGTCCGCTCACATAACATTCTATTTTTAATTGTATTTTTATTTAACCTTAATTTACAATGATGGCCTACTGGTTGCAATAATTTTGTATAATGATGTAAATTTAAAAATGTGAAGTTTTGAATCCAGCGTTATTTTCTGTATCATTTAAAGAACAATGTGGCATGGAATCGATACGTCGAATCTCTTCACAACTATTTTGCAATTCATATGGAACAGCTGTGATTTTTTTCTGGTCCTTAAATAAAACAGGTATTTTTAAAAATGTATTACAATTTTCTTTAAACAATTTTGGTCTTTAATGCTGGGCCGACAGACAAGTTCCTTACTTTTTCCCCATTTCACTTGCCTCTTCCATTTTTGCGGTAATGCTGCAATTAGTTGGTTGTAATTTTGTGTAGAGCAGACATTTCCATATATTTTTGTTAGCTGCATGTGTGACATAACTCCACCAGTCCTATTTATGATATTATTTACAAAGATTATACCTTTTTAAGCCTTTATTTATTTTATTTATTTTTTATCAATTAGTATATCTGAGTTTAACCACAATATTTGTTTTATTATTTGTTCTGTCTTTTCTGGTGGATTAAACTGAAATTGCAACCAACTTTCTATTGCTTAAAAATAGCGATATTTTTTAGATCATTTTCAAATAACGAAAAGTGAGGTAGTAATCTGAATAAAGGTAAAAATGGCATTCTTGAACAGGGGGTGAGACATTCTTCATTTGTTAGAGAACCAGTCGGATTTAAGTATAACTTTTGTATGACTGATGCCTTTAGTGAGAGGTCTAATGCTTTAATATTTAATCATTTCTGCCCTCCGAATTCATATTAATTTTGTCTGGCTTGCCGTTCCAAATAAAATGGAATATCTTTTGCTCATATAATAAATAAAAAAACAGGTCGCTAGGTGTCACGCCTGCTCCCGCTCTCCCTCCCTGGTGCCCGAGGGCGCCAGGCTGCCCAGCACTACGGACTCCTGCCACCATCATTACGCACACCTGCTTCCCTGGTCACGCACATCAGCAATTCATTACACTTACCTGGACTCAATCACCTGTGTTATTACCTCCCCTATATCTGTCTGTTTCCCAGCTCTGTTCCCGGATTCAGCATTAATTGTTGTCATGTCGTTTTGTTCGCCCTTTTCTTATGCTGTTCCTGTTCTGTCACTTCCGTTCATTAAATGTTCACTGCCTGTACCTGCTTCTCATCTCCAGCGTCGGTTCTTACAGCTAGGTGTAGGGAAAGGCCAAAAGCAAATAGGTAAACTGGGATATGACTAAAGACTTAATCAGGGTGATTTTTCCACAAATAGATCTGTATTTTCCTTTCCATGGTAGCAAGATCTATTTTTGCTAACTTTCTATTAAAATGTATTGTAGTGACATAATTTCTTTCTTTTGGGATATGTATACAGAGTATGTCCACGTCCACATCAGACCATTTTATTGGTAAACTACACTGTAATGTAAAAGTTGTATTCTTTAGTGATCCAATATGTAATATAGTACACATCATAATTTGGTTGTAATCCAGAAAGGTTAGAAAAAGTATCTAGACCCTCTATGAGGCTGGGGAGGGATCCAAATTGTGTAAAAGGAAACATGAATCATCAGAGTACAATGACACCTTTTGTCTTTAGCCCTGGATTTCTAACTGATAAGAGAATTTTGTTCTCCAGGCACATAACCCAATTTAATTATATTACTCTCAGTCTGCGGACCAGAATTTGTAAGATCCTGGTCGAATGAAACAGACGGAGGCCCGGCTAAATAGTCAAAAAGGTTTATTCACGGGAACGTTCCAAAGTCAAGAATACAAAACAATTCATTTTATACTGACTTCTCACGCCCACACATACGCACAAACATACGCACACACATACACACAAACATACGCACACGCTGTCTGTCTCACTACCCAGCCGACAGAGATAGTGACCTTGTCCTTGAGACGTACTCCCCATTCTCTCCCAAATCTCTAGTCAGGTCGGCACAAAGCTCAGACAGTCTGTGTTTAAAATACCATAAAGACATATTGTTTAACCCTAATTCTGACTAGGACTACACATTTATTGATTATGATTTTATACATTCTAATCAATTCCATACAATTCTATGTTTCAGGGCAGAATATTCGAATCATTCAATTAACAGACAATTCTCACCTATCACTAACCCCTTGATATTATTGTTGGATAAGATTTTGATAGCTAACATTTTGATGGCCATATTAAATAGATATGCCGATAGTGGACAACCTTGTTTTTCTCCTCTTGGCAGTTTAATACTTTCTGAGAAGTAGCCATTATTTACTATTTTACACCTAGGGTTACTATACATAACTTTAACCCATTTTATAAGAGATTCTCCCAAATCGAAATATTCTTTATTTCTTCATCAAAAGCCTTTTCAAAGTCAGCTATGAATACCAGGCCTGGTTTCCCAGGTTTTCATAGTGTTCTATTGTTTCCAGTACTAGTCTTATATTATCTCCAATGTATCAGCCATGTAAAAAAAAACTGTCTGAATTTGATGAATAATATCCAACGATACCTTTTCAATTCTATGCGCTACGCATTTTGCTTGATGTTTTTGCATCACACACTGCGATGTAAGGGGCCTCCATTTTTTTAAATGGACTGGATCTTTATATTTACCACTTGGATCCTTTTTCAGTAATAATGAAATCAGATCTTTTTGTTGAGTATCTGATTTACATTTACATTTACATTTAAGTCATTTAGCAGACGCTCTTATCCAGAGCGACTTACAAATTGATAATCTACATTTTTTTTATAGGAGTGGTTAAAACATGCTAATAACAGTCCTCTGAGTATATCAACAAGGTTTGGTATACCTCCACTGGTATGTCATCCAGCTCTGGAGTTTTCCCAGACTTAAAGGTTTTGTTTGTATCAAGAGGTTCCTCCTCTGTAATTTGGCCTTTCTATACAGCTGTTAATTTTACATTATTATTAGAAAAAAATCCATGCAATTACATTTGGCTAGTGGAGATGGAGGAGACTGAAATGAAAACATATGCTTAAAGTACTTTGCTTCCTCTTTCAAAATATAGTTTGGTGAATCAAGGGTGACTACATTATTTGTAAAAAGTTATGTTGAAGATTTAAAGTAGTATTTGGTGCATTTTCCCCCATATTCTATTCAGTTCTCTTTCTTTTTATAATATATTACACATATATTACAGTTCCTCCATTTTGTTTTTCCGCTAACATAATCTGTGCCTCTATGGTACAGTTTTTATTGCTATCTATCTGTACTGTTAGACCTTCCATTTCCTTTGTTAATATGGAGTCTTTGGGCCTAAATTGCTTTTGTTTTAGAAATGAGTACTGAATTGCATGGTATCTAAAGGCACATTTAAAAGAGTCCAATACAATTAGGGGATCTGCTGTACCTACAGTTGATGTCGGAAGTTTACATACACTTAGGTTGGAGTCATTAAAACTCATTTTTCAACCACTCCACAAATTTCTTGTTAACAAACTATAGTTTTGGCAAGCCCTGACCTCAATCCCATAGAAAATGTATGCGAGCAAGGGGGCCTACAAACCTGACTCAGTTACATTAGCTCTGTCAGGAGGACTGGGCCAAAATTCACCCAACTTATTGTGGGAAGCTTGTGGAAGGCTACCCAAAACGTTTGACCCAAGTTAAACAATTTAAAGGCAATGCTACCAAATACTAATTGAGTGTAAACATCTGACCCACTGGGAATGTGATGAAATAAATAATTCTCTCTGCTATTATTCTGACATGTCACATTCTTAAAATAAAGTGGTGATTCTAACTGACCTAGGACAGGGAATGTTTACTAGGATTAAATGTCAGGAATTGTGAAAAACTGAGTTTAAATGTATTTGGCTAAGGTGTATGTAAACTTCCGACTTCAACTGTATGTTATGATGGAAAAAGTCAGTTGTAAATTATTCTGTCCTCGTTAAAAACAAGTTGTCATCCAACAGGCTTTGATTAAATTTCCATTATCCTCGCCCACGTGGAAATTCTACAAGGGTAATAATGTATATGCCAATTATTCTGTCCCCTCTCAACACTTTTTTAAACTTTTGGTGCAAGTGAGAAAGATGTACGAAAGTAGTCAAGACGATTAGCTTGATTGAACCTCCGCCATGCATATCTCACTAGGTCATGGCCTTTGTTTGTAATGAATTGATAAATAGCCAAAATTGCTTTTATATTAGAACTTACTATGTATTCTCCCTGTGTAATGAAAGCAATTTTTTACATTTCTTTGCATGAGCTATATATACAACAGTATATACTCTTTCTTTCATCCTAATCATTAAATAATTTTTCTCCTCTCCCTTTACACACACACACACACACACACACACACACACACACACACACACACACACACACACACACACACACACACACACACACACACACACACACACACACACACACACACACACACACACCACAGATATCCACACAATCCCTACTCTCTCCTCTGCCTGCCCATGACCCACTTCTTCTCCTTCCCATTGGCATGCAAAGGGTTAACTCAGAAGGCAAGAGGAAAGCTTGTTTATCAGAATCAGAACATAGGACACAGTAAAACTAGATAGAGAGCCAATGTAGGACTGGAGTGTATTGTGTTTAATAGAACAGACACGCCATCTCAGGCTCAGAGAACAGTGAAGCAGAGAGCCCTTATGAGGGCCCTTACCGTATATGTACTGAAACAGTACTACAGAGGCTGGAGACTGCGGGTTCAGTGGTAGATGTACACCGGAGGGGGGGCATACTATCATGAGAGAAGAGAGAATGTATGTGAGAGAAGGTTGGATGCAGGGAGAGAGAATTGCAAGGGACAAGGAGAAGGAGAGTGTGTGAGAGGGAGGTAGAATATTGGGGGACAAGAGGAAATAAGAAAGTGTGTGTTTGTGAGAGAGAGAGAGCGAGAGGGGTAGGATGAGAGGGAGAGAGAGGGATAGAAAGTCAGAATAGAGAGTAACAAGAGCAGCTAGAGTGAGTGAGTGAGTGGAAAATTGAGGTAAAGGGAGAGGGGGGAAAGTGAATGAGTGAGATCCACCTACCAGCTGTAGAGAGAGAAAGAGAGAAAGAGAGAGCAGGACTGTTTGAATGAGCCACATTGGAGAGGGAGAGTATGGGAGTGTGTGTGCGAGGGAGAGATGGAGACAGTGCTATAGAGGGGGTAGGGCAGGTGAAATTGTGTGTGTATGTGTGTGAGAGAGAGGTTGTCAGATCCCCCTCGAAGTAGAGGCTGCTGCTCAGTGCAGTTGCTCTGGGTCCCATTGATACTCATTTATATAGTGGGAAGAACTGAAAATTTCATTTTGAATGGAGGGAAAAACATTTGCTATATTTTTACCTTTCCTTATTTGTCCTTCTGGATCTTTACTCATCTCCACTGGTCCTCCTTGCTCTCTTTGTGGGTGTATAAAGGAGGTCACTGCGGACACAAAGAAACAGAACACAGTCCAGTAAAAGGTATTTATGCTTCAGGTTTCCTTTTTAGTTATATGCTGATGTATTGTCTTAAATAATAATTGATAGAGTAACATTAGTACTATCATTAATCATAAGAGCCACGGGAATGTAGAGCAGGTTTTGGTGATTGGGGACCGACCGAGATAGGTGACAGGAGAAGTGTCAGGAAGGCGAAGGCACAGTGAGTAATAGGATAGGGGCGATGGTTTGATGACAGGGATCCACTGTGCAAAAAGGTAAGACGCCTAGAAGGAAGCTTGGATATACGCAAGAGGTTTGTGGCATAGTCTCAGCGATGCATGATTTTAACAGAGTGGGGTGTGAGCTGGAAAGGCGATGTGTTCTTTAGAGAGTGAAGTGAGCACAGCGCTGGAGTCTGTTGAAAAAGCAGGGGGGCGTGTACTACAGAGCGATGGTGGTGAAGAGGTCTAATATAATGTATA
Source organism: Oncorhynchus nerka (assembly GCF_034236695.1). NCBI lineage: Eukaryota > Metazoa > Chordata > Actinopteri > Salmoniformes > Salmonidae > Oncorhynchus > Oncorhynchus nerka. The sequence continues at coordinate 24,319,806 of NC_088418.1, forward strand.
ACGTTTTATACATTATACAGAAAGTATTCACACCCCTTGAATGAGATTTTGTGTCCCTTGCCTACACACAATACCCCATAATGTCAAAGAGGACTTATTACAAATTAATAAAAAAAATAAAAAGCTGAAATGTCTTGAGTCAATAAGTATTCAACTCCTTTGTTATGGCAAGACTAAATAAGTTCAGGAGTAAACATTTTCTTAACAAGTCACATTAGTTGAATGGACTAATAGTGGTTAACATGATTGTTGAATGACTACCTCAGGTCTGTACCCCACACATACAATTATCTGTAAAGGCCCACAGTCGAGCAGTGAATTTGAAGCACATATTCAACCACCAACACCAAGGAGGTTTTCCAATGCTTCACAAAGAAGGGTACCTATTGGTAACTGGGTCAACATTTTAAAAGCAGATAATGAATATCTCTTGGAGCATGGTAAAGTAGTATTAGTCACACTTTGGATGGTGGATCAATCCACCCAGTCACTACAAAGATACAGGCGTCCTTCCTAACTGAGTTGCCGGAGAAGAAGGAAACAGGGTTTCTCAGAGTTTTCACCATGATGCCAATGGTGATTTTAAAACAGTTACCGAGTTGAATGGCTGTAATAGGAGAAAACAGAGGATGGATCAACATCATTGTAGTTACTCCACAATACTAACCTAAATGACAAAGTGAAAAGAAGGAAGCCTGTACAGAATACAAATATTCTAAAACATACATCCTGTTTGCAATAAGACAACAAAGTAAAACTGTGAAAAATGTGTCCTGGATATAACAAAAAACGTTTGGGGCAGATACAACACATCACTGAGTACAACTCTTTATATTTTCAAGCATGGTGGTGGCTGCATCATGTTATGGGTATGCTTGTCAGTTTTGTGGATAAAAATAAACTGTATAGAGCTAAGCAGAGGCAAAATCCTAGAGGAAAACCTGGTTCAGTCTGCTTTCCTAAAGACACTGGGAAACAAATGAACATTTCAGCAGGACAATATACACTGGATTTTCTTACCAAGATTACATTGAATGTTTCTGAGTGGCCTAGTTACAGTTTTGTAACATTTTACTGCAGTGGGCTAAATTATGTTCACACAGAGTGATTCTTGGTAGTCTTAAACAAGTCAACTTTAAAATAGATATAGAGTTGAAATGTATTACATTTTGAGTTTGCATCCAATGTTACACTTTATATACAGAAGACTGAAATATAACAAAAATGTTTGACATGGAAACACCAGTTTAAAAAAAAAAACTTTATTAATGATGAAATTATAAAAAATATCCATAAAGTTCCACCCATGAGGCCAAAGAGTGCTCTTTTGGTCATTGACTGCAGGAAAGGGCAACATCAGCTTGAAAATATATGGCAATCTTGCTATGATCAACAACCAACTTGACAGAGCTAGAATAATTATGTCAATATTGTACTATCCAGGTGTGGAAAGCTCTTAGAGACTTACCCAGAAAGACTCACAGCTATAATCACCGCCAAAGGTTATTCTAACATGTATTGACTCAGGGGGTGTGAATACTTATGTAAATGAGATATTATTGTATTTTTTTTTTTTTAAATGTACAAAATGTACAAAAATGTACAAAAACATGTTTTCACTTTGTCATGGGTGAGATGGGTGAGTGAAAACCTATATTTAATCCATTTTGAATTCAGGCTGTAACACAACAAAATGTAGAATAAGTCAATGGGTATGAATACAAACGTCAAATATTGTACAATCCTGGTGGTGCAAGGTTCTAAGAGATTTACCCAGAAACTCTCACAGCTGTAAATGCCAGAGATGATTATAACATGTATTGGGGTGTGAATACTTATGGAAATGAGATATTTTTGTTTAAAATGTTCAATAGATTTCTAAATATGTTTTTCACTTTGTCATTATTGTTATATTATTTTATTATCCATTTTGAATTCAGGCTGTAACACAATGTAGAATAAGTCAATGGGAATGAATACAAAGTGAGACAGTACAGGGATTACATGATCACCGGGGGTTCTTCAAAGCCAACACTCGTGTAATCGGGCATATCACTTAAAGGGATACTTCGGGATTTTGGCCCTTTATCTTCTTCCCCAGAGTCAGATGAACTCATGAATATAATTTGCATGTACTGTATCTGCATTCAGTATGAAGGAAGATAGAGAAAGTTTTACAAGCCAATGCTAACTAGCATTAGTGCTATGACTGGAAGTCTATGTATCTACTAGCATGCTAGCAGTTACTATAGCCTTCCAGACCTTGCGCGAACACTAGTTAGCAATTGTGCTAACGCTTGTTAGAAACTTCCTTCAAACAGCACGCAGAGACATAAAAATGGTATTCATGAGTTCATTGGACTCCGAGGAAGTAAATAAAGGGCTTCATTGCCAAAATCCTGAAGTAGCAGTTTAAGAGTAGATTAATATAACTCCATCACTTAATATCACTCTACAGATTTGTCAGGACTTACTTGTGCCTTGTATACCTGATTTCCATATAATTACTGTACAGTACGTAGCCAAACGCTTGTGGACAGTTAGTAGGTAAAACAGTTTAACAACTGAAATATTAAATAGTAGAAGTTTACAGTGTCTACACCTGATCCATTTAAATGGAGTTTTCTTAGTGTGAATAATTCCTTAATACGTACAGTAGTGCCCCACTTGGACCAGGGTTGGGAAATGGTTGAGTATGTACAAACTAGAACCGAAGAACGAGTAAGGTTGCAAAGCTACCGGTAATTTACCGCAATCTTCTGTAATTTTGTTCATCTATGGTAATTTAGGTAATTTATGCTTGAATAATTTTTTACAAATGTATTTATATTATATATATATTTTTTTACATCTGTGACAATACTGTCCATGAATTTCTCGTGGATAAACCATGAGGTTCAAGCGAAAATAGCCTAATTAATGAAAAACACATCTAATCAACAATGGCATTATTTTCAATCAACTCTTCCAAATATTGACTTTTTTTCACAACTGCAACAAGTTTGGCGCCAAAACGTTTACAACAAAGACATATGGACATAGTCTAATGAAAAACGATATTTCATTTCATATTAAACACCAATGGTATTCGCTAAGTTGATGGTTTATATTTAGGATAATGTTTTACAGCTTCGTCATTCTATATATTATTTTAAAATTATTTAATTAGATTATTTAATATATTTTACATGTGATAATGCCACACAGAGGGCCAGAGATGAGAGATAATTAGACACCTGTGATAATCGGAGGTACCCAAGAATGCCACTAAATGTCATCTGATCAAATTCCCCCCAAGAATTTAAAGTTACCCAGATTCTGGTAGTTTACTGGTAAACTTAGACATTTTCCAGTAATATACCCTCCCTTTGCAACCCTACATCCTATGTACTACAATTTTGGAAAGGAAATATTGATCCAATGGGTGCATAAACTATTAGAGTTATAAAATGTGTTGCATCTTGCTGTGGGAGTTCAGAGGGGTAGAATGAGGAAATGGAAAGGTGAGGAGAATCATCGCAGAACTCATCAACACCCAATTTGACACACTTCCTTTTCTGCTGCTTGTCAACAAAATAGATGTCATTACCTGATCTCTCTATTCATGGGTTCAGGCTTTGCCGAGAGCACTAAGTAACAGTTTACTTGAAGACAGCCACACACCACTTTAGTTGTATCTCTGGGGTCATGGCCTGGCATAAAAACCAGTCATATTAGCTAGCCAAGTTGTGTGTGGCAGAGGTTGTTATAAGATGGGAATGTGCTATGCGTCAATGGTGTAAGACATGCACATGAGATTCAACTAAAGGAGACGTTGATCTTATAGACACAGAAAGTAATTGTCTATGCCTGCCTCTCTCTGGACTTAGTGTACATTATACCAGCCTTGCTGCAGACACTTATATTTTCTATGGGAAACTGGGAATTCATTTACAGAAAGGAGAAAATACACAGAAGTGCAGTTTAATTCCACAAAGACGGTGAAATTACTATCAAACCGTAATGAGTTCAAAATGAACCGAAAGAAAATGGGGTTCATGGAGAGCACAACAATGAAAGAAAGTGTGAATGTAGACCACAATGCTCTTAGTCTCATTGGGCGCTTTTCCACTTGACAGAACTGGGAAATGTCCCTTTGTACCCCTACTACCATTTCTGAATAAAGGAGAGCAATGGACAGGTCACTGTGTAGGAGATTTAACTCTGGTGTTTGCTGCAGTATCTCTCAAGGGTTTATTATGGAGAGTGGGGAAGAAAAGAGGGAGACATGTTGACCATGTTTTTGTGGCAGCGAGACTCATTACAAGGAATAAAGAGGGTGAATTCCGGCGTACTGCACAGTAAGATGCAGAATTTACAATACGATATAGCTTCATTCACTCCCATGGGGAAATCACAACTGGACTGCAGCAGATGGGACAAACACGCACGCACACACACACACACACACACACACACACACACACACACACACACACACACACACACACACACACACACACACACACACACACACACACACACACACACACACACACACACACACACACACACACATAACTTGATCAACATATTAATAGAGTGGAAAAACGTAGGATTACTGAAGTCAAACGTCCTATATGCTCTGTTGCTTAAGTGCCATCAATTAAAGGCCTTGAGACAGCTATCCTCAGATGTATCCTTTTAACGAGCGTTCAATTGTTGTTTACTGTAACTGGCGTAACAGCCTGCCAGAGCAACACTCAATAAGATGGTGCAACACAACAAAATAGCTGTTCCACCTGACTCTGCAATCCTTTCATATTACATAGGACAGTCCCTAGAGTAAATATGTAGGCTAGTGGACAGGCCAGCAAAGCTGGAGCTGGTAAACTGCGACATAGCCATCATAATAGAGCACTGTAAAAATTTTAACAAATTTAAAAATCTAAATGTACATTGTCAGTTGCTCTTATATTCCAATAACAAAACCATAATGTAGGTTTCATGACAGAATTATACTCTAGTAATTTCATTCCCCTTCTGCTGAAACACCACAATTCCTAGCTAATGATTCCACTGTAATAACAGGCTCTAAGAACGAGTCCAACACAGAGCCAGATGAAGAGCAATCATCAGTGGCCGATACTCCATCCCTCAAATAAGTGCCTAATAGTCAGGAAGTACAGTCTCCAAAACTAATTGCACTACAGTAATGAGTTACAGAACAAACCTTAACAAGACCCGACATCATAGTCCCCAGTTGTCAGCCATAACTGACAACGTTTATTAGGATCTTGTATGCTTCTGTTCCTCACAATTGCAACCAGAACCATTTGTACTAACAGGCATACATATTAAGCGAGTCTCACTCAGATTACAGTGGAATTATTGGGCCATTGAAATGACCCAGAGACAGGTTCTTCTCTTTCCTTTCTCTCAACCTGATATATATTCCCACTGGCCCTATGTTTTTCTGTATTTCTGCTGTGGTTGTGAAACAGTAAGATACCTGCAGCAGAGATCCCTTTCATGTTCAGTCGCTCTTTTCATGGCATTTTAATGCACTCGGTCAAACCGTGCCAGCCATGAGAGGAGGGAGCTGAGGAGAAAGTGTGCTGCCTCGTGTACATATTACGCTACTGTTTAAGGGTCATTCCACAGAAGTTGTGTAAATTGGGGGTAACCACTTTTTTTTTCCAAATGTATGACCTATTTTCCCAAAACTTTCAGCACACTTCTTACGACATACATTATGTCAGGTGGACAGACCTGGTGGACAGACAGTGGACAGACAGTGCATTCGGGAAAGTATTCAAACCCCTTCACTTATTCCAAATTTTGTTCCGTTACAGCTTTATTATAAAATTGATTAAATAGATTTGTATCCTCATTAATCTACACACAATACCCCATAATGACAAAGCTAAAACAAGTTTTTCAATTTTTTGCAAATGTCTTAAAAATAAAAAACTGAAATATCACATGTACATAAGTATTCAGACCCTATACTCAGTACTTTGTTGAAGGACCTTTGGCAGCGATTACAGACTTGAGTATTTTTGGGTATGACGCTACAAGCTTGGCACACCTGTATTTGGGGAGTTTCTCCCATTCTTCTCTGCAGATCCTCTCAAGCTCTGTCAGGTTGGATGGGGAGTGTTGCTGCACAGCTATTTTTAGTCTCTACAGAGATGTTTGATTGGGTTCAAGTCCGGGCTCTAGCTGGGCCACTCAAGGACATTCAGACAGTTGTCCTGAAGCCACTCCTGTGTTGTTTTGGCTGTGTGCTTAGGATCGTTGTCCTGTTGGAACGTGAGCCTTTGCCCAAGTCTGAGGTCCTGAGCGCTATGGAGCAGGTTTTCATCAAGGATCTCTCTGTACTTTGCTCTGTTCATCTTTCCCTTGATCCTAACTAGTCTCCCAGTCCCTGCCACTGAAAAACATCCCCACAGCATGATGCTGCCACCACCATCCTTCAGCGCAGGCATGGTATTGGCAAGGTGATGTGCGGTGCCTGGTTTCCTCCAGATGTGACACTTGTTCTTCAGGCCAAAGACTTCAATCTTGGTTTCATCAGACCAGAGAATCTTGTTTCTCCTGGTCTGAGAGTCCTTTAGGTGCTTTTGGCAAACTCCAAGTGGGCTGTCATGTGCCTTTTACTGAGGTGTGGCTTCTGTCTGGCCACTCTACCGTAAAGGCCTAATTGGTGGAGTGCTGCAGAAAAGGTTGTCTTTCTGGAAGTTTGTCCACATCAGAGGAACTCTGGAGCTCTGTTAGAGTGACCACTGCCCTTCTCCCCCGATTGCTCAATTTGGCCGGATGGCCAGCTCTAGGACGAGTATAGGTGGTTCCAAACTTCTTCTTCCATTTAAGAATGGTGGTGGCAACTGTGTTCTTGGGGACTTTCAATGCTGCAGAAATGTTTTGCTACCCTGTGCCTCGACACAATCCTGTCTCGGAGCTTTACGGACAATTGCCACAACTTTGGAAGTATGCTTGGGGTCATTGTCCATTTGGATGACCCATTTGTGACGAGCTTTAACTTCCTGACTGATGTCTTGATGTTGCTTCAATATATCCACATAATTTTCCTTCTTCATGAAGCCATCTATTTACACAGAAACTCTCACAGCTGTAAATGTCAAAGATGATTCTGACATGTATTGGGGTGTGAATACTTATGGAAATTAGATATTTCTGTTTAAAATGTTCAATACATTTCCAAAGATGTTTTCACTTTGTCATTATGGGCTCATTATGGAGTATTGTAGGGTAAATATTGTTATATTATTTTATTATCCATTTTGAATTCAGGTTGTAACACAACAAAATGTGGAATAACTCAAGGGGTATGAATACTTTCTGAAGGCACTGTAAGTGTATTGACAACGTCGTCCCCACAATGACCGCACATACCAGAAGCCGGGATTTACAACATTAACAATGTCTACACTGTATTTTTGATCAATTTGACGTTATTTCAATGGACAAAAAAAAATGGCTTTTCTTTCAAAAACAAGGACATTTCTAAGTGACCCCAAACTTTTGAATGATAGTGTACGTCCAAGCAAACATATTTTAGTCCCAAAACCGTATATTAGATGTTATATTGTGACACTTTTTAAAAATACATAATTTACTGACTTGCTCACTCATTTTCTCCAAAATGTTTGCAGACAGACTACTCCATTTGGCCATGCTGGGTAGGGGTGCTTTCCCATCACCTGGTGATATTTGTAGGGATACGGCTTAAGGCAGATATTCTATAGTCTTTTAATGTGTGTGATTCGGTAGTGACATCAGAAGGTGGGAACACCTTTTTTTGAAAGATGTTTTAAAATGAACAGACCTACTATTTAGATCAGTACATGTCAATGTTATAAATGAACAACTCAAGATGTTCTATTAAAATAATACTGTTAAAAAATTACTAAAATAATGAATTGCTTTATTTTCAAACATGAAGTTTAGGGGTCAGGGTTTGGGACAGCCACCTCACATTGGAAATAGGTGTTAAAACAATGAATTGGTACTATATTAATTTAACAGCATGTTTGTTATTCCCTTGAATCCCCCATATACTGCCCTCCCCCACCCACAATCTCTGGGGCTTTCCAAATGGAAAGCCCCAGAGATTGAGTCATTAATCTAAATTCTTGAGGAAACATTTGATGACGGGATTGTGTTGGTAATAAGATCTGCAGAAGTCTAACTCATACAGAGTCTGCAGTCTGCACAATGTTACTATACTGAACAAAAATATAAACGCAATCATGGGTGGGCCTGGGAGGGCATAGGCCCACCTAATTGGGAGTCAGGCCTACCCACTGGGGAGCCAGTCCCAGCCAATCAGAATGAGTTCTTCCCCACAAAAGGGCTTATTACAGACAGAAATACTCCTCAGTTTCAACAGCTGGTGGCTGGTCTCAGACGATCCCGCAGGTGAAGAAGCCGGATGTGGAGGTCCTGGGCTGGCGTGGTTACATATGGTCTGTGGTTGTGAAGCTGGGTGGAGGTACTGCCAAGTTCTCTAAAAGGACTTTGGAGGCGGCTTATGGTTGTGAAATTAGCATTCAATTATCTGGTAACAGCTCTGGTGGACATTCCTGCAGTTGCACGCTCCCTCAAAACTTGAGATATCTGTGGCATTGTGTTTTGTTTTAGTAGCTACTATCTTGTCTCATCGCTACAACTCCCGTACGGGCTCGGGAGAGACTAAGGTTGAAAGTCATGCGTCCTCTGATACACAACCCAACCAAGCCACACTGCTTCTTAACACAGCACGCATCCAACCTGGAAGCCAGCCGCACCAATGTGTCGGAGGAAACACCGTGCACCTGGCAACCTTGGTTAGCGTGCACTGCGCCCAGCCCGCCACAGGAGTCGCTGGTGCGCGATGAGACAAAGATATCCCTACCGGCCAAGCCCTCCCTAACCCGGACGACGCTAGGCCAATTGTGCGTCGCCCCACGGACCTCCCGGTCGCGGCCGGTTACGACAGAGCCTGGGCGCGAACCCAGGGTCTCTGATGGATTATCTTGGCAAAGGAGAAATGTTCACTTACAGGGACGTAAACTGAGAAATAAGCTTTTTGTGCATATGGAAAATGTCTGGGATCTTTTATTTCAGCTCATGAAACATGGGACCAACACTTTAGCAAGATTTGTACCATGCGTCTTATTTAAAAGTTAATTGTAAATGCAATACATTTACCAGCTTGAAAACCAAAGAATTACATTCCGGTAGAAAGGGAGCTTTCAAAAATAGCATTGGGGACATTAGAGCTAAAATGTGCTCTGCACAGTAGGCTCCCCACCCTCCCCACCAAGTATAGCCTATCCCAGGCAGGCAAGGCCCTCAACACACATTCCACCTGACCCATTTACACCCAGTCTGGTGGGGAAAGAGAGCCCACTTTTGATATGCACCAGACCACCGCCAGCCTAGCCCGGATTGAGTGGTCTGTCACCTTAGCTGCTTTCTAGCTAGACTCAGCACAGATGAGTGTGATAGCTGTCTATTAGTGTGATTCCAAGCTGTCTGTTTGAAACGTTGTCAGCCCATCTGTAACCTTGGGGGATGGCTAGATGTTTCCAGAAAAAGGATGACCCTTTGTGAAGGGAAGTTGTTGGATGGGGAGGCTTAAGTGTAGATCAAAGAGTTGGGAATTGTTTACCAAATAGTGTAATCAAGCACTTAATTAATTATTAGATATAATGTCTGTTTGAATAGCTGTTTGAATTTCATTTCCCCATGAAATTAGGGTAAGAGAATCATTGTTGAGGATGCTGAATTATACTATTATTTGTTCTTATCTGATTTAAAGTACATTTTTAAGGCACCATACATTTATTTTTGACAGACATTTAATTGTATTTACCTGCAAAATCTGAAAATGTATACATTTTAGATAGTTCACTGTCTCACCTTGAATTTTTGCATCAAGTGTTGCCTCAGTTTGTTATAAAACAGTAGTTAGAAACGTAGCTAGCATACAACATGGCCTCAAGGAGTGTTTGTGGCCTGGAAATGATCCACTGAAGCTTACAGTGCCTAGTGAAAGTCTACACACCCCTTGCACAATCTTTACATTTTGCTGTTTTAAATTTAAATGTAAAACAACTATTGCAGTGGCACATCATGTTATGGGTATGCTTGTCACCTGCAGGGACTGGGGAGTTTGTCAGGATCAAAATAAATATGAAAGGAGCAAAGACCTGGTAAAATGTTAGAGGAAAACCCACCTCAGTCTTCTGAAAACCCTGGGATAGAGTTTTAATTTATCACTGGGACAATTACACAATTTAATGTCAGATGGCTTTTCCAAGAGGTGTTGAGTTTTCCTGAGTGTTCCAGCCACAATCCTGACTTAAATTTGCTTGAAATCTGAGACAGTTAGAATATGGCTGCCCATCAATGAACTCCCAACCAAATTTACTGAGCTTGAGCAATTTTGACAAAAACAATGGATAAATATTGCCCTAAGAGTTTTGCAAAGTTGGTAGAATATTATTCAAAATTATTCACAGCTGTAATGGCTGCCAAATGTGCTTCCACCAAATATAAATTCTCGGTTGTGAAGACATATGTTTTTTAAAGTTAGTTATTAATTTGAAAAATGATCTATAATTTTCTTTAACTTTGACAATGTTGAGTAGTTTGTGTAGATCGGTAGGAAAAAGATCCAATGTATTCAGTTTTGAGATAAAAAAATATATATATATAACGCAGCCATATGTGAGGACTATGCAAGAGCTGTGTAGACTTTCACTAGAGACTGTAGCTCTTCCTCCTCATCTTCTCTCATGGGAGTAACTATCTACGTCAGAGCTCTGATAACTCTGACCACTCCCCACTTCGATGGCCAATGACCCACTCATAGGTACAGTACCTCCCATACAATTTATCAACGCCCCCTGTCTCATTAAAAGTGTTTATTCCGTCAGTCTCTCTATATTTGTAATAGACCTAGGCTACAGCACATCCCTAACTGTCCCATGTCTAAACAGAGGGGACTAGCAGTGTGAAAGAGGTAGAAGGATGAAGACCCAGTGAAAGAGAGGGATATGGAGGACAGAACTTGGCCGCTCCACTTTCAACAGGACGTAAAAGTGGGACAATCTGTTCCTTGGATACTCTCCTATTCTAGTTTCTGGGGACCAATGCACTGAAAATATATCTATTCTCACGCTCTGTCCTACATAGAGATAGAGAGCGAGGGAGAGGAGAGAGCGAGTGTGAAAGAGAGTGGAATGCTGTGCCTTTTAAAGGAAAATTCCACCCCAAAACGATCTTTTGGTATTTGTTTAATTAGTCCATCATTGATATAGTCCCAAAATATTTTTGCATGCCACCTATCAAGTTTTCAATACATAGAACATTCAAAATACAGAAATACAGCGTGTATGATGCATTTTGCTTCATATGATACAGCATTTTGCGCAATAGTGCTTGGTGCTGTTTAAGATGAGGGAGGACACATATTTTTTTCTCTTACAGCATATTGGATAACTGTCATTCATATTCCATTCCCCCAGCTCAATGTAACATCGATAGGTTTAGGCAACTACATGATACTCACATTTTTCCTATACCTATCGTGAGGTTGCTACAACCTAACCTATGAATGAAAGTTTACAATGTGGGTACACGGGTCGAGAGAAATTTGAGTAATCAAGGCGACAGACATCAACACATTCAATTCAGCCTTGCGCAATCCTGCCTGCATCTAGCTGATCTAGGGTGTAATCATTATCCCAACACTTGCAAACGAGAGTTCCTATTGGACAAATTCAGTTATGTTCATTTTCGCTTGGTTCCATTTGCTTCCGTTTAAGAAAGTTTTTCAACAGAATCGCCGGAATGAATCCACCACTGATCACACGCAAACACAGTTCACTTTCATATAGGGGTGTGCCGAATAGTCAGACAAAACAAGTATCGTAACGGATATGGGCAATTTTCTGGATACGATTATGATCCGAGTATGTTCTGTAATTATCTGTGAAAAAATATATATTTTCAGGTGGCAGCTAGCATATTTCTCATGTCAGTCAGTCACAGAGTTTCTAAACCATTCTGTACTGTCTTCAAGTCAGTCATATGTGGTCTAAATAACTCAATGGGCTAGTACGTTGATCCTGCTGCTCTGATTGGATAGAGTGAAGCTGTATTTCTCCATCTACTCGCTTCATCATTTCACCCAATCACTTTTCCTCGCATGTTTTTTCGGTCTGGTCATTTAGATTGCTGCTTCCGACTACTATGATAAATCACATGGGGAGGATGTTTGCTATCAATGTGCATAATATCTAATAAATGGGGCAAGGGTAGATTAAACTAATGCACATTCTGACTGAGTGACAGCAGACTTGGCTGCCCGCTGCATGTTGACACACAGACACAGAAACCCACTCCTCCGTTCGCTGCTCCTAATCTGCAGCTTTTTTTTGCAGTGAGAACGGTCAGGGATGTATTTTGCCAACATACAGTTGAAGTCGGAAGTTTACATACACATATGTTGGAGTCATTAAAACTCATTTTTCAACCACTCCACAAATTTCTTGTTAACAAACTATAGTTTTGGCAAGTCGGTTAGGACATCTACTTTGTGCATGGCACAAGTAATTTTTCCAACAATTGTTTACAGACAGATTATTTCACTTATAATTCACTGTATCACAATTCCAGTTGGTCAGAAGTTTACATACACTAAGATGACTGTGCATTTAAACAGCTTGGAAAATTCCAGAAAATGATATCATGGCTTTAGAAGCTTCTGATAGCCTTATTGACATCATTTGAGTCAATTGGAGGTGTACCTGTGGATGGGAGCAATTTCCAAACACCTGAAGGCACCACTTTCATCTGTACAAACAATAGTAAGCAAGTATAAACACCATGGGACCACACAGCCGTCCTACTGCTCAGGAATGAGACGCGTTCTGTCTCCTAGAGATGAACGTACTTTGGTGCGAAAAGTGCAAATCAATCCCAGAACAACAGCAAAGGACCTTGTGAAGATGCTGGAGAAAACGGGTACAAAAGTATCGATAGCCACAGTAAAACGAGTCCTATATCGACATAACCTGAAAGGCCGCTCAGCAAGGAAGAATCCACTACTCCAAAACCGCCATAAAAAAAGCCAGACTACGGTTTGCAACTGCATATGGTGACAAAGATCGTACTTTTTGGAGAAATGTCCTCTGGTCTGATGAAACAAAAATAGAACTGTTTGGCCATAATGACCATCGTTATGTTTGGAGGAAAAAGGGGGAGGCTTGCAAGCCGAAGAACACCATCCCAACAGTGAATCAGGGGGGGAGGCAGCATCATGTTGTGGGGGTGCTTTGCTGCAGGAGGGACTGGTGCACTTCACAAAATAGATGGCATCATAAGGGGGGGAAATTATGTGGATATATTGAAGCAACATCTCAAGATATCAGTCAGGTAGTTAAAGCTTGGTCACAAATGGGTCTTCCAAAAGCATACTTCCAAAGTTATGGCAAAATGGTTTAAGGACAACAAAGTCAAGGTATTGGAGTGGCCATCACAAAGCCCTAACCTCAATCCTATGGAAAATTTGTGGGCAGAACTGAAAAGGTGTGCAAGCAAGGGGGCCTACAAACCTGACTCAGTTACACCAGCTCTGTCAGGAGGAATGGGCCAAAATTCACCCAACTTATTGTGGGAAGCTTGTGGAAGGCTACCCAAAACGTTTGACCCAAGTTATGAAATTTAAAGGCAATGCTACCAGACACTAATTGAGTGTATGTAAACTTCTGACCAACTGGGAATGTTATGAAAGAAATATAAGCTGAAATAAATCATTCTCTCTACTATTATTCTGACATTTCACCTTCTTAAAATTAAGTGGTGATCCTAACTGACCTAAGACAGTGAATATTTACTAGGATTAAATGTCAGGAATTGGGAAAATTAGTTTAAATGTATTTGGCTAAGTTGTACGTAAACTTCTGATTTCAACTGTATATTTAGATACACTACCGATTGAAGAAGCAATAAAACTGACCTTCTTTAGACTAGTTGAGTTTCTGGAGCTTCAGCATTTGTGGGTTCGATTCAACTGTATATTTAGATACACTACCGATTGAAGAAGCAATAAAACTGACCTTCTTTAGACTAGTTGAGTTTCTGGAGCTTCAGCATTTGTGGGTTCGATTACAGGCTCAAACTGGCCAGAAACAATTACCTTTCTTCTGAAACTCGTCAGTCTATTCTTGTTCTGAGAAATAAAGGTTATTCCACGCGAGAAATTGCCAAAACACTGAAGCTCTCGTACAGCGCTGTGTACTACTCCCTTCACAGAACAGCGCAAACTGGCTCTAACCAGAATAGAAAGATGAGTGGGAGGCCCCGGTGCACAACTGAGAAAGAGGACAAGTACATTAGAGTGTCTAGTTTGAGAAACAGACGCCTCACAAGTCCTCAACTGGCAGCTTTATTAAATAATACCTGCAAACACCAGTCTCAACGTCAACAGTGAAGAGGCGACTCCGGGATGCTGGCCTTCTAGGTAGCGTTCCTCTGTGCAGTGTTCTTTTGCCCATCTTAATCTTTTATTTTTATTGGCCAGTCTGAGATATGCCTTTTTCTTTGAAACTCTACCTAGAAGGCCAGCATCCCAGAGTCTCCTCTTCACTGTTGACGTTGAGACTGGTGTTTGCAGGTATTATTTAATAAAGCTGCCAGTTGAGGACTTGTGAGGCGTCTGTTTCGCCTCTTCACTGCGTTACTACAGATCCTGGTTCGATACCGGGCTGTGTCGCAGCCGGCCGCAACCGGGAGACCCACGAGGTGATGCACAATTGGCCCAGCGTTGTCTGGGTTAGGGGAGGGTTTGGCCGGCCGGGATTTCCTTGTCCCATCGCGCTCTAGCGACTCCTGTGTCGGGGCGGGCTCATGCACACTGACACAGTCGCCAGGTGTACTGTGCTTCCTCCGCCACATTGGTGCGACTGGCTTCCTTGGTTAAGCGGGCATTGTGTCAAGAGGCAGTGCGGCTTGGCTGGGTTGTGTTTCGGAGGATGCAGGGCTCTCGACCTTTGCTTCTCCCGAGTCAGTACAGGAGTGCAGCGATGGGACATGACCGTAACTACCAATTGGATATAACTTAAAATGGTGTAAAAAAACAGCAACAATTATTTACCTTATTTACATAAGTATTCAAACCCTTTGCTATGAGACTCGAAATTGAGTTCAGGTGCTTGTTGTTTCCATTGATCATCCTTGAGATGTTTCTACAACTTGATTGTAATCCACCTGTGGTAAATTCAATTGGTTGGACATGAATTGGAAAGGCACACACCTGTCTATATATGGTCCCACATTTGACAGTGCACGTCAGAGTAAAAACCAAGCCAAGAGGTTGAAGAAATTCTACATAGAGCTCTAAGATAGGATTGTGTCCTAGGCACAGATCTGGGGAAGGGTACCAAAAAATGTCTGCAGCATTTAATGTCCCCAAGAACACAGCGGCCCCTATCATTCTTAAATGGAAGAAGTTTTAAACCACCAAGACTTCCTGGAGCTGGCTGCCCAACCAAACTGAGCAATCTGGTGAGAAGGGCCTTGGTCAGGGAGGTGACCAAGAACCCGATGGTCACACTGACAGAGCTCCAGAGTTCCTCTGTGGCGATGGGAGAACCGTCCAGAAGGACAACCATCTCTGCAGAAATCCACCAATCGGCCACTCCTCAGTAAAAGGCACATGACAACCCACTTGGAGTTTGCCAAAAGGCACCTAAAGGACTCTCAGACCATGAGAAACAAGATTCTCTGGTCTGATGAAACCAAGATTGAACTCTTGGCCTGAATGCCAAGCGTCACATCTGGAGGAAACCTGGCACCATCTCTATGGTGAAGCATAGTTTGTGGCAGCGTCATGCTGTGGAGATGTTTTTCAGTGGCAGGTACTGGGAGACTAGTCAGTATCAAATAAAAGATTAACGGAGCAAAGTACAGAGAGATCCTTGATGAAAACCTGCTCCAGAGAGCTCAGGACCTCGGACTGGGGCGAAGGTTCACCCTCCAACAGGACAATGACCCTAAGCACACAGCCAAAACAACGCAGGAATGGCTTCGGGACAAGTCTCTGAATGTCCTTGAGTGGTCCAGCCAGAGTCCGGACTTGAACCTGATCTAACATTTCTGGAGACACCTGGAAATAGCTGTGCAGCGATGCTCCCCATCCATCCTGACAGACCTTGAGAGGATTCGCAGAGAAGAATGGGATCAACTCCCCAAATACAGGTGTGCCAAGCTTGTAGAGTTTTTTCCAAGATGAATTGAGGCTGTAATCGCTGTCAAAGGTGCTTCAACAAAGTACTGAGTGAAGGGTGTCAACATTTATGTAAATGTGTTATTTCAGCTTTTGATTCATAATAAATTTGCAAAAATTCTAAAAAACAGTTTTTGCTTTGTCAGTCTGGGCTATGGTGTGCAGATTGATGAGGGAAAAAAATATTTCATCCATTTTAGAATAAGGCTGTAACGTAACAAAATTTGGAAAAAGTGAAGGGGTCTGAATTCTTTCCGAATGCACTGTATACAGTATCATGTCTTGTTGAGTCTATGATTGTTTACACAGCTACTGAGGGTGGTTAGACATCAATGCCAGCCCAAAGTCATTGTGACTTTGTTGCAAGATGCACAAGTGATGAGCTCTAGATACTATGTTCCAACGTGAAGATGAAAAGAAAAATGGAAGGAAAATATATGATGGAAACTTTCCCCAAATCCATCCAGCCATCTTTGCTTCCTGGGCCCTGAAGGAGGGCAATTCATCTTATTCCTCGTTATCATGATTAATCCTCCTCTGATCCTCCTCTTATGTTCAACTCCTTCTCCCTCCCCTTGGCTACACACCTCAGTGAACCCATGTGTTCTGTTCCCCATATCCCTGTTAAAGGCACTGTTTGTGCCCCAAACCCTTTCTCCGGGTTTCCACAAGGGTTTATGGTGCTAATCAGAGTTCCAACCTGTGAGCTTTAGGCCCTGATTTTCGGATCATTCAATTTTCCCCTTGGCAGCCTCTCTCGCCAACTTCAGCAGCCTTTCAAAAACACAGTCGTCAGATGGTGCTGAGCTCTCACTGTTTTTAATTCATTTGGGGGCCCTCCATGTTCAATTGGTCATGCAGAGCAAGCCAATAAGTGTGATGTATTCAGTTTTTGAAATCATAAGAGTTTTATCCTTTTATTGGGAGGTTCATGAGGCTTCAGTACCTATTGTGATTGTAAATTTTGCTCAAACTTGTGATCTAGGCCTATTTCCAGTACCATCTCTTCCACTCCTTGTTTGCCAATGAGTTCTTCCTCTCATCGCTCCTCACACAGTCACTTTCGCTTGTATCCTACTTTTTCCTCTCAGTGCTCTCTTCAACTTTCTCTCATCACCCTTCCAACCGCCCAATTGTTCTCACTCTCTATTTCTCCCTCAATCTGATTACTCTGCTTTATGCAGTATACATCTCACTCTCTCTCTCTTTCCCTCCCCAATGAGTTAGCTCTTTGGCACTCTATTGGCCTGTCTGTCTGCCTTCTGTCTGACTTTCTCTTCTCTCCTCCAGTGCAGACTCCCAAGTTCTTCAATAATTAACGAGACAATGTACATAAATCAGCCTATCTCCGTCCCTCCTTGTTCATTTCATGGCGGTGGCAACCTCCTAAAATATTCTAAGCATTTAACATGCTGCGGTTTACCAACGTGGGAATTATAGACGCCATCACCATCAATGTGAGGCGTGGTTAGGGAATGTCGACTCTAATGCCGCCAATAACAACTAGAGTGTAGGACGAATGGTAGCTTTGTCCATTTCATAGGTGGTTCCCTGCAGTTCCTTTTACATGTGTTGATGCATAGTTTCTAAGCGATTTTCATTGATATAATGTATATTATGTGTGTTTACTGAAGTGGGTAGAGACACGTTTCCTTCTTCACCATTCTCCAGCCGGCCGGCTCATCTCTCTGTCCTGCCCGCCTCACTTCCTTTGACAGACAGTTGCTCAGGGTGAAGTGGCCATCCCCGTCACTCACTGGCTCCTTGGGGATCACTTTCCCACCGTGCTCAATCCTCGGTTCCCCATCCTCTTTACACAGCAGCTATTCAATGGGTATGCTTCCTGTTTGCCTTCTGGGTACTGAGACATGGACAGACCCTATTGATCTGCATGCATCAAACATACCTCCAGCATACTGTCATTGAGTGGTACGAACACAAACACTGGTTGAAAACCCGAGAACATATCTATCATGTTTGCCATGTAAACCTATGTGAGTGATGTGTCTGTGCTTTTTTTTTCCACGTCTGTAATTCTCAAAGCATCATGAGCTTTCCAGAAGCGGCCCTTTCTGTGTTAGTTTGCCTGCTACTAGTCTAAAATGAAAGCTGTCCCTGTGGCATCATGGGATGTTTCATTGAGCTCCGTCTGTTCATTTGAGTCTACAGATTCACATCTACAGTATGTGGGGCTCACCGCTTTCATTTTCAATTCCGACCTCAAAACTGCCAATAGGGCAGTAGGGAATCCCAACTTCATCCACCATCGTTAAGACGTTTTTTTTTTTTGGACAAGATCCAAGATCTGCATGATGGCAGGCCCTGTAGCCAGACTACACTGCATAGTGAAACCAGCAAAAAGCATATGGAGGGATTTCCCAGCCAAATGCTCGTGGAAGGACAGTATTATTAAACTGGGCAACTTGCTGTTAGTTTCACTAGAGAAAACAATGGGACTATGACCATTAAAAAAACAAAGCACAAAGCTTTTGACCATGCTCAATACTAAACTGCCTGTCCTCTCTCTCCTGCAATGAACCTGCAAATATTCATAGAGTTTATATATAGGCCGTCTTTCATCAGCTCTATTCCCCCATGTATTCCCGACAGCAAAATGTAAAATGTGGACCAGCACTCATTCACCTAGGCTATGCGAGAAGCCAATGTCACCAATGAGTTATTGCTTCTATCGCATATGCCTACGCTACTGTTAATACCAAATGCTTTACATTTTACAAGTTCATTTATTTTCTCGCAGTTCGAGAAGTGTGTTGATTTGAGTGTTGTCAGTCAATGTGTTAATTAGTCATTTGTTTAACCCTTTACGTCCCTCTCTCCTCCACAGCATGTTTTTGGGGGTGAAGACAATGTCGCACGGGACAGCCATGTCACGTTGCCACGACAGCAATGTCACCTGGCCTTCTCTGCAGTGACCCTGCACAGCGAAGAATGCTGGGGAATAGCAAACACTACTATCCCGGGGAGGACGACAAGTATGGGGAGGATGAGGAAGAGGAAGAGGAGCAGGGACGAGAGAACAGAAAGGGGGAGGGTAGAGAGAAGGAGAATGGAGGGATAGAAGGGCTCGAGGAGATGGAGATAAAGGGAGGCAGACAATCACGCGAAGGTAAATGGGAGGGAGGTAAACCCTCGGCCATTGTGGTTGGAAGACAGAGAGGAGACCGGACACTGAGGCCAGCCAATCCAAGAAATAGAGGCATCCCCTATACATCCAATCAGGCTCCCCAAAAGCAGCAACACCATCTCATCCCAGCCAATCAGCAGCAGTATCACCCGGCCCCGGCCCCGTCCACTCAGACCCAGAAGAGACGCGCTCACATGGAGCGGAGTATGACCACAGTGGCGCCCATAGAGGACACTCACCTGACCATGATGGTGTTCCGCATTGGAATCCCTGACATCAAACAGACAGTAGGTGCATGTTTCATGGTACTGCTAAGTACAATTATGTCAAGCTGTTATTATATTCTTCTCACATTACTATCATTGGATACAGACAGTGTAACAGCCAAGCCCAGGCCAGAGATCAATCCTGAGGGGAACCCTACTACATTCAGAACAACCATCTCTCTCACATGGGTTATGAATCTATGAAGAACAGAGACTTGACTCAGGTTAGGCTACATGCAAGTGCTAAACACGGCTCACTTAATAATCCAAAGCAATTGACAGTGTTCTCACTTCTCAATGAAGTTAGCAATGATTTGAAGCGATAGACGCTTTCTCTGTACTGCATAGATAGGTGTGATTGTGGGTGAGAGTTGGCCAACCCCCTTGCTCCATACTGCAGCGGCATTTCAGATGAGAATGAGTACCCTTTGTTAACCCCTCCCCCGTTATGACTCTTCTCCGTACTCCAATTCCCAGAACATTCCCAACTGTTCTACATGTCAGCTGATCTGCCCTCAATAGAACAGTAATTGCTAATTATCTAATAGAGTTTTAATGAGTTTGAGGAGGGCGTGAACACAAAAGAGGGCATTTGGTGTCTTGGTCTTAAAGCACCGTCACCCACGGGGCATCCTAGACTACCCACTACCCACCCCAACAAACAACTTAAAGTACCTCGCACAGGAAATAGAATTGTTCAAAATGAGATGGAGCGAATGAGGAAATGAAGTTGAGTGGAGGCTGAAAGAGAAGGAGAGAGAGAGAGAAGCACAGGATGTTAGAGAGGGAGACAAAAAGAGGCATGAATAGGTCAAAAGGTCACAAACAACATACTTGGGATGAGAATTCCCAGGGACCTCACGTTACGATATTATCACGATACTTTGGTGCCGATATGACATGTATTGCAATTCGATACTGCGATTTTATTGCGAATCAATGTTCCAAACATATTGCTCACCATATGTCTGCTGCAGGGGGACAAGAGTGAGCCCATGAGAACATTTGTTTTGATCAGTCATGGAAATAAAGGTGCTGAAAACAAATTGTCTCACTACTTAAAAAGAAGATGGAGAACAAACTTTGAAGGAAAAATACTGGAGTTTTGGTGCAGGTACAGCCGACTAGCGCACAAATATTATTGCGATATTGTCAACAATAATATTATGATATATCACCAAAAATAATATCCCAATATGTAACTCTATCAATTTTTTTCCCCCAACACTACAACACACATCTCTGTACATTGATAAATCTCTCAGTAGTGAATGTTTGAACGATGATATACGGTGGGGCAAAAAAGTATTTAGTTAGCCAACAATTGTGCAAGTTCTCCCACTTAAAAAGATGAGAGAGGCCTGTAATTTTCATCATAGGTACACTTCAACTATGACAGACAAAATGAGAAAAGAAAATCACATTGTAGGATTTTTTATGAATTTATTTGCAAATTATGGTTGAAAATAAGTATTTGTTCACCTACAAACAAGCAAGATTTCAGGATCTCACAGACCTGTAACTTCTTCTTTAAGATGCTCCTCTGTCCTCCACTCATTACCTGTATTAATGGCACCTGTTTGAACTTGTTATCAGTATAAAAGACACCTGTCCACAACCTCAAACAGTCACACTCCAAACTCCAATATGGCCAAGACCAAAGAGCTGTCAAAGGACACCAGAAACAAAATTGTAGACCTGCACCAGGCTGGGAAGACTGCAGCTGCAATAGGTAAGCAGCTTGGTTTGAAGAAACCAACTGTGGGAGCAATTATTAGGAAATGGAAGACATACAAGATCACTGATAATCTCCCTCGATCTGGGGCTCCACGCAAGATCTCACCCCGTGGGGTCAAAATGGTCACAAGAACGGTGAGCAAAAATCCCAGAACCACACGGGGGGACCTAGTGAATGACCTGCAGAGAGCTGGGACCAAAGTAACAAAGCCTACCATCAGTAACACACTACACCGCCAGGGACTCAAATCCTGCAGTGCCAGACGTGTCCCCCTGCTTAAGCCAGTACATGCCCAGGCCCGTCTGAAGTTAGTTTACTAGAGAGCATTTGGATGATCCAGAAGAAGATTGGGAGAATGTCATATGGTCAGATGAAACCAAAATATAACTTTTTGGTAAAAGCTCAACTCGTCGTGTTTGGAGGACAAAGAATGCTGAGTTGCATCCAAAGAACACCATACCTACTGTGAAGCATGGGGGTGGAAACATCATGCTTTGGGGCTGTTTCTCTGCAAAGGGACCAGGATGACTGATCCGTGCAAAGGAAAGAATGAATGGGGCCATGTATCGTGAGATTTTGAGTGAAAACCTCCTTCCATCAGCAAGGGCATTGAAGATTAAACGTGGCTGGGTCTTTCAGCATGACAATGATCCCAAACACACCGCCCGGGCAACAAAGGAGTGGCTTCGTAAGAAGCATTTCAAGGTCCTGGAGTGGCCTAGCCAGTCTCCAGATCTCAACCCCATAGAAAATCTTTGGAGGGAGTTGAAAGTCCGTGTTGCCCAGCAATAGCCCCAAAACATCACTGCTCTAGAGGAGATCTGCATGGAGGAATGGGCCAAAATACCAGCAACAGTGTGTGAAAACCTTGTCAAGACTTACAGAAAACTTTTGACCTCTGTCATTGCCAACAAAGGGTATATAACAAAGTATTGAGATAAACTTTTGTTATTGACCAAATGCTTATTTTCCACCATAATTTGCAAATTAATTTATTAAAAATCCTAAAATGTGATTTTCTGGAATTTTTTTTCTCATTTTGTCTGTCATAGTTGAAGTGTACCTATGATGAAAATTACAGGCCTCTCTCGTCTTTTTAAGTGGGAGAACTTTCACAATTGGTGGCTGACTAAATACTTTTTTGCCCCACTTTATTGAATGCAATGAGGATAGCTGCTGAGAGCATCCCAGAAGAGCCCTGTCAGAAACAACAGAATGATAGGGTGGAAGTGTCACACATATATAAAGTGCATTTGGAAACTATTCAGACCCCTTCACTTTTTCCACATTTTGTTACGTTACAGCCTTATTCTAAAATTGATTTTTTTTAAATTCCCCCTCATTAATCTACACACAATACCACAAAAACAGGTTTTTAGAAATGTTTGCACATTTTTAACAAATCTGAAACTTAAATATCACATTTACATAAGTATTCAGACCTCAGACTCAGTACTTCGTTGAAGCACCTTTGGCAGCGATTACAGCCTCGATTCTTCTTGGGTATGACGCTATAAGCTTGGCAGACCTGTATTTGGGGAGTTTCTCCCATTCTTCTCTGCAGATCCTGTCAAGCTCTGTCAGGTCGGATGGGGAGCGTCGCTACACAGGGTTCATGTCCGGGCTCTGGCTGGACCACTCAAGAACATTCAGAGACTTGTCCCGAAGCAATTCCTGCGTTGTTTTGGCTGTATGCTTAGGGTCATTGTCCTGTTGGAAGGTGAATCCTGAGTCTCTAGTCTCCCAGCCGCTGAAAAACATCCCCACAGCATGATGCTGCCTACAGAATCACCCAACCTCAACCCAATTGAGATGGGTTGGGATGAGTTGGAATGCAGAGTGAAGGAAAAGCAGCCAACAAGTGCTCAGCATATGTGGGAACTTCTTCAAGGCTGTTGGAACAGCATTCCTCATGAAGCTGGTTGAGAGCATGCCAAGAGTGTGCAAAGCTGTCATCAATGCAAAGGTTGGCTATTTTGAAGAATCTGAAATACACTGCTCAAAAAAATTAAGGGAACACTAAAATAACACATCCTAGATCTGAATGAATGAAATATTCTTATTAAATATTTTTTTCTTTACATAGTTGAATGTGCTGACAACAAAATCACACAAAAATGATCAATGGAAATCAAATGTATCAACCCATGGAGGTCTGGATTTGGAGTCACACTCAAAATTAAAGTGGAAAACCACACCATAGGCTGATCCAACTTTGATGTCATGTCCTTAAAACAAGTCAAAATGAGGCTCAGTAGTGTGTGTGGCCTCCACGTGCCTGTATGACCTCCCTACAACGCCTGGGCATGCTCCTGATGAGGTGACGGATGGTCTCCTGAGGGATCTCCTCCCAGACCTGGACTAAAGCATCCGCCAACTCCTGGACAGTCTGTGGTGCAATGTGGTGTTGGTGGATGGAGCGAGACATGATGTCCCAGATGTGCTCAATTGGATTCAGGTCTGGGGAACGGGCGGGCCAGTCCATAGCATCAATGCCTTCCTCTTGCAGGAACTGCTGACACACTCCAGCTACATGAGGTCTAGCATTGTCTTGCATTAGGAGGAACCCAGGGCCAACAGCACCAGCATATGGTCTCACAAGGGGTCTGAGGATCTCATCTCAGTACCTAATGGCAGTCAGGCTACCTCTGGCGAACACATGGAGGGCTGTGCGGCCCCCCAAAGAAATGCCACCCCACACCATGACTGACCCATCGCCAAACCGGTCATGCTGGAGGATGTTGCAGGCAGCAGAACGTTCTCCATGGCGTCTCCAGACTCTGTCACGTCTGTCACATGTGCTCAGTGTGAACCTGCTTTCATCTGTGAAGAGCACAGGGCGCCAGTGGCGAATTTGCCAATCTTGGTGTTCTCTGGCAAATGCCAAACGTCCTGCACGGTGTTGGGCTGTAAGCACAACCCCCACCTGTGGACGTCGGGCCCTCATACCACCCTCACGGAGTCTGTTTCTGACCGTTTGAGCAGACACATGCACATTTGTGGCCTGCTGGAGGTAATTTTGCAGGGCTCTGGCAGTGCTCCTCCTGCTCCTCCTTGCACAAAGGCGGAGGTAGCGGTCCTGCTGCTGGGTTGTTGCCCTCCTACGGCCTCCTCCACGTCTCCTGATGTACTGGCCTGTCTCCTGGTAGCGCCTCCATGCTCTGGACACTACACTGACAGACACAGCAAACCTTCTTGCCACAGCTCGCATTGATGTGCCATCCTGGATGAGCTGCACTACCTGAGCCACTTGTGTGGGTTGTAGACTCCGTCTCATGCTACCACTAGAGTGAAAGCACCGCCAGCATTCAAAAGTGACCAAAACATCAGCCAGGAAGCATAGGAACTGAGAAGTGGTCTGTGGTCACCACCTGCAGAACCACTCCTTTATTGGGGGTGTCTTGCTAATTGCCTATAATTTCCACCTGTTGTCTATTCCATTTGCACAACAGCATGTGAAATGTATTGTCAATCATTGTTGCTTCCTAAGTGGACA
The DNA here is from genome assembly GCF_034236695.1 of Oncorhynchus nerka. Lineage (NCBI taxonomy): Eukaryota > Metazoa > Chordata > Actinopteri > Salmoniformes > Salmonidae > Oncorhynchus > Oncorhynchus nerka. The sequence goes on from NC_088418.1 coordinate 24,344,733, forward strand.
GTTTGATTTCACAGAAGTGTGATTGACTTGGAGTTACATTGTGTTGTTTAAGTGTTCCCTTTATTTTTTTGAGCTTTGTAGAAAGTATATGTTGATTTGTTTAACACTTTTTTTGGTTACTACGTGATTCCATCTGTGTTATTTCATAGATTGGATGTCTTCACTATTATTGTATAATGTAGAAAATAGTAAAAAATGAAGAAAAACCCTTGAGTAGGGTGTGTCCAAACCTTTTACTGGTAGTCTATATCTACTAGACTAGATACAGGACAGACACTTCAAAACCTTATTCCTGGTGATTAATTGTTTGTCTTTTTTTGCCATTAATGAACGTGTTATTCAATGCACCCCCGTCCCCCTTCCCCCTGTCCCGTCCCCCATTAAGAGGGTACACACTGTCTTTGCACAGTGAATGAGTCCATGCAACTTATTATGTGACTTGTTAAGCATATTTTGACTCCTGAAATTATGTAGGCTTGCCATAACAATGGGTTGAATACTTATTGACATTTCAGCTTTTAATTTTGAATAACAGTAATTCCACTTTGACATTATTGTGTGTAAACCAGTGACAAACCATTTATATTTAATAAATGTTCAATCCAGGCTGTAACATAGCAAAATGTGGAAAAAGTCAAGGGGTGTGAATACTTTCTGAAGTTCCGCTCTCTCCCAGGAATCACACACCAACACACACACACCATACGTCTTGCATACACACGTCTCTCTCACACACAGACACACAGACACACATACTCGGGTATTTCCTCCAAGGGACGGCATCGCTATGGCAACGGGTACATTGCTCCTCTAATGATCTCGCCATGTGCTGTTGGCTACAGTATCAAACGGATAGACAGAAGGGGAGAAAACTATAGAAAATGTTGTCCCCCCCCCCAAAAAAATAATAATATGGAAATATACTCCACAAACATCAGCCTAAAATCAAATTAATGCAAAGTTACCAGATGCATATAAAAACATCAAAGACATTGTCCATTGTGACCAGAAAGCCTCTAATGTATCAAACACAGACATACGTGGGGGGAACGCGCTTTATCCTCTAAAGAAGTCTATGAAGAAAATCTCTGTCTTCCATTGATTGCAATGCAGGTCTAAGGTTATGGCTAAGGCAGATAATTGGTTTAGTTGACAGAGTGAGTGTTGTACTCTGGGTCCTAGTAATTATTGGCTCTCATTGTGTGTCTTGAGTCTTGTTAATAGACACAGTTAATAGACATGGCGACTGATTAATCATTTACACACCTTTCATTTGTATACAAATGAGTCAGAATGGTGATAGCGAATCGGTGGCTTTGCAGCGAATGAGCACATTTGATGCTCAGTAGTTAGTGTGCTAGATCAGTTAGATTATTTGTTCATTTCAAGTAGAGTAAACATGATAATTGTCCGTTTTCAATGGGACCAGTAAAAGGCCATTGATAGAAAGGTGAAACGAATTTCCATAAAGTACTTTCTACGTCTACTTTTAAAACAAACTCTTGTCAATCACATGCCGTTAATACAGCCTTGTTGCTAAAATGTCACCATGTTATGAATAATTAACTGCCATGATGCTTTAGATTTGGATCACAAATTGTATGTCAAGCTAATTATACACCTTTCAGTCAAATCAAATGGCATTTAAAATGTAGAACTCACTATGCCCCAATCCTTGCTTCCATCCAACACTCACGCATGCACGCACACACATGCACACACACACATGCACACCACCTTGAAAAGAATACACTCGTGATTTTCATACCTATTAACTGTCCACTGTGCCCTCTCGTCTCTCATCTCCTCCCTCTGTCAGAGGTGTCTGCAGTTTGACCCTGACTTCACGGTGTGGAGTGCCAAGCAGCAGGTCGTCTGTTCGCTGAGCGAGCCACTGTGGGACATCTACAACTATGGCCTCTTCCAGCCCGCCGGAGAGGGACGAGACGCCATGTTCCTGGAGGAGGAGCGCTGCCTCCGAGACTACCCACAGTCCTTTGAGAAAGGGGTGCCTTACCTGGAGGTATTTTGATGGGAGACACTGGATGTTAGAGAGTGATGCACTAATAATACACTACCGTTCCAAAGTTTGGGGTCACTTACAAAATGTACTTGTTTTTGAATAACATCAAATTGATCTGAAATACAGTGTAGACATTGTTAATGTTGTAAATGACTATTGTAGCTGGAAATGGCTGATTTGTTTAATGGAATATCTACATAGGCGTACAGAGGCCCATTGTCAGCAACCATCACTCCTGTGTTCCAATGGCACGTTGTGTTAGCTAATCCAAGTTTATAATTTTAAAACGCTAATATATCATTAGAAAACCCTTTTGCAATTATGTTAGCACAGTTGAAAACAGTTGTTCTGAATTAAATAAGTAATTAAACTGGCCATCTTTAGACTAATTGAGTATCTGGAGCATCAGCATGTGTGGGTTCGTTTACAGGCTCAAAATGGGCAGAAACAAAGACCTTTCTTCTGAAACTCGTCAGTTTATTATTTTTCTGAGAAATGAAGGCTATTCCATGCGAGAAATTGCCAAGAAACTGAAGATCTCGTACAGCGCTGTGTACTACTCCCTTCACAGAACAGTGCAAACTGGCTCTAACCAGAATAGAAAGACGAGTGGGAGGCCCCGGTGCACAACTGCGCAAGAGGACAAATACATTAGAGTGTCAAGTTTGAGAAACAGACGCCTCACAAGTCCTCAACTGGCAGCTTCATTAAATAGTACCCGCAAAACACCAGTCTCAATGTCAACAGTGATGAGGCGACTCCGGAATGCTGGCCTTCCATGTAGAGTTGCAAAGAAAAAGCCATATCTCCGACTGGCCAATAAAAATAAAATATTAAGATGGCAAAAGAACCCAGACACTGGACAGAGGAACTGCCTAGAAGGCCAGCATCCCGTAGTCGCCTCTTCACTGTTGACGTTGAGACTGGTGTTTTGCGGGTACTATGTGTGCTAACTGTGCTAGGAGCTGGCTAACATAATTGCAAAAGGGTTTTCTAATGATCAATTACCCTTTCAAAATAATGAACTTGGATTAGCTAACACAACGTGCCATTGGAACACAGGAGTGATGGTTGCTGATAATGGGCCTCTGTACACCTACAGTATGTAAAGTTGAAGTCGGAAGTTTACATACACTTAGGTTGGAGTCATTAAAACTCATTTTTCAACCACTCCACAAATTTCTTGTTAACAAACTATAGTTTTGGCAAGTCGGTTAGGACATCTAATTTGTGCATGACACAAGTAATTTTTCCAACCATTGTTTACAGACAGATTACAAACCTGACTCAGTTTGAATGGGCCAAAATTCCCCCAACTTATCGTGAGAAGCTTGTGGAAGGCTACCCAAAACGTTTGACCCAAGTGAAACAATTTAAAGGCAATGCTATCCAATACTAATTGAGTGTATGTAAACTTCTGACCCACTGGGAATGTGATGAAAGAAATAAAAGCTGAAATTAAAAATTCTCTCTTATTATTCTGACATTTCACATTCTTAAAATAAAGTAGTGATCCTAACTGACCTAAGACAGCTACAATAGTCATTTACAACATTAACAATGTCTACACTTGATTTCTGATCAATTTGATGTTATTTTAATGGACCAAAAAAATTGCTTTTCTTTCAAAAACAAAGACATTTCTAAGTGACCCCGGACTTTTCGGGGAGTGCATTTAAAAACTCACTTTGACTAATGGGCTGCCCCCAAGTCAGATTTTCATTGCATTTTTTTAACTGACTTGATATGAATGGATTTGACCTCAACCTTAACCACAACCAGCTTGTAGGTCAAAACAGATTTGGATCAATATATTTATATACATTTGCTTTTTAGTGGGTTTGCAGTGCTTCGATTTTTCATTGCGGAGCTCCACTTACTGTGAAACCAATACACAGTACAGTGATACCCATGCACTGGTATTATGATGCCCTCTGGTGGTATGTCTGTTGTGGGTGTTTATGACCTGGGTGGGGTTCCAAATATGTAAGAGGTCAGGGCTGGAGTTGGTTCCAGAAGGACTACAGTGTTTAGATTAGGCAAGGTTGAAGCCAGGGGTATGAAAATAACGTGTTTTCATCCTTCAGATGGCTTTAAAGATTTGATTCTACCGCAAATATTTTCTGTTCCACAGTTTAGGTACAAGACCAGGGTATACAAACAAACAAACCTGGATGAAAAACTACTTACTAAACTGCACACCAAGGTACTTCCTATGTCCCTTGTTGTAGGTGAAAGATATTTGTACAGCTATGGAAATGAAAGTTTATGGCAGGCCAATGTTTTTAATGTCCAGTGAACATCTTCCACTGCAGGCGAGTCTGAAAAAGTTCATGGACTACATTGTGAGTGGATCATTAGATAAGATATCAAAGGTCCTGGACAAAGGTCTCGACCCAAACTACCATGACCCTGACAATGGAGGTGAGTTGAAAACTAGCTTGAAAGGGTTACCACTGCATGACTCTGGCACTGTTTTCAGTCAAATGATCATTACCGATATTAACAACCCCCATAATCTCAAACTCTTTCCCTGCTCCCTCCCTCTCTTCTTGATCCTCCATTTCCCCCTCCCTCATTTCTCTCGCTCCCTCCTCTTCAGAGTCTCCCCTGTCTGTGGCGGTGCAATCTGGTATGACAGTGGAGGGGATCAGGGCGCTCGTTCAAGGTGGGGCCCATGTCGACTTCAGAACCAGAGATGGACTGACAGCTGTACACAAGGCTGTCAAGGCACACAATCATGTTGCGCTGCTGGTAACTAGGACTCCACACACACACACACACACACAGACACACACACACACACACACACACACACACACACACACACACACACACACACACACACACACACACACACACACACACACACACACACACACACACACACATGGGTTTAATAAGCATGTATTTTCTCCATCCTTGCCAGGCTCTACTGTCCCTGGGAGCGTCTCCTGATTACAAAGACAGATGTTGCCTGACCCCGCTGTACCACTCAGTGCTGATAGGTGGCGACACCTCCTGCTGTGAGACCCTACTCTACTACAGGGCCAGACTGGGAGTGAGAGATGAAAACGGCTGGGAGGAGTCTCACCAGGTATCCGTCTGGCTGTCTAAAGCAGATCAATTTCCCTAAAAAAAAAAAAAAAAGAATCACCTCCATCCGTATGATCATCACAAACAATGTCTCAGACAGCACTGGCCCTATTTTGACTAAAATTGGCTGAGGGACGTGTCTTTCCATAGAGATCTGATATCTACAAAACTACACAGACTGGACCAAGGCGGTAGCTACAGTAATGAACTGAAATTTGTTTTGTCACACGCAATAACTGGATCTTTTTGTGGAAGGTGACATGTATACTGTTGTTTTTATGTCTATTCATATTTTTGTCTTCTGTGTATTATCATACGTTGGTATAGTACATTAGGTTTTTACTTTACTTTCAGTCTCCTGTCCTGTCCACGTCTTAAACATTTCATCCCTCTTTTTCTACTCTCCATTCTCTCCCATTGAGAAACACTCTCACTCATCTCTTTCCATTCTTTCCCTTTCCTCCACTGTTCCTTTCTCTCCACAGCTCAGGGATGAAGAGGAATTTGGAATGCAAGAAATACACAAGGTACTCGTCATGTAATCCATTAATACTTCGATTTAAGTCATGAAGTTGGGGGAAGAGTAACACTTAGGGTCATGACCTTACACAACCTTCCATGGTCTCAAAGTGGTTAAGAAAAAATGTTATAGAAAAAAAGAAAGAAAGAAAGAAAGAAAGAAAGAAAGAAAGAAAGAAAGAAAGAAAGAAAGAAAGAAAGAAAGAAAGAAAGAAAGAAAGAAAGAAAGAAAGAAAGAAAGAAAGAAAGAAAGAAAGAAAGGGGAGATTGGTCATTTCTTCCTGAAACAGGGATCCTTCCCAAGTGCCAAATCCGTACCTTCATCTCATGTAACTGTTGAGTCCAATGCGAATAGACATTAGATACCATCCCGTGCTGACATCTTCTATCTCTGCATCATTTCCTCACTTTTTCTGTGCTGTGCTGTTCACCAGTGTGGTGTCATGCTATTTTACTTTTGTTCATATTAGCTTTTGGAGTGTCCTGTGGTACTTCTTTAATTTGGTTTCTTGTGTTATTTCAAGTGCAAAAAAGAATGAGGAAATCTTTAAGCAGAAGGGGAAGTCAAAAGCGTATTTATATCATTTTATTCATCAACTCTATATCTTTCTATTCTGTTTATCTTTCACGTTGTCACAAATGTTGCTACATACAATATATTTCATTTATTTGAAATTGATTGTGACGTGATGATCCTTCTACAACCCCTGAGATTTTCTATTGCTAATAATTGTCATATTTAGATACTTTGTTTATACACCCTCCCCCAAGGCCTGCCAGAATGGTTTTGCCCAGCACCTGGAGCACCTTCTGTTCTATGGGGCAGATACCACTTCTCAGAATGCCTCAGGGAACACTGCACTTCACATTTGTGCTCTGTATAATAAGGTAAGTACCATTTAAAATATGCAATAAAGAGTGTGTGTTTCCATTCAAAGCTGAACTTAAAGAAACTGGTATGTGAGTTCCAAAACTACTGTATGATATTTTAGTCCTTTAGTCCAATGCAGCCATTTTTATCGAAATATCAAATAATTTCTGGATAACACTGAAGTACCTTTACAATTAAAATGGTAAAAAAATGAACAAATAGTTTCTTAGCAAAGAGCAATTTTTCAAGCAAGTATGTTGATAGGACTGTCTGGGAGTGGTTTGAGTGGGGAGGGGAAAACGTTACATTTGCTGTTATTGGTAGAGAGGCTTGTAAATCTCTTTCTTATTGGTCTAATTAAGTAATATAACAAAACTCCCTCTCCCTCCCTCTCTAAAAGGGCATTATCATCATTTTCACAATTTCACATAATTATTCCAACCTCAAAATGTGGAAATAGAAATAAAACACAGGAAATTACATTTTTGACTGCACTGGGCCTTAAAACAACGACTTTCTTTCTGGCCTATCAGGAAAGCTGTGTTCGTGTTCTGCTCTACAGAGGTGCCAATAAGGAAATGAAGAACAAGCATGGACAAACCCCCTTTCAGGTATCAATAACAACTTCATGTTTTCAGTTTATATATATATATATATATATATATATACTGCCTACTACGCCAAATGTAATCAGGATTGTTATAGGTACTAGACGACCAGTTTTGATAGCCTTTAGCCGTACCCTCATCCTACTCCTCCTCTGTTCCTCGGGTGATGTAGAGGTTAACCCAGGCCCTGTGTGTCCCCAGGCGCTCTCATTTGTTGACTTCTTTAAGCGTAAAAGCCTTGGTTTCATGCATGTTAACATCAAAAGCCTCCTCCCTAAGTTTGTTTTACTCACTGCTTTAGCACACTCCGCCAACCCTGATGTCCTTGCCGTGTCTGAATCCTGGTTTAGGAAGGCCACCAAATATTCTGAGATTTCCATCCCCAACTACAACAATTACCATCAAGATAGAACTGCCAAAGGGGGAGGAGTTGCAATCTACTGCAGAGATAGCCTGCAAAGTTCTGTCATACCATCCAGATCTATGCCCAAACATTTCGAGCTTCTAATTTTAAAAATGAATCTCTCCAGAATTAAGTCTCTCACTGTTGCCACCTGTTATAGACCCCCGTCAGCTCACAGCTGTGCCCTGGACACCATATGTGAATTGATTGCCCCCCATCTATCTTTAAAGTTCGTTCTGTTAGGTAACCTAAACTGGGATATGCTTAACACCCCGGCAGTCCTACAGTCTAAACTAGATGCCCTCAATCTCACACAAATGATCAAGGAACCCACCAGGTACAATCCTAAATCTGTGAACATGGGCACCCTGATAGATATTATCCTGAACAACTTGCCCTCCAAATACACCTCTGCTCTTTCAATCAGGATCTCAGCGATCACTGCCTCATTGCCTGCATCCGCTATGGGTCCGCGGTCAAACAACCACCCCTCATCACTGTCAAACGCTCCCTAAAACACGTCTGCGACGAGCAAACCTTTCTTATCGACCTGGCCCGGGTATATTGACCTCATCCCATCAGTAGAGGATGCCTGGTCATCCATTAAAAGTAATTTCCTCACCATCTTAAATAAGCATGCCCCTTTCAAAAAATGTAGAACTAAGAACAGATATATAGCCCTTGGTTCTCTCCACACCTGACTGCCCTCGACCAGCACAAAGAAATCCTGTGGCGGCTTGCACTAGCATCGAATAGTCCCCGTGATATGCAACTTTGAAGTAAAGTCAGGACAGAACAGAAATTTGCATCCTGTAGCTCTAACTCCAAAAGGTTTTGGGACACGGTAAAGTCCATGGAGAATAAGAGCATCTCCTCCCAGCTGCCCACTGCACTGAGGCTAGGAAACACTGTCACCACCAATAAATCCACGATAATTGAGAATTTCAATAAGCATTTCTCTACGGCTGGCCATGCTTTCCTGCTGGCTACCCCGACCCCGGCCAACCGCTCTGCACCCGCCGCAGCTAGTTGCCCAAGCCTCCCCAGCTTCTCCTTCACCCCAATCCAGATAGCAGATGTTCTAAAAGAGCTGCAAAACCTGGACCCATACAAATCAGCTGGGCTAGACAATCTGGACCATCTCTTTCTAAAATTATCCGCCGCCATTGTTGCAACCCCTATTACCAGTCTGTTCAACCTCTCTTTCTTATCGTCTGAGATTCCTAAAGATTGGAAAGCTACCACAGTTATCTCCCTACACTCTAGACCCAAACTGTTACAGACCTATATCCATCCTGCCCTGCCTTTCTAAAGTCTTCGAAAGCCAAGTTAACAAACAGATCACTGACCATTTCGAATCCCACCGTAACTTCTCCGCTGTGCAATCCGGTTTCCGAGCTGTTCACGGGTGCACCTCAGCCACACTCAAGGTACTAAACGATACCATAACTGCCATCGCTAAAAGACAGTACTGTGCTGCCGTCTTCATCGACCTTGCCAAGGCTTTCGACCCTGTGAATCATTGTATTCTTATCGGCAGACTCAACAGCCTTGGTTTCTCAAATGACTGCCTCGCCTTGTTCACCAACTACTTCTCAGATAGAGTTCAATGTGTCAAATCGGAGGGCCTGTTGTCCGGACCTCTGGCAGTCTCTATGGGGGTACCACAGGGTTCAATTCTCGGGCTTACTCTTTTCTCTGTATATATCAACGATGTCGCTCTTGCTGCAGGGGATTCCTTGATCCACCTCTACGCAGGCGACACCATTCTGTAAACATCTGGCCCTTCTTTGGACACTGTTTTAACAAACCTCCAAACGAGCTTCAATGCCATACAACACTCCTTCCATGGCCTCCAACTGCTCTTAAACGCTAGTAAAACTAACTGATCGCTGCCCGCACCTGCCCGCCCGCCAAGCATCACTACTCTGGACGGTTCTGACTTAGAATATGTGGACAACTACAAATACCTAGGTGTCTGGCTAGATTGTAAACTCTCCTTCCAGACTCACATTAAACATCTCCAATCCAAAATTAAATCTAGAATCGGCTTCCTATTTCGCAAAAAAAGCCTCCTTCACTCACGCTGCCAAACATACCCTCGTAAAACTGACACTTCTACCGATCCTCGACTTCGGCGATGTCATTTACAAAATAGCCTCCAACACTCTACTCAGCAAACTGAATGCAGACAGTGCCATCTGTTTTGTCACCAAAGCCCAAAATACCACCCACCACTGTGAACTGTATGCTCTCGTCGGCTGGCCCTCGCTACATATTCTTTGCCAGACCCACTGGCTCCAGGTCATCTATAAGTCTTTGCTAGGTAAAGCTCCGCCTTATCTCAGCTTACTGGTCACCATAACAACACCCACCCGTAGCACACGCTCCAGCAGGTATATCTCACTGGTCATCCCCAAGCCAACACCTGCTTTGGCCGCCTTTCCTTCCAGTTACATTTACATTTAACATTTAAGTCATTTAGCAGACGCTCTTATCCAGAGCGACTTACAAATTGGTGCATTCACCTTATGACATCCAGTGGAACAGTAGTGCATCTAAATCTTTTAAGGGGGAGGGGGGGTGAGAGGGATTACTTTATCCTATCCTAGGTATTCCTTAAAGAGGTGGGGTTTCAGGTGTCTCCGGAAGGTGGTGATTGACTCCGCTGTCCTGGCGTCGTGAGGGAGTTTGTTCCACCATTGGGGGGCCAGAGCAGCGAACAGTTTTGACTGGGCTGAGCGGGAACTGTACTTCCTCAGTGGTAGGGAGGCGAGCAGGCCAGAGGTGGATGAACGCAGTTCTCTGCTGCCAATGACTGGAAAGAATTGCAAAAATCGCTGAAGTTGGAGACATATCTCCCTCACTGACTTTAAGCATCAGCTATCTGAGCAGCTTACAGATCGCTGCAGCTGTACGCAGCCCATCTGTAAATAGCCCATCTAACTATCTACCTCATCCCCATATTGTTTAAAAAAAAACGTTTTTGCTCTTTTAAACACAAGTATTTCTACTTGCACATCATCATCAGCACATCTATCACTCCAGTGTTAATTTGCTCAATTGTAATTACTTCGCTACTATGGCCTATTTATTGCCTTACCTCCTTACGCCATGTGCACATACTGTATATAGACTTTTTCTATTGTATTATTGACTGTATGTTTGTTTATTCCATGTGTAACTCTGTGTTGTTGTTTGTGTCGCACTGCTTTGCTTTATCTTGGCCAGGTGGCAGTTGTAAATGAGAACTTGTTCTCAACTGGCATACCTGGTTAAATAAAGGTTAAATTAAAAAATAAAATAAATAGGTAAATAAACCATTGAGTTAATAATCAGTTACTTGTTTTAAATGTATTATTTGCAAAGCATTTATCAAATTCTGTGTTTTTGTAGAATTGTTCCTGTACATGGAGCATGTATTGTGTTGCACAGTTGCATGTAATTGTGTGTCTACATGTGTTTGTGTTTTGAAGGTAGCAGTAATGTCAGGCCATTTTGAAATCGGGGAAATCATCAAAAACCACAGAGATGCAGATGTAGGTAAGTTTTGGTCCTCCACTTGGGTTATCTTCAGATTCGGGAGTGATTGATAGTGTGTTTTGATGAATGAGTGTCTACTATATTTATTTTGTTCTGTCTCCTATAAAACACCTTTCAGTGCATCATTTGGTATGAATGTCCTGCTTCCTCAATCAACCTTTGACTCACAATATATGTTGTCTTTTGTCATATTATTAAGTTGTTTTATCACACTGGTAGATAGTATTTGTTTGCAGTGCATTGAATCTGAATAGAGGCTAATCCCTAGACATTTTGCAAACGATTTTGTTTCTGAAAGCACTGTGTTGGTTCAGAGGTGGCCTAAACTTGTGGATACCATTTATGTGCTGTTTCAAAGAAATTTGCTAACTAGCGTTAGCTGAATGACTGGGAGTCTATGGTAACAGATGTTTTTTTTTTAACTAGGCAAGTCAGTTAAGAACACATTTTTATTTACAATGACGGCCTACCAGGGAACAGTGGGTTAACTGCCTTGTTCAGAGGCAGAACGTCAGAACGTCATTTCTAACTTGTCAGCTCAGGGATTCGATCTAGCAGCCTTTCGGTTACTGACCCAACGCTCTAACCACCAGGCTACCTGCCGCCCCAACAGCTAGCTGTTACCATAGACTATAGACTTCCAGTTATTGTGCTAGTTAACATTGGCCTGCAAAACTACCTCTAACTTCCTTCATACTGGATGCAGAGACATAAAAACGGTATCCATGAGTTCACCTGACTCTGGGGAAGTACATAAAGGGCTTCATTGCCAAAATCCCGAAGTATCCCTTTTACCTCAAGTGATCCTTTTCATGATTGCTTGCCCAGTTTCAGGGTTGTGTGTGTGGTGTTCAAGTCCATCCGTGTTGCTTGTGTATTTGTCTTTTCATCCGAATCACTTGAGTCTGGTCGGTAATCGTTCACACTCTCACAATATTCCCTCCCTCTTTCTCTCCCCCTCTTGCACTAACCTCACTGCTCTCCCACCTACCTGTCACTCTCTTTTCTCAGTGCCCTTTCTGGAATTCCCAAAGTATGCTCCCAAAAGAGGAGAGAGTGCACGCGCAATCCCTCTCCTCATGGCTCACCCTCACCCCCACCCCCTTCTGCGTGCTAACAGTGATAACAGCATGACCCTGCCTGATACCATGGCCCTGCCCAACAAGTCTGCTAGATCCAATCCCATCCCTGGACAGGTACTGAGGGCCACAGTATGGAGACGCAGTGGGGAATAGTTTATTGGGGAGCTATGCTTTAAGTTACTTTTAGTTAACGATTTGTGAGTTTGGGTTTGTGTAAGTGTCAACACAATTACATAATTTAGCCTATGTATTTATATCATCAGTGTGTGTGTTTGTGTAATTGTTTGTTCCCCTCTCTCTCTAGGGTCGCAGGGCCTCTGTAGGTGTGAGGAGCTCCAGCAGTCCCAGGGCTCGTACCCGCTCCCCATCACGAGGAAGAGGAGGAGGAGGAGGACAGAGTGACACAGAGGAGAGGCATCACAGCAAACCACAGCGCGGCAGACAAGGGTAAGGACATAGTGGAGGGAGTGACCGTACATACAGTTGAAGTCATTTTTCAACCACTCCACAAATTTCTTGTTGACAAACTATAGTTTTGGCAAGTCGGTTAGGACATCTACTTTGTGCATGGCGCAAGTAATTTTCCAACAATTGTGTACAGACAGATTATTTCACTTATAATTCACTGTATCACAATTCCAGTGGGTCATAAGTTTACATACAGTAAGTTGACTCTGGTTTAAACAGCTTGGAAAATTCCAGATAATTATGTCATGACTTTAGAAGCTTCTGATAGGTTAATTGACATCATTTGTCTCAATTGGAGGTTTACCTGTGGATGTATTTCAAGGACTACCTTCAAACTCAGGGCCTCTTTGCTTGACATCATGGGAAAATCAAAAGAAATCAGCCAAGACCTCAGAAAAAAAACATCCTTGGGAACAATTTCCAAATGCCTGAAGGTACCACGTTCATCTGTTCAAATAGTACACAAGTATAAACACCATGGGACCACGCAGCCATCATACCGCTCAGGAAGGAGACGCGTTCTGTCTCCTAGAGATTAATGTACTTTGGTGCGAAAAGTGCAAATCAATCCCAGAACAACAGCAAAGGACCTTGTGAAGATGCTGGAGGAAACAGATACAAGAGTATCTATATCCACGTAAGATGAGTCCTATATCGACATAACCTGAAAGGCCTCTCAGCAAGGAAGAAGCCACTGCTCCAAAACCGCCATAAAAGAGCCAGACTACAGTTTGCAACTGCACATGGGGACAAAGATCATACTTTTTGGAGAAATGTCCTCTGGTCTGATGGAACAAAAATAGAACTGTTTGGCCATAATGACCATCGTTATGTTTGGAGGCAAAAGGGGGAGGCTTGCAAGCCGAAGAATACCATCCCAACCGTTAAGCACATGGGTGGCAGCATCATGTTGTGGAGGTGCTTTGCTGCAGGAGGGACTGGTGCACTTCACAAAATACATGGCATTATGAGGAATGAAAATTATGTGAATATATTGAAGCAACATCTCAAGACATCAGTCAGGAAGTTAAAGCTTGGTCACAAATGGGTTTTCCAAATGGACAATGACCCCCAAGCATACTTCCAAAGTTGTGGCAAAATGGCTTAAGGACAACAAGGTCAAGGTATTGGAGTGGCCATCACAAAGCCCTAACCTCAATCCTATAGAACATTTGTGGGCAGAACTGAAAAAAACATTTGCGAGCAAGTAGGCCTACAAACCTGACTCAGTTACATCAGCTCTGTCAGGAGGAATGGACCAAATTCTCCCAACTTATTGTGGGAAGCTTGTGGAAGGCTACCCGAAACGTTTGACCCAAGTTAAACAATTGAAAGGCAATGCTACCAAATACTAATTGAGTGTATGTAAACTTCTGACCCACTGGGAATGTGATGAAAGAATGAAATATGAAATAAATCATTCTCTCTACTATTATTCTTAAAATAAAGTGGTGATAAAATAACTGACCTAAGACAGGCAATCTTTACTAGGATTAAATGTCAGCAATTGTGAAAAACTGAGTTTAAATGCATTTGGCTAAGGTGTATATAAACTTCCGACTTCAACTGTATGTAACTCAATTTATAAAATAATGTGAAAATGCAAAATATTGTGTTTTTACATCCTCGGTTGTCTGACCAACTTTGAAGCTTCAAAACGTGTTATTGTAATAGTGTAAACCACTGGCATGACTCCTAAGTCATTTAAATTCCCTCTCAGCTATTGGTGTCACCAGGTGTTGTTCCGCTACACACTAACACACATTTTTACTCTGTCCCGCTCTGTCTTTCCTCTTGCAGTGCGACCTCAACAACGGGTGGTGGTGCAGGGTCAGCTGGGGGTCAGATGAGGCGTATGTACAGTGCGGTTCCAGGGCGAGTGTACGTGGCCACGAGGGCCTACACTGCCCACGGAGACAAAGAGCTTAGCATCAGCAAAGGAGACAAAGTCAAAGGTAAGTGAGATTCAGAGAGGAGTGGGTTTTTTGGAATGCATTGTGTTGATTGTAAAGTTTTGATTCACCCCTCTTCTCTTTTCTCCCTCTCCCCTCAGTGTTGAGTGTGGGAGAGGGGGGGTTTTGGGAGGGCACAGTGAAGGGTCGTACAGGCTGGTTCCCCTCAGACTATGTGGAGGAGGTGGGTCCTCCCATTAAGGACAATCGATCAGGTGAGACAACATTACCAACCTCACAGAAACCAAATAATATATGTGTTCAGACAAAGTCACTATCTCCACTCGCATTACATCAGCTCAGACAAACAACAACCAAAATCCATCTACAGATGCTAGCCCCGCATTTACTGAATGACTCCTTTTGCCGTCATTCAGTTCCCAGCGTTCTTATTGACTGCAGGACATCCTCACAATGTTACAAGCAGTAGGCCATGTATCACACCCACCCAGTAACAGTAATGACACCACCAAAAACAACTTGATCATAGTGTGTTTCAGAGATGTACTGGAATACAAAAGTATACAAAGACACACGGAATAAACCAATAGGGGAACACAAAGACACACAAAACACACATCAATAGAATTGTGACACATGAACTCTTTGTGTTCCAGAGACGCGCAGTGAGAAAGCCAAGAGGAAGCTGTTTCGTAATGTTACCGTGGGAGCATATGATGGTGTGGATGGCCCCAGGTAAGACTGGAATTGATAAAAGCTTGTCATGTGTTGCTCCTCAAAGACTAGATGTAGGGATGAATGACCTCATTTTGACCCCTGGGAAACATGGTCACCATGGTCACCAAGTTACAGTACCTTCAGAAAGTATTCATACCCCTCAACTTACTCCACATTTTGTTGTGTTACAGCCTAAATTCAAAATGGATAAAAACAATTATATATCTCATCCATCTACATATGACATACATTATGACAAAGTGAAAACATGTTTTTCGACATTTTTGCTAATTTATTGAAATTGAAATTAAATACAGAAATATCTCCTTAACATAATTATTCACACCCCTGAGTCGATACATGTTAGAATCACCTTTGGCAGCGATTACAGCTGTAAAATTCTTCAAGCTCTATCAAGTTGGTTGTTGATCATTTCTACACAGCCATTTTCAAGTCTTGCCATAGATTATCAAGCCGATTTAAGTCAAAGGTGTAACTAGGCCACTCAGGAACATTCAATGTTGTCTTGGTAAGCAACTCCAGTGTATATGTGGCCGAAAGGTACATTTGTCTCCCAGTGTCTGAATGTAAGCAGAATGAACCAGGTTTTCCTCTAGGATTTTGCCTGCACTTAGCTCTATTCCATTTATTTTGAACTCCAAAAAACTTCATGGTCCTTGCTGATGACAAGCATACACATAACATGATGCAGCCACCACCATGCTTGAAAATATGAAGAGTGGTACTCAGTGATATGTTGTGTTGGATTTGCCCCAAACATAACGCTTTATATTCAGGACATAAAGTTAATTTCTTTGCCACATTTTTTGCAGTTTTACTTTAGTGCCTTATTGCAAACAGGATTCATGTTTTGGAATCGTTTTATTCTGTACAGGCGTACATCTTTTCACTCAGTCATTTAGGTCAGTATTTTCTCCTATCACAGGCATCAAACTCTTGTAACTGTTTTAAAGTCACAGTTGGCCTCATGGTCAAATCCCTGATGCCTGTAACTTTGAAGTGACTGGGTGTATTGATACACGATCCATTATTTGCGAGGCATTGGAAAACCTCCCTGGTTGAATCTGTTTGAAATGTAATGCTCGACTGAGGAACCTTACAGATACATGTAATTGTATATGTTGGGTAAAAGTTATTATGTGACTTGTTAAACAAATTGTTACTCCTGAATTTATTTAGGCTTGCCATAACAAAGGAGTTGAATACTTATTGACTCAAGACATTTCAGCTTTATATTTTTTACAACACATTTCTATAAACATAATTCCACATTGACATTATTGGGTATTGTGTGTAGGTCAGTGGTTAAGATGGCGCTAATGATTCTCTACACAATGGCTGCTTGTTTTGTCACATAATCTGAAATTAGGCGAACTATTAGAATTTTAGAAACCAGGAAATGGCGGTGCTATTTCTGCATATTGCACCTTTAAATTCAGACTGCAACTCGTCAGAATTTGGAGAAAGTTATTGGGTGTGAATACTTTCTGAAGGCAGGAGTAGAGACGTAGTGAAGAAACAGAAGCGTAGGGGCTAGGGGAAATCACTAGCTAACTATGCTTACATTGAATGCCCAGCACTAATCGTGCTCTGTAGCCCATTTAATTCTCAGTAGAAAACATACAGTAAAATTAGACATGATTTACTTTGTAAACCCATGCTAATGTTTTAGTGCTGTCTTGCCCTAAGCGGTTTCCGCTAGATGGGCCAGCTGCAATGTCAAAATTGTCTATTTCGTAAAAATTCATAAGAACAAAAATGTGCTTTTGGGTTTTAATTTAAGGTTTAGGCATTAGGGTTAGCAGTGTGGTTAATGTTAAGGTTAGGGTTAGGTTTAAGACTTTGTGGATGTGCCAGCTAGTGACCACTCTGCAGAGCTACCTCCAGTACATGAGTCATTTTAATAAATGCCAACCTGCGGTTTTATGTGTGTCTTGTGTCCTTTGACAGCTAATTTGTTTGTGTTTCTGGGTTGAGAATTGGACGAGGGTGTGTATGTGTGTGTATGTGTGTGTGTGTGTATGTGGGTGTGTGTGTGTGTGTGTGTGCGTGTATCAGCTGTATTTAGACCATGCTAGTGCTAAAGCCACTGAACTAGACACGTCGGGTCAATTCCATTTCTTCAAATCAAATTTTATTGGTCACATACACATATTTAGCAGATGTTATTGCAGTGTAGCGAAATGCTTGTGTGCCTAGCTCCAACAGTGCAGTAATATGTACATCTAGCACAGTGTTTCCCAACTCCAGCCCTCGAGTACCCCTAACAGCACATATTTTTGTTGTAGCCTCAGAGAAGCACACCTTATTCAATCATCAAGCCCTCAATGAGTTAAATCAGGTGAGTTTGTCCAGGGCTACAACATAATGTGTGCTGCTGGGGGTACTAGAGGACTGAGGTTGAGAAACACTGATCTAGCAGACAAAGTCGCTTGACTCTCCTTCGACTCTTCCTTGGCTCTCCCTCGACTCTTCCTTGGCTCTCCCTCGACTCTTCCTTGGTTCTTCCTTGGCTCCCCCTCGACTCTTCCTTGGCTCTCCCTCGACTCTTCCTTGGTTCTTCCTTGGCTCCCCCTCGACTCTTCCTTGGCTCTCCCTCGACTCTTCCTTGGTTCTTCCTTGGCTCCCCCTCGACTCTTCCTCGGTTCTTCCTTGGCTCCCCCTCGACTCTTCCTTGGCTCTCCCTCGACTCTTCCTTGGTTCTTCCTTGGCTCCCCCCCGACTTTTCCCTGGCTCTCCCTCGACTCTTCCTTGGCTCTCCCTCGGCACTTCCTCGACCCTTCCTTGGTTCTTCCTTGGCTCCCCCTCGACTCTTCCTCGGTTCTTCCTTGGCTCCCCCTCGACTCTTCCTTGGCTCTCCCTCGACTCTTCCTTGGTTCTTCCTTGGCTCCCCCCCGACTTTTCCCTGGCTCTCCCTCGACTCTTCCTTGGCTCTCCCTCGGCACTTCCTCGACTCTTCCTTGGCTCTCCCTCGGCACTTTCTCGACTCTTCCTTGGCTCTCCCTCGACTCTTCCTCGGTTCTTCCTTGGCTCTCCCTCGACTCTTCCTTGGCTCTCCCTCGACTCTTCCTAGGTTCTTCCTTGGCTCCCCCTCGACTCTTCCTTGGCTCCCCCTCGACTCTTCCTTGGCTCTCCCTCGACTCTTCCTTGGCTCCCCCTCGACTCTTCCTTGGCTCTCCCTCGACTCTTCCTCGGTTCTTCCTTGGCTCCCCCTCGACTCTTCCTTGGCTCTCCCTCTGCTCTTCCTTGGCTCTCCCTCGACTCTTCCTTGGCTCCCCCTCGACTCTTCCTTGGCTCTCCTTCGACTCTTCCTTGGCTCTCCCTCGACTCTTCCTTGGCTCTTCTTTGACACTTCCTTGATCATCTTTGCCAAGAGGAGCCCAACTTGTGTTGTCCTCCCTCACATGACTCATCACCCCACCGAATTTGCCCTTCCAGTCCCCTGTCTATTTTTCCAGTTAAAAATAATGGCAAAATGTGGACAATGGTTTCCCTTCTCCCCCATAGACGGGTTCGTTGTTTAGCAACAAATGAGGTTGGCTTAGACTGTTAACAATATGTAAACAAAATTTAGTCTCCAAATGTCCTTTAAAACTTGAATACATTTGCACAATGAGCACTTGTTGTCTCTCAAATACATTGTTAGTTAACTAGCAAATGTTTGCCGTATTAGCATAGACATGACATCAGTCAAAACACCTCAAAACAAGATACAACGAGCTGAAAAGAAACAACTACGATTCCCCACAAGGCAGCTTGTTGCTAGCAATTTGACCGTTCACAACGCACGCCTTCTGGCCACATTGATGCGCGCGCATCATTTTCGTGACGTTGTCAGCCAACCCTTCTATTGCATCTGTCTAATCCGCTAGCATCAATCTGCAGCCCAACCCTAGGAAGCTGCAGTTGTGCGGTGCATCATGAGGGCTAACAGTGCTCTGTGTGTATGTGTGCTTGTCTGTGTGTTTCTACGCGTGTGAGCGTTCGGCACAACGTCCCGATGATGAGTCATGGGGATTTGGAGGTGATGAGCGTTCGTTCGGTCCATCGGCAAGTGTGAGGAGGGACTCCATGCCCCCCCGGCGTTTTGGGTTGACAGTGTGTAGCTGACATTAGCCGTGCGCTAAGAAGTTCTCATTATCAGTCACAAAGTCAATCAGCTTAATAAAGGTTCACTGGTATTTGGCAATGTGAACAATGGCCAGTGACAGACGGTGAATGACGTCTGTGTGAAGAGGGAGACGGAGAGTGCATGGAGGATGTGTGCAGTACAGTGGTAGTGATTATGTGGCCTATTGTAATACAGTGGCGTTTTGAGACAGATCCAGCTGCATATGTATGGCCGCTGCTACCCACTGCATTTTCTGTGCTTGGGATAATGTCAATGAGAATTTTGAGTGGGTTTGGTTTGAACGTGAATGGTGTGAGTGCTGTTCTGTTCATGGGGTAGTGTGTATTTTGGCCCATGAGGAAATCTCTCTGGAGCGGGGAGAAATCAGCTGTCTGTGAATCTGCCAGAAGCAAGTCAGTGGACGTTCAAATAAACACACCATCCCTGCTTCCTGTTACCCCGTCTCCCCTCACATTAAATCCACCCCCCACTTCCCCCAACCGCAAAATCACCTCTTTTCTCTCTCTTCCATGCTGAACCACCACTCTCAAATCCACCGTTCACTCCCTCCACTCTCTTGCGCTCTCTCTCCCTGTCGCGGAGAACCATCTCTGTCGCTCTCCCTTTCACTCTCCCTCCCTCTTTCCCACCCTCTCTCTCTCCCCCTCTTTCGCTCTGTCTCAAGCAGGCAGGGTGTAGACATGCTAGGCCAGCGCTCAGTCGCTCTCTCTCTCTCTCTCTCTCTCTCTCTCCTCTCCTCCACTCTCGCGGCTCTCTCTGGCTGTGCTCTCGCTGGAGTACCGGGAGGCGGAGGGAGAGGAGGGGGTGGAGGAGAGAAGGGGGGGGGGGGGTGCAATGGGGGGATGCAGAGAGAGAGATCTGTCTCGCTCTCTCTCCCTCTCTTCTTCGTGGCCGTCACTGGGCCCCAGAAACAGAAGCGTGTGGTTCATTTACAGGTAGAGGCTGTTTCCTCATTCATTGCCTGGCTATGGATGTGAGGAGAGGACAATGGAGAGAGGGGAGAGGTAGATGCAACAGAAAGGCCGTGGATGTGAAAGGCTATGTATTGAATTTGTGCATGTGTGTCTGTGTACATATGTGCGTGTGTGTGTGTGTGTGTGTGTGTGTGTGAATCATCTTTTTCCTGTGTGTGCGAACGTTTGTGTGTGATGGAAGTGGCTATTGAATGTACCGTAGGCTCTGACTGCAGCGTGTTTATCTCTGTCTCTCCTCTCGTGTATTTCTGAATGTGATCTGAGAGCATTTTGTAAATGCATTTCTAGTAATGTCAGCCGGTGTGTGTTTCGTTCATTTTGTCTCACCGTTTCAAATGATTTATTTCTCTCATTCATGGTATCATTGATTCCTGTTGGGTAGGTGGATTTTTATAGCTACGGTATATATTGCCATGTCTCATGAATTGTGTGTGACATGCATTTTGTGTTTCATAAATGTGCATCTGTGTTGGTACCACTGACATACAGGATGAAAGTCTTGTATAGAAAGGGACAGAGGACACAGTGGTTTGTTTGTGGTTTCCTTCATTTGACTGTAAACTGGTGTGAGCGTAGTCACAGTGTGGTTGAGGGTCGTCTTGGGACTAGTTCATCTGTGTCTCTGTCCCTGGATTTTGGCTGCATGTATGTGTCATTGTGTCTCATGGTTTCATTGTATGTATGGAAATGTCAGTGGAGGCTGCTGAGGGGAGGACGGCTCATAATAATGGCTGGACGGGAGCGAATGGAATGGCTTGAAACACCTGAAAACCATGTGTTTGCTGTTTTTGATACAGTTCCACTCATTTCGCTCCAGCCGTTTACCATGAGCCCTTCCTCCCCAATTAAGGAGCCACCAACCTCCTGTGGTAAAGGTAGAAGATGAGTGTGTATGACTAACATGCTGCTTCGTCTGTATAATTGTGGAGGCTACAGAGGATGAGTCAGGAGGGAGGGTACATGATAACACTTTAGGCTACTGTAATACTGTAGACTCCTGTAATAATGTAGGCTACTGTAATACTGTAGACTCCTGTAATAATGTAGGCTACTGTAATACTGTAGACTCCTGTAATACTGTAGACTACTGTAATAATGTAGGCTACTGAAATACTGCAGACTCCTGTAATAATGTAGAATACTGTAATACTGTAGACTCCTGTAATACTGTAGACTCCTGTAATAATGTAGGCTATTGTAATACTGCAGGCTACTGTAATAATGTAGGCTACTGTAATACTGTAGACTCCTGTAATACTGTAGGCTACTGTAATAATGTAGGCTATTGTAATACTGCAGGCTACTGTAATAATGTAGGCTACTGTAATACTGTAGACTCCTGTAATACTGTAGGCTACTGTAATAATGTAGTCCACTGTAATACTGTAGGCTACTGTAATAATGTAGCCCACTGTAATACTGTAGACACCTGTAATAATGTAGGCTATTGTAATACTGCAGGCTACTGTAATAATGTAGGCTACTGTAATACTGTAGACTCCTGTAATACTGTAGGCTACTGTAATACTGTAGGCTACTGTAATACTGTAGACTACTGTAATAATGTAGGCTACTGAAATACTGCAGACTCCTGTAATAATGTAGAATACTGTAATACTGTAGACTCCTGTAATACTGTAGACTCCTGTAATAATGTAGGCTATTGTAATACTGCAGGCTACTGTAATAATGTAGGCTACTGTAATACTGTAGACTCCTGTAATACTGTAGGCTACTGTAATAATGTAGGCTATTGTAATACTGCAGGCTACTGTAATAATGTAGGCTACTGTAATACTGTAGACTCCTGTAATACTGTAGGCTACTGTAATAATGTAGTCCACTGTAATACTGTAGGCTACTGTAATAATGTAGCCCACTGTAATACTGTAGACACCTGTAATAATGTAGGCTATTGTAATACTGCAGGCTACTGTAATAATGTAGGCTACTGTAATACTGTAGACTCCTGTAATACTGTAGGCTACTGTAATACTGTAGGCTACTGTAATAATGTAGCCCACTGTAATACTGTAGGCTACTGTAATAGTGTAGGCCACTGTAATATGTGAGTGTCATACTGTGAGCACTGGCCAATTGGGAATTCATGTTACGTAAAAACACTCATGCACATTTAAGGTCCTTTCCTGAACAGCAGGGACAGAGCGAACAGGAGCGAGAGGGTTAAATGGTGGACTATTTCAAAGATCCACAGCATCAGAGCTACACCTCTATTGCCTCGGGGATAGAACGATACCGTTCCCAGACAGTAGTGGATTGCAACCAGCCGTTTGAACACACTGCTGCATGTCGATTTGATCCTTTGAGAGGGAACGCGCGAAGGAGTCAGGGTGAGAGAAAGGGAACGAGGCGTGAACAGCAGATGGATGGAAGGCGTCTTTCTTTTTTTTTTTTTTGCGTTGGCGAAACACTAACGTTGACAGTATGACAGAGCACAAGCGACGGATGGAAAGGGACGGCGCAAACTGTAGACCTCTTGCACGCGAAAGTTGAAAGTTGAGTCTACAGCTTTGCAATGGCTTCCGGGCGCTGCCTGCTCACACCAAGTTCAGCAACTCCCAATAAAGCAAAGACTCCCTGTCCCCAGTCATGTGGTACCTGGGTGGGTTTGCACAGTCAGCAGTCGGTCGGCGGCCAATTGAGACCCGGCCGGGCTGTCTAGGATGGAGACCTCAAATGAATTGGAGACACTGTTGTTATAGTACAGTACATTATATGGGTACTGTGGAGTGTGAGGCTACAGTATACATTGGAGCTCTCTACATGAGGCAAAGCTGCTGTAACGCATCCGTAAATCTGACAATGAACAGGAGTTCCAGACACGGTAATGGAGCAATGAAACAGCATGGACAACTCTGGCTCCCACTCCATAACACTACTCCTACCATCTCATAACAACACGGCCATGTCAATCATCAATTGAGAAGAAGAAAAAAAACATGTGGCGATGAGTGGTAGCCAAGATAGCTGGTGCAGTGAACGCTTGAGGAAAGCTCGTGCAGCATTACAGGTGCATTTATAAGTTCTAATTACTAACAGTGAAGAGTCTCGGCAGCCGTTTTCGTGTACATTCCCATGTGCTTCCTGGTGCTCGTCAGCATTATGCCGGATTATGTAGAGGTCTCTCCGGTGCACTCCATCCTTGCCCGTCATGACATCAACTCTACCCTGGTTGTCGGGTGTCTTTGTACGGTGGTGGTCTTGGTATGACATGCCTCAACCCCCCCTTCCCATCTTTTGGTGCAGTGTGATTTCATAATGTGATGCAGTATAGCTGTCTCCCAGATTCAGAAATACTTTATTTGCATGACAATTAGACTTTCTGCTGCCAAAGAAGTCATGTAGCTTGCGCTCTCTCACCCCCCCCCCCCCCCCTTATTATCTCTCAGTGACTACATCATTAAGGAGAAGACAGTGCTCCTGCAGAAGAAAGACAATGAGGGCTTTGGCTTTGTGCTTCGGGGAGCCAAAGGTGAGTGCGAGCCCCCCCCCCTTCCGAAATACCTCTACTCGTCTGTTATTTCACTTTCACTCCTTGCACTTCCTCTCTCACCCAATTCTTCCATCGCATCTCTCGGCCTCCCTTCTCCCCCTACTTTGACACTATTTTATTACTTCTCTCAAATCTCCCTCATCCTCATGTTCTTGACATCCTCTTGTTCTTGACTTGTTCTCTCCGCAGCCCAGACTCCTATAGAGGAGTTCACTCCGACCCCAGCATTCCCCGCGCTGCAGTACCTGGAGTCTGTGGATGAGGGGGGTGTGGCCTGGAGGGCTGGTTTAAGGATGGGGGACTTCCTTATTGAGGTATGGATCCCTGAAAAAGCTTGTCACCCTGACAGTTTATGCAGGCCTGGTAATCAACGTGGGTCCAACTTTTGTAATCACTATCAAATTGTACATTTGTTAATTTGTTAAGAGTTTGAACTTGTATCGTGTTGAGTGCAGTGTGACAGTTTAGTGTTGTTGACAGCCAATGTTATCTCTCTGTGCGTGTGTGTGTGTGCGTGTGCGCGTGCGTGCGTGTGTGTGTGTGTGTGCGTGTGTGTGTGTGTGCTTAGGTTAATGGTCAGAATGTAGTGAAGGTGGGCCACAGGCAGGTGGTCAACATGATCAGACAAGGTGGCAACGCGCTGATGGTCAAGGTTGTCATGGTGGCCCGCAACCCGGAGATGGAGGAGACCAACCTCAGGAAGAAAGGTATACTTTTTTCAGTTTGTTCTGTGTAATGTATACAATTCATGTTTATAACTTAGTAATAATAATGCTTGTTCGCAATACCGTAACAGCTACTGTGTGTACGTTTATAATACAGCAGTAAGCAGTAAGTTTGTTTGGTCCTTGTCCCTTGGCAGTCCCCCAGCAGGCTAAGAGGCTGACTCCTCCTGCCATTGCCCTGCGCTCTAAATCAATGACATCAGAGCTGGAAGACATGGGTAAGACAATAGAAGAAGAAGGGGCTGGGAAGCATAAAAAGCAGGGAGAAAAGGAGAAGAAAAGGATTGTTCACGTTAGAATTCTGACCCATAGAAAACGACGTTAATTGAAAAAGTCCATTAAATATGAAGTGAGTTGATGCAGGGAAGCTTGGATGTTTCGGGATATAGGTAAGATTTCATGTTTTAATTACCAATGGCTTAATGAGGAGGACTGTGGGGATACATGTCCTCCTTCAAGTGAATGTATAAACACTAGGTAAGATGTAGATACAGTGAAGTCATTCACGTTGTGGAAGCTCTACGTTATGCACATAACCTCTGCTCGATGTCTTCTTTTTTTTCTGCTGAATCCAATGGACGACTAACAGTGGAGAAAGGTGGGAAAAGGTTGAGTTGTGTGACGTCATTGTCATGGTCGTCGTCTTCCTCCTCACCATCATTATCACCATCCCGTCATCAGAGTCATCATCATTGTTAATGCACAAAATGTACTGTATTCATTCATGTTATTTTGTGATGCTACAGAGATGCCCATAATAGCAGTCTCAGTGTCCTGTTATAGCATAATATGATAACCTTCTTGTCTCTAATTATGCTGCAGCTGCCTCTCCATGGAAAAAGAAAGCAGGTGAATATCTCTCTAATCATTACCTTAATCAGCCCTTAAGCCTCCATTCAAAATCAGTCTGCTCGGGTCCTGAGAATATATCACCTCTGTTTTTCAGAGTACGAGTCCTCCCAGGTGCCTGATAAGAAGAGGACAGTCTATCAAATGGCACTGAGTAAGATCTGACCTCTGCCCCCCCCCCCCCCCCTCCCCTTTGTGTTTCCAAAAGGGCCATCTTTGAACTGGGTGACAATAATGTGCCGCCGCTTTCAATCGTCTTACGCTTTTGATCTCTCTCTTCCCTAACTTATATCTTTTATTTCTCTCCCTCTCCTCGCTCTGTCGCTCTATCGCCCTCCGTCTTTCAGATAAACTGGATGAGATCCTGGCGGCGGCTCAGCACACAATCACATCAGACGGACAGGGACAGCGGGGTCAAGGAGGGAAGAGAGACCGAACCAAGAGCATCGCCCCCAATGAGGTAGTGCATCATTCTTGACATTACCTTACCATGACTGTACCTGCAGGTCCTACTGGCCCTGGGGATCCTACCCTCAATTCAGTGCTTGTGTCTGTAACGATGGATGTGAAAGAAACATCACAGAACAGGATATGAACTTATTGCTTCCTCCATATTACACTATATATCCCTTTTACTGCCAATGCACTTTTAATGCGGCATCACTTCCTCCCGTTCTCGGGCATCTCTCCCTGTGCATCTTCCTCCATTGTGTGTCTTGCAACACCTAAAGCCAAGTCATGACCAGTTGGTTGGTGTGATGCCGCCTGGGTTTGGTTACAACCAGGGTCAATATCCCCCCGGCCAGCCTCATGGAGTAATGCTGCGACAGAAATCTATTGGTAAGTCCTACAGATATTATTGCTATGACTGTCAAAAAAAAGCTACATTCTGACTGTTTGTTAACTGTTTTCCAACCAGATAGTCTGTTTATCTCTGTGTGTCCCTGTTTCAGGTGTGATGGAGGAGGAGAGGCAGTACCTCCACAACCCGGCCATGAAACTGGCCCGTAGTCTGTCAGAGGACATCCCCCCTCCCCCAAACACATCCGCCCCGGAACCCCCCTTATCTGCTGACCCCCATACTGTTTGGAGGGGGGAGCAGTCTGCCCCCCAACCTCCATCCTCCCAGGCCCAGGCCCAGGCCCTCCTCACCCAGCAGCAGGCAGTCCACGCCACCCAGGCAGGCTGGGACAGGGGAGGCCCTGGCGGGGCCAATCAACAGCACGGCATGGCCCCGACCCTCCGGAGAGGAGGAGGACAATACACAGGGAGCCCCCAGAGGGGACGAAGAGAGGAGGGGGCAAAATGGGGGTGTTGAGGAGGGGCTACAGTAGTGCTACTCCACCCACGAGTGCAGCTCCCAAAACTCAACAGCAACCCCAGCTGCAGCAACCCCAGCAGCAGCAGCCCCAGCAGCAAGTGGCGACCCGGGAGAGGGGCGGAGGGGCAGGCAGGGGTGGGGGAGGCAGGAAGGGCGGGAGGGGCCCTCTAGTAAAGCAGACCACAGTGGAAGGTGGGCTCAGCAGGCACCACCGAGGGGGGCAAGGCCAGGGGGGTAAGCGCTCAGGAGCCAAAGAGAAGAGCTCCATCCCCATCCCAACCATCATCGTCAAGGCCCCCTCCACCAGCAGCGGCAGTGGCCGCAGCAGCCAGGGCAGCAGCGTAGATGCCGAGCATCCGCCTCCCGACATAGGTGACCCTACCTCCGCATCCGCCTCCCCCGACACCCCCACCACTCCCGGCCTGCCTTCCCCTGTGTCCCCCTTACCACCCCAGCCCCCTGTCTCTTCCACCATGCCCCCTTCGACTGTCGCCCCCCAGCTGCCCCCTAACCTGGAGAATCTGGACTTCACCAACCAGTTCAGGGGGGCCTTCGTGGGGGCAGCGCGCCGGGACCGGGAACGTTTCCGTGACATGAGGAGGAAGAGTGCTTCCTTCTTTCTCTCCTCCGAAGAGGACATCCAAGGGGAGGCGGGGGGAGGTGGAGGGGTATGGACCCAGCCCCTACAGGGGATGGGGATGGATGTCCCCACCCCCCGCCTCCGCCCCTCCAAGTCCATCGATGAGGGCATGTTCTCTGGGGACAATTACGTCCACTACGCCAGCAGCATGCCCCCTGCCTTCGGGCTGCCTGAGTACCACTCCCCTGTGATGGGCCAGGACGGCCAGCCCAAGTCCGCTCCCTCCAACTACGGCCCAGGCTCTCCAGCCACCACCTTCATCCACCCTCTGACTGGGAAGGTCCTTGACCCCTCGTCCCCTCTGGGCCTGGCGCTGGCTGCACGGGAAAGGGCCCTCAAGGACGACCGGAGGACCCGGCGGGAGGAGCGGCACTTTGGCCGGCAGATGTCCAGCGTGGGGGCATTTCCTACCTCTCTCCCATCCCCCACGCCGTCCCTGTTCCCCGCCACTACCTCCCCCGCCTCCCTGAGCCGCCCGCTGTCACCCAGGATATTACGCTTGGGAGGTGAAGGGGGAGGGGAGAGAGTGGAGAGGGACCAGGCGGCCGGAACCAGAGAGGGCCTCAGAGTTCGCTTTTCAGAGGACAGAACCAACCAGTACCAGACCCAGTATTATCAACAGAGTCCTAGAGACAGGGAGCCACCTGGCCCGCCCATGCAGCCGCCCGGCCCGCCGCCTCAGCCTGCACCCCGCAGACCCTCGTTCCTACAGATGGAGAGCAGTGCAAACTCTAGCTACATCCCCCAATACCGCCTACCCGCAGCCCCAGCCCACCCACATGAAGATGAGGGAGAGGGAGGAGGAGGAGTGGGACTGGGGCTCATGGTGCTTCCACCGCCCACCCCCTCCATAGACATAGATGATGAGTTTGTCTTTGTTGACCCCCTACCCCCTCCCTTGCAGTTTGCCAATGGCCAAGGCCAGAGAGAACTGCAGAGGGGATACTCTCAACAGCATCAACACTCAGCTCAACACGCCCCTCTCGCCTTGCCACCCCCGCCACCCCCCGCCGCCCCCTCCCTCCCCTAAAGTACCTCCACCAGGAGGCTTCGCCTCCAACGCCCCCTCCCTTCCCCCAAACTGGGGACTCTGCTGCCTCCAGCCTCACGTCCTACGACAGCGAGGTGGCCAACCTCACCCAGTCAGCTCTGTCTCCCTCCCTCACCTCGCCCCAAATATTCCCCCGTTCCTCCGCCGCCACAGTCGCCTCCGTTTTACCCGCCCCCTCACTCCACAGACCCCAGCCCAGTGCACACCCCTTCTCCAGTGGCCCCAGCGTACCGGTTAACCCCGCTAATACGGGGGCCCCTGTTCCCCCGGTGACCTTAGCACAGGACCGAGGCGCGGCCACCCTCACTACGACTGTGACCTACGCCACCACGATGACCGTGACCGCCGCCGCCACCAGTACCACCGCCTCTGCTCCGTCTTCAGGCTACAATGTAGCTGGGACCGCCCCCAGAACCACCGTCAGTGTTGTTGACAAGGCAGGCGACCACCAACCCTCCAGGATGAAGACTGGAGACTGGCAGACAGAGACGGTGGTGGACTCTGGGATTGAGGAGCTGGACAGTAGCAGCGACCACCATCTGGAAACACTGGGAGTGAGCAGACTGAAGGGAGAGAGAGGAGGAGGAGGAGGAGCGGAAGGGGAGAGAGTGGGCGGCGAGCACCCGGATCCTTACTTGACTTACTCAGGTGGGCAGACGTTTGAAGTGCACCATGCCAAACACACGGCCAACCCCCCTGTGTATCCAAAGACGATGCAGTACAAAGAGGGGGGCATCAAGGACACAAGGGAAGCGTTGCGTCGACAGGCAAGCACCAATCCGCCCTGCCAGAGCGTCCCACAACACCCCCAGAGACAGGCCAACCCAGAGGAGGAGGCCAGGAGAGGAGAGGGAGGAGCAGCGGACGAGAGGAAACAACGCAGACAGAGTCGACCCAAGATGGACGACAGCTTCGGTTCCACCTTGGCCGCCTGTCTTGAGCGGCCCAACACCCTGGAGCCAAGACCCTTGTCCTGGGGCGAGGGGGTCGACCCGGGGCAGGGCCTGGAGCGAGGCGGGGGTGGGATGTCTGTGGAGGGGCGCAGGCTGCACTCACCCCTATCGGGAGTAAAGGCCAGCATCATCAACGAGCTGAGCTCCAAACTGCAACAGATGAGCAATAAGAGCACGGAGGACTGGAGTCAGTCTGAGATGCGAGGTCCGAGTCCCATTAATCCGAGGTCGCCCACAATGCAAAGGTGAGGCTGTTGTTTAAGGTTTGCACTCAGTGACTCCACGGCACTGCCTACTGAGTACAGTAATCCCTTATATCTTCTCTTTCAGATATTCAGGGGATTTCTCTGCCTCGTTTCAGAGCCCCCCCACAGGTCACTCCACTTCCCCCTTACCCACCTCCTCCCCGCAGCATCGCCCGTCAATCTTCACCCCCAATCTCACTGCCACCCCGTCTGGCTCGCCATCCCACCAGCCCTCACTCCAGCCTAACTGGATCCACTCCCCCTCTCCCCAGATGCCCACCTCCCCTCTCACTCCTCCCACCCTCCTCTCTCCCCCACTTACTCCCCTCTCAATCCCACCCTCCTCTCTCCCCCACGTACTCACCCTATCCCACATCCCCCAAACATCGCACTAAGTACCGTGGAGCCAAGATTTTTGACTTCCAGTGCACCCCTGGTCCAGAGCTGAGGTCATCTATGTCCCGCCGGCGTGCCCCCAGCCCCCTCATCTACTCCACAAACTGCCCCAGCCCCACCCCTCCCAGACCCTCCTCCCTCCCCATCCTCCCCAGCACCCCTGTCTACAACACCCCCTTTGAGTTCCCCGTTCCCCTAACGCTCTCATCCCCAGGTCACACCCTAGGAGACCCCTACAACCCCTCCACCTCTCCTCTCTTTCCCACATCCCCACAACCTCCCAGCACCCTCTTGGTCTCCCGCTCCCTCTCCCCCACCCAGTTACTCTCCGGCGCATCCTCACCCTCCATGCACCTGCCCCCCTCTCCATCCTGCCTCAACTACCCCCACCTCGCCCCTCCTCCCCCAGCCAAGCCCTTCGCCATCAAGCCGCTGTCCTACTGGACCAAGTGGGACGTGGCCGACTGGCTTTCCTACTTGAACCTGGGGGAGCACAGGGAACGTTTCCTGGATAACGAGATCGACGGCTCCCACTTGCCTTCCCTCACCAAGGACGACTTCCTGGACCTGGGGGTGACGCGCGTCGGCCACCGCATGAACATCGAGAGAGCGCTGAAGAAACTGACTGACAGGTGAGGGAAGAACGGCAGAGTCAATGCACAGACAGAGGCAACATGTCAGCCAGGGGGCAAGTGGAAATAAAGAGGGAGACAAAAGGACCGGATGGAGAAGGAAAGACAAGTGCCTCTTTCCTTCCCTGCGAGCCAGATGAGTCCATCCCCCTTCCCTTTTTAGCCATTAAGCATTTATCCTTAGAGTTAATTTGCTAAGTTATTCCATCTCTCTCTCTCTCTCTCTCTCTCTCTCTCTCTCTCTCTCTCTCTCTCTCTCTCCTCTCTCTCTCTCTCTCTCTCTCTCTCTCTCTCTCTCTCTCTCTCTCCTCTCTCTCCCTCTCCTCTCCCTCCCTCTCCCTCTCTCTCTCTCTCTCTCTCTCTCTCTCTCTCTCTCTTTTCTCTCTCTCTCCCTCACTCTCTCTCTCTCTCTCTCTCTCTCTCTCTTCCACTCTCTTTCTCCCTCTCTCCCTCTCTCTCTCTCTCTCTCTCTCCTCTCTCTCTCTCTCTCTCTCTCCCTCTCTCCCTCTCTCCCTCTCTCTCCTCCCACTCTCTCTCTCCCTCTCTCTCTCCCTCTCTCCCTCTCTCTCCCTCCCTCTCTCTCCCTCTCTCTCTCCCTCTCTCCCTCTCTCTCTCTCTCTCCTCTCTCCCTCTCCCTCACTCTCTCTCCCTCTCTCTCTCTCCTCTCTCTCTCTCTCTCTCTCTCTCTCTCTCTCCCTCTCCCTCACTCTCTCTCCCTCTCTCTCTCTCTCTCTCTCTCCTCTCTCCCACTCTCTCTCACTCTCTCTCTCTACATGTATTTCTCTCTATCATTTAATTGACTACCTTCACTACTTTTCATTTTCTATTTATTCTTATTTCTTGATTTACCCCCCTCCCTCTTTCCTCAGGCTGTTCTCTCCCATGCATGACCCTAGCCCCTCCCCTGAGCCACAGGCAGAGAGTGAAAGATGAGGTGACTCAGGGCTCAGAGAAAGACAGAGAAACACACAGACCGAGATGAGTTCTATAGAAGACCATTGGACACAGACTGTGAGCTGGACAAATGGCGTAAAGGATCACGACGGAAAAGGCTTAAACACACCAGGAGAGATTTGTTATGAGTGGAGGACAATTGTCTATTTACACCCACTGTACAACTACTGATAAATAGGCTTTTAATGAACACATGGACTCAGACAGACACACACACACACACAGACACACAGACATTTGACTGGTGATTCTCACACTCCATCTGCTGCCTGGCGGTTACAGTACTGGGAGAAATGCTAACAAGAATCTTGAGATTGTAATGCTGCTACCCATACAGAGATGGTAAGCCCATGGATATACTAAAGGTGGTGGTTGGGTACGTCTAATAAACAATACAGGCCCTATTCTTATCCTGAAATTCATGCGCAAACTCTGACGCGCATTAGAGCATGGGATTGGAAGCTGTTGTTGGAATGTCTAAAAGTCCGAATATGGTCCTAAAATGGAAAAGTACATGACATTTTAAGTTAAACAGTTAAAAAAAAATAAAAAAATAAAAAGTAAAATAGTGGACTTTTTATACTGAGGTCAGTTTATGCCCTAATTCCCTAGTGATTTCCCAACAAGCTTTCGACTTATTTTACTAACTCTGAGTAACAATATAGCTTACATGTAAAAATGGATTCACAGATCCAAATCATGAATTTGTTTCGTACCAAGTGCTGATTGCAATCATTCATTTAAAACGGGTCAGAGTATTATTGATAGTTAATCATCCAGATCTGTGTGTAACGACGATTACTCAAAAAATATTCAAAACACATAGTCGTAATATGTCATTTTTACTATGATAGTTATTATCTTTAAAAAGGCCATCCGGAGTATGTAGGAGAGGTACAGAGGAGATTCAAATGTTGGTTTGTTTTTTCCTGAGACATGACTGTACTGGAGTCCACAGCCATGACTCAGGGTTTGCTTATGAACTCATGTCATTTTACACTACAAAAGCTGTTTGTCATTCATTCATGATGACGATGTTTACGACTGTACCAGGGATGTGAGCGTCTTTTGTCCCATGTCGACTTTCACACACACACACACACACCGGTGCAGCGATCAAAACAAAACAAAAGGGCTTTTACTGTGCGTCTGTCAGTCTATACGGTATGTCTGGTTCCCTAAGGCCTTCTCCCTCTGTGAGTGTGTGTCTGTTTGTGTCGATCTGTTTGTCAGCCTGCCTGGTTACTCATGATCCTTTCCCCACCCTCTGTCCCTCTCTCATATGCCTTCTCCACAACTCAACGCCAGTTTTCGAACGGTTCCCGAAAATGTAGAGATGTATATTTTGCACCAGTTGACAATCCTAACTTTGCCCTATTTCATCAACTCCTCTCCAGGATCTCAAGAGAAACCTTTTTCAGATCCACACATTTCAGAAGAACACGTTCAGACACACACAGAGACACACACACAGAGACACACACACAGAGACACACACACAGAGATACACACACAGAGATACACACACACACACTTTTAGGTTCCTTTTTTGCTATTGCCTTCAGTGAAATGCACTGTAAGATGAGGAATACACTCAAACTCTGTACACATCCTTTATAGGCCTATATGATATAGTGATAATGACGAGTATGATAACGACGACAACAAAAACATAAATTATAGTATAATTTTAAAACAATTATTATATTAATCATTAGGTATATGTAAAAAATATATATATATATAATTTAAAAAAAATAACACTACAGAATCTCTGTCTTCCAAATAGTGTGAGAAATGATTTGAAGCTACTTGTTTTGTTTTCTCTTTATTTATTGTTTCCGGTAAATGCTTTCTATACTGCTCGACTTGTTCTACCATTACCCACTTCATCCTCCCTGTGAAACTCCTACACATCAACACACACCCTTCACTTCTTTAGGGCTGTTGCCTTTCGACAACCTTCCGAGGGAAATGATTGAGCGTCAGTGTAGGAAGCATTAGGTCCTATGTTTTAAAGAGTATTTTAGGACTAGTAATATAAACATATGATGACTATTTACAGTATGAGCAAATGTATGCAGCGATAAGAGGTATTTATGAAGTTATGTTCAAAATGAAATGCAGAAATGTACTGATATGATAGAGTTATAACTAAGGTGTTGAAATAAATGCTGAATAAACTATTGAACTCTATTGATATTTTTTTTTCCCTCTCTGAATCCAAGGCTTCTAGGTTCACATAAAGATCCAATCTAGACTGCCCTGTTATGATTGACTCATTTATCAGTCTCCTTCTCCCAGCCAACCAGGGGCCTTACGCCATATTGTTCTCATGTTCAGGATGAATTCAGATCTGGCAGGAATGAGGAAAAGCCGGCCACATGAAGTACTTGGGTTCATCTGTTGTGGTCATACAGTGTAAGAGGAAGGGTGGGTCTTTAAGAAGTGGGTAGTCAGAAGGGAGAAAGAGAGAAACTCGATAGGGGTAAACGAGAAGTCGTTCCCTGACACACTTGGACGGGTCCTTCTGCAGGGGCCCACTGCATCAGGGAAACTCCCACTCCCACTTTGCACCCAAGTAGTGTGGCAGCGTGTGCACTATGTGGCCCGAGTGCATGGCGGCCTAGTCTCTCCAAACAGACAAATCCCAAGTCTCAACAGAGAATGGAGTGTTGCAAAAGTGCACAGGGTGAAGGCGACAGTTCCCGGGGGCCACCCGTCACTCACACACTAATAAGCTCCCATGACGCAGTGCCACATTGACACAACGCTGTGACCAGTAGAGGGTCAAAATGAACTTCTACAATTCATTAGCACCATATTGAGAGAGGTGAGGGAAGGAGAGTAAGGGAGGGAGGGAAGGAGAGTAAGGGAGGGAGGGAAGGAGAGTGAGGGAGGGAGGGAAGGAGAGTAAGGGAGGGAAGGAGAGGAGGAGGAGGAGGATGAAGTTTCTTCCAGCTGTTTTTGTAATAGACGTAAGAGTTGTAAGAGTTGTGGAGAGAGAGAGGGAATGAGTGAGCGAGCAAGAAGGGGTAGGCGAAACGAATCATCTTACACACGGAGTATTAAGGAAACCACGAGGAGAGTAAAAGAGGGATGGGGAGACTTGGATAGCAACAGCAGAAAGGAGAAAGAGAAATTTGACCAACGGTGGAATGAGCATTAGGATGGAACAGCCCTGCTGACAGAAGAGGAGAGAAAGGTGAGAACCTTCTTTTCCCCTTGCCCATCAATCGTTGTGTGATTTTCATGCAAATTCACTGTCTCGGTCTTACTTTCGTTGGCTCTGCCTTGGTGACTCAGTCTTTCAGATCACACTGGTGTGTGTAACTTTAAGTGCCAGGGAAAATTGGGTCAGTGAGTGAGGAGTGAGGAACATGTGTTGTGGGAGAGGCATTCGGAGAGAAAAGAGAGACGGAGAGAAAAGTCGGAACGGCCCTAGAACTAGCAAGTGGCCACTTGAGTAGTCACTGGTGATTCAGAGGGAGACATGTAAGTGATGGATTCTCCCCGGCATGGTTTTATTTTGTCACGTTTGAATGAGGACTTGATCCTTGTAATGATTGAATGCAACTTGAATGTATTTTTCTTTGAATTATAGTCTATGATACTGTTCAGTGTTGTGAAACTGAGCCAAGACAAACTAGCCAATTGATACTTAAACACCCCAGTCCCCTACCCACCTTACCTCGGCATGCTGAGGAAGAGATGGGGTAGAGACAGATATGTAATACAACAAAGTCGCTATAGTGGGACCATATCTAAAACTGAACAACAATCCTGTGACATTTATCAACAGTAGGCCTTCTGTACTGTTATATCATGGCATAGAAGACCAGCTGAGGGAGGGAGATGGTAGATAAGCACAGCAGCAAGGGGGAGAACGTTTCGGAGACAAAACCTTGGTTCTTCTCTTCCCTCTGCGTTAGTCTTGTGATGAGGTGCGGTTAGTCAGTTTCACACAGAGTAAATTATCACTCAGCCAACAAAGTGCCAATGTGTTAGGGAGATAAATAAGCCTGTAAGTGTCTGAGTGCTTGTGTGCTTGTGCATGAATCTGATTTTTTATCTTGTACTGTTCAAAGTACCTCCTATACTGACACAGCCTCATATCTTTTCCCTCAGTTGGGATATCACAAAGCTGTGTTAATTATTTCAAACAAAGCTTTGACTTAGAACTACAGTATGCATATTATCTGATTTGCTGAACCCAAACTCTCTCCCCTCGCACTTTGTTGTCATGTTTTCCATGAGCGTGGAATGGACGTGTGAGAGTAGAAGATGGCTCGGCTAATAGTGAGGGAGGCCGTTAGTCAGAGCCAGGGAAATATGACCTTTCCCTCCCTGTTTATTTTGGGACAGCAGCAGGAAGAATGTCGGAGCGGGTGTTCTATTCCTGCTGTTAGATTCCAGTCTATAAATTCCAGTCTCGGAATGACACTCCCCTTACTCACGATGGGTTCAGAGCAGAGGAGGCTGACGTGAGGCACTAATAGAAGGATGGGCTCATTGTAAAGGCTGGAATGGAATTCATGGAACGGAGTCAAACATGTGGTTTCTACGCATTTGATACCATTCCATTTATGCCATCCCAGCCATTACAATGAGCCTGTCCTCCTATAGCTCCCCCCACCAGCCTCCTCTGGTTCAGCTAGTATATCATAGATGTAAGCAATGTAATGTATAAATAATGTTGCAGCTGGCTCCAGTTCCGAAGGCTCAGTGTAGGAGCTGTTTTGTAGCTGTTTGTTGCATTATCGATTTCAATGAGATTCTGTATATCCCAAATCACATCGTATATCATATTTAATTTGAGTAGATTCTGTACAAATCTGTACTAATTATGTCATCGAGCCATTAAGTTTGATCACTGGCATGTACATTTCACATTCAAGAGCCAAATGCTTATATTTAAAAGATACATGTGTATCTGTTGATATTGTAGTGAATGGCGGGGCAGGGAAGCGAACACGGGTTGCTGGCGTAAAATGTAAACACCCTACGCATCGAGCCAATAGGTTTAACCCACTTGGTAAGAACTGTAATGTGGCTCATTTAGCTGCACTGCCCCTTCCTATCAGGGAGGCAAATCCCCGTGCTTCGACTGCTCAGACCCCTCATGTCCCGGGCCGTGCCTTTCCGATGGCCCCACGGCTAGTGGTGTAAAAAGTACCCAAGTTGTCATACTTGAGTAAAAGTAAAGATACTGTAAGGGTTTCTGACGAAGAGGAGTAGTATGAAGGATTGGAGGACCAAAACGCAGCGTGGTAAGTGTTCATGTTTTTGAATGAATAATGAACACTGAACAAAACAATAAACGTGAAGTAAATCAAACCGAAACAGTCCCGTGTGGCACAGACACTAACACGGAAAAATAAACACCCACAACTCAAAAGTGAAACCAGGCTACCTAAGTATGATTCTCAATCAGGGACAACGATTGACAGCTGCCTCTGATTGAGAACCATACAAGGCCGAACACAGAAATCCCAAATTATAGAAAAACAAACATAGACAACCCACCCAACTCACACCCTGACCATACTAAAACAAAGATATAATAACAGAACTAAGGTCAGAACGTGACAGATACCTTAATAGAAAATGTCTCAAGTGAATGTGAAAGTCACCCAGTAAAACACTACTTGAGTAAAAGTCTAAAAGCATTTGGTTTTAAATATACTTAAGCATAAAAAGTAAATGGACTTGCTAAAATATGTTGAAGTATCAAAGTAAAAGTATTAATCATTTCAAATTCCATATATTATGCAAACCAGACGGCACAATTTGTATATATATTTTTTTATTTACAGATAGCCAGGGGCACCACTCCAACACTCAGACATTAATTTACAAATGAAGTATTTATGTTTAGGTAGTCCGCCAGATCAGAGGCAGTAGGGATGACCAGGGATGTTCTCTTGATAAGTGCGTGAATTTGACTATTTTCCTGTCAAAATGTAACGAGTACTTTTGGGTGTCAGGGAAAATGTATGGAGTAAAAAGTACATTCTTTTCTTCAGGAATGTAGTGAAGTAAAAGTAAAAATTGTCCAAATATAAATAATAAGATAAAGTACAGACGCCGAAAAAAATGACTTCAGTAGTACTTTAAAGTACCTTTACACCACTGCCCACTTCTGACAACAATGTATAGAACTACAGTCCAGGGATGCAAACCCGGGTTGCTGGTATGAAAGGCAAACACCCTACACATCGCGCCAATAGGGTTAACCCACTTGGTTGGAGTTGTAACATGGCACAGTACTTCACATAATGATGAAATCCCTGTGAAAGTTCTGAAGGTTGTTTATGATTTTTCCTCTGCTCATCAAAGACATACCGAAAAATGTCGACGCTCCCTAGAGAACCCCACGAGGACTCCAGGATGCAGAGCTTCTGGATGGTGAGGAGGAAGTTACAGATATGAATATAAACATGAACCTTTTTACAACAGTTCATGGCTACCGTTAACTGATTTTCTATGTGTTCTTATAATAGGAGAGTTGATTCTATAGCAATACCTCTTTCTGCAGTTCCTCCTGATCCTGATCAACTCTTCTCTCCGCCATTCCCTCTCTCCCCCTCTTCCTCCCCAGCCAGGGAACTATGAGCGAACCGTCCGACGCACTGACCAGTCCTTCCGTGCATGTAAAGATATCATGGCCTGTTTCAATGAGAGGGCCAACGTAGAGAAGCAGTACGCCCAGCAGCTCAGTGAGTGGGGCAGCAAGTGGAAGGCCATAGTAGACGCCCGTAAGTGAAGGAGAACCAAGGAGAACCTCAGGACTGGACTTCTATACTATAGCACTTATTATAAACTGTCAAAATGATGAACAAATACACTATGCCAAATCCTCCTACCTGGTCTTTGTATTATCAATCAGGCTGTTCTCATAGACTAGACGTAACATATTAAACGGAAATCCGGGACACTCAAATGAGTATGATACTGTATGGTACGTTTGGTATGGATACATAAGACAGAAGTTTACAAAATAACACAAATGTCTAGCAACCCAAAGGATGCGTGTTCGAATTTCATCACAGACAACTTTTGCATTTTAGAAAATTAGCAACTTTGCAACTACTTACTACTTTTTAGCTACTTTGCAACTGCTTAGCATGTTAACTCTTCCCCTAATGCTAACCTTAACCTACAGTAACTCCTAACGCAAACGTCTAGCAATCTAAAGGTTGTGTTCGAATCTCATCACGAACAACTTTTGCATTTTAGATAAATAGCAACTTTGCAACTACTTAGCATGCTAGCTAACCCTAACCCTAACCTTAATCCTTTAACCTAACTCCTAAACCTAACATTAACCTTACCCCTAACCTAGTTAAAATTACCGTTAGCGACCTAGCAACCTAGTTAATGTTAGTCACAACAAATTTGAATTCATAACATATCATACGTATAGCAAATTCATGACATATTGTACAAATTGCAATTTGTAACACATTGTAATTGTAATGCGTAACATATCATAAGAAATGGTTGATGGACATCCACAAATGAATGCATACCATACCAAACGTAGCATATCACAGTAAATTGAGTGTCTCCTCATTTTCGTTTACTATGTTACGTTTACCCCTGAGTCCAGGTTGCATCAATCTAATTAGTTATCAATCCCTAATCAGTTAAAAGTCATCTCTCTTTTTATCTTTCCCTTTCTCTTCTCTATCACCCTAGGGCCGCTCTATGGCTCCCTCATGAGGGCGTGGCAGTGTTTCTTCTCCTCCGCTGAGCGTCTATCCATTCTC
This sequence comes from Oncorhynchus nerka, assembly GCF_034236695.1. Classification (NCBI taxonomy): domain Eukaryota; kingdom Metazoa; phylum Chordata; class Actinopteri; order Salmoniformes; family Salmonidae; genus Oncorhynchus; species Oncorhynchus nerka. The sequence continues at coordinate 24,384,155 of NC_088418.1, forward strand.
CATTCCTCTATCTCCCAGTCCCTCGTTACTGAGGAGGGGGACAGAGTAAAGAGCTGGCAGAAGGATACCTTCCCTAAGAAGATATTCTGTGGATTCCGTGAGACCCACGAAAACGAGACAGGGTTTGCACGCGCTCAGAAACCCTGGGCCAAGAGGCTGGGAAAGGTTACAAAACCCATATGTTAGGTGTACATTACATCTTCATGAACTGACCAAATGGGCCCGCATTTGTGTGCGTTGGGGGGATTGTACTTCACATCCCTATTGCTTGATTACAAGGAAGTCAACTTTATGCCTAACTGTTTCTCTACAGTAGTTTAGTTTTGCTGTAGTCTAAGTTTGGGCACCATTACATTTACATCTCCAAGGCTAGTAGCATGCAAGACTTACCCGTTGCTGGTAAGATTAGAAGCTAGGTGATAAATTCCTGAACCCTCAAAATATATTTTATGTATCCTACTGTATGCGGCACACCCTACTATAGTGATTGAATTACTCCCAAGGGAGGTGTTATTTTAGCCTATGAGTAGTAGGACATGAGTAGTAGAACTGGGTTCAAATATATATCTTTTTTAAATTAAATACTTTAGCTGTGTTTGATTGATAAGTCTTTTGCATTGAAACCAATTAAAAAGTCCCAAATCTGCAAACCACACCCAGTACTTGGCACTCCAAGGCAGTCTAAAGCATACGCTCAAAGTATTTGAAAGGATTAAAGTAGTATTTGAACCCGGATCTGATGAGTAGTGAGTGGCATGTTCATGGAAGCAGGGAATACAATGTTTTAACTTTGTTTTGCCTCTTTTTACCCGTATGTCGTAGCTGGAGAAAGCCCGTGGTGCATACCATAAGGCTTGCCATAAGGAACAGATAGCCATAGACAGAGAGACGCAGGCCAAGGAGAACACAGTGCTGAGTCCTGAGAAACTGAAAAAGATCCAAGACGCTCGAGAGAAGGCCAGTGAGGAGAAAGACAAAGTGAGAAAAACTGAAAGGCTACTAACTCACAACTGCTAAATTTATATTCATTCATTTGAGAGTGTGGGATGCTCAACTAGCCAGATATGGAAATGTTGCACTTCCCTAGCCCATGCGCCCATCTGGTAGACTGTTTTGCGGAATTTTTCCCACATACAGTTTCCTTTTATGGCAGGGGCAAAAATGTGTTATTGTAACCACCATAGTAACCACCTTCCATGTTATTGTTAGGCACCATCTTTGTTTATCCAGTAGTAAATTATTTTTACTTACACTATATATACAAAAGTATGTGGACACCCCTTCAAATGAGTGGATTTGGCTATTTCAGACACACCCGTTACTGACAGGTGTATAAAATACAGCACACAGCCATGCAATCTCCATAGACAAACATTGTCAGTAGAATGGCCTTACTGAAGAGCTCAGTGACTTTCAACGTGGCACTGTCATAGAATACCACCTATCCAACAAGTCAGTTTGTCGAATTTCTGCCTGCTAGAGCTGCCCTGGTCAACTGTAAGTGCTGTTATTGTGAAGTGGAAACATCTAGGAGCAACAACGGCTCAGCTGCGAAGTGTTAGGCCACACAAGGACACAGAACGGGACTACTGAGAGCTGAAGCGATTAGCGCGTAAAAATGTCCCATTTGAAACACTCACTACCGAGTTCAAACTGCCTCTGGAAGCAACATAAGCACAATAACCGTTCTTCGGGAGCTTCATGAAATGGGTTTGCATGGCTGACCAGCCACACACAAGTCTAAGATCACAATGCCAAGCGTCGACTGGATTGGTGTAAAGCTCGCCGCCATTGGACTCTGGAGCAGAGGAAACGCATTCTCTGGAGGGATGAATCACACTTCACCATCTATCATCCATCCACCAGCTACCTGCCCCAATGCATAGTGCCAACTGTAAAGTTTGATGGAGGAGGTATAATGGCCTGGGGCTGTTTTTCATAGTTCGGGCTAGGCCCCTTAGTTCCAGGGAATATCAATCTTAACAGCACAGCATACAATGACATTCTAAACGATTCTGTGCTTACTTTGTGGTAAGAGTTTGGGGAAGGCCCTTTCTTGTTTTCGGAATGACAATGCCCCAGTCCACAAAGCGATGTCCATAAAGAAATTGTTTGTCGAGATCGGTGGGGTAGAACTTGACTTGCCTGCACAGAGCCCTGACCTCAACCTCATCAAACACCTTTGGGATGAATTGGGACGCTGACTGTGAGCCAGGCCTAATCGCCCAACATTTAGTTCAAAGCCTTCCCAGAAGAGTGGAGACTGTTATTGCAGCAAAGGGGGGACCAAGTCCATGTTAATGCCCATGATTTTGGAATGAGATATTCAACGAGCAGGTTTTTAAAACTTGATTTCATGTAGTGTACAGTATATAGGGACACTGGCTAAACCAGAAAGGCCCATTCATATACATTCATATACAGTACCAGTCAAACGTTTGGACACACCTACTCATTCAAGAGTATTTCTTAATTTTTCTATTTTCTACATTGCAAGATAATAGTGAAGACATCAAAACTATGAAATAGCACATATGGAATCATATAATAGCCAAAAAAGTGTTAAACAAATCTAACCCTTTATCTTTGTTGACAACTTTGCACACTCTTGGCATTCTCTCAACCAGCTTCACCTGGAATGCTTTTCCAACAGTCTTGAAGGAGTTCCCACATATGCTGAGCACTTGTTGGCTGCTTTTTCTCTGCAGTCCAACTCATCCCAAACCATCTCAAATGGGTTGAGGTCGGGTGATTGTGGAGGCCAGGTTATCTGATGCAGCACTCCATCACTCTCCTTCTTGGTCAAATAGCCTTTACACAGCTTGGAGGTGTGTCGGGTCATTGTCCTGTTGAAAAACAAATGATAGTCCCACTAAGCCCAAACCAGATGGGATGGCATATCGCTGCAGAATGCTGTGGTAGTGATGCTGGTTAAGTGTGCCTTGAATTCTAAATAAATCACTGACAGTGTCACCAGCAAAGCACCACCATACCATCACACCTCCTCCATGCTTCACAGTAGGAACCACACATGCAGAGATAATCCATTCACCTACTCTGCATCTTACAAAGACATGGTGGTTGGAACCAAAAATCTCAAATTTGGACTCATCAAACCAAAGGACAGATTTCCACCGGTCTAATGTCCATTGCTCGTTTTTCTTGGCCCAAGCAAGTCTCTTCTTCTTATTGGTGTCCTTTAGTGGTGGTTTGCAGCAATTCGACCATGAAAGCCTGATTCACGCAGTCTCCTCTGAACAGTTGATGTTGAGATGTGTCTGTTACTTTAACTCTGTGAAGCATTTTTGGGGGGCTGCATTCTGAGGTGCAGTTAACTCTAATGAACTTATCGTCTGCAGCAGAGGTAACTCTGGGTTTTCCTTTCCTGTGGCGGTCCTCATAAGAGTCAGTTTCATCATAGCGCTTGATGGTTTTTGCGACTGCACTTGGAGAAACTTTCAAAAATTCTTGACATGTTCCGTATTGACTGACCTTCATGTCTTAAAGTAATGATGGACTGTTGTTTCTCTTTTCTTATTTGAGCTGTTCTTGCCATAATATGGCCTTGGTCTTTTACCAAATAGGGATATCTGAATACCACCCCTACCTTATCACAACACAACTGAATGGCTCAAACGCATTAAAAAGGAAAGAAATTCCACAAATGAACTTTTTACAAGGCATACCTGTTCATTGAAATGCATTCCAGGTGACTACCTCATGAAGCTGGTTGAGAGAATGCCAAGATTGTACAAAGCTGTCATTCAGGCAAAGGGTGGCTACTTTGAAGAATCTCAAATGGATGACTTTGCCTATGGTATATAGTCCTAAATAGCGGCATTGATGATATATGAGTGACAAAGTGTGGTCACATTTCAATTGCTCTGTTAAACCTACCCTTTGGAATGACTTCGATAGCAACAGTTGAGTATATTTAGTTTTTAAGTGGAGATCTCTCAACAATCTTTCTCATGATAGCACTTTGGAAATAGTCAGTGACAAATATCATAGCTAAGGAGGGCTGGGCTGGGCTTGGTTAAAACCTTGGATGGGAGACCAAAGGGGAGCTGTAGACATATCAATTATCTGCCCGGCCTGTTGTTCTTTTCTTCTGATAGTGGATATAACCTTGAAGATCTGTTTTAAATGTACAAATTCAACACATTTCATACAACGGTTTTTCTGTATTGTAATTTGATATCCATGATGAAATGTAACCCTCAAAATCAACAGTTGATTACTTTTTTCAAATCCAATGTATTTTCCACATAGATTCCACGTCACAATACATTGACAAATTACGTTAAAACAATGGGACTGTGTGTGGCAAGCTTACAGTATTCGTTGGCAAGCTTACAGTATTCGTTGGCAAGCTTACAGTATTCGTTGGCAAGCATACAGTATTCGTTGGCAAGCTTACACAGTCTTTGTTGGCAAGCTTATACAGTCTTTGTTGGCAAGCTTATACAGTCTTTGTTGGCAAGCTTATACAGTCTTTGTTGGCAAGCATACACAGTCTTTGTTGGCAAGCTTATCCAGTCTTTGTTGGCAAGCTTACACAGTCTTTGTTGGCAAGCTTATACAGTCTTTGTTGGCAAGCTTACACAGTCTTTGTTGGCAAGCTTATACAGTCTGTGTTGGCAAGCTTACAAATCAAATCAAATCACATTTTATTTGTCACATACACATGGTTAGCAGATGTTAATGCGAGTGAAGCGAAATGCTTGTGCTTTCTAGTTCCGACAATGCAGTAATAACCAACGAGTAATCTAACCTAACAATTCCACAACAGCTACCTTATACACACAAGTGTAAATGGATGAAGAATATGTACATAAATGAATGATGTATGAATATGAATAAGATGATGATGGTCTTGACAGAACATATGAGATGATAATGGCATTATGTTATGGCATTGTTTAAAGATGGTCTTGGCAGTACAGTATATACATATGAGATGAGTAATGTAGGGTATGTAAACATTATATTAAGTGGCATTGTTTAAAGTGGCTAGAGATAGAGGCTGTTTTTCAGTCTCTCAGTCCCTGCTTTGATGCACCTGTACTGACCTCGCCTTCTGGATGATAGCGGGGTGAACAGGCAGTGGCTCGGGTTGTTGTTGATCTTTATGGCCTTCCTGTGACATCGGGTGGTGTAGGTGTCCTGGAGGGCAGGTAGTTTGCCCCCGGTGATGCGTTGTGCAGACCTCACTACTCTCTGGAGAGCCTTACGGTTGTGGGCGGAGCAGTTGCCGTACCAGGCGGTGATACAGCCCGACAGGATGCTCTCGATTGTGCATCTGTAAAAGTTGCTTTTGTGCTTTTGGTGACAAGCCAAATTTCTTCAGCCTCCTGAGGTTGAAGAGGCGCTGCTGCGCCTTCTTCACCACGCTGTCTGTGTGGGTGGACCAATTCAGTGATGTGTATGTCGAGGAACTTAAAACTTTCTACCCTCTCCACTACTGTCCCTTCAATGTGGATAGGGGGTGCTCCCTCTGCTGTTTCCTGAAGTCCACTATCATCTCCTTTGTTTTGTTGACGTTGAGTGTGAGATTATTTTCCTGACACCACACTCCGAGGGCCCTCACCTCCTCCCTGTAGGCCGTCTCGTCGTTGTTGGTAATCAAGCCTACTGTAGTGTCGTCTGCAAACTTGATGATTGAGTTGTAGGCGTGCATGGCCACGCAGTCGTGGGTGAACAGGGAGTACAGGAGAGGGCTCAGAATGCACCCTTGTGGGGCCCCAGTGTTGATGATCAGCGGGGTGGAAATGTTGTTACCTACCCTCACCACCTGGGGGCGGCCCGTCAGGAAGTCCAGTACCCAGTTGCACAGGGCGGGGTCGAGACCTAGGGTCTCGAGCTTGATGACGGGTTTGGAGGGTACTATGGTGTTAAATGCTGAGCTGTAGTTGATGAATAGCCTTCTCACATAGATATTCCTCTTGTCCAGATGGGTTAGGGCAGTGTGCAGTGTGGTTGCGATTGCGTCATCTGTGGACCTATTAGGGCGGTAAGCAAATTGGAGTGGGTCTAGGGTGTCAGGTAGGGTGGAGGTGATATGGTCGTTGACTAGTCTCTCAAAGCACTTCATGATGACAGAAGTGAGTGCTCCCGGGCGGTAGTCGTTTAGCTCAGTTACCTTAGCTTTCTTGGGAACAGGAACAATGGTGGCCCTCTTGAAGCATGTGGGAACAGCAGACTGGGACACAGTCTTTGGTGGCAAGCTTACACAGTCTTTATCTGCAAGATGTGTTTTGATGGTATGACATCACTACTCTGATGTTGTGACAGGTCCGCGAGAAATATGAAAAGGTGTTGGAGGATGTAACGTCCTATGCGCCTCGCTACATGGAGGAGATGGAGGCCATTTTTGACCAATCGCAGGAGGAGGAGAGGAAGAGGATCAGCTTCCTCAAACAGGCTTTCCTGTCCATCCACAGACACCTGGACATCACCAACAATGAAAGGTAGAGGAGCCTCGTTCTTCTCTCTCTCTCCTCACTCATGTGGGTGCGTGTGTGCATGTGTGTTTCAAGTTTTATTGTCACATGCAGTACAGTGAAATGCTTTTCTTTGCAAGCTCTTTCCCAGCAATGCAGTAATCAATATCAGTAGTACTATTAAAAAAGTATTAGTTTAAAAAAACACAAGAAAGTAAGTAACCTATATACAGAGTCAGTTTCAGAGTCAGTACCAATACCATATTTACAATGTTCAGGGACACTGGAGTGGTAGGGGTAGATATGTATAGGGGTAAGGTGACTATGCATCAGGATATACAGTTGGGAGAAAAAGTATTTGATACACTGCCGATTTTGCAGGTTTTCCTACTTACAAAGTATGTAGAGGTCTGTAATTTTTATCATAGGTACATTTCAACTGTGAGAGACGGAATCTAAAACAAAAATCCAGAAAATCATATTGTATAATTAATTTGCATTTTATTGCATGACATAAGTATTTGATCACCTAACAACCAGTAAGAATTCCAGCTCTTACAGACCCGTTTGTTTTTCTTTAAGAAGCCCTCCTGTTCTTCACTCATTACCTGTATTAACTGCACATGTTTGAACTCGTTACCTGTATAATAGACACCTGTCCACACACTCAATCAAACAGACTCCAACCTCTCCACAATGGCCAAGACCAGAGAGCTGTGTAAGGACATCAGGGATAAAATTGTAGACCTGCACAAGGCTGGGATGGGCTACAGGACAATAGGCAAGCAGCTTGGTGAGAAGGCAACAACTGTTGGCGCAATTATTAGAAAATGGAAGAAGTTCAAGATGACAGTCAATCACCCTCGGTCTGGGGCTCCATGCAAGATCTCACCTCATGGGGCATCAATGATCAGAGCTCTCTCTATATATGGCTGGTGAGGGATCAGCCCAGAACTACACGGCAGGACCTGGTCAATGACCTGAAGAGAGCTGGGACCACAGTCTCAAAGAAAACCATTAGTAACACACTACGCCGTCATGGATTAATATCCTGCAGAGCACACAAGGTCCCCCTGCTCAAGCCAGCGCATGTCCAGGCCTGTCTGAAGTTTGCCAATGACTATCTGGATGAGCCAGAGGAGGAATGGGAGAAGGTCATGTGGTCTGATGAGACAGAAATAGAGCTTTTTGGTCTAAACTCCACTCGCCTTGTTTGGAGGAAGAAGAAGGATGAGTACAACCCCAAGAACACAAACCCAACCGTGAAGCATGGAGGTGGAAATATCATTCTTTGGGGATGCTTTTCTGCAAAGGGGACAGGACGACTGCACCGTATTGAGGGGAGGATGGATGGGGCCGTGTATCGCGAGATCTTGGCCAACAACCTCCTTCCCTCAGTAAGAACATTGAAAATGGGTTGTGGCTGGGTCTTCCAGCATGACAACGACCCGAAACACACAGCCAGGGCAACTAAGGACAAGCATCTCAAGGTCCTGGAGTGGCCTAGCCAGTCTCCAGACCTAAACCCAATAGAAAATCTTTGGAGGGAGCTGAAAGTCCGTATTGCCCAGCGACAGCCCCGAAACCTGAAGGATCTGGAGAAGGTCTGTATGGAGGAGTGGGCCAAAATCCCTGCTGCAGTGTGTGCAAACCTGGTCAAGAACTATAGGAAACGTATGATCTCTGTAATTGCAAACAAAGGTTTCTGTACCAAATATTAAGTTCTGCTTTTCTGATGTATCAAATACTTATGTCATGCAATAAAATGCAAATTAATTACTTAAAAATCATACAATGTGATTTTCTGGATTTTTGTTTTAGATTCCGTCTTTCACAGTTGAAGTGTACCTATGATAAAAATTACAGACCTCTACATGCTTTGTAAGTAGGAAAACCTGCAAAATCGTCAGTGTATCAAATACTTGTTCTCCCCACTGTATGTGATAAACAGAGTAGCAGCAGCGTATATAATTATTGTATGTGAGTGTGTGTGCTTGCGTGTGTACAGAGTCAGCATGAATGTGTGTGCGTGTTGTGTGCGTGTGTGAGCAAATGAAGTGTGTGTGTTTGTAGGTGTGTGTTGGAGTGTCAGTGTGAGTGTGCATAGAGTCGTGTGTGTGTGTTTGTGAAAGGTCTGTGATGATCTATGTGTACAGTTTATTAATATCCTCTCCCATTCTGTCTGTCTCTGTCTGTCAGTGTGAAGACCGTGTACAGTGAGCTCCACCACACTCTCACGTCCATCAGTGAGGCGGACGATCTGAGGTGGTGGAAGAACAACCACGGCCCAGGCATGCCCACTGACTGGCCAACGATTGAGGTATACAACTGTCACTCATTATATTGACCTTTGACCTTTGATAGTGTTGATAGGCGTATTCCCACCAGCCATATATAGAGAGAGCTCTGATTACTGCCGTATACAGACCATGTGTTGTGTGAAATCAAATGACACGGAGAGAGTTTAATGAGAAGGAAGAACTAACGCTTATCTGTATCATCAGGAATGGATCCCACCTGTAAAGAAGCCGAAAAATAAAAAGAGAGACAAGAAAGGGCAGAAGGATAAACCGTAAGCTGTGTGTGTGTGTGTGTGTGTGTGTGTGTGTGTGTGTGTGTGTGTGTGTGTGTGTGTGTGTGTGTGTGTGTGTGTGTGTGTGTGTGTGTGTGTGTGTGTGTGTGTGTGTGTGTGTGTGTATTTGTATCCAACATATTACCATGTCCACTACAATTGATTACTGTAAAATGTCAATTAAACGTTGAGTCTCAAATACATTTCAACAAATAAACGCTGGGTCTAAATGAATTACCGTGAATTACCATGAATTGTTTACAAAGTTACCGTGAATTACCATGAATTGTTTACAAGGTTTAATGTTTGATTTATTACATAAAATAATTCAGTAATGACTAGAAAAAATAATGGCAAGCATCCCTTTTCATCCCCAGTAAGAAACTGCTAGCCATTGGCTGCTAACAGAACTTCTAGCGAGTGGTGTAAAGTACTTAAGTAAAAATACTTTAAAGTACTAATTAAGTCGTTTTTGGGGGGGCATCTGTACTTTACCTTACTATTTATCTTTTTGACAACTTTTACTTTTACTTCACTACAATCCTAAAGAATATAATGTACTCTTTAATCCAATACATTTTCTCTGACACCCAAAAGTACTTGTTACATTTTGATTGCTTAGCAGGACAAGAAATGGTCCAATTCACGCACTTATCCAGAGAACATCCCTGGTCATCCCTACTGCCCCTGATCTGGCGGATTCACTAAACACAAATGCATAATTTGTAAATGATGTCTGAGTGTTGGAGTGTGCCCCTGGCTATCCGTAAATAAATAAAAAACAAGAATAGTGCCATCTGGTTTTCTTAATATAAGGAATTTGAAATTATTAATATTTTTACTTTTAATACTTAAAAGTATGTTTTAATAATTACATTTACTTTTGATACTTAAGTATAATTAAAACCAAATACTTTTAGACTTTACTCAAGTAGTATTTTACTGGGTGACTTTCTCTTTTACTTGAGTAATCTTCTATTAAGGTATCTTTACTTTTACTCAAGTATGACAATTGGGTACTTTTTTCAGTAGAAGTCTACAAATATTTGGTTATAAAAATACTTAAGTATATTTTAGCAATTACATATACTTTTGATACTTAAGTATAAAAAATAAAAGCTAAAGTGTAAATAATTTCAAATTCCAAATTCCATTATTAAACCTAGATGGCACAATCTTCTTGTTTTTTTAATATTTACGGATAGCCAGGGGCACACGACAACACTCAGACATCATTTACAAATGAAGTATTTGTGTTTAGTAAGTCTGTCAGATGACAGGCAGTAGGGATGACCAAGGATGTTTTCTTCATAAGCGCGTGAATTAGACAATTTTCCTGTCCTGCTAAGTAATTCAGGGAAAATGTATGGAGTAAAAAGTACATGATTTTCTTCAAGAATGTAGTGAAGGTAAAGTAAAAAAATATATATATGAATAGTAAAGTACAGATACCCCCCCCAAAAAACTTAAGTAGTACTTTAAGGTTATTTTTACTTGCTTACTTTACACCACTGCAAAATAGACGCCTAGCTCAAACAGACGCCTTGGTTCTAATAAGAGCCTATTGTGTTTATTGATTTAAGAAAATAAATATCTGGGCAATTAATTGAAGCTTTATGGTAATACATTTCCAGATAAACTCCCTTATTAATTCTATCATTCCTCCATCCTCTAGTGTGATGATTGGAGGAGTGAAGGTGCGAGCTCTGTATAATTATGTGGGAGAGGAAAGTGACGAGCTGTCCTTTAAAGCAGGTGACATGACCTTTTAAAACACAGTTCAATTCAGCATTTTGTCGAAAACATTGGAAAGACTACAGTTCCTTTTGCCAGTCCAATGTCTCAAGTGTGTCATCCAGAATCATGTCTGTTTCCATACCTGTATTATTCCAGGTGAGGTGTTCCTGAAGGTCGAGGAGGAAGACGACCAGGGTTGGTGCAAGGGGATGCTGGACGGAGGGAAGGACGGCTTCTACCCTGCCAATTATGTGGAAGTTGTTGTGCAGTGATGTCATGCTACCACTCTCAAAACTCTCAAGCATTATGTCAGCAACTTTTTTTTTTTTAAATGAAATGTGCATGTCTTCATGGAAAAATCCACTTTGGTGCAAAATTAATTTGAATTTTGATTTGACTCTGAAATTAGAAGGGGGGGAAAAGTAATTAACATAAAAGGTTGACGCTCACAATGTTATAATCATCAAGCTGAAATGTGTAATGTTACCAATACCTTATTAAAGAGAGACATACAATTCCCTTAATTATTTTACAATCTAACCTAAATGGTTTGAGCTCAATATAAATGAACTTCTTTCATGCGCTATTTCTACTTTTGCAGGTGGGTGTGGGCAGGGACACATTTGGCTGCCTCTGTCACTACTTTAAAATGATTTAATTAGCAGTATTAGGATTTACCCTCGACCAGGAAAGACCACAGGTTTACAGGGATTTGTGTATGCCGATATTAAAATCTGAAAGCTGTATGATAATGCATATTATAGATGATTGAAGGACATACATAATTCTTAGTAAATTAAGTTCTACAACTGGCATTGGGTTGTATTAGAAAAATAAAAGTCCTAATTCTTTACTAAGCTCAACGTTTGTGTATTTTTTATACTGACACCAAAGTGTTGCTATACAGTGCATTCGGAATGTATTCAGACCCCTTGACTTTTTCTACATTTTGTTACGATACAGCCTTATTCTAAAATTAATCAAACAGATTTTTTTTCCTCATCAAACTACACACAATACCCCATAATGACAAAGCAAAAACAGTTTTATTTTTTATTTTAGCAACACCCAAAAAAAATGAAATATGACATTTCCATAAGTATTCAGAGCTTTTACTCAGTACTTTGTTGAAGAACCTTTGGCAGTGATTACAGCCTCAAGTCTTCTTGGGTATGACACAACAAGCTGTATTTGGGGAGTTTCTCCCATTCTTCTCTACAGATCCTCTCAAGCTCTGTCAGGTTGGATGGGGCTATGTTGCTGTATAGCTATTTTCAGGTCTCTCCAGAGATGTTCAATCAGGTTCAAGTCCAGGCTCTGGCTGTGCCACTCAAGGACATTCAGAGACTAGTCCCGAAGCCACTCCTGCGTTGTCCTGGCTGTGTGCTAGGGTCGTTGTCCTGTTGGAAGGTGAACCTTCACCCCAGACTGAGGACCTGAGCACTCTGGAGCAGGTTTTCATCAACAATCTCTCTGTACTTTGCACCGTTCATCTTTCCTTCGATCCTGACTAGTCTCCCTGTCCCTGCTGCTGAAAAACATCCCCACAGCATGATGTTGCCACCACCATGCTTCACCGTAGGGATGGTGCCAGGTTTCCTCCAGACATCATGCTTGGCATTCAGGCCAAAGAGTTCAATCTTGGTTTCATCAGAACAGTTAATCTTGTTTCTCATGAGAGTCTTTAGGTGCCTTTTGACAAACTCCAAGCGGCCTGTCATGTTCATTTCACTGAGGAGTGGCTTCCGTCTGGCCACTCTACCACAACGGCCTGATTGGTGGAGTTCTGCAGAGATGGCTGTCCTTCTGGAAGGTTCTCCCATCGCCACAGACAAACTCTGGAGCTCTGTCAGAGTGACCATCAGGTTCTTAGTCACCTCCCTGACCAAGGCCCTTCTCCACCGATTGCTCAGTTTGGCTGGGCGACCAGCTTTAGGAAGAGTCTTGGGGGTTCCAAACTTCTTCCATTTAAGAATGATGGAGGCCACTGTGTTCTTGGGAACCTTCAATGCTGCAGAAATGTTTTGGTACCCTTCCCCAGATCTGTGCCTCGACACAATGCTGTCTCGGAGCTCTACGACAATTCCCTCGCCTCATGGCTTGGTTTTTGCTCTAACATGCACTGTAAACTGTGGGATCTTCTATAGACAGGTGTGTGCCTTTACAAATCATGTCCAATCAATTGAATTTACCACAGGTGAACTCCAATCAAATTGTAGAAACATCTCAAGGATGATCAATGGAAACAGGATGCACCTGAGCTCAATTTCGAGTCTCATAGCAAAGGGTCTGAATACTTCTGGAAATAAGGTATTGTGTGTAGATATTTTTATTTATTGAATATTAGAATAAGACTGTAACGTAACATGTGGAAAACGTCAAGGGGTCTGAATACTTTCCGAATGCACTGTATAGCAACACAGAACAAGCCATCTCCTATGCACACATTTAGTTCAAATCAAATTGAATTAGTCACATGCGCCGAATACAACAGGTAGACCTTACAGTGAAATTCTTACTTACGAGCCCCTAAGAGGACTGAACACCCCTCAGAGCCTGGTTCCTCGGTCCCCTCTTTGTTGCTATAACAGCCTCCACTCTTTTGGGAAGGCTTTCCACTAGATGTTGGTACATTACTGTGGTGACTTGCTTCCATTCAGCCACAAGAGCATTAGTGAGGTTTGGCGCTGACCCTATTACAGGGGCTGAGTCACTGGCTTACTCATGCTCTTCCATGCCATCCCTAGGAGGGGTGGGTTGAGTCACAGTCGTGGTCTTTCTGTCCGGTTTTACGCCCCCTCGGGCTCATGCGGTGGAGATCTTTGTGGGCTATGTCTCAGGGTAGTAAGTTGGTGGTCTGTGGATATACCTTGAGTGGTGTAGGGGCTGTGCTTTGGCAAAGTGGGTGGGGTTATATTCTGCCTGGTTGGCCCTGTCCGGGGGTATCGTCGGACGGGGCCACAGCGTCCCCAGACCCACTCCTGTCTCAGTCTCAAGTATCTATGCTGCAATGGCTGCGGCTAGGGAACCCTGACCTGTTCAACTGACGTGCTACCTTGTCCCAGACCTGCTGTTTTCGACTCTCTCTCTCTCTCTCTCTCTCTCTCTACCGCACCTGCTGTCTCGACCTCTGAATGCTCGGGCTATGAAAATGCAACTGACATTTACTCCTGAGGTACTGACCTGTTGCACCCTCTACATCCACTGTGATTATTATTTGACCCTGCTGTCATCTATGAACGTTTGAACATCTTGAAGAAAACTTTGTTGTTCCGCTCTAGGTTTCTTCCTAGGTTCTTGCCTTTTTAGGGAGTTTTTCCAAGTCACTGTGCTTCTACATCTGCATTGCTTGTTGTTTGGGGTTTTAGGCTGACTTTCTGTATAGCGCTTTGTGACAGGGAAGGGAATTATAAATACATTTGATTGATTGATGTCGGGCGATAAAGCCTGGCTCGCAATTCGGCGTTCCAATTCATCCCAAAGGTGTTTGATGGGGTTGAGGTCAGGGCTCTGTGCAGACCAGTCAAGTTATTCCACACCGATCTCGACAAACCATTCCTCTATGGACCTCGCTTTCTGCAAAGGGGCATTGTCATGCCACAAAAGTGGAAGCACACCTCAAAGTGTTGCCACAAAGTTGGAAGCACAGAATGATCTAGAATGTCATTGTAGCATTAAGATTTCCCTTCACTGGAACTAAGGGGCCTAGCCTGAACCATGAAAAACAGCCCCAGACCATTATTCCTCCTCCACCAAACGTTACAGTTGGCACTATGCATTGGGGCAGGTATTTATTCATTTCTTTTTTATGTAACCTTTATTTAACTAGGCAAGTCAGTTAAGAACGAATTCTCATTTACAATGACGGCTTACTAAAAGGCAAAAGGCCTCCAGCGGGGACAGGGCCTAGGATTAAAAAACCCATTAAAAATACAATATAAATATAGGACAAAACACACATCACCACAAGAGAGACAACACAACACTGCGTAAAGAGAGACCTAAGACAACAACATAGCAAGGCAGCAACACATAACAACACAACATGGTAGCAACACAACATAACAACAACATGGTAGCAACACAAAATGGTAGCCGCACAAAACATGGTATAAACATTATTGGGCACAGGCAACAGCACAAAGGGCAAGAAGGTAGAGACAACAATACAACACACAAGCAGCCACAACTGTCAGTAAGAATGTCCATGATTGAGTCTTTGAATGAAGAGTTTGAGATAAAAACTGTCCCGTTTTGAGTGTTTGTTGCAGCTCGTTCCAGCCGCTAGCTGCAGTGAACTGAAAAGAGGAGCGACCCAGGGATGTTTGTGCTTTGGGGACCTTTAACAGAATGTGACTGGCAGAACAGGTGTTGTATGTTGAGGATGAGAACTGCAGTAGATATCTCAGATAGGGGGGAGTGAGGCCTAAGAGGGTTTTATAAATAAGCATCAACCAGTGGGTTTTGCGACGGGTATACAGATATGACCAGTTTACAGAGGAGTATGGAGTACAGTGACGTGTCCTATAAGGAGCATTGGTGGCAAATCTGATGGCCGAATGGTAAAGAACTTCTAGCCGCTCGAGAGCACCCTTACCTATCGTTCTATAAATCATGTCTCTGTAATCTAGCTTGGGTAGGATAGTCATCTGAATCAGGGTTAGTTTGGCAGTTGGGGTGAAAGAGGAACGATTACGATAGAGGATACCAAGTCTAGATTTAACTTTAGCCTACAGCTTTGATATGTGCTGAGAGAATGACAGTGCACCGTCGAGCCATATTCCCAAGTACTTGTATGAGTGACTACCTCAAGCTCTAAACCCTCAGAGATAGTAATAACACCTGTGGGAGGAGGGGAATTCTTCTTACCAAACCACATTACATGGTTAAGGGTAGAGAAAGCTTATTGGACACCAATAAATCTTTGTTGTAGAGCATTTAACACAAAATCCAGGGAGGGGCCGGCTGAGTATAAGACTGTATCATCAGCATATGAATGGATGAGAGAGCTTCCTCCTGCCTGAACTATGTTCTTCATGTAAATTGAGAAGAGCGTGGGATCTAGGATCGAGCCTTGGGGTACTCCCTTGGTGACAGGCAGTGGCTGAAACAGCAGATTTTCTGACTTTATACACTGGACTCTTTGAGAGAGGTAGTTAGCAAACGAGCCCAAACACCCCTCAGAGGCACATGTCTTCACTACTATTCTACAATGGAGAAAATACCAAAAAAAATCAGAAAAACTCTGGAATGAGTAGGTGTGTCCAAACTTTTGACTGGTGCTGTATGTGGTAAGTGTCAATGTTCAAACCTGTCTGATCTGTGCTGATACCCTCCCTGAACATAAACTTTTACAAACATGAATATTCACAAGGTGGAACAACGCAATGTCCACTGCAATCTCTACACTGACTGTACTACAGTGCTGTGTGCGTGTGTTTTGTTTCCATTCCATGTTAGATAATGTATACACTGCATTGGACAAACTTGTTAAACAGGTTTTTTATTTTTACATTATAACACAGAGAATGAGTGATGTCATCACTCACTCACTCCTAACACTTCAGACTGGGAGTAACTCAAGTTTGAACTGTCACTGTTCACGAGGCTTTGCATACGTAAGTAAGAATCATTTGTATGACGGAGTAAGCTCGCATTGAATGCAATCTTATCCTGCACTTGACCGTTCTTTCCACAGAGGTGTGTTAACATTAGTTACTGTGTTACCAATATGTCTTCTGGAGCTTGACTGGTACTGCTACATGGACAGTGATAGCATTGTCAGGGACTAATCCTATGGGTGTGTTTGCATCAGTGTTTTAATCTAGTTGTAATTAGCTTGCATCGGATGCAATAAATTAAGATTTATTCAAGATCACAATGACATACAAAGGCTTAGAAATAAGAGTTTGACAATGTGATAGAAGTGTCTACATCCTGGTGACTGGTTTGATGTGTTTTAATGTCCATGTCCTTACCTTAGGTTAGGGTACCCCAACTGGCGGCCCGGTGGCCAAATTTGGCCCGCTATGATTTTATTTGGCACCCCAAGTTTTCTCTATATATAGTACCTTCAGAAAGAATTAACACCTTTTCACTTTCCCTACATTTTGTTGTGTTACAGCCTGAATTTAAAATAGATTAAATTGAGATATTTTGTCACTGGCCTACACACAATACACCATAATATTAAAGCGGAATTATGTTTTTCAAAAGCTTGACAAATTAATAAAAAATGAAAAGCTGAAAGATCTTGAGTCAATAAGTATTCAACCGCTTTGTTATGGCAAGTCTAAATAAGTTCAGGAGTAAAAAATAGATTAACAAGTCACATAATAGGTTGCATGGACTCATTCTGTGTGCAGTAAGAGTAAAAACTTTTCTTACATTTTTTTTACTTTTACCCCTTTTTCTCCCCAATTTCGTAATATCCAATTGGTAGTTACAGTATTGTCCCATCGCTGAGAGAGACGAAGGTCAAGAGCCATGCATTCTCTGAAACACGACCCTGCCAAGCCGCACTGCTTCTTGACACACTGCTCACTTAACCTGGAAGCCAGCCGCACCAATGTGTCAGAGGAAACACCAACCAGCTGGCTACCGGATTCAGCTTGCAGGTGCCTGGCCCGCCACAAGGACTTGCTAGAGCGCAATGGAACAAAGAAATCCCGGCCGTCCAAACCCTCTCCTAACCCGGACGACGCTGGGCCAATTGTGCGACACTTCATGGGTCTCCCGGTCATGGCCGGCTGTGACATAGCCTGGGATCAAACATGGATCTGTAGTGACACCTCAAGCACAGTGCCTTAGACCGCTGAATCACTCGGGAGGCAATAATAGAGTTTAACATGATTTTTTAATCACAACCTCATCCCTGTACCCCACACATACTGTCACGATCGTCGTAAGGAGCGGACCAAAATGCAGCGTGGTATGTGTTCATGATGATTTTTTAATTAAAGAATGCACTGAACACTGAATACAAACTATATAAAACAATAAATGAATAACGACCGTGAAGCTATAATGAGAACTGTG
The DNA here is from genome assembly GCF_034236695.1 of Oncorhynchus nerka. Lineage (NCBI taxonomy): Eukaryota > Metazoa > Chordata > Actinopteri > Salmoniformes > Salmonidae > Oncorhynchus > Oncorhynchus nerka. The sequence continues at coordinate 24,401,945 of NC_088418.1, forward strand.
CTGACACAAGCAACTAACATAGACAATCACCCACAACCCACAATGACAAAACAGGCTACCTAAATATGGCTCCCAATCAGAGACAATGACTAACACCTGCCTCTGATTGAGAACCATATCAGGCCAAACACAGAAACAGACAAACTAGACATCCAACATAGAATGGCCACTCAGATCACACCCTGACCAAACAAAACATAGAAACATACCAAGCAAACTATGGTCAGGGTGTGACAGTACAGATCCTGGCTGACTGGCGGCTCTGGCAGAACCTGGCTGACTGGCGGCTCTGGTTTAAAAGGTTGGAGATAGGCTTGGCGATGATAGGGGCAGCAACCTTAAAGAAGAAAGGTTCTAAACCATCTGACCCAGATGGTTTTTGGGGGTCTAGTTTAAATCAAATCAAATCCAATCAAATTTATTTATATAGCCCTTCGTACATCAGCTGATATCTCAAAGTGCTGTACAGAAACCCAGCCTAAAACCCCAAACAGCAAGCAATGCAGGTGTAGAAGCACGGTGGCTAGGAAAAACTCCCTAGAAAGGCCAAAACCTAGGAAGAAACCTAGAGAGGAACAAGGCTATGTGGGGTGGCCAGTCCTCTTCTGGCTGTGACGGGTGGAGATTATAATAGAACATGGCCAAGATGTTCAAATGTTCATAAATGACCAGCATGGTCGAATAATAATAAGGCAGAACAGTTGAAACTGGAGCAGCAGCACGGTCAGGTGGACTGGGGACAGCAAGGAGTCATCATGTCAGGTAGTCCTGTTGCATGGTCCTAGGGCTCAGGTCCTCCGAGAGAGAGAAAGAGAGAATTAGAGAGAGCATATGTGGGGTGGCCAGTCCTCTTCTGGCTGTGCCGGGTCGAGATTATAACAGAACATGGCCAAGATGTTCAAATGTTCATAAATGACCAGCATGGTCGAATAATAATAAGGCAGAACATGTTTTCCAGTACTTCTTGGGGTTAGACCCACAGAGCGAGAACTGCTCCTTAAAGTAACTAACTTTGGCCTTCCGGATAGCCTGAGTGCACTTATTTCTCATTTGCCTGAACGAAAGCCAGTCAGCCATAGTATGCGTGTGCCGAGCCTTTCGCAAAATGCAATTCTTGAGGTGGAGTAACTCTGCAAGATCACGGTCGAACCAGGGGCTGAACCTGTTTATCATTTTCATTTTCTTTATGGGGGCGTTTTTGTTAACAATACCACTGAAAATATAAAAAAAGAAGGTCCAAGCGTCTTCGACAGAGGGGATCAAGCTGATTCTATAACATTTTACAGAGGCCAGTTCATGAAGGAAGGCTTGCTCATGAAAGTTTTTAGCAAGAGTCCATGACAAATCAGGACAGGTCGTTTCACTGAGCAGCCATTACAACACAGGCTGTAAAACAGTGATCATTATGGTCATTACAGAAAACACCAGACTGAAACCTATCAAGATCATTTGTGAGGATAACATCGAGGAGAGTAGCCTTTTCTGGGTGTTTGGAGTCATACCTTGTGGGATTGGTAATAATCTGAGAAGGATTTAGGGAGTACCAGTGCTTTAGGACTTGGCCAGGTGGTTTAAGCATGTCCCAGTTTTGGTCACCAAGCAGGACAAATTCAGACTTAGTGTAAGGGACCAAGAGAGAGCTTAGGGCAGGTAGGGTACAGGACGGTGCTGATGGAGGACGATAGTACCCAGCAACTATCAACAAGGAGCTATTTGAAAGTTTAATGCTTAAAACCAGCAAATCAAATTGTTTGGGGACAGACTTGATGGAGACAACCATGCACTGAAGGTGATCCTTGGTAAAGATTGCCACTCCCCCACCTTTGGAAGATCTGTCTTGCCAAAAAAGGTTATAACCAGAAAGGTTAACATCAGCATTCAAAACACTCTTCCTTAATCACGTCTCAGTAATGACCAACACATCTGGATTGGAGTTGTGAACCCACACTTTCAAATGATCCATTTTAGGTAATAAGCTTCTAGTCTTAACGTGCAGAAAACCCAGGCTTTTACGAGAGCAGATATCAGTGAAGCAGATATCAGAGCACAAGTCAGAATTGGGGCTAGCACAGTAGATGGGCCAGGGTGTACATGCACATTTCCAGATATCATCAACAGTAATACAATCAAGGCACAGCACAGGACAGGGAGAGCTCTGCAGTGTTGATTTATGACATCTGAATGTGCATCAGATGGCAACAAGATCATATTGTACAGCAATTTCATCAGGTAACATGACTTTTTAAAAAGTCTGCAAAATAATAGTCACTTTTTGCTATGTAAAAATTCTAACAAAAGCGATCAAAGTTAATTCAAGTTGCCTTTTCGTTAATTATCCTGCCCCCACAAAAAAGCGTAATGTGAAAAACTTGATGTTATTGGTGTCATTTAGTAGTGGTTTCTTTGCAGCAATTCGACCACGAAGGCCGGATTGATACAGGCTCCTCTGAACAGTTGATGTTGAGATGTGTCAGTTACTTGAACTCTATGAAGCATTTATTTGGGCTGCAATTTCCAAGGCTGGTAACTCTAATGAACTTATCTTCTGCAGCAGAGGTAATTCTGGGTCTTCCTTTCCTGTGGCGGTCCTCATGAGAGCCAGTTTCATCATAGCGCTTGATGGTCATTGCGACTGCACTTGGAGAAACTTTCAAAAATTCCTGACATGTTCCATATTGACTGACCTTCATGTCTTAAAGTAATGATGGACTGTTATTTCTCTTTGCTCATTTGAGCTGTTCTTGCCATAATATGGACTTGGTCTTTTACCAAATAGGGCTATCTTCTGTATACCACTCTACCTTGTCACAACACAACTGATTGGCTCAAACACATTAAGAAGGAAAGAAATTCCACAAATGAACTTTTAACAAGGCACACCTGTTCATTGAAATGCATTCCAGGTGACTACCTCGTGAAGCTGGTTGAGTGAATGCCAAGATTGTGCAAAGCTGTAATCAAAGCAAAGGGTGGCTACTTTGAAGAATCTCAAATATATCATATATTTTGATTTGTGTATTGGTTACTACATGATTCCATATGTGTTATTTCATAGTGTTGATGTTTTCACTATTATTCTACAATGGAGAAAATACTAAAAAAAAATTAAAAACTCTGGAATGAGTAGGTGTGACCAAACTTTTGACTGGTGCTGTATGTGGTAAGTGTCAATGTTCAAACCTGTCTGATCTGTGCTGATACCCTCCCTGAACATAAACTTTTACAAACATGAATATTCACAAGGTGGAACAACGCAATGTCCACTGCAATCTCTACACTGACTGTACTACAGTGCTGTGTGCGTGTGTTTTGTTTCCATTCCATGTTAGATAATGTATACACTGCATTGGACAAACTTGTTAAACAGGTTTTTTTTTTTACATTATAACACAGAGAATGAGTGATGTCATCACTCACTCACTCCTAACACTTCAGACTGGGAGTAACTCAAGTTTGAACTGTCACTGTTCATGAGGCTTTGCATACGTAAGTAAGACTCATTTGTATGACGGAGTAAGCTCTCATTGAATGCAATCTTATCCTGTACTTGACCGTTCTTTCCACAGAGGTGTGTTAACATTAGTTACTGTGTTACCAATATGTCTTCTGGAGCTTGACTGGTACTGCTACATGGACAGTGATAGCATTGTCAGGGACTAATCCTATGGGTGTGTTTGCATCAGTGTTTTAATCTAGTTGTAATTAGCTTGCATCGGATGCAATAAATTAAGATTTATTCAAGATCACAATGACATACAAAGGCTTAGAAATAAGAGTTTGACAATGTGATAGAAGTGTCTACATCCTGGTGACTGGTTTGATGTGTTTTAATGTCCATGTCCTTACCTTAGGTTAGGGTACCCCAACTGGCGGCCCGGTGGCCAAATTTGGCCCGCTATGATTTTATTTGGCACCCCAAGTTTTCTATATATAGTACCTTCAGAAATAATTAACACCTTTTCACTTTCCCTACATTTTGTTGTGTTACAGCCTGAATTTAAAATAGATTAAATTGAGATATTTTGTCACTGGTCCACACACAATACACCATAATATTAAAGCGGAATTATGTTTTTCAAAAGTTTGACAAATTAATAAAAAAATGAAAAGCTGAAAGTTCTTGAGTCAATAAGTATTCAACCGCTTTGTTATGGCAAGTCTAAATAAGTTCAGGAGTAAAAAATAGATTAACAAGTCACATAATAGGTTGCATGGACTCATTCTGTGTGCAGTAAGAGTAAAAACTTTTCTTACATTTTTTTTACTTTTCCCCTTTTTCTCCCCAATTTCGTAATATCCAATTGGTAGTTACAGTCTTGTCCCATCGCTGCATCTCCCCTACGGACTCGGGAGAGACGAAGGTCTAGAGCCATGCATTCTCTGAAACATGACCCTGCCAAGCCACACTGCTTCTTGACACACTGCTCACTTAACCTGGAAGCCAGCCGCACCAATGTGTCTGACCCAGATGGTTTTTGGGGGTCTAGTTTAAATCAAATCAAATCAAATCCAATCAAATTTATTTATATAGCCCTTCGTACATCAGCTGATATCTCAAAGTGCTGTACAGAAACCCAGCCTAAAACCCCAAACAGCAAGCAATGCAGGTGTAGAAGCACGGTGGCTAGGAAAAACTCCTAGAAAGGCCAAAACCTAGGAAGAAACCTAGAGAGGAACCAGGCTATGTGGGGTGGCCAGTCCTCTTCTGGCTGTGCCGGGTGGAGATTATAACAGAACATGGCCAAGATGTTCAAATGTTCATAAATGACAAGCATGGTCGAATAATAATAAGACAGAACAGTTGAAACTGGAGCAGCAGCACGGCCAGGTGGACTGTGGACAGCAAGGAGTCATCATGTCAGGTAGTCCTGGGGCATGATCCTAGGGCTCAGGTCCTCCGAGAGAGAGAAAGAAAGAGAGAAGGAGAGAATTAGAGAACGCACACTTAGATTCACACAGGACACCGAATAGGACAGGAGAAGTACTCCAGATATAACAAACTGACCCTAGCCCCCCGACACATAAACTACTGCAGCATAAATACTGGAGGCTGAGACAGGAGGGGTCAGGAGACACTGTGGCCCCATCCTAGTTTAAGGAGCTCCTTTAGCACATTGGACTCAGTGACTGCCTGCAGGGACAAACTTTGTAGCGGGGCAGGGGAAAAGTGGGAGAAGAATAGGGGATAGTCGCATTAGAAGGGGTGGGAGATGAGGAAATGTTGGACGGGCAAGGAGGCATGGCTGAGTCAAATAGGAATCCTGACTTAATGAAGTGGTGATTAAAGATCTCAGCCATGTGCTACTTGTCAGTAACAACCACATCATCAACATTAAGGGACATGGGCAGCTGTGAGGAGGAGGGTTTATTCTCCAGGTCTTTAACTGTTTTCCAGTACTTCTTTAGACCCACAGAGCGAGAACTGCTCCTTAAAGTAACTAACTTTGGCCTTCCGGATAGCCTGAGTGCACTTATTTCTCATTTGCCTGAACGAAAGCCAGTCAGCCATAGTATGCGTGTGCCGAGCCTTTCGCAAAATGCAATTCTTGAGGTGGAGTAACTCTGCAAGATCACGGTCGAACCAGGGGCTGAACCTGTTTATCATTTTCATTTTCTTCATGGGGGCGTTTTTGTTAACAATACCACTGAAAATATAAAAAAAGAAGGTCCAAGCGTCTTCGACAGAGGGGATCAAGCTGATTCTATAACATTTTACAGAGGCCAGTTCATGAAGGAAGGCTTGCTCATGAAAGTTTTTAGCAAGAGTCCATGACAAATCAGGACAGGTCGTTTCACTGAGCAGCCATTACAACACAGGCTGTAAAACAGTGATCATTATGGTCATTACAGAAAACACCAGACTGAAACCTATCAAGATCATTTGTGAGGATAACATCGAGGAGAGTAGCCTTTTCTGGGTGTTTGGAGTCATACCTTGTGGGATTGGTAATAATCTGAGAAGGATTTAGGGAGTACCAGTGCTTTAGGACTTGGCCAGGTGGTTTAAGCATGTCCCAGTTTTGGTCACCAAGCAGGACAAATTCAGACTTAGTGTAAGGGACCAAGAGAGAGCTTAGGGCAGGTAGGGTACAGGCCGGTGCTGATGGAGGACGATAGTACCCAGCAACTATCAACAAAGAGCAATTTGAAAGTTTAATGCTTAAAACCAGCAAATCAAATTGTTTGGGGACAGACTTGATGGAGACAACCATGCACTGAAGGTGATCCTTCGTAAAGATTGCCACTCCCCCACCTTTGGAAGATCTGTCTTTCCAAAAAAGGTTATAACCAGAAAGGTTAACATCAGCATTCAAAACACTCTTCCTTAATCACGTCTCAGTAATGACCAACACATCTGGATTGGAGTTGTGAACCCACACTTTCAAATGATCCATTTTAGGTAATAAGCTTCTAGTCTTAACGTGAAGAAAACCCAGGCTTTTACGAGAGCAGAAATCAGTGAAGCAGAAATCAGAGCACAAGTCAGAATTGGGGCTAGCACAGTAGATGGGCCAGGGTGTACATGCACATTTCCAGATATCATCAACAGTAATACAATCAAGGCACAGCACAGGACAGGGAGAGCTCTGCAGTGTTGATTTATGACATCTGAATGTGCATCAGATGGCAACAAGATCATATTGTACAGCAATTTCATCAGGTAACATGACTTTTTAAAAAGTCTGCAAAATAATAGTCACTTTTTGCTATGTAAAAATTCTAACAAAAGCGATCAAAGTTAATTCAAGTTGCCTTTTCGTTAATTATCCTGCCCCCACAAAAAAGCGTAATGTGAAAAACTTGATGTTATTGGTGTCATTTAGTAGTTGTTTCTTTGCAGCAATTCGACCACGAAGGCCGGATTGACATAGGCTCCTCTGAACAGTTGATGTTGAGATGTGTCAGTTACTTGAACTCTATGAAGCATTTATTTGGGCTGCAATTTCCAAGGCTGGTAACTCTAATGAACTTATCTTCTGCAGCAGAAGCAACTCTGGGTCTTCCTTTCCTGTGGCGGTCCTCATGAGAGCCAGTTTCATCATAGCACTTGATGGTTTTTGCGACTGCACTTGAAGAAACTGACTGACCTTCATGTTTTGAAGTAATGACGGACTGTCGTTTCTCTTGCTTATTTGAGCTGTTCTTGCTATAATATGGACTTAACAAATAGTGCTGTATACCACTCCTACCTTGTCACAACACAACTGATTGGCTCAAACACATTAAGAAGGAAAGAAATTCCACAAATGAACTTTTAACAAGGCACACCTGTTCATTGAAATGCATTCCAGGTGACTACCTCGTGAAGCTGGTTGAGTGAATGCCAAGATTGTGCAAAGCTGTAATCAATGCAAAGAGTGGCTACTTTGAAGAATCTCAAATATATCATATATTTTGATTTGTGTATTGGTTACTACATGATTCCATATGTGTTATTTCATAGTGTTGATGTTTTCACTATTATTCTACAATGGAGAAAATACTAAAAATTAAGAAAAACTCTGGAATGAGTAGGTGTGTCCAAACTTTTGACTGGTGCTGTATGTGGTAAGTGTCAATGTTCAAACCTGTCTGATCTGTGCTGATACCCTCCCTGAACATAAACTTTTACAAACATGAATATTCACAAGGTGGAACAACGCAATGTCCACTGCAATCTCTACACTGACTGTACTACAGTGCTGTGTGCGTGTGTTTTGTTTCCAATCCATGTTAGATAATGTATACACTGCATTGGACAAACTTGTTAAACAGGTTTTTTTTTACATTATAACACAGAGAATGAGTGATGTCATCACTCACTCACCCTAACACTTCAGACTGGGAGTAACTCAAGTTTGAACTGTCACTGTTCATGAGGCTTTGCATACGTAAGTAAGACTCATTTGTATGACGGAGTAAGCTCTCATTGAATGCAATCTTATCCTGTACTTGACCGTTCTTTCCACAGAGGTGTGTTAACATTAGTTACTGTGTTACCAATATGTCTTCTGGAGCTTGACTGGTACTGCTACATGGACAGTGATAGCATTGTCAGGGACAAATCCTATGGGTGTGTTTGCATCAGTGTTTTAATCTAGTTGTAATTAGCTTGCATCGGATGCAATAAATTAAGATTTATTCAAGATCACAATGACATACAAAGGCTTAGAAATAAGAGTTTGACAATGTGATAGAAGTGTCTACATCCTGGTGACTGGTTTGATGTGTTTTAATGTCCATGTCCTTACCTTAGGTTAGGGTACCCCAACTGGCGGCCCGGTGGCCAAATTTGGCCCGCTATGATTTTATTTGGCACCCCAAGTTTTCTCTATATATAGTACCTTCAGAAATAATTAACACCTTTTCACTTTCCCTACATTTTGTTGTGTTACAGCCTGAATTTAAAATAGATTAAATTGAGATATTTTGTCACTGGTCCACACACAATACACCATAATATTAAAGCGGAATTATGTTTTTCAAAAGTTTGACAAATTAATAAAAAATGAAAAGCTGAAAGTTCTTGAGTCAATAAGTATTCAACCGCTTTGTTATGGCAAGTCTAAATAAGTTCAGGAGTAAAAAATAGATTAACAAGTCACATAATAGGTTGCATGGACTCATTCTGTGTGCAGTAAGAGTAAAAACTTTTCTTACATTTTTTTTACTTTTCCCCTTTTTCTCCCCAATTTCGTAATATCCAATTGGTAGTTACAGTCTTGTCCCATCGCTGCATCTCCCCTACGGACTCGGGAGAGACGAAGGTCTAGAGCCATGCATTCTCTGAAACATGACCCTGCCAAGCCACACTGCTTCTTGACACACTGCTCACTTAACCTGGAAGCCAGCCGCACCAATGTGTCTGACCCAGATGGTTTTTGGGGGTCTAGTTTAAATCAAATCAAATCAAATCCAATCAAATTTATTTATATAGCCCTTCGTACATCAGCTGATATCTCAAAGTGCTGTACAGAAACCCAGCCTAAAACCCCAAACAGCAAGCAATGCAGGTGTAGAAGCACGGTGGCTAGGAAAAACTCCCTAGAAAGGCCAAAACCTAGGAAGAAACCTAGAGAGGAACCAGGCTATGTGGGGTGGCCAGTCCTCTTCTGGCTGTGCCGGGTGGAGATTATAACAGAACATGGCCAAGATGTTCAAATGTTCATAAATGACAAGCATGGTCGAATAATAATAAGACAGAACAGTTGAAACTGGAGCAGCAGCACGGCCAGGTGGACTGTGGACAGCAAGGAGTCATCATGTCAGGTAGTCCTGGGGCATGATCCTAGGGCTCAGGTCCTCCGAGAGAGAGAAAGAAAGAGAGAAGGAGAGAATTAGAGAACGCACACTTAGATTCACACAGGACACCGAATAGGACAGGAGAAGTACTCCAGATATAACAAACTGACCCTAGCCCCCCCACACATAAACTACTGCAGCATAAATACTGGAGGCTGAGACAGGAGGGGTCAGGAGACACTGTGGCCCCATCCTAGTTTAAGGAGCTCCTTTAGCACATTGGACTCAGTGACTGCCTGCAGGGACAAACTTTGTAGCGGGGCAGGGGAAAAGTGGGAGAAGAATAGGGGATAGTCGCATTAGAAGGGGTGGGAGATGAGGAAATGTTGGACGGGCAAGGAGGCATGGCTGAGTCAAATAGGAATCCTGACTTAATGAAGTGGTGATTAAAGATCTCAGCCATGTGCTACTTGTCAGTAACAACCACATCATCAACATTAAGGGACATGGGCAGCTGTGAGGAGGAGGGTTTATTCTCCAGGTCTTTAACTGTTTTCCAGTACTTCTTTAGACCCACAGAGCGAGAACTGCTCCTTAAAGTAACTAACTTTGGCCTTCCGGATAGCCTGAGTGCACTTATTTCTCATTTGCCTGAACGAAAGCCAGTCAGCCATAGTATGCGTGTGCCGAGCCTTTCGCAAAATGCAATTCTTGAGGTGGAGTAACTCTGCAAGATCACGGTCGAACCAGGGGCTGAACCTGTTTATCATTTTCATTTTCTTCATGGGGGCGTTTTTGTTAACAATACCACTGAAAATATAAAAAAAGAAGGTCCAAGCGTCTTCGACAGAGGGGATCAAGCTGATTCTATAACATTTTACAGAGGCCAGTTCATGAAGGAAGGCTTGCTCATGAAAGTTTTTAGCAAGAGTCCATGACAAATCAGGACAGGTCGTTTCACTGAGCAGCCATTACAACACAGGCTGTAAAACAGTGATCATTATGGTCATTACAGAAAACACCAGACTGAAACCTATCAAGATCATTTGTGAGGATAACATCGAGGAGAGTAGCCTTTTCTGGGTGTTTGGAGTCATACCTTGTGGGATTGGTAATAATCTGAGAAGGATTTAGGGAGTACCAGTGCTTTAGGACTTGGCCAGGTGGTTTAAGCATGTCCCAGTTTTGGTCACCAAGCAGGACAAATTCAGACTTAGTGTAAGGGACCAAGAGAGAGCTTAGGGCAGGTAGGGTACAGGCCGGTGCTGATGGAGGACGATAGTACCCAGCAACTATCAACAAAGAGCAATTTGAAAGTTTAATGCTTAAAACCAGCAAATCAAATTGTTTGGGGACAGACTTGATGGAGACAACCATGCACTGAAGGTGATCCTTGGTAAAGATTGCCACTCCCCACCTTTTGGAAGATCTGTCTTGCCAAAAAGGTTATAACCAGAAAGGTTAACATCAGCATTCAAAACACTCTTCCTTAATCACGTCTCAGTAATGACCAACACATCTGGATTGAGTTGTGAACCCACACTTTCAAATGATCCATTTTAGGTAATAAGCTTCTAGTCTTAACGTGAAGAAAACCCAGGCTTTTACGAGAGCAGAAATCAGTGAAGCAGAAATCAGAGCACAAGTCAGAATTGGGGCTAGCACAGTAGATGGGCCAGGGTGTACATGCACATTTCCAGATATCATCAACAGTAATACAATCAAGGCACAGCACAGGACAGGAGAGCTCTGCAGTGTTGATTTATGACATCTGAATGTGCATCAGATGGCAACAAGATCATATTGTACAGCAATTTCATCAGGTAACATGACTTTTTAAAAAGTCTGCAAAATAATAGTCACTTTTTGCTATGTAAAAATTCTAACAAAAGCGATCAAAGTTAATTCAAGTTGCCTTTTCGTTAATTATCCTGCCCCCACAAAAAAGCGTAATGTGAAAAACTTGATGTTATTGGTGTCATTTAGTAGTTGTTTCTTTGCAGCAATTCGACCACGAAGGCCGGATTGACATAGGCTCCTCTGAACAGTTGATGTTGAGATGTGTCAGTTACTTGAACTCTATGAAGCATTTATTTGGGCTGCAATTTCCAAGGCTGGTAACTCTAATGAACTTATCTTCTGCAGCAGAAGCAACTCTGGGTCTTCCTTTCCTGTGGCGGTCCTCATGAGAGCCAGTTTCATCATAGCACTTGATGGTTTTTGCGACTGCACTTGAAGAAACTGACTGACCTTCATGTTTTGAAGTAATGACGGACTGTCGTTTCTCTTTGCTTATTTGAGCTGTTCTTGCTATAATATGGACTTAACAAATAGTGCTGTATACCACTCCTACCTTGTCACAACACAACTGATTGGCTCAAACACATTAAGAAGGAAAGAAATTCCACAAATGAACTTTTAACAAGGCACACCTGTTCATTGAAATGCATTCCAGGTGACTACCTCGTGAAGCTGGTTGAGTGAATGCCAAGATTGTGCAAAGCTGTAATCAATGCAAAGAGTGGCTACTTTGAAGAATCTCAAATATATCATATATTTTGATTTGTGTATTGGTTACTACATGATTCCATATGTGTTATTTCATAGTGTTGATGTTTTCACTATTATTCTACAATGGAGAAAATACTAAAAATTAAGAAAAACTCTGGAATGAGTAGGTGTGTCCAAACTTTTGACTGGTGCTGTATGTGGTAAGTGTCAATGTTCAAACCTGTCTGATCTGTGCTGATACCCTCCCTGAACATAAACTTTTACAAACATGAATATTCACAAGGTGGAACAACGCAATGTCCACTGCAATCTCTACACTGACTGTACTACAGTGCTGTGTGCGTGTGTTTTGTTTCCAATCCATGTTAGATAATGTATACACTGCATTGGACAAACTTGTTAAACAGGTTTTTTTTTACATTATAACACAGAGAATGAGTGATGTCATCACTCACTCACTCCTAACACTTCAGACTGGGAGTAACTCAAGTTTGAACTGTCACTGTTCATGAGGCTTTGCATACGTAAGTAAGACTCATTTGTATGACGGAGTAAGCTCTCATTGAATGCAATCTTATCCTGTACTTGACCGTTCTTTCCACAGAGGTGTGTTAACATTAGTTACTGTGTTACCAATATGTCTTCTGGAGCTTGACTGGTACTGCTACATGGACAGTGATAGCATTGTCAGGGACTAATCCTATGGGTGTGTTTGCATCAGTGTTTTAATCTAGTTGTAATTAGCTTGCATCGGATGCAATAAATTAAGATTTATTCAAGATCACAATGACATACAAAGGCTTAGAAATAAGAGTTTGACAATGTGATAGAAGTGTCTACATCCTGGTGACTGGTTTGATGTGTTTTAATGTCCATGTCCTTACCTTAGGTTAGGGTACCCCAACTGGCGGCCCGGTGGCCAAATTTGGCCCGCTATGATTTTATTTGGCACCCCAAGTTTTCTCTATATATAGTACCTTCAGAAATAATTAACACCTTTTCACTTTCCCTACATTTTGTTGTGTTACAGCCTGAATTTAAAATAGATTAAATTGAGATATTTTGTCACTGGTCCACACACAATACACCATAATATTAAAGCGGAATTATGTTTTTCAAAAGCTTGACAAATTAATAAAAAATGAAAAGCTGAAAGTTCTTGAGTCAATAAGTATTCAACCGCTTTGTTATGGCAAGTCTAAATAAGTTCAGGAGTAAAAAATAGATTAACAAGTCACATAATAGGTTGCATGGACTCATTCTGTGTGCAGTAAGAGTAAAAACTTTTCTTACATTTTTTTTACTTTTACCCCTTTTTCTCCCCAATTTCGTAATATCCAATTGGTAGTTACAGTATTGTCCCATCGCTGAGAGAGACGAAGGTCAAGAGCCATGCATTCTCTGAAACACGACCCTGCCAAGCCGCACTGCTTCTTGACACACTGCTCACTTAACCTGGAAGCCAGCCGCACCAATGTGTCAGAGGAAACACCAACCAGCTGGCTACCGGATTCAGCTTGCAGGTGCCTGGCCCGCCACAAGGACTTGCTAGAGCGCAATGGAACAAAGAAATCCCGGCCGTCCAAACCCTCTCCTAACCCGGACGACGCTGGGCCAATTGTGCGACACTTCATGGGTCTCCCGGTCATGGCCGGCTGTGACATAGCCTGGGATCAAACATGGATCTGTAGTGACACCTCAAGCACAGTGCCTTAGACCGCTGAATCACTCGGGAGGCAATAATAGAGTTTAACATGATTTTTTAATCACAACCTCATCCCTGTACCCCACACATACTGTCACGATCGTCGTAAGGAGCGGACCAAAATGCAGCGTGGTATGTGTTCATGATGATTTTTTAATTAAAGAATGCACTGAACACTGAATACAAACTATATAAAACAATAAATGAATAACGACCGTGAAGCTATAATGAGAACTGTGCTGACACAAGCAACTAACATAGACAATCACCCACAACCCACAATGACAAAACAGGCTACCTAAATATGGCTCCCAATCAGAGACAATGACTAACACCTGCCTCTGATTGAGAACCATATCAGGCCAAACACAGAAACAGACAAACTAGACATCCAACATAGAATGGCCACTCAGATCACACCCTGACCAAACAAAACATAGAAACATACCAAGCAAACTATGGTCAGGGTGTGACAGTACAGATCCTGGCTGACTGGCGGCTCTGGCAGAACCTGGCTGACTGGCGGCTCTGGTTTAAAAGGTTGGAGATAGGCTTGGCGATGATAGGGGCAGCAACCTTAAAGAAGAAAGGTTCTAAACCATCTGACCCAGATGGTTTTTGGGGGTCTAGTTTAAATCAAATCAAATCCAATCAAATTTATTTATATAGCCCTTCGTACATCAGCTGATATCTCAAAGTGCTGTACAGAAACCCAGCCTAAAACCCCAAACAGCAAGCAATGCAGGTGTAGAAGCACGGTGGCTAGGAAAAACTCCCTAGAAAGGCCAAAACCTAGGAAGAAACCTAGAGAGGAACAAGGCTATGTGGGGTGGCCAGTCCTCTTCTGGCTGTGACGGGTGGAGATTATAATAGAACATGGCCAAGATGTTCAAATGTTCATAAATGACCAGCATGGTCGAATAATAATAAGGCAGAACAGTTGAAACTGGAGCAGCAGCACGGTCAGGTGGACTGGGGACAGCAAGGAGTCATCATGTCAGGTAGTCCTGTTGCCTATGGTCCTCCGAGAGAGAGAAAGAAAGAGAGAAGGAGAGAATTAGAGAACGCTTAGATTCACACAGGACACCGAATCAGGAGAAGTACTCCAGATATAACAAACTGACCCTAGCCCCGACACAAAACTACTGCAGCATAAATACTGGAGGCTGAGACAGGAGGGGTCAGGAGACACTGTGGCCCCATCCTAGTTTAAGGAGCTGGCACATTGGACTCTGACTGCCTGCAGGGACAAACTTTAACAGAACGGGGCAGGGGAAAAGAGGGAGAAGAATAGGGATAGTCGCATTAGAAGGGGTGGGAGATGAGGAAATGTTGGACGGGCAAGGAGGCATGGCTGAGTCAAATAGGAATCCTGACTTAATGAAGTGGTGATTAAAGATCTCAGCCATGGCTACTTGTCAGTAACAACCACATCATCAACATTAAGGCAGAACATGTTTTCTCAGGTCTTTAACTGTTTTCCAGTACTTCTTAGACCCACAGAGCGAGAACTGCTCCTTAAAGTAACTAACTTTGGCCTTCCGGATAGCCTGAGTGCACTTATTTCTCATTTGCCTGAACGAAAGCCAGTCAGCCATAGTATGCGTGTGCCGAGCCTTTCGCAAAATGCAATTCTTGAGGTGGAGTAACTCTGCAAGATCACGGTCGAACCAGGGGCTGAACCTGTTTATCATTTTCATTTTCTTTATGGGGGCGTTTTTGTTAACAATACCACTGAAAATGTAAAAAAAGAAGGTCCAAGCGTCTTCGACAGAGGGGATCAAGCTGATTCTATAACATTTTACAGAGGCCAGTTCATGAAGGAAGGCTTGCTCATGAAAGTTTTTAGCAAGAGTCCATGACAAATCAGGACAGGTCGTTTCACTGAGCAGCCATTACAACACAGGCTGTAAAACAGTGATCATTATGGTCATTACAGAAAACACCAGACTGAAACCTATCAAGATCATTTGTGAGGATAACATCGAGGAGAGTAGCCTTTTCTGGGTGTTTGGAGTCATACCTTGTGGGATTGGTAATAATCTGAGAAGGATTTAGGGAGTACCAGTGCTTTAGGACTTGGCCAGGTGGTTTAAGCATGTCCCAGTTTTGGTCACCAAGCAGGACAAATTCAGACTTAGTGTAAGGGACCAAGAGAGAGCTTAGGGCAGGTAGGGTACAGGCCGGTGCTGATGGAGGACGATAGTACCCAGCAACTATCAACAAGGAGCTATTTGAAAGTTTAATGCTTAAAACCAGCAAATCAAATTGTTTGGGGACAGACTTGATGGAGACAACCATGCACTGAAGGTGATCCTTGGTAAAGATTGCCACTCCCCCACCTTTGGAAGATCTGTCTTGCCAAAAAAGGTTATAACCAGAAAGGTTAACATCAGCATTCAAAACACTCTTCCTTAATCACGTCTCAGTAATGACCAACACATCTGGATTGGAGTTGTGAACCCACACTTTCAAATGATCCATTTTAGGTAATAAGCTTCTAGTCTTAACGTGCAGAAAACCCAGGCTTTTACGAGAGCAGATATCAGTGAAGCAGATATCAGAGCACAAGTCAGAATTGGGGCTAGCACAGTAGATGGGCCAGGGTGTACATGCACATTTCCAGATATCATCAACAGTAATACAATCAAGGCACAGCACAGGACAGGGAGAGCTCTGCAGTGTTGATTTATGACATCTGAATGTGCATCAGATGGCAACAAGATCATATTGTACAGCAATTTCATCAGGTAACATGACTTTTTAAAAAGTCTGCAAAATAATAGTCACTTTTTGCTATGTAAAAATTCTAACAAAAGCGATCAAAGTTAATTCAAGTTGCCTTTTCGTTAATTATCCTGCCCCCACAAAAAAGCGTAATGTGAAAAACTTGATGTTATTGGTGTCATTTAGTAGTGGTTTCTTTGCAGCAATTCGACCACGAAGGCCGGATTGACACAGGCTCCTCTGAACAGTTGATGTTGAGATGTGTCAGTTACTTGAACTCTATGAAGCATTTATTTGGGCTGCAATTTCCAAGGCTGGTAACTCTAATGAACTTATCTTCTGCAGCAGAGGTAATTCTGGGTCTTCCTTTCCTGTGACGGTCCTCATGAGAGCCAGTTTCATCATAGCGCTTGATGGTCATTGCGACTGCACTTGGAGAAACTTTCAAAAATTCCTGACATGTTCCATATTGACTGACCTTCATGTCTTAAAGTAATGATGGACTGTTATTTCTCTTTGCTCATTTGAGCTGTTCTTGCCATAATATGGACTTGGTCTTTTACCAAATAGGGCTATCTTCTGTATACCACTCCTACCTTGTCACAACACAACTGATTGGCTCAAACACATTAAGAAGGAAAGAAATTCCACAAATGAACTTTTAACAAGGCACACCTGTTCATTGAAATGCATTCCAGGTGACTACCTCGTGAAGCTGGTTGAGTGAATGCCAAGATTGTGCAAAGCTGTAATCAATGCAAAGGGTGGCTACTTTGAAGAATCTCAAATATATCATATATTTTGATTTGTGTATTGGTTACTACATGATTCCATATGTGTTATTTCATAGTGTTGATGTTTTCACTATTATTCTACAATGGAGAAAATACTAAAAAAAAATTAAAAACTCTGGAATGAGTAGGTGTGACCAAACTTTTGACTGGTGCTGTATGTGGTAAGTGTCAATGTTCAAACCTGTCTGATCTGTGCTGATACCCTCCCTGAACATAAACTTTTACAAACATGAATATTCACAAGGTGGAACAACGCAATGTCCACTGCAATCTCTACACTGACTGTACTACAGTGCTGTGTGCGTGTGTTTTGTTTCCATTCCATGTTAGATAATGTATACACTGCATTGGACAAACTTGTTAAACAGGTTTTTTTTTTTACATTATAACACAGAGAATGAGTGATGTCATCACTCACTCACTCCTAACACTTCAGACTGGGAGTAACTCAAGTTTGAACTGTCACTGTTCATGAGGCTTTGCATACGTAAGTAAGACTCATTTGTATGACGGAGTAAGCTCTCATTGAATGCAATCTTATCCTGTACTTGACCGTTCTTTCCACAGAGGTGTGTTAACATTAGTTACTGTGTTACCAATATGTCTTCTGGAGCTTGACTGGTACTGCTACATGGACAGTGATAGCATTGTCAGAGACTAATTGTGACAATACAGAGGCGGATGCAAGATGCAAGCAACGATGGTTTAATGAATACAGTTTACAGCAGCAACAGGACAGACAGACTGTACTCAGACGGAATCCGACCCAGGGACTAGGGCGCATCTTCCGATGATAGCGTGCTGAGAAATCCAGGGGAGTGTGTCCGGATGGGTAGGAAGGAGCACAGCAGATAATCCACACAAGGGCGGCGAGAGATGAGCACGGACACACGACACAACCTCAGGGAAGTAACAACGATCTGACAACAAGAAACACTGGTTACAGAACATATAAAGGGAAGATAAGTGATTCCAGCTGGCGCAGACAATCAGGCCGAGATTGGGAACCACGCCCACACAAACACGGGAGAGAGAGAGAGAGAGAGAGAGAGAGAGAAAGAGAAAAGGAGGCAGTGGATTCATGAACCGTGACAATACCCCCCCCCCTAGGAACGCCTCTTGGCGTTCCCAGGCGAATTTACCTGTCGATTGAAATCATCGATAAGGGAGTGATCCAGAATGTCCCTAGCAGGTACCCAACTTCTCTCCTCCGGGCCGTAACCCTCCCAGTCCACCAGGTACTGGAATCCGCGTCCCCTCCTTCTAGAGTCCAAAATACGATTGACAGAAAAGGTGGGTTCCCCATCAACAAGTCGTGGCGGCGGGGGAACCGGGACCGGCGGGTTAATGCGTGCCTGAAACACAGGTTTTATTTTAGACACATGAAAGGTAGGATGAATTCTCCTATACGCCGGAGGAAGCTTGAGCCGGACCGCCACCGGACTAATGATCCTGGTGACTTTGAACGGGCCGATAAATTTGGGGGCAAGCTTGTTCGAAACGGATCGGAGTGGAATGTTCTTAGTAGAAAGCCACACTCTTTGGCCAACGACGTATACCGCAGGCTTCGACCGGTGGCGATCGGCCTTAGCCTTGGTGCGCGCCCCCACCCGGAGAAGAGTCTCACGGGCTCTGCTCCATGTGTGACGGCACCTCTGGATGAAAGCGTGAGCGGAGGGAACAGTGACCTCGGACTCCGTACTGGGAAAGATAGGTGGCTGGTAACCTAAACTACACTCAAACGGAGAGAGACCCGTGGCTGCCACTGGCAACGAATTGTGAGCGTACTCAACCATAGAGAGTTGTTGACTCCAGGAAGAGGGATTCTTAGAAACCAAACATCGCAACACTCTCTCCAAATCTTGGTTGGCCCTCTCCGTTTGACCGTTGCTCTGGGGATGAAACCCTGAAGACAGGCTGACACTCGCTCCCAGTAACCTTCAAAACTCTTGCCAAAACTTGGACACAAATTGGGGCCCCCTGTCAGAAACTACATCCATCGGCAGGCCATGTAAGCGAAAGACGTGATCCACGACAGTTACCGCTGTCTCCTTGGCAGATGGTAATTTAGGCAAGGGAATAAAATGAGCCGCCTTCGAGAACCGGTCCACCACGGTCAAAACAACCGTCTTGCCCTGGGAGGGCGGGAGGGCGGTAACAAAATCTAGCGATGTGGGACCAGGGTCTCGAAGGGACCGACAGCGGTTGGAGTAACCCATCTGGGGGTCGATTAGAAGTCTTCCCAGTGGCACAAACCGAGCAAGCCAAGACAAAACTGTGAATGTCACGAGCCATCAGTGGCCACCAAAAGCGTTGCTTAACCAAAAGCTAGTGCGGCTGACTCCTGGATGACACGCTACGTTGGAGCAATGCCCCCACCGAATAACATCGGACCGACACCCTCCGGCACAAACAACCGATTAGGCGGGCAACCGGGCGGAGGCGTTACCCTTCTAAGGCCGTTTTCACCCTCGATTCAACCTCCCATGTGAGTGTGGAGACCACTAGGGTCCCGGGTAGGATGCACTCGGGAGTGGATGGGCGTTCGGAATGGTCAAAAATGCGAGAAAGGGAATCGGGTTTGACATTCTTGGAACCCGGGCGATACAAGAGAGAGAAGTCAAAACGTCCGAAAAGAGTGCCCACCGCGCCTGCCTGGAGTTGAGTCGCTTGGCGGTTCTGATATATTCCAAATTCTTGTGATCGGTCCAAACTATAAAAGGTACCCCGAACCCTCTAACCAATGGCGCCACTCCTCCAGTGCTAACTTCACTGCCAACAACTCTCTGTTGCCAATGTCGAGTTGCGTTCCGCAGGTGATAACCGATGGGAAAGGAACGCGCAAGGGTGCATCTTGTCGTCAGAAGAGGAACGTTGGGAAAGTACCGCACCTACCCCCACCTCTGAAGCGTCCACCTCCACCACGAACTGACGCGAGGGATCGGGAGCTATGAGGATGGGAGCCGAAACAAAGCGGCTCTTGAGTTTGGCGAATGCAGCCTCGGCTGTATCGGACCACCTGAACGTCACTCTGGGGGAGGTTAAGGCGGTAAGAGGAGCGACTATCTGGCTAAAGTTGCGAACGAAACGCCGGTAGAAATTGGCAAATCCCAGAAACCTCTGTAGGGCCTTACGGGAATCTGGGCTTGGCCAATCCACCACAGCCTTAACCTTGTCAGGATCCATGCGAATACCTTCAGTCGAGACGATGTAACCTAGGAATGGAACGGATTGTGCATGAAAAATGCATTTCTCCGCCTTGACAAAAAGTCCATTCTCCAACAACCTCTGAAGCACTCGTCTGACGTGCTGAACGTGTTCCTGGAGAGAAGAAGAAAAATCAGTATGTCATCCAGGTAAACATATATGAACTGATCAATCATATCTCTCAGCACGTCATTGACGAGTGCCTGGAAAACCGCTGGGGAGTTGGATAGCCCAAAAGGCATGACCAAATATTCGAAGTGCCCTCTGGGGGTGTTAAACGCGGTTTTCCATTCGTCCCCCCCCTTATGCGAACCAAATGATATGCATTACGTAAATCCAACTTAGTGAACACGGATGCTCCCTGTAACCTTTCAAAGGCTGAGGACATCAACGGTAAGGGATAGGTATTCTTCACTGTGATGTTATTCAACCCACGGTAATCAATGCAAGGACGCAGAGATCCGTCCTTCTTCCCCACAAAGAAGAACCCCGCCCACGCTGGAGAAGAGGAAGGACGAATGAATCCAGATGCCAGAGAATCAGAGATGTATCTCTCCATAGCCTCCCTCTCAGGAACAGAGAGTGAATATAACTTGCCTTTAGGCGGAGACTCACCTGGCAATAATTCTATTGCACAGTCATAGGGACGATGCGGAGGAAGAGAAGCAGCACGGGACTTACTGAACACCTCCTTCAGGTCGAGGTATTCAACGGGCACGTTAGACAAATCCACTGCCTCCTCTAGAAACACAGAATCAGACACAGACGAACAAGCAGACACTAAACAGGACTCAAGACACTTGTTACTCCACATGGATATAGAGTTATGACCCCAGTCAACTCTGGGGTTGTGTTGGGTGAGCCAAGGGTGGCCTAGAACTAATGGTGCAAGGGGTGAGTCCATGAGTAGAAATGATAGTGTCTCAGTGTGATTGCCAGAAGTGATGAGTGTGATAGGTTCAGTGGTGTGAGAAATGTTGGGGAGTTCTTGACCATTGAGAGCGTTGACGGATATCTTGTGCGTGAGTGAGGTGATAGGAATCTGGAGTTTGTGAGCGAGCTTGAAGTCCATGAAATTACCCTCTGCTCCTGAGTCCAGTAAGGCTTGGGTGTCGTGCGTGGGGTGGCCCATCTTAGTCTTACCGGGAGGAGAGTAGATGATGAGGTCTTCTCTGTGGTGACACCACCCGATAGTAGCCTCATGCTTACTACCGGGCCTAATCTTTTACCGGGCAGGAGTGGATAAAGTGGCCCGCTCTACCACAGTAGAGACAGAGTCCTTGGGATCTCCGCCTCCCCTCTCTTCCCGGGAGAGGCGAGCTCTCCCAGCTGCATGGGTTCGTGAGCGGAGGCTGAACTGGCCGTGTTCCCGCCGCTGGCATGCCAGCCCTCCGTGTCGTTATACGGTCTGTTAGGGCATGCTCGGCGGCCAACACGACTCAGACGAGCGTCGACCCTCAAGGCTAGTTCCACTAGTCCATTTAAACTCTTGGGAAGGTCCAGAACATAAATCTCCTTCTGGATCCGGTCCTCCAGCCCATGCAGGAACATGTCCCACTGCGCCTCCTCGTTCCACTGACACTCTGCGGCCAGAGTGCGGAATTGGATGGAGTATTCCGATACTGAACGGTCTCCTTGGCGAAGGTCAGCGAGTAGTCTGGCCGCCTCCCTACCCGCCACGGCCCGATCGAAGACCCTTCTCATCTCCTCGGAGAGTGTCTGGAAAGAGGTGCAGCATGGGTCCTGGTTCGCCCACACCGCCGTTCCACAAAGAGCCGCTTTGCCTGATAGCAGTGTGAGTACGAATGCTACCTTAGACTGTTCACGGTTGAAGGTCCGTGGCTGCAACGAGAAATGCATGGAACATCTCGTAAGAAAAGCTCTGCAATAGTCAGGATCACCTGAATAACCCTCTGGTGTCGGTAGCCGTGGCTCTAGCTGGGAATCCGGCTCTGGCGGGGCGGGTTGAACTGCCGGTGTAGGTGGCGCAGCGAGACCCCTCAGATGTTGTAATTGTTGGGTCAGCTGGGATACCTGCGTCGCAAGGGCTTGTACTGCCCGACCTGTGCTGGAGATGTTCTCCTCTTGTTGATCCATTCTCGTGATACTGCGGGAAATGAATTCGGTCAGACTCGTTGAACTCGCTGCATCCATGGTCTGGTCAGATCGTTCTGTGACAATACAGAGGCGGATGCAAGATGCAAGCAACGATGGTTTAATGAATACAGTTTACAGCAGCAACAGGACAGACAGACTGTACTCAGACGGAATCCGACCCAGGGACTAGGGCGCATCTTCCGATGATAGCGTGCTGAGAAATCCAGGGGAGTGTGTCCGGATGGGTAGGAAGGAGCACAGCAGATAATCCACACAAGGGTGGCGAGAGATGAGCACGGACACACGACACAACCTCAGGGAAGTAACAACGATCTGACAACAAGAAACACTGGTTACAGAACATATAAAGGGAAGATAAGTGATTCCAGCTGGCGCAGACAATCAGGCCGAGATTGGAAACCACGCCCACACAAACACGGGAGAGAGAGAGAGAGAGAGAGAGAAAGAGAAAAGGAGGCAGTGGATTCATGAACAGTGACACTAATCCTATGGGTGTGTTTGCATCAGTGTTTTAATCTAGTTGTAATTAGCTTGCATCGGATGCAATAAATTTAGATTTATTCAAGATCACAATGACATACAAAGGCTTAGAAATAAGAGTTTGACAATGTGATAGAAGTGTCTACATCCTGGTGACTGGTTTGATGTGTTTTAATGTCCATGTGCTTACCTTAGGTTAGGGTACCCCAACTGGCGGCCCGGTGGCTTGATAGTTTTTGCGACTGCGCTTGAAGTAATGACGGACTGCCGTTTCTCTTTGCTTATTTGAGCTGTTCTTGCTATAATATGGACTTAACAAATAGTGCTGTATACCACCCCTATCTTGTCACAACACAACTGATTGGCTCAAACACATTAAGAAGGAAAGAAATTAAACAAATTCACTTTTGACAAGGCACACCTATTAATTGAAATGCATTTCAGGTGACTACCTCATGATGCTGGTTGAGAGAATGCCAGGAGTGTGCAAAGCTGGCATCAAGGCAATAGTAGGGGGAAAGGGAAGTGAAGGTGTTTTTTATGTGTTTTTGTTTGTTTTTTATAGATGGCTATATTTTGATTTGTTTTAGACTTTTCAACTTTTTTGGTTACTACATGATTCCATATGCGTAATTGTATATAATTTTGATGTCTTCACTATTATTCTACAATATATAAAAACCCTTTAATGAGTAGGTGTACCCGTACGTTTTACTGGAACTGTGTGGATATATATATATATATATATATATATATATATATATATATATATCAGTGAAGGCTGCTGAGGGGATTTTTAAATTATTGTTGGACATAAAAGACTGTAAAAACACCATCAAATCAGCTCCAAGTTCCAAAGTTTTCACACACATAATAGAGAGATGTATGTGATCATATACAAATGTAAGTAAGGTTTGAAATTATTATGTTTTAGTCAAATATCATATCTGTTTGGTCTTCTTGGGGTCAATTTGCAGTGTACAAATGATTTGTAATTATGTTCCTGCGTCCTGACCATTGGCCTGCGGCTGAATCTAGTTGATTATCCCTGTTTAGGTGGTAGGACCACCAATGGAGTTTGCCTGTGGGTTTGTTTATGTCCCTTCATCAACCTATCAGAGGGAAGTCCACACGAAACCACAAATTGCAGTTAAACGTTCAGGTGAGTTATAATTTTTCAGACACACTTCAAATTAAATCTAGCTAACATTGTCCGAATGTCCGTTGCTGCCCAAACACTGTCCTGTCAGTGAATGTCCTCTCAGTGAATGTCCTCTCAGTGAATGTCCTGTCAGTGAATGTCCTCTCAGTGAATGTCCTCTCAGTGAATGTCCTGTTAGTGAATGTCCTGTCAGTGAATGCCCTGTCAGTGAATCCCCATCCTGTCTGAATGCCCGTTGCTGCCCAAACACTGTCCTGCCAGTTCATTAATGAATCCTGTGTAGTAGACATTAACATTAACAATGCTCTGTCTCTCATCTCTCCCAGCTCTCCTTCCTCCCCCAAAGAGAATCCGTCCCCGCAGTCCTCCCCCTCCTCCTCCAGCACAACTACAAAAACAACAACACCACTCTCCAGAACAGAGAATCACTGAGAAATGTTTTAAAAATGGTGAGGTGAAGACAGCTCCCAACCCCTTGCCATTGTATGAGAATTCAGCCTTCCGTATTAGAAGAGGAGGGAATGTTCCAGACTCGCCCCAACAGCTCACATCTCAAACAGCTCAATGGACAGTTTTTCCTAGCATCACTGTACTGGGGAATTCAATGTATAATGTCATTTTTAGGATATACAGTTCAATTTCAGTGTCTCAAAAGTCATGAGTGAACTCTTGAGATTGTGGCTAACATTGTGTCCATTTCCACCTTCCCCAGCTCTGCTCCCCCCATTCATGCGATCTCAATCGCCTGCTTGCGTCCAGCCAATCCCAGGCCCACCTTCCCTTCTCCCTTCCAATAGCCAGAGGCTGACCTATGACCTTCCAAAGAAGGAACCAGACATTGGGAGTCATCCATGGGATCCAGACTACTCATACAATATCACAGAAGGCAGTGGGGAAGAGATGAAGCATCCAAACACCACCGGCAGCAGTGGATCTGCACAGAAGTCAGGTAACTGGTTAATGTCCTGTCAAGAGACATTCATTGTTAGGCTCAAAGCTAGTATTGTCAGACCATACCACCATTCATGCAATTCACATCTTAAGATGCCAACAAAACAAACAGTCTTGCGTGTGATGATAAAGATGTGATGAAGATTATGACTACAACCAGAGTTGAAAAACATGATTCTCTCTACTTCTAGCTCCAGCCTTGCCACCAAGACCTTCCTTTATGAAGTCCTGTCCAGAATACCTAGTTCTGTTGCCTGATTCTTTCTCCTCCTCAAAGTCCTCCTCTTCATCCTCCAGTAAATCCTGTTTCATTATGGACATCCATTAGTATACAGTATCTTCACAGTTCATTAGATAATTCCTCATTGAAAAGAAAAAATGTAGGCGCTCATGAATAAAGATACAAAGCACAATTGCAACTACTAATGGCCATTTACTACACAGGATCAAGGGAACCATTGGTGGGGAATCCAAATGTTATCCTAGTCAGTTTGGGGGAGCTGATATCAGAGGAAAACGGTTAGTGGACTATTCCTGCTATCATTCTGAGATAATGTTTGGTATATGATACTCAATGCCTTTGACCTGACTTTTCACTGTCTCTCTGTGTGATACTCCTGACTTTTATACTGTCTCTCGGTATGTCACAGTCTAACTTGCTTGTCTGTGTTGACCAACGTGTGTCCAATCACAGTGTTCCCCATAGAGGGAGAGCCCACCTGCTGCTCCCAGTGTGGCTCTGTGCTGGACTCCTTCTATGACAATGTGGTAGTTTGACCTTTCACACTCTCTTGAATATGAATCCTACGCAATATGATAAAATAATCACAGTGGTAATCCCTGTTATGATTCTAACTTCATGCCTTCCAAATTATTCAACAATAATGGTAGACCTACAGTAAACCTCAGTGAAGTTACACCTACTACGTATTGTAATTCATGACTACTGAAGGTACAATTTCTCTCAAACAACTGCATTTCCATCATCCCTCTGTTGCTCTACAGGTGAATGTCTGTTATTTTTGCCAGTCATCATTGGAACCACCTACCTCCTCATCTGCCACCTGTCTCGGTTGCCGGGACAGTGTCTTCCTGTTGACCCCTGGTGACAAGGCCCTGGCCCTTACAGACACCCTGCTCCTGTTCTGTATCGACATCTCAGCGTCCATGAGTATCACCTCCCAGGTTTGAACACAAGATCATTAGTGTTATTTGTCAGTGTTTTCCCCAGGCTCTGTACGGTTAGATTAGAATACATGTGATTAGGGATACCTCTATAGTCAATTTTGTTCTGTAAAATCCATATTTTTCTGTTTTAAGTAGCTTCACATTCAGTGCTGGTTGAAGCTGTATTTCTGACCATTTCTACTGGCCACAGTATATACTGTGAAATTCTCTCTTTTTCTTGTGCCAGGTGTTGGAAGGAAAACAGCCAATCTACAGGTCACGTCTTCAGGTCAACCATCTTTGATTATTTAAATGGGCATAAGTGGATACATTTGGGAGATATTGTGATGATCGTAGTAACTACCAGTAAATTAAATATGCAGTGGCAGATTCACAATCATTTGCTTGGCTAGAATTGATAATGGTCTGTGGTTGTGTACATGCTGGTAATGATAACACCAATGCGGATTTTAAACCAGTTTGTTCAGGAAGCAGTGTTACAGAGTGTTCGGAAGCTGAGCGAAACACAACCACACATGCGAGTAGGACTCATCACGTTCAACAATCAGGTTCAATATTACACCCATTTCACATTGACATGATTGACTACTTATGCATGTTGATATCTAATGTAATGGTGTTTTCATGCTCTTTACATTAAAAAAAAATGTTTTTTGGGGGGCGGTGGGGCTGTAGGTATCAAATCTATGTTTTGTGTGTGACATTTCATATTCACTGATTTGGATTCAATATTTGTTTTGATCTGTTGTTGTGATCTGTTGTTTTGATCTGTTGTTGTGATCTGTTGTTTTGATCTGTATCTTAAGATCATCCACTGATGTTTGTCTTGACAGGTGACTCTGCATGGATATGACGACTTCACCTCACGTTTTTTGCGGGGTGCGGAGTTGATTGACAGTGAATACCTTAAGGAAGCAGCGTTCGGCTTCCCCAGCCCACAACCCCTCTCCAGGACCAGGGACTGTCTACAGAGAGAGATTCTAGGGTAATGTTGAAAGGGGCAATAAAAAACAAACTCTACATTTTAATTCAAGGGCCCATGTGGTCCAAGAGCAAATAAGCCATGGACTCATTCAAACTGGTCCAATGAAGTCATAATTGTATTAAATAATGGTATGTTGTCACTTCCTCTTTTCATTAAAAGATTGTCTGAGAGTGGTGCCACGGCTTTAGGTCCTGCTTCTCTTGTAGCCATAGCGATGGCTTCTCGGCAACCAGGGTCAAAGGTCAGTCAGTCCCATAGTTCCAGTGCTCTGAATACATACTGTATCTGTTTTGTTTATGATGTAGTACCAATATAATGTATTGCCCTCTTCCCAGGTGATCATCTGCACAGATGGAAAGGCCAACACAGACCTGGGGAATCTGGAGGTGGAGGGCATTGATGCTCGACCTTGCCTCTCCTCCACTATCTTCTACCACGACCTGGGGGAGTACGCTGCTAGCCAGGGGTCGGTGCAACTCTGTACTGTCTTCACTAGCTACATTTTCACTTCTATTTGAGCATCACAGTGGAGAACCTATTTTACCTTGAAATAGCTCATTTTCTTACAGACTATGTTGATACCCTTTTAGGTGTTGTCATAAGTGATTTTCAGTTATTGAATATTATAAGCAAGCGCTTACAGTATGTAACCCTTTCTCTCCTAGGGTGACGGTGTCAGTGTTGGCTATCGAGGGGACAGACTGCAGACTTGATGAGCTGGGGAGACTAGCAGACTGCACAAGTGGAAAGGTATGTGATACAATAAATCATCTTGTATTACTCTCCTTTGTGCTGTGTATGTCATTGAGCTACAGTCCTATTTGGCCCATATATGATCAGAGTCCATTGTTCAATATGTGTCTTTTAATATGGTACTGTACGTGTCATCCTTCCCCCTAGGTGGTGATAGCAAGTCCACATGAACTATACACTGAATTTGAGGAGATTATTGAGAACAGGACGATAGCGACACACTGTAGTGTCACTTTGCTGCTCCCCACAACACTGTAAGTGTTGAATTAAACATCTGTATATTCATGTGTATTTTCAAATATAGTATATGTGTGTGGGTAGATGTTTGTATACTGTATAATGCATTCGTAATGTGTATGTACGTCACCATCTGTATCTAAAATTAAGTGGTTTAAATGCTTAGGAACCCCAGTTGCATGCTCATCCTCAATCATTTTTGGGGGGGGGTGAATTGACAATCCTAAATTGTGAATGGGAAATCTAGCACTGTCACACCAGCGACACATTTGAACAGAGATCCCTGATTTGACTGGAAAAGGCCTTCATCTCTCGCCCTCATTCGCTCTTCCGCCAGGTGTGTGAAAGGAGAGAGGGAGGCTGGGAACAGGGTGACCAGAGAGGTGGGCAATGTGGCATCAGACACAGAAATCACCTTTCAATTTGGAGCGAGGGAACACGGCTCACAGGGAGAGGGTGAGAACGGTGGGATGAGGAGAAGACCCAGTCAAAGATTTAAGGATTGGGGACCAAGTTCACTGAGGAATACATTTGTAATATTTTTTTTCTTTCTCTGACGTTTAGTGTCAGCCCCAGTGGCAGGTGGCCGTGTGTCTGTTCAGCTGCAGCTGAGATACAGACGGAAGGATGGACACAGTATGCTCAGAGTGCTGACGGCTGATAAAGAGGTGACGGATGACAGGTAATGGGACACGTCCAGAACTCACTCCAGCGTTTTCCAGCATTCATGACATGTGAATTCAGAAATGCCTTTTGTTGCCAGTTTATCTACCAGAAAGACTAGTTCAAGTCAAAGAATTATAGAAATGTGTTTACACATCACAATCCACTCCATTTGCAAAACAATGTGATAGGAGAATAATGATGATGACAACCATGTTAGGAGTCATGATAGTAGCCTAACACTGTATGCCTCTCTCCTCTCCCTCTCAGCTCAGTGGTCCTCTCCTCTCTATTTCTAGCTATAATTCAGCTCAACTCATCCCAGGCCAGCGCCGCTCTAGCTGTCAGGGGCCGCTTCCAAGACGCAAAGAGTGAGGGGGAGACACAGAGGGAACTGATGGAGAGAGCCCTGTGAGTGAATGATTTAGTGAGAAGGTTGACGGACAGCAAAACGTGTGTGTGTGTGTGTGTGTGTGTGTGTGTGTGTGTGTGTGTGTGTGCCTGTGCGTGCACGTGCCTGCATGTGCGTGTATGGAGGCAGAGCCTCAGAATGGGCGCTAATTAGTGAGTGAGACTGACAGCCGGATTCACATGAGTGAACAAGGCCTGTTTTTGTGTGTGTGGGTGAGAGCGAGAGTGCGAATATGTGTATCAGCATGCGCACGTTTGTGCTTGTGTGTTGGCTGGTCATTTCTGCTGTACATGGGCATTTGTCAACTTGTATTCGTGTATACGTGACAACATGCTTGTCTTTTACCTTTTCAGAGAGTATGATAGAAGTGCAGAAGACAAACTGATTTATTCAAAATGGCTTAAAACCATGGACCCTATACACAACAGCCTACAAAACTACACAAGGGTAGGTCTGTGTGTGCAGTATTGAGATGATTGTGAAAGAGAAACTGTGTGAGATGATGGTGCAGTCTTCAATACATTCTGTTTAGTAATTGAAGACTAATTGTCATTGTTTTTTTTCCCGTCTTAGAGACAATCCATACGTTCTGATACACTGCAGGTAATGTATAACATATCCATCGATATAGAACCCTGATATGAACATTACAACATATTTTCGCCCAGACTACAATTGCCTCTATGGTAATATCTAACGTACAATGCAGATGCACAAATCATGCTATTTTACCTTCGCAATCTCATGCTCCTATCCAAATATTACCCCCTAACTTCCTCTAGTCTACCCTGCTAATCTCCCTCCTTCATATCTCTCTCCGCTTCAGTCTCTAACAGACATGGGTGCTGCACTGTTGTACAGCATGAAGAACAGCAACAGGTCTATTTCACTGAAGGAAAAGCACCAACACTGATTGGTGGCTACTGTCTATGCCTGATATCCTTGGAAGTTATTCAAGTCCTACCGACTTCTGAGGAATGTTCTTATCGATGCACACTGTCAGAACGTCATGTCAGAACTGCGATGGCACATAGCAAGTGAAATGGGTTTGTACCTGCAGTGCCTTCAGAATGTAGTCATACCCCTTGACTTATTCCACAATTTGTTGTGTTACAGGCTGCACTCAAAATGTATTCATCTACACACAATACCCCATAATGACAAACTGAAAACATGTTCTTAGAAAATGTTGCAGATGTCTTGAAATTGAAATAAATAAATATCTAATTTACATAAGTATTCACACCCCTGAGTCAATACTTTGTGGAAGCCCCTTTGGCAGCAATTACAGCTGTGAGTCTTTCTGGGTAAGTCTCTTAAGAGCTTTCCATACGTGGATTGCGCAACATTTGCCCACTATTCTTTTCAAAATTATTCAAGCTCTGTCAAATTGGTTGTTGATAATTGCTAGACAACCATTTTCAGGTCTTGTCATAGATTTTCAAGTAGATTTAAGTCAACTGTCACTCGGCCACTCAGGAACATTCACTTTCTTCTTGGTAAACATTTCCAGTGTAGATTTGGTGTTGTTACAGGTTATTGTCCGGCTGTCCTTGTTCCGTTCATCTTTCCATCAAGCCTGACCAGTCTTCCAGTTCCTGCCCCTGAAAAACATCCCCACAGCATGATGCTGCCACCACCATTCTTGACCGTAGGGATGGTGGCAGGTTTCCTCCACGCGTAACAATTGGCACTTAGGCGAAAGTGTTCAATCATGGTTTCATCAAGACCAGAGAATCTTGTTTCTCATGGTCAGAGAGACATTTAGGTGCCTTTTGGCAAACTCTAAGCGGGCTGTCATCTGCCTTTTTTCCAGAGGAGTGGTTTCCGTCTGGCCACTCTACCATAAAGGTCTGATTGGTGGAGTGCTGCAGAGATGGTTGTCCTTCTGGAAAGTTCTCCCATCTCCACAAAGGAACTCTGGAGCTCTGTCAGAGTGACTCTCAGGTTCTTGATCACCTTCCTGACCAAGGCCCTTCTCCCACAAACTTCTTCCATTTAAGAATGATGGAGGCCACTGTGTTCTTGGGGACCTTCAATGCTAGAGAAATGTTTTGGTACCCTTCCCCAGATCTGTGCCTCGACACAATCTTGTCTCGGGGAGCTCTACGGACAATTCCTTTGACCTTATGGCTTGTTTTTTGCTCTGACATGCACTGTCAACTGTGAGACCTTGTATAGACAGGTGTGTGCCTTTCCAAATCATGTTCAATCAATTGAATTTACCACAGGTGGACTCCAAGTTGTAGAAACATCTCAAGATGATTAATGGAAACAGGATGCACCTGAGTTCAATGTTGAGTGGGTCTAAATACTTATGTAAATAAGGTATTTCTGTTTTTAAAAATTTAAATTTTTCTAAATATTCAAAAAGCCTGTTTTCGCTTTGTCATTATGGGGTATTGTGTGTATATTGATGAGAAAATGTTTTGTTTAATCAATTTCAGAATAAAGTTGTAAGGTAACAAAATGTAGAGAAAATTTAAGGGGTCTGAATACGAATGCACTAAAAGTGAATTGCTTTGCCAATTTCTTTTGCAGTATTACGTTAGTGCCTTGTTGCAAACAGGATTTTTATTTTATTTTTTATATTTTTACCTTTATTTAACTAGGCAAGTCAGTTAAGAACAAATTCTTATTTTCAATGACGGCCTAGGAACAGTGGGTTAACTGCCTGTTCAGGGGCAGAACGACAGATTTGTACCTTGTCAGCTTGGGGGTATGAACTTGCAACCTTCCGGTTACTAGGCCTACGCTCTAACCACTAGGCTACCCTGCCGCCCCGTGGATGCATGTTTTTGAAAATTTGTACTCTGTACAGGCTTCCTTCCTCCTTCCTTATTTTCCCTCTGTCAATTAGGGTAGTATTGTGGAGTAACTACAATGTTGTTGATCCATCCTGTTTTCTCCTATCCCAGCCATTCAACTCTGTAACTGTTTGAAAGTCACCTTTGGCCTCATGGTGAAAACCCTGAGCGGTTTCCTTCTTCTCCGGCAACTGAGTTAGGAAGAATGCCTGTATCTTTGTAGTGACTGGGTGTATTGACACCATCCAAAGTGTAATTAACTTTATGCTCAAAGAGATAGTCAATGTCTGCTTTTTTTAAAATTTTGACCCATCTACCAATAGGTGCCCATTTTTGCGAGGCACTGGAAAAGCACTGGTCTTTGTGTTTGAAATTCACTGCTCGACTGAGGGATATTACAGATAATTTAATGTGTGGTGTACAGAGATGAGGTAGTCATTGAAAAACCATGTTAAACACTATTATTGCACACAGAGTGAGTCCATGCAAGTTATGTGACTTGCCAATCAACATTTTACACCTGTACATATTTAGACTTGCCCTAACAAGGGGGTTGAACACTTATTGACTCAAGACATTTCATCTTTAAATGTTTTATTAATTTGTCAAATGTTAAAAACATAATTCCACTTTGATATTATGAGGTATTTTGTTTAGGCCAGTGACAAAAACAATCTACATTTAATTCATTTTAAATTCAAGCTGTAACACAACAAAATGTGGAAAAAGTCAAGTGGTGTGAATACTTTCTGAAGGCGCTGTATCACTCCCTCTCTAGCTTAGCATCACCCTGACCAGAAAGCACTAGAAATGCCTGACTCAGACACACCATCAGATAGGTGTTTCTACACCCATAAACATAGGTTGAACAGTAAAAACTGCTGCCAAGAATGAGAATGTAGGAAACTTGGACAGATTATTTAGCATTATTAGCCTTTTAAGCTGGCACAGACATGACACATGATTTTTTTTTTTTAAACAGTAAATCCAATGTTACACCTACACATTACACATTTATAGTTAAAATGGTGCAGTATGGGTTCCCTGCAGGCTCAACATTTACAGAGGTAGTGGAAAATAGAGTAAAAACAGAACAAGACAGAAGTTACAATGACCAGGCCTGAAACAGAGGCTAAAGCATAGATAGACATACGTTTCTCTGGTGCCGCCCTCACCAAGCAAATATGTATCTCTGGGCAGATACCTGATTTACACTTGAATGGTCCTTCATCTACTTTAGGTAGGTTCCAGGACAGAAGCATATAGACAAACCAGACCTCCACCATAATACGCAGCACGGTGCTGAGCAGGTAGAAGCCCACAGTGCCCCTGTCTTTGTGGAGGTCAATCACCATCTTCCCTGGGGGTTCCAATTCAGGCACACTGACACTCTTCCCCTGGGCCTCCAACTCCCCGGTAGTTTTCCTCTGCCGGGAGCTCCTCTTCTGGGCAGCGGAGCGGAGGTGGGAGGCAAAGAGCTCCATGAGGAGGACAGACATAATGAGGAGGATGAAGAAGAAGTTCCAGGCCACCATGATAGGCTTGTCAAAGTGTTGATTGAAGCAGCTTCGGGTGCACATGTCCTGGGTGGTGTTACAGCTGAAGTCCGAGTCCAGCTTGAACCAGGGCATTTCGGCCACGAACAGAACCACCAGGCGCATGCAGAGGAAGCCAAACCACAGCGAGCGGCACTTGTAGGTGGTGGTGGTGTCCACTGCCGTGCGGAGGATTGGGATGAGCCCTGTTACGATGGCTGCCATTATTTCTGCTCGTCTTTGTTATGAATCTACTGTAGCAGTGATCGA
Organism: Oncorhynchus nerka; assembly: GCF_034236695.1. NCBI lineage: Eukaryota > Metazoa > Chordata > Actinopteri > Salmoniformes > Salmonidae > Oncorhynchus > Oncorhynchus nerka. The sequence goes on from NC_088418.1 coordinate 24,435,672, forward strand.
GCAAGAGAAGAAAGGTACCACATCAGGCAATGTATCAAGATAGATGTTCACATATTTGCATTGCAGAGCAATAAATATTTATTTTGTCAACAATAATATTCAACGTTAAAAGAAATGTTGTAAGATTACAGTAAATATTCAAATATGGTTACAACTATACTTTAATTTCAACACTTTTCCCTGGTGTATTTGACATAAAGCTGCTGTAATAATAGGAGATGCCAACTTACCGTTAAAAGGAATTTCCATGAACCTCATAGTATGTCAGTTGAAAACCTTTTATTGGGTTGTAAAATGGCATTGTCATCAGCATCAGTGTTACCATGTCTCACCTTTTATTCTGCTGACTCCAACCCAATGGTACTTCTCTTTTTTCCTCAGTGACCCTCCCTTTTTAAACTATTGTTTGTATAAGTCTGTGTGTAAGGTGTTCTGGTTGAAAATATGGTTCTATTCTCTGTTATCATCATACTTTTGATGATACCATAGGCAACTATTATATGTATTTGAGTCGAACTGTAATATAATGTTATCATATACCCTGAATGTATGTCATATGTAATTGCATATTATTAGGCATAAGACATGATGATTCTTCTCCAACAGTTCAATTTAGGCATTCAGGTTTTTCATAAAAAGAGCCATTTCACAGGAAAGCAACTTCAGTCCATCAATGCTATTAAGTCAATTGTTTACTTACATATTCCATCGCAAAAATGACGAGAAGTGAATAGAAATCAAAATACCCAACAGTCCATGGAAAACAAAAACATGACAATATCATGACTCAAACAATGTTATAGCCTATGTTTAGACATAAATGACCTAACCGTGGAATTAAGATTAGTAGTTTAGCCTACACACTAATCAATATACACTGAGTTCACAAAAAAATAAGAACACCTATGATCCCTTATTGATGTCACTTGTTAAATCCACTTTAAATCAGTGAAGATGGAGGGGAGGAGACAGGTTAAAGAATGACTTTTAAGCCTTGAGACATGGATTGTGTACGTGTGCCATTCAGAGGGTGAATGGGCAAGACAAAATATTTAAGTTGCCTTTGAACAGAGTATGGTAATAGGTGTGAGGTGTACCGGTTTGTGTCAAGAACTGCAACGCTGCTGGGTTTTTCACTCTCAACAGTTTCTCGTTTGTATCAAGAATGGTCCACCACCCAAAGTTCATCCAGCCAACTTGACACAACTGTGGGAAGCATTGGAGTCATCATGGGCCAGCCTCCCCTGTGAAACGCTTTCGACACCTTGTAGAGTCAATGGCTGACAAATTGAGACTGTTCTGAGGGCAAACGGGGGGGGTGCAACTCAATTTAGGAAGGTCTTCCTAATATTTGGTATACTCAGTGTATAGCCTATGACACAAAACAATACATTCTTATGAACAAATCATGACAATGAAATTTGAAATAAGTTGATGACAGATGTCAGGTATCGTATAGTATAAAACATAATGTACGTTATATAGCATAAATAACACATTTTAAATCACAAATACATGTCATCCTACACACAAGACAGTTGAGGGCAATTTAAAGTGAAAAGTCTCATTATTTCAAATTGTTATCAATAGGCTATCAATAACCTTTGTTTAAGGATGGGAACTAAGCTGTTTTATAACCATACTATTGTTAAAAATATTCAAGGCATCTGGCTGTTGAGTCATAATTCATTCAACACAAACAGTTACGGTCTATTCAGAGTCGGTCTTCCTTATCAATATACATAGGCGTGGTCTGAAAGGTTACAGGAACAGTCACAGGAATCGTCACCGGTATAGTCAGACAAATTGCACCAGGTTCAAGAGTGGACGAGGAAACTTCAATGGGTGGAGGTGGCGAGGGAAGAGGCTCCGTGTGTGCAATGTGTGTGTCAGAGAGGGGGAAGGTGGGCAGGGGGTCGCGGTGGGTGCGTAAATGCTTGCGGAGATAGGCGGCAAACAGAAAGGCTTTGCTACAGTGGGGGCAGACGTGGTTGCGGTTGGTCGAGTGGATCCTCTGGTGTTTCCGCAACCCGGCTTTGTTGAGGAAACCTTTGCCGCAGCTGTCGCAGACGTGGGGTCGCGGTTTGGGGTGCATCTTCTCGTGGGCTTGCAGGTCAGACAGCAGTACAAACTCCTCCCGGCAGGTGGCGCACACGTGTGGGCCCATGGGCAGGGGGGCCACGGTGGTGGAAAGAGGGGAAACGGTGTGAAGAGCCTCATGGGCCTGAACCTCCTCCCAGGTCCCAAAGGTGACGTCACAGTGTGAACAGGAGAATTGGGGGAGGGAGGTGTGAGCGAGGAAGACTGCTGCAACTGTCTCGGGTACCGCCTGCTGCGGTAGCAGCGCAGGCCTCTCAGCCAGGTGAGTGCGCTCATGCTTCCGTAGGCTGGAGGAGACCACGAACGACTTGAAGCACAGGTCACATTTGAATGGGCGCTCGCCAGAGTGCACCCTTCGGTGCTTGTTGAGACTGGAGCGCTCGGCAAAGGACTTGCCGCACTCCGTGCAGGAGAAGGGCCGCAGCCCTGTGTGCACCAGCATGTGACGTCGCAGGTCCCAGGACGCCACAAACGCCTTGTCGCAGCTCTGACACTTGTAGGGCCGCTGCCCGGAGTGCACCCGCTGATGTACGGCCAGGTCGGCAGGCTGCCGGAATCTCTTGGCACACTTATCACAGGGGTAGGGCTTGAACCCTGAATGGGCCCTCTGGTGCCGGCGGAAACTGGAGGGGTCTGAGAACATCTTCCCACACTGCGGGCAGAGGAATGGCTTCTCACCCGAGTGAGTGCGCAGGTGAGACTGATAGGAGGAGAGCTGAGTGAAGCCTTTGCCACACTGCTCACACTGGTAGGGTTTGCTCTGGGAGTGAATGCGGAGGTGACAAGCCAGGGAGGAGGAACGGGAGAAGGCCTTGCCGCAGTCTGAACACAGGTAGGGCTTCTCTCCTGTGTGAGACCGTTCATGGTTCTTCAGGTCTTTCAGCTCAGTGTACGTCTTCCCACACTTATCACAGGAGTAGGGCCGGTGGCCCTGGTGGTTGCGCCTGTGCTTCCGGTAAACAGAGGGGTCGGCAAAGCTCTTCCCGCACTCGGCACAAAAATAGGGCTTCTCCCCCGTGTGAGAGCGCAGGTGCACCTTCAACTTGGACAGAGTGGGGTAGCTCTTGGAGCAATGGGGGCAAGAATATGGCCGCTCGCCGCTGTGCTGCGTCATGTGAATACGCAGGCATATGGCCTGCATGAAGGTCTTGCCACATTCGGTGCAGACAAAAGGCTTCTCCCCTGTATGGGAGCGGCTGTGGTTGCGTAGCTCCGTTGGGGTCTTGTAAGCCTTGTGACACTGATCGCACTGAAAGGGGCGCTGAGCAGAGTGAGAGCGCTGATGCTTGGAGAGCTGGGCTCTGCTGGGGAACGTTTTGCTGCACTGAGAGCATGTGTGCTGTTTTTGCTCCTGCTGCTCCTTACTGTGGGCAGACAGCTTATGGCTCCGGAGAGCCAAGGGGCTACTGAAAGCCTCCTGGCAGGCAGAGCATTTGAAAGAATGCTTGGATTTCTTTGGAGGTCTGCCTTTGCCTCTCTTTTTTACAGGGGGCTCCTCTACCTCCAGCTCTTTGCTCTCCTCACTCGGTTCAGCAAGGGGGGTGTCTTGCTCTGTAGGCGGTGGGCTGCCAGGCTGGGGAGAGGCCATCCTTTAAGTTATATGCTTGTGATGCTAAGGAAATTAGAATATAAGGAAAAGACATAAGTGAATCTGAAGATGACACATTCAATCATGCATTTCTTAAACAAGCTTGGGAAATGTTCAGTAGGCAGTAATGATTTTACAATCATATAAAATAGTGAGCAGATTGAAACTCAATCCAAGATCATTTATATCATGTTTTCAAATATAATTTGTACTGGCTGAGAGGACATGACAAAGGCACTTAGGTAGCAGTGGAAAACTAGTGAAGCAACGTTTCATTAATAATGTGGAGGGATACATCTCAAAATGGCTGGCATTAGGACCTCAGGGACAATTAAACTAAACGCTTGTTATAAAAGGAAGTTGGCATGAAAAACACGGATCTCAAATAAATCTAATTTCTTTGAAAAAATAACGTGCGTTTTCCAAGTTAAATTATTACTGGGGCGCATATATCAGGAGACAATAATTCAACAAAAATGGGCAATTGAAGCGATTTTAGCGTACTTGTGCTAAACTCAAAATGGCTGGCTTTAGGACCGGCTGAACAAGCTCATTCGCCCTCTGGGGTCATCCTCGCATGAGATGGCTCCGCATCTGTATTTGGAATAAATGTGTATTATAATATTAAAACGATTGCTTACCTTTTTATCTTCTTTCGGGCATTCAGGATCAGTTAAAATGTCCAGATATGAAGCCCCAATAACTGCGTTTACAGTGAAGCCCTATGATTGGTGTTGGTGGAGGAGGACGGCTTTAGGACCATGACGAGAGCGCTATTCTCGAGCGTGCAACAGTGCAGCACTTGCGTGGGTCACAATTTCATGTAAATATTAAACGTTGGCTTTATGGATTTTCTCATATTTGACCAACTGTAGTGTATTTTACAGTTAGCAAGTTGTCGGAGAACCGCATGAATGGCTTTATTTTGAAGAACTGCAGGTAAGAGGTGTTCTATTGAGAGGGGAAATAATTAAATAGCACGCTCCTGTTTTGCCAAATGTGTGGATGGATGGTTGATGTCGCGCAGATGGGTTGTTAATTTTTGAATGAGCTAGTGCCTAATTGGGATGGAAAACATTTTAGTCACCTAAGAAGTGTTTTAAATTTCAGTTTACGTACCAGTCCATCTTATAATTTTACATGACAAATCCACAAATAGTTTTGTAGACAACGCACAGTTATGTGCGTATGACAGAACGACGAAGGGGGACTTATTTTAGTGGTACACATATCCTGTTTCCTAGCAACAAGAGCAGGAAGAATGTGTAATGGAATGGAATGAAGGAGGAAAAAAAGACAATTGAGGAAGACTTGTCCATTATCAATAACATTTTAGCTTTGTGGTGAGGAAAAACATTGACCTGGATTTAAATGCCATAGGTTACATCAGAAACTACAGAATATATTTGACAGGACGCACGAATCAAATGGATGGTAAAACAGAGTATCGCTTTTTGCTGCAATGTTTGTTTAGCTAGCTAAGCATGATGATGCTACTTGCTAACGTTACCTAGCAGTTATTGTATCCAGCATTGGATTGCTCGCAAAACAACAGCTTTTCCATGGTGGTGCGTGTTTTGACCTAACATATGAAATGTAGCTACTGGAATTCAACCATTTGACATTTTAAGTTGTTTTGACCAAGGCATTGTTTTTCCACATTATTGACATAGCTATGCGGCTGGCTGTCGCGCTAGTCAGGTTATTGTTGTGTGTGCTAGCTAGCTAGCCACTTTCAACTTAGATCGGACAAAATCTTTTTGGGATAGTTTGAGACCGAGCTAGCAAGCAAGTAACAAACACGTTAAATTCCTAAATGTAGTAAACTCGGATATATATACATTTAAATTGCATGTAAATAAGTAAGAATTGGTCATTCAGTTCACGGTAACGTTAACGACATTTTATGTCGCTAGGCCAAACAGGAAAAGTATTGCTGCTGTACACTGCATGTAGCTGCATATGGAGAGTTTGTCATGTTGCGTTACTGAACCGATTAACGATATTTGAGCGGAGTTAAATATATTAAGCCTTGTTTATTAGCCACATTCCAATCTGTGATTAGCTACCCTATGGTTCTTCAAAATTCGTAATAATTATAATAATAATTTTCAAACCACAACTGTCCAGTTTACAGTAATATGGTCTACTTCATCTCTAATGTATCATTGCCTGCTTGAATTGTATACTTCCAGATGAGAGACAACCCTTGTTTCAATATTAAGTCTCACACCAAGCCTTTAACATTTTATCATTTAGCAGATGCTCTTGTCCAGAGCGACTTACAGGAGCAATTAGAGTTAAGTTCCTTGCTCAAAGGGCACATCGACAGATGTTTCACCTAATCGGCACGAGGTTTCGTACCGCTCGTAACCGCTAGGCTACCCACTGACCCCTTTAACATGTTAATAATAATACAGGTGTGGCATCAGTAAACTACATTTTGAATAGAAGTTTGTGCCAATTGCGTTAGTAGGCCATGATTATCCCATTGATAAATAAATAATACATTGACTTTGCATATTATGCCAAATGATCAGATCTGTTTTACATTTTTTCCCACAGCCCTCATGGTGTACCTGCAGCCTTTCTACCCCATAAATTAAATTCATTTTCAATGGAGTGGTACTAAATGATCCAATCACATTATTGTGTTGCCTTCCTATTTGGACCGTACAATAGATACGCTCTTGTTATACGGAGGAGCTGGGAATCTGATGTATTTTCCCCACAATTGTCTTGCTCAAATATGTGCAGTACTATCCTGTAATGGCTATGCAGGAGCCTGGCAGGACCAAAGGCTTCCCTTGCAAACACTGTGGCACAGTGTGCTCCAACATGCCAAGCCTTCTGGAACACATGGATAGTCACTCCCAGCAAGAGGAAGATCGCAAGTTCAAGTGCGATGAATGTGGGCGGGGTTACAGGCATGCAGGTAGCCTCGCTAACCATAAGAAAACACACGAGTTGGGTTCTTTTCAATGTCCAGTATGTGCTAGGAAGCTCTCAAACCCTCTGGCCCTGAAGAGCCATCTGCGCATCCACACATCTCAGAAGAAGTACTCCTGCATGGATTGCGGGAAGGCCTTTAGGTTAGCTACTCAGCTGGCCACCCATCAAAAGGTCCATCTATCCAGGCAGTCAAAGAGGAGAGCCGGTAGGAGGGCAGCTGCAGAATATTCTCCAATTGAGAATCAAGATGAAATTGAGGATAATGAAGACCTTCATGAGCAGTTGGTCTTTGTGGCTGACCAGCAAGACACAAGGATGGATATTATATCTGATAATGGCCTTAGTCAGGGGGGGGCAGAGATTATCCCCATCTCAGCAAATTACAGTGAAAACCTAGGCTCTGATGAAGCAGGGGATCGACCTTTCAAATGTGATCAGTGTGAAAAGTCATATAGACACCATGGAAGCCTGATCAATCATAAAAAGTCTCACCAAGTAGGGATGTTTGAGTGCCCTATCTGTTTCAAACAGTTCAATAATCTTGCTGCCCTCCATAGTCACCAGAGAACCCATAAGTCCAGAAGTGGGCCAGATACCCGTTCCACGGAAGTCACTTACACAGGCACAGCACAAGAGCAGTTTTCGCCCTCAAACAGGGAGGCTGCTGTACATTTCTGCCACCTGTGTCAAGTGATGTTTCCTAATGATGATGAGTTCCAGGAACACATCCAAATGCATAATTCTTCCTCTATGTCATTTGGGCACATTCAAAGTTCATCTGAGGGTTATCATGGCACTTATGACCATAGTGTCACTCATTCTCCTGACTCAAACTTTCATTCACCCCCTCTAAACAATACTCCATCGATGGATAATCAGGGGGAGCAGATCAACGATGTTCAAATATACTCTGACCACTCCAGTAACGAATCCATCTTAAACACTCAGCAAGAGCCCTCAATCTTGGATTCTGAGATTTCTGCTGACGATCTAGGGAAGGCAGAACAGTCCTCAGTTTCAGAAAATGTTGAGCGCCGCTTCAAGTGCCAGGTCTGTGGCAAAAGCTACCGGCACGCAGGGAGCCTCATCAACCACAAGCGGTCTCATCAGACGGGCATTTATCAGTGTTCCATCTGCCGCAAGACTTACCCACACATGGCTGCCCTCCGCAGCCACATCCGCATCCACAGGGCCCATCCGTCCTCCTTCAACCTCAGCTCTGAAGGAGACTGGCTGTCGACCGAGCCCCTGACACTGGAGAACCAGCAGGCCTGCTTTTCCTCTCAGGATGGTGATGCTAGCAGTATGATGGCGCTCGCTCAGGAGACCAAGGGTGAACACGACAATGGAGGATCATTCCACGAGCAGTTTGACTCCACCTTTCCCCAGGAAAGAACTGTGCACCTACCTCACGACGAACACCTGATGGAGAGGCACATGTGCGCCGACTGTGGCGAAACATTTGCAGACATCGCAGGGATCAAGTCGCACATATGCCCCCAGCTACAACAGCAGCAGGAGGCCATGTCAAATGATTGCGACAGTAACCTAACCTTCCAGGACACAAATGGCCAATGCTCCATGGAAAATCCAGGGGATCATGTCAAATTCCAGGGACTGAATGGCGGCCCTGGGCATCGGTACTTTGGTGAACACAACTTCCAGGAAGTCATGAATGGGGAGCAGTTAAATGGTGGTGATGGCGAGGAGGAGGATGAAGATGATGACGGAGAGCTCTATCAGTGCTCAGTGTGTGGGAACCGCTACACAAGCATGAGGGCTCTGAGGAGTCATCTTCGTGGCCACACTCAATCCCATGACACTCCTACAAGCTCCGGCCCCTCCTCCATGTCCTCCCTCGAGGCTGAAAAAGAGGAGGACCCTGGAGAGAGACAGCAGGTGGATGGGGATCTGATGATCTGCAGTACTTGCGGAGAGAGTTTTGCCAAGAAGCAGGACATGCTTGCCCATCAGCTCTCGCACCATAAAGCACAGGCAGATGACGCTAAACACGTACATATGGACAATAGTAATGGAGCTAGGCACAAAGAGGAAGTTGACAGCATCATCTGTGGAAATTGTGGTACATTTTGCACCAGTTACCATCATCTTGAGACACATCAATGTACAGCAAATGGGCAAAGTGAATCTAGTAATGAGAGAACTGAAATGGGCAACTCTGTCAACCGTAAAGAATTAGGACCCATGAAAGAGGATTTAGACAATGGTGATCGCCAGTACAAGTGTGATCAGTGTGGAAGAGCATACAGACATGCTGGCTCCCTTCTCAACCATAAAAAGTCCCACAAAACTGGAGTATTCCGCTGCATGGTTTGCCAGAAGCGCTTCTACAATCTACTGGCCCTTAAGAACCATCAAAGGACCCACTTTGATGTTAAGAGGTAATTGCTCAACGTAATTGCGAACACAGAAAAAAGTTGTCTTCGACTGATAAGTGTCCCTGTAATTTGACATATCCTGTATATAACCAGAGAAGCTACATTGTACACATGTGGTAGACCCAATTAATTTGTACTACTACATACCAAGGTTTAGGTTATTACACTGTTATAGTTGAATTTGCCTAAATGCCAACAAATGGTGATTGGACCCTGCCCTAACAGCAAGCATTTTCTTTTACAAGTGCTTACGTACTTGTAGAAGAATCCAAGGATATATTGCCTATAAAATTGCTATTGCCATAGATGTATTTTGTGTCTTGTCATAACTTCATTCATGCTCAAATGTTCTGTGCTTTGTAAACAGGATTATCCTCACTCTTTGTCCCCTCGTCTAGGCATACTTGCAATGAATGTGGGAAGGCATTCAAGATACAGAAGCAGCTATTGAACCACCTAAGAATTCACAAGGAGAACAAGGCCAAAATACAGGAGCTCAACAATCAGATTCAGGCCCTCATGCAGATGAATGGGAACGGGTCAGAGGGAGGAATGCACACGTTAAATGCACCTGCCAACCAAGCCGCCACCACCACCCGCAGAAAGCGTAGACCAACCGTCAACCTAAAGAAACCCAGTGTGGGGGAAGGGGCTCTTACAGCGTCTCAGACTGAGGTCAAATCAGAGGGGGCAGGCGACCCTCGCCCCTACTCCTGTGACCAATGTGGGCGAACGTATCGGCACGCAGGAAGTCTGGTCAACCACAAGAACTCTCACAAGACGGGTGAATACTACTGTTCTGTTTGTAACAACACCTACTCCAACCAACTGGCTATGAAGAACCACCTGCGCATCCACTTCTCAGTCAAAAAACACAGTTGCCAACACTGTGGTAAGGCCTTTAGGGGAAAGAAGCAGTTGTCTAACCATATTTGCGCACACCTCCGAAAGGATATGCCTGGAGGGGTCAGGGGAAGTGGTCGCAGACGCGCTAGAAACATTAAATGTAAGCAGTGCAGACTGACATTTGTATCGGCAGACCAGCTCACAGCCCATACCTGTGGGTCACTGGCAAATTCATCAGAGGGCAGTGATGGACAAACGAGCATGTCCTTGAAAAAAGAGGAGCGACCATTCACCTGCAACATCTGCAATCGCAGCTATCGCCACGCAGGCAGTCTCCTGAATCATAAAAACACCCATAAGTCCGGCCACTTCAGCTGCACGTTCTGCTCTAAGCCCTTCTCCAACCCCATGGCGTTACGCAACCACACACGAATTCACACACAGAAGAAGAAACATGTCTGCCTGACCTGCGGGAAGGCGTTTCGGCTGGCCAGTATTCTCCATAACCACCAGAAAGTCCACACCAGGGTGGCCAGCCACTTCAGCTGCCCAGACTGTGGCAAGAGCTTCCAGGGCAAGTCTGGGCTGAAGAGGCACCGCTGCCAGAGCAGGGGTCAGGATGACTCTGCTAAAGCTGGTGACAGCTATCACAGAGATGGTGGTGGAGACAAGTGCTTCATGTGAGTTACTGTCTCATAATCAACTCGTTATGTAAGTCCTACTTCTTCATGGTTGTTATTAGAATGATCCCCCTTTTTTTTTGTCTTGTCCCTTCTGTTTTCATGGTTTTAATGGCTATTTTTTAATGTTTAGTTTTAGGGTAAATCTGTAATTATTTCCTCTGTTTATATTCGATTAGTAAAAGCAAGGTTTTCTTTGCCAATTAATGCCCAAGGTAAATTATTTTCATGAACAGGGATTTTAATATGTCTCTCTACTGCAGGTGTGACCTGTGTGGACGCTCATACCGCCACTCTGGCTCCCTGCTCAACCATAAAAAGACGCACTCCGAAAACCTCCACCACTGTACCTTGTGCCTCCAGACTTTCCCCGACCCCATCGCCCTCCATGTCCACTCCCAGATGAAGCGCCACTGCTGCCCAGACTGTGGCAAGACCTTCTGTCTCGTCTCCCACCTGCAGAGCCACATGGAGGTGCACTCCAAGGAACGCACCCTGGTCTGCAGTCCCTGCCATCAGAGCTTCCCCAACCCGGCCAGCTACCAGCAACACCAGGACCTGCACCACCGGGCCCAGGAGCATTACCAACAACACAGCATGCAATTAAAGGACAACCTAGGCTGGGGCTCGGAACTGGACCAACCCGTGGGGATCCAGGGCATGCCCAAGCTGGTACCGGCGTTTGCCCACATGCACGGGGGCATGCCCGACCCTCAGGACCAGCAGGAGAGCAACGAGGCTCACTGCACAGGGGTGAAGAGCCACGTGTGCGAGCACTGCGGCCGCACCTACCGCCACGCCGGCTCCCTCCTCAATCACAAGAACAGCCACAAAACGGGCTCCTTCTTCTGCTCCGTGTGCCAGAAGGAGTTCACTAACCTGATGGCCCTGAAGAACCACAGGCGCATCCACACAGAGCCCAAGCGCTACCAGTGCCTGGAGTGTGGCAAGGCCTTCCGCGTGTCCACCCAGCTCATCTGCCACCGGAGGATGCACACCAAAGAGAAGCCTTTCTCCTGCCTGCTGTGCGACAAGAGCTTCTCCAGCAAGTCAAATCTGCGCCACCACCAAAAGATGCACCAGAGCGGTGCCCAGGTTTATGAGTCCTCCTTCAGCATGGATGCTAACAGTTTCATGGACTTGGACATGGGCTCTTTTCTCTGAGTCGAGTTGGGATTCAAAAGGTGAGGGTTTTCTTCAACCCCTCAGACCATTGTAGAGTCGAATACTTCTTATATTAGTCTCCCCTGGGCCCCTATCAGTAATTGTAAAGTGACGGGTGTTCCTCAAAGCCCCAGTAGAGACAGTGTTTAGTCTTGATGCTGAGCTCTTCAAAGCTGCCTCACAAACGTTTCATTTTTTTTGTTTTGGTCATACACTTTTGGACTCGTGGAAGGAATTCCGATCTTACCTCTAGTAGGGATTGTGACACTAAAAAGTCCCAGATTGGATTGAATGTTTGCACAAAGCCATTGAATCGTTTAGCGCTACAGGAGTTAGGACTATAGGACATGATTTATTTCCTCTTGCTATCTATTACTGTGTTTTGTGCCTCCGTAGGTTAATTTCTCTGCTGTGCTCATCAAAAGTGTGGGCTGTATATTTGCCCTTGAATCCTGTTCAGTGTTGCCATAGGTTAGAGAGATGTGGTCAATTGACCTTTTGTGATGTGGTTTCAATAAGGACAACCCTGTCGCTTTAAAGGAGATGACCTCTAGTCCTACCCAGAGGATAATATCAAAGGTATTTACTGAAATCATGAAATCAAATATATGGTTTTAATAATGATAATATTTGGGTTCATGTTTGAGGCATTGTATGCTAAATGGACGTATTTAATAATTTATTCCTGTTCTTTTGATTTATTTTTCTGTGTATACTTTGATAGATCACAGTTTTCAATTAATGTTAACATGTAAAGAGAACATTGACTCTTTAAAAAAAAAAAAAAAAAAAATACTATGTAGCGTCTATGGAAATTCCTCAATCTATAATTCCATTATTCTCAATTGGTGCAACTCCAATACAGGTAGGAATGCATAAACCCAGGATAATGGTCCTGCTAGCACTCAGGTTTTTCATCTTTAAAAGGAAAATATCTGACGTGCAAAACATTGTAGATGATCATCGGTGTCTGGGTTGGGCATGACTTGTTTCTTTTTTACATGCGCCATTTCTCACCCATGTCTTGTTCAAATAAGAATTGTAGCCTTTTGTCCATAATCCCCCCTTAAAAATTGCATGAATGTTGCAATACCATACGCATGCTTTTGACTTCTCAAACTTTTAAAAACAACGTTTGAGTGCTAGTTCTTAAAATATAAGTCAAAAGTGTAGCATTATTGTGGCGTGAAATCCTAGTCTCCTATTTCTCTCATTTTAATGGTTTATTTTATTTATGTTGCAATGGTATTATGGATTATTTTATAACTTTGAAAATGTGGAGATGAATCTACGGAATCTTGTTCTAACCACTCACCTATCACGAGCTTTAAGTGTTAGCAAAGTCAATATCGTTGGTTGCTAACTTCAACCATGTTGACCTCAACGTTTATCAAGAAGCAGGTGTTGATGACCACTATTTTGCGAAATGGTTTGGTGTCTTTGGAATCAGCAAATTCTGGTCATAACTTAACCTTTACATAAACGTGCAATTATCTTTGGTTTACTATTCCTACCAGAAAAAGTTTAGAAAACAATAAGGTGCCTATCATACACAAAACAGTTATTTTTCAGTCACACTGTACTGTCAAATGTTTTGGAAAACACAAGTAGGACGCAGAGGCCCTTTTTTAGGTTTAAAACAGTGGAGGGCCTTTGTTTGAGGGTGTTGTATCAGTACACCACAAGGTGTTTTTCTTTGCTTTCTTTATGCCTTGTATTTCATATATTATGAATTGTAAATATTTTTGGGACCGGTAAGGTGTATAAAATACCTCATCAAAGAGCCTTGCCAATTCCTGAAACTGATATTTAAAGCTATCACAGTTTATTTAAGAGAAATTATAGCATATAGCTACAATACACTGTAATAATTACAACTTTTATAGTTCTCTAGGCCTGTATCATGAGCACATTGTTAATAAGGCGTCAGCTCCCAACACCTCAAATTCTAATTGCACGTGAGCAGTCGAGATGCATGCAAGTTGTTCTCCCCATTCTACCGATATTGTAAGCAATAGGTTGCCATTTTAGAAATGTTTAGTGCTCATTTTGCCAATATATTTTAGTAAGTTCACATCTTGTGGTTAACATTTTTTTTCTTCTCATTGTTGTATCAGACATGCTTGTCCACTGGGTAAAATTATATTACTTGATTCAGAAGACAAACCACATGGCCATCCTGACACAGAGATTCTACAACTCACACAAAAGGTTACTGCAGAAGTCAGAACTACTGTACACTTAGAATAGCTTGCATGGTGATGGCAGACTTACCAACATCTAAACAGAGACAGTCTTTTTTTTGTGTGTGTGTGTGTTATTTGAATTGGCAATAAATACATTATGGTTCATTTCTGTAATTCGGCTCTCATACCCTAATTACATGAAATTGCAACATGTATTTTAAGCCGTGAACATTTGAAATGGTCTGCATGTAGAGAATGATGCCAGTTGATCTCTGTTTAAACCTTGCAAGCGGGAAGGTGTCAGATTTACTATGATCTCTTCTGGCACTTGTTAATGTACGCCTCATTTTGTGACATGACTACATGTGTCATGTGCATCTCCCACAGTTTTGTCAATATTTTAAATAAGACATTGGCTGGGTTCTCTACATTCATAGCAAGAATTTCCTTTACATGAAGTTACTGTATAATAAAAATCATATGCCACATTTGATTTGAATTTAGTGTTTGAAAACTCAAGTCTGAAATATTTTATTTATATAACCTTGTATATATTTTGTCACTTTGAAATGTAGATTTTTACTTCCTTGTTAGTACTATGAACTTAGCTAATTAGAAACTTAACAAATCACTTATTAAAATTAAATGACTTAAAATACATTGTGTTGGTCATTTTTTTTGAGTTCATGTCCTTTTCAAACTTGGTTTTAAACAAGTTTAATTTTTATCAAGAACCTGGTTCCAAACCAACACCTGTCTCTTACACACAATAGTACCTGGTTCCGAAACGTACTGCTTCCTACACACTAGTACCTGGTTCCAAACCAAGGCCTGTCTCATACACAATAGTACCTGGTTCCAAACCAAAGCCTCTATCCATGCAACACAGTACATGGTTGTAGTGAGTGCAAAATGTGTGCATTTGGACAGTTGTTGAACAACTTTGCGAGATTCAATCCGTAGAGTGGAGGGTTCGTGTTATAGCACAATTTAAATGTAAAGGTCATTTCAGATTGAGTTGACATATGCAACGTTTACGGTGAAGGTGACTGCGGGATTATTGCCTTTAAATTTCAATCGTGCTAGAGTGTGGCTCTTCTGCGCTACGGATTGAATCTAGGCCATAAAGTTTATACATCAACAAATCTATGGGATTCATAATTTTATTCTGTATAACACAAAAGTCAGTTCATTTGTAACCATGCTTATTACTACACTAACTCATGTACATAACCCAAACAGACAAATTACATTCACTAGGGCAATATTCAATCCAAATACGGAAGTTTAGCGTTGAAATTTAAAGGCTGTTTCCGCGTTAGCGGAGACTGCATTCATGGTAAATGCTGCATATGACGGCTCAATCTGAAATGACCTTTACACTGCTATTGCACAATCTGTACCACTTCACCGATTGAATAGAGCCCTAAATGATTGCTCAGTAACAAATCTAATTGGTCAGCTGGTGTCAGAGGTTTTACAAACAACTTTACCTTTGTCCCTTCGTCAGTATTTATTCATACATTTAGCTGTTACCACATGTAACTATAAACATTAGAAAATATATAATTCAAAATAAATAGATATGAAAACAATATCTGTATAAAAATTGTCCAATGACCCTTTTCTTGCTGCTGGTATACATATCCACTTAATATTGATAAGAAAGTAATATTGTCAGTAATGTGAATTAAGTCATATTCAGCCACCCACATTATCCTGACACACAAGCCCTAAAATTGTGCTCTGAGTTAGTTTGAAGATGAGTACACAGTTATACCATGGTTATACATTTCAATAGGGTTCAGTTTGTTTTTCCCTAAATTGCAATGTTCCTTCCTGGGTTGGCAGTCAGTGTCTAATAGTGTTTAAAAAAAATGTCACACAAGCATTGACTCATCTCCATTGTTTCAACTGTGGAGAGCACAACGCTAAAGTTTCCCTATTTGTCCATCGGGAATGGATTTAATTGCAAAAAGAAGAAAAAAAACAGTATAAACTATACCAGGGATTGGCAACAGGTGGAAGGGCGTAGTCGGGGTCTCAACTTACTGTTGCGAGTTAGAATAGTAGAATACACAAGGTGCCATTTAGAAATTTGGTTGTGCATCGGGCAGTTTTTCTTGTTCCTCAATTAGTCCATGTCAGCTAAAATTTTTTAGATTGGTAAATTAGTCTAGTGCTCATTGATTTTGTTAGTCAGTCTCAGTAAGATATCATTAAAACTGCAAACATTTCTCTCCACCATATTGCGAGATATGTAGAATTGGGTGGCGGCACAACAGTGGCCCCTCATGATTGTGTTCAGATTTTTTTGTGGCCCCCCACCCCCATCAAAGTTGCCCATCCCTGAACTATACAAACACATTCCCACAGGATTCTGGACCACCTTGAACTTTTCCATCACGACAGTTTGCAAGCCCCTGTGTTATACTACTTATCCTGCATACACACATACTACAGTATAATGGTTAAATGACCTGTGTAAGAATGTCCAATACGCAGTTTCATAATCAGTTCACTTATTTTCCCCTTTGCCTCTTTTGATTGGAAGATCCTAGAGAGTACAGTGCACGATACTGTTAAAAGAATTCTACTCCTTTAAAAATGATGTGTTAAAAAACAACTAGCTCTAAGTAGCTCTAAGTGCATATAGTTCCTACATGGAAACACAGACTGGATAAATTGCCCTAAAAGTACATTCAAATTGCCAAAATGTGCCCAACATGAATTTATAATCTAACATTTCCCTTTTACTTTTCATTATCACGAGGATGTTGAATAGAAACGTTACTCTTATAGAAGTACAGTATGTGAAACCTGGCCCAGGAAGCACGATTGTGCTGTATTCCCTTTTATCCTGCTGATGGCAAGTCGAGACAGTCCGGTGGTTGGTATTCGTCCTAATAAGCTACAATAAAACAATAGGTGTTCAAGCATTGACAGAAATGGTTGGAAATCCACATCATTCAAGATGTGTCTCATGTTCACTACTGTTTTTTAAACTACTTATTGATTGAACAACTTACTTATCGATAGATAGATTATTGGAATATCTAGACAAGCTCAACCTAGCATCACTACTCAAAGGCCATCATTTCAAAAAGAGCTGTGAGAGATACTCTTTACTAACTACATTGTCTTACTCAGAGTACAGTCTGACTGCAGACAAGGTAGGGGATTGACAGTGCTTGTTAACACAGTTCTATGTGAGAGCTCCGTTCCGTAACACACTGAGTGTATGTGAACACATCTTTACTAACAGTATAATAAATTAAATGGTCAAACTCCACTCAAATAATACCCTGTGGTCAGAGTATAATCCATTGTACAAAAATGATTCTGTTTCGGTTGGTCATCCAAAGATGTTCCCTTGGTTCTGTCACATCAATGTCAGAAGGAAGATGAGGCTGAGGAAGTAATGAGAGATTTGTTAGTTAATTCCCTCTGAGCATCCCCATTATTTCAAAACATAATTACAACTCGTACAGAAATATTTACATATACTTATGTAGGCTACTTACATATGTAATTATGTATAATGATTGACAACCGTTATCATCGACTAGTCACACATCAACAAATTTGAGGAACGCGCACTTACTGAAATGTTTACGCTTGGTAAAGAGGTCCCGTTGTCTCTTCAATGGGTTCTGCAGAACAAGAAGACGATGCTGATTTTCTTTTATGTATTTTCACCGGAACCCAAAGAGGTCAATGTGTCTTAATGCTACAAACATATGTATGCCTCTATCATCGTGCTACAATACGTTTCATGACTGACAATGTTAGTTTATCATGAGATGGTAGCCTTGAGCCCTACCACGGAGGGGCCTCTTCTGTGCCTTGCGTCGATGCACCATGACTCCAATGATCAATACTGCAGCGACCAGAATAACTGCCAGCACAGAGAAGCTGGAAATGGCTGCCAGTCTCCAGACATCAGATCTTTCCTTGGTAAATGTGCCTGAAAGGGGACATATTGGTCAAAGGCATACAATTAAGCATGGGCATGATTTAGTTGTAGGATACAAAGGTTGAATGTTCCTTAGCTAAGGATTTGACTTACAAGTGTTACACGAAGGGGTCTTTGGATACTGCTTGCACGATGAGCAGGATACGCATTGGTCTATGTCCGAACTCCAGAACTCTGAACTACTGCATAGGTCTGTGAGAAAAACATCAAATGGAGAGACAATGCTTAATTCTCTTAGAGCTTTTACCCGTTTGAATGACAACAATTTGTGACTCAATATGCTCATTGGGAAATGTTCCTCTACCTCACCAAAACAAATGAACTATTGGAAGAGAGAGAGTATATATTATTTTCCTTCAACATTGGTCAATGAGAACAACGGATCTGCCTGAATAGTCTTTAGACAGCAACCTAAATATGATTTATCTTATTGTAGATGTTTTTAAAACCTGACAATAAAAAGGTATGCACTTAGTCCGCGGTCTGAGAAAGGAATTGTTTTTGCCCAATGATAAAGAAATCGTATGACATCAAGTCCAAAGAAATAGAGAAGATCCGAGAAACTGTGTGCTTCCTCTTCTTATGAAATGAGTTGGGGAATTCCTTTGATTTTCTCGTACTGATGCACTTCATATGCAAATCAACATTACTCATTGGCTTTGCGTGCACAAGCATGGTGAGACGCTGTGTGTGAATGGCAGGATGTGTGTTATCAAGATGAGGTTCTGACACATTGTTTTGGTGTGTTTGACTTCTAGAGAAGGTGTGGTGAGACTGGGAGTAAACATTACCATAACAGCAGTGAACTGACAGACATACAAGACACAGACTGGAGAGAAAATGTCTACAGTGTGTCCCCTGAGAGACACTACACCGGAAACCTCATATCCTTTTAGAGAACCCACAGGCAGCAGTACCAGACTCATTTCGAAGAGGCATGTGTCCATTTATATCTAAGGTGATTAAGTACGGAATAAAGGGTCTGCAATGTTAATTCAACCCGGTAAAGAATAAAGCCGGATGGTAAAATTCAATGTAGTGATCACAGCACTTAACATAGTTCATGTGATGAAAAACCTGTTACTTTACAGAGTTAGGGTTACTCTGACACTGCTTGGCAGGTTTGACATCTCTACGTCAATAGCTTCACTCATTGAAGTGATGTAGAGTATCAAATGAGATAAAGCCTACAGTTTCCTCTTCCTTGAGCTCGAAGGCCACACAAGTGGTTAGAGGTCTAGCCAGTGATTTGTGACTTTGTCATTCAGAATATAAACCACATGGACAATGTACTTTGAGAAAATGGTTTGTTTACCGGACCAAATCTGAACCAATCATAGACGTTTATGTTTTACAGTAGAGTACAGTGCAATAGAGTACAGAGAAGTAGAGTACCGTACAGTACAGCAAAGATAAGTAGAGTATAGTAAAGCACAGTAGATTACAGTAAAGAGAAGTATAGTACAGTACAGTAGAGCACATTAGAGTAGAGGACAGTATAATGTACTGTACTGAACTATACTTTAGTGTACTGTATTGTACTGTACTTTACTGTGCTGTACTGTGATGTCCAAACTTGTGAAACATGGACGTCTATGATTGGTTCAGATTTGGTCTGGTCCGGACCAACCAAATTGGGTCTTGTTTGGGGGCGGATCTTTTTAGAATAATAGCTAGTGTGTAGAATATTACCCATATATGCCACGGATGATATTGCGTATTTCTACCTTTGTGTACCTTTTTCAGGATACATCAACATGAAGAGAATGCATAATTCTGCATTTCTGTGTAGTACAGACCCATGATACAAATCCATTACCATAATTCTGTTAACGGGTGTAAATCCACTTCACTTACTAAAGTTTAATAACCAAAATAGTTTTTTTCTAACTCAAGGTGTCATGTAATAGCTGATACCCCATTCGTTCTGCAGATATCTTTGAATCTTAATTCAGGGCAGATATTTAACAGTTTCTGGAAAATTTGGTCGCATAAAAAAACGGAGGGAAATTTTGCTGCAATTCTGTTACCAAACTTTGCATCTGCACAGTTCTTCCAGTAAATGTGTTGTTGTGAAATGTTGTATGTAAATGGTTCAATGTACAATGTTGTCCTTGTGCATCAACGGCTTTTGCTTGGCATACATTTGAAAGTGAAAAATCAGCGTCGGAGTGGTGTTCCGTGGAATTGCCCATCAGCTGCTTTGAAGCTAAATGAAACAATAGCATAAAGGTCAGAACTGAGTGGCACAATGATGTAAGACAAAAAGGTGTGCAGGAAATTGGAGACAAGTCAACACTTGCATTAAATCTACAGTATCAAACAATCAGTTGGAGTTTCCATGGTCAAATACTATTCATGAAGAAGCAGATTGTGCATGTTATCGGGAATTGCTGTGGATTTCTCATCTGTGTCTGACTTCCAGGACTGGTAATGTTAAAATTGATGTGTGAACATAAGCAATCAACACATTTTGGGTGACAGCATCACCACCTGCAAAATCCTAAATTCACCCGTGGGGCCTGGATGAAAGCCCATTTCAGCATTAGCTATATTGTTGCCCTGGTCAATAACGAAACAGTCTCACATGCATTTAAGACATAACACAGTTTTGTCTGATGTCCACTCAGCAATAAGAGCCACCCTAGAAAGTAACCTCAATAAATGAATTATTCTTGTGCTGGGAATGGGAAGAATTATATTAATGTCAAGAGTCCACAATTTTACTTTACTTTTACCCCCCAAGAAAGGAAAGAAATGATAATGATTTGCCAACTATAAGTGTCCCCATCAATCAGGTCTGTCCTTTTCACCCATGGGCATGGATGGAGTGAAATAAGGCGATTGGAATGCGGAACCGGTGAGAAGGCAGCTGGTAGAGGAAGCAACTCCATAAGCAACCCTTTCTTTTATCCGACTCCATTTGAGTAGCCATGCGATGATTCCATGATGGTCAATGAAACACGAATTCCCATGCGATTAAAAGTTTGATGAAATAACGTCTCTTCGCATTTAAAATATATTATTGAGATCGAAAAGTATATAAGCATTTTTCTTTGTCTTACATAGATCAAGAGATAATACTTCATATGATTCAAGTTTATCTATATCCATACAAGTTCAATAAAACATATTTTACTTACTTTGTTGCCCGTTCGCGCCGTTTAGGTTCGCTACAGTCGCAATGACAAGTCCACAAAGCGCACAGATAATGTTTGAAGCCATGTTTCTTGTATAAATGAAATTCCCGAAAGTTCATCTGATGAAAAGCCCGTTTTGTTTTTCACCATGGAAAAGCTAGCCTCACAATGAGTCACCCGGAGTAGTCTGAGCCTTGTTTTAATAGAGTACACACCCACGCTAACAGTTCAACTCCTATGAGTCATTTCCTATGTACTGTACTCACATTCTGAGTACTGCCGTCCGGACAGGCAGGAAACTTTAGAATGATAAAATATTTTACTTTCGTTTATTGTAGTAAAGCGAAAAATGTCAATGATCATTCACAATATGTATATTTGAACCAGCAGAACTAAAATACCATGACCGCACCCTTTTTGATTTTCCTTTAGCCAACTTCGGAGTGCAAAGTCTGTAAAGATCTGGAATTAATTGTGTTCTCATTGTTATTACCACGCCTGTCACGTCATTCACTGAGCACTGCCAAAAAATACAAGTATCCGGCAGTTGCATATGGATCCCATAAGCAGTGAAGAAAAGCACTTTTACACTGGGGTTGAATACGTTCAGGGTTGTTTAAAACTTCACAGAAGAGGAACTTTTGTGATGCAAAGTGGTATTTTTCTGAGAAACACCACAGGGAACTTAATACAATTACAGAGAGGGATCCTCATCTTGGTTCACATGAGTAGGTTCTGGAACTGTTGCAGTGTTTTGTTTTTTTAACATAAAAATAAAAAAAATCTCACCATCTCATATTTGTTGTATACATGTATGGTATATATTATTTTGTATGGTCATATGGTTGTATGCAAATGTAACACTTGACTGTCAAAGCTTTTTCTTTTTACCATCCTCAGGAAGGAGCAACATCTGTAAAAACACAACGCAAAACCCCTCCTCCTATATACAGTATTGGGCAACCAAATGTTAGGCGCACAAGTGGGAACTGCAACACTCGCGTGCATTTGATACTTCTGCTTTTTTAGCAAGATCAAATGCTTTCCCATTATTGACCTCCCAAAATGTTGAGAAGAGGTCAGAAAACCCTAAGATGAGGAAATGTATTCAACATTCAACTCATGATGCACAAGTTCAAGTTTTTACTAGGAAAACAACTTCTACACTGTGAAATACAAAATGATCACTAGTATGTTCCGAATGACATGTATGTTCATATCACACAATCAGAGCCCACACACTCTACTCATTTATACCAATCCCAATACCCAGACACAACATTACATCAAAATATTACAGAGGTCTTATTTTGAACCAATACATAAACATGTTTTTTGCCATTGACTTTAGATCACCAGAGTCTCACTGTGGTTTTTTGAGGCCAGTTATGATTTTAGTTCTCACAGGAGCCATCTTCAAACGCATTACCAAGCTCTCATTATACTGTTAACATCATCAGAACAGAGAACAGAGGAAAATGGTGTTCAGAGGTTCCATTAAAGGCTTATTATATGGTTGTAACAGATGTTTTGTGACTAATGTACAAGTCAACTTTAACAAAGTAGTCTTGGAGGACTTGGATGGGACAGCCCACTTAGTATGACACTCATGAGCTGACTATTCCACTGAAATGATGTCATCAGTAATGAGGCACTAAAACCTGCAGATGTTGTGTGTGACTGAGTCACTAGGTGGTAGCAAGAGGATTGGTCATAACTGGCTTAACACACGAAGATCTAGCCCAAGGTGATCCTTAACACTCCTTTCTGTGCTGATTCGGAGACAAACTACAAACTGCCTACTTTGTGTCGAATGATTCCTATTGACAATAGTGAGGCTTGACTTTCAGATTGTCCGGGGCAAGTAAAAATAAGTGTCAGACAAGCAGAAGATGTGTTAAAAAAAGACACGTAAAAATAATAATCACAATATCAACAAAAATAATTTGAATAAGAATGTGCTTTTGAGCAGATCTATCTGTAGCCACATGTGCACATTTGTTGATATTCCTTGCTGGTTAGGGAGTTATTTGCCCAGTTATAGCTAATTGTTGGTCAGCACACAGGTACGGTCATGAAAATCCTGGAAATGTAATGTTGTGCGCATCGATCACCTGCATGTGTGCCAATGTGCTTGGGCCCGAGAAGAGACAGAGAAACAATGAAGTGTTTGTAATTAACTAAGCTTAACCAAAAACCAGCATTTTCTAATCATCCTACAGGTTCTTGCAGGTCATTTTTATCTATCAGAAAGACCTTTATTTGCCAAATAACCAAGATGAGCTCTATTTCAAAATATAACTTTTCCCAACCAAAAACGCTGTTCCATGCACTCCACACAGAGTACTGGAGGTAGCATAGCCGAGGCTACTAAGCAACAACTTCTAGTAATAAAATAAAACTGAAAATATTTTTACTCTGTTCTTTTGAAATACATTTTCTTTGTCACTTTTTTTCTTAAAAAGTTCAAATTCAGCCATGTTTATATCAACATCAAATCATTTCTGGATAACAAGTACGTTACTGTAACAGTTTTCCATTCAAATGAACAACAATATTTTTTGCAAAAAACTTTCTCAAGGAAGATTTTTTGTTAATTAAGACTGTCTGGGAGTGGTCTAAGTGGGGAGGGAAAAACTTGCTGTTATTAGCAGAGGTTTGGAACTCTCTTTGTTATTGGTTTATTAACCAATTTCCCACCAGGCAAGCAGAAACTCCCACTCATGCAAACAGGCTGATTTGAAGGTCCTGTGTATATTGTATTTTCAAGCAGGAACTATCAGAAAACAACACTTATCAATTTTGTTCACACTTTTACAGTGTTTGTTTCATCAGCTGTTGTACAATGATACGAAAAACAGGAAAAACAAAATTTGGACTGTTTTTGGACTGCACTGCACTGTATAAGACCTTCCAAAATGTACTTATAATGTATTTCTGTGTGATGACTTAACACTTCAATTGCGGTGCTTTGTGGTTTCCCCCCTCATTCTTCCAGATAACCTACAGTAAAATAAATGAATGAAAATGCTACTGTGTTCTTAAAAAATAAAACTCAGTCTAATGTTAGCAAAGACCTTCATAAACACAACCAAATGATTATTTTGGGGATAGCATATCTGAAATGTATTTATTATTGGAAGTTGAGGAATACATCTAACACCATTGGAAAGCTGGTATACCCCCTCTATTCAACATTGGCAATGTCATTCTGACGTTAAAATCTTAGAATAGCTTCATAGTAGCCTCCGCCGGATGTTCGGGTTTCAGGTGAAATGGAAAGAGCCTGGGAAGTGACTTGCGCTTTTGGACGTTAACAAGGTGACATTCCATCGTAACTCTTCCTCCACATTTATTGGATTGGTTGAACAGTGCGGTCAATAAACCTCCACTGAAACCTGAATATTTCAGCCTTACAATGTTATAAACATGTCTTTGTTAGTTACCGTTCTTTTAAGAAACCTACTGTAGCCATTTGATTCCCAATTCATTAAATGAGTCAATTATTTATTAAAGACAAAAAGTATTCGGTTGGAATTGTAACTGTGCAATATTTTTGAGGGCTATTTAAGGGTTGCCAATCATCCTCCAGGTGCATCTAAAAGGGGCAGTGTTCTATTTTGAGACAGGCTTGAATATGCAAAGAAGCCCATAATGCAGAGGGTAGCCTACATTTGTCTGATTCTCTATACGGTAGCAACAATGGTCATTTTTATATTGTAAAGTGGTTCCTTGAATCATACGACAATTTTAAGTATCACTCTTTGGTGACTTGAGCTTTCTGACCAAAAAAAACAAATCTGTCCTACTTGTCTGAAGGACAAGTGGCAAAACAAATGTTCATGTCAAAGCGCTGCAGTATTATCTGGTGAAATCTCTGCACAGGAACATAACGTGATCGTTACGATAATGAAAGAAAGTCCATTTTTACTGAATTGAGTCGCATTTGTACACAACTCAACTAGAGATTGAATCTCAGTTCTTCAGAGTGGTCTTTTCTTAGAATACTGGAAACAAGCACATACAGGTGTTTGTCAAGGACGATTCTGGGGAAGTCCATGTACACTACCGTTCAAAAGTTTGGGGTCACTTTGAAATGTACTTGATTTTTTAAAAGGAAAATCACATTTTTTGTCCATTCAAATAACATCAAATTGCTCAGAAATACAGTAAAGACATTGTTAATGTTGTAAATGACTATTGTAGCTGGACGCATTAGTGTCTAGTTTGAGAAACAGACGCCTCACAAGTCCTCAAATGGCAGCTTCTTTAAATAGTACCAGCAAAACATCAGTCTCAACATCAACAGTGAAGAGGCGACTCCGGGATGCTGACCTTCTAGGCAGTTTCTCTGTCCAGTGTCTGTGTTCTTTTGCCATCTTAATATTTTATTTTTATTGGCCAGTCTGAGATATGGCTTTTTCTTTGCAACTCTGCCTAGAAGGCCAGCATTCCGGAGTCGCCTTGTCACTGTTGACATAGAGACTGGTGTTTTGCGGGTACTATTTAATGAAGCTGCCAGTTGAGGACTTGTGAGGCATCTGTTTCTCAAACTAGACACTAATGTATTTGTCCTCTTGCTCAGTTGTGCACCGGGGACTCACACTCCCATTTCTATTCTGGTTAGAGCCAGTTTGCAATGTTCTGTGATGGGAGTAGTACACAGCGTTGTACGAGATCTTCAGTTTCTTGGCAATTTCTCGCATGGAATAGCCTTCATTTCTCAGAACAAGAATAGACTGACGAGTTTCAGAAGAAAGGTAATTGTTTCTGGCCAGTTTGAGCCTGTAATCGAACCCACAAATGCTGATGCTCCAGATACTCAACTAGTCTAAAGGCCAGTTTTATTGCTTCTTTAAGCAAAACAACAGTTTTCAGCTGTGCTAACATAATTGCAAAAGGGTTTTCTAATGACCAATTAGCATTTAAAAATGATACACTTGGATTAACTAACACAACGTGCCATTGGAACACAGGAGTGAGGGTTGCTGGTAATGGGCCTCTGTACGCCTATGTAGATATTCCATAATCATTTTTTATTCTTTTTAAAATCAGCTGTTTCCAGCTACAATAGCAATTTACAACATTAACAATATGTACACTATTTCTGATCAATTTGAAGTTATTTTAAAAATGGACAAAAAAAAAAGAGCTTGCCTTTCAAAAACAAGGACATTTCTAAGTGACCCCCAACTTTTAACGGTAGTGTAAACAAATCATACAGGGCCACGACAAAGACCTAGTTAAAAGTTAATTACCACATGGGCAAGACCTGATCCAAAAACAAAGACGTGACAGAAAAACAAAAACAGAGTATCCAGAAGTATGAATACCTTGGTATGTGCACTTCGGTTTTTAGACTCTCACTCAGTCACAACTATCTGTTTGGTCACTAGCACCAACCGGCAATGACGCAATATAAGAAAGTCCTTCGAGAAAGCAAAGACAAAACTAAGCTCTCCAACCACACTCACTTCCATCCATTTTTTTCATTTTCTTCCTCCCCTCCCTTATCCCTGTTCTCTTCTTTTCCTCGGCAGTTAGGTGATGTAGATGCGGTGGAAGTCGTTGGCCCCGAAGGCACAGTTGCACTTGGGGCACTTCCTTTGTCGGGTGTCGTAGCGCGTCTTCAGACACTCGTAGCAGAAAACGTGGAAACACTTGGTGAGCACCGTCTCCTTGTCGCGGGTGTTGCAGCACGGACAACGCAGCTTCGCCTGCCAGGTGTGGAGTACAGAAAATGTACAGTTAACGCTGTAAAATAAAGTGGCACCCATGTCCCGCAACATGTGAACCTTCTCACATGTAACTGATCGAACAAAAGCAAGGCCGGGCCATCAGGATGTGTGTATTTGTTTAATTACCTTGTACTGGTTGATCTCCTCCTGCAGGATCTCATCAGCATCAGTGTACACCTCCACTTTCTTCTGCTTCTCCAGCTTTCGTCGTAGCCTGGACAGGTCCTCCTAGAAGTCAGCCAGACACAGTCGAATACTTTAGGAGCCTAGACTAAAACGACAGTTAACATTCACACTCAAAATGACCCTTTCCCACAGAAGGCTTTTAGGGGTTTGACAAATTAACATCAGGGCTCCCTCGGGGGAACAAAAAAACATTCACGTTTACAAAATGAGACTCACCTGGTTAAATAAAGGATACATATGTGGAAAGGACAGACTTGTCAGTAGTTGTGTGTACCTGCGCTCTTTTGAGGTTGCCCAACTCCCGCTCTCTGGCGTTGCGGTTCTCAGACACAGATACCTGGATCTTCCTCAGCTTGGACTGGGTGTGATCCAGCTGCACCTTAAGGTCCTCAGCCAGCTGGGCTGCCTCCACCGCCTGAGATGGAGGGGCAAGAGACACTCAGATAGTATTGTCCTTAATAACAGTGGTATTGTTATTCCTTTTTGTGATATTATTACAATACCAATAGTAAAAGTAGTAGTACTATGAGTAGTAGTATTGGTAAGGTAACTGTGGAAGAAGGGGAGTTTAAAATTGTAAGTGGTATTGTTTTGCTACCTTCCTCTTGTTGAGTTCTAGTGCTTGTATGCGAACTCCTAACTCTTTCTCCAGATTGGTCAGTGAGCTCTGGAGGATGCCCTCTTTCTCCTCCAGCTTCTGTACAACCAATAACTGGGCTTCCACCTGTGACAGACAGCAAGGGGAACCAATCAATCAGACCTTTTTCCTCATTAGCTCAGAAACACAAGCATTATCAGGACTACAATCAAATGTTTTTTATTTTTTTATTTCAATAGTCATCAGGGATGAACAACATGCAGCCCAAGATATGCTATTTTTTGACCCACTGGTCTCTTAATAAATAAAACAGTCTGCCTTGCCGAATGAATGAGTAAGTTGCCCTGAAAATAAACACACACGATGCTGACAGTTCATCCTCCACAGTCGCGCTCACCTGGGTCTTGAAGGTGAGCACCTGGTCAGCCAGCTCCTCCTTCTCCTCCCTCAGCAGCTTGTAGATCTGGTTGGACTTGATGCGTTCCGACATCAGCTTGAAGTTGGCGTCGTCCTTCTCCCTCAGCTGCTGCATCAGCCGGCTGTTCTGCTCCTGCATGTCCTCAAAGGCCTGGCCCGTCACGTCCATCTCACTCAGTAGGGCCTCCTCCTCCTGGACAGAATGGAGCGGTACGGGGGGGGAGGTTGGAATAGAGTTGGCATTTGTTTCGGTTTTTTTCCATTTTACTGTCAGTTATGTAGTTTAATTTAATTGAGGTCAAATCTCTTTGAGAGAGAGACCTGGTACAATATGGCGGATGAAAACACATTAGGTCACACAGTGTTACCTTGCAATGTATCCCGAACGGATCACACAATGTGATTGTAACTAACATGTATCAACTGACTTCACAATGACACCTCATCTAATGTAATTCAAATACCACTGAATAGCATCGTAACACCTCACTTATCGGCATCGAGATTGCTTAAGAAATCAAATTCCATTGAAATCCCTGGTAAAATAAAATAAAAAGCAATGGCAAAACCAAGACAAACCCACTGCAATTGTGACATTTAACAACTCTGCAACAGTTTTGATTGCGTAGTGGCTATACAGTACTTGTTTGGTGGCCGTGAGCTTCTTCTGTAGGTGGTCGATTGTCTCCTCTGCCACACGGATCTTCCTGAGAGCGTCCTCATCAGCCAGCTTCTTGCTCTCCTTCCTCTCCCTCTCCTCCAGCTCTCGAACACGCACCCGCAACTCATCCACCTGGGACACGGGGGGAGGGATTTAGATGTAACACGTGGACAAACACATAGGCACTCTACCACCTCATAATTTATTTATTTTTTATGACCAAGATTTTATAGACAATTCAATTTTTTTTATACAGAATACAAGACATACAAAGTAGCAGGACCCAACAAATACCATTTAACTTTACATGTGAGATTCTTGATTTTTTTTAAATATAACCTCGGCTTTAGACTTGCGCTCTGCTGCCATAAGCTGCACTTTGTCCCTCTGCTCTTTGGGAGCTGATTTGTACATGTCCAAAAGTAGTTTCATCTCCTTCTGAGACTCCTGGGCTTTCCTGAGTGAAAAGGAGAATGAACAGTAGAAGAGTTAGCACTACCTAACTTTAGAATGAGACAATGTGTTAAGGTCTTCTACTATATGAGAGTAAATTTTATTTTAGGGGTGTGCCGAGTAATCGGACAAAACGAGTACCTTAACAGATATGGTGAATTTTCTGAATAGGATTATGATGAGTATTTTTTGTAATTATCAGTGATTGGGGGGAACAAAGTCATTCTCAGCTGCCAGCACGCATCTCTCAAACAGTGTGAATGAAGCGTTGTGTACTATAAATTGTACTACTCAATTGGCTAGTTTGGCTGTCTGTCAAGAAATGGGCGGGGTGTGGGTTGAGCCTGCTGCCATAACTGGATTAGAACAAGTCGCCGCTCCCTCTGTCTTTATGTCGCGTGCTAAGCCCATTCTTGCTTGCTATTATAATTTGTTCCTCGCCCAGGCATTTTCCCATTTGAAAATGACAAATGCAGATAGTTCATTTTCATGGTACAAATGTTGTGACATAAGTGTAGGGAGAGAACATTTTTGCTCCTTTTGAAAGCAAAAATATATATAAATAATACGGGGCAAGCAAATTACCTTCAATTAAATCTGGGTCTGGAATAAATGCAGGCAGCAGTAGCCATCCACGCATTATATAGTAGCCTATTTTGTTGATAATTGAATAGGACTAAGTCAGTCAATCATATGCATTTTCAGCTGTCAGGATCATTTCTTAACTTTGAACAATGTGTGAAGGAACATAACGATGTGCTCTGAGATGCACTCTGAATGATAGTACAGTAATGTGCACTTGTGGTATAGGCTTTACCTGCATTTAAAGGTCACTTCCTGGTTTTCCGAACGCAAGTAAATCTGATAACGAGTATCACGTGAGATAAAACGGATCGAATTACGAATACGAGTATGAACAGATCTGCACACCCCTACTTTATTCAGTATAATATGAAAAATGGGAGTTGTGGGTTCTATAATCAAAAACAAAACATACTTAAGTTCCGCCCTCAGCATCTTCAGGGTGTCCGAATCTTTCCTCTTCAACTCCTCGCTGCGCTGTCGCTCTCTTTCTCGCTCCCTCTCTCGTTCCCTCTCAGTCTCCCTCTCTCTCTCCCGGGCCCGCTGTCTCTCCAGCTCCCTCCTCCTCTCCTCCTCCTCCTCTTGGTCTTCATCCTCCTCTTTCTTCACCTCCAGGCTGTCGCTCACCGGCTCCTCCAACGACAGAAGCCCGGTGTCACCACTCTGACACCGCAACTGACATAGGGGCAGGGATAGAAAATGGATTTGAGACATCAATCGCGTGGATCACTGATTTTCATAGCAAATATCATGATTCAAATAAGTCACGTTGATCCTCATCTACTAACCAAATATTGTGCAACTCAAGTTTTGTTGAACCACATGACCGAATCACCTCACCAGGGCAAACTCAAGGTTCTAGTTAGCCTATAATAAGGGTCCAGAGTAGAGCCTTGCAAGGGGATTCATTTTAAGCGAGCACTACCCTACCCAGGCCGATTGATTCTGGCAAATTCAAGGCCCTGCCCGTAACCAGAAATAACTTCCTCCAATACTAAATCCATTAGCTGCTCCCTGCACTCAGCTCACTCTGCTCATTGCAGCTCTGAGTCGGAGTATCCATAGCAACGGATCCGATTGGGTTGCTCTGCTCAACGAAGAGACACGAGAGAGCAGTTAGCATTTTGCTACTTTCAGTCACTCTAAACTCAGACACAACTCAAGGACCATTAGTTTCTGTGAAATAATCTCTCCCGTCTTATATTTGACGAGGATGAAGTACTTCTGACACCATGTTACTATCTTAGTCAGATATGACTGTACTGCGCTGCCGAGCACACGCAAGTGGCTCAGCATCAAAATGTTACTGATGAAAAAAAAACGGGGCCCTACCCTAACCCGATGTATAATGTCAGGGCCCTGTCGGGCTCAGGTCAGGTAGCAGCACTCTAGTCCAGAATTTATCCTGACCTGGTCAGGTCATCTGGTTAGAAAAATTGCCGGGCTCTTTCCGCATATTGATTAAATATGCATAATTTAATTTAATATAAAAATATTATATATTGAGAAGAAAGTCTATTGGTCTCACGTAGAGGATCCGCTGCCCTACCTTGTTGATCTCCATCTGTGTTTCTCGGAGCTTCCGCTTGTAACGCTGCACGTCACCTTTCAGCTGGTGGTTGTGGTTCTGGAGGCTGCTGATGAGGTGGCGCATCTCTCTGTTGATTGGGCCTGAGGGAAAGATCAAAGGGGGACAGAAGGGTTGATGAGGAAACAACGACCGTGCGTTTCAGTCAGAGCCTCTGTTTTGTCTGACTGTAGTCTGCGTGTGCTAAACTTGTGAAGTATCGCCAAACTAGTGAGCAATATGGATAGTGATAACAGGATAGGACATTCATCCCAAACACAGTCAACATCCTTGGTTAGAGGGTGGGGGGGCGAAAAAAGGAATAAGACTGACAATCATCCATTCAAGATTCTCACTGAGAAACTTTTGCTTTCTATGGGAAACTGTTAATGATAGAAACGAGCCTCGGGAGTGAGAGGTGTTGTGGAGATGAGACGTTACCTGCTTGCTCGTTGGCCGCCAGGTTCTGCTCAAACTCGATGCGCAGCATCTCATACTCCTTGCGCACCTGGGCCAGCGTGTCTTCCAGCTGGATGACCTCTGTGCGGAGCTTCTTCTGTAGGGACAGCTCGTCACTCTGAACAGATGACAAGCGCCACAGCTTTTGTTGGCGGCAGTCCAACGGCAACGTCACACCAAACCTCTGACGTCCTGACTAGTTTCGGCCAGTTTTTACTGATTGTGACACGATCCACTTTCCAAACATACAAAGAGAGCCTGTCTGTTTCTGCTTACACCAAATTGGTCATGTTTTGCCCAAACACAAGGCACTGTAGCCATGGCAATGACACACCATTGTGGAATGCAGAGCTAGTCAGCTCCCCGGGCCGCTGTAACCCGGGCTGTACAAAATACCTTTCTAACCACATATATTCCTAGTGTATTCATGATATACATGCCAGACCTGGGTTCAAATAGTATTTGTTTTCTTTCAAATACTTTAGCTGCGCTTGATTGAGTGTGCCTGGCACAATGGAAACAATGGAATAGTCCCAAAATTGCAAAACCCATCCACCTGGTACCCCAAGCAGGGGTGGGTGGATACTATTTGAACCCAGATCTGATACGCTGAAATGTTTGTTACTTTAAAATCAGTGGCTCCCTCCTACACTTCAGTAATTTGTCAGATTATTTTATGCAGAGCGACAATCAGTCCATTCAACTAAGGGAGGTAAATTAACCATGGATCATAATCATTGCAAGTAAAAAACCTTCTTCTAAATAGCCGCTCTCTGCAAAATCAGTGCTCCTGACCTCCATGTGCTCTATCTGTCGGAGGTGGGCGTTCTTTGCGGTGAGGAGCAGGGCCCGGGCCTCATCCAGCTGGGTCTTCACCCCCAAAGACTCGTTGTAGAGCAGGGAGAATTGGGACTGCAGGCACTTGTAGTCCGCGGTCTCTTTCACCACATCCTCTGGAATATTTTTCAGGTCCAACTGAAAAGGTAAGTGAGTGAATTAACCCCCCCCTCCATACACTGTAAGACACCTTGGGACATGGTGAAAAACGAAATGACTGCAATTCATTTGGGATAGAGCAAACAGACAAGGGAACATTGGCCAAGAAATTACATACAGAGTATACATTCAGTGATCATAACATAAAACAATTATAAACACTAACATTTGTTTTAAGTGTTTACAGTGCCTTATGAAAGTATTCATACCCCATGACTTATTCCCCATTGTTGTGTTACAGCCCAAATTCAAAATGGATTACATTTATATTTTTTCTCACCGATCTACACACAATACCCCATAATGAAAAAGTACAAACACGTTTTTCGAAAATGTTGCTAATTTCTTGAGAATTAAATAAATCTGTAATTGACACCGGAGTCAATGATTTGTAGAAGAACCTTGGCAGCGATTACAGCTTTGAATAATCTTGTGTATGTCTGTATCAGCTTTGCACATCTGGATTTCGGGATTTCCTCCCATTGTTCCTTGCAGATTTTCACAAGATCTGTTAAGTTAGATGGGGAGCGGCGGTGAACAGCAATCTTCAAGTCTTTCCACAAATGTTCAATGGGATTCAAGTCTGGGCTTAAGCTGTTCCACCTGTTAGATTCTGGGATAAACTTGGAACATTGTTTAGAACCTTGTTTAGAACCTAACACACCCAACAATTTCCACATTTTTGTTCTGAAGCCATTCCAGCATTGCTTTGGCTTTATGCTTGGGGTCATTGTCCTGTTGGAATGTAAATCTTCGCCCCCAGTCTAAGGTCGTTTGCACTCTGAAGCAGGTTCTCATCAAGGATTTGCCAGTATTTGGCTCAATTCATTGTTCCCTCTATCCTTACCATCCTTATGACGCTGCCACCACCACCATGCTTCACGGTAGGGATGGTGTTAGATGGGTGATGAGCTGTGCCTGGTTTTCTCCAGACATAGAGCTTTGCAATCAGGCCAAAGAGTTACATTTTTGTCTCATCAGACCAAATAATATTTTGCCTTATGTTCTCAGTCTTTCACAAGCCTTTTAGCAAACTCCAGGTGTGCTGTCATGTGCCTTTTTATCAAAGCCCAGATTGGTGAA
This sequence comes from Oncorhynchus nerka, assembly GCF_034236695.1. Classification (NCBI taxonomy): domain Eukaryota; kingdom Metazoa; phylum Chordata; class Actinopteri; order Salmoniformes; family Salmonidae; genus Oncorhynchus; species Oncorhynchus nerka. The sequence goes on from NC_088418.1 coordinate 24,469,443, forward strand.
GCGCTGTAGAGTCTGTTGTCCTTCTGGCAGGTTCTCCCATCCAAGCCAAGGAACTCTGTAGTTCTGTCAGAGTGGTCACTGGGTTCTTGGTCACCTCCATGACCAAGGTCCTTCTTTGCGGTTGCGCAGTTTGATCGGACGGCCATATATTCCCAATGATGGAGACCGCCGCGCTTTTGGAAACTTTCAACACTGTCGAAATTGTTTTATACCCTTCCCCAGATATATGACTCATCACAATTCTATCTCAGAGATCTATGGACAGTTCCTTGTACTTCATGGTTCCTTGTACTTCATGGTATAGCTTCTGCTCTGACATGCTTTGGCCCAAAAAAATGAATTGGCCACAGGTGCACTCCAATCAAGTTGTAGTGACATCTCAAGGATGATCAAAGGAAATTGGATGCACCGGAGCTGAATTTGGAGTGTCATTGAATTTTGAATAAATTTGAAAACATGTTTTCACTTTGTCATTATGGGATATTGTGTGTAGATGGGTGATGTTTATGTTTTAATCAATGTTGAATTTAGGCTGGAACAACATCATTTGGAATAAGTCTAGGGGTATGAATATTTTCTGAAGCCACTGTGTCCATTCTACAATTATAATCATCCTTGACATGACATCTGACTCATGACTGTCTGAATAGTGAGCATCTCCTTTGTTAAGCTGACATAACAGAATGCACAGCGTATTGTCTTGTATTCTCTCAGAGGGGGATGCTGTTGTACCTTGAGTTTCTCGCTCTCCCTGACAGCCTCCTGGAGCTCCTGCTGTAGTTTCTCCAGGTCTGCCATGCGGTTGTTGGCCAGCTCCTGGTTCTGCTCCAACTCTGCATTCAGGCTCTCAAACTAACAGATATAATAATTACAATATGGAGTTAATTTGTATCACTTTGGGCACTAGACCGTCATTGTAAATAAGAATTTGTTCTTAACTGACTTGCCTAGTTAAATAAAAATTAAAATAAATTGGAATGGTTGGAAACAACAATGTATCAAAACAAGAAGGAAGGGAAGCTCAAAGATGAATGGACAATAGGATGGTTGGACAATAGTCTGCACTCACCTTCTGTATATTGAGGGTGATCTGGCCACCGGGTAGCCCCCCTGAGCTGCCAGTGGTGTAGTAGCCCGAGGTCAACTGGACAGAACAATCAGAGATGGTTTAGCGAACTTGGCCCATACATTAGTACACAAACCCAGACATATTACAATAGCTATATAGACGTGGTTACAGTCCTCATTTCCGCAATAAAACATCAAGACATTATTTTACCCATGTACATACAGAAGGGCATCAATAAACCCCCCCCCCCCCCCCTCCCCACACACACACACAACTGCTATTCAATGGACGGCATGCTCTGCTGCTTCAGCCTTGTCGCTGGCCATCGATGCATAACGGAGTGACATCAGCGATGACAAGACACTAGAACCTCACACACACCTGCTCCATTACACACACAAAGTAAATTAAGTACACACCCACCGACGCACACAAATTACACACACCTGCTCCAATGCCTCAGCCAGATGCTTGTTGAGCTTCTGTTCCCTCTTACGGAGCTTCTCGATGTCCCACTGTAGATCCTCCACAGCAGTCTCCATCTCAGACACCTTGGTCTCCGAGCTTGTCACCTTATCCACAAGCTCGTTGTACTGTTAAAGAGGAGCAGAGATGAGAGCAAAAATGTGATTATGAAATTGGTTGGATGAGTCCACACAAATCGCCATGTATTACCACCGATGAGAACTAGCAGACATTCACATTGAGGAGGATACAAAAGCTTGAAAGACGACACTATGGAGATGTGGGCATACCAATCACACACACACACACACACTATACATGACAGGGTGAGGTAACATACCTCCATAGACATCTTGTGGTGTCTGCCCTGCAGGGAGGAGGCCAGGTCTTGCAGTCTGCCATTCTCCTCTAGCAGAGTACGATTCAGACGGAGCATCTCTTCCTGGCTGTCATCGTCACACGCTGACAAAGACATCACAGTCACTATGGTTACTCAACTAGTGATTACATTTGCCACGTAGCAGATGCTTCTATCCAAAGCGACTTACAGGAATTTAACACGAGATCAAAGTGAATGTCACACTAGGCACCAGAGTGAATGTCACACTAGGCACCAGAGTGAATGTCACACTAGGCACCAGAGGGAATGTAACACTAGGCACCAGAGTGAATGTAACACTAGGCACCAGAGTGAATGTCATAGTAGGGAACAGAGTGAACGTCATAGTAGGGACCAGAGTGAATGTCATAGTAGGGACCAGTGTGAATGTCACACTAGGGACCACAGTGAATGTCACACTAGGGACCACAGTGAATGTCATAGCTGGGAACCCCTCTACATAATTATGCTAAATGTAGAACCCACATGATGCTACAAACAGAAAGTGAAAAATTCCAGTCATGATAAGCGAGTCTGAATAGTGACCTGAGGACAGGATCTGGGTGCATAGGCCGTCGATGCGGCTGTGCAGCCTGTCGAAGACGCAGACCATGCAGGCAGCGGCCTCCTTGCTGAACTGCATCCTGTCCCGCAGCTGCAGGCTGAGCTCCTCCTCACTGCTGTTGTCCAAAGTGGAGAGGAAGACTTTGGTACTCTCACTGATGGTAGTAGTGGGCGGCGGGGCTAAACAGTCAGGATGAGAAGACTTAGGATGTGTTTTTTTTATTTAACTAGGCAAGTCAAATTCGTATTTACAAAGACGGCCTACAAGTAAGTGATAAGTGACAGAAAGGTTTAGTGCTTGATGTTGCCGTACCTCACACCAGTTATTACCGGCGGCAACGCAATGGACTCAGAGGTATCATTACTTCTGATCAGAGGCTAGATATGCGTAGATGAAAAAGGTTGAGAGAGAGAGCAGGAATCCTCTTTACCGGTTGTCGAATCCTGCTGTGGTTCACGGGCTATCTCCATACCGTCGGGTGGTGGAGGCCGTTTCTCCTCGGGTTCTGGCACTGGGAGTGGGGCTGAGGGAGGGGGTGGTGGGATCATCATGCCATCCGCGTCCATCGGGGTAGGGGTAGAAACAGGAGTAGCGGGGGGTGCCGGGACCACCGTGGGGTCAATGCGTTGGCGCAGGACGTGAACATTTTCTTCCAACTGGAAGTTAGAGAAAGAGGGTAATAGACTGTGTGTGTGGGGGGGGGTTACACTTTAAGTTGAGAATATGTCTATGTTCCTTCACGGCAGCAAATGATTGTAGGACGTACGTACCTGGGACCAGTAGCGATTCACAATGAGCAGTGTGGTATCGTCAGTAGCTTGTCGCTTTTCCAGCTTCTCGATCTTCTCCCGCAGCTCATCCTCCATGGTCTGCCTCTGCTCCAGACGCTCACTCAGCTTTTTGTTCTTAAACTGGATCACCTTCATGTCCATCTCCTCCTGCAGACGTCACGTGACAATAAAGAAGATCAATTAAAACATCCCTCCTGTATGGTTAAGCACAGACAAGACCCAGTTGTGGGGGACAAAAAGATGACTAACCGTAGAGGACACTCCCCCAATGCGTATGGGCTCAATGAGAGTGGTGGTGGTCTTTTCCTCTTTTTTACACTTCTTCTCAGGTGGACCAGGGGAGCTGTCCCCACCTGAGGCTCGCTTCCCTCCCCCGGTGCCAGACATGGTTGCTGCTTCTGCAACAAAAGCGTGACAGCCGTTTTAGGACACAAAGCCGATGAAAAGGGGGCGTTTCATTTGAACAACTTCATTTGTCAGCTGCCTATGGCCTCTACGAAGAGATATTTATGATGACAAGACTAATCACTTCCCCGTGTCAACACCAGGGTTTTGTCATTGTGTCACCAACTTTTGAAGTTTAATTTAGAAAATGATACTGAAACTCTCTACTATTTGGTATACAACTACAAATAATTGATGTGGATTGCTTACAATTGCCCAAGTTGGCAAATTAATTCAGATTTGTATATGCCAATTCAATGAAGGCCAGGATGTCCCGCTAGCTAACTTGCTAGCTATCCCATTTCTGAAGTGTGGAATATGTAAACCTGCAAGTGGGCATCCAAAACTTGGCAGAGTAGCTATCCATGTTAGCTACCTAAATAGCAGTAGTTGCATGCTTAACGTACACTACATGACCAAAAGTATGTGGACACATGCTCGTCGAACATCTCATTTCAAAATTATGTGCATTAATATGGAGTTGAACCATTGTTGCCCTTAAGTCATTTTCACTTCACAATAACAGCACTTACAGTTGACCAGGGTAGTTCTAGCAGTGCAAAAAAATTGACTAACAGACTTGAAGGAAAGGTGGGATCCTATGACGGTGCCACATTGAAAGTCACTGAGCTCTTCAGTAAGGCCATTCTACTGCCAATGTTTGTCTTTGAAGAATATATGGCTATGTTCTCGATTTTATACACCGGTGTGGCTGAAATAGCCGAATCGGCAACGGGTGTGGCTGAAATAGCCGAACCCACTAATTTTAAGGGGTATCCACATACATTTTTATACAGTGTATATTTTACTAGCTAGTATAACTAACGTTTGAAAGAATCTAGATAGCTAACAGGCTAATGCTAATTGTAATGAATGCTAACGTTACCCGGCAAGCAGATTAGAGTTATACGGCCTATGCACTCGAATCACTTTGATGTTTACTAAATGCAATCACACGTGTTTATTTAAAGATCACTACCAACTATCACAAACCTTCACCAGCAAAAAATATAATTTGTAAAACATTGTCACTAACCGGAGATGACGACGGCAATTTTTAAGCAGTTTCCTGTACGGCACGGTAAGTGTACCGATGAGAAAGTCGTTTTATTAAAATCAAAGGTCCTGTAGTCCGTTTCTCGCTGTTTTTTTACTATGTAGTTCCCTACATGCCTAATAGAATGCATGCGATACACATTTTCTCATTATTCAATAACTATCCCAATGTTGTGTTATACGATTAATTATGTGAAATATTGTTTAGTCCATGCCACGCCTCACTCCGTCCTCATGATGGCACTACAGTCTACAGCCCCTTCATATGCATTGTTGTATGTAAATACATGTTCGTGGAGAAGAAGTTTAAGAAAAGTTGAACTCATTGTGAATGCAGCGGGACGATTTTTGTTAGTTGGTATGCCTAAATTTTGTATTTTGTATGTCGTTTTCCCGCAATGTTTTTGTATTTTCTCATTCAATACTCCGTCCAACTGGTGGCGGTAATGCTCCATTAACATTGGATGCCAACAACAGTTAAATCCCATTGAAGAAGAACCATTTTTGTTCATGTGTTAAGGTAAGGAGGTAAGAATGTAAACAATCAATTTGGTAGCTTAACGTTAGAAACCCTGGAAATATTTGCAATGACATAGTTGCCCCTCAGTTTGGTAGTATTATCAGTCGGATGCTCGACGCTATTTATCTTCTATCAATCTTGTAGTTTGATCGCATTTGGTAAGTAACGTTACCGCGTGAACCAATTTAAACGTGTGCAGCTAGTTAGCTGATGGCTAACGTTAGCAGCTAGTTAACCTTGCTGTGATCAAATCGGTCAAAATTAAAATATGTTGCCTTCTTATGTGTAGCTAGCTACAGTAAGTATCTATGTCAATTGCTGGTGGTGTATTGCCATACATGTTTTGCCAAGTTACAGCACTCGCCGGCTAGCTACATCATCCGGCTAGAGGTAGCTACAGTAACTGGCAAGTGGCAACCTAGCCGAGTTTACCGAACTCTACATACGATAGAGTTGTGTGGGCTGGCTGGAGTCCGACTACATCGAGTCGCTGTCAGTCGATACTTGTAAAAATGTCAATTATTTAATGCTTTCCTTGCACCTATGTTTGTCCTTTGTAAATGCAACTTTTATTTGGTTGTTGTAGCCGACTAAACACAACTCCACGATTTGTGATGGAATTGAAATGCGACTAGTAGTGTGGACCGACTGGATCTCCGGCATCACATGAAATTATGTTTTAAATAAAAAACGATTGTTTTCAGCACCCAAAGAATAGACCGCAATTACGTAGAACAATGTCGTATAAAATGTGGGCTATTTTGGGGGTATTAAAACCTGTAGTTTTTAATAAAAACTTAATTTTATGTGACATCGGAGATCCAGTCCGTCCAAACTAGTTGGTGCTCAACTCCATCATAAATAGTTGAGTTAAACCGGTTATGGGTGCTGAATTCCATCGTTTCTGTACTTGAACATATCGTGAATTTGAGAAACTCAGCTAGTGGCAACTTAGTCTGATTAATCAGGCTAGACAATTTAATTGGTGTGTGTATATATACAGTACCAGTCAAAAATTTGGACACACCTACTCTTCAAGGGTTTTTCTTTATTTTTACTATTTTCTAAATTGTATAATAGTAGTAAAGACATCAAAACTATGAAATAACACATGGAATCATGTAGTAACCCAAAAAGTGTTAAATAAATAAATAAAAAATAAAAACATTTTAGATTCTTCAAAGTAGCCACCCTTTGCCTTGATGACAGCTTTGGACACTCTTGGCATTCTCTCAACCAGCTTCACCTGGAATGCTTTTCCAACAGTCTTGGAGTTCCCACATATGCCGAGCACTTGTTGGCTGCTTTTCCTTCACTGTGCGGTCCAACTCATCCCAAACCATCTCAATTTGGTTGAGGTCGGGTGATTGTGGAGGCCAGGTCATCTGATGTAGCACTCGTCACTCTCCTTCTTGGTCAAATTGCCCTTACACAGCCTGGAGGTGTGTTGGGTCATTGTCTTGTTGAAAAACAAATGATAGTCTCACTAAGCGCAAACCAGATGGGATGGTGTATCGCTGCAGAATGCTGTGGTAGACATGCTGGTTAAGTATGCCTTGAAATCGAAATAAATCACTGACTGTCAAAGCACCCCATACCATCACACCTCCTCCATGCTTTACGGTGGGAACCACACACGCGGAGATCATCCATTCACCTACTCTGCGTCTCACAAAGACACGGCGGTTAGAACCAAAAATCGCAAATTTGTACTGATCATACCAAAGGACAGATTTCCACCGGTTTCATGTCCATTGCTTGTGTTTCTTGTCCCAAGCAAGTCTCTTCTTATTATTGGTATCTTTTAGTAGTGTTTTTTTTCAGCAATTTGACTCCTCTGAACAGCTGATATTGAGATGTGTCAGTTACTTGAACTCTGTGAAGCATTTATTTGGGTTGCAATCAGAGGCTGGTAACTCTAATGAACTTATCCTCTGCAGCAGAAGTAACTCTGGGTCTTCCTTTCCTGTGGCGGTCCTCATGAGAGCCAGTTTCATCATAGCATTTGATGGTTTTTGTGACTGCACTTGAAGAAACAAAGTTCTTGAAATTTTCCGCATTGACTGACCATCATGTCTTAAAATAATGCTCTTTGCTTATTTGAGCTGTTCTTGCCATAATATGGACTTGGTCTTTTACTAAGTAGGGCTATCTTCTGTATACCACCCCTACCTTGTCACAACACAACTGATTGGCTCAAATGCATTAAGAAGGAAAGAAATTCCACAAAGGAACTTTTTAACAAGGCACACCTGTTAATTGAAATGCATTCCCATTGACTACCTCATGAAGCTGGTTGAGAGAATGCCACGATTGTGCAAAGCTGTCATCAAGGCAAAGGGTGGCACCTTTGAAGAATCTCAAATATAAAATATATTTTGATTTGTTTATAACACTTTTTGGTTACTAGATGATTCCACATGTTATTTCATAGTTTTTATGTCTTCACTATTATTCTACAATGTAGAAAATAGTAACATTAAAGAAAACCCCAGGAATGATTAGGTGTGTCCAAACTTTTGACTGGTATGTTATATAGCCTGATATGTTTTGTGTGCAAAGTCATATAAATGACCGGTTGTCTGTGCAGTTTGTCCTTCTGCTGCTTGAAATTTGAGACAAAATATCCTCAGGAAAGTATGGTTTACCCAACTTTTCATATCTCCAGTAGGTATGTGTTAGGCAGCTAGGTAAAATGTGTTTTATATTGGATATTCAGATTTAAATCTTCAAATGTGTCGATTGTTCTATATCCTCACCTGATTCAGAATATAAAATGTTCACTGTCATGGCATACTTGGTTCAATAGCTATTGATGAGAGAGCCGAATATCCCATATAAAACTAATTTTACCTAGGTGCCAAAAGAATCATATATTTACCTGCTCTCTAAAAAGTTGTGTAAACCATACTTTCCTGAGGATATTTTGTCTCAAATTTTAAGTAGCAGAAGGCCAAACAGCACAGACAACCGGTAGAGCACGTTAAATTAAATTTTATTCAACATTCTGGTTTGTAAGGAACATTTACACGAGTTTGCACACAAATGTCTCAGGCTGTATATAATATACCAATTTGTTGTGCATTAGATAAATTCAAGCTAAATGTAGCCTGTCACCCTTGATCAATTTGATTATCTTGTCAAAGCTCTCAGAGCATCCTGTCCAAGTAGCAATAACACGGTAATGTTCTGATCATGTTATAGATTAAGCTGTCACCATGACTCGAGATATAGTGATTGGAGATGAACTACCTGACTGGGTGGGAGCCAAGGAGTTCTACCAGAAATATGACCCGAAAGAGGTGATTGGCAGGTGAGTTACTAAGTCACACTTCACACAAGAATAGATCCTAAGCACATTATAGTCCAGCGGCTAAGCGTCACATTTTAGGGGGACGTGTTCTTGGCTATAGTGCCATCACAGATTTTGTCACATGGCCATATCTCCATAATTAATAGGTAGACACAGCTCAGTGATGGCTTACAATGTTTGAGAGGGTGTTGAGAACACAATAAAAGCATTGCGGTTCTTGAAGCACGCAGACTGATGCGCCTGGCACCTACTATCATACACCATTTTAAAGGCATTTATATATTTACATTTACATTACATTTAAGTCATTTAGCAGACGCTCTTATCCAGAGCGACTTACAAATTGGTGCGTTCACCTTAAGACATCCAGTGGAACAGCCACTTTACAATAGTGCATCTAAATCTTTTAAGGGGGTGAGAAGGATTACTTTATCCTATCCTAGGTATTCCTGAAAGAGGTGGGGTTTCAGGTGTCTCCGGAAGGTGGTGATTGACTCCGCTGTCCTGGCGTCGTGAGGGAGTTTGTTCCACCATTGGGGGGCCAGAGCAGCGAACAGTTTTGACTGGGCTGCGCGGGAACTGTACTTCCTCAGTGGTAGGGAGGCGAGCAGGCCAGAGGTGGATGAACGCAGTGCCCTTGTATGGGTGTAGGGCCTGATCAGAGCCTGGAGGTACTGAGGTGCCGTTCCCCTCACAGCTCCGTAGGCAAGCACCATGGTCTTGTAGCGGATGCGAGCTTCAACTGGAAGCCAGTGGAGAGAGCGGAGGAGCGGGGTGACGTGAGAGAACTTGGGAAGGTTGAACACCAGACGGGCTGCGGCGTTCTGGATGAGTTGTAGGGGTTTAATGGCACAAGCAGGGAGCCCCGCCATTTAGTCATGCCCATACACCCTCTGAATGGCACACACATACAATCCATGTTTTAATTGTCTCAATTGCTTAAAAATCCTTCTTTAACCTGTTACCTCCCCTTCATCTACACTAATTGAAGTGGATTTAACAAGTCAATAAGGGATCATAGCTTTCACTTGGATTCACCTGGTCAGTCTATGTCATGGAAAGAGCAGGTGTTGTGTAAACAATGATTATGGATGAAGACTGAATAAAATAACCATCATAACAATTGTAACATACATTTTAGAAAATATTAAGTAAATATATCCAATAAACCCAATTGCAGTAGTGTAATTGTGTTTCTACCTTAATCCGTAGAGCAAAGTGCTCTGGCTCAGTGACATCATTTCAGATAAGCCTAGGGTATGGCAAAGTGTATAAATTAAGCTTATTTACTGCACCGCAAAAACAAGCAGAATTGACTCCAGCCATTATCACCTTGCTGTAGCTTATTTCACCTCATTCTCCAAACACGTCATACAAGAATTAGCTGCCATGCACTAGCTCAGCACTGGGATTAACACTCTAGTTTAGTTTAATGTCAAGTCAAACAGCAGTTGCCTAGCCAAAGCCGTCTACTGCAGCCATATCTGCAATGTTTTGAGAAAAACTTGCGCTGATCCCTATGATATGTATCCTTTAAAATGTATGCAGAATAGTGGTCAAAAGGCGCCCTCAAATTGCCATTTTGTAATGCACAGCCCCAAATGCTGGCTTACAATGTTCAAGGGGGGGCTGTGACGGCATTTTAAAGGATACATATCTGGCATACTCGGGCCATTTTCTTGTGTTCTCCACACTACCTCAAGCATTTTAAGCCATCATTGGCCTTTTATGTACCAATTATTTATGACATATGGCCATGTGAATCCTGTCCATTGGAGCTGGTTAGCAGCCATTTTGTAAAACTGGTGCCCTAGAGTAAAATAAGTTCAATCTGCATTGGCACTATAGCTATAACGTCATTATTTAGACCTTTACTTGCTGTTTGTAAAGGTTGAATGGTCTCACAAAGGCATTTAGTTCAAATGGTTTCTCTTTCTGTCGACTCTGTTTTGACATCTCACATCGTGCTTTTCATTCGCTGAAGCCTTATTCAATTACACCTAACATGCCAATCAGCGCTTTGTGGGTGTAAGCACCACAGTTCTATATACAGTGCATTTGTAAAGTATTCAGACCCCCTTGACTTTTTCCACATTTTGTTACATTACAGCCGTATTTAAAAATGTATTAAATATATATTTTTCTCTCATTAATCTACACTAAATACCCCATAATAACAAAGCGAAAACAGGTTTTTAGAACCTTACATAAGTATTCACCCTTTGCTATGAGACTTGAAATTGACCTCAGGTGCATCGATTCCATTGATCATCCTTGAGATGTTTCTACAACTTGATTGGAGTCCACCTGTGGTAAATTCAATTAATTGGACATGATTTGGAAAGGCACACACCTGTCTATATAAAGTCCCACAGTTGACAGTGCATGTCAGAGCAAAAACCAAGCCATTAGGTCGAAGGAATTGTCCATAGAGCTCCGAGACAGGATTGTGTTGAGGCAGAGATCTGGGGAAGGGTACCAAAACATTTCTGCAGCATTGAAAGTCCCCAAGAGCACAGTGGCCTCCATCATTCTTAAATGTTAAATGGAAGAAGTTTGGACTCTTCCTAGAGCTGGCCGACCGGCCAAACTGAGCAATCGGCGGATCAGGTCTTTATGGTGGAGTGGCCAGATGGAAGCCACTCCTCAGTAAAAGGCACATGACAGCCTGCTTGAAGTTTGTCAAAAGGTACCTAAATGACTCTGACCATGAGGAACAAGATTCTCTGGTCTGATGAAAATAAGATTGAACTCTGGCCTGAATGCCAAGTGTCACGTCTGGAGGAAACCTGGCACCAACCCTACGGGGAAGCATGGCGGTCGTAGCATCATGCTGTGGGGATGTTTTTCAGTGGCAGGGACTGGGAGACTAGTCAGGATCTAAGGAAAGATGAACGGAGCAAAGTACAGAGAGAGATCCTTGGTGAAAACCTGCTCCAGGGCACTCAGGACCTCCGACTGGGGTGACGGTTCACCTTCCAACGGGACAAAAACCCTAAACACACAGCCAAGACAACACAGGACTGGCTTTGGGAAAGGTCTCTGAATGTCCTTGAGTGGCCCGGACTTGAAAACCGATTTTAAATCAACAGAGACATTTTTATGTGTTCTGGAAAACAACCTGGTTTTACCTGCATTCCATAACTTTTTTTTTTTTTTAACAGACAAACTCATATTGTTAATGTAATTAGTGAATAGTACTGGACCAAGAATTGACCCCTGTGGGACACTTTTTTTTGTTATGTCCGATTTAACACCATCAGCGGATATACACTGAGTTCTATTTGTTATATACAGCCAAGTTACACGGAGCCCGGGCTAAGCCAATTGATGAAAGCCTCTAAATTTGCAGTGAGTAATCAATAGTATCGATGGCCTTCGACAGGTCAATGAAGACGGCAGCACAATGTTGCCGTTTATCCATACAATTAACCACATAACGTATGACCAGGGATACAGCAGAGATTGTGCTGTGACCTGGTCTCAAACCTGACTGATTTTACATTTATAATATATTCCATAGATATCAGCTGAGATTGAATCAAGTGTTCTAATATTTCAGTTTGGCAATAACGTTTTTAAATAGGGTGAGTTATTAAGGTCATAAGGGTCACCACCTTTACATGAGCCGCCTTCCAGGCCCTGGGGATAGTACCAGATAAAAAATGTGTCAATTATTCCGCAATCGGGGGCCCAGTGCCTCAGTGGAGGCGAATATAAGCCTTGTGACATTTGAACACAAAATGTCTCACAGAATTGACTTATCAAGCATAAATGTTAATGTGTATTTTTGTGTAAACACAAAATTACAATGTTCTAAGCAATACTACTTTGAAGTAACGGAACAACAACTTGCGTTATGGATGTGACGGAAATGGACAGACATTTTTGGGAGAACAGACACATCGGCAAGTCTGAATCTCAAAGTCTTAGGGTAAAATATTAACAGACGCTTTGAATGGAAGGCTTGGCTACACACAAAAACAATGATGAAAATATGAGGCCATGTACTAAACAACCAAAGATTTCAAGACTAAATGCTGGTTTATACTACGCGTGTGTTTGTAAATTCAATCTGCGCTCTGGGCGTTCGTAAACTCAGAGTGTTGTCAGATTGTCTGTAAATTCAGAGCGCACACTGGACACTGGTCGAGGAGTAGGGTTGATCCGAGCGTTCTGATCTAACAACATCAGTCAAGCACCCAAGCTAACTGTCTAACGTTGGCTAGCTTACTAACGACTTCCAGATACAAATGAGAGAACAGCTCACTCTGACCATTTTACTCGCCCTAGCAGAGCTGGTTAGGCTATTGTTATGTTATCCAGAGCGTTGGTGATTGTAACTGTGCTGCTGGCAACAATTTAATTATGTTTTTTTTGCCAACGTTTACTGACCGGTGTTGTTTGTTTGTAAATTTGTCAGTTATTCTGCGCTCTGAATCTGAAATTAGAGTAGATTGCCAGAGCAAATTTACCAGCTATGTCTATTGACAGTTGTCGCAGTGACATAATGAACATTCTATTGAAATGGTTACTTGCATAGTGGAGCCTTTTCTTTAGACATGTAGCTAGCTAGCTAGTTAGTTAAACAATGAACCATAGTCCCAACTCATATGTTTACTACCCTGCATGAATCTGCAGGTAACTAACCAACCAGGTTCAATGTTTGTTAGCCAGCTAACATTAGGCTATAACTAGCAATGCTAATGGCTCTGAGGTATGAATAAAATATTACTACACAGATCATATCATGCACAATGTTAGCTAGCTAACAGTGCGCTTTTACTTAAAATGAAAACTACTTACTGACAAAATTAGAAACCTGTAACATCTGAAAATGTACTTAGCTAGACTATCTTATCCGTATTCATGGATGGATGATTCTCCCTCTGTCATGGATTCCATTGTTGCCCTTAGTTTGAAGATGTAATCCAGAGACAGGTGATTTATACAACAGCGTTCCGTGTGTTCTCTTTTCGACTCACTCTGCATATTTGCAATCAAACGCCAGAATTTTCTCCATATCTTTAGCTCTCATACTGATTCCACTGGGTATTTCACTGATTTTAATGCCAGACCAATCCAAGCTCATCTCTCGGCATGTCCAACCCACCCATTATCTCAGCCACTCATGGCTAGCGGGAAGGTTCTTGACTTTTTCCATGGCTAAACCAACTAGGCTCTTTAATTTAACAATTATATTTGTATTTACAGATGGCATATAAGTTTGTTATTAAGGCACGTTGAAGTTCACATGTTCCAGAATGCATTTCTGCAAAAAAGAACGTGCAACATACACCTAGTTTCCTGAAACTAGTCATATATATATATATATATATATGTGTATGTATGTGTGTGTAGTTTAATGTACCACTGGTGGACTCCAAGTTGTAGAAACATGTAAAGGATGATCAATGGAAACAGGATGCACTTGAGCTCAATTTCGAGTCTCATAACAAAGGGTCTGAATACTTATGTAAATAAGGTATATTTTTTATATATATATGCAAACACTTCTAAAAACTGTTTTCACTTTGTCATTATGGGGTATTGTGTGTAGATTGAGGATTTATAATTGTTTTAATCTATTTTAGAATAAGGTTGTAACGTAACCAAATGTGGGAAAAGGGAAGGAGTCTGAATACTTTCCGAATGCACTGTACAGTGGGGCAAAAAATTATTTAGTCAGCCACCAATTGTGCAAGTTCTTCCACTTAAAAAGATGAGAGGCCTGTAATTTTCATCATGAAATGAAATGAATGAATGAATGAAATGCATCAAACACATGTTTCTGTGATAAACTCCTAACCTTAAGTTTGGCAATTGATACTTTCATTTCCATGTTTATTTGAGCTATTTGCACTTATTCCTCACTCATCTCTACTATATCTTGACATATCTCATTATGTTGATGTCTTTTGTATGAAGTGTTAAACTATTTTTTTATTATGTGAAAGGGTAAAAAAAATAAGTTTTATAACCTACCAATGGCACAGGGTTCGCACTTTCGTAAATTTCTTGTCAGAGAAATGTTCAAAGTTAAACATATTCAACATCTCAGATGCATTCAGATTCAGTTTTCAACATCCTGATACTTTGCCAGCCAGGAAAGGTAGAGGAGAACGGATATAATCAAATGCTTTCTATGGTTAACAGAAGCTTCTGGCGTCTTCTGAAGCCAATGTGGCATGAAGCTATTATATGTATATTTTCATTCAACCTTATTTATACAGGTTTTTCTCATTGAGATAAAAATCTAATTTTTTAAGAGAGACCTGGTCCAAGAGTTCTTTGCAAGGAACACACAACACTATGTGTGGAGAAAAAAAGGCACAGCACACCAACATCAAAACCTCATCCCAACTGTAAAGTATGGTGGAGGGAGCATCATGGTTTGGGCTGCTTTGCTGCCTCAGGACCTGGACAGCTTGCTATCATCGACGGAAAAACGAATTCCCAAGTCTATCAAGACATTTTGCAAGAGAATGTAAGGCTGTCTGCCAATTGAAGCTCAATAGAAGTTGGGTGATGCAACAGGACAACGACCCAAAACACAGAAATAAATTGACAACAGAATGGCTTCAACAGAAGAAAATACGCCTTCTGGAGTGGCCCAGTCAGTCCTGACTTCAACCCAATTGAGATGCTGTGGCATGACCTCAAGGGAGCAGTTCACACCAGACATCCCATGAATATTGCTGAACTGAAACAGTTTTGAAAAGAGGAATGGTCCAAAATTCTTCCTGACCGTTGTGCAGATCTGATCTGCAACTACAGAAAACTTTTGTTGGAGGTTATTGCTGCCAAAGGAGGGTCAACCAGTTATTAAATCCAAGGCTTCACATACTTCTTCCACCCTGCACTGTGAATGTTTACATGGTTTGTTCAATAAAGACACAAACGTATTGTTTGAGTGTTATTAGTTTAAACAGACTGTTTGTCTATTGGTGGGAATTATAATTGGATTTGATCTTCATCTATGACCAATTTTATGCAGAAATCCAGGTATTTCCAAAGGGTTCACATACTTTTTCTTGCCACTGTAATTGACAGAGTGAAAAGAAGGAAGCTTCTACAGAATAAAAAAACATGCATCCTGTTTGCAACAAGGCACTAAAGTAATACCGCAAAGAATGTAACGAAGCAATTCACTTTTTGTCCTGAATACAAAGTGTTATGTTTGTGGAAAATCCAATACAACACATTACTGAGTACCACTCTCCATATTTCCAAGCATAGTGGTGGCTGCATCATGTTATTGGTATTCTTGTAATCGTTAAGACTACTGCGCCACTCGGGAGCCCTAAGGCACTGCATCTCAGTGCAAGAGGCGTAACTACATTTCCTGGTTCGAATCCAGGCTGTTTAACATCCGGCCGTGATTCAGAGTCCCATAGGGTGGCGCACAATTGGCCCGGCATGGTCCGTGTTTGGCCGGGGTAGGCCGTCATTGTAAATAATAATTAGTTCTTAACTGACTTGCCTAGTTAAATAAATAAAAAAGGGACTGGAGTTTTTCCCCTTTCAGCATGACAATAACCTAAAACACAACACCAAATCTACACTGGGGTTGCATACCAAGAAGACGGTTATTGTTCCTGAGTAGCCGAGTTACACTTTTGACATAAATCTACTTGAAAATCTATGGCAAGACCTGAAAATGGTTCTTGCAACCAATTTGACAGAGCTTGAAGAATTTTGAAAAGAATAATGGTCAAATGTTGCACAATCCAGGTGTGGAAAGCTCTTAGACTTACCCAGAAAGACTCACAGCTGTAATCGATGCCAAAGGTGCTTCTACAAAGTATTGACTCGGGTGTGTGAATATGTATGTATATTAGATATTTCTGTATTTCATTTTCAATAAATTAGCAACAATTTCTAAAAACATGTTTTCACTTTGTCATTACGGGGTGGTGTGTGTAGATGGGTGAGAGGAAACAAATCTATTTAATACATTTTGATTTCAGGCTTTAACACAACAAAATGTGGAGTAAGTCAGGGGGTATGAATACTTTCTGAAGGCACTGTAGTTTAATCTTGTTCATGATACCATGCCTTGTTTTTAGGAGTTGACTGATTTTATGTCAATGCTAATGTGACTAAAAATGCACTAACTAGCTAACCTGTTAAGATGTATTTGATAGACCACAAATGCTCATTGTGCAAATGTATTTATGTTTTCAATAAACATTGGAGACTAAATATTGTTTACATGTTGTCAACATTCTAAGCCAACCCTGTCTGTTTTGCCCCATAGTTGCGCATGTGTCGGTTCTGTTGCTAAACAATCAACCCGTCTATGAAGCTGGTTTGCAGCCATTTTGGAAATGGCTGCCAGGGGGGAATGGACAAAATCTGTGTTGGGACTGTAGCCAAAAATACTTATTTAGACATGCCCTAGCTGTGTGTGAAATTTGGTGCCTCTATCACAAAAGCCATTTTTTTTTCTCCCTTAGTCAGGAGTACTTTTCAGTTGCCCGAAATTATGATCCCTCGCCCAGAAAATGTAGCTGTTTACAAACAGCAATGCCATAACTTGTCTGTCTTTTACTTAAAAATACTGCATTTATTGTGCAATTTGGTTGTTTTCAGGGAAAAATTATGATAATAATTGCCCCATGTGGCAAACACAGATCAGGCTCATCTGGCCTGACTACTCAGCCAATTTGAATTGACACTTTACGATATCTATTTCTTTGTCCTTGCAGAGGTGTGAGTAGTGTGGTGCGCAGATGTGTGCACAAGCACACAGGGCAGGAGTTGGCAGTGAAGATTATAGAGATCACAGCTGAGAAGATGACCGCACAGCAGCTGGAAGAGGTGAAGAGCTCCACACTGAAGGAGATCCAGGTTCTCAACATGGTCAAAGGACACTCCTCTATCAGTGAGTTTGTACTACCTTCACCAATGTACCGAAGGGCATTAAAATAGCTTACTTGTGTCTCTTGAAATGCAATATGCTAATGATAGACTTTTATTTCTCTTTCTCCAAGTCACTCTCATTGATTCCTATGAGTCAACAACCTTCATATTTTTGGTATTTGACCTGTAAGTATGCATTTATATAGCCTAATATATTATTACATGTGTAGCTGTGTTTTGTGATGCGTTTGAACTATCCTGTCTTTTCGTAGTCTTCGACCTACTCAAGAGTTTTCTATCGTTATTGTTCCTTTTGCAGCATGAGGAGTGGAGAGCTTTTCGACTACCTGACAGAGAAGGTCACTCTCAGTGAGAAGGAAACTAGGTGAGTGTCTAGCTTTTGGTCCGTTATAACCCAAGCCAGAAATACACTCCAGATCTTCTCAATTCTCTCTCTCCCTCTCTCTCTCTCTCTCCCCCTCTCTCTCAGGTGTATGATGCGATGTCTCCTGGAAGCTGTCCAGTACCTCCATTCCCTCAACATAGTTCACCGGGACCTGAAACCTGAAAACATTCTGCTGGATGACCAGGGACACATCAAACTCTCTGACTTTGGCTTCTCTGTCCAGCTTCAGCCAGGCAAGAATCTGAGAGGTGAGAGGGAAGAATGAAATGAACTCGCTGCATTTTGGATTTACACTCTCATCAACAAAATAAAAAGTTGAAGACAAAATCCATTAATTGCCCACATAGCTCAAATGTGTAATTGCTTTCTTCTCTCCAAACGGCTAGAGCTTTGTGGGACACCAGGTTATTTGGCACCTGAAATCCTGAAATGCTCCATGGATGAGACGCATCAGGGATATGGGAAGGAAGTTGACCTGTAAGTCTTAAAAGGATCACTTTCAGTAATCAGATAGTCCTAAGAACATTTTGTTATTTATAATATAAGAGCACCAAACTACTTTATGAATCCGTGAAGATTCTGTTCCTGACACTGTATCTGGTTTTCTGTGTTAGCTGGGCGTGTGGGGTGATTCTGTTCACCCTGCTGGCTGGCTCTCCACCCTTCTGGCACCGCAAACAGCTGCTGATGCTCAGAATGATCATGGAGGGCCGTTACCAGTTCAGCTCCCCAGAGTGGGATGACCGGTCTGACACCGTCAAAGATCTGGTGAGACCTCATCCTGTCTCTAGTTCCGATCTATGATGCATGGGCTGATTTTGTATATTTCAAGGTGGATTTTAATACCATCTGTCATCAAAGAATATGTTGAATATGAACATTGATACACTTTCTCCGACTGGCATTGTTTTAGGACTTATCTTTTGTTCTCTCTTTCACAACTGTTAGATTACCAGGTTGCTGGTGGTGGACCCAATTGTCCGTCTCAACGCTGAACAAGCCTTGGCTCATTCCTTCTTTAGGCAGTACCAAAGGGACGAGGTGCGTCACTTCAGTCCCCGGAAGACATTCAGGGTAAGTTTCGATGTATTTTGTGTTATTTGGCTCCAGTGACCGTAAAATAAACTGCTGAGCCAGAATTAGATTTCCGTTGCATCCAATTGGATTCGTGCTTTGACTGGAAGATGGGGATCTTCTGGGATGTTGTGAAGTATTAATGTGTCTGTTTTAATTCACGTCCCTTTCCATGTTCCTGTAGGTACTGATCCTGAGTGTGCTAGCCTGTATCCGCATGTACTGTCGCTACCGCAGAGCCAGGCCACTGACGCGGGAGGTCCTGGCCAGAGACCCCTACTCCTTGAAGGGAGTGCGCAAACTAATCGACGGCTGCGCCTTCAGGATCTATGGACACTGGGTTAAGAAAGGGGAGCAGCAAAACAGGGCTGCCCTCTTCCAGAATACGGCTAAAATAATGCTTCTTGGTTTAGAGGACTTTGAAACTTAAAAGATCATACTTGTTCTAGTAACCGCATTAGCTTTATGTAGTTTAACAGGTTTGACATTTTGGTGTGCATATTTTTTCTTTGTGAATGCTAGGTCTCGTTACATAGGATGAGGAATTCATGGTCCGGTGACCTGTTCGCCTTAATGCGAATAATGGCTCATTATTATTTATGGTTAAGTGGAATTTGAGATCGTTGTGGATCCAGAGATGAGAATTTTGTGTTAATTTTAGGGTCCAAGAGAATGCTTTTTGAGACTACTCAAATCAGCTGGCAATGGTTTTAGGAAGCAAAAGTGACAAAGCCACTTCAATGCACTATATTGTACACATAGGGCAAAAAAAGGTGAACATATATCCATACCGATGGTGTAGTTAATGCTTGAAAAAGTTTTTTTTTTTTATTGCTATGACATCCTCTATTGAGTTGATATAACATAATTTTTTTCATTGTTTACTTCTATTTGCTACCTAAACCTGTATTTTAGCAATCATATATTCTTACTGAATCTAAAATAACACAGCGGAAAGTTAGTGATTGCAGAAGAAACATTAAACATTCCAAATATAGTTTTCCAATTTCCACTGATAGTTTGAGTTAAGGGTATAGGAAATGACGAAATAACTGTTACCCCAGTCAGATTAGTTTCCTTTCTGTGTTTCGTGTTTAGTGCAATACGACAATTATTGTAACCAATAGCATTCCTTTTCAGTCCAGTTTGAGATTTACTCAACTAAGTGTTCCTTTGCCTGAATTAAAATGGCATTCCTCAATAAGTGGTGTACAATAATGTTACAACTGTGAAAGACCAATGTTTTATTGATAATGAAAGTAACCTATTTACTTTGTAATATTTGTGTGTTGATTTTGTGTTTAAAGGAGTTAACAAAAACATGATTACGCAATCAACCTCTTTACTGACAGACACCCACAAATAACCTATATCTCAAATTTGACTAACGTGTTTTAGTGCAAAGAACAGCATGTGCAAAGAACAGAATGAAATGCATAGATAAAAATCAGGCTTTGATGTTTACTTTTTGCCTTGGAGATTGGTCTCCAGTGAAGTCAGTGCGCTATTTAGCCGATCTGCACTTTCCTTCAATCGTTGCTCTAGTTGCCTTGACATATGTATCATCTCCTCTCTCATTTCCTGTTGTATTATCGTCCTCAACTCTGACTTGGGCGATGGATCTAATAGAGAAAAGAGACACTTTTACAAACAGGAAATTTCACAAGTTGCAACTGAAGTGTCGATATTTAGAACCAGGCGTGTTACAACACAATTTCTCTAGTCTATACAGGTGCCTCGCATGAGCAACCATGTAATACCTGTAGTAGCCACCTCTGGACCTGTGTTCATTGCTTCAATGGGCTGTTCCCCTTCTGCAGTCTCTGGCTCATTTTCCTTCTTGTCGTACCCATCTGGTGCACGCAGATAAAACATGAATTCATACTGTTCCTCTGATCACATGGGTATGGTGGATATTTCAGAGCTTGCGCAATAACACCGACCTGATGATACTGCGTCAGTCTCAGTGACAGGGTCTTCGTCTGGCATGCCAGAGTAGGAAAAAGACAGATCCAATCTAACCTAAGAGCAAAACACTAACTTCAAGTCACAGTTTAGCCCCAAAAAAACAATGTGTGTGTTATTTAGAAAAATATATGGCTCCCAGATATCTAATGTGTGGAGATTACCTGAGGGGTGAATATGTACTTGTACAGATTGTAATGTCTAAAATAGGTGTTAAGGAGAAACTTCAAGATCTGGGTCACGTCCTCAGAGCTGAACAGGCTGATACTGAAGGGAGGCCTCTGTGGCAGGTAGAAAACAATAGAATAATGGTGAAATGTAAGAGTTTGTCCATGAAAATGTCCAAAACACAAGACTGAATTACAATTCATACATTGGTGAGATTGTGAAGTAAATAGAACATGTGGGAATAAACAGTATTGCCTCTTCGGATACACAAACTCACCCTGACAGAGTGACAGAGCAGAAGTTCACTGCAGTATGCGTAGCAATGGCCCATATTGTTGAGTGGAGTTTCTGAACAAAGAAATGCAAAGTTATTAACATTGCAGAGTCAATTCTGCTGACATAACTGTCTTCCTCTTACTAAAACAGCACAAGACCAAACTATGAGCAGTAGACCATTACCAGTGTTAGCCTGATGCATGCTCTTGACGATGGAGAGGAGGACAGATGTCTGCTCCCTGTTGAAGTTGTTCTCTCTACAGAACAGCACTGTGTGGACATAGAGCTCCAGCAGGACTCCCCTCCTCGGCTCAGGAATGTTTACTCCCAGCACACAGCATAGAGTTCTGAGTAAAAAGTAACCAGTTAACCACAATGTCAGGGATTTTGTGTGTGTGTGGCCACAAACAAGGATTAGAGACCTCTCTAGCTCTGGTATGGCCTTGTTGTTTTCAATTTCCTCCATGTCACTGTAGCTTACATCTGCCCTGCGAACACACACAAATAGAGGATTTCAATCGAATTGTAAGCCTATAACGTTAGTTTGCAGAAACCTCTTGAATACGGCTGTACGTGCCCCCCTACCATAGCAAGACTTTTGGGTTCAGGGGGTCAGGTTCCTATAAAAGAAGGTACTCAATTAATTAAGATGTATCTACAATATAGCAATGGAAGAAAAATGCCCCCAATTGAGTAGCAATGAATTCGGGGCATACAGCTACATTAACAGTTAGCTAGCTTGCTACTGTACCTAGAAAGCTAAATGTCCAAGCTCTTTCAGTTGACAGCTAGCTAGCTAGCAAAGCTAACATTAGTTGGTCAGACCCTCTCTTACCTTTATTTTCCCAGCCAAATTCATTTCTCTGGTTAAATATAAATGAATAGATTTGAAACTAATTTGCATCAGCAAAAAAATGCTAGATGACACTTTTTTTGTTTACTCTAACGTGTCCTAGCAACACCGTTTTTTTTCCCTGTTTTTTTTTCCGGTGGCGCACCAACAGTAAAGATTTCCCAATGCATTGCGCGCACAGTATAATAAACTCAAGCCCCCTCATAATACAATCAAGCACAAAAGCTTGAAATAAATACTTTTCGCTGCTTCTGTGCGGTAGCAATGTAATTCGTTTGAAGTATCATAGAAATAGAAGACCAATAGCCTATAGGGATGTCTTTGCTTCATTATAGCAAATTAATAATAGGCTACAATCAATTAATATGCCTACTTTTCGTATAGATGTATGTGAAATAAGTTATATATCAAATGCATGACACATTATGCAAGGTTTTTTTAATGCATTTATGTTTCTTCTTACACATTAAACATGACTCTTTCAATGACTCAATGTTATTTGTCACTGGTCACCACTCACCAGTCCATACTGCATGTGCTATGCCATGGAGTTTAAGAACATTATCCCTCTTAATCCACTTTACCTTCTGTTGCATGCAGGTGCATATGCTTATGTCAGACAGAGAGAGAGAGAGAGATAGAATGAAACACGTTTCATGTTTTTACGTTGAGAATCTGTCTGTGCGCATTAGTTGTATTATTTGTCTGCAGGCTGACCATTTGTCCAGGTAAATCTATTTCGATAGTGTGGTATCTTCTCCTCAGCAGACGGTCATTAGCGGTCCTATTGGAGTGTTATTTACAGTACAATTACTTTAGCCATGGAGGACCCAGAATTGCGTCAACTAAAGCTGGACAATCAGGTAAGGAAATCAAAATGGTACTATAATTCAGATGACTTCCTCTAAACTGACATTCGTGGCAATATTGTGTAATAAAGGCAAATGTCACCAAATATGTGGTCTACAGATCCAGTGTATAAGCCAAATAAAAGCAACCAGTCTCTCTAGATACTAGTCTATATAAACCTCAATTTATTAACCTATTCGAAAGAAAATCATGTGTGGTTTAAATTGTGAATATTGAAACAATGTAACATTTTACATTTAGTGGTATAGATGAAACATGACAATCTTACAATAAGAATTAACTCTTAACCTATATGAAAGGGTAACTAATCAAAGAAATAGGTCAACTTCTTTTGAAAGTGATGCAAGTGGTTGTTGTGTTTTTGAACCCGATGGAGAGGCAGAACATTGATGCAATCTTGGAATTAAGATTAAGCCCAGAATCTCCCTCAGCGTTCACTTTTGATGAAGAAGCAGCAGAGAAGGAGGGCCGATACCCAAATGGTCACAGCCAATAGGGACGCTCGACCCAAGAAAAGCAAGCAGAAGACTGGAGCAGATGACACAGACCTGTTGATTACTCAATCCCAGAGCAACAACTCCTTAAATGGTTGGTGATATGAACATTCAATGTATAGTACTCTCACAATACAGTATACTGAACCACAGAACAGTCACACAACTGTGTTGGCTGCATTAATCAGCCTTACAAATACATATCCCCATATTGACACCATTCTTATCAAGAATAAAATATTGTTGAATGGTTACAACCTCTGTCAAGATGTAGGCGAGAACTATTAGTTGTACATCATTTACCAATAACCATCTAGTACTGTATGCCTGACTTGTAATGGCCATGTTATACTCTTCAGCTGAAGAAGCCCATGATAACCCACTGGAGGAAATTACTCTGGGAGAGCTCAGCCTAAAAACCACTGATGCTACAGATGAGATGCCCCCCGAGAAACCCATCATCACCAAAACTATGGACGTGGAAATTGACAGCCTGCCAAAGCCTAAACTTAGTACAGAAAATGAAGGCCCAGCAGAAGTGAAAAAGAAAGAGAAGGAGAAGAAAGAGAAAGGTGTGAAAAAGGAGAAGGCGCAAGCAAAACGTGAGATAATTTTATCCTATGAGATATGACACACACACACACACACACAAACACACACACATACAGCAAAAACAGCAGCAAACACACAGCAAAAATACACAACACACACACATGACACATACAGGATATTGTGTGTGTGTGTGGGTTGTGTATTTATGCTGTGTGTTTGCTGTGTGTGTGTGCGTATCTTTGATTGTTTGTCAGAGGAGGCTTCCTCAAGGAGGAATAGAAAGATGGTCCTCCTCAAAATGTAGTAAAAAATACTATTCTGTCTTATGTTTTAGAGTTAGAACAGAATGAGGATAAGGGAGAGGAGAAAGAGAAGGAGAAAGAGAAGGAGAAGCGAGAGAAAAAAACAAAGAAGGACAAATTGAAAGGACACACTCCAAGTAAAGAGAAAAAAAACAAGACTGATGAACAAGAGGGTAAGAGATACAAATGTCATACACAATGCTGAATGTGTGATGATAACCTCTGCCACCGTATATGAGATGTGCACAGACATGGTTACAAATGCTTGCTCAGAAGGCTTGGTTTTGAAGGCTTTGTCATTGGTTTGTGTTTTATAGAAGAATGTGAGTTACAGCTAAAGGCATCTGTAGGCCTTGGCCCCTTGAGACATAACTTTGGCTCCAATGCCACTGTTGTGCTATGAAAGGGCAAACAGTAAATGGCTCACGATAGCCTGACTGCCCTGTTCAGTGGGCATCGGGTACGGAACCGAGCCAGATAGACCCAGGTATTCTGATCCTCTTCAGGAGGGCAAGGTGTATGTCTATAACCCATTGATCAAGCATGTTTGTTGTCGTCCTATCAAACTGATGTACTCTAGAACTATCAGCAATGCACTTGGACTAACCTTAAAAAGTACCCAAAGTTATGTACTGTATAACTCATTCTCTTCATGTTCTGTAAAGACATGACATAAGGCTGCTTTAATCTGTTTCCTGTGACTAACTAGTAGATATGATTTCCAGAAAAAACAAAACATATTCAGAACAAAGTTGATCTGACTGCAAAGTTATTTGGATGCTGTAGCTACATACTTTACACAATATGCAGAGCAACACAAAATATTTTATAACACATTTCATTACTACCTTTCAGCATTACCATATTTTTATATTTCTCTCAATTTCCAGCAAACACTATCACTAAGTCTCCAGCTATTCAGATAGATTCCGTAGTAGAGTTTGAGACGCCAGAATGGGACAGTGATGGTGAGAGAAAGGATTGGTCAAAAAGCCCCATCCCAGGAACACCCAAGAAAAAACAACACCTCAACACATGTGAGTCATACGTTTGCAAGGTATACTGAACAAAAATATAAACGCAACATGTAAAGGTTTGGTCCCGTATTTCATGAGCTGAAATAAAATATCCCAGAAATGTTCCATATGCACAAAAAGCTTATTTCTCTCAAATTTGGTTTACATCCCTGTTAGTGAGCATTTCTCCTTTGCCAAGATAATCCATCCACCTGACAGGTGTGGCATATCAAGAAGCTGATTAAACAGCATGATCATTACACAGTTGCACCTTGTGTTGTGGACAATAAAAGACCACTCTAAAATGTGCAGTTTTTTCAGAATTGAATGTTAATTTCTCTACCATAAGCCGCCTCCAACGTCATTTTAGAGAATTTGGCAGTATGTCCAACCGGCCTCACAACCGCAGACTACATGTAACCAGGCCAGACCAGGACCTCCACATCCAGCTTCTTCACTTGCCGGATCGGCTGAGACTAGCCACCCGGAAAGCTGATGAAACTGCGGGTTTGCACAATCTAATCATTTCTGCACAAACTGTCAGCAACTGTCTCAGGGAAGCTCATCTGCGTGCTCGTCATCCTCACCAGGGTCTTGACCTGACTGCAGGTCGGGGTCGTAACCTACTTCAGTGGGCAAATGCTCACCTTCGATGGCCACTGGCATGCTGGAGAAGTGTGCTCTTCATGGATAAATCCTGGTTTCAACTGTACCGGGCAGATGGCAGTCAGTGTGCAAGGCATTATGTGGGGGCGAGCAGTTTGCTGATGTCAACTTTGTGAACAGAGTGCCCCATGGTGGAGGTGGGGTTATGGTATGAGCAGCAGTAAGCTACATACAACGAACACAATTGCATTTTATTGATGGCAGTTTGAATGCACAGAGATATCGTGACGAGATTCTGAGGCCCATTGTCGTGCCATTCATCCGCCGCCATCACCTCATGTTTCAGCATGATAATGCAAGGCCCCATGTCTCAAAAATCTGTACACGATTCCTGTAAGCTGAATATTTCCCAGTTCTTCCATGGCCTGCATACTCACTAGACATGTTACCCACTGAGCATGTTTGGGATGCTCTGGGTTGAAGTGTACGACAGTGTGTTCCAGTTCCCGACAATATCCAGCATTTTCACACAGCCATTGAAGAGGAGTGGGACAACATTCCACAGGCCACAATCAACAGCCTGATCAACTCTATGCAAAGGAGATATGTCGCACTGCATGAGGCAAATGTTGTGTTTA
Organism: Oncorhynchus nerka; assembly: GCF_034236695.1. Classification (NCBI taxonomy): domain Eukaryota; kingdom Metazoa; phylum Chordata; class Actinopteri; order Salmoniformes; family Salmonidae; genus Oncorhynchus; species Oncorhynchus nerka. Next base: position 24,496,130 of record NC_088418.1, read on the forward strand.
TATTTTTGTTCAGTGTACAATTACCGGTATAAAATAAACTGATCATCCGTTATACTGCAAAGAGTTTCCCTTTTGTGTACATGAAATAACTTTGAATATGTTGTTTCCACTGCTACAGCAAGGTGCCAAATAAGTGACAATGAGAGGGAGGAAGATGAAATTCTTGAAAGAGAGAAAAAAGAGAAAACTCCAAAAAAGACAAAAAAAGCTGAGAAAGCCAATCTCGCACTGCTTAACTCCAACTACAGGCAGCAAGACACCTCAGACAGCGACGACAACATTGGAAGAGTAAGAGTGTGATAAAAACGTCACTCTAAAAGAACAGTGTTTGTCCATTTTAGAAATGAACCATTTTCCCTTTAACCTAGATATGGTAGCCATTACCTTAGAAATATCTCTTTCATTCAGACAATTTATGTCTGAAAAAAAATCCTTTCCTCCCATCTCTTCCTCTTTCTTGTCTCTCCTTCCCTCTCCCTACCCTTCCCATTTCCTTCCTGTCTCTGTCTCTCAGGTGACAACTCCTGTCTCAGTTGAAGATCTTGAAAAGTTTGCCCTGCATCCAGCCCCTAGAGATACGACAATCCAGTGCAGAATCACTCGGGACAGGCGGGGCGTGGAGAAAGGAATGTACCCCACTTACTATCTCCATTTGGAGAAGGAGGATGGGAAGAGGGTAAGGGTGCTAAAGAAGTATGTGATTGGCCAGCCTTTATGTCAGTTTGATCATCAGAATAATTGCACTCATGTAACTGCTGTTTTCTCATTGTCCATTCTTGATTCCTCCCTCCATCCTCCCTTAATACCCCTCTTTCTCTCTACCTCTCTCAGGTGTTTTTAATGGCAGGCAGGAAGAGGAAGAAGTGCAAAACCTCCAATTATCTCATTTCCATTGATCCAACAGAACTTTCCAGAGACACAGACAGTTATATAGGCAAACTAAGGTAACTAACCCCCAACCGATCTATGTTCAACCATACTTTTAAAAAAACAAAAAAAACATTTGTGACCAACTTTTAATTATGTTTAGTATTTTTTTCCATTCTGTCTGTCTGTTTATATATTGTGTCCATCTGTCCCGTTCTTCTGTTTAACTTCACAGTACTATGTAAATCGTATGATCAATCTCTTTCAGATCAAATGTGCTAGGCACCAAATTCACAGTGTTTGACGGCGGGGATAACCCAGATAAGAAGCCTTTCGTCAAAGAGTGTGAGTCAGTTCGGCAAGAGCTTGCCGCAATCTGTTATGTGAGTCAAACCTAATTTTACATCTTTACAATGACTTCCTTAAGAGGCTTTTACCTCCTGATAAAAAAATTAATCCGACCAATAACTATGACCTTCTCTTCTGTATTTTTGTCTTTCAGGAGAAGAATGTTCTAGGTTTCAAAGGCCCCAGGAAAATGACGGTGGTTATTCCTGGCATGATGGAGAATGATGAGAGAGTGTGCATTCGTCCAAAAAGTGTATGTTTATCGACACCTAAGACTCCTGAGATTGAGACCTAAGGTTAAATTCATCAGGCCACTAAACCAATACATATGATGCAGAATAGAATAAGAGAATAGAATGAGTACCTATATAAATAAAGATATGGTACGGCCAGTCTGTTTACCACTCTCTCCTTCATCTACTGTTATCTCTCAGGATATAGAGTCTCTGCTCTCCCGCTATGAGAATGGTAACACTGACAACCTAGTGTGCCTCATGAACAAGTCCCCCAGCTGGAATGAACAGACACAGTCCTACGTTCTCAATTTCCACGGCCGAGTCACACAGGCCTCCGTCAAAAACTTCCAAATCGTTCACCCTGACAACGGTAAGATAGAGCCATTGTTTGCTGAGAAATAGAGGTGCTTTAGGCCGCCCGATTGGCTATAAACTGTCTTAGAATACCCTTTCTATATTTCTGCATGTAGTGGCTTAAAAATGCCTTAATTCACTTAATTCACCCGCCTCCAATGCCAACTAACCCTTTTATAATGTACTGCTATCCAACTCCCCACCACCCTGCTGACTATGGGACAATTACACTCCCTTCCAGAGGACTACATTGTGATGCAGTTTGGTCGGGTGGCAGAGGACGTATTCTCCATGGACTATAGCTTCCCTATGTGTCCCCTGCAGGCCTTCGCCATCACGCTCTCCTCCTTCGATGGCAAACTGGCTTGTGAGTGATACCAAGTGTGGACAACTCAATCAAGCAGAAGCAGAGCCTTAATGGCTTACCATTACAATTCTATCACAGTATTAATTGTCAATGTGCATTCCAGGTAGTATTGGATAAGTGTTTGATATTTTTCAACACCTGAGATTACAGAAAGTATTTTTTAGACTAATCAACGTCATTGAGAATAGGCTATGATTCAGTCTCAATAAGGAACACATATGACTAAATGTTATCTGAAAAACAGCAACTAGGTCCTCTGAATTATATATTGTGCTTAGATGTCTGGTAGATGTAACCACTAGAATGACAATGTTGCACAGCATACCTGTTTTGTGCAGGCTGTTTGATCATATTTGAACTGAAACATTTTTATAAGAAATATATATAAGAAATATGTCCAATGAATTTATTTAATATTGATTGCAGTCTTAAGGCTCCGCTCCACATTATCAAAGTGTAACGTATTCATGTTTTCCAGTTTTTTCTACATTCCACATAATCTCATATGTGCAACATACACTGAGTATACCAAATATTAGGAACACCACCCCTGTTGCCCTCAGAACGGCCTCAATTCGTCAGGGCATGGGCTCTACAAGGTATCGAAAGCATTCCACGGGGATGCTGGCCCATGTTGACTCCAATGCTTCCCACAGTTGTGTCAAGTTGGCTGAATGTCCTTTGGGCGGTGGACCATTCTTGATACACACAGGGATCATCTGCACTGATTGAAGTGGATTTAACAAGTGACATTAATAAGGAATCATAGCTTTCACCTGGATTCAAATGGTTAGTCTATGTCATGAGAAGAGCAGGTGTCCTTAATGTTTTGTATACTCAGTGTAACAAGACAGCTGCAGGGCTCGAGACTGCAACCATTTAGTCGCATTTTGAGATCTTCCCAGCGAACGTTTCCATAACGTTCCCTAAAGGTTCTCCTTTGGTTCTTAGAAAAATAACCTTCCCAAAAACGTTCCCAGAAACAACATTTGTTATCTGGGCTTTGACTTGGCTTTGCGAGTTACATTTGAATTGGTTGCATCGGTGCGAGCTGCCATTTCTAGCTGGTCACTTCACTTCTCTCAAAATGTTCTATTTGGGGGGCGGCAAAAACCACGATTTGGTCAGATCTAAAGTGCACCATTTTTCTGATCCCTGAATGAAATAGTCAGGTCCGCCCTGTGCTTGTTTCTCCCTTGCTGCTCCCATGTGGGTTAGTTGGAGAGCAAAATGCATTCTGATTGTAACATTTCAAAATTCAATTGTGGGAAAATAAAAGTTTAGAAGCTGTTGTGGCTGTTGGAGAGAGGAGGGTCTAAGGTTTCTGAAAGGTATTACATTTATTTCTCAAGTCTCAATATTGGCTGTTTAAGCACAGTTTTTAACCAAACTATCTGGCAGGCTATATCTTTTAGATATACGGAGTGGAGTGCGGGAAGCACACATCTGCCATTTGCGGTGATTGCATAGGCCTATATATTATTTATTTATTTATTTCACCTTTATTTAACCAGGTAGGCACGTTGAGGACAAGTTCTCATTTACAATTGCGACCTGGCCAAGATAAAGCAAAGCAGTTCGACACATACAACGACACAGAGTTACACATGGAGTAAAACAAACATACAGTCAATAATACAGTATAAACAAGTCTATATACGATGTGAGCAAATGAGGTGAGATAAGGGAGGTAAAGGCAAAAAAAAGGCCATGGTGGCAAAGTAAATACAATATAGCAAGTAAAACACTGGAATGGTAGATTTGCAATGGAAGAATGTGCAAAGTAGAAATAAAAAATAATGGGGTGCAAAGGAGCAAAATAAATAAATTAATTAAATACAGTAGGGAAAGAGGTAGTTGTTTGGGCTGCAAAGTTTTTAGGAAATTACAATTACTGTTAGATTAATCAATTACACAACTAACTACCGGCATATTATATTTAGCTATCTAACTAATGCATTTTGAGTTTACAAATTAATTAGCCTATGTGATATTTGTACACACAATAGATGCAAGCAAATTTATATCTATTTAACAGAAGAAATCTGCAGTTCTGGATCCCTATTTTGAGAGTAAAATATAGCAACAATAGACTAAATGTCAACCCATTCATGACAATCACTGGTTTAAGGTGCATGTCAAAATATATTGATCATGCATTCCTGCTTGGACATGTTCCATTTTCCGTTGACATTTTAGTCATTTAGCAGACGTTCTTATCCAGAGCGACTTACAGATTGTGCATTCATCTTAAGACAGCTTTTTCTGAATCATATCATCTCAGTAGCACTGTGAACGTCTTTTTCAAATGGCTGGTCATTTTTTCCTATTGCGTGATGCTGCAACAAGTTTGGTACGACCAAATGCTGCAACAAGTTTGGTACGACCAAATTATGGGCTGGTGCCACCAACCTAAAATGTAAGTAGCACCGGTGCCACCAGGAAATTAGTCTGGATTCCTGAAGCTGCAAAGAGACTCTATTTAAGATAATGATGTGGAATTTGCCATAAATTGTTATTGATAGAATGTTTACTGATGTATAAAACTGTCATGTTGATTAATCATTTTTATACTACGGCATTGTTGAATACTTGTTTCTGATTGGCTTGAAGGACAATTTAGAGCGTGCATTATTTTCCTGTAATGCATGGTATATCAGCACGGTAGCGTTCAATGGCTATAGTTCATCCTTACATGTTCTATGTTTGAGCTGCTTTTGAAGGCAAAGGTCGAATTGAAAACATTATTGGCATTGATGAATTCGATTTTCAGCCACGTCTATTTCTATGGGCACAAGCACTGTTCATGACACAAACTATTCACACCCCTATTGTTGGTGGAGAGAACATTTTGCAAGTTTGAAGTCTATTTCCTGAAATTATAAAAATGTTCTCATGGGATGCAGAGAACATTTAGCAGTTTTAAAGCTACTTTTCATGCAATTCTATAAATTTTGCCATGTCTAATGTGCATTCATGTGATATTTGACTGACTCAAACATTACAACAGAATGTATGGTCTAAAAAAAACTACCTAAAAAAACGTTAGCTGACATGGGCTAGTTGATCTGGACATTTCTGACACATTATAGCTCTCTAAGGTATGCAAAGACTGGTTTGACAAGAGCAAAACTGTTGATGCATTACCCAATTTCAAAATTACACCTTGTGCATTCTACTATTATAACTTTCAAGAGAAAATTTAAAGCCAGACTGAGTTCCGTTAAAAAAAGGCAGGGCGCGCCCCACAGTTTGAGAACCAATGATCTAAACAAGCAAGTCTGTTTGTTTAGTTACCAAGGCAACTACTGTAGCTATCTAGTAAACTTGCTAGCTACTTCAGTGGATGTTGAATGCATTTCTACCTGTAAATGAACACATTTCTAGGGACAAATGTGTTAAATGTGTTAAATTATAGCCATGGCATAAAACATCTTGTAAACCCATTAATCTGTGTTGATGTTGTTTTTGTACAGGAAGTTAGTATCTTCTCTCCCCACTATCTCCTTTTGGTCTCTTTATCGCAGTCAAGGACGGAAATACTTTTAGTCAAAGAACTTAATGAATATACCAATCTTCACTGCTGATCTGGAAACACTACATCCAGCAGATTCAGATGTAGATAAAACCAATGACTCATGATTTCTCCTCTTGCACAACAATTACAAAAGTAATTTCGATAGCGATAACAGTCAAGCTTTCAGCACTTACTGTATTGCTGAACGCAGAGAGCAATTGAGTTTCACAGATATAAGAATAGGCCACAGTTAAGCCCTGTGGTAAATTAATTTGACCACAAAACATGTTTTCTGATCTATCAATTCTGTTTCTGAGTGAAACCTTATACCAAAACTAACTTTAGACGTTGTCTGCGGAGTTAAAAGATGCCTTTCCTCTCAATAAAGAAACACACTTCCTGTGTTAATGATGTTTACTTTGAACTGACAATAATATTGGCAATGATGACTGAAGACATTTATAAGCATCTTCCTGTGCGATAAAAGTGTTTCCTAATAACCTCTACTGTTCCTCTGCCACAAACTTGTCACTTGATTAGTGAAAGTTGCTCACAAACTTAGGTTACCATGATTTAGGCCCAAGTTATATTAGTTATCCCAGTTTGCTTGCTGTATGGTGAGGATATTAGTTTATTTTTCTTGCCTCCCTGTAAAAAATAAAAAAAAAAAAAAAAGGTGTATTACCTATTATTGTCAATTACTAATCTCTCACACTTTAGGACAGGAGTATTTCCTGGTGAGGTCACATGGTCAGGAAAAACTCTTATCCCTAAAAATAAGTAGTCAATTCACAAGTTTAGATCAGAGCCATATAGAGAGGGAGTTCGGTCAGGTTTTAGAATGGCTGCCATGTAAAGTCTTTATTCTCTAAATGTTGGTGACGTAACAATACGAGAGCGTGTCTGATAATTCCATATGAAATGACCTGCTGTGAACAAGCAAAACCGAGCAGCGAATTTAGCAGACGTTGTTAGTGATTAGCATTCAGGATAATGTGTATCTAAGTCTGTACTGTGTTGTGGTGTCAACAAATCTATCTTTACTGGACATCTTCATAGGTTTTGAAAACTATCAGAAATAAGCAGCACAAAGCAGAAGCATCAATTATCACTTAGCAATGTCTATGTAGGTGAAAGTGGCTCGCTCGCAACTATCAGACTGAAACCGCATTGGCCCAACTCTCTATATATACACAGTATGACTCTTTAGATAGCTCAGTGATGTAACAGGTGAACTAACACAACACTGTCATTATGTGTTCACTATGTGTGCCAATGTGTATATACAAACTCGATGATAGTCAGATATGACCAACTTTGACACATGACCAGGAGCTCTGTATCTGCACTTATCTTCTATATACACTGAATTAAATAGATTATGCAACATGCAACTATTTCAAAGATTTTACTGAGTTCATATAAGGAAATACATTCATTAGGCCCTAATCTATTGATTTCACATGACTGGGAATACAGATAGGCATCTGTTGGTCACCAATACCGTTAAAAAAGAAAGTAGGGGCATGAATCAGAAAACCAGTCAGTATCTGGTATGACTAGCATTTTCCTCATGCAGCACAACACATCTCCTTTGCATAGAGTTGATTGTGGCCTGTGGAATGTTGTCCCACTCCTCCTCAATGGCTGTGCGAAGTTGCTGGATATTGGCGGGAAATGGAACTTACATGTTGATCCAGAGCATCCCAAACATGCTCAATGGGTGACATGTCTGGTGAGTATGCAGGTCATGGAAGAACTGGATCATTTTACATTTTTTACATTTGAATCATTTAGCAGACTCTCTAATCCAGAGAGTAACGGAGACGGTAAGAGTCGAGAAGCAGGTGCAGGTGAAACATTTAATTAAACAACAAACATGGAACAAGACAATATAACAGTAGGGTCTACGCATAAACACAGGAACAATACTGACTGGGGAAAGAACCTAAGAGAGTGCCAGATATAATCAAATCAAATGTTATTAGTCACATGCGCCGAATACAACAGGTGTAGACCTTACAGTGAAATGCTTACTTACGAGCCCCTAACCAGTAATGCAGTTTTTAAAAAATACAGATAAGAATAAGAAATAAAAGTAACAAGTAATTAAAATAGTCTGGGTAGCAATTTGATTAGGTGTTCATGAGTCTTATGGCTTGAGGGTAGAAGCTGTTTAGAAGCCTCCTGGACCTAGACTTGGTGCTCCGGTACCATTTCTGTGCTGTAGCAGAGAGAACAGTCTATAACTAGGGTGGCTGGAGTCTTTGACAAATTATAGGGCCTTCCTCTGACACTGCCTGGTATAGAGGTCCTGGATGGCAGGAAGCTTGGCCCCAGTGATGTACTGGGCAATACGCACTACCCTCTGTAGTGCCTTGCGGTCGGAGGCCGAGCAGTTGCCATACCAAGCAGTGAGGCAACCAGTCAGAATGCTCTCAATGGTGCAGCTGTAGAACATTTTAAAGATCTGAGAACCGATGCCAAATATTTTCAGTCTCCTGAGGGGGAATAGATTTTGTCGTGCCCTCTTCACGACTGTCTTGGTGTGCTTGGACCATGTTAGTTTCTTGGTGATGTGGACACCAAGGAACTTAAAGCTCTCAACCTGCTCCACTGCAGCCCCGTCGATGAGAATGGGGGCGTGCTAGGTCCTCTTTTTCTTGTAGTCCACAATCATCTCCTTTGTCTTGAACACATTGAGGAAGAGGTTGTTGTCCTGGCACCACACAGACAGGTCTCTGACCTCCTCCCTGTAGGCTGTCTCGTCGTTGTCATTGATCAGGTCTACCACTGTTGTGTCATCGGAAAACTTAATGATGGTGTTGGAGTTGTGCCTGGCCGTGCAGTGATGAGTGAACAGGGAGTACAAGAGGGGACTGAGCATGTACCCCTAAGGGGCCCCTATGTTGAGGATCAGCGTGGCGGATGTGTTGTTCCCTACCCTTACCACCTGGGGGCCGCCTGTCAGGAAGTCCAGGATCCAGTTGCAGAGGGAGGTGTTGTCACGAGCCAGGGCCTTGGTCACTGACCCGTCTGGAGCTGTGTTATTAAAAAATAAACGTACAGCAATGAACCCCAATCATTCTACATACCCCGCCTTTTTCTGCCAATTAACATATCGAGAGTCAGTCTATTTTACCAGGTCATGAGGGAGGTGGTGGATAATTGGTTAGAGAACCCCTTTACTGTATCCACAGTATCATTCACAAATCTCTGTTGATTATAATAGATGTCATTAATCCAATCCACATTTTTATTTATTGTCAACCACCAAAAGAACGTAGTGGTAAAGTCTTCACCTATTTGATTCATAGCTTTGTATTAATCTGTAACTTCCCTGAGGATGCCAATAACATCCATCTAGACAAAGCTACTCCCATCCTGGTCAAAACTACTCCTGTGCCTACTTTAGCCTCCTATAACTGGCCTCTGATGACTAACTCGAACTATTTGGACCAATAACACCGGGGCACAAGTTCCTAACCACCCTTTCTGGTAGTTTATATCGTATGCGTCCTTTGCTGGTATGAGCCCACTCTACATCAGTTATAGGTGCTGTTAGGTTAACAATTTTCTCCTGTACTTCCAAACCTAAGTCAGTCACATTGACGATTACCTTTCAGCCATTGAAATCATCTAAGTTCTCAGTGCCATTCTTGTATCCATAACACTGGTACTCATCAGGAGTTAAAGTAAGCCGAGGTGAGTTGGCCGAGTACTTCAATCTGACCAACCTAGTCCCTGTAAAGTTATTTGCTTTCCTAGGGAAATGTTTAATGTTTACCTTAAATCCTACATCTTGATCTTCTTTGACTCCTTATTCTGTAAGACACTCATCAGTGTATTATATAGTTTAATCTTTTACTTTTTATCAATGACAATGGCGTCATATAATTAGTCCCGGCAGGTGGTGGATTTGGATGTATCAGAAAGATTACCAAGACTATGATGCAGCTCAGAGTCCCTACTCTTCCCAAAACCCGCCAACCCTCTCTTGCCCTTAGTCGATCTGCTAGGTACCACCCCATATTCACATCTCTAGGGGCACACACAGTGATGAACGGTCGGGATAGGGAATCTTTGTTAAGGAGGTAACCCCCGGACCCTGTTGGTACTCGGTTCTTCTCCTAACTCTGTGTGTGAGCAGCAGTGCTTGTATGTGTACATACCCTTTTGCAGTGGGTAACGTGGACCCAAGTAACTCTCTCAGCTATTCTAATGGCAAAGGCGGTGGTATTTAGTCAGCCATCCATTCTGAAAGTTCTCCCACTTAAAAAGATGAGAAAGGCCTGTAATTTTCATCATAGGTACACTTCAACTATGACAGACAAAATGAGGGGGAAAAAATATTTTTAATGAATTTATTTGCAAATTAAGGTGGAAAATAAGTATTTGGTCACCTACAAACATGCAAGATTTCTGTCTCTCACAGACCTGTACCTTCTTCTTTAAGAGGCTCCTCTGTCCTCCACTCGTTACCTGTATTAATGGCACCTGTTTGAACTTGTTATCAGTATAAAAGCCACCTGTCCACAACCTCAAACAGTCACACTCCAAACTCCACTATGGCCAAGACCAAAGAGCTGTCAAAGGACACCAGAAGCAAAATTGTAGACCTGCACCAGGCTGGGAAGACTGAATCTGCAATAGGTAAGCAGCTTGGTTTGAAGAAATAAACTGTGGGAGCAATTATTAGGAAATGGAAGACATACAAGACCACTGATAATCTCCCTCGATCTGGGGCTCCACACAAGATCTCACCCCGTGGGGTCAAAATGATCACAAGAACGGTGAGCAAAAATCCCAGAACCACACGTGGGGACCTAGTGAATGACCTGCAGAGAGCTGGGACCAAAGTAACAAAGCCTACCATCAGTAACACACTACGCCACCAGGGACTCAAATCCTGCAGTGCCAGATGTGTCCCCCTGCTTAAGCCAGTACATGTCCAGGCCCGTCTGAAGTTTGCTAGAGAGCATTTGGATGATCCAGAAGAAGATTGGGAGAATGTCATATGGTCAGATGAAACCAAAATATAACTTTTTGGTAAAAACTCAACTCGTTGTGTTTGGAGGACAAAGAATGCTGAGTTGCATCCAAAGAACACCATACCTACTGTGAAGCATGGGGGTGGAAACATCATGCTTTGGGGCTGTTTCTCTGCAAAGGGACCAGGACGACTGATTCGTGTAAAAGAAAGAATGAATGGGGCCATGTATCGTGAGATTTTGAGTGAAAACCTCCTTCCATCAGCAAGGACATTGAAGATGAAACGTGGCTGGGTCTTTCAGCATGACAATGATCCCAAACACACCGCACGGGCAACGAAGGAGTGGCTTCGTAAGAAACATTTCAAGGTCCTGGAGTGGCCTAGCCAGTCTCCAGATCTCAACCCCATAGAAAATCTTTGGAGGGAGTTGAAAGTCCATGTTGCCCAGCAACAGCCCCAAAACATCACTGTTCTAGAGGAGATCTGCATGGAAGAATGGGCCAAAATACCAGCAACAGTGTGTGAAAACCTTGTGAAGACTTACAGAAAACGTTTGACCTCTGTCATTGCCAACAAAGGGTATATAACAAAGTATTGAGATAAACACTTGTTATTGACCAAATACTTATTTTCCACCATAATTTGCAAATAAATTCATTAAAAATCCTACAATGTGATTTTCTGGATTTTTTTTCTCATTTTGTCTGTCATAGTTGAAGTGTACCTATGATGAAAATTACAGGCCTCTCTCATCTTTTTTTTTGCACAATTGGTGGCTACGTCTACCTGTTCTGGTCTCCCTAACTCTGGCATTCTATGTTTTCTACCTGATTAGCTAGAATGTCATCCATTATTTAAAGAAATATATCTTAGTAAACCAACTCTAGGGATAATATCTTGACCTAATATTTTACTAACTATAATCGTGTCCGCCAAGAAAGTTGGGAACGCTTCTACCCATTTGCTATATTTATCTATTATATATATTTTTTTAAGTAGTTCATTATCACATAGACCACAACGTCTGCTATATTTATCTATAAAAAAAATGTTTTAAGTAGTTCGTTATCACATCGGCCACAACGTCTTTCCTAACCTGCAGTGTTTCCTAACCTGCTCCACCATCCCTATTCTACAAAGTGTTGTCTAATTACCTGTACCATCCCTCCGGTTGATACGTGCCTCAGCCCATGTATCAATATTGCTGCATACCTAAACAATGACTTAGGTAGTATGGGCAACTTATCCTTGTAACAAAACTCTTCTGAATCCCCCTATTCCTGTCTTAGGATGTGCGACTCCTTCTAATGCCCTTGCTACATCCCTCTGTGTCCATGCCCTATAGACTTCTATCGTGTCTGGTGTGTGTGTGGGAATTGGGGAATTGGGGTATCTGCTCATCGTCTTCTAATTATTCTGTGTCGCTTCTGTCTTCTCTCAATCCTGGCTTATTATGAGATTCTAACCTTCGTAATGCTCCAGGTCTCCTGCTCCTCACTCCCAGTCTCTCCCTTTCATTCTCCTCAAATTCCTTCAGCTTTCTCTCTATCTTGCTCATTTCCTGGCCACCCTCCCTCCTTCTCCTCATCCCAAACCATCAAGGTCACCTTAGGCCTCCGCATAGGGCGAGGGAGCCCTTCTCCGTCTGCCTTTTCTACTATCTGTCTGTCGCTCCGTCCCACAACCGTCAGTATCAAATATAGGTTGTTTCCAAATATTTACTAAATGTCTCACTGTCTCCCTGTCTGAACTCATGGATTTGAGAAAAATCACGTCTATGGTAGTAATCTCTAAGTGTCAAATTTCTTACCCTGCATACAACAACAGCTGACTACCTAAAGGAAAATACAACTTTGCTTGATTTCTAAATATTACTTAAGCCACCTTAAAATCATTATTACAAATTACCTTAAATTCATTATCCAAATGGCCCTCCCATGAGGCTGATCAGACCACAAAGGAAAGCCATGATAGAGGTCAAAAGTCATACCACCCTTTCACAGTAATGTTTCTTACTATATTCGACAAATTAAAGAAAAACCATCAAACATTTTCTACATGTTGTATCCCAGGTTCCCAAAACATTCCTTTATCAAAATAATTCCAGTGTTTAATTAAATTTCAGAAAATAAAACTTTTACAATTCCATATGTGTGTGTACCCCCTTTAAGATATCGTCTCTCTAGGAAAAATGGAAATCTCCTCAAACCCCTAGGTTAAAAACAAACAAAACATTTCCAGACCTTTTCAATTTAGAAGAAACATGCCTCTATCTCACTCCCTCCCTTCAAGATTACAGCCCTCAGAAAACATGTCCAAAGAGAGACAATGAATCACTCCTTTTCCCAGAAAAAAACACTTGGTCAGCATTCATTATACTACCCCGATTCAGAAACCCAAACGCTGACTACAAACAAAACCTAATAATAATGATAATTCCATTGTACTCTCTCCAATCATTAGTTTTACATCTCCTCAATGGTTATATGTACTTAATTGAACATGCGCTACCCTTGGACACAATACTGTACTTTAACTGTATGAAATTCCCCTACTACTAGTTTGGCCCAAGCTTGCTTTGCAACATTAAAACCCATTCAGTCTGTCTGCAAACAGTCTCTCAAAATGCTGATAGGAATACCCTGCCATTAGACACACACGACTGAGATTAATGTGCACTGTCCCTTTAAAATAAAATGAACTCAACCTGCAATCCACTTTGCTGACCTGACATTGTTCCATGTAATGGAAACAGATTATAATGTTAGAATTCATAAACTTTCTGTTCCAATTCACTGGTGTTACCTAAACAATCAAACCAAAAATCAATAACCAGAAACTATCACAAAACTTTTATCCGACACCAGTCAATCCATAAGAAGAAAAACACATTTCGATGGGCACAACTCTATCACAATTATCTTTCCGCTATTATTTAGAATTCACAGGTTATTCCAGCAGACCATTTATGTCACGACTTCCACCGAAGTTGTTCCCTCTCCTTGTTCGGCCGGCGTTCGGCGGTCGACGTCACTGGCTTTCTAGCTGCCACCGATCCATGTTTCATTTTTCCTTTTGTTTTGTCTGTTTACACACCTGGTTCCCATCTCATAATTATGTTCCTTATTTAACCCTCTGGTTTCCCTTTCTGTTTGTGCGTGATTGTCTTTCGTGTGTTGGAGTTCTATCCTGTTTTGTCCTTGTTTGATAACGGGATTTTTGTTAAATTCTTGGATTGAGTAAATACAGTGTTTTTTTTTTACTCTTACCTGTGTCCTGCGCCTGACTCCTTCGCTATTTTCTAGATAGACTCTGACAATTTAGGCAAGACAACGTATTACATCGAAATCGTCTCGTTATTATTTAGAATGAATTAGTCTTTCAATTGAACCTAAACAAGCTATTAAAATGTTCAGTTCATATCATAAACAAACACTAGCAACTGTATCTTTCCAGGCAAAACATATCCATAGTTCAACTACTATCCAAAACACAGATTTTAGTCAATTGGTGCTTAAGCTGAGATATGAACCTGAGTCTCACGCATGGTAGGCAAGAAGTCTACCGTTGGACCACCAGCACTTTTTGAAATGATAGAGACTCCACGTAAATAACTATTTTTATGATTGTCTGTAGTCGTAAAATCAGGCATTATTACCGAGACAATTCCCCGAAAATAGCCCTAATTTAAAGGTCCAAGCATTTCCCCAGCGAGGATTCTCCTTACTCTCTCTCTCTCTCGTTGTCTCTGCCTCTCTCTTTCTCTCTGTATGTCCCCTTATCTTCTCTTTTCCTTTCCTCTCTTCACTCTTGTCATTCTCTCTATCTCCTAAGTTATTAGGTCTCACACGCACATCATTTTTTCCCTGCTGATATCCTTCCTGTAACTTTCTCTCACCGATTCTCTACACTTGCCTTTTTGCTCCTACTACTCCTCTCGCTCTCTCATTCACTTACGTTCCCTCTTCTGTCTCTCCCTTGGTGGGGCCTTACAATCCTCTGCCATGTGGCCTATTGTATTGCAGTTGTAGCACTTTCTGTCCTCGGGTTCTATCCACTTTCTACTCTCCCTGTTTCCCCCTTTTCTTTTTAAAATCCTTCCTGCTCTTTCCTGCAATTTCCCCAAGAGTGGCGATCAAATGTTCTGCTCCTGTCTGTTCTTTCTTAGTTTTCTTTTCCTTGCCATTATGCTCATGGTGTATAGCATACCTCTTTACTTCGGCTAATGTGGCTGTTCCCCACCCTATCAGAGTCTCTTTTATGATTTGGCAAATGTCAGGCTTCATACCACTCAAGAAGGCTATTTTTAACTGTTGGTGGTAAGGTCCGTCCTCTCCCTGTCTAGGATCTACCAGTCCACTATTAGCATTGAACACGTCTCTCCGTCTCTATAAATACTGGCTAACTGTTTCCCCATCCCCTTGTTTACACTCATGTATCTTTGAAAAGTCTGCATATCTATGGTAATAGTCCCTAAGATTATTACAGAGCTGTGTCAATTTGTCTGCATAATCCCCATCTCCTGCCCATGGTAAAACCGGTTCTCCTCCTTGCCCTGGAACCCAGGCTCCCCTCACTGCTGCCCAGTCTTTCCCCACTATCTGTCGGACAGCCATTTACAATTCTCCAGCATTTAGTTTAAAACTCTCGGTCAGTCCCTCCATATCTCTCCTAAACCCTTCTATTATTACCTTCTACTATTTTCCGGGCCTCTGACAGCCACACCCTGGCTGTATCCAAACATTCTGATTGTTTCTGGATGTTATTACCACAGGTTTCATGCATCTGTTCTATTATAACCTCCAGCTTGTCCACATCTAGACGCCCCATAAACCCGTATTTCTGTCTCCATTTCGGACCATAATACCCATTCCTCTTATCCTCAGACTGCATATACACCATTATCTGGTTAATTCTATACTATAAATATAAATATATTGTACAGATATATTGTTTTACCCTAATTCTGACTAAAACTATACACATCATTAATTATAATTTTACTGACTATAATCAATTTCGTACAATTATATGGTTTCAGGGTGGAATATTCTAAATCAGTCATTTAAACATATAAATTCCATTATCAGGTGTTTAGTCCCAGGGTCCTTAGCTTATTGATGAACTTTGAGGGCCCTATGGTGTTGAATGCTGAGCTGTAGTCAATGAATAGCATTCTCACATAGGTGTCCCTTTTGTCCAGGTGGGAAAGGGCAGTGTGGAGTGCAATAGAGATTGCATCATCTGTGGATCTGTTGAGGCGGCATGCAAATTATTCTGGGATAATGGTGTTGATGTGAGCCGTGACCAGCCTTTCAAAGCACTTCATGGCTACAGACGTGAGTGCTACGGGTTGGTAGTCGTTTAGGCAGGTTACTTTAGTGTTCTTTGGCACAGGCACTATGGTGGTCTGCTTAAAACATGTTGGTATTACAGACTCAGACAGGGAGAGGTTGAAAATGTCAGTGAAGACACTTGCCATTTGGTCAGCGCATGCTCGCAGTACACATCCTGGTAATCCGTCTGGCCCTGTGGCCTTGTGAATGTTGACCTGTTTAAAGGTCTTACTCACATCGGCTGCGGAGAGCGTGATCACACAGTCTTCCAGAACAGCTGGTGCTCTCATGCATGTTTCAGTGCTATTTGCCTCGAAGTGAGCATAGAAGTTGTTTAGCTCGTCAGGTAGGCTCGTGTCACTGGGCAGCTCTCGTCTGTGCTTCCCTTTGTAGTCTGTAAAGGTTTGCAAGCCCTGTCACATCTGACGAGCGTCAGAGCCGGTGTAGTACAATTCGATCTTAGTCCTGTATTGATGCTTTGCCTGTTTGATGGTTCATCGGAGGGCATAGCGGTATTTCTTATAAGCTTCAGGGTTATAAGAAAAAAGCTGAAAGCAGCAACTCTAGCCTTTAGCTCAGTGCGGATGTTGCCTGTAATCCATGGCTTCTGGTTGGGGTATGTACGTACGGTCACTGTGGGGGACGACGTCATCGATGCACTTATTGATGAAGCCAATGACTGATGTGGTTTACTCCTCAATGCCATCGGAGGAATCCCGGAACATATTCCAGTCTGTGCTAGCAAAACAGTCCTGTAGCTTAGCATCTGCTTCATCTGACCACTTTTTTTATTGATCTAGTCATTGGTGCTTCCTGCTTTAATTTTTGCTTGTAAGCAGGAATCAGGAGGATAGAATTATGGTCAGATTTGCCAAATGGAGGGCGAGGGAGAGCTTTTTTTTATATTGTGTTATTGATTGTATGTTTGTTTATTCCATGTGTAAGTCTGTGTTGTTGTTTGTGTCACACTGCTTTGCTTTATCTTGGCCAGGTCGCAGTTGTAAATGAGAACTTGTTCTCAACTGGCCTACCTGGTGAAATGAAATAAAATAAAATTATTTCAGCTCATGAAACCAACATGTAAAGGTTCATATTTTTGTTCAGTGTAAAATCATGCACCACCACAAAAACACATTTACTCACCCTATTTCACTCACACATCCCCGCTCTCTACAGAGCGCAAACATCTCCTTCTTATTCTATATCTTTCTTTCTACTACAATATGTGCTCGTTCCTCTTATCCAGTGCCATATACATATGAAAATATATAACTACACAATTTTGAGTGCTTTTTTTTATCCAATATCGTTTTTGTATCTTCACAAACAAGCAGCCTTGGCATGGCATGATGGCTGAGATAGTGAAGCAGCAAGAAGAGACTGAAGATACTGTGGTGACAAGAATAGATTAAAGATACAGATCACAGTCATTCGAACAGGAACACTCCCCTCACTGCAATTACTATGGATAGTTACAGAAGTGTGTTTATTGGTAAGAGACTGAATGTAAGTATATAGTAGTACAGACAGTATGATCAATGTTATTATTGTTTATGTAATTCCCACCAAGAATAGAGGAATATCAGGCTTGCCCACAAAAAAGATCACACAGTTAATTATCATTTTAACCAAACTAAATGTCAAAGGTCAACAGAACATTTTTTATTGAATAAAATATAGATATTATTTAAACAAAGTGGATGATAAACTCTTAATTAAAGCAGGCAACTGTCAATCATCTGACAACTCAATAGTTCTTTGCTCTACACATTTTACACTGTATGTTAGTGTTGAATCTATTTAAAGTTGAATGACGGTTACAGAGCACACCACCCACTTAATCAACTCTTCAAGTCCCCTACAAACTGCTCTTATAAAAAAAAAAACACACATCCTCCACCTCATACGACAGCGGCGGGTGATAGCTATCCGAATAAAGTCACAATCTGGATCCTCCTCCCACTTTCAGTTTCAGGCATCAAGTTGTTTTGTCATAGAGACCTCAGTCAAGCTCCTTTGGTACAAGACCAGGTCAGGTCAAAGTAGAGCAACGTAATGCCATACCTGGTCAATGTTAACAACAGACGTGTCCCAGGGAATACAGAAGTATGTGGCTGCTCCTCACCATTGTCCTGTCTTACAGTATCGTCTGCCTGAATGGGAATCATACCACAACAGGTAAACACCTCATTTACAATTAACATTTAGCTAACTTGATAAACAGTTCTACTGCTTGTATAACACCACATTAGCAGAAGCCTACAAGACATACCCTTTTGAAAAACCTGGCACACACCTGGGCCACGTTCAGTTGCTAAACGTTGTCGAATGTTGCAGACAGAAATGCCACGAATAGAGCAGTCATGATTCCTTTGTTCTACATGTCAGAGATGCATGTTTGTTCTACGTAACCTATTTCTATCTGAACATTCCAAAATGTGTCCTGCTGAACTCGCCTCTTTTTTGTAAGCTTTGTGTTAATTAACTCACTTATCACCATCACATGTGTCAGGTTTAGTTCCACTGATCAAGAACAAGAGTAAATCTTTTAAAAATATATATATAACAACAAATGGCATGGGTTTACAGTTAAACAATTTGGAGAATAAATGATCAACTTTAAATATGAGAAACAAAATATTACCATAATTTGCTCGATTATCAAATAAATGTAATATTGACTGATGACTATTGTAAATTGAGGGTGTCTGTGTGTAGTCTGTAATGGTTCGCAAGCCATTACAGATTCTGTGTGAAATAAATGCGATGTAACATACATGTAATTCATTCTTTGCTAAATACATTTTGTGTTTCTTGGTAAGGAAGCGTGTTAATTTGGTCACACCTCTGTTTAATCCTACAGTGCATCAAAACATGTAATTTATATATTTGACATATTGTGTTGAATTTGTGTGTGAAATGTGTATTTCTCTGTGGTGTGCGAGATAAGGATATTGTGGTTAGTGTGGCAGGGTTTTCCAAACTCAGTCCTGAGGCCCCCCCCCCCCTTGGTGCACGTTTTTTGTTTTTGTTTGCCCAAGCACTACACATCTTATTCAAATAACCAACTCATCATTAAGCTTTCAAAACTAAACGTGCACCCAGGGGGGGGGGGGGGGGCATGACCTAGTTTGGGAAACCCTGGTGTAAAGCACCATTGTGTGATTTCAGTGCTTATACAGTTGTATTTCATGTGGACTCTTCCAGGTCATGAATATAGCCTTAAATGTGTAAGTGATTACCTGTTCACCATTAACTGTTCCCTGAGCATCCTGCCAGAGGTTGCTCATACAGACCAGTCCTCTTACTGGCTGCGCATTGAGGACCTCTCTTTCGGGACGGTATTTGATGGGTGAGACCCCCACTATTTCATATTGCTAAAAATTTGAGTACATTCATTTAAATGTATTAGTATAGTGGTTCTCAACCTTTTTTGGTTAATGTACCCCTAGTCTACCCCCCGTACCACATTTGCTCTGCCTGGAGTACCGACTAAGTAACCCCTCATGTGCATTTTAGCAGTGGGCTATGTTCTTATTATTCTTCCCAAGTACCCCCTGTGGATAGGCCATGTACCCCAGGTTAAGAACCACTGTATACACAGTACACACTGAGGCAATGTGTGTAAATGACATGTTATGACTTCATATTGTTCCCCGCCTCATTTGTTTCCTGTTCACTTCCACTCATTCCACAGTGGGAAGCTGAAGAAAACCCATGGCTATTACTCCTGTTCATTGGACACTTCCCATCCAGATTCTGCTGTTGATCCAGATCCTGATGAGGAGCCCGATTTTTTTTTTGACACTTCAAGATTTAAGATCACTCTCTATCACAACAGAAGCAATGGACATGTAAGCGCCACCTTGCTGGATAAGGAATACATGCCAGTGAAGCATAGTAAGTGCTTATTACAGAATTACAATACAAACATGACTTTGTGATATGCCTACCCATATGCAATTGACAAGCATAGCTACTTGTTGAAGTTGTTGTTTCGAGAAGCTAGGTAACACTTTACTTTACAGTGTCATTATTACTGTGCAACTAACTCAAGTAATTACAGTATAACAAGTATTGTAACTACAGCGTAATAATGAATAATGACAATACTTGGTACACTGTAATTACAGGAATCATTACACAGTAATAAGGGCACTGTAAAGTAAAGCATAACCGGCCAGTCCTTGCAATTCTGCCACCCTAGGCTAGACCAAAAAATGCTGCCCCCCAAAACCAGAATAGTCCCAGTAAGCAAAATTAAGTTGAAAAGATGTCATAAAGACGTATTTTCCAGACGTTGAAGTTAGGTTCAATTTAGGTCTTGAATGAAAAGTGAAAAGGTATTTTTCATATGTTTAAAATACATATTTTCCAGGACGTTGACATCAGGTTAATTTTGTGGTTCTGAATAAAAGTTGGATACGGATACAAACTTGAAACCACTGATCATGACAATGGGGTGAAACTCTTGGACAAAAGTTGTGGTTGTCCATTTTACCTTGACCTGTCCTGTTTGTAGGATATGATGTTTGTTGAGGCATCTGTGGCAAAACCAGGAGACATCCCGAAAATTGGTGATGAAAACATTGTCTAAAGGTAACCCACACAAATGAATGGAAATATGGAGGTAGTTTTGTGCCAACAAAATTAAGGGGTTAAATATGTGTAAAAAAACAACAACATATATTATATATAATGAACAAAAATATAAATGAAACATATAAAGTGTTGATCCGATGTTTCATGAGCTGAAATAAAGGATCCCAGAAATTTTCCATATGCACAAAAAGCTTATTTCTCTCAAAATTTGTGCACAAATTTGTTTACATCCCTGCTAGTGAGCATTTCTCCTTTGCCAAGATAATCCACCTACCTGACAGGTGTGGCATATCAAGAAGCTGATTAAACAGCATGACCATTACACCTTGTGCTTGGGACAATAAAAGGCCACTGCTGTTTTGTCACACAACACAATTGTTTTGCCACAGATGCCTCAACAGCGCATTTTGTATTTGATTGAGCACCATTTACGTCAGGCTATTTGATCAGAGAAACCTGCATGATGTAAAAAAATGTCCATCTCATTACATTGTCATACATTTTATCTCCAGCCTGTGGGCTAAAGAAAAGTCTCCATACTCTTTCAACCATATCCTATATCTGCTACATGATTTATGTGGGATTATTTTTTTGCGGAACGTTGGTGGAGCCGCGCAGCCATGCTTCTCTTCAACAGCACCCTGGATAGGCGCGCTGGGAATGGACACTGCTTATCACAGAGCGGCATCAGCGCTCACCTAAAAAACACATATGCCACTGGTTGAGAGAAATTGTCATTGTTTTTGGGCAGAATTATGTGAGATTTTAAATGTTGTTGTTGGAGGTGCGTCTTGGGTCAGTTTAGCTCAGAAAATGCCGCCCTCGTCAACCTGCTGCCGTAGACGACCGCTTAATGCTGCCTAATGAGCAGACCGGCCGTGGGAAGCTTTTCTTTTTGTGGACATTTTAATTCCATCCCAAAGCTTTGACATAGGTGTCTTTCTCTCCCCAGTCAAACCCAATGCACCATTCAATCTCACCGTCAGCCGGATGTCAAGTCAACACCGTGTTACCTGGATGAGTAGCTATGAGAAATATCTACAATTTGGCAATCTTCTGTCTGACAACCTGAAGTACCAACTCTGGTTCTACAGAAGTGGCCACCAAGCCAACGTAAGACACTCAAATACGGCTAAAGATGTTTCTAAAATAAAGCCGGAGAATAAATGGGTCTATTTCCTCGTATTTTTCCCCACAGGTTATCGAAGTTCCACACTCAACTAATATCTCAGTGAACAATGAAAATTTTGAGCCAGACACAGAGTACACTGTAAACGTGAGGTCCATCCCCAACCAACAACAGTATCAAGGCCAGTGGAGTGAATGGGCAACGGAGGTTCGTTGGAGGACTGATCCCACACAAAAAGGTATGGTTCCGTCAAGACATTAGGCACTTTACTAGAACAATTTGAGCCCACTCCTTGCCTGTGCTGTGTTTCTACAGGCTAATGCTGTTCCAATGTTCTTTGTCCCCTTAGTCGGAGAATTTCCAACAAACACATTTACTGTCATCTTATGTGTGCTGGTTCCAGTACTGCTAATTCTGTGCTACATTCCAATTGTAAGGTACGTTTGGATTACCTTACCTTTGGTGACATCTACAGTGGGTGGAAGAACAGATGCATGTCATTTACCATGTAATTCATGGGGTGTGGAAACGTCTCATATATTGCAGGTTGAATAAATCCATCTTCATCCCAACTCCAGCACCATACTTCCAGTCCCTTTACACTGACTGTGAGGGGGACTTCAGGGTAAGGAAGACTTATATCACCCTTGATGCATTTAATACTTCTCAACGAGACGTGAACATTACAATAACACACTCTGTGGTGATTGTGGTTGTAGAGCTGGGTTGTGACCCCAGGCTCTGGGGCAGACTTATTCAAGACAGAGGAAACCTTGCAAATCGACACCCTGACTGAGACCATACCGGTCCGGGATAATGACCACTCCTCACTGGTGCCCCATCACATGATCCAGGAGGGCCCCAGCAACAACCTGTCTAACCCAGCGTCTGATGCGCTTTTCCTGGGCATTGCTTATGCTGTATCTCTGGGGTCACCACTCCCGGCACCCAGAGGCCCACTGAAGAGTGTGTCTCTGAGTGAGCCAGAGAGCACCATCGAAGCAGACTCGGGGTGTTGGCTGCACAGCACCACATCTCTGGAGCGGGAGAGTGCCTGGTACAGCAACGTGAACAGCAGCAGTGACTACTGCACCCTATCAGACACTGGGAATTGTCAGGATGTTACCCCTAGAGTCTATTGACGCACCGGTGCGTCAATCTAAGCAACATAATACAAAATCCTCATCCAAATCAGTCAGTTTAAGTTAGAGATATGTTTTTTATATGGGCTGCGTCTCAATCCGCCAGATCCGCCCATGTCTCCCTTCCACATCTGCGGTGGAAATTGGCAGAGCTACAGCGCTGTTAGTCAGACCAGGAGACATCCCGAAAATTGGTGACGAAAACATTGTCTAAAGGTAACCCACACAAATGAATGGAAATATGAAGGTAGTTTTGTGCCAACAAAATTAAGGGGTTAAATATGTGTAAAAAAACAACAACATATATTATATATAATGAACAAAATTATAAATGCAACATATAAAGTGTTGATCCGATGTTTCATGAGCTGAAATAAAGGATCCCAGACATTTTCCATACGCACAAAAAGCTTATTTCTCTCAAATTTTGTGCACAAATTTGTTTACATCCCTGCTAGTGAGCATTTCTCCTTTGCCAAGATAATCCACCTACCTGACAGGTGTGGCATATCAAGAAGCTGATTAAACAGCATGATCATTACACCTTGTGCTTGGGACAATAAAAGGCCACTCTAACATCTGCTGTTTTGTCACACAACACAATTGTTTTGCCACAGATGCCTCAAGTTTTGAGGGAGCATGCAATTGGCATGCTGGCTGTAGGAATGTCCACCAGAGCTGTTGCTAGAGAATTGAATGTTCATTTCTCTACCATAAGCTGCCTCCAATGTCATTTTAGAGAATATAATAAATTAATAAATTTAGAATTTGGCAGCATGTCCAACCAGCGTTACAAGCACAGACCACGTGTAACCATGCCAGCTCAGGACCTCCACATCTGGCTTCTTGACCTGTGGGATTGTCTGTGACCAGCCACCCAGACAGTTGATGAAGAGGAGAATTTCTATCTTGTTAGGAAAAACTCATTCTGATTAGCTGGGCCTGGCTCCCCAGTGGGTGGGCCTGGCTCCCTAGCTGGTGGGCTTATGCCTTCCCAGGCCCACCCATGGCTGTGCCCCTGCCCAGTCATGTGAAATCCATAGATTAGGGCCTAATTAATATATTTCAAAAGACTCATTTCCTTCCTCAGTAAAATCATTGAAATTGTTGCATGTTGTGTTTATATTTTTGTTCAGTATATATATGTATTTCCTAAGCTTTCTTATATCTCCTAGATATAGGACAGACACTTCAAAACCCTATTCCTTATGATACCTTTTTTGACTGTCTTTTTATCCATTTATGAATGTTATTTGATGTGTTTCTATGGGCTGTCGTAGTAAAGGCCAAATTCAATATTTTAACAAATACATAAAAAAAGATAGGACCCTAAAGGGGTCCTAAAATTCTAATTCAAATGGCTAAATGATCCATGGTATGACCTCACCCCAACAGCACTTTTTTTTGCCCCAGCACGACACAGCTGATTCAAATAATCAAAGCTTCATGATGGGACCGAGTTTGGGAAAACCCTGGTCAAGACACTTCTCTAATTCAATCAATGATGTATATAAACCCTGGATTGCTGATGCCATGTATTGGTCATTGAGAGGCTTTGAAGCCACCGGTCGGCCATATTGCCACTCCCTAAAAAGAGCAGTCCTCCATAGGAATTAATGGAATTCTACAGTATTTCAATTAAATGTTTCAAGGAAAATGTTTTATATTTTGTTGTAGTGGGGACAGTAACATCTAAATATATATATATATATATATATATATACATACATACACTGCTCAACAAAATAAAGGGAACACTAAAATAACACATCCTAGATCTGAATGAATGAAATATTCTTATTAAATACTTTTTTCTTTACATAGTTGAATGTGCTGACAACAAAATCACACAAAAATGATCAATGGAAATCAAATTTATCAACCCATGGAGGTCTGGATTTGGAGTCACACTCAAAATTAAAGTGGAAAACCACACTACAGGCTGATCCTACTTTGATGTAATGTTCTTAAAACAAGTCAAAAGGAGGCTCAGTAGTGTGTGTGGCCTCCACGTGCCTGTATGACCTCCCTACAACGCCTGGGCATGCTCCTGATGAGGTGGCGGATAGTCTCCTGAGGAATCTCCTCCCAGACCTGGACTAAAGCATCCACCAACTCCTGGACAGTCTGTGATGCAACGTGACGTTGGTGGATGGAGCGAGACATGATGTCCCAGATGTGCTCAATTGGATTCAGGTCTGGGGAACGGGCGGGCCAGTCCATAGCATCAATGCCTTCCTCTTGCAGGAACTGCTGACACACTCCAGCCACATGAGGTCTAGCATTGTCTTGCATTAGGCGGAACCCAGGGCCAACCGCACTAGCATATGGTCTCACAAGGGGTCTGAGGATCTCATCTCGGTACCTAATGGCAGTCAGGCTACCTCTGGCGAGCACATGGAGGGCTGTGCGGCCCCCCAAAGAAATGCCACCCCACACCATGACTGACCCACCGCCAAACCGGTCATGCTGGAGGATGTTGCAGGCAGCAGAACGTTCTCCACAGCGTCTCCAGACTCTGTCACGTCTGTTACATATGCTCAGTGTGAACCTGCTTTCATCTGTGAAGAGCATAGGGCGCCAGTGGCGAATTTGCCAATCTTGGTGTTCTCTGGCAAATGCCAAACGTCCTGCACGGTGTTGGGCTGTAAGCACAACCCCCACCTGTGGACGTCGGGCCCTCATACCACCCCCATGGAGTCTGTTTCTGACCGTTTGAGCAGACACATGCACATTTGTGGCCTGCTGGAGGTCATTTTGCAGGGCTCTGGCAGTGCTCCTCCTGCTCCTCCTTGCACAAAGGCGGAGGTAGCGGTCCTGCTGCTGGTTTGTTGCCCTCCTACGGCCTCCATCACGTCTCCTGATGTACTGGCCTGTCTCCTGGTAGCGCCTCCATGCTCTGGACACTACGCTGACAGACACAGCAAACCGTCTTGCCACAGCTCGCATTGATGTTCCATCCTGGATGAGCTGCACTACCTGAGCCACTTGTGTGGGTTGTAGACTCCGTCTCATGCTACCACTAGAGTGAAAGCACCGCCAGCATTCAAAAGTGACCAAAACATCAGCCAGGAAGCATAGGAACTGAGAAGTGGTCTGTGGTCACCACCTGCAAAACCACTCCTTTATTGGGGGTGTCTTGCTAATTGCCTATAATTTCCACCTGTTGTCTATTCCATTTGCGCAACAGCATGTGAAATTTATTGTCAATCAGTGTTGCTTCCTAAGTGGACAGTTTGATTTCACAGAAGTGTGATTGACTTGCAGTTACATTGTGTTGTTTAAGTGTTCCCTTTATTTTTTTGAACAGTGTATATATATATATATTACCAATCAAACGTTTTGATACACTTACTCATTCGAGGGTTTTTCTTTATTTTTACCATTTTCTATATTGTAGAATAATAGCGAAGACATCAAAACTATATAATAACACATATGGAATCATGTAGCAACCAAAAAATGTTTAAAAAATCTAAATATATTTTTTATTGGAGATTCCTCAAAGTAGCCACCCTTTGCCTTGATGACAGCTTTGCACACTCTTGCCATTATCTCAACCAGCTTCACCTGGAATGCTTTTCCAACAGTCTTGAAGGAGTTCTCACATATGCTGAGCACTTGTTGGTCGCTTTTCCTTCACTCTGCGGTCCAACTCATCCCAAACCATCTCAATTGGGTTGAGGTCGGGTGATTGTGGAGGCCAGGTCATCTGATGCAGCACTCTATCACTCTCCTTCTTGGTCAAATAGCCTTTACACAGCCTGGAGGTGTGTTGGGTCATTGTCCTGTTAAAAAACAAATGATAGTCCCACTAAGCGCAAACCAGATGGGATGGCGTATCGCTGCAGAATGCTGTGGTAGCCATGCTGGTTAAGTGTGCCTTGAATTCTAAATAAATCCCAGACAGTGTCACCAGCAAAGCACCCCCACACCATCCCACCTCCTCATCCATGCTTCACGGTGGGAACCACACTGGCGCCTCCGCAAGGCAATCAAACAAGCAAAGCGTCAGTACAGAGACAAAGTAGAGTCGCAATTCAATGGTTCAAACACGAGACGAATGTGGCAGGGTCTACAGACAATCACGGATTACAAAAAGAAAACCAGCCCCGTCGCGTACACCAGTGTCTTGCTCCCAGACAAATGAAACAACTTCTTTGCGCGCTACCAAAGACTGTGGGCTCTCCTTCTCTGTGGCCGATGTGAGTAAAACATTTAAACTTGTTAACCCTCGCAAGGCTGCCGGCCCAGACGGCATCCCTAGCCGCATCCTCGGGTCATGCGCAGACCAGCTGGCTGGTGTGTTTATGGACATATTCAATCAATCCCTATTGTTCCTGTTCCCAGGAAAGCTAAGGTAACTGAACTAAATGACTATTGCCCTGTAGCACTCACTTCTGTCGTCATGAAGTGCTTTGAGAGACTAGTCAAGGGTCATATCACCTCCACCCTACCCGATACCCTAGACCCACTCCAATTTGCTTACCCCCAATAGGTCCACAGACGATGCAATCACCATCACACTGCACACTGCCCTATCCCATCTGGAGAAGAGGAATACCTATGTAAGAATGCTGTTCATTGACTACAGCTCAGCATTCAACACCATAGTACCCTCTAAACTCATCATTAAGCTTGAGACCCTGAGTCTTGACCGGCACCCTCTGCCACTGGGTCCTGAACTTTCTAATGGGCCACCCCGCAGGTGGTGAAGGTAGGTAGGAAACAACATCTCCACCCCGCTGATCCTCAACACTGGGGCGCCACAAGGGTGCGTTCTCAGCTCTCTCTTGTACTCCCTGTTCACCCATGACTGCGTAGCCATGCACGCCTCCAACTCAATCAGTAAGTTTGCAAAATACATTACAGTTGTAGGCTTGATTACCAACAATGACGAGACAACCTACAGTAAGGAGGTGAGGGCCCTCGGAGTGTGGTGTCAGGGAAATAACCTCTCACTCAATGTCAACAAAACAAAGGAGATGATTGTGGACTTCAGGAAACAGCAGAGGGAGCACCCCACTATCCACATCGACGGGACAGTAGTGAAGAAAGTGGAAAGTTTTACGTTTCTCGGCGTACACATCACAGGCAAACTGAAATGGTGCACCCACACAGACATGGTGGTGAAGAAGACGCATCAACCTCAGGAGGCTGAAGATATCTGGCTTGTCACCTAAAACCCTCACAAACCTTTACATATGCACAATTGAGAGCATCCTGTCGGGCTGTATCCCTGCCAGGTACGGCAACTGCACAGCCCACAACCGCAGGGCTCTCCAAAGGGTGGTGCGGTCTGTACAATGCATGACCGGGGGCTAACTATCTGCCCTCCAGGACACCTACACCACCCAATGTCACAGGAAGGCCAAAAGATCATCAAGGACAACAACCACCCGAGCCACTGCCTGTTCACCCCGCTATCATCATCCAGAAGGCGAGGTCAGTAGAGGTGCATCAAAGCTGGGACCGAGAGACTGAAAAACAGCTTCTATCCCAAGGCCATCAGACTGCCAACATACATACTCAAATCACTAGCCACTTTAAGAAATGGATTTAATAAAGGTACCACGACTCACTTTAAATAATGTCACTTTAATAATGTTTACATATCCTACATGACTCATCTCATATCTATATACTGTATTTTAAACCATCTATTGCATCTTGCCTATGCCGCACGTCCATCGCGCATCCTTATATTTATATATGCAGCACATATTCTTATTCCATCCCCTTACATTGTGTGTATAAGGTAGTCGTTGTGAATTTGTTAGATTACTTGTTAGATATTACTGTCAGAACTAGATTTCGCTACTCTCGCATTAACATCTGCTGACCATGTGTATGTGAACGATCAAATTTGATTTGATTTGTTCAGAAAGACAAATATTTACCTTGTCAGCTCAGGGATTCAATCCAGCAACCTTTCAGTGACTGGCCCAACGCTCTAACCACTAGGCTTCTGGCAGCTACCAGTCTCATTCTATATCCTGGTTCATATACTACATTCCTTTGAAAAGTATCATTCTATATCCTGGTTCATATACTACATTCCTGTGAAAAGTCTCATTGCATTAAGACATACAGTCTACCTGTTGGTTCTAGGTAAAGTGTTACCTTAGTATTTTCAGGTCTCTGTCATGAATCCTCTGAACTGTGTCCCTCTCTGGCCACTTTAATAATGTTTACATATTTTGCATTTCTCATCTCATATGTACAGTTGAAGTCGGAAGTTTAAATACACTTAGGTTGGAGTCATTAGAACTCGTTTTTCAACCACTCCCCAAATTTCTTGTTAACAAACTATAGTTTTGGCTAGTCATTTAAGATATCTACTTTGTGCATGACAGAAGATATTTTTCCAACAATTGTTTACAGACAGATTAATTCACTTATAATTCACTGCATCACAATTCCAGTGGGTCAGAAGTTTACATACACTAAATTGACTGTGCCTTTAAACAGCTTGGAAAATTCCAGAAAATGATGTGGCTTTAGAAGCTTCTGTTAGGCTAATTGACATCATTTTCGTCAATTGGAGGTGTACCTGTGGATGTATTTCAAGGACTATATTCAAACTCAGTGCCTCTTTGCTTAACATCAAGAGAAAATCAAAAGAAACTAGACCTAAGAAAAATAATTGTGGACCTCCACATGTCTGGTTCATCCTTGGGAGCAATTTCCAAGCGCCTGAAGGTACCACGTTCATCTGTACAAACAATAGTACACAAGTATAAACACCATGGGACCACACAACCATCATACCACTCAGGAAGGAGATGCACTCTGTCTCCTAGAGATGAACGTACTTTGGTGCGAAAATATGCAAATCAATCCCAGAACAACAGCAAAAGTATGCTGGAGGAAGATTGTGAAGATGCTGGAGGAAGATGCTGGAGGAAACAGGTACAAAAGTATCTATATCCACAGTAAAACGAGTCCTATATTTACATAACCTGAAAGGCCTCTTAGCAAGGAAGAAGCCACTGCTCCAAAACCACCATTAAAAAAGCCAGACTATGGTTTGCAACTGCACATGGGGACAGAGATCGTACTTTTTGGAGAAATGTTTTGTGGTCTGATGAAACAAAAATAGAACTGAAGAACACCACCCCAACCATGAAGCACGGGGGTGGCAGCATCGTGTTGTGGAGGTGCTTTGCTGCAGGAGGGACTGGTGCACTTCCCAAAATAGATGGCACCATGAGGAAGGAGAATTATGTGGATATATTGAAGCAAGACCTCAAGACATCAGTCAGGAAGTTGAAGCTTGGTCACAAATGAGTCTTCCAAATGGACAATGACCCCAAGCATACTTTCAAAGTTGTTGCAAAATGGCTTAAGTCAAGGTATTGGAGTGGCCATCACAAAGCCCTGACCTCAATCCTATCGAAAATGTGTGGGCAGAACTGAAAAAGCATGTGTGAACAAGGAGGCCTACAAACCTGACTCAGTTACACCAGCTCTGACAGGAGGAATGGGCCATAATTCACACCAATTTATTGTAGGAAGCTTGTGGAAGGCTACCCGAAACATTTGACCCAAGTTAAACAATTTAAAGGCAATGCTACCAAATACTAATTGAGTGTATGTAAACTTCTGAAGCACTGGGAATGTGATGAAAAAAATAAAAGCTGAAATAAATAATTCTCTCTAATATTATTCTGGCATTTCACATTCTTAAAATAAAGTGGTGATCCTAACTGACCTAAGACAGGGAATCTTTACTAGGATTAAAAGTCAGGAATTGTGAAAAACTGAGTTTAAATGTATTTGGCTAAGGTGTATGTAAACTTCCGATTTCAACTGTATATACTGTATTCTATTCTATTCTACTGTATCTTAGTCTATGCCGCTCTGACATTGCTCGTCCAGATATTGATATATTCTTAGTTCCATTCCTATACTTTAGTTTGTGTGTATTGTTAGGTATTACTTGTTAGATATTACTGCACTGTTGGAACTAGAAACACAAGCATTTCACTACACCTGCAATAACACCTGCTAAACACGCGTATGTGAACAATAACATTTGATCTGATGCAGGGATCATCCGTTCACCTACTCTGCGTCTATTAAAGACACGGCGGTTGGAACCAAAAATCTCAAATTTGGACTCATCAGATCAGATTTCCACGGGTTTGATGTCCATTGCTCGTGTTTCTTACCCCAAGCAAGTCTCTTCTTCTTTTTGATGTCCTTTAGTAGTGGTTTCTTTGCAGCAATAAGACCATGAAGGCCTGATTCACACAGTCTCCTCTGAACAGTTGTTGAGATGTCTCTGTTACTTGAACTCTGCAAAGTGTTTATTTGGGCTGCAATTACTGAGGCTATAATGAATTTATCCTCTGCAGCCGAGTCTTCCTTTCCTGTGGCGGTCCTCATGAGAGCCAGTTTCATCATAGCGCTTGGTGGTTTTTGCAACTGCACTTGAAGAAATGTCCAAAGTTCTTGAGATGTTCCGCATTGACTGCTGTTCTTGCCATAATTTGGACTTGGCCATTTACCAGAAAGGGATATCTTCTCTATACCACCCCTACCTTGTCACATGACAACTGATTGGCTCAAACACATTAAGAAGGAAAGAAATTCCACAAATGAACTTTTAACAAGGCACACCTGTTCATTGAAATGCATTCCAGGTGAATGCTGATGCTGGTTGAGAGAATGCCAAGAGTGTGCAAAGCTGTCGTTAAGGCAAATGGTAGCTATTTTGAAGAATCTCAAATATAAAATATAGAATACAGTTCAAAAGTTTGGGGTCACATAGAAATGTCCTTGTTCTTGAAAGAAAAGCACATTTTTTGTCGATTAAAATATCAAATTGATCAGAAATACAGTATAGTTAATGTTGTAGATGACTATTGTAGCTGGAAATGGCTGGAATATCTACAGTGGGGAAAAAAAGTATTTAGTCAGCCACCAATTGTGCAAGTTCTCCAACTTAAAAAGATGAGAGAGGCCTGTAATTTTCATCATAGGTACACTTCAACTATGACAGACAAAATGAGATTTTTTTTCTCTCCTGAAAATCACATTGTAGGATTTTTTATGAATTTATTTGCAAATTATGGTGGAAAATAAGTATTTGGTCAATAACAACATTTTATCTCAATACTTTGTTATATACCCTTTGTTGGCAATGACAGAGGTCAAATGTTTTCTGTAAGTCTTCACAAGGTTTTCACACACTGTTGCTGGTATTTTGGCCCATTCCTCCATGCAGATCTCCTCTAGAGCAGTGATGTTTTGGGGCTGTTGCTGGGCAACACGGGCTTTCAACTCCCTCCAAAGATTTTCTATGGGGTTGAGATCTGAAGACTGGCTAGGCCACTCCAGGACCTTGAAATGCTGCTTACGAAGCCACTCCTTCGTTGCCCGGGCGATGTGTTTGGGATCATTGTCATGCTGAAAGACCCAGCCACGTTTCATCTTCAATGCCCTTGCTGATGGTAGGCTTTGTTACTTTGGTCCCAGCTCTCTACAGGTCATTCACTAGGTCCCCCAGTGTGGTTCTGGGATTTTTTCTCACCGTCCTTGTGATCATTTTGACCACATGTGGTGAGATCTTGCGTGGAGTGCGTGGAGCCCCAGATCGAGGGAGATTATCAGTGGTCTTGTATGTCTTCCATTTCCTAATAATTGCTCCCACAGTTGATTTCTTCAAACCAAGCTGCTTACCTATTGCAGATTCAGTCTTCCCAGCCTAGTGCAGGCCTACAATTTGGTTTCTGGTGTCCTTTGACAGCTCTTTGGTCTTGGCCATAGTGGAGTTTGGAGTGTGACTGTTTGAGGTTGTGGACAGGTGTCTTTTATACTGATAACAAGTTCAAACAGGTGCCATTAATACAGGTAACAAGTGAAGGATAGAGGAGCCTCTTAAAGAAGAAGGTACAGGTCTGTGAGAGCCAGAAATCTTGCTTGTTTGTAGGTGACCAAATACTTATTTTCCACCAGAATTTGTAAATAAATTTATTAAAAATCCTACAATGTGATTTTCTGGATTTTTTCTTCTCATTTTGTCTGTCATAGTTGAAGTGTACCTATGATGAAAATTACAGGCCTCTCTCATCTTTTTAAGTGGGAGAACTTGCACAATTGGTGGCTGACTAAATAATTTTTTGCCCAACCGTACATAAGCGTACAGAGGCCCATTATCAGCAACCATCACTCCTGTTCTCCAACGGCACGTTGTGTTAGCTAATCCAAGTTTATAATTTTAAAAGGCTAATTGATCATTAGAAAACCCTTTTGCAAATATGTTAGCAGAGCTGAAAACTGTTGTGCTTATTAAAGAAGCAATAAAACCGGCCTTCTTCAGACTAGTTGAGTATCTGGAGCATCAGCATTTGTGGATTCGATTACAGGCTCAGAATGGCCAGAAACAAAGACCTTTCTTCTGAAACTCGTCAGTTTATTCTTGTTCTGAGAAATGAAGGCTATTCCATGCGAGAATTTGCCAAGAAACTGAAGATCTCGTACAATGCTGTGTACTACTCCCTTCACAGAACAGCTCAAACTGGCCCTAACCAGAATAGAAAGAGTGGGAGGCCCCGGTGCACAACTGAGCAAGAGGACAAGTACATTAATGTATCTACCTTGAGAAACAGACACCTCTCACAAGTCCACAACTGGCAGCTTCACTAAATGGTACCCGCAAAACAAGTCTCAACGTCAACAGTGAAGAGGCGACTCCGGGATGTTGGCCTTCTAGGCAGAGTTCCTCTATCCAGTGTCCGTTTTCTTTTGCCCATCTTAATCTTTTATTTTTATTGGCCAGTCTGAGATATGGCTTTTTCTTTGCAACTCTGCCTAGAAAAATGTTATTTCCTTTCAAAAACAAGGACATTTCAAAGTGTCCCCAAACTTTTAGTAGTAGTGCATTTTGATTTGTTTAACACTTTTCTGGTTACTACATGATTCCATATGTGTTATTTCATAGTTTTGAGGTCTTCATTATTATTCTTCAATGTAGAAAATAGTAAAAATAAAGGAAAACCCTGGAATGAGTAGGTGTCCAAACTTTTGACTGCTACTGTATATATTAGTGTCTGTAAAGAATACACATGAAAAAAAAAAAAATGTAGACATTAATAAATGCATTTCTATAGCTTCCAAAATATGTTTTACAATGGTAGGGGTGGCAAGATTGAGGCAGGGCAGCACCCCTATCAGTAATCTAGTCTATATATAAATAATTGAATACAATACAGTCTAGAAAAGTCATTGTAAATACACTGCATTTGCTCATCTACAGAAAACGTGTTTATTCTTACTGGGATAATAAGATCCTCAATTCTTGTTTTAACATGTTTCTGTAAATTATAAAGCGCAAATCAGAGACGGCTGGAGCTTTGAGGCCAGGCTCATTGTAACAGCTCACTACAATGAGCCTGTCCTCCTGTAGCTCCTCCCACCAACCTCTGGTGCAAATATCCTATATTATAATCATGTTCTTTTAATTTTACCTCTATAATCTGGAAATCAAGTGTGATGTCTTACTCTGAATCCCGATGTTCAAACACAGTTTAATAAACTCTCAATAAAATGATATATTGAAAGTGTCTTTAATCGTTTTTGGCGTGGGGGTTGTCAGTTACAGCCATTAAAACATTTCCACTTCAGCATTTGTTAACCACCAGTATATTCTAACCTGCTTGATGGTGATTGCTGGTCTCCAGTCCTCGTCTTCAGGTATTTTGTGCCTGACAGATACGCGTTAGGATTGAAGAGGCTAGAAAACATATTGTACATAAGCCACATTTCCTCTTCATCTACAGACATTGTGCTCATTCTTAATGAAGGGATAAGAATATTAATTTTTGTTTTAAAATGTGAGAAAATAAGTGCAAATATACTGTATTTTGATCATTATCATGTAAACAAAATACATCCACTCAAGTCAAAAATCAAATTTATTGATTAAGTGTGATGTTTTACTGTATTATGATGATCAAACATCTGTACAAAATATGGTATATAAACAGTGTTTCTTGTGGGGGGGGTCCAGCTATAGCTTTTATAACAATTCTATGCCAGCATTTGTTAAAACACTAGTTTTACTGCGAGACAAAAAGTATAACAATGGCTTTATAGAAACGGTTTATTTAGTCTAACACGTACATGAACAAAGCACCCTATAAATAGAGTTTAATACAGAAGTAAGCCTACCTGCATTGAGACGAGGCCATAAAAAAATTTGCAAACACTACAAATAACAAAAGAAAAAAAGACAGCCAAGGCAGCAGATTATTTTATATTACAGCATGCTGAATAGAAAACCTGCATAAGAGAATCAGACCGAGCATTCTAGAGAAACTAGTGAGATAATACAGTATAAAAAGTGCCACTAATTATACAGCAGTTGAAATACTGACATTTAAGTAAATAGCTAATTTTACAGAATTAAAAATCAAGGAAAATACAAGAGGGGTGTTTTTTTTTTTTTTAAAGGAACAGACCCTGTGAGAGAAATTAAACAAAAGACAAAGACAACCAAGATGTTCTCTTCCTCAAAAGAGGCTTATTTTGAGTCGATGGCAAAACCGGTACTGTGCTCTGTCCCTCGCACCACAAGACAAGTAATACGGCTAAAAAAAGGAAGCGGCCGGGGTGCTACGGCTCCCATTTCATCCCAGCGCCTGCCACACTCCAACCCAGAGGTAAAGAACAAAAAAAGGAGAAGAGGATGGCACAGAATGTATCAGTTTTAAATAGAAGTCCTTATAAGCAAGTCCCGATGTGAGAGGGGCACATTCATAGAGAAACAGAGGTGAGGTGATCCGCGTTTGACCCATTCCTTCTGCCGAAGCCAAGCCTTCACCCTTACGAAGGGGAGAATTTTTTGGCCTGTGCTCGAACTCTTTTTTCATATTCTACTCTGTTTTGGCTGAAAAGAAAGAGGGGTTTAGTAAAACAGAAAGATCAGAATCTAGTGTTAATTCCACCATATCCCTATCTGAAAAACAACACGGCAAACAGGAAGGCATCCCGTCGATACTAGCAGAACGCACCAGTAAATTGTGTATGCCTCTGCTTGGGCTGGATCCTGGATATTTGGCTCATTTAAGAGTTCCTGTATTCCTAATAGGATCTGTAAGAAATTACAAAACATAAAAATCACAGTTGGGCATAGCCATTTGGTGGCTATAGCTTGTAAGTTGATCCCCAGCATATCCTAACCTGCTTGATGGTGATGGCGGGTCTCCAGTCCTTGTCCTCTTCTAGAATGGATAGGCATACTGTGCCTGACGGATACACGTTAGGATGGAAGAGCGGAGGCTCAAATTTACCTATTAAATAAAAATCAGTACAGTTAAACTAGAACTACTCTCACGACTTAAGGTCTGTTCCAATACATTCTTCCTACCTTTGCGATCACCTGACCTGACTGAATTGGTGAAAAAAAACCTTGCACCAATCAAATTAGTGTCAGATCAGTGACTACGTCAAGGAAGAGGGAAGGATGCATTTTTAAAGTATTGGGCCCGAATACTGAGCTGTTCCCAACGTTCTGTATTGTGCCATGTTTTATGTTGCCCCAGGAAGAGTAGCTGCTGCATGAGGAAGAGCTAATGGGGATTCTAATAATAAAAAATAAAATTAAAAACAGAAGACTGGTTAAAAGGAAACTCACACTTTGGGGGCGAGGAAGGATAGTCATCCTTGAACAGCATCCGCAGTTTGAACAAGCCTCCTTCCCATGGGGTCTGGGGAGGAGTCGTAAGTGTTTATAATTGATCACAAACACTTGCAGACTATGAAGATCAAGGATGAACTATGACCCATCCTAGCCTTCTTTGGTTTCATACAAGATGCCCACTTCATAGTATTGGTGCAAAAACATTTCTAGAAATGATCTAATACTAACTATGCACAGGCGAAATGCTATAAACAAAGTCACTCGGCACCACTTTGAAACTGTATTGCATGTGTAGATAAATGGCTGTACTTACCCCCTTCTTCCCAGGAATGGCACATTCCCAGTTCATCAAGTTCATTGTTCCATCTGGATTTTTCGTGGGCACAGCCACAAAGCCCTTAGATGGAGGTGCATCAAACAGTAAAACAGTGAGATTAAGCAAAAATAAACCTTTATTTCAGAGCTCTTGAATAATGGATAAAACACTTCCCCAATCCCTATCATAGTTTAAAAAGAAAAGGAAAAAAAAGTACTGTTAGAAATATAAATAAAAAGTCTAGAACTACACACTGCTACTCACAAAAGGGTGGTCTTTCCGCCACGCTTTGCGCTCCTGAGCAAGCCGGCTCAATGCAATACCTGACATGACTGGTGGGCTTTCTGAAACAGCAGAGGTGACAAACGTGTGCTTTCAAAGACGTGTACATACATTTGATCTAATTTCTTAGGATTGTGTCATTATGGCATACACCAATTGTACAACACATTAGGAACACCTGCTCATTCCATGACGGACAGACAAGGTGAAAGCTATGATCTTATACCGACTTCACTTGTTAAATCCATGCCAATCAGTGTAGATGAAGGGGAGGCAGGTTAAAGGATTGTTAATGCCTTGAGACATGGATTGTCTAGGTGTGCCATTCAGAGGGCAAATGGACAAGGCAAAAGATTTGTGTTTTTGAACGGGACATGGTAGGTGCCAGGTGCTCCAGTTTGAGTGTCAAGAACTGCAACGCTGCTGGGTTTTTCCACGCACAACAGTTTCCCCATGTGTATCAGGAACGGCCCACCATACAAA
The DNA here is from genome assembly GCF_034236695.1 of Oncorhynchus nerka. Taxonomy (NCBI): domain Eukaryota; kingdom Metazoa; phylum Chordata; class Actinopteri; order Salmoniformes; family Salmonidae; genus Oncorhynchus; species Oncorhynchus nerka. The sequence goes on from NC_088418.1 coordinate 24,533,750, forward strand.
GGACATCCAGCCAACTGTTGGAAGTATTGGAGTCAAAATGGGCCATAATCCCTGTGGATTCCCTGTGACAAATTGAGGCTGTTCTGTGGGGAAAAGGGGGTGAAACTCAATATTAGGAAGGTGTTCCTAATGTTTTGTACACTCCGATGCACAAAGGTACCAAACGCAATCAGATTCCTGGAAGGCCGAAGTTGATATCTGGTTTACAAAGTCCAGCCTAAATCAGTCAAATTTAACATATTACAGTTTATCAGGGATACAATGTGATATAACCAAAGATTCTTGGTATTTTATAAGAAATGTTTTCCAGCATCGAGAAAGAAGATTGTATTGCCAATACCAGATTAGCTGAAGAATCGATGGTGGTGGTTTGTATGGGGCTTTCCTGTAACGTCCAGTAATGGACACCAACAATCTTTGGTTATATAAAAATCACATTATTTTCCAACTATAGCAAGCATAAACTGTGTCCCTTGTAGACTGGGGTTTGACATTTATGTAATTAGCAATTTAGCTACTTCCATCTCCCCTCTTTACATCCTTAGAAACCTCCCAGTGTGTATTGTAGGCTTTTAGTTTTATGCATCCAAAACTCTGGTCCTCGCGGGCTGCATACTTGTTGTCATGCCTTTCGTAGCAATAGCTAGCTAGCGAGCTAATGTTACATCGTTTTAAAACACGGCAAACAGAGTAAACCAGCCGTTGTTATGAAGGGGTAAGATAACGTACTAGCTAGCTAAGTTCATTAGGCATACGAGTTGTACTCTTCAAGAATAAAATGGGTAAATGGAGAGCAACAAATAAGTATTACAGATGGCACATTTCCTGAACTGACACTTTGGGGTTTGTAATCTAGTCTGATATTGTCATTGACTGAGCACAGCTATCATCATAGTAGTGATTTTACTGACTGATCTTTGACTCGTTCTGTACAAAGAGCAAATCTTGACTCATTTTGTTAATTTGAGTCACTAATATACTGAACAAAGATATAAAAACAGTGTTGGTCCCATGTTTCATGAGCTGAAATAAAAGATTCCAGAAATGTTCCATACCCACTAAAAGCCTATTTCGCTCAAATTGCGCATAAATTTGTTAACATGTCTGTTAGTGAATATTTCTCCTTTGCGAAGATAATCCATTCACCTGACAAGTGTGGCATATCAATAAACTGATTAAACAGCATGCTCATTACACAGGTGAACCTTGTGCTGGAGACTACAAAATGCCATTATAGAATGTGCAGTTGCCACACAACACAATGCCACAGATGTCTCAAGTTGAGGGAACGTGTAATTGGCATGCTGACTGCAGGAAATTCCACCAGAGCAGTTGCCAGAGAATTGAATGTTCATTTCTCTACCATAAGCTGCCTCCAACGTTGTTTTAGAGAATTTGGCAGTACGTCCAACCGGCCTCACAACCGCAGACCACATGTAACCACGCCAGTCCAGCTTCTTCACCTGTCAGATCGTCTGAGAAGAGCCACCCTGACATCTGATGAAACAGAAGTATCTCTGTCATGGCTGTGCCCCTGCCCAGTCATGTGAAAACTATTTAATAGGGCCTAATGAATTTATTTCAATTGACCGTTTTCCGTATATGAACTGTAACTCAGTAAAATTGTTACATTTATAGTTCAGTATAGACGCTGTAAACAGGTCAATCGAACTAGACCAAAACAATGGAATTACCTTGGAAACGTGTCGGGGAAAGATCACGAGTTTCCTTATTGTCCCCTGAGCAAAATTTGCCTAAATTTGGGCTAATGTTTATTTCACACTATTTTGAGGTATAAATCAGAGTACAATGCTTGTATGGAGGTCAACCCCAACACATATTCATGTCATACTTACCAATTAACTGCATTACAGTCAAATTTAATTTGACTACCACCACCACTGATTTCTGTATGCTTGCTATACTAACCAGCTTATACGAGCGGAGTAAGAATTTAGGAGTCACTTCTTCTAAACCTGAAAAAGGGACTTCTACATGCTATGCAGCAAGAACAACCAAATATATCCAAATTGGACTTACAGTGCAAGTATTCAGGCCCCTTGACTTTTTCCACTTCGTTACATTACAGCCTTATTCTAAAATGGATTAAAAAAATAAATAATCCTCAGCAATCTACACACAATAGCCCATACTGATGAAGTCAAAACAGGTTAGTAGAAATGTTAGCAAATGTATAAAAAAAGGAAAAAGTAAGATAAGTATTCAGACCCTTTGCTATGAGACTCAAAATTGAGCTCAGGTGCATCCTGTTTAAATGTATCATTGAAGGAATTGTCCGTAGAGCTCTGAGACAGAATTGTGTCGAGGCAGAGATCTGGGGAAGGGTACGAAAAAATGTCTGCAGCATTGAAGGTCCACAAGAAAAGCATGGCCTCCATCATTCTTAAATGGAAAAAGTTTGGAACCACCAAGACTCTTCCTAGACCTGGCCGCCCGGCCAAACTGAGCAATCGGGGGAGAAGGGCCTTGGTCAGGGAGGTGACCAAGAACCCGATGGTCACTGACAGAGTTCCTCTGCGGAGATGGGAGAACCTTACAGAAGAACAGCCATCTCTGCAGCACTCCACCAATCAGGCCTTTATTGTGGAATAGCCACTTCTCAGTAAAAGGCACATGACGACTCGCTTGGAGTTTGCCAAAAGGCACCTAAAGGACTCTGACCATTAAAAACATGATTCTTTGATATGATGAAACCAAGATTGAACTATTGGCCTGAATGCTAAGCATCACATCTGGAGGAAACCTGGCACCATCCCTACGGTGATGCATGGTTTGTGGCAGCATCAGGCTGTGGGGATGTTTTTCAGCAGCAGGGACTGGAAGACTAGTCAGGATCGAGAGAATGATGAACGGAGCAAAATACAAAGAGATCCTTGATGAAAACCTGCTCCAGAGCACTCAGGACCTCCGACTGGGAGGGGGGGGCGAAGGTTCACCTTCCAAAAGGACAACGACCCTAAGCACACAGCCAAGACAATGCAGGAGTGGCTTCGGGACAAGTCTCTGAATGTCTTTGAGTGGCCCAGCCAGAGCACGGACTTCAACCCGAACAAACATCTCTGGAGTGACCCGAAAATAGCTGTGCAGAGACGCTACCCATCCAACCTGACAGAGCTTGAGAGGATTTGCAGAGAAGAACGGGAGAAACTCCCCAAATACAGGTGTGTCATATCCAAGAAGAAGACTCAAGGCTGTAATTGCTGCCAAAGATGTTTCAACAAAGTACTGAGTAAAGGGTCTGCATACTTGCGATTCCCCCCCACCCCTTTTGGGAAAAAAAAAAAACACATTTAAGAATAAGGCTAAAACATAACGTGGACAAAGTCAAGGGGTATGAATACTTTCTGAATGCACTGTAAGTAACCACATTGGGCTGGTTAGCCCACGTAAATCATGACAGGTTTGACCAATATCCACTTTGTTAGATCAGATTTGTTGAATGTACGACAATCTGGTCAATGGAATGTCTGTGGATAGGTTAATATAATAGTTTAAACTGTTTACATGCTTTGCAAGAAGAACAATTTCCTTAATAATCCTGGCTACTGATGGGACTTCTGATAAATGCAGAAAATGTCCAATCAAAATAAACGTTCTACTGCACTGACCATGTCATTTTTGCGAATACTTTTTGATTCTGAGTTTGGACATATAAATCATTTCACAGTCGAAATGTATAAGACGCATACTTCCAGTTTCTCAAACTCACTTTACTTGCGCATAAGAGGGAGGCTTGCGCTACCCGGTGCCAGTACATGCACAGATCTAATAAACCACTGGAACATTGATTAAATATCCTAATACTTCGAAGGCCTCCCGGGTGGCGCAGCGGTCTAAGGCACTGTGCCACCAGAGACTCTGGGTTCAAGCCCAGGCTGTGTCGCAGCCGGCCGCGACCGGGAGCGTTGTCCGGGTTAGGGAGAGTTTGGCATTTTTTAATAAAAAGCCATGCAATCTCCATAAACAAAACATTGGCAGTTGAATAGCCCTTACAGAGCTCAGTGAGTTTCAACGTGGCACCTTTCCTACAAGTCTATTCGTTAAATTTCTGCCTTGCTAGAGATACCCCAGTCAACTGTAAGTGCTGCTATTATGAAGTGGAAACGTCTAGAAGCAACAACAGCTCAGCCGCGAAGTGGTAGGCCACACAAGCTCACAGAAAGGGACCGCTGAGGCGCGTAAAAAGCATCTGTCCTCAGTTGCAACACTCTACAGAGTTCCAAACTGCCTCTGGAAGTAACGTTAGCACAAGAACTGTTCGTTGGGAGCTTCATGAAATGGGTTTCCATGGCCGAGCAGCCGCACACATGCCTAAGATCACCATGTGCAATGCCAAGGTGTCGGCTGGAGTGGTGTAAAGCTCGCCGCCATTGGACTCTGCAGCAGTGGAAACGTTCTCTGGAGTGATGAATCACGCTTCACCATCTGGCAAGTCAGAGAGATTAATCTAGGTTTGGCAGATGCATAGTGCAAACTGTAAAGTTAGGTGGAAGAGGAATAATGGTCTGCGGCTGTTGTCATGGTTCGGGCTAGGCCCCTTAGTTCCAGTGAAGGGAAATCTTAATGCGACAGCACACAATGACATTGTAGACAATTCTGTGCTTCCAATTTTGTGGAAGGCCCTTTCCTGTTTCAGCATGACAATGCCCGTGCACAAAGCGAGGTCTATACATAAATGGTTTGTCGAGATTGGGGTAGAAGCACTTGACTGGCCTGAACTCTGAGAGCTCTGACCTCAACCCCATCGAACAACTTTGGGATTAATTGTGACGCTGACCGAGTCAGGCCTAATCACCCAACATCAGTGCCCAACCTCACCAATGCTTTTGTGGCTGAATGGAAGTAAGTTCCAATAAATGTTTCAACATCTAGTAGAAAGCCTTCCCAGAAGACTGGAGGCTGTTATAGGAACAAAAGGGTGGGTGGGACCAAATCCATATTACTGCCCATGAGTTTGGAATGAGATGTTCGACAAGCAGGTGTCCACCTACCTTTGGCCATGTAGCATAGATAGTTTATCATTTTGAAGTAGAACATTTGTTTGTGTCGTCTCTATTTTTGCGATTGTCCTGGCTGGAAGAAGGTTCAGTGAATGTGTAAGTCCATAGTCAAGTCAGTCTAACTAGGTAGTCAGGAAGAATTGGTAGCTAACTAACTACAGAAAAATGTACATCTACCGCGCATAAGTCATTTGCTAGATTAATACGATTCACATATCTAGCTGATCATTATCAAGTAAAATGTTTGCTTTGTGTAGATCTGGTTTAGTCTCTATTGTTACCAGTGTCCTGGCTGGAAGAAGGTTCAGTGAATGGGGAAGTGCAGTTTGAGGTAATACAGTAGGGCAAATGCTTCTCAATTGTAATGTTTTAATGCGTTCTCCACACACTCGTCCTCACAAGAACACGCTTGTCCTCACAAGAACATACTCAAGAGAATGTCCTTGGAGCATGAGTGTAGAGCAGAGTAGTCTGCATGTTACCATCTATGCCCAAAGCATGCAGGAGCCTAGACCTGCAAATTATACAACTGAAAATGCAAAGAATGATTCTACAAGCTTCTCGTTCACCATATGGGGCTTATTGAGCTGTCATTTGTGACAGAATTGTAAAAGTGTGCTTTAAAACTATTTACATTTGTTGATTACTATATACAAATAATACGATTTCTTGATACATTTTAAACAAGGTTTATTTGTGGCAGCAATCGGACTAGATTGTTAACGACTCGTGACGGAATGCATTGCTTGATTTGCGGTGACGGTGATAAACACAATATCATTTGCAATCTGCAACACACCAAAACGATTCATTTCGGATTTATTTTGTTGTTGCAGAAACTCATTGTATGCATGTTTCAGTTCAACAAAACATTGAATAATTAATGAATTGCATTTATTCTTACACATGAGATAAATTAACAGTTATTACCATGTATTTTTATTATGTTATTGCTGCAGCATGATTTCGTATATAGACTTGTTTCTACTGTATGTTTTTTTTACTCCATGTGTAACTCTGTGTCGTTGTAGGTGTCGAGCTGCTTTGCTTTATCTTGGCCAGGTCGCAATTGTAAATGAGAACTTGTTCTCAACTTGCCTACCTGGTTAAATAAAGGTGAAATAAAAAATATTTTACAGTTGTTTGGTCGGAGCATGTCTCCGGAGCCGCTGAGCCGGGGGAGCGCGTATTAAACATATTAGTCATAACGGCCAGCAGATAAACGAAATCCAAAAGGATCGATTCACTCAAACATCATGACACGTCAGTAAAAAAAAAAAGTCGTAAAAAAAAATAACGAATCGTCGAATAGTTAGCGAACTGCACATCACTAAGTTACATCATAGCTACTAGCTATTAGCATAACATCCGGCTGTTCATCTGTACCAGCAACAAGTCCAGCATGTTTGAGCAAAATCTCTCTGGTCCGCTTGTGGCTAAAACACGTTAGAAGGTAGCTAGTTATGTCAGCGACTATAGTCACGTAAGAAAGAAATAACTCAGAGCAAGTTCCAAGACAGAAACTGGCCAACAACATGCGCAAGTACCCTGGCTATTTGTGGCGCGCGGCTGGCAAACTGAAAAACCATAGACTTGCGCACTTGTCGTTGATTTTACACGTCGTTGTGGCAACGAGACTCGTTCTTCTCATCTGAAGCCATACATATTAGTTGCCATGTTGGTCCGCTTGCTTTGGCTTAAAGCGGAACCTCACACGAATTTGCAATACCACCCATGACTGAGCAGGACAAAGAACCTAGGGCTTCCCAAACTGGCGCACATTTACGCATCAACCAACTAGCGAAAATGGCGCAAACTCAGGCAGATAGTAAAGCTAACCTTGTATTGCGTAAATACAAAATTGTTGGGCGACATTCGCTTACCTTGCTGTATGGCTATAATGACTCGTATTATTTAACTGTATGAATGAATCGTCTTTTAATCAAGAAAAACCCTGGTGAAGTTTCCCTCCTGAAAAAGCACCCGTTCCTGTCCGGGCTAAATAACAGGACCAGTGACATAGGCAACCTCCCAACCGCCTGAAAATATTTATAATTAATTGGGGGTTATGGAGAGATTGATGTACCATCATCACGTTACTAGTTTGTGTTAATTGAAATAACTGACAATTAAGTGGCTACAACGTTCACAATGTGGTCTGCATTGATTTGGGCACAATTTGCATTCTTAAACGACAGTTGATGAACATGCATTTATTACTATGTTCCATCGTGTAAGTTATTCAATATGTGCACAGGAATTGGATAATAATTTTAGACATAGTCATATTCAATGTAATATAACAAATAAGTGCAAACAGGCAATTTTGTAGACGACTAAAAATTTAAAGGAGCAGCACAATTTTTTTCTACCTGTTGCCACAGCCACAAGTCAAAATTGGCTACATCCTAAACATTTGAGAGAGATCGTTGAAGATCCGACATCGAAATTGGATGTCTATGTCCTGAGGACCCCTTTTTAAAATTATTATAAAAAAATAAAACCATTTTTTAGCAGACGCTCTTATCCAGAGTGACTTACAGGTGCAATTTAGGTTTAAGTACCTTGCTCAAAGTCACAGCAACATATTTTTCACCTAGTTGCCTCTGGGATTCGAACCAGCAACCTTTCGGAGCACTATTACCATCAAGTAGGATTGGGTTTTGCTAGGTGGCAGATTAGTGAACTCTGGATCAGAAGGTTGCATGTTCAATCCCAGTCGGAACTGTTTTTAAAAATATTTTTCACACTATCCCAAACCTTAACCATTCAGAATGAGGGTGCAAATGTAACTCTTAATTTAGAAATAGGGTTGCACCAACATGGATTAACTCTTAAACGGGATTAAATCAAGGTGTATTTTTTAATCTTGTTGCACCAAATGTTAAACCTAGTTTTAAATTAATCCTAGTTAAATAAAATCCTAGTAAAATCCTAATTTAGTTTTCACTTTAAACCTAGATTCATTTTAAATCTGTTTCTCAATTAATAAAAAATAAAAAAAACATTTAGATTGGAGATTAATTCTAAACTGCCACTTTAGGTGGTTTAACTGATTAAATGGCAGCATGTCTACTGTGGAGAGACCAAAACGAGTTCCTCAGAGAATAATTAGTGACAGGTTGAATCCTGTTGAGTTTTATGATAATTAACTCATTATTAGTAGGCTATTTACGTGCCCATTTTGCACAACAATTGAATTGGGGTTAATGATTTGCCCATTCTTGGTACGAATGATGATGTTATGCAACATGTAACGGGGCTGATAACAAAAACATTGTAGTGAAGTAACGTTAGCATGAACGTTAGTTTTAACGTGCATTATAGGAATTTATATTTACCAGTTATTTATGCTTACTAAATATTGGTTGGTCAAATTGTCCGTCGTCATCATAGGGGATATGGAGAGGGGCAAACTGCTGGGGAATCATCTCGCATATTTTCTGGGCGATAGGATGAATTCCTTTGGACAGGGGCCCCCCTCCGGGTCCGGTCTGAAATAGCCCCCGCCTCACCTCTGCCGTATCCTTTCTCACTTTTGCTTTAAAAAAAATTCCATCACGCTTTCATCCGATTTGGGTCCTTCTCTTTAATCCGTGTTGAGCCATTACATTTGTCGAATAAAATGGCTCAAGTGTCTTCCTTCTTTTTGACAGTCGTGTTTGTCTGTAATTTTATCCTCCAGTACGTTACAAAATTCCTCCATCAGCTCCGACAACTGTTTTTTTTCTTCATAAAACGGAGAAATTTGAACTTCTTTGACGTGCCCCGACCAGGTGGCTAAATAACATGGCTAAATAACGTTAGGTAATGACAATAATACAGATTGTATGCTAGCTAGCTAAATTTATAAACTAGCTAGCTACAGGAGCTAACGAATTCGTTTTCTGTCTAGTACTGGCAAATAACGGATTTTATTTCAAATCAGCCAACCCATGAGAACATTTCACGGTGGAGTTGCAGTACTTCTAACGTTACATTGTTAGTATTTTATCAAGGAACAGCAACTTTGTGGCCTCATTTGTCAAGTAGGGTAGCTACTTCGTTTCAACTCACGAAATACCTCATATATTGATGTAACATGTCACTAATCATAGTTTAAAACCGTACTGATCCAGATTTAAATTTAGTGGTGAAGTGGTGCAACCCGTTTGGAGAACGTGGATGAACGTCTAAATTGTGCAAATTCATGAAAACAACAATTAGCTTTTTGCTCTAAATTGAAGATTAGGGTTAGGCATGAGGTTAGCAGCGTGGTTGGTAAAATTTGTTTAAAAAAAATCAGATTGTGTAGAAATAGACCGGGTATATGACTTCGTGGCTGGGGGAACTAGTGACGACACAGTACCAGCATTTTCAAATGAATAACACTAGAGGGCGCTATTTGTTTACGTTTACTGTATCAGTTCAATTTGGTAAGAGTGACCAGCAGGTCTGTCGTCTGTTAATAAATGTGAAGAGGCCGTCATTACATGAAGTTTGATGATTGCTCTTTTGAAACTATTGGCTTATTTGAATATGATTACAACATAAGGTGCTATGAAGTTTGGATGATCATTATTTTCCCTCTCCAGGTAAAACAGACATTGTGCTTTTGCACGGTGCCTAATTTGAGTCAGATTCTGCCCGAACAGCATCCGGCAACTCTGTTTTGGACAATGTCCTTCCGGAACCCATTTTCTAGGACCCGGTACCTCTTGTGGCATGAAAAATAACTATCACTTTTGGCAATGTACAAATTATAAAATCAGAGTTAGGCTAATTCAAGTGGACTCCTCCGTAATTCTCCTGGCAGCCCCCTAAAAAACGTTACGTAGAAGCGCGCCTGTACCTCACACAGGAGTATAATGAAATCCACTTTATATGATCTCGTTGTACTCTGATAGACTTGAGCCGCAGAACCCCTGATAAAGTGTAATACATTTACCAAAGTCACACAATTGCTCCTGCTTGTTCAGAAAGAAATGCAATAATTCGGACTACTACACCAGGAGTAGGCCTATAGTTTAGCCACAGATGGTCAAGCTTTTTTTGATTCCCTGTGCTGTGGATTGTGTAGCCCAATCACGAGTAATGCCTACAGTCGGGAACGTGTGACAAATATGTCAGTGAACAACAGGCCTTTCGCAATATTTCAAATACAGTCGCGGGAAAACAGTTTGGACAGCAAATTGATCCTGCTGAAAAGAGAAGACTAATCTGTCAGTAAGGCCATTCTACTGCCAATGCTTGTCAGTTTATCAACTTCCAAATTGGCCTATTGAGCGAATAGCATTGTTTTACCAAGTAAAACAAGAGAGATAAGCTTTTGGCACGAGCGCATCGGCAATCGCCGGTGAATGAACTGAGCTTCATTGGGTGAGTCAGTGAAACTGGAAAGCTTTAGAAGACTAATTTCCTCGTACTGTACAATGTGTGTCTCTCCACACACGCCTAAGTCCATGCTATTGATGGATTGAAGGACGATTGTATTTATCTCAGATTCTGTTTGTCAGTGTTAAAGTAGCCTGTCATTTCGATATTTTGTTAGGTATAAAATAAATATTCTGCTAAAGTCTCCAGGTATTTAAAATGTAGAATTGTACGAAATGCGTTTATAAAAAGGCCACATTTTCCCCGAACACTAGGCTACACATTTTTACCCATGTGTGCAACTTCCACAAGCGCCTCTACTCCACTGATCTACGCCAGTACCAAAAAATATGAGAAAAGCATTCAAAGCTTTATTATAAAAGGAGATTTTTCTTTTCTTCTCATGCGCACTGGAACCTCAGAGCACTCCGGCTCATTTTTTGTTCCAGCGCCTCCAAATGTACAAATTAAGCACTGCTTTTGCCACTAGTGACAGTGTTAGATACATTTTTGGACTCTTTTTGTTGCCTCGTCTTGTCCCATTTCCCCCAACGATGTAGTTTTTAATTTGAGCATTTTATTGAAGTATTTATGTACAAAATCTTACAAAAAAATCTGAGTGCGCTGCTACAAACTGTATAAAAAGAACAGAGATACACATGTGAAATGCAAACCATTTTATTGAAGTTAACCTATGCAATACCATACATCTATCCCAGTAACATTTTTACATTGCATAAAATCATGGTAATAGTCAGAAGTGACAGGTGTAGTGATATAATTATCTTCGATATCAAGAGCATTATAATTCTGATTATGGAACAAGTACATTCCATCTCCTCTGGAATAATAGGCCTGTGTGTGACTGTCTTCAATCATGCGTTACAGTGGACTGTGATGAAGTAACCAGCTGACTCTTCCCAATATACTGGGAACTTGCACATCTTACAGTAGACTGGAGACATTGGTGCACAAAAAGTGAAAGTTAAATGATCATGGAATGTAGTCGAGCAGTGTGTAAAATGGTGCTGCTGAGGAGGTAGTGCAGCCAGCTACTGTGATACAGATCAAGACCAAAGTACACAGACTGCTAAGATTAAGATGGAACCAAGCTAACTAAACAAAAAAAAGTACAAATCTCACAGCAACAATACTCATGAGACCAACACTAGTCTCCTCAAGCTGACTGAGCTAGTCACCATTTTCACAGGATGACTTTCACAGGCGGAAAAAACAAGATTGTCTCCAGCACTTTCTCAGTTAACCCATAACTAAATTCTTAATGTAAATTGGTCAGTACCATTAACAGTTGAAGTCGGAAGTTTACATACACTTAGGTCGGAGTCATTAAAACTCATTTTTCAACCACTCCACAAATTTCTTGTTAACAAACTATAGTTTTGGCAAGTCGGTTAGGGCATCTACTTTGTGCATGACGAGTAATTTTTCAAAAAATTCTTTACAGAGAGATTATTTCACTGCATCACAATTCCAGTGGGTCAGAAGTTTACATACACTAAGTTGACTGTGCCTTGAAACAGCTTGGACAATTCCTGAAAATGTTGTCATGGATTTAGAAGACTGATAGGCTAATTGACATAATTTGAGTCAACTGGAGGTGTACCTGTGGATGTATTTCAAGGCCTACCTTCAAACTCAATGCCTCTTTGCTTGACATCATGGGGAAAAAAATCAAAAGATCAGCAAAGACCTCAGAAAAACAATTAGACCTCCACAAGTCTGGTTCATCCTTGGGAGCAATTTCCAAGCACCTGAAGGTACCACGTTCATCTGTACAAACAATAGCACGCAAGTATAAACACCATGGGACCACACAGCCGTCATAACGCTCAGGAAGGAGACCCTTTCTGTCTCCTAGAGATGAACGTACTTTGGTGCGAAAAGTGCAAATCAATCCCAGAACAACAGCAAAGGACATTGTGAAGATGCTGGAGGAAACAGGTACAAAAGTATCTATATCCACAGTAAAACAAGTCCTATATCGACATAACCTGAAAGGCCGCTCAGCAGGGAAGTAGCCACTGCTCCAAAACCGCCATAAAAAAGACAGACTACGGTTTGCAAATGCACAAAGATCGTACTTTTTGGAGAAATGTCCTGTGGTCTGATGAAACAAAAATAGAACTGTTTGACCATAATGACCATCGTTATGTTTGGAGGAAAAAGGGGGAGGCTTGCAAGCCGAAGAACACCATCCAAACTGTGAAGCACATGGGTGGCAGCAACATGTTGTGGGGGTGCTTTGCTGCAAGAGGGACTGGTGCACTTCACAAAATAGAGGGCACCATGAGAAAGAAAAATTATGTGGATATATTAAAGCAACATCAAGACATTAGTCAGGAAGTTAAAGCTTGGTCGCAAACGGGTCTTCCAAATGGACAATGACCCCAAACATACTTCCGAAGATGAGGCAAAACGGCTTAAGGACAACAAAGTCAAGGTATTGAAGTGGCCATCACAAAGCCCTGACCGCAATCCTATCGAACATTTGTGGGCAGAACTGAAAAAGTGTGTGTGAGCAAGGCGGCCAACAAACCTGACTCAGTTACACCAGCTCTGTCAGGAGGAATAGGTCCAAATTCACCCAACTTATTGTGTGAAGCTTGTGGAAGGCTACCCAAAACATTTGACCCAAGTTATGCAATTTAAAAAGGCAATGCTACCAAATACTAAATTGGGTGTATGTAAACCTCTGACCCACTGGGAATGTAATTAAATAAATAAAATAAATAAATTACTCTACTATTATTGACATTTCACATTCTTAAAATAAAGTGGTGATCCTAACTGACCTAAGACTGGGAATTTTTACTAGGATTAAATGTCAGTAATTTAAAAAAAATGAGTTTAAATTTATTTGGCTAAGGTGTATGTACTATTCCGACTTCAACTGTATGTTTACGTAGTCGGTCCACGAGAGATTACCAGCTCTAACATTGACGTGGTAGCAAACCACTTGGAAATGTATATGTTAACATAAATTAAGTTAACTATTTACATGCATTTAAAGTCTATCTAGAGTGGGGCGTGCTTGTTCCCTTTTCTCCAGTTAAACAAGTCAATGTTTAGGTAAGTGGGGAGTGCAAGATCGCTGGAAGGCTTCAGAATACTATAGCAAATGTAAACATAGCCTAGCTCTGTCAAAACACACTTATTTAAATTGAACCTCTTTGCAGATTTCATAGTTTCCACTTTAAAAGCCCTTGCGTGCGAGTGTATGTATGTATGTATGTATATCAAAAACATGCATCCATCCAAATCACCTTTAATGATATAAAACTGTTTGTTACATGGAAAGAGTGTGTGTAAAATTAGTTGTGGGTCAATATGCGTTTCCTGCTGCACATACAGGGTACGTGTGCCTGCAACCAGAGTTCCAAAGTTCATGTATAAGCGGCACATAAGACATTGGATTTGGTCATCACTGGGAAAAGGAAACACTATCAAAAGTTGAGCAGTACCGCATCTCCGGTCAGAAACAATTTTTTGGTATAAAAAGTCTCCTGAAATGCAGCATTTACCCTTAAAACGGTGTTGCAGTGTAAGGAAAGCAATGTACACATCCTCCAACTAGAGCTTGGAATGCTGTGGTCTACACAATACAACATGTCTCAAATAATGTGTAGCCTTTCAAGACCAATACATCTTTTTACAACATAACAGTCAATGTCTGAGCCCAGGTATATTGCCCGTGTTATTGGATATCAAGAGATTTCAGGTGTTTTCTAAGTAAAACAGCGCATCAACCATTTGAACCTCGATTTACAAGTCTTAATATGCAGAGACCTATGTACAAACATTGCAAAACTCAAGTTATCAATTTAAATTGTCAAGACTTTCTAGCTATGATCCAGTACAACAACTTACATTTTAAGTTGTGTTTAACTATACAGTGTACAAAACGTGCAGTTTAACAGTTAAATATTAAATGGACTTTTTAGATTATGCACATCAACAAACCTAAAGATATTAACATATATTCCTTCACCGTTACCTTCAAAACATTAGCAAACCCCAACCTTCTCAAAAATATCTTAAACCCACAAATAAATGCTTTAAACAGAAAGTCCCATCTAAAATACAGAGGACACACCAGAAAAGGAAGCATTAAACTCGTTTGAAAACAAAATTAAGAATCCCGGTCTCTTTTGCGACAAATTTCTCAATAAGTATGCATAATTACCTTCTACTACTACTAGTACAGTACAGGTTTTTAGCAGTTTATGCTTGATAATAGATTGCTCATCATAAACCCTTCAGATCCTGGAGTGAGAAGGTAACAGAAACTCAAAAGTAGCCCCTGAGTGAATCATTGGCCGTGTATGACCATGGTCATGTTTTATAGCATAAAACATTATAATTCATCACTTTTAGTTAGAAGAAATTCGCCACTAATTCAAAAATGGTCCAGTGTAACTGTACAGGCAAAGACTCATATTTACATTATAAAATAAAATGGGAGGAAAAAACAAATAAACGTACGTCCCTCTTAACTGTCTTCTCCGTTGTGTGACAGGTTCTTCCTTGTCAAGGATATGTTTGCATCGTTATAGAGCCCCACAGTGGAGGTGTCATAATACCCGTTAAACAGGGAAATGGTTTCAAATCGCTTTCACACCAATCAAACCATTTTCCCCCATAGGTGATTTTAGAAACACTTAAAATAAAGGGCCGTGTTTTGTTTAGGCTTGATGTGATGTTTTGATGACCATGTAAATCCCTCTCGGACAAGGTGACTTATCAATGTAGTCGGTTCTATTTCCTCTCATATTTAAAAAATGCTAACTAGCATCAGAGTAGACGACATGCAAGACTACAAATCCCTACAAGCTCCTGCACGGCATCTCTAGCTGAAAACCTTTGCTAAACAGGTATTGTGTCAATTTCAAAAACTTGCACAAGACAGTTCACAGAATAGTCAAGTTTAAGTCATTTTGCCAATTTATTACTACATTTAGCCATCATTAGATAGTTCATCCAGAGCCTCTTACCGTTGCCTCGATTCAGCAGTCTCATCCAGATCCCCATCGTATTTGTTCTTTATGATAGCGACATTAGTAGTTAATTCGATTAATATTTGTGGGTAAATATATTGATAAAAAAGTCATCTTGTCCTAGAGAGACTTACACGGTTATCAAAACATCACCCCCAGGGTAAGCCTACACAAAACACAGCCCTTATTTTAAGTGTTTCTAAAATTTCCCCTATGGGAAAAATGAACGGTGGAAAAACAATTGTAACCATTTCCCTGTTTGACTGCTAGGTTTTATGGGCGTTATGACTCACACGATTGTACTCTATACCTGGTGCTTGTAATACTGATCATTCACATCCTGGATCCCCTCTCCTGAAGAATCTGCAAAGGGATTAATCAGTTAATGTTAGAACATATAGTAAAATATCCCTGGAACTACACAGCAGCAAGCTCAATCTTTGAGTCTGGTATCTGTGAATGGGACAGACCTACTAAATCTGAATATCAATTTATTGTACTATTTTTTTTGATGCATTTTTGTTTAATTTTCATTGAGAATCTAAAACAAAAGTCGACATGATTTGACCTCTTTCCTTCCCACACACAATGATCCAAGCAAACGAGTACATGTAGGTGCCACACACACACACACACACACACACACACACACACACACACACACACGAGGATAGGATGAGGGGTTTTCTAAGAATGCATGCACTTGGTTTCCATGCCAGCAATACAAAGCAAAGATTTGCTCATTGCTAAAAAAGTAAATAATGACAATTGCAGCCAACCTTAGTTCTAGAGAGACAGCGTTTGAAAGACTTATGAAGTGGTTGAAAGCCTTACAGGACCAAAAGCCCAGACATAATCAGCTTATTGATCAGGGTTGCAAGCACCAGGGCAAAGACACATGGGGGAGTCGTGGAAAGGTAAGATGGAGGGAGTCGAAGGAATGGAGGGCAGCTGAGCGCTCACCGTTGAGTCATAAGTGCTCAACCCTAATCAGAGTCATTCATTTCATAATCCGTCTCTTCGTCCTCGCTCTGAGCAACATGCAGCATGCAAATGGGACAGGAAAAAGACAAGACAGGCAAGTCTTACAATAATGAAAATGAAAGGAGAAAATGTCAGGGGTAAAGTGGGGTATAAAACAACAAGGTTGCGTAAATGTTACAAAACATTTACCTTCAAACCAACATCAGTCAAATGAAGACTCAAACAGGGGATGTATCACCAACTATTACTACAACTAATTGGGACTTGATTCTCAAAAGGGGTTCACTCACATTTCAGGTTCAAGACATGATCACAACAGAGGTACATTGAAGGGTCAGAGGATGGACTACCTTTCATATCTACTAAGACTCACTTGCAATCGATCCGAGCCCCCCCCCTTCTCAAGATGTCCGTTTGTGATTGCTTTGCACCTTAGTCCATTTAGTATACAGACGTACTGTAATAGGTGTATCCAAGTCTGTTTAGAACTCAAGCGAAAAGCCTCTGTGGTGGAAATGTACTGAAATTCCTATCAATAGGAAAATAAATCTAAAACTGGTTGTAACTAGACTACATCCATGTGACTTCTAAAACCACTGACAGAATACAAGACTTAATGTCAGCCTATTAGCAATATTTCAATAGAATTACCAAGTCTGGGACTAGCTAGAGTGTGAAGCAGGCCCCGGAGGACTGGGCCCACATGGGAACCAGCAGATGGGACTAGTAATTCCCACTGCTAGGCCTGCTGCTCTGCTCCCAAAGCCCTCAGAAAGAATGACATTCTCCACTAATAGTCCCAATAATCCTCAAGGCTATGCTCTTAACCTTCTAATGTGGATTCAAATGTTTCAGTTTTTCCAGTGTAAGGTCAAATCTAACAACTTCAATCTTGTAAAGCTGGATTAATGGATTTAGGCCTGCGTGTGGTCTGACTAATAACTGTACACTAAATGACCGTACTGTCCTTTTGATTTTAGATACAAAATGGTTGACAGTTCATTTGTAATGCTATGAAATGTATTTGTATTGGATTAATTGGAGGCTAATTCTCAGTAAATTAACACTAACCAAAGTCAATTACTATTTTTTTTTTTTAAATGTATACTTTTCAGAAAATACCAAATTCATCAACTAATTACTCTGTGCAGCAGTCCAAGCCTATCTGCTTCAAAATGGACTCTTCTATGAAGGTAGACATCAGTAAACAGGGGATAGTTAGTAAATGTGTTGCATTTAGACATTAGAACAATCCACCATTCAGACAAGCTTGTCATTGGGCTTACTTTCAGTGTACACACATCTTAGGATGGGGCTCACCTTGGCTTTCTCACTGGGCTCACTGTTTGGGCCATATGATTGGTTGTGCAGCTCCTTGGAGACGACACACAGGAACTCAGATTGGTCCTCGTTTCCGTAGTTATAAGAGGATCCAATGCTGACCAGCTGGGGGGGGAGAAAGAGAGTTAGCTTCAGAGAGAGAGAGAGGAAAGAGGATTACAGTGTACTTCGAGCAGATGTGAAGAGTTTGAACAGAAATGAAAAGCATTAGATAATACGTAGAACATACATGAGACAGAAACAGATCGGAACACAAAAGATGAGTTGGCTACAGACTCCAAATATGTAGAAAGTAATTCATGTGTGTGTGGGTGGGGGTGAGGGGTCATATTTGCTTCCTTAAGATGTTAGTTCCTTTTTTAAACGGACACAAAAACAGACAGGGATACCAGGACATTAAACAAACATGCAGACGGTGAGGTGATACGATGTCATGCAAATACATATTTGACAAGGTCAGACAAACACAAAAATGTTCCTCCACTCAGTCGAATGCTTTTAACTTTAGTGTTCAACCAGTCAGCGTGCGCACATACACTATATACACACACACAAGTATGTGGACACCCCTTCAAAAAGATGTGTGGATTCAGCCGTTTTAGCCACAACTGTATTAAATCGAGCACACAGCCATGCAATCTCCATAGCTTAACATTGGCAGTAGAATGGCCTTACTGAAGAGCTGTGATTATCAAAGTAGCACCGTCATTGGATGCCACCTTTCCAACAAGTCTACCCCAGTCAACTGTAAGTGCTGTTATTGTTGAGAAGCAACAAGTGGAAGGCCCCACAGGCTCACAGAAAGGGACTGCCGAGTGCTGGAGCGCGTGAAAATCATCTGTCTTCAGTTGCAACACTCACTACCGAGTTGCAACGTCAGCACAAGAACTGTTCGTCGGGGGCTTCAGGAAATGGGTTTCCATAGCCAAGCAGCATCACACAAGCCTAAGATCACCACGTGCATTGGCTGGAGTGGTGTAAAGCTTGCCGCAATTGGACTTTGGAGCAGTGGAAACACGTTCTCTGGAATGACCATCTGGGTTTGGCTGATGCCAGAAGAACGCTAACTGCCTGAATGCATAGTGCCAACTGTAAAATCTGGTGGTGGAGGAGGACTAATGGTCTGGGGCTGTTATTCATGATTCGGGCCCCGTTCCAATGGAGGATAATCTTAAAGCAACAGAATGCAATGACATTCTAGACGATTCTGTGCTTCCAACTTAGTGGCAACAGTTTGGGGGAAGGCCCTTTCCTGGTTCAGCATGACAATACCCCCTTGCATAAAGTGAGGTCCATACAGAAATGGTTTGTCAAGATCGGTGTTTAGAACTTCACTAACCTGCACAGAGCACTGACCTCAAACCCATCAAACACCTTTGGGATTAATTGGAACGCCGACTGCGAGCCAGGCCTAAACAGCCAACATCAGTGCCCGACCTCACTAATGCTTGTGGCGGAATGGAAGCAAGTTCCTGCAGCAATGTTCTAAAATCTAGTGGAACAACTTCGCAGAAGAGTGGGAGGCTCTTGTAGCATTAAAGGGGGGGGACCAACTATTGATGCCCATGATTTTGGAATGAGATGTTTGACAAGCAGGTGTCCATATACTTTTTGTCATGTAGTGTATGAGAACTTAACAGTGTACTCTGTAGGTGTGTATGTCTCAACATACAGACTCATTAGCCACTTCTGCAGGAGCCCTGTTGTTGCCAAGAGACGTCTCACACAGGAGGCAAAAGTATTAGGCTACTCTATAATCAATGCTAAACGTTAAAGTTAGCAGGTACTGTACCACACCTCCAGGTTTCAATCTGAATAATAATGATATTTTTGTTGTTGTTGCAAAACATTCCCCAATGAACACAAACCAGGACTGGGTGGCTCTGAAAGTAGGGCAATAGGTTAGCGGAGTGCGTATGCCCAGATCGCAGGACTCGCTGCTGCTGAGCCTTAAGCTAAAGGTCGAAGTGTTTTAAGGGGCTTCCCATCGGGAACCCTATAAGAAGATTAGTGAGATTCCTGCTCCGAGGGAGATCCAGTGTTCGTTCTTACCCCCCCAAAGGGATAGTGGGGCCAGGGGAGATTCAGAGCTTATCCACGCACACTTACAGCCTGCACACAAACCCCCTAAAACCAAAACCCTAAAAGTGCTGAATTGGGTCATTGCAATTACCAACTCGGAGTCAAAACAGACTGTCAAGCAGTAACTGGTGTTAATTCCCCAAAACAAGCATACATTTGAACATTACACATTTAGTCAAATTTGATGTTTTATGTTTGTGTTTTGAACAGTTATTTTTCTGCTCAATTTCATTCACAGCAAATTTTCATAAACATTTTCTGTTATTCAAAGATACTCAGAGGAATAGGAGATTGAGCTAAATTGGACATGGCGTTATGACCTACGTTTTGTTTTACACTTGGTCCCTTTCAGAAATTGTTGGTGAGCTCGGTTTGGGTTAAAGTTTGGTGCAATGCGAACGCTCCAAAATAATTCAGATCCCTCAAAAGAGCCCCTGGAGCGAGCCAAACTGAATCCATCTCGAGAGGTGGTCTGAGTTCGGTTGGTTTGAAGACCACGGTCCGGTTCTCTTTTTTAGTGCAATGTGAACCCAAAGCTCTCCAGGCTCGCTTGTCATTGTTACCACACCATGTAGTAGGCTACTGCAACACCGTTGTGCAGGTTGGTGGGGGAAAACATGCGTGCCGTTCGTGGACATTAGGCAGCAATTTAAGGATTCCAAAATAGGTATGTAGTTAAACAATGTTTAGATTTAGAGCGTTAGCTCTAAACATTTTTTAAAAGTTTGTTTATTCGATTGTGGGGCTTGAATAAAGTAACATTTAATAAAAACCACACAACTAGATTACAAAATCAACACAAGCTCTTAAAGGGGCAGTATCCTACATTGCACATACAATTTTCAAATACAGCATTCAATCTGCAGTTAATATTCTGCCATTTACCCTGTTATTTACCCTGTTATTTACCCTGTTACCAGTCATATTTACATTAAATATAATCATCTTTTGATTAGAATGGTCTTTGATGAACTAAAATCTATTATCTTCCAACCGGTTCTGATGGTATGGCTTGTCCTAAACATTTACCCATAGTGGATTGAGTCGATATTGGAAGATGAGCTTGGTTCATTTCTAAACACAGCAATGTGAATGTAAGAGTACTCTGACCACAACTGTTGAAGTAAACTGGCAAGAGAGCAGAGTACTCATTCAAAAAGGCAAGGGCAGTGTGAATCGTTTCGTTCTAAACAGAACCATTACTCTTTTAGTTCCATTCCACTGTTCCGACTAGCAAAATAAAGTTCTGAACCGGTTTGAAAAAAAAACCCAGAAGAAAAATACCCATTATGGTTTATATGGTTCCTTTTTAAAACCTCAAATTTACATTTAGCTCAACACTAAATGACGTCGCCAATCAGCGCAGATAGAGCAGCTTGCTATGGAGCGGGCAAGCTATTTTTATGCATTGGACCGACAAGTGTAGGGCGCGAGACGTGACGCGTAGGGAGAGGGTGGAGGCTTGAAGCACTGGCCATCTTGTTGTTATGACATGCATAATCTGAATTAGGACAACAGAATTATACCTACGGAGGAGCGGCTTCTATTGAGAAACTTTGAATGTCTGGACCAGAGCTGGCTAGCGAGCTAACATGCATGTGTGTGCAGCACCAGAATTAAAATAAAAACATCTTACCTTTTTGTAGTTAATACATCCACTGAATTAACTATAGTATCCTTACCTAGCATTGAAAAGGTTAATCCATTCTTCTCTATTAAACCCCCCCCCCCTAATTTCTGAAACACACTTGTAACATCAGTAGGCTATACTTTGAGGGGAGGGGCAGGTAGCCTACACATTTTTAGCTGGCAGGCAGACGCTGGAATAAGTTTAAGTGACAGAGTGAGGGCTTTGCATAGGCACTTTGTTGTGTTTGTGGGGGTGAAAAAAAAGCCTGAAAGTTAGAACTGTTATTTTAAAAGCATTGGAACTGGTTATTGTTCCGGGAACAATATAGATCACTTTCGTTCCCAGGTTTTCAGTTCTGTTCCTTGAACCAGTTCCAACCCCTGGTGTGAATAGAGGACTATATGTGAAAACAAAGATGTCTCCAGAGTGGCCATCAGACATTTAGTGCCAATTTTGCATTCGAAAGATCAATGTTTTCTATACCAAGTTGAGTGGACAGAAGCTAAATATGTATTAAAATGTTTGAGTTATATTTGTTTTAGTGGCTGCCAAAACCCCTAAAAGGCCAAATCTGGATGGCTCCATATCTCTTCAGGGTACATGTAGTACATCTACCTCTGTGCCAAATATGGTGCTTGTATCAAAGTGCCCTATTGAGTCAACATTTTCTGTTTAGTATACAAAATATTACTTTTCCTTCCTCCTGGAAATCATGGTAAGTTGTGTTTTTTTTGTCAGTTACTAATTGCTTGACAAAGTCCAAACATTTTAGGAGGCTAAAAAAATTTCACAAAATTGATTATTTTGACACTTTGGGGTCAAAATGGACTTTCTATCCACATTATTTAACCTGGCAACAAAGGCGCAGTCAGTTTGTTGCCATCGTCTTCCAACTTGAGACCCAAGAAAAAAAATGCAATATTTGACCATTAACATACCTACAATTTCAAGAAGCTATTTGGAATATATTTTCCAGGTCCTAGAATGTTCTGAAATATTCAGGGTACATTGATGTGAGTTACTGCTCACCTCAATGTACCCTACATGTAAAATAATTACAATTGGCAAAACATGTACTTACGGAGGTTTTCATCAGACAGCAATGACATACTAAAACATGGATGTTAGCTAGTTAGTTGTGTGGCACAAGAGATCGAAAACAACCTAATGTTATCTGCAGAAAACCCTCTTGGCACACATGCAGTAAAGAGATCAATGGAAAGCAGACCGTCGTGGCTAGAAGGACGCTGTCATTGGTGCCCAATCAAAAACAGTCAAATCCATCACGATTTGTGTGTTCTAACAGGCCCACCGTGTGGTTAGTAAAATCCGATTAGGATACATTTGGCTGTTTTCCCTAGATAATATTTAGAAGTCGTCCTTTTCGGGTTTATAAAAAAAAAAAAAATCTCTGCTAAATACTAACTCCCGTTTTTTATAAGCTGGTAGCAAAGCTAGCGATATAGAAAAATCGGTGGTGGTAGTTGAATTCGTTTGAGTGTAATGCAGTTGATGACATGAACAAGTTTTGGGGTTGACATTCACACAAGCATTATACTCAGATTTTTACCTCAACATAGTGAAATGCATAAACAATCTAAATGTAGGCTAATTTTGATGGGCGGCAATGAGGAGATTCTGGATCTATCCCCAAGGGGAACTCATGGGTAAGAGTTTGTTTTTGTCAATCTATTGTGTCTGTCTTTTGTCAATGGTATTCGTGTCTAACATAGTCATCCTTTCAAGTATTGCTCTGAGTGAAAAGGGAAATAGCCTGTGAGGATAACGACCATTATATAGTTTAAATACGCTATCTAGCTAACCATCCATGTTGAGTCTATGGGAATGCTAACTGCACAAATGTCAGCGTTTAAATGAAATGTAAAAAAGTGTATATAATTTTCCTCATGTTAATAAATCAATCTTTCAGATTCTATGCAGTTTGTTGAATAATTCGGAAAAGTGTGATTTATATTTAGCGACTGCTTCTTTGCAGTGTGTCAATGGGCCAGAATAGGCCATAAGGTGGAAGACAACAGTGTTCAATCAGGAACTGGGTCAAGTGGGTGGGGCTACATAAGTTGAATAGCCTAATCAGGCTTCAATCTCTTCCTTCTCTCATCAACTAGCATGGGTTAAAATCAGCCATACATCCCTTTGTGACAGGGGGAATGGCAGCTTGTTGTGTGCAACAGGGGGTGGCAATTGAAACATTTCTAGCCTGCCTATTTATGAGTCACAGGGTTGACGCGTTTCTCTCATCCTGCTCAGTTTTCCACCACAAAACACTGGAAAATGTCCAAAGAGTAGAACCAGCTCACCTGCTTTTACAGTAGGATTTGACTATTAGATGTTCAAATGTTAGATCTTTTTTTTAAAGGAATAGTTTCATCATTTTAAAAATGAGAGTTCAGTTCACGTAACAGGGTTGACCTTAAAATGAGGGACAGACGTAAATGAATCACTAATCACATGAAATAAATAATCTTCAGAAATGACTGTCAAAGCAACAAAATAACTAGGGCTTTATTTTGGGGATTAAGTGGGATAAAAATCGTCCTAGAAGTGACACAGGGTTGAATTTTTGCACTTTAGCAAGCCTTTTTTCATATAAAAAACTGATTTAATAAATTCTCGATGTGGTCTATATTAAAAGGGCACTTCATATAATGTAACAGGGTTTTAAAATACCATATTGCCACACAATGTCTATAAAAATAGCAATAGATCTTTGTGGAACAACCTGCATATCACCAACAAACTGAAAACAAAAATGTAAAGGGGGAGGGGTTAATCAAACAGACATAGAAAGGGTGCTGTGTTCACTTGGGTCCTTTGTTGAACAGTACACATCTTAAAATTGAAATCAACTCAAAATGGCTGCCTACTGTTCATAGAGTTGGGACAGAGGCCAAAAGGGTTGTGAATGGGTACATAGGGGACATGCAGTGACCAGCCCGTGGACGGAACATTGTGGGACACACCTCTCCGCTGTGGCTTGGGAAAGTAGACTCCTCCCCCTTCACCTCCCTTGACACAATCAGCAGAAACTCTGACTGCTGGGCCCGCCCGTAACCTATACTGACAAGCTGCAACAACCAAATCAGAGCACAGAGGGATGCCCGGATCACGTATAAGACACAGAAAATATAACAGTTTTTTTATGTTAATTTCCAATTCATGAATTGGATTGTTTGGGCGTTGAGGATTATGGGTCGAGGGAAGTACAAATAAAAGGAGGACATTTGGCTCCTCGTGGTGAGAGGCATCGTTACCTGCTCAAACTTCCAGCCGTCAGACATGGTGGACACCATCTGGGTGAGCTCCTCCTCCTGGCACTGCAGCACCCGGTACACATGTTTCACTGGAGCCTGGGGAGAGAGCAGGGAGATGAGAGGGTATTCGAGTTGAGTGAATTCTGGCTACACACACGATGGAGCAGGTGCATTGATTAACAGTGCACTCACAGCCAAAGGCCAGCAATCCCAAAGGGTGGGGTGGGGGTTATGATTTTTCAACGCCGATACCGATTATTGGAGGACCCAAAAAAGCCGATACCGATTAAAAATCAGCTGATTTTTATTTATTTGTAATAATGACAATAATACTGAATGAACACTTATTTTAACTTAATATAATACAATAAAAATCTATTTAGCCTCAAATAAATAATGCAAAAACAAAGTGTTGGAGAAGTAAAAGTGCAATATGTGCAGTGTAAAAAAGCTAACGTTTGAGTTCCTTGCTCAGAACATATGAAAGTTGGTGGTTCCTTTTAACATGAGTCTTCAATATTCCCAGGTAAGAAGTTTTAGGTTGTAGGACTATTTCTCTCTATACCATTTGTATTTCATATACCTTTGACTATTGGATGTTCTTATAGGCACTATAGTATTGCCAGTGTAACAGTGTAGCTTCCATCCCTCTCCTCGCCCCTACCTGGGCTAGAACCAGGAACACATCGACAACAGTCACACTCGAAGCAGCGTTACCCTTGCAGAGCAAGGGGAACAACTACTCCAAGTCTCAGAGCGAGTGACGTTTGAAACACTATTAGTGCGCACCCCGCTAACTAGCTAGCCATTTCACATCGGTTACACCAGCCATTAGGCTGATAGGCTTGAAGTCATAAACAGCACTGTGCTTGTGAAGAGCTGCTGGAAAAACGCACGAAAATGCTGTTTGGATGAATGCTTACGAGCCTGCTGCTGCAAACCATTGCTCAGTCAGACTGCTCTATCAAATCATAGACTTAATTATAACATAACACACAGAAATACGAGCCTTTGGTCATTAATATGATCGAATGCGGAAACTATCATTTCGAAAACAAAAAGTTTATTATTTCAGTGAAATACGGAACCGTTCTGTATTTTATCTAACGGGTGGCATCCACAAGTCTAAATATTATTGTTACATTGCACAACCTTCAATGTTATGTCATAATTATGGCAAATTAGTTCGCAATGAGCCAGGCTGCCCAAACTGCTGCATATACCCTGACTCTGCGTGCAATGAACGCAAGAGAAATGACACAATTTCACCTGGTTAATATTGCCTGCTAAACTGGATTAGTAGTTATAACTAGTGATTATCATTGATTGTTTTTTTATAAGATAAGTTTAATTCTAGCTAGCAATTTACCTTGGCTTCTACTGCATTCGTGTAACAGGCAGGCTACTCGTGGAGTGCAATGTTTAGACCGTTGGACTAGTTAACTGTGCGGTTGCAAGATTGAAACCCCTGAGCTGACAAGGTGAAAATCTGTCGTTCTGCCCCTGAACAAGGCAGTTAACCCACCGTTCCTAGGCCGTAATTGAAAATAAGAATGTGTTCTTAACTGACTTGCCTAGTTAAATAAAAAGGTATAATTTTTTTTAAATTTTTTTTTTTTAATCGGAACTCAGTGCCCAAGAATATCGATTTCCGATTGTTATGAAAACTTGAAAATCGTCCCTAATTAAATCGGCCATTCCGATTTAATCGGTCGACCTCTAATTCAGCCTAACTAATGCAACATAAAACTTGACAACTTTTTCCCTCTGGCCTCCGTTGATTTAGTCACCCTAATTCTGGCCATCCTACAAAAGGGTACACACACCAATAACTTTTGAATGGATTATGATAACCAGTGGTCCAAACCTCATGTCTATCTACATAATTAACAAACCCAGCAAAAAAATAAAAAGGTCCCTTTTTCAGGACCCTGTCTTTCAAAGATAATTCGTAAAAAATCCAAATAACTTCACAGATCTTCACTGTAAAAGGGTTTACACACTGTTTCCCATGCCTGTTCAATGAACCAGAAACAATTAATGAACATGCACCCGTGGAACGGTCGTTAAGACACTAACAGCTTACAGACGGTAGGCAATTAAGGTCACAGTTATGAACATTTAGGACACTAAAGAGGCCTTTCTCCTGACTCTGAAAAACATCAAAAGAAAGATGCCCAGGGTCCCTGCTCATCTGCGTGAACGTGCCTTAGGCATGCTGCAAGGAGGCATAAGGACTGCAGATGTGGCCAGGGCAATAAATTGCAACGTCCGTTCTGTGAGACGCTTAAGACAGCGCTACAGGGAGACAGGGCGGACAGCTGATCGTCCTCGCAGTGGCAGACCACGTGTAACAGCACCTGCACAGGATCAGTACATCCGAACATCACACCTGCGGGACAGGTACATGATGGCAACAACAACTGCCCGAGTTACACCAGGAACCCACAATCCCTCCATCAATGCTCAGACTGTCCGCAATAGGCTGAGAGAGGCTGGACTGAGGGCTTGTAGGCCTGTTGTAAGGCAGGTCCTCACTAGACATCACCGGCAATAACGTTGCCAATGGGCACAAACCCCCCCCCCCCAATCGCTGGACCAGACAGGACTGGCGAAAAGTGCTCTTCTCTGACGAGTCGCAGTTCTCTCTCACCAGGGGTGATGGTCGGATTCGCATTTATCGTCAAAAGGATTGAGCATTACACCGAGGCCTGTACTCTGGAGCGGGATGGATTTGGAGGTGGCGGATCCATCATGGTCTGGGGCGGTGTGTCACAGCATCATCGGACTGAGCTTGTTGTCATTGCAGGCAATCTCAACGCTGTGTGTTACAGGGAAGACATCCTCCTCCCTCATGTGGTACCCTTCCTGCAGGCTCATCCTGACATGACCCTCCAGCATGACAATGCCACCAGCCTTCCTGCTCACTCTGTGCGTGATTTCCTGCAAAACAGAAATGTCAGTGTTCTGTCATGGCCAGCGAAGAGCCCAGATCTCAATCCCATTGAGCACGTCTGGGACCTGTTGGATCGGAGGGTGAGGGCTAGGGCCATTCCCCCCAGAAATGTCTGTGAACTTGCAGGTGCCTTGGTAGAAGAGTGGGGTAACATCTCACAGCAAGAACTGGCAAATCTGGTGCAGGGTCTGTGAGGAGGAGATGCACTGCAGTACTTAATGCAGCTGGTGGCCACACCAGATACTGACTTACTTTTGACCCCCCCCTTTGTTCAGGGACACATTATTCAATTTCTGTTAGTCACACGTCTGTGGAACTTGTTCAGTTTACATCTCGTTGTTGAATCTTATGTTCATAAATATTTACACATGTTAAGTTTGCTGAAAATAAAACGCAGTTGGCAGTGAGGACGTTTCTTTTTTTTTGCTGAGTTTATTTTAACCATTGGCCAAAAGACACGTATCCTTACAGAAGGGATAAGAGTTTTGAAGAAATACAAAAATCAATAGTGTGCGATTGGGAAGTTCACCTACCTGTGATGTTTTGCAGTCTCGTTCCCTGATCTTGTCCTTGAGGAGCTTTATTAATGATGTGATATTGTAGAATTCGGCTTCCTCCAGGACACCTTCAAAAACACACATTAAGAATCCATTCTGGCAGGAATGAGCAACATCATAAAAACAGACTGCAACAGAGGATACTTAAGAGCTGACGTTGGAAACCAACAGCTTCACTGTGCACATTAGTAGCAACATTCATCTCATATGTCTAGTCTTACCTTCCTCTGCCAGCTCCCTGTTGAGCACCAGCTTGCCATGCCTCAAGTAGTTCAGTACCGGCCCAAAGTATGTGGGGTCTCTGTCTATGAGATAGGCACCAGTGTCATCCTGTAAATGGAACAGATAGAAAATAATTAAAGTCAAGATTTACAGTTCACCATTGTCGGACGAAGACCACGGAGTTGAGTGAAGAGAGGAAAACCACTGGACAGAAGTTAGAACACACGAAACCACACTGCATATATCAGGAAACAGAAACCCCAACATAAGCCCATATGAATGATGGAGGAAGCTACTGGGCTCATAATCCCTGCAAGTGTTGAGGAGTCACACACACACAGCCGTCAACGATCACTCTTAGCCTTTATTCCCAGAAGCACTCAGAGTTTGATCCTCTTGAGCTCATAACCAGTGGGCATTCCCATATTCCAGTAAGTACTGTGAATAGAATATCCTGCCTTTATGTACATATCTACCTCAAATACATTGTACCCCTGCACAGTGTTATGATACTGGTACTCCCTGGATATAGCTATTTTCTGGTATTTTATTCCTAGTGTAACCATTATTTTTAAACTGCATCATTGAGATGGGCTCATAAGTAAGCATTTCACAGTAGTCTACACCCATTATATTCGGCATATGTGACAAATAAAATGTTAAATACCACTGGTTACTAGTGATAAGTACTGCGATTAAAAAATATATATATAAAAAAATGTATTCAAAAATCTTTGTCTCCTGGGGAAATGAGTTGTTGAAACAATTAGAGCAGAACAGAATGAAATTTGGAACAGGAGACTGAATCCACAGAAGGGACCAAGAGGGAAAACACGAGTACACAATCTTCAATGCAAAACAAGACCGAACAAATTACACAACCACCCTCTTCATTCCATTGAAAAACACAGAAGTCATTGAGATAGTTTGTCAGCAATCTGCAGTTAACACGAGTCCACCAAGAACAGGGGAAAAATAGATAGTTCAAGTTACAATTAAATGGTGAGTGAATGTCATTCACCAAAAATGAGAAGGGGGGGGTGAAATCCAAAACAAATGTAACGCAAATCTCGTTAATGCAACAGGATGTGTGAGTTTGCATACTTTTTAGTACTTGGCCTCAGCGATCTAGACAAATTAGCTGAGGCATTGAGAGCTGGCAGCTGTCCCAACATAATTTACACAACACACGCTTCATTTTCATACTTTCCAGGCCTTGGTCAAACAAAGCTAGGCAAAACACACACCTCTTCCTTCGCCATTGATAGACTGCCATCCAACGTTGTTAAACCCATTAGGTCTTTCCAATAATGAGAAACTGTCTCAGAGCATTCTCTAAGGTGCTGAACCTGAAGATTTGTGGCTGACTAACCTCCTTTCCACGGCAAAAATACCCCACTGGACCCCCATGGGTTATGAACTAGTCCAAATGCTCTGCATATCAGTTCCTTAATATTCTTCTGCACACATTCATTTAACCATAGTTACAGGTGGAAAGTACAGGAGAACAGAAATAGGTCAGTTAATAAGACTCATTTTCTGGTGTAGCGGCACCTAAAAAAAAATCAAAAACTCAAACTTAAGTCCTGCTAAATTAAACAGATGCAAGTACACAGTGAAAACATTACTGTGCCATGTTTGTACTTTGTGTGCAGCAATGAAGGCTCATAGACAGTTTTAAGGACAGGCCACCTAGATTTAGAAGCAGGCCTCTGTGTTGCCATATCTGTACATCGTTTCAGTCTCTGGTTGATGCGTCAGCTCTGAGCTGAACAAGTGGCCTATCCTAGTGTTACGCACATGTCAAGAGTGTGCAAAGCCGTCATCAAGGCAAAGGGTAGCTACTTTGAGGTACCTCAAATATAATTTTGATTAGTTTAACACTTTTGTTGACTACATGATTCCATGTGTTACTTTATAGTTTTGATGGCTTCACTATTATTCTACAATGTAGAAAATAGTTTTGTTTTTTTTAAATAAAGAAAAACCCTTGAATGAGTTGGTGTGTCCAAACTTGACTGGTACTGTGCGTGTACATATTTTCGAAGAAGTCTGACCTTTTAACAGTTTCCCCGCCGGCCCCGCTTCTTCTACCACCATTTTCAAGGCACACATTCACTAGGCTCACAGCCGGTGCGCATTTAGCTGAACAATTTATGATGGATTAATGTCTCAAGTTCTAAAATGAACAACTCCTTTTAGAAGCCCCTGAAAGCTTTCCCTTCATAAGAGGCAGTTAAAGAGTTCCATCATGGCTGGGCTGGCAAAGGAAAAAAAATCACTCCTGTCCAAAGCACTCTCTGGGTGGGGAATATTCCTGTAGAGGAGGAGAAAACAGGAGCAACGTAAAATATTTACTCTGCCTCGGAAACCAGCAGTCGACAGGGAGACCGAGACACAGCTTACTGCTTCTCGATTACGCGATCGACTGAGCTGGCTAACTTCTGGAATGTTCCATCGCCATGCGGCCGGGCCACCAAGGCATGTACAGTCATCCATAGCATGTACAGTCATCCATAGCTAGCCTATTTTTGCAAGTGCCGACGTGTCACTGGTTCTGGTGATTTGTGGCATGGTGTTTAGAGCGTGGCAGTGTGAAGACAGCAGTGGAGGAGCAGGGAGCTGGTAGTGTTAAATATTATTACTGCCTCCCTTCCCCAGGGTTCAGGCGGGAACCCAGCGCTAAATGCGGGCCGCACATCTCACCCACGTGGAGAACGCCTTCTCAGCAGGAAAATAGAGAGGAATATGAAACGAATTAGATGCGAAAGGAACAAGAATTTAATGCAATGGAATTCTTGAAATATTGATGTTGCTCTCAAAACCGGAGAGCTGGAATGTCACTTGAGTGGCCCGGCATTTGGTTCAGATGAGTAGTCTGATCTCACATTAACAAAGGAAAAAGTGATGAGGTTCTGTAAGCTTATGGTCCGGAAGTCATTAGATAGCGGACCATCCACAACTTACCTGACGTCTGACCCAGTATACTTGGCTGATAAAATACTTGTTCTACCGGCACTTTAAATTAGCCAAGAACTGTGCACAAAAAATCAGTCAAAAATCAACTAAGATATGTGGCAGAAAGGACCCATAAGTGAGGTGATTATCTAATACTATTCCAAAAAAATAAAAGCAGGAAGAAGTGTCTTAAAATATAGATGCAGTTCCCTCTGGAAACAAGAATTTGGGAGAATCTTAGTTGTGGTGACCGTGCATGCAAGTCTACTACACCCCCCTACAAACTCTCTCCCTGGTTTACCCCAATGTGCAAAACAGGCTCCAGTCAACATGAATAATGCAAAGCGCCTTCTGAAGCGCATCAGCCTAGGTGACTGAAGACCAAGGCACTCATTTCCTGAGGTGGTAAACACAATACTGCATCGCCAAAAATAGAGCACTTGAATTAGCCATCAGTCTTTGGTGCTTCCTGTTCAAGTGAAGGGATGTGAAGTGACCCCCCCCCAAAAAAACTGGCCTTGCACTCCACCATGTGCAAAATTAATTCATGTATATATTTTTTTGAAAGGTGTTGGCTATAGGGCTGACTATGGTTGAAGGGAATAGCTCTTTTTATATTGAAGGTAGCCATTAGTCAAAGCTGCTGGCAGACAGGGATATGTAGTGCATTAGCCTGAGAGCCCAATCTGCACTTAGGCAGGGGATTGGGCTGGGCTGCTCCATTTATGATCAGCTGTTCACGTTTGGGCAAACCACCCAAAAACACACTGATTTAGGCTATTGAGAGATTAGGAGATTTGCATGAGCAAATGAAAATATGAAAGGAACTGAGAACAGTAAATCCAAGGGAATGTGTGGTAATGGAGATTAACGGTGCTAGTAGATGAGCGCAATGGAATATGATGGAGCATTACGAGAAACGAAACGCACACGGACGTTTTTTTTTAAACTGACAAAACAGTGCTGAGGCGGAGGTAGTGGTGGAGAGTCGACTCCAAAATAATTGATTCTTCGACTCCTTGCCCGTCGATTCCCGGTGTCGACTCCCATTTCTGGGTGTCAAGAATAGATTCCGCTAGGAAGACTTCTCGGCTCCTAGGAATCAGCATTTTTGCAACGGAGGAGAGTGTTCTCGGAAGTAGCCAACGGCAACTACTCAAACTCTTGCATCCTTCACAGCAAATAAACTTAGGGGAAGGGCATAACTAGACAAGTAGGCCACCAGGCAGACAATCAGAGCTGAGCATTGGTAATCAAAAGCTGTATTTCGCCATTTCTTGGCTTACAATAGTTTCGCAAGATCATTACGTAAGGGCTAATCAATGAGTAGGCTAGCGTAAACTACTCCACACGCAACAGACCGAAGACTGAACATGCACTCATCGTTCATAGCAAAGCGAAAGAGCAGGCGACAGCGAGAGAGAAGGGGGCAGGCAGACAGGCTATATACTCTCACAATGCCTCGTAAATTCACCAAAAGTATAGGATTAGACCATCAATGAGTATGGCAAAACTATTCTACACTGAACAAAAATATAAAACGGCAACATACAATTTCAAAGATTTTACTGAGTTACAAGGTAAATCAGTCAATTTAACAAAAAATTCATTAGGCCCTAATCTATTGATTTCACATGACTGGGAATACAGATATGCATCGGTTGGCGACAGATAAATTAAAGTAGGGGCGTGGATAAAACAAATATATTTAAAAAATGTCCGTATCTGGTGTGACCACCATTTTTGCAGCACGACATTTCCTTCGCATAGAGTTGCTCAGGCTGTTGATTGTGACCTGTGGAATGTTGTCCCACTCCTCAATGGCTGTGCGAAGTCACTGGATATTGGCGGGAATATGCTGTTGTACAAGTCGGTCCAGAGTATCCCAAATATGCTCAATGGGTGACATGTCTGGTGAGTATGCAGGCCATGGAAGTAGTGAGACATTTTCAGCTTCCAGGAATTGTGTACAGATCCTTGAGACACAGGGCTGTGCATTATGTTGAAACATGAGGTGATAACAGTGGATGAATGGCACGACAACGGGCCTCAGGATCTTGTCACGGTATCTGTGCATTCAAATTCCCATCAATGAAATAAGTGTTTGTTGTCCATAGTTTATGCCTACCCAAACATAACCCCACCACGGGGCACTCTGTTCACAATGTCGACGTCAGCAAATCGCGCACCCACACGCGGTCTGCCCAGTACAGTTGAAACTGGGATTTATCCGTGAAGAGCACACTTCTCCAGTGTGCCAGTTGTCAAAGGTGAGCATTTGCCCACTGAAGTCTGTTACGACACTGAATTGTAGTCAGGTTCAAGGCCCTAGTGAGGATGAGGAGCACGCAATAAGCTTCCCTGAGATGGTTTCTGAAAGTTTGTGCAGAAATTATTCCGTTGTGCAAACCCAGTTTCATCAGCCATCCAGCTGGCTGGTCTCAGACAATCCTGCAGGTTAAGAAGCCGTATGTGGAGGTCCTGGGCTGGCATGGTTACATGTGATCTGCAGTTTTGAGGTTGATTGAATGTACTGCCAAATTCTCTGAAACAACATTTGTGAGAAATTAACATTAAATTCTCTGGCAACAGCTGTGGTGGACATTCCTGCAGTCAGCATGCGAAATGCCCTCTCCCTCAAAACTTGATACATCTGTGGAATTGGGTCAAGTGACAACAATACACAATTTAGAGTGGCCTTTTATTGCCCCCAGCACAAGGTCCATCTGTGTACTGATCATGCAATTTACTCAGATTATTGATGTGCCACAACAGTCAGGTGAATGGAATATCTTGGCAAAGGAAAAATGCTCACTAACAGGGACTAAAGAGAATGAGAGAAATACGATTTTTGTGCACATGGAACATTTCTGGGATATTTTATTTCAGCTCATGAAACATGGGATCAACACTTTACATGTTGTGTTTATATTTTGTTCTGTGTACATTGTGCCAGTGAATTGAAATTGAACAAAATGTATGTTTAATTAGGCCTAAATGTGCAATAAAAAGTATTGTGCCTATAGTTTATTTAATAAAACCCTGGCTGTTAATTTCCTAGGCAATAGATCGCTAAGCGACTGAGCTAAACTTTTTGGAAAGGGCAAGTTCACTTCCTCATCCAGTCTCAAACGCAAATACTGTTCAGCAGCTAAAAATCTATTTATTAGGACGAAAGTCTACCATGGTTCGCTAAAATAATGATTATCTCAATTCCACAATTTAAATATTATGGGGACACATATAGGCTGCTTGGCAGCCAAGCACGAGTTATTAGTGTAGCCTATTATCTATCGTCTAGACATGACCTTGAAACATCTTCACGCCCAGTTACAAAAACCTCCACTCCAAGCTGCTGTCATAAGTGCAAATTGAATTTTTAAAAAAAACCCACAGGTGGCAGTTTGGAGAATTCATGGATTGTGTTTTAAATGCTCAAAAGTACGGTACAATGCGCACATTTTCCTTATTACAAAAATATATTGTGCAAAATATGTTGTTCAGTTACTATTAATACACTGACCCTCAGTGACTGCCAGCCGCGGCAGCTCCGCCTCAGTGGGCGCAAAGGCCGTGCAGATCGTGCGCGAATTGCCAGCCATTTGCTACGAGGGGGAACTGCCCATAGCAAACAGCACAAAGTAAATGGAACGTCCTGGTGCAATCAGTCAGAACTTCTGGAGCTCCGCTCTAGTCTCCTCCCAAAGAGTCTCTCGCACGTGACCGTAGGTTGAAGATGGGAACCTAAACGTGACTAGATCTGGTCTATCAGATGAAGCTAAAGCAAAATGTAATTAACTTGTAAATAAATAAAAATCATAGAAGCCTGGGACCTGACAACTACAACGAACAAGAGTCGAAGGATTGACTAGCTAGAGCCTTCACATCGCGGATCGAGTAGTACAAAAAAAGCATGAACAATTTTAATGTGGTTTGTCAGGTTCTACTGTAGGTGACAGGGCAAACATGTGCAGACTATAACAGCATGTGTATCAAAGCATGATCAAATTAATTAGCCAGCTAGAGTAATTGTGCGAAGTAGAGAATTTGTTAAGCAGCTAGCTAGCTATATAGTTAGCTCCCATGCCAATGTCAAGACTTTCTAAACTCATAACTAACCCGGAAATATGAAGTTACTTCAGAATGAACGTTAACTGGTTAGCGCATCCTGCTTTTTAACATTAAGTTAGATAAAGTTTTCACTTGCATTTGCGTGCTTGTGGCGTTCTCCCGAATGCTCTCGTTCGTTCGTGAGCTGTCTGC
Organism: Oncorhynchus nerka; assembly: GCF_034236695.1. Classification (NCBI taxonomy): domain Eukaryota; kingdom Metazoa; phylum Chordata; class Actinopteri; order Salmoniformes; family Salmonidae; genus Oncorhynchus; species Oncorhynchus nerka. The sequence goes on from NC_088418.1 coordinate 24,569,406, forward strand.
TCGTTCTAAATAGTATAATCTATCCTGTTCAAAACAGTGGCAGCATGTGCAGCAGTGTTCAGTCGGTTTTTGACATACCAAAAGTTTAATAGGTGCATTGATGTTGTTCAAATGCACAGATCACTTTATATTTCTTCAAAATTAACTACCGGTAGTTCGAAAACTAGCATTACATTTCTGTCATGCTGCTTTGTTGACAACCACAATCTCGCGTACGGGGTATTCAGCGGCCGCAGCTGTACTAATTCCGTCCGAATAGGCTATAGCCTATAAACATGGCAAATAACAGGCTCATCTGCATAGAGTGCGCTGCATCATCCAATGGGATCTGTCAAGGCTGCGCCCAGCAGGAATATTCTAGTTCATACACCTCACCTATTTTCAAACAAAATAGGCCTTTATAAGTTAATAAGCTAAATGGGCAGCATCATGCTCATGCCAGTCCGCTCTAGAAAGCAACATGTGTCTTCCAAGTAGGATTGCAATAATGAGGTGGTTTGAACGTGTATGCGAACACAGCTGTTTCAGCGTGTTTTGGGAGTCAAGCAAAAAAAATATTCTGGAGTAGTTCCCCCCTAGGCGGAGGGGAGAAGTGACATGCAAACTGCTGCTGACAGATGGACGAACAGAGTAGGGATGGGCATTGGGCACGGTTATTCGAATACTACAATATTCATTTATTTTTGACAAAGATTTTAGGCCCATTTCAATGAAAAGGCTGTCTAAAATTAAATGATCTCTGTGACATTGCTACATACAGGGATAGACCATGACATTACAAAATGTTAGTAAAACAAGTTAGTGCCCCCCATAAACAATAAGTACCGGTAGCCTACACACTTTCCCGTGTGAAGCTTGTTATTGTTGATCAATCAAAGCAGCACTACTGTCAAGAGGCTCCATGTATGCAAAATTGAATTACAATTACACAATTCAGTTGGCTAAATGAATAGGCTACAATGATTAACCCACAGGTAGGCTGTTTAATATGAGTTGTAGACAAGGACGCGAGGAGCGCAGCAAAAGCCTCAATTAGCCTTGATAGCTGGCTCACTAACTTAACTGGCTAGTGTAGCTAGCTTGCTTCTTTAAAAAAATAATATTTAATGCAGTCAAGACAGACACTCACAGCAACAAGTTTGTCCAACTTGCGAGTTGGTTTGGCTACTTTGTGTCAGACACGCCCAAGTGTACAACTGCAGCCCGCAATTTGGGGCCTTCCTGCATCAACTCAACCGTGTTCCAGATAAAACCGTGCCCGACAGGCGGGGACAGGTCTACGGGTTGCCCCCGTCCCCGTTTCCAGCTAGCACAGAAGGCGGAGGGACACCGTGTGCTAGCTCGCCTACACCTCCGTAATACCGGAGTCATCTTTGCTCCTGCATGCCGAACACTTGCCCTCAACATTAACAGAATTGCAGGAAAACAATGCCCGACACCCGGGGGCAAAGGACACTACCGGTGTGTACTAGCTATAGCTTGCTGCCGTTGTCGACTGCCTCTTCTTGTGGGGTTTATCAGCGGTTGGCATCCAACGTTATGGTGAATTACCACCATCTACTGTATGGAGCGCCACTGCCTATGTACTGTAATGAAACAGCAGGGAGCAGGTCTCGAACCCTCGACCTTCGAGCCAGAGGTCAGGCGCGCTATCGACTTTGCCGCAAAAGCATGCTCATGCGGCATGGTCGATTTCCGCGCTTATAAACCCAGGGTCGTTACACTACCAAAGTCATAGCTTAAAAAAAAAAAAAAAAAAAAAAAAAGAGGATGCAGATGTAGGAATGCCCACATACAGGAACTCCGAATTTCAGACTGCAGTTCCACCCTTCAACACTGGCCCATGCTCTTATTGAGGGTGGGGCAAAATGCTTGTGTTCTTATCTCCAACAGTGCAGTAGTATGTAACAATACACACAAATCTAAAGTAAAATAATGGAATATATAACTTAGGCTGAGAAATGTCAAGAGTGGCATTGACTGAAATACTGTAGATACGCATGAGTAAAGCAGTATGTAAACATTTAATAGTGTAACACTAGTCACTTTAAAAAGGGACCAATGATTCCATGTCTATGTATATAGGGCAGCAGCCTCTAAGGTGCAAGGTGGAGTAACCAGGTGGCAGCCAGCTAGTGATGGCTATTTAGCAGTCTGATGGCCTTGACATAGAAACTGTTTTTCAGTCTCTCTGTCCCAGCTTTGATGCACCTGTACTGACCTCGCCTTCTGGATGATAGAGGGGTGAACAGGCCGTGGCTCAGGTGGTTGTTGTCCTTCATGATCTTTTTGGCCTTCCTGTGACATCGGGTGCTGTCGGTGTCCTGGGGGGCAGATAATCACAGAGGGCAAACTCTTGGGCAGACCGCACCACCCTCTTGGTTGCCATACCAGGCGGTGATACAGCCCAACAGGATGCTCTCAATTGTGCATCTGTAAAAGTTGAGGGTTATTGGGGCCAAGCCAAATTTCTTCAGCCTCCTGAGGTCGAAGAGGCGCTATTGCGCCTTCTTTACCACACACCATAACAAATGATCAGTGATGTGCACGCTGAGGAACTTGAAGCTTTTCACCTTCTCCACTGCGGTCCCGTCAATGTGGATAACAAAGGATCAGTGATGTGCACGCTGAGGAACTTGAAGCTTTTCACCTTCTCCACTGCGTTCCCGTCAATGTGGATAGGGGCATGCGAGCAAGTCCCCATTGAAGAACATTTAGTTTTTTAAAACACGCATTCCGACTATCCGGATATGCAAACAAAATTAACGATATAATAGTGTAATCATTTCAAAATGCCCAACCTTAGAACAGAGGCCCCTGATTCTCACCCAATACAAGCATACAGCCCATTCAGGGAGGGGAGTGACATCATCCCTTGGCTCCCCACCACACTTGGAAAAAGGCTAGAACATGAACTAAGCCAGTGAAAGAGACATCCACACAAGCTGCTCCTTACAGACCAGACACACAGCCAGAGGGTGAAGGGGACTAAGGATGGCAGTCAGTGTGTGTGTGTGTGTGTGTGTGTGTTTAAAAACAGAGCTAAAGTGGGAGAAAGGATAGCAAGACTGACAAAAAGGAGAGAGATATGTTGGATATTACGGCATTTTCAGGGCAGGTTACTAGGCCTATTAGAAACAGTAACAAAGACAGCAAAATAATATTTCTTTATTTTTGCCATTTTCTATCTGGCTTTTATTTCAGCTGTCAGTCAACTTCCCTTGCACCATGACAAGAAAATCTAAATTGCATGACAATCTTATTTGTAGCTAGGCCTACCTCTTCTAGCATTCTTCTCATTTGAAAAATGTCACAGCAGAACAATATTGGTCTACATTAACTCACGTTAACATTGAAAAAACAAGTGCATGCATTTCATTATTATCATTGTGTGTGAGCAGCATCACACCAACTGGTGCTGCCCATACACAACTGCTTCTTCCTCTATGCCCAGCGGATGAATAGGAAATTCATCACACGTGGCTGGAATGTCATTCATGCAAGCATTCAAACCAGTTAGCCAACGCAGTTGGGCACTGGTTCATTCCTCGCCATACAGTAGTCAATCCCTTATGCCGCATTTCCATTGAGGATTTACCCAGTGTTTCAGCCAAAAAGCTCAGACTTCGGTTTCCATCTACACAGGCCGGCACCCCGTCTCTCACTGGGCCACGGCTGACGGACCAGCTGACTTGGAGCCAACTCAAGGCCCTGGGTACTTTTCAGCTTATTGACATAATAGCCAACTCGACTGGGTCGCACACGTCCCACAGAATGTGGAACTCCTGTTTGTTCAGCGCACTGTTGACATCTGACACCGGAAATCCACGTAGCACATTAGGGCAAAATAAAGGAGCCCCATTCATTTTCAATGAAGGGAAGATAAGTTGGAAGGGGACCATTGGGCGATAATAGCATGTAAGTAGTATCATTGAATTAAACAACAACTTGCGTTATGGATGTGACATGGACAGGCATTCTTGGGAGAATGACACATTAGCAAAAGTCGGTGAATCTCAAAGTCTAAAAGGTCAAATATTAATAGCCACTTTGAAAGTAAGGCTTGGCTACACACAAAACCAATGAAAATATACAACAAAAAAACATAGACTTGAGGAAAATGTACAGTCGTGGACAAGAGTTGAGAATGACACAAATATTAATTTCCACAAAGTTTGCTGCTTCAGTGTCTTTAGATATTTTTTAGATGTTACTATGGAATACCGAAGCATAATTACAAGCATTTCATAAGTGTCAAAGGCTTTTATTGACAATTACATGAAGTTGATGCAAAGAGTCAATATTTGCAGTATTGACCCTTCTTCAAGACCTCTGCAATCCGCCCTGGCATGCTGTCAATTAACTTCCGGGCCACATCCTGACTGATGGCAGCCCATTCTTGCATAATCAATGCTTGGAGGTTGTCAGAATTTGTGGGTTTGTCCACCCGCCTCTTGAGGATTGACCACAAGTTCTCAATGGGATTAAGGTCTGGGGAGTTTCCTGGCCATGGACACAAAATATCGATGTTTTGTTCCCCGAGCCACTTAGTTATCATTTTTACTTTATGGCAAGGTGCTCCATCATGCTGGAAAAGGCATTGTTTGTCACCAAACTTTTCCTGGATGGTAGGGAGAAGTTGCTCTCGGAGGATGTGTTGGTACCATTCTTTATTCATGGCTGTGTTCTTAGGCAAAATTGTGAGTGAGCCCACTCCCTTGGCTGAGAAGCAACCCCACACATGAATGGGCTCAGGATGCTTTACTGTTGGCATGACACAGGACTGATGGTAGCGATCACCTTGTCTTCTCCGGACAAGCTTTTTTCCAGATGCCCCAAACAATCGGAAAGGGGATTCATCAGAGAAAATGACTTTACCCCAGACCTCAGCAGTCCAATCCCTGTACCTTTTGCAGAATATCAGTCCGTCCCTGATGTTTTTCCTGGAGAGAAGTGGCTTCTTTGCTGCCCTTCTTGACACCAGGCCATCCTCCAAAAGTCTTCGCCTCACTGTGCGTGCAGGTCCACTCACACCTGCCTGCTGCCATTCCTGAGCAAGCTCTGTACTGGTGGTTCCCCGTTCCCGCAGCTGAATCAACTTTAGGAGACGGTCCTAGCGCTTGCTGAACTTTCTTGGGCGCCCTGAAGCCTTATTCACAACAATTGAACAAGTTATCACCTACTGAGTAACAGAAAACACTGTTAAGTGTATTTTTAAGATGAGGCTTAGTTTTGATCGAACACCCTTTAATCTGCCAGCACAGGCTCTGTGAAACAGTACCCCATCCCTATAATTGTCCACAAATTCACACAGGGACTGAACAACTTGACCTGCAGCCACCCAAGTCTGGTCGTCCTTGGCTGGCAAGATGTACACAAATCGTTCCTCCTCAAGAACTGCATTTCAACAGCATCCGAGTCAGTCTATCTGTTACTAGTCCCACAAACTGCATGTATGTATGTATGTATGTATGTATGTATGTATGTACGTACGTACACACACACACACACACACCAAACATTAGGAACACCTTCCTAATTAAGTTGCACTCCCCCTCTATAAAAGGCGTCGAATGCGTTCTACAGGGATGCTGGCCCATGTTGTTCTTGATACAGACGGGAAACCGGTGCGCACCCAGCAGCTCTTAACACAAACCAGTGCGCCTGGCACCTACTACCATACCCCATTCAGAGACACATTTTCGTCTTGCCCATTCACCCTCAATGGCACACATACACAATTCATGTCTCAATTGTCTCAAGGCTTAAAATATCCTTTAACCTGTTTCCTCCCATTCATCTATACAGATTTTAAAGGTGATTTAACAAATTACATCAATAAGGGATAATGGCTTTCATCCAGAGTCACCTGGTCAGTGTGTCATGGAAAGAGAAAGTGATCTTAATGTTTTGTAGACTCAGTGAATACCTCTAAACCTAGACTCAGTGATTGATACACTGATTTCATTCCCTTGTTTGAGCTAGCTGGACTCATTCCTTCTCTCTACTGTATCTTGACATATGTCATTTTGCTGATGTCTTTCCTATTTAGGGTTCATCTTCATTTTCGTTACGTGAAACAGTAAAAAGGTTTAATTAAAATATAAACTACCCCTGGTGCAGGGTTTGCACTTTCATAAACATTTCTTGTCAGATCGACAATCACCTCAGGCTTGACAGCTGCAGTTCACAAGCACGTGCAGGACAGACTACACAGATATATTGTCAATGACAGGGTACCCTCAAGGAAGTAAACAAACTCAGCATGACCGGTGAAATTGTATGGATTTTTAAGAACTTAATTATGCAATGCTCCAGTTAGCAGAACAACATGATTGCAGTCCTTATGATAACGTGAGTAGACCCAAAATAGATCACACACGATAAAAATGGCCAGCTAGCTTGTTTGCAAACAAGCACACTTCGGAAGCAATCGAATGGGCATGAACATTTGATCATGATCGCGTGATACAGTGTTGCAGACTAGTGAGTCATTGATCATGTCCGTTACGCTTAGAACGAGTAAGTTACTGACAGAGAAAGGAAACCAATTACACATCACCTAAGCACTTGATTAAAGTTAGCTTTGCACAGAAAGTTTGTATACAATCATAATTGAAACGCGTCCACAATAACAACCTTTCCTCAAAAACGTTACGATTGTAACACTGCCTGTCCAAATCAGCGTTATTTCTATACTAGCACTCACACATTAAAAAAATATATTGTTTCATTAACCTTCCGACTTGGTCAGAAACACAGGGTGACAAATGATTACCAAAACAAATTTTGTGAGCCATTGCCAAAAGCTATGAAATCTGGTTGACTGAAAAAACGTATTTTGAGACTGTATCCTACTTTGTAGTAACAATAACATTCAATTTGACAAATGTAGTCTTTAAATACACACATTCAATGTAAATATGAATGTAGTTTAATTAGGAAATAAGCTATTTTGTTTTTTCATGCTCAGGTTGAACTTACAATTTAAAAACATTGCAAATCTACTATTTAAAGCACAAAAAGGTAGGCCACCATTATGTCACCCCCTGAAATGTGCAGTCAAATACATTTTTACCTGGCCAAATTCTTAAAATGGCCTGCAAAAAAAAAAAAAATAAAATAGTTTCACACTCCCCACTATTTGTTTCTGCAGTGAGGATTCACCACATTTAGTTAAAAAATAATGAACATATCTGCAGAAAAACATTGTTTTAAACTCAAAAAGCAGTAGTAGCTGTATGCAAATCACAGCTGAACGGCTCTTTCACAGATGCGATTCGGTTTCCCGACGTTCACCAAAAAGACCGTTCGACCCATCACTTAAAGCTGTTATTAACATAAAACACTGGCAGCAATTGAGGTTTAATTCTCAATGGAAAATACCAGTGTCCTTAAACTGGACACCAATACAAAAAACAAATACAATTAATTATGGCACAGAAAATACACATTTCAATAAGGTAATATGCTATATTGTTAAGACTTATGTAGGCACTCAATGCCAAACTAATACCCAAGCATTGTAACAAGTAGTCAGAGTAAAGACAGCACTGGAGGGGACGACTGGCGAGCCATTTCAGGAAGCTAAGATGACAATGCATGATCATTAAATGTCCTAGAGCTAATTCTAGTTAGTCTACGTTGTATCAACCAACTCTTTACAATGTTTGTAGCTACCTTGGTAACTAGAGAACCAGTTCTGCTCCCCTGCTAGCTAACAGTACCAACTAGATACTTGTGTGTATGTGGACACCCCTTCCCTTCGAATTAGTGGATTCGGGTATTTGCTGACAGGTGTATAAAATCGAGCACAGATGCATGCAATCTCCATTGACAAACATTGGCAGTAGAATGGCCTTACTGAAGAGCTCAGTGCCTAACAATGTAGCACGTTATAGGATGCCACCTTCCCAACAAGTCTGCCCAGGCCAACTCTAAGTAATGTTATTTTCAAGTGGAAACATCTAGGAGCAACAACGGCTGAGCCGTGAAGTGGTAAGTGCACATAAGCTCACAGAATGGGACCCCCAAGTGCTGAAGGGTGTAAAAATCTGGAAGCAATGTCAGCACAAGAACTGTTCGTTGGGAGCTTCATGAAATAGTTTTTCATGGCCGAGCAGCCGCACACAAGCCTAAGATCATTGTGCGTAATGCCAAGCGTCTGCTGGAGTAGTGGAATCAAGCTTCACCATCTGACAGTCTGACGGACAAATCTGGGTTTGGCGGATACTAGGAGGAGGACACTACCTGCCCCAATGCATAGCGCCAACTGTAAAGTTTGGTGGTGGAGGAATAATTATCTGGGGCTGTTTTTCAGTTCGGGCTAGGCCCCTTAGTTCCAGTGAAGGGAAAGCTTAATATTACAGCATACAATGACATTCTAGACAATTTCGTGATTCCAACTTAGTGACAACAGCTTGAGGAAGGCCCTTTCCTGTTTCAGCATGACAATGCCCCATGCACAAAGCAAGGTCCATACAGAAATGGTTTGTCGAGATCAGAGTGGAATAACTTGGAATGGCCTGCACACAGCCCTGCCCTCAACTCAATCAAACACATTCGGAATGAATTGGAACACCGACTGAGAGCCAGGAATAATCGCCCAACATCATAACCGACCTCACTAATGCTATTGTGGCTGAATGGAAGTAAGTCCCCACAGCAATGTACCAACATGCTGCTTTAGCGGGATGGACCATAACTCCATATTAATACGCATGATTTTGGAAGGAGATGTTCGACGAGCAGGTGTCCACATACGTTTGGTCATGTAGTGTACGTCGTTTGACGGCTGTCGGAATCTGGAATTAACGTTAATAAACTAGCTAGCTAGTAGCCGTTTGCAATCGGTCATAAAATATCCCTTTCACTACATTATACCATTACATTTGCAGACTACCTAGTTAGGCGAACCCACAGACATTGAATTATTCACCATTGACACAAGAAACCCGGAGAAGGCTAGCTAACTCGGCTAACATTACCTTATCAGAGTCGAGGTCGGGGTCAGCCTGGCTCAGTCCGTACAGAAATGATTTCGGATCTCGGCACAGCGTATGTCGTGTTGTTAAGAAATACGTTCCCCCCACGTTCAATCGAACCCATTTGGATGCCCCGTTACTGGTTGAGTGGGTTTTTTCCCCGGTAGAATGAGTCAAACACCTCCGATAAACGGAACCACAAGTATCGGAGCTGTTTTCTGCCATCCCCTCTTCTACGCCCTCCGGTATGACTGGGTGAGGCTGTTGACAGGAAGCTTTTCCTCTCCAGTAGGCTCCACGCCATTCACTGGGCTGCGTTCAGTACGAAAAAAACGTAAAAGGTGATGTTCTGAACGACCAGTTAAAAAAAAAAGAGGGGATGAGTTGTGGATTCAAAATGCACCGCTGCCCGTTAAATAAGTCACTCATTGCTTCCAGACACAACATCCAAATGGCGCAAACGCACCTCATAATCCCGGAGTATCAAACTCACCACGGCGAGCCGAAGCGTTTTTATTTTCAACCAAGACCTAGACTACCAGGTGAGGCGATTTCCTTACTAATTTGTGACCTTAATTCAATCAAGTACAAAGGTGGAGCGAAAACTTGCAGACAGTCAGGCCTTTGTGGAATGAGTTTGACACCTAGTTTGTTCAAGACATGAGCAGCTATAAAAAGAACCGGTTCAAGAACGTGGGGCCGTGTCGTTCAGTACAAGCAGTTACGAAACGCAGCATACGTTTAATCGAACTGAATGCACCCCAGGCGATACCACTCCTTTTCCTCCATCTACTAGAGGCCTACCACACCACTTATAGCATAATATGCAGTGAGCAAAGGGCAGAAAACTGTCAAACGTATCTCTGAAATACATAACATTCCTATCAATGTACACAACATATTATTGAAATCAGGATACAATAGACCTACTTACATTTCTAGAGCTATGTTGGAATTTTAACACTTTCTTGCAAGCCTTTATATTGTATCAATTTAACACTATGCAGAAAACTGATGGACAGATGCATGACTGCTGAAACATTACACATGTATTATGTCTGGTTGTAACAGAAGACAAGAGGCATGGTTTTATTGTATGCCTAAATCCCTACATGCTTTAATTACTGGACTACCAAGCATTACGTGGAAAATTCATCATTCAACTACTGACCTAGCGCACAAATAATCAGAGAGAGAGAATGAACAGATTCATTAAATTATCAGAAATATGATTAAATTACTGAGCAAATAGAAAATGTATATGATATAGTAAGAAAAAAAAGCTGTAAAATATTATAGTTTACAATAATTATTCACATTCAAAGGCTTTACATCTCAATACATACACAACATGGCCCCTGAACATGACTTCAATCCAAATATGATTCATATATTAGAATTTAAATAACACAGAATGAACTAGAGGCTAAACAATAGCCATCAAATAACCTTATACAAGAATAAAAATACAAAAACTGTATCCTAATATCATTGCATTTCTTGCTTCAGAGTTCAATAATACATTGTCTGTACATCACAGTTCTAGTCGGTTACAAACCAGGTAGAGTATTACATACAATGTAACCGACTGCCGCCCAACTTGATAAAAAAAAAAAAAAGTCTAGCAAGAGAGCAAACACTTTCTATAGTGTTTCCTTACTTTAGAGAGATAGATACAGCAATTTCATCTCTTATTTGGATCAGATACCATTTAGCTGACATCAAAGCACGTTCAGCCCAAACCAGAGGCCTGCGGCTACTATTCACTCGCTCCAGTCACAAAAGGCAAATCAATCGCTTGATACATGGGCCATAATTGGGCCAGGTATCACATTGTAGAAAAACCATAGGAACACTCCCAATGAACCTTAACCCAAACAAGGCAAAGCTGCCAACTTGCCCTGGGCCTACAGCTTTACTGTGATTGCTTCCAAGAAATGATAGTATAGTATTATGGATGTAATGCTCTGTTGATGCTTTCCTTATCACCAAAGCTGTTCAACATGGTGGTCAGCATTAGATTTAGTTTTAAACAGGACATACTTAAGATGAACCGACAATCCCCACCCCCAAAAAACTAAAAGTATTCAAACCACAAAGAAATAGCCAGTGAATGGTAAAGAACAGCCAAATAATTCAATAATATTAGCCATGGTTGCCAATGCAGTCAAAATACCCACCTTAACTTTAATAAAACTACATCGCCAGTGCCCTGGGAGAGAAGCAGACAAGGCTGAGCTACAAAACTGGCCGTGCAGGAAAGCTAAGCAGGTCTTATGATAAGAGAGTACAAGCTAGTGGCATGTTCACCTACCCCGTATTGGCAATGTAATGGATCTACTATTAGGGACTGTCCTCAGTCTCCGGAGAACCAATGCTGAAGCAGAGCTACGCCTCACTTTGGGGACAAGCGATCCACTCCGAAACATTAACCTACAGACCCAAACTGAACTGCAATCATTAAGTACCAAGAGCCTTGAAAACCAATTAAAATATTATACTCTGTGGACAATGGGGGTCAGACTAAAAATATAGTTTATTTGGTTAGTGCCTGGTTGCAGTGCGATACTGAACCAGGCAATAGTCTGCTCTAAGTATGGAGTATGTGAAGTTCAGGTCTGATCACAGAGGCATACAATGTTGGATTAAGAACTGGGTTGAGTGTCATACTGTGTTGGGATAGGCTCTGGTATACAAGTGATGCTGGATTGTGTTTTGTGGTTGAACAAGGAAACCAGTCCTTGCACTCAGGTGGTCCGAATGGTACCTTATGCCAGTGGAATTATACAGACAAGCCTTTCCTCTCCCTTTCCCTTGCAGAATATACAAGATGCCGATGTGCATGGAAGCAGTCACATCAACACGTGGAAAAATGCATTTAGAAGCCTCACAGAGAGCACAAAGAACAAGCAAAGCAAACCTTTAAATCCCATGGTCTTTTTTTCTCCCTATTGGTTCTGCTTATTTCAGAGAAGGAAAATAAACAAGGTCTAGATGCCATAGATGCTAGCGTCTCTAAAATAGTTTTTTTCTTCTTCTTCTTTTTTTTTTTTTTTTTTTTTACATTGCTGTGAAGGGCACTCAGGAGGGTGTTACTCTGCTCCGTGATCGGCCTCAGAGCTAGGAGGAAGGAGTGGCGCAGGAGGAACTGCTCTCCTATAGACCAAGATTTTGGTGCTTGTGATAGATCTTTCTCCACACTTCCTGGATCTTCTTACACCACTTGTCTGCATTTCCACTCGGGTCCATCAGATAGTATGTTCGATTGGGCTGTAAATAAATGCCAACAAAGATCAAATTTTAAAAAACCATTAAAAGCTGAGAAAGTCAATATAGTCAGAAGAGACCAGAGTTTGTGATCATGTCAGTTTGAAGCTACAAACTGTTGCTTTTTGCCAGTATACTTTTTTCTACAGTCATTACAGTGTCGTCAATAAGTGTTAATTGCAGTTAACATTTACCGTGTGAACAAAGAAGGTCTTAAAGTTCTTGGCCTCTGGACGCAGCTCAGGGGACCAGGGGATCTCCCCCTTCAGGACCTTGTTGACAGGGTCCACGTAGTACAGGTGTGGCCCTTCAGTGAGGAGCAGCTGTCTCCGTCGAGCAAACAGGCCCTGCAATGGAATCATGAGACATGGCATGAGATCACCACCAGAGGGGGCTAGTTCTAAGAGAGTGGCATTACACACCAGAGGTGGTATTCCCCTTCGCTGCTGACCTAGAATCAGCTTTCTCCGGCTCAAACAAGTGAAACTACACACAAACACTGCTCCTCATTGTCAACAACTAAACATTTGGTAAGTTCAAAGTGATACTCTTATGAACTTACTTACTATGAAAACTCTGGAGATGTGATGTAAAATTTGGCTTCCACTCACCTTCCGTTTATCCACTGGGCCCATTTTCAGGATCAAATTATTCTCAACAAACTGGTGCCTGCGTAAGCCAGTAATTGTAAGGGTTATAAGCAAGTACTTCCAAGCAAAGCTAAGCGATGTAAACAAAAAAGTTCTTACAACACACTTCAAACTATCAATGTACATTCCAACGTCAAATGTTCATGGTCAAACCGAATTTAAAAATAATAATAATTGCAATGAGAGAGTTCCTCAGAGTGGGGCTCACCAGGGGTTTCCACTCGTCTGTTTGTCCAGCAGCAGCTGCTTCTCCTCCTCGGAGAACAGCAGGTCCAGCTCAAACGAGTTGTTGTCCAGGTCGTGGATGTACTGCTCGATGTTGCTGCTGGACCTCTGCGGCGCTGGGGGAATGGTCTCAGGCGTGGAGAGCGAGTGGGACGAGCTGGACTGGGCCACCTGCATGCTGCTGAACTGGCTCAGGAGGTCATCATACTGGGGAAATACAGGAGATGGGGGCAGAAGGTGGTTAGTTGGATTATTGCATGGGCTTGTACATGACACAAAGATATAGATCCTATGAATTAACAGGATTCTTGAAAAATCACCACAAGCCAATATGACACGGTGGCCAAGTTTCTTGTTGCCAAGTTCTAAGTATGGGTGGAAGTGTCTCACGTTTCCATAGCAGTCCTCGTCATCCTCAGACATGGCTGGCAGGTAGGGGGTGAGCTTGGGTGGCGTCTGCACATGGAGGTCTCCCCAGGAGATGGTCTCGAAGAACGGGTGTCCCCTCAGGGGGTCGTACCCTCCCATCTCCTCGCAACCGATTCTCTTGGAGGGGTCCAGCGACTGAGAGAAACAGAATCGCATTAATATACACAAACACACTGATCCATAGCCTTCTAATTTTACTACAATTTATTAATCCAGTCTGGATAATCGAGAGATTCACCATAACATGTTGTAGAATCCTGTACTACAGTGCTCATATTACAGAAATACTTTGAATATATTGATGAAAACAAGACCTACCAAAAGCTGTTCAACAAGATCTTTCGCTTTGGGGAAGAACTTCTCTGGAAATTCATACTCCAGCTTGATTATCTTCTGGAATATTAGGTACTCGTTTCTGGTTGGAAGTAAGCACAGAAGGACAGTTTGTGAAGTAGAAGTAAGAGCAGCTCCATAAAACGTAATATCCAGATGAGTTTATCACAAGTTTAGTACTAGCCTAAAACAAAAAAGGTGAGAGGCCACAAGCAGACATCGTGCTCTACTTACCCAGCTCTGAAGGGTGGTAGCCCAGCCACCAGCTGATAGACTATGCATCCCAAGGCCCAGAGGTCAGAGCTGAAACACACAACCAGTTGATATCAATATGATATCCTATCGGAGAAGGACAGAAATTCACTAACTGCATGGGAAAACAATGCATTGGCACAACACTGAAAAGGAGTAGAAGAAAACCGAGTGAGTTATGAAGAGGTCCTCCATGCTCGAATCCCAGTTACCTCTTGCAAGCAGATTTCTCTGTCAGCAGCTCTGGAGACACATACTGCGCAGTTCCTACAAAGGAGTTCGCTCTCGCTGCAAAACAATAAGAGGATGTGACTGATCAAAACGGTAAAGAGATCAAATTTGGGTATTAAACTAAAAACATCAAATAAGGGAATGTTCAGGGAGGAATAAATTGCAATTATTGCTTCCTGTTGATAAACATCTACCTTGTTTGCTATCGGAAGATAATTGCTTTGCTGTTCCAAAGTCTGTTATTTGGATGTGCATGTCTTCGCTCAGTAAAATATTCTCAGGTTTAAGGTCTCTGAAAGACAAAATAAGCAAATGTGAGGGAACCTAGTCAACCTACATTTTCAATAACAGAATATGGCATAGCAAGAAGGGCTCATTTGTGTTAAGTGGCAGCAAGTTTACAAGTCTAGTTATTCATACAAATATTGTAAAATGTCATGTTAAAATGTATTATATAAATTGAACTAGAATATCCTGTAACATATGACAGGCTTACCGGTTCAGACATTTCCTACCTGTGAATAATCCCCTTCTCATGCAAATATTCTAGTGCGCAAACAATTTCCGCCGAGTAGAATCTAGTACAGGTCTCATCAAAAGAACCGATTTTGCGAATATATTTCAAAAGCTCTCCATTCTTAGCATAGCTAAGGCCAAAATCTGATAGCAAGTTGTTAAGGAAAACTTCACGTCAAAGGAACACAAACAAGAGACAAAACATTTGAATCATACAGACAAGATAAGTTGCTAAGCAAGTGGGTGATGCAGCCAGGCTCCGAGTCATCGTGGTCTCGTCTTATTAAAGGATACACAACTTTTCATCATCTTGAAATGTAAAGTAGAGTTTGACAAAGAATGGGTGATCTAGGTTTGACATCACATCCCTTTCTCTTTTCACGTACTGTGCCTTGTTCTCCTTCATAATATGCCGCTTCTCCAAAATTTTTACTGGAAGAGAGAAAAATTAGGGGTGAAGTTGAGGGTAAATAGCAGAAAAGAAAACACAATAAACAGAAACTTTGCACTTCTGACAATCCTTAATCTGAGAAAATACCATTGAAGAGAAACAGGTATTGCACATGGAAGCGGAGTTCGACGTGAATGCCTACATTTCAACTTACTTGCATATTCTTTTGCCGTTGCCTGTTCTCTTGCAAGGACAACCTAGAGAAAAAAAATATACAATGTTTGAAGAAAATATATTTCTACAACTAAAGCAGTAGACCACTTCATCACCCTGGTAAATGAGGTGCCAGGCTAATTTAAAATCCATTGAAACTACTCAGCCATTCCTTTACAATAAACATTAATTGAAGTTGAGTCACTGGAGTATATGACTACAAAAATGCTTGTGTGTAACACCATCTATCTGAGACTAATTCGTAAGTAAAAATGGAATGCAGGCTACATACGGTTGAGAACGAGCCCTCTCCTAGTATCTTGCCGAATTTGAAGTCCTCTGGCCTCTTTTTGCGCGGCTGGGGGGCCTGCCGGAGCTCGGAGCCCTGGCTGGTAGGCTTGCCCGGAGCCCGGGACTCAGAGGTGGGGCCATCCATGCTAGGACAGTGGCTGCTACTTGCGCCTGGGATACCAAGTGGCGAGCAGGAGTCGGGCTGATTTCTTACCATTGATGGATGTGGGCAGGAACAGATGACAACGCTGGATTGAATGGGCACAACATCATACTGTAAGGTAGAGGAGAAAGGGGCGACATTAGGTGACTTACCCACAGCATAGGCATGATTGTCTGTCTACACTTGGGGCTATCTAAATCATCAAATTTTCTCAGTTATGTGAATGATTGAGGACAACAACCAACCGAGCCACTGCCTGTTCACCCCACTATCATCCAGAAGGCGAGGTCAGTACAGGTGCATCAAAACTGTGACCGAGAGACTGAAAAACAGCTTCTATCGCAAGGCCATCCAACTGTTAAATAGCCATCACCAACACATTAGAGGCTGCTGCCCTATATACATACACTTGAAATCACTGGCCACTTCAATAATGGAATACCGGTCACTGTAATGTTTACATATTTTGCATTACTCATCTCATATGTATATACTGTATCTTAGTCTATGCCGATCTGACATTGCTCATCCAAATATTTATATATTCTTAATTCCATTCCTTTACTTAGATGTGTGTATTGTGAAATTGTTAGATATTACTGCACTGTTGGGAGCTAGAAACAAGCATTTTGCTATACCAGCAATAACATCTGCTAAACACGTGTATGTGACCAATCAAATATGATGTTTAATGTCTTGTCTCAAACACACCAATAGCGTTTTCCTGCCGAGAGTACTTATAAAATCAGTTTGCACTGTCTTCACATGTATAAACGCATGAAAATGTCTGCAGTCTGACAACTGTCAACAGTGCAGTGAACAATCGGTAGATGAATGGGAAATCCACATTCGGTGCGATGTGTGTAGTGTAAAGGGTTAAGTGGATAGGGCTAAATTGAAATGTTTCTAACAGAAGAAATATTGAAAGCAGATGCATAACCATGGTAGCAATTAAAAGGGAACAGTTTAGAGATTATGGAAAAAATGTGACTAATAGTGAGTACACAACCGTTCACCTGATAAGACTCAATCCAAACATTACAATTGATTTTATGTGCATTTTACATTTGACTGTACTTTTTGCCACATTTGTTGATAACGAAATCTGAAAATACACTGGATACTAGAGGTCGACCGATTATGATTTTTCAGAGCCAATACCGATTATTGGAGGACCAAAAAAGCCACTACCGATTAAAATCGGCCAATTAAATTTTTATTTTTATTTGTAATAATGACAATTACAACAATACTGAATTAACACTTATTTTAATATAATATATCAATCAAATCAATTTAGCCTCAAATAAAGAATGAAACATGTTCAATTGGGTTAAATAATGCAAAAACAAAGTGTTGGAGAAGAAAGTAAAAGTGCAATATGTGCCATGTAAAAAAAATGTTTAAGGTCCTTGCTCAGAACATGAGAACATATAAAAGCTGGTGGTTCTTTTTAACATGAGTCTTCAATATTCCCAGGTAAGAAGTTTTAGGTTGTAGTTATTATAGGACTATTTCTCTCTATACTATTTGTATTTCATTAACATTTGACTAATGGATGTTCGTATAGGCACTTTAGCATTGCCAGTGTAACAGTATAGCTTCAGTACCTCTCCTCGCTCCTACCTGGGCTCGAACCAGGAACACAACGACAACAGCCACCCTCAAAGCAGCATTACCCATCGCTCCACAAAAGCAGGGGGAACAACCACTCCAAGTCTCAGAGTGAGCGATGTTTGAAACGATATTAGCGCACACCCCGCTAACTAGCTAGCCATTTCACATCGGTTACACGAGCCTAATCTCGGGAGTTGATAGGCTTGAAGTCATAAACAGCTGCTGGCAAACGCACGAAAGTGCTGTTTTAATGAATGCTGTCGTGCCTGCTGGTGCCTACCATCGCTCAGTCAGACTGCTCTATCAAATCATAGACTTAATTATAACATAATAACACACAGAAATACGAGCCTTAGGTCATTAATATGGTCGAATCCGGAAACTATCCTCTCGAAAACAAGATGTTTATTCTTTCAGTGAAATACGGAACCGTTCCGTATTTTATCTCCATAAGTCTAAATATTCCTGTTACATTGTACAACCTTCAATGTATGTCATAATTACGTAGAATTCTGGTAAATTAGGTGGCCCAAACTGTTGCATATACACCGACTCTGCGTCCAATGAACGCAAAAGAAGTGACACAATTTCACCTGGTTAATATTGCCTGCTAACCTGGATTTATTTTAGGTAAATATGCAGGTTTAAAAATATATACTTCCGTGTATTGATTTTAAGAAAGGCATTGATGTTTATGGTTTGGTACACATTGGAGCAACGATACGCACCGCATCGATTATATGCAACGCAGGACACGCTAGATAAACTAGTAATATCATCAACCATGTGTAATTAACTAGTGATTATGATTGTTTTTTTTATAAGATAAGTTTAATGCTAGCTAGCAACTTAACTTGGCTTACTGCATTCGCGTAACAGGCAGTCTCCTCGTGGAGTGCAATGAGAGGCAGGTGGTTAGAGCGTTGGACTAGTTAACTAAGGTTGCAAGATTGAATCCCCGAGCTGACAAGGTAAAAATATGTCGTTCTGCCCCTGAAGGAGGCAGTTAACTCACCATTCCTACGCCGTCATTGAAATTAAGAATGTGTTCTTAACTGACTTGCTTAGTTAAATAAAGATGAAATAAAGGTGTAAAAAAATTAAATTTAAATTAAAAAATAATAATAATTTAAACTGACTATTCGGTGTCCAAAAATACCGATTTCCGAGTGTTATGAAAACTTGAAGTCGGCCCTAATTAATCGGCCATTCCGATTAATCGGTCAACCTCTACTGGATACATTCAGTAACATGATAAGAATAATGCGATCATAGCTGTGCCATTGAGGAACTAGAGCACGCACACTTGTTTTGTTTGGAACATAGCCCTGTATCCCCTACATCACACAATTAATGTTGTTAACACAATCCAAAAACAGTCCAGTAGAAATCACAATCTGGGTAAGGTGGGCATCATTTGAAAGCTAGTAATACCGCCAACATTAGAAAATAGGATCTTACATTGTTCGGCTGTCACAAGGCAATTCATAGAGGCAGATTGTAATTGTGGTACGCATAGAATGGAGTCATGAGGGCATTCAGATGCGTGGTCAAATTTTCTTCACAATACAGCAAACAGACTCATTCTGTTCAGAATGACCCAAGGTATAAAGCCATGTCATCTTTTAACAGTACATCAAACGTAGTGATCATAAAACTCATGTAATATACAGTGTCAACGTTTATGATATAGAAATGTGAAATGCACATTTGGACTCAAGGGTGTTTGGCTTGCTTGTATGACAAAGGTACTTATTATCCTCAACCTCTCATCATTCCAAATACATCAACTCCTCTTAATTAACAGCATTTCCCTCACTCAGACGAAAAACTATTACAACCGTTTCCAATAAGCAGGAGGGATAGAGGCAACTTCTTGCGGTGTGCAGCACTCAAGTTCAGAACGGCTGTCAGGAAGCGCAAACCCTGAGCTCTGAAGTCCTGTATAGCATATCTTACTGTACAGCCAATTTAGGCACACAGCCATTTTCAAACTCTATATGGGTAGGAGTGTAAAGGGCTACGCTATGCCATGTTCAGTTACAGTTCTTTAAGAGTGTAGGTGTGAAAAAACAGCTCAAACTCTGTTCTCTGGAGGGTCTGAGGGCCCCATAAGGAGGCAGGCTAACTCAACCTAGACATGTGCAGGAAAGCACACTGTACCAAACTGTCGACATGTGCATGAGAGAATCTAATAAAGACATGTTAATTTGGGGCGGCAGGGTAGCCTTGTGGTTAGAGCATTGGACTAGTAACCGGAAGGTTGCAAGTTCAAATCCCCGAGCTAACAAGGGAGAAATCTGTGGTTCTGCCCCTAGGAACCCACTGTTCCTAGGCCGTCATTGAAAATAAGAATTTATTCTTAACTGACTTGCCTAGTTAAATAAAGGTAAAAAAATATATATAATCCCCACTGTCAGGGGACAGTATTTCCTTTGCACTTTTGAGTCATGTGTTGTTTCTATACATTTTGTCATGTCTGGAAGACAGGTTGGCTAAGTGTAATAAGGATAGTTGGCAGGGCTCCAAGCCCAAGTCTGAGCACAGGTGAAGAGCATTATGTTCTATTTACAACCTTGGGCTCGTTCCACTCAAGACATGCTCAGTTGAGGATGAGGCAAAACTTCAAGGCAACAAAAATGACATTAATATAACGTAGGCATTCTTGAATCATCTAGCTATTTAGGTCATCGTGATCAGTAAGTGACCTCATACCTTATGCTCACTATGGGGCAATTTAATCGCAAGGGGTGGAGATGTATCTAGTTGACAAGACAATGTGAAGTAGATAAACTCCCGACCCAACCCTTTCCATGGAAGAAAAATCCCACTTACGTCCTCCAGTGAGAGACGTCAAATGGTCGACACCAAATGCTTATACGATTAAATTCATGACAATATTTTTTTTTTATTGACTGGTGCTCAAAAAACAATTATATCATGTGGTGCATTTTCCTAAGCAAATAGCTAACTAGCATCCCGCCTACCATCCTGTCATTAACTAGCTAGCTAATCTTAAACAAATTAGCATTGGATAACAGTTTGCGAATGTGAGCGAGGACGCCCAACGGTTGTTTCTTTTAGTAAGCAAGCATCACGAATGTTCAGAATCTTTAAAATGGCAAACATACAAGCACTATCTAAAGACCTATCACCGGCCAAATGAAAAGCTTTAGATTTTATAAATATCCAATCCAAAATTGTAAACTGAGTTAACATGCGAACGTTAGCTTGCTACCCAGTATATGCTGGGAAAGTAGAAGCTAGCTAGCTTTTTCAGCTAGTTAGGCAGTTTAGCAAAAGGGAGACATGTATTATTATTATTATTAGTCGAACACGGACAAATGAAATCTCGAGCGAGCAGCTACTGTAGCTCGTCGACCGCGACACACAACAAGGTGTGGCCAGATTGGTTCCTTATCCATCGGCGAACTACCTAACGTTACATCGTATTGATTCGGTTATGCAGCTAGGATGCGACATTACATGGGTCTCAGTCTGCTAACGTAACCAACTAGTTTGTTAGCATCATCGGCTAATTCTAGAGCTGACGCTTCAAGTATCAACAAGTTAGCGTCCTACCTAATTAACTAGTGGTAGTAAGTTGACACAGCTATCTAGATATCAAGTTACTTTCAAAATAGCTAACGTTAGCCCTTGCCCACTAGCAGTATAACTAACGTTAGCCATTTTAAAATCTAAATATTGAAAACATGAACTAGTTCGCAATCTATTTGCTTTGCTTGGTAGCAACGGTTAGCAAAGTTACTGTGTTGGATAGTCAACCGCCAAGTTGGCTGGCTGGCTAACAACCTGGAATTCAACTCACGTTAGCTAAAAGTAAAGCGAGCTAGCATGCTGGCAGGATAACTTCATTGACAAATTAGCTAATTTAGCCAAAAGAATAGCCGAAAGTATCTACGTAGTCGTTAACGTTACCACATTTCAAACAATGTAAAACTACCTAGCTATAACGTTAAGTTAATGTTTCTATTTGCTAACAAAACCAACATAGTAATAGTAATCAAGCTAACTGTTAGTCAAACAAGCTCCGTGAACTTGAAGTGAAAAAAAGGTTTGAAAACGTAACGTTAGCTAGGTACCTCAAAGGGATGGACCGCGTCTTGTACCGTTAGTTACTATTTGTCCCACTACAATTTGTCAAATCGAGAAGATTTAATCTAGCTAGCTAACGTTAGCAGTATTTAATTAAACGGCAATTTTCGTCCTCATGCTAGGTTAGCCAATGCAGCCCATTGGCACTGGAATCCGTTAAAATGGATTGGCTAAACTAGATAGAATAAGGACGAAAAAAGCAGTGAAAGCGACCATTTCCATCCATACATTGGGGCACGTTTTCAAACCATTTCACTAGAAGTTCACCAAGGTGCAAATATATTTTCATATGGTCGTTTCGACTATTCCTTGTAACTGGTCGAAATGTTTTGGTTAGCTAGTCAGAGGTCCTCGTACTGCTGCGCTGTTTTAAATGAGGGCCTAACACATCGAAAATGTTGTCAAACTGCCGCCAAACAATACATCTTGAGCAACGGCTTCGAATTGAAATTCGGAAGAAAGAGCCAATACTCACTATTTGACTTGTAGCTCTTGCCATGGAAGTTTTCCGCTAGTATTTATTTGGGGAAAAATGATTACAGAACCTCCATTAATGGCTGCCTCTGCACCTTCATTTTTCCAGCTGTGACGTCGTTCCACAACAATGTTACCGCAAAGACAGAAGATGATAGGCCTACTTCCCTGTATCCGCCCCCTTCGCATCGTTTCGACTGAACCTCGTCAATGTGAAGACGGCGATAGTCGTTTCAGGAAAAAATTCCAAAACGTCTAGTTCTATTTCAAATCGCATAACTAATAACCAGCAGCATACGAAATACGTTACGGCTATATAATAATAGGCCTTTACTGTATATAGTATTCACACTGCAGATGCTTCATGTCATGGTCTTCTTTCAAATGTTTGAAACTTAGTATGTCTAAGTACAACCCATGTTCAAATATATTTTCTACCATCCACACACTTTTCATACTCAATATCTTATCTTTGCTGTTGATGCCTATGTCATTGAATACCCATCTCTGCTACTTTTCTTGTTCATATTGTAGGGAATTCGGTGGGTAGCCCTGACAGGGACTCGAACCCGCGTCTAACGACTGTCAAGCTAACACCTTAACTGTTATGCATCTCTTGTCGAGGTGGCTACATTACCCCTTTTTTTTGTGAGAACGTGTCCCCACGATTCTCTATAACAAAGTTCCTGACGTGTACACACCCCCGACCTCCCACTTCTGACGCCAGTGTAGCAAATTCAGGGTGTAGCCCTGACCGGGACTCGATCCCAGGTTCAGCGACCGTCAAAACCAAGACCTTAACCGTTACACCTTGACGATGTCACTAAGTGTTGGGTTAAATTCGCTACAATATCCTATTTTTTAAACTCACATAATTGACACATAAACATGTATTAAGAGGCGTAATTGCGTTACATTCAATTCAATGTAATACTCGTCAATTCAATTTGACTGAATTAAGAATGTATAGACACTGTCTAAGGATACATGCACACAATAATACGATTATTGTTGATAGAGAGATTAATTTAATAGTTCGTTTAAAACGTTAACATGCTTTGCAAAATGAACGATTTCCCTAATAATCCTGTTTACATGGACACATCTGGAATCAGGCTACCTGATGAGAAATAAATGCATAAAAATCACCAATCAAAATAAACGGTCGCTGTGGTAGAACATGTTATTTTTGCAAAACCTACTCGATTCTGAGTTCGGACATATAGTTTGTACTTGAAAAGTATTTCCAAATGTATAGCCTACTTTCAGTTTTTCCAAACTCACTTCACTCCCTCAAGAGGGAGGCTTGACCTACTGGTGCTGGCAAATCAAATACACTACTAGAACGAGGATAACGCAGTTTATATGTCCTAATAATTCAAAATATTTTTCAGAAAACCAGGTGTTTTAATCGACATATGCTTACTTCGATTGTAACCATATGACGATTAAGATAAACAGAGTAAACTGTTTACATGCCTATTGCCATACTTGGCCAATTGCCATAATCCGTTTAATATCGAATTAGTGTCCATGTAAACCTACACAATGTTTAGTAAACAAAGGGACTCAATTTCACATAGTGAATAAGTCTTGCCATTCTCCTCAAAGTCCCCAGTATATCCACATTTTTCATTGCACTTTTGATGACTCTCCTAGCTCTTCCTCCTCATCTCCAGTTTCTCTATCCTTTCCCCCATCGTCCTCTTCCTCTTTGACATCACCGTTGTCATCTTCTGATGTTCCAGAACTTCCAGCTTCCTCACCATCACTCTCTGTATCATCCTCTTCCTCAGCAACACTAAACAAAGATGAAATGCAATACCATTTACCAACAAAGTTTGCATAACAAATGTGAAACTGAAATTAATTAAATATATTATGATTTTCAATTCAATACAAAGCAATGGGTCTTTATTACCGAGGGGGTCTGTTGAGATTCATGCATTCTCTCCCTGAGTCAACATCGAATGGATCTGCAAAGACAATGGATTAGACATTTTTGGTTCAAGACAGTCTCTGAAGAAATACACAAACACTCAAAGTAAAATATGTTAAAGACTAAGCTTTATATGTATGACATCAATAGTGCTCTCTCTGAAGGCATACCAGTCTTAACACCTTCTTGTATGGCTAAACATTCACCCCTCACTCAACTCCAAATATTTCCTGGGATTTGATCCCAAACCTCTCCAACAGTAACTTACCAAACTCTTCTTTCTCAGGAGGGGTGTTAAGGTACTCTTTCTCCACAGCCAGCAGCTCCTCCTCTGACTGACAAGCTGCATAGCGATCCAGCAGAGTCTTGTTCAGATCCAGAAACACAGTCCCCCACTTAAACTTCCTTAGCAGAATCACAGCCAGGTCCTGAAAACCTGCATTTAAGACATGTTAATTAATGATTGATCATGACGCTGCCAACACTTAACACTACTAAAGTAATCTGATGGTAAAACCAATTAATTTGTATAGATTAAATCAAATGTTATTCGTCACATACGCAAAATACAACAGGTGTAGACCTTACAGTGAAATGCTTACTTACAAGCCCTTAACCAACAATGCAGTTAAGAAAAATAAGTTAAGTAAAAAATTAAAATGTAAAATAATTAAAAAGCAGCAGAAAAATAACTAGCAAGGCTACATACAGGGGGTACCGGTACAGAGTCAATGTGCAGGGGCACAGGTTAGTCGAGGTAATTGAGGTAATATGTACATGTAGGTAAGAATTAAAGTGACTATGCATAGATAATAACCAGAGAGTAGCAGCAGCGTAAAATAGGGGGTGAGGGGGACAATGCAAATAGTCTGGGTAGCCATTTTAATTAGTTGTTGGGGGGTAGAAGATAAAAAGCCTTTTGGACCTAGACTTGGCACCCCTGTACCGCTTGTCGTGCGGCAGCAGAGTAAACAGTCTGTGACTAGGGTGGCTGGAGTCTTTGACCATTTTTAGGGCAATCCTCTGACACCGCCTGGTATAGAGGTCCTGGATGGCAGGAAGCTTAGCCACAGTGATGTACTGGACCGTACACACTACCCTCTGTAGTGCCTTGCGGTCGGAGGCCGAGCAATTGCCATACTAGACAGTGATGCAATCAGTCAGGATACTCTCAATGTTGCAGCTGTAGAACCTTTTGAGGATCGATGCCAAATATTTTCATGAGGGGGAATAGGTGTTGTCATGCCCTCTTCACGACTGTCTTGGTGTGTTTGGACCATGACAGTTCGTTGGTGATGTGGACACCAAGGAACTTGAAGCTCTCAACCTGCTCCCCTACAGCCCCGTCGATGAGAATGGGGGCATGCCCGGCCCTCCTTTTCCTGTAGCTCACAATCATCTCTTTTGTCTTGATCACGTTGAGGGAGAGGTTGTTATCCTGGCACCACACGGCTAGGATTCTGACCTCCTCCCTATAGATTGTCTCATCGTTGTCGGTGAACAGGTCTACCACCGTTGTGTCGTCGGCAAACTTGATGATGGTGTTGGAGTCGTGCCTGGGCATGCAGTCATGGAACAGGGAGTAATAGTTTGCAAAATTTCCTTCCAGTTCTCTCCTGCCTGTGACTGGAACGAATTGCAAAAATCGTTGAAGTTGGAGACTTATCTCCCTCACCAACTTTAAACATCTGATATCTGAGCAGCTAACCGATCGCTGCAGCTGTACATAGTCCATCGGTAAATAGCCCACCCTATTTACCTACCTCATCCCCAAACTGTTTTCATTTATTTACTTTTCTGCTCTTTTGCACACCAGTATCTCTACCTGCACATGACCATCTGATCATTTATCATTCCAGTGTTAATCTGTTAAATTGTAATTATTCGCCTACCTCCTCATGCCTTTTGCACACAATGTATATAGACTCTTTTTTTTTTTTCTACTGTGTTATTGACTTGTTTATTGTTGACTCCATGTGTAACTCTGTGTTGTTGTCTGTTCACACTGCTATGCTTTACCTTGGCCAGGTCACAGTTGTAAATGAGAACTTGTTCTCAACTAGTCTATAAAAAATAAACAGGAGGGGACTGAGCACACTCCCGAGGGCCCCTGTGTTGAGGATCATCGTGGCAGATGTGTTGTTACCTAGCCTTACCACCTGGGGGCGGCTGTCAGGAAGTCAGGATCCAGTTGCAGAGGGAGGTGTTTAGTCCCAGGGTCCTTAGATTAGTGATGAGTTGAGGGCCCTATGGTGTTGAACGCTGAGCTGTAGTCAATGAATAGCATTCTCATGTAGGTGTTCCTTTTGTCCAGGTGGGAAAGGGCAGTGTGGAGTGTAATAGAGATTGCATCATCTGTGGATCTGTTGAGGCGGTATGCAAATTGGAGTGGGTCTAGGGTTTCTGGGAAAATGGTGTTGATGTGAGCAATGACCAGCCTTTCAAAGCACTTCATGGCTACAGACGTGAGTG
Source organism: Oncorhynchus nerka (assembly GCF_034236695.1). Taxonomy (NCBI): domain Eukaryota; kingdom Metazoa; phylum Chordata; class Actinopteri; order Salmoniformes; family Salmonidae; genus Oncorhynchus; species Oncorhynchus nerka. The sequence goes on from NC_088418.1 coordinate 24,595,969, forward strand.
CTACGGGTCGGTAGTCATTTATGCAGGTTACCTTAGGGACTATGGTGGTCTGCTTGAAACATTTTGGTATTACAGACTCGGTCAGCGACAGTTTGAAAATGTCAGTGAAGACACTTGCCAGTTGGTCAGCGCATGCTCGGAGTACACGTCCTGATAATCCGTCTGTCTCTGCGGCCTTGTGAATGCTGACCTGTTTAAAGGTCTTACTCACAGCGGCTGTGGAGAGCATGATCACACAGTCATCCGGAACAGCTGATGCTCTCATGCATTTAATTTTTTTTCCAAAAACATTGTTTATTATTATTTTTTTACCCTTTTATCTCCCCAATTGGTAGTTACAGTCTTGTCCCATCGCTGCAACTCCCGTACGGACTCGGGAGAGATGAAGTTCGAGAGCCGTGCATCCTCCGAAACACAATCGCACTGCTTCTTGACACCATGCCCACTGAACCCAGCCACACCAATATGTCGGAGGAAACACCGTACACCTGGCGGCTGTGTCAGTGTGCCTGACCTGCCACAGGAGTCGCTAGTGCGCGATGGAACAAGGACATCCCTGCCAGCCAAATATTCCTCTAGACGACGCTGGGCCAATTGTGTGCCTTCCCATGGGTCTCCCAGTTGCGGCCGGCTGCGACATAGCCTGGGGTCGACCCCAGGCTCTCTAGTGGCACAGCTAGCATGCATGCTTCAGTGTTGCTTGCCTCGAAGCGAGCATAGAAGTAATTTAGCTTGTCTGGTAGGCTCGTGTCATTGGGCAGCTCGCGGCTGTGCCCCACTTTGTAGTCTGTAATAGTTTGTAAGCCCTGCCACATCCGACGAGTGTCGGAGCCGGTGTAGTATGATTCAGTCTTAGTACTGTATTGACGCTTTGCCTGTTTGATGGTTCGTCTGAGGGCATAGCGGGATATCTTATAAGTGCCCGGGTTAGAGTCCCGCTCCTTGAAAGCGTCAGCTCTACCCTTTAGCTCAGTGCGGATGTTGCCTGTAATTCATAGCTTCTGGTTGGGGTATGTACGTATGGTCACTGTGGGGACGACGTCACCAATGCACTTAATGATGAAGCCAGTGACTGATGTGGTGTACTCCTCAATGCCATTGGAAGAATCCCGGAACATATTCCAGTCTGTGCAAAACAGTCCTGTAGCTTAGCATCTGCGTCATCTGACCACTGGGCATTTGTGTTAAATCTTCTATTCAGGTAAATGCGATACGACACCACAGGTTATGAATCAACTGCAGAATAGCTCATGTCTTACCCACAATGCAGAAGGTGGCAGCAAAAGCCTCCACACAAGACAGCTTGCAGGGCTTCCCATAGTTCACTGGGTTGGCAGCAACCAAGTATGGTAGCAACCGAGGATGACTACCTATCATCTTATTGAAGGGCGTCTCCTCAAGTTTAGCCCAAGAGCAGTCAATGACAGCAAGTCCATTCTGAGCCACAATGTCCCTAAAAAATAAAGGAAAACACAGGACTCTGACTTCAACAGCACAAATACTTGCATATACTATTGCGATATGCCCCAATAATCTTGATTAGAAATTGATTGGTTGTGGTCGGTTAAACAAGTCCATGATCTCATAGACAGTGAAAGGGTAAAGGTATGGTAAAATTATATCCAGCCCTTTGATCTATCAGTGGTAATGATGTGCTTAGGGTTTTGGCCATGTCAAAAGCATCACTCACCTGTCTGCTGGTGAGACGTATTTGGTGCCCATGGGGCTCAGAATGAGTCCATGGAACCTCTGGTTGAGGCGTAGGTTGTGAACAAAGCCTTTGCGGACCAGCTTTCTTCCTGTGCAGCGCTTTGGGTCGCAGTGGCCCAGCTCCCACATGGCCAGGGGGCAGGGCAACTTCACCTGGGCAGCCTCCCCTGCATCATCAGGATGCAGGCTGGCTGAAACCGAGAAAAACCAACCAAGTTACCAACCTGGTCTCAGAGCATTTGAGTTGAGTTGAGTTTAAGTTTATTTTTACAGGGACAGTGCACATTAATCAACGTTTCAGTAAAAGTGCCGGTTTTAGCCAGCCGGCTAATTTTCAACCGCAGTCCCTGGGCAGGTTATTAAAAACAATTACAATATAGACAATAGCAACATAGAACAAGCAAGACATAGCAACATAGGACAAGCAAGACAGACAGACAGAGCAACATAGGACAAGCAAGACGTAGCATACAGACAGAACAAAAAGCAGCAATACAAAATTCATAAAAGCAACAAAGTGTTTCCACACCTCACAAGCTACAGACAACAGACAACATGGAAAGCGGCAACACACAGCTAGGGACCATGTTCACAAATCTGATTGACCTTTAGCCATGTCTTTAAGCATTTTGTGAAAGTGTGATATGTGGTGCAGTTATGTGTGTCTGATGGCAGTGTATTCCAGACATGGGAAGCTCTCACAGAGAATGCAGATTTACTAAAGGTGCTTTTCCTTAGGGGAACTATACAGTCACCTCTCATGGCAGACCTTGTGGATCTGCTGCCATATGTCTGGGTTTTCTGTTTAACAAAAATATTGAGTGGAGGGGGAGCCAGGCCATTAAGGATCTTGAATACAAGACATGCGTCGGTGTATTGCACAAGATTTTCCCAACTCAAGAGCTCATGCTTTCTAAGGATGTGACAATGATGATGGCTATTGGGCTTCCTATCAAGCACTTTGAGAGCCTGTTTGTAGACAGACTGAATAGGTTTTAATGTTGTACAGCAAGCTTGGGCCCAACTAGTCAAGCAGTATGTTAAGTGGGGGAGTATCATAGTTTCGAAGTACAGTTTTGCTACCTCTGTAGTCAAACAATTTCGTATAAATCGGAAATTAGCTAGGTTGAATTTGGTTATTTGAATTACCTTTTTCACATGCTTTTTAAAAGAGAGGTTGGAATCAAGTATGATGCCAAGGTACTTAAAATCGGATACCACCTGGAGCTTCTCCCCTGACACATAGACATCTGGCTCAGTAGCATCTGTTGCCCTCTTTGTGAAGAACATGCAAACAGTTTTTTTCACATTGAGATGCAAACACGAGTCACTGAGCCACTTTGTAACCTGGACCATTACAGTAGTGAGTTCTTGTGCAGCTTGTTGTTTGCTCTTTGCATGCACATATATCACTGTATCATCTGCATACATTTGAACTTCAGACCCAGTACAGACAGAAGGCAGATCATTAATGTACAGGCTGAACAGGAGGGGCCCCAGTATTGACCCTTGGGGCACGCCCACATCATAGCTACGAGTGGGCGACAGCTCATTGCTCACTCTGACACACTGAGTTCTGCCTTCAAGGTATGATTTCATCCATCTCAAGGCATCAGGGGAAAAGTTGAACTTGGACAATTTTGTGATGAGAATCTCATGGTTAACAGTATCAAAAGCCTTCCTTAGGTCCAGAAACACAGCCCCAACAGCACCCCCTTTGTCCATCTTGGACTTCACATTTTCCAGAAGAAAGCAGTTGGCCGTTTCTGTGGAGTGTTTCGCTCTGAAGCCAAACTGCATGGAGTGTAATGTGAAGGGGCTGTTGTTGAGGTGGGCAATCAGTTGTTCTGCTACACACTTTTCAACAACCTTTGACACCACAGGTAGTATACTAATGGGCCTGTAGTTACTCACATCAGTCATTACTCATTTCATATTATTCTATACGTAAATCCGAGGGACTTCATTTAGTATGATACGTAACGTTTGGTGTGGTTACATAAGACAGATGGTTACTTAAAGCAACAAACGAAAGGAGGGTGGTTGCTCACGGTGGATGGCTACGCATATAACAAATCTTATCACGGACAACTTTAAAATTGTATCTTCTTTTCAACTACTTACTACTAAGTATTTTGCATCTACTTAGCATGTTAGCTAATCCTTCCCTTAACCCTTTTAGCTAACCCTTCCACTATCTCCGAAATTGAACCCTAACCACTAACTCCTAGTAATAGATAATACGAATTGTAATTTGTAACATGTCATACAAAACAGATCATACAAATGAATACGTACCATACTAAACGTAACATATCATTCTAAATGGAGTCTCGGATTTATATACAGAATAATACGACATACTCTGAGACCAGGTTGAAGTTATATGATCACACATACACACAACATGACTGGTTAGCTGTGACACATGTTTCGGGAAGAGGCATACTGTACCTTGCAATGCATCATGCATCTCTTCTGTGAAACACTCAAGAGATTTCCCCTTCATCTTGTGTCGTTTATCTTTCCCCTTGTTCACTGGGCGCTCAAATTTACCCTGCTTCTTTCGCCCCATGTCAGAACTGTCAGACTCTCTCTACCTACTGTTTATTGACTGAGAAAAAAATGTAACGTTAACCTGACTTTGTAGCACTTGAATCAACTGGTCCTACAGAAGTAAACATCCAAGCAAGCTACCAAGATGACATAGAAAACATGTGTACTCCGCTCCTCTTGTTTTGAGATGATATTGTATCGCTTTAGTTGACCAAATAAAAGTATAAACAACAACTTCGTTCACTTTTCATGTGCTCACGCTGTACCAAGGAAGCACTAACACGCACGCGCAGACCGTGCATTATGGTCAGCTGACTTCTTCCCATGTTTCCCTAAAGGTCACGTGGTCACTACTTGTAAAAACAAACAAAAAATAGCCACGGATTATATAGCTAGTAAAGAAGTAAATGAAAGTCCACTAATAATGTATTATACATCGACTAGAATACTACATTTACTATGGATATATCTGCTCTGTCTTACCCTGCTGAGTAAGTATTTTTCACTTAATTCATGTACTCAAACAAAACAGCATCTGTCGTTTCAACGTTTATTCCGGGTTAGGTTTTAGAGGAGCGTATTGCGAAATCAAACATTGTAACCAAAATATGGAGCAGTTAAATATATACAGTACCAGTCAAAAGTTTGCACACACCTACTCATTCAAGTTGTTTTATTTTTACTATTTCCTACATTGTAGAATAATAGGTTAGACATCAACTATGAAATAACACATGTAATCATGAGTGATGAAGTGTTGCATCTGATGACCTGGCCTCCACAATCACCAGACCTCAACCCAATTGAGATGGTTTGGGATGAATGATTTGGACCGCAGAGTGAAGGAAAAGAAGCCAACAAGTTCTCAGCATATGTGGGAACTCCTTCAAGACTGTTGGGGAAAAACATTCCTCATGAAACTGGTTGAGAAAATGCCAAGACTGCAAGCTGTCATCAAGGCAAAGGGTGCCTACTTTGAAGAATCTCAAATAGATTTGTATTTGTTTAACACATGGTTCCATATGTGTTATTTGATAGTTTTGATGTCTTCACTATTATTCTACAATGTAGAAAATAGTACAAATAAAGAAAAACCCAGGAATGAATAGTTGTGTCCAAACTTTTGACTGGTACTGTATATATTTTCACATTATGTGGCTCTAGATTTTATTGTACATGTATATGCTTGTATATTCATGATTAACCCTGCTGACAAATTGTCGATCAAATGTTTAACTTTTTTAATTAAAGCTGCACTATGTATTATTTTTGGGTGACCTGATGAAATGAACATAGCAATGTGAGTTATAGATCTGTCAATCTCATTGAGAATAGATATGAAGCGGTAGGTATGTTCTATACGTGCCATTTCTGTACTTCCTGTGCTGAAGTTTAGTTTTTGCTTCTTTTACTTTTGGTTTTGTTCACCAGCTTCAAACTGCTGAAAACACAGTATTTTTGGTTATTGAAAATATATTTCACAGCGGTTTAGATAATACAATTGTACACAAACTGAAATTAGGCAAACTATTAGCATTTGAGCAATTTCACATTTATGAGCATGATTTGTGTCCAATTACATATTAGCAATTGGTATCAATACACACTAGTATTAATTATAAATGACATACATTTCCCCGTTTTTCGATCACTTCAAGACAGTAGCTTCAAACTTAGCCCAAATTTGTTCGTATTCATATGACTTTCCATGTCCATTTGCAATAGTTTTCAAAAATGTTACAGTTGGCTATTCATTGACAGCTGGAGCCATTCTGCAAATGATGGCGGTTCCTCTTTTTTCCAATGCCTTAAAATGACCCTTTTAACTATGAGAGAGCATTTGCGGTATTTTCCCAGCAAGATAAAGGCTGCATTTGTGTGTAGTCTGTTTTTATATTGCTCCTAGAAATAGAGAGAATATTATTTTCCAATATGCTTCCAGTTTAGAACACTTGACCAACATATGCGCAAGCCCAGCATCATCTGATATACATCTTCAACATTTGCTGTCGGTTGTCATTTTTGCCATGTGTATGTTTGAGTCCAGTAGGTTCTATTAATTATATAACACTGAACCATTTGTGTTTTAGATTCTGCACGGTTTAAAACAGTTTTTCCATACCCTTTCCCATTCAATTACTTGTATATGAATATTCACATTTTTACCCCATTTCTCTCTTAAGGGAAGTGTGTAGTGCCCTTGTTTTTAGTTTAAGAATTTATACACTTGATGCCAGGTGGTTTTTGGAATGGACATCCTTTATGAAATTTTCCAATACTTTAAACTCATGTTTATATTGAAATGGTTATTTATTCCGACTTGACTGCCTGAACAATCTGAATGATTCTAAAATGGTTGATAGAGCCGGCCTTTTCCTTCCGTTCATTCAGATCCATAGTTTTACCATCTTTATACAAATCCGCCACTATGCAAACTCCCATCTGTAGCTAACCTCTCCACAATACTGATCTGTGATTGATTTATTAATATGTGTGGATTGCTCCAGATGGTTGCTTGGAGAGAGGTACATATGGAAACTGTGTCTTTATTTCCAACAATTTTAAGAACATTCCAAGAAGCAGATCTTTTTGGATGGCCTTTTTTGCATAGGGAATACTTCCCAAATATCTATCAATCTAAGTGGCATGGGGTGGGATATTTCTTCAATTGCTAACCAACAGGGGGTTCTTTTGGTGGGTAGAGCCAGTATACGGTTTATCTTGTTACATGTAATATCTTTTAATATTTGGAAGTGCCATGCCTCCTTTATATTTTGACATCATTAGTTTCTCAAGGGCAATGCTAGGTTGCTTTGAATTCCATATACATTTAGTGATCAGTTCATTGATCTTCTTAAAAAAAACTTGCGGTAGATTGAGGCAACATGCTCAGTTTGTAATTGATTGTAGGAGCAACTCATTTTTTATTATTTCAATTCTTGCTCGGAATGTTAAAGAGGGAGGACCATCCCAAAAATGGTGCTTTAAAGGATTGCACAATAGCTTCTAAGTTCTCTTCAGTCTTCTTCTAATGTTTCTAATTTTAGTGTGGCTGCAGATGGTTTATTCTTGTTAAAATTCCTATTTTAGGCCCCTCTTCATTTGCTGGTAAAATGAAGATTGTTGAGGAACCAAATACATTTGGGTAAGTCATATGTTATTCTATAATTGCATTTAGATATGTTTCAAAAGTTAAATGTATAAAACATACTAATTCAGTCAGTGTAATGTGGTTCTCTCCTATTTCTCTAGGCTCAACAATCCCTTTTTGGCCCAAGGAAGTAGACTCCAGCCCAAGGTGACTCCAGGCCCAGTGTCAGGTAATAAGAATACGTATTACTTACTGGGTTAAGTACTTTATGGTCTGCAGACTGCAATAAGATATTATTTAGGTATTGCAGTACAGATTGATACTTTCACCAGCAGTGGGAAGGTACCGCAGTAGTCTGGTCCCTTTTCATTGTTACTCAGTAATCAAAGGATTGAAACAAGTGGAAAAAGAATTGCCTAATACAGAGGTCAAATTAAATCACAATACGTCACCAACTGGTTTACATTTGTGAAAGCAAAGGAGACGGTGCTTGCAAAGTAATGATCTAATTCTGTCAACACTGGCAGATCATGTGATTAATGAAGAATATACAGGTAACTGACAAAATAAAAAAACTGCCAACATAGTGTCTTAATAGGGCGTTGGGCCACCATGAGCCACAAACAGTTTCAATGCACCTCGGCATAGATTCTACAAGTGTCGGGAACTCTATTGAAGGGGATGCGCACCATTATTCCACAAGAAATTCCATAATTTGGTGTTTTGTTGATGGTGGTGGGAAATGCTGTCTGTCGCCATTCCAGAATCTCCCATAAGTGTTCAATTGGGTTGAGATCTGATGACTGAGAAACAAACACACACACACACTTTAAACCCCCTATGCTCCTTTGAAACCCCTCTTTCAAAGTCACTGAGATCTATTCTTCTAGCCATGGTAGCCAAAATAATGGGCAACTGTGCATTTTTATACATGACCCTAAGCATGATGGGATGTTACTTGTTTAATTAACTCAGGAACCACACCTGTGTGGAAGCATCTTCTTTCAATATACTTCATATCCCTCATTTACTCAAGTGTTTCCTTTTATTTTGGCAGTTACTTGTCTGTCTAAACTGACCATTCCTAGCATGCATTCAGTATGACCATACCTAGCACTGTATACAGTATACATACAGCCCTGTTTTTTACTTGTGCTCTTCTCATAACATTTCTAATCCTTTCTTTATAGGACCAGCACATCTCCGCCGACTAGCAGGAAAGTGCTTCAGTTACATAGAGTCCACGTAAGTACTGGGAAACTGAGCGCCTACAAAATCAACACCTAATTGCTGCAGTGAACATTATGGCAAAGTTTCGATCAAACTGTTTAGGACTCATCTTTGATTTCTGTTCCCAGTTTTACAATTGTTTGATTCACCGCTAGTCAAGGCTGCAAGATGACATGTGTAGAAAATATGTATATTTGAAAATAAATCATTGTGTTGTTATTTTGTTTAGGTATAAATATGAATTCTGTCCATTCCACAACATCACCCAGCATGAGCAGTCATTCAGGTGGAACGCTTACAGTGGCATACTGGGGTGAGTGGATCCTCCACAACACAATTTCAAACTGCACTCATCCTATCAAGTGAATAAGATTCATTTGAAGCATGTTATCCTGTGAATACATTATTTCCATTCATCAGTTTACACCCTTTGTCTTTCCAACAGAATCTGGCAGGAGTGGGAGATTGTGAACAACACCTTTTTGGCCATGTGGATGAGAGAGGGAGATGCCTGTGGGAATAAAAATAGGCAAACAAAGGTAATAAATTGCTTGTGCTCATTCCTCCCAGAGGCCAATTGACAAAGCAGGATTGGCGAGCGTTTGTGAGTAAAACGTGCAAACCCGGTCAGCGAGCGTTGTGAAAGGCCTTTAAAGACATTGCAGAGTTGAATGTTACGGTTACTGTTCTTTGTGAAAACATTTTTTCTCTCTCGTTTCACTAGGTCATTCTGACCTGCGGTGGAAGTAGCAAGTTGGCTCAAGTGTCAGAGCCCACTACCTGTGTGTATTCTCTAAGCTTTGAGACCCCACTTGTATGCCACCCACATTCTCTCTTAGGTAAGACGAGCAAAAGCAGGGACTCTTTAAAAAAATATATATATATTTTTTCATCTTAACGTTTTAAGATGGTGCTTGTTTACGTTCTAAGTCACACATGTGTCCTCTCATCAAGTGTACCCAACTCTGAGTGACAAGCTGCAGATGGAATGGGATGAAATTGAACAGGCCCGCTATGAGAACCTCATTACTGAGCAGGTACGACTTTACTTACTAACATAGGCATTGACCTTGCCCTTTCATAGCACTTATGAGTGTAGGACTACACAGGAGTTTAAAGGTGTTCGCAGACAAAGTGGCAGGCGGGATGGCCTAATCTATTTCAATGAGGCGGAATTCAATCTAGACGGAGAGGTCGGCGGTGCTTGAAAGCCAATTAGTGGAGAAAATAGGAATCAGGTCTATTTGGGCGATATCCACTCTGGAGTTTCACTTCTTGTCTTGAAAGCGCTTAAGAAGTCCTCTAACGTGTATGTGTATATTACAGGGCTACAATAATCTACTGAGGGATATTTTTGAGGATGCTGGTTTCCTAAAGAACCAAAAGGTAAAGGAGAAGCCGGATATCACAACTACCTCAAAGACGCATGATTCCTTGCAGAAATGCAATGAGGTAGGTTCACTGGAGAGAATCCAAAACCATTCGTGACCATGAGTAGTAATGGAAGCCCTGACATTTAGAGCGTTCAGCTAATGCTCTAGTTTAGCTATCAATATACATTAAATGTCATTGAGAAGTTGTATTAGTTTACATTTCTACGGATGCTTGTTTTATACAGGATGTCCGTAAACAGAGGGAAGAGATTGAGAGATTGCAAGCTCTCCTCACTCAACACAACATTCCCCATGAGTCAAAGGAAGGTGAGTCGGAGCATTATTATTCATGTACAAGTCCATACTTCTCCATGAATAGATGTAGGAAATGAATCCCTTCGTAAGTAACATGTTATGATTGCATTGGTCCATAATGTTAACATGTTTGCACCTTTCCCTCCCTCTACGGACAGCTAAGGCGAAGATTCCAGTGAGTGTGACTGTGCAAAATCGGCACCTGAGAGGGGACAACGGCCTCATCGCAGACCTACTCTGAGGATTCCAGACATTTACACAAAATATTGCAGACCACTAACTGAACAGCAGAGAAGGCAGATGTCACACAATAAACATGGCAGTTCCACATTAGAGAATTCAAGTAAAAAATAAAAAAAAGTTTATTCTAAATACAATTTTAGATAAACAACCATGTTTTCTTGACTGTGAGGCGTACCTGTACTCCCCAATGGCATAGCTACATCCTTAGAATATTTATTTTTCAACTCCATTGTCTGTCTGGACAGAAATCATACCTCTGCTATCAAAGGAAGTACACTGAAGATGTAAATTGTTTGATCCAGAAAATACATTTAAGAAAATGAAAAGTTACAGCCTTGAGCTAGGCAAGTCAGGTAAGAACAAATGGTTATTTACAATGACTGCCTTCCCTGGCCAAACCCTCCCCTAACCCGGATGACGCTGGGCCAATTGTGCGCAGCCCTATGGGACTCCCGATCACAGCCAGTTGTGATACAGCCCGGGATCGAACCAGGGTCTGTAGTGATGCCTCTAGCACTGAGATGCAGTGCCTTAGACTGCTGTGCCACTCGGGACCCCAAATGCCAATTATTTTGTCATATGACATTAAAAAGGTGCTTAAACAGGCTTCTTCTTGTAGGCTGTTTACATATATTCTTATTGTTTAACTGGAGATACGCCATCCCATCTGGTTTGCGCTTAGTGGGACAATAATTAGTTTTTCAACAGGACAATGACCCAACACACCTCCAGGCTGTGTAAGGGCTATTTGACCAAGAAGGACAGTGATGGAGTGCTGCATCAGATGACCTGGCCTCCACAATCACCTGACCACAACCCAATTTAGATGGTTTGGGATGAGTTGGACCGCAGAGTGAAGGAAAAGCAGCCAACAAGTGCTCAGCATATGTGGGAACTCCTTCAAGACTGTTGGAAAAGCATTCCAGGCGAAGCTGGTTGCTAGAATGTGCAAAGCTGTCAACAAGGCAAAGGGTGGCTACTTTGAAGAATCTAAAATATTAAATATATTTTGATTTGTTTAAAAATGTTGGTTACTACATGATTCCATGTGTTATTTACAATGACTGCCTTCCCCAACCAAACCCTCCCCTAAACTGGAAGAAGCTGGGCCAATTGTGCGCTGCCTGTTGTTTCACTATTATTCTACATTGTAGAAAATAGTAAAAATAAACTCTTGAATGAGTTGGTGTGCCAACTTTTGACTGGTACCATCTATATACACACTCTGGACTCCGACATTGCGCATCCTAATATTTCTGTATTTCTTAATTCCATGATTTACTTTTAGATTTGTGTATTTTTTAGATATTACTGCACTGTTGGAGCTAGGAACACAAGCATTTCGCTACACCCTCAATAACATCTGCTAAACACGTGTATGCGACCAATAAAATTGTATTCGAATTTTGATTTGAGTTTTAACGATGCTCCTACGAAGGTTCTGACGATTAATTTAGCCTTAAAATGCTTTTGGGGAACTGGGCCATGGGCTGATGTGTTTCTCTTACTGAACATGTGAGGGATTGTAAGGGACTTTAACTATGCACCCAGCGTCTCTATGGAGTGGAGAATGAAGATGGAAATATGTTATTATACAACAAGCCAAATGAAACTAGTTCAGACACAGGACAACCCTTTCGGCAAGGAAGAGGAATGGTAAAAAAAAAATCAATTAAAGGGAATGTTTCCAATTATGGGGACTGCCAAGGGCTTGAGGGAGGGATAGAAGGAAGGAGAGGTTGACGCTTAAAGCTGTGGAGGGAGGGAATGAGGGATGAAATGCTTAAAACTGGGTGTAAGGAGGCAGGGTGGGAAGAATGAAAGCGGAAAGAGCCATACATTGCAAGGAAGGACAGCAGTGTTGTGCCTGCCTATATATGTAGTGTCACTGCCAGCTTCAATAACCAAGTGATGTGTAGTGGTGGCCATTCACAGGCATACGCAGTACACCCACCAATCAGATATAGAGTATACTTACGCAATAAGGCCCGAGGGGGTGGTATGTGGTCAATATACCACGGCTATCGGCTGTTCTTATGCACGGCGCAACGCAGAATGCTTGGACACAGCCCTTAGCCGTGGTATATTGGCCATATATCACAAACCCACGAGGTGCTTTACTGCTACTAAAAACTGGTTAGCAACCTAAATAGAGCAGTAAAAATAAATGTTTTGTCACACCGTGGTATACGGTCTGATATGTTGGTAACCAGTTTCTAATCAGCCAATCAGCTTTCAGGGCTCAAACCACCCAGTTTATAATCACATTACCATTGAGAATGATTGAACAATTGAACGATTCATCTTAATTCCTATCTCTGCCATTATTTGGTGGAGAGAAGGATCAGCTATAGCCATCTACACCATATAGACAATTGCTGATAATTAATTCATACTCACCTGATGGCATGGAGTGATGGTCAAACATTGTAATCTAATGCCTGCCTCAGAGCACTCGTTAGTAAAGTTGCATTTGAAAATGATAGCTGGTCTGAGGCAGTTTTCTAAATAACTAAGTGCATCGTTAGATCATTTTTGCCTTCCCACGTCAACTTTATACACAGAAGGATCTAAGCTACAACATATGCGACAATGAAACACATTTGAGTTCATACGCTTTTATATCATTAAACAACTTTTTATGAAATAGTTTTGACAACCCTGTTTGTAAGCTTTTAAGTGATATCAAACTCAACCATTTATATTTTCCAGTGATGAAGACATGGATGTCTAATGGTAGGGTGGGGTATGCAAAATGGATGCAAATCTATGGTAACGTTTATGCTACCAACCTTCTAAAAGGAAAGGTGGAACTGTTATGCTTCTTATTATACTGGTACAATTGATGCTGGACCGGGCCCTTGTCTCCTCTCGGCATTGATCGCAGTCACAACTGAATTTATTAGCCATTGGCCAAAACACAGGCAGGGGCAAACTGCATACTCAAGAAGTAGTCTTGAAGTAGTCCCAAAAGTTGTATTTGTTGTACTGCAATAGTTAAACAGTGGCTTGATAGCAGTCTAGTGTGCAAGACTGAATTAAATGTGTTACTCTTGTAACAGAAAAATTGTTTTACTTCATATGCATTTTGGGGGGGGGGATTCCAACATATATTCTGTATATAGCCAGACAAACTGTTAAAAAGGAAACATCAGCTCCATCACTGACAGGTCAAACAAACATGGAGGATACAGATGCAGCACAAACGGGCTCATCATCCCCAGCAAGATGAACAATCGGCTTTAGACTGGAGTACTGTGAATGGTTAGAGTCACTATGCATAAGTTCCTGGTTACTAAAATTCAAATAGTTTGCCTAATTTCAGTTTATGTGACCAAACAAGCAAGTATAGTGTAGAGAATCATTGTACAATCTAAACCGCTGTGAAATAACCAAAAATATTGTATTTTCAGCTGTTTGAAGCTGGTGTACAAAACCAAAAGTAAAAACCAAAACTTAAGCACAAGAAGCATAGCGCACATAGAACAGATCTACTGCTTCTTAGACAAATGACAGATCTATAACTCACATTTCTATGTGAATTTGGTAGCGTTGCCCAAAAAGCTACATATTGCAGCTTTAAATGGCTCATCTACTGGCGAATGACAAGTTTGATTACATGAAACCATGGATATATTCACATTACATCATGTCATAACAAAACATACAGCATCACAATACTTAACAGAAGTGTGAACATAATATGGAATTCATTGGTATCACAATTCCAGCAACCATGGCTGGTTGCCATTTAATTTTGTATACACAGTGAATATACCACACTGCATTAATTGAGGAACCAGCAGATAAGAATCTAGTGAACTGACTATTCCCTTTGAGTGTGGTGGTGCTGTGGTGGTATTTGATTGATCATCTAGAATAATGGTAGTGGTTAGTCAGGAAAGCAGCTGGATGATTTCCCTGGCTCTTTGTATCCTCTGCTGGGCATCTGTGTCCTGTTCCCCCTCCCGCACCAATGTCTCAGCCTTCTGCACGGTGGTGTCCCTGGCCACCCCACGCAGCCCGTCCAGGTAAGACAGAAGCACAGAGAAGTTCTCATCTGGGATCTGTGGAGACAGAGAATGTGATTTTGTCCTTATGTAAGAAAAGTTACGGCCTCATTGACTTCTTAGGATTTTAAAATAAATAACTACCTAATTAGCATATTATAAAGGCTATATGTTCTTTTTCAGGTGAGATACAGGTACGGGTGTCATAACAGTGAGGGAGGGATATTTGCACAGAAAACCATGTCTGTTAATTGGCAGTTGAAAGGAGACACTCAACACAGATAAGCAACCTCTCCCAACAGGGGGAGCCCTAAGATTGCTCTTTGGGGGTTTAGGTTTGATTACACGCAAGAAAAGTGTTTGTAAAAAGCACAATCAATATCTGATTAGATGGATGAAAAGGGTTTCCACTCAGGTCTTAGGACAGTTTACCTTCTCTGAGTCAAACATGTGCTGTAGTAACCACGTCTGCCTGGTCTTCTGGAACTTCCACTCCTTACGGTTCTCAGCCCAACTGCAAAGATGGAGAAAGACAAAATAGATAAGCCAGAGCTCACCTTCAAGAAAGACCATGCTGTATTTAAGGTTGCAAATAAGCTACATTTTACTGTGATCATCCAGTACTGTAGCAAATTTGATTGCACAGTAAGTACTCAATTTGGAATGTGTTTGGGGACATTTATGTCCAACATACAGCAACATCAGCAGTGAAGAGTGCAATAAACAGAAGATATCCGTTTTACTTGAAGTCGCAGTGTGTGGGTGTGATTCATATGGTGCACTCTCCTCACTTACCAGGTAAGGTAGTCTAGCGCCTGTTGGGGAGCAATGGGTTTGGAGGCCTCATTTTTGTCTTCTGTCTTCCCTTCAGCTTTAAGTTGATCCTTTTGCTCCTTTTTCAGAATCTTCTTCATTTTCCTCTCGAGGACTCGTCTCTCCTCTGGACTCAAGTCCTCCTCTCCCTCCATCACTTTATCTTCCTCCTCATCTTCTGCTGCAGCTGGGACTATGATTGGCTTGGGACTCTGCTCAACAAAACCAGAGATGTCTTTTTTTATTAATACAAATGATTTCATAATGGGATTTTTTTTAAATCACACAGTCATATTTATTATTAATGTACTGGATAAGATTATTTTTTAAATACTTTTATTGGACTTAACTACATATCAGATTAATTTCATATCTCATTCTGCTAAGGGATGTAGGTAAAACATAAGTGAGTGGTGTCTTGCCTCTCAACCTTGCCTCAAGCTGGGCTGAGGCTACTTCCTGTCCCTTGGCTGTTCAAGGGCCATTTCCTGTATCTACAGCAAAGTGAGGCCAGCGAGAGACACATTCTGAAGTGCAATATGGTCAACCGCACCTCAGGTTAAATCGGAAGAGCTCCTTCTCGCATCCTGTCTCTAGCAAAGTGAAAATAAACAGCCTTCCATCACATGCCAATCGTTACACATGACTTTTCAATTAAAGAGTCCGTGCAACTTCAGCTGTCTCATTACTGAAATGAAGATCATAGTCCGTGTGAAAGTATATTGAGCCACTTTAATAGACTAAGGAGTAAGAACATTTCAAGCTGTTAGAACTAAAAGGAGCAAATAGGGAGAGAGCAGAAGAGAAGGTAAGAGAGCAGGGTGTCGATTCAAGCTACAGCGAGACCACAGACACCCTTCAGGCATTTCCATTTCTGTGTATTTACAGGGGTGAATCTGACGTACAGAGTTTGAAATAAGTCCAGTGAAAATAGTTCCATTGATGCTCAGAGCATTTTCCACTGTGAAAAAAGTCAATTGACCTTCTCCACAGACTTCATTTAAAAACTAAACAAAGCCATTGCGTTTCACTGAAACACTTTAGGAAAAATAGGAACTAGTGTCGAGAGGCAAAGGGCACATGTATCTTTTTACAAGAGAAGATTGATGAATTGAAAAGATGTAGCATTTTGCATTTAGTTTCTTGGAAAAGTAAACCCTATTACTTCCAAAAAAAAAAGTGTATTTTCATATGAAAAACACAGACACCTTCTCAGACAAACTCAAACAAGGGACATTTTATTTTTATGACTATAGAAACCCACAAGAAACAAGTGTGGGAGGAAAAGATTTTAGATCACGTGGCCACCACGTCATTCTCAGAATATGCTGGCTGGGTGTAGCCAATAAAAATACAACAACCTCTCCACTGAAACCTAATGACTTGCTCTGCTCGCCTATATCCACGCAACATGCATCAATCTCAGAGAATGAGACTTTAGATCGCCTTGGCAGACTGAGTTACTGAAAATAAAACAGAAGACGCCAGCCGAAAGTGAAAATGGTAAGCGGAAACATTTGTTGCTTTGTGTGCAGTGAGTTCCTCCCAACTTGAAGTACTCAGAGCAGGGTATGGGGAGGTCTATGTGGTGATAGTCCACAAACCAATGTCTTCTTAGATACTGTCTATGAGAAATAAGGGACTGGGAGGTTCTCTACACTGCCGAGAGAGCCAACACAGAGCTGGCAATGTGTCGTTTTTATATGTTGGAAAATTAGCCATTTCTGCAAAACTGAATGAAATGGTAACATCTTAGTGTGATAATACCCATAAATGTAAAAGTGGATTTATGTTTTTAGTCCTTTTTATAAATTAATTACAAATAAAAAGCTGAAATGTCTTGAGTTAATAAATATTCAACCCCTTTGTTATGTCAAGACTAAATAAGTTCAGGAGTAAACATTTTCACAACAAGTCATGTAAGTTACATGGACTCTATGTGCCAAAATTGTGTTTAACATGATTTATGAATGACTACCTCATCTTTGTACCCCACAAATACAATTATCTGTAAAGGTCCCTCAGTCGAGCAGTGAATTCCAAACACAGAATTAACAGCAAAGCCCAGGGAGGTTTTCTAATGCCTTGCAAAGAAGGGCACCTATTGGTATATCAATACAACAAGTCACTACAAAGATATAAGCGTCCTTCCTAACTCAGTTTCCGGAGAGGAAGGAAACCACTCAGGGGTTTCACCAAGAGGCCAATGGTGACTTTAAAACAGTTACAGAGTTTAATGACTGCGATAGGAGAAAGCTGATGGTGGATCAACAACATTGTAATTACTCCACAATACTAACCTAAATGACTGAGTGAAAAGAAGGAGGCCTGTACAGAATACAAATATTTCAAAACATGCATCCTGTTTACAATAATACTGTTTACAATAACTGCCAAAAATCTAGCAAAGAAATTAACTTCATGTCCTGAATACAAAGCGTTATGTTTGGGGAAAAGTCAACACAACCTGCATTTAAATTTGAGCCGATCCTGCTCCACTGAGTTTTGGACTGTTTTGTTCCGGGAACCCATTTGCAAGGATCCGGTACCTTTCTTCCCATGAAAAATTCATTTTCACAGTTTGCAATGTAAAAGTTATAATTAAAGCAAATCAGAGGTAATTCAAGTTGCCTCCTCTGTAATTCTCCTACTACCTAAATCACGCAAATGTGAAAACGTGCCTGATATTTTCAGGATGAACTTGGACCGGCCTCGGTTTATGCAACATCGCAGCCTATAGACCGACACGTGGCCATTGCTGTGGTGAGAGAGAAGCGCCTCTGTATCTCTCAGAAATAGAACAACATTAACTTTATATGATCTCTCTCCCACTCTCTGATAAGACATGAGGCTGCAATTCTGCTCTCTCCAGCATTGCATTTCATAATTAATTTCCTTATAGAATTATAGCCGTGGCAACGATGCTAGAGGTGACATAACACCCCATATAAATTGAAATACATTAGCCAAAGTTATATAGAATTACTGCGGTTTGTTCAGAAATAAATTCAATATTTCAGAAGACTACACCAGGAGTAAGTCTATCATTTAGCCACAGAGGATCAATAGCTTTAAAATAATAATAATAATCTATTGCCTAGCTGTGGATTGTGCGTAGCCCAATCAAAAGGCATGCCTACAGTTGGGAACGTGCGGCAAATCGGTCAGTGAGCAGCATTCAAACAAAACAGGCCTTTTGCAATATTTCAACGGCATTGTTTTACAAAGTAAAACGAGAGAGGCTTCAGCCATCGACGGTGAGTGAGATGAAACTGGAAATCGTTTTTTACACACCTAGGTCTAGGCTATTGATGTATTCAAGACAAGGTTGTTTTTCTTGAGCTCAGATTCTCAGTTTGTCAGTGTCAAAGTAGGCTGTTCGATCATTCCGATCATTTGTGAGGAATTTAAAAAATAAAAAGATGCTCAAATCTTAAGTAATCTAAAATTATATAGAATTGAGTGAAATTAGTCTATAACAAGGCACTTCAAATCGGCTTGAAAATCTATGGCAAGACTTGAAAACGGCTGTCTAGCAATGATCAACATCACACCTGCGGGACAGGTACAGGATGGCAACAACAACTGGCCGAGTTACACCAGGAACGCACAATCCCTCCATCAGTGCTCAGACTGTCCGCAATAGGCTGAGAGAGGCTGGACTGAGGGCTTGTAGGCCTGTTGTAAAGGCAGGTCCTCGCCAGACATCACTGGCAACAACGTCGCCTATGGGCACAAACCCACCGTTGCTGGACCAGACAAGACTGGCAAAAAGTGCTCTTCACTGAAGAGCCTGGATCTCAATCCCATTGAGCACGTCTGGGACCTGTTGGATCGGAAGGTGAGGGCTACGGCCATTCCCCCCGGAAACTTGCAGGTGCCTTGGTGGAAGAATAGGGTAACATCTCACAGCAAAAACTGGCAAATCTGGTGCAGTCCAGGAGGAGATGCACTGCGGTACTTAATGCAGCTGGTGGCCACACCAGACACTGACGGTTACTGTTACTTTTGATTTTAACACCCCCTTTGTTCAGGCACACATTATTCAATTTCTGTTAGTCACACGTCTGTGGAACTTGTTCAGTTTGTCTCTCAGTTTCTGAATCTTATGTTCATACAAATACTTACACGTTATGTTTGCTGAAAATAAACACAGTTGATAGTGAGAGGATGTTTCTTTTTTGCTGAGTTCAGAACTCCTCTGGATACCAGTCCAAACTCATTCAGTAACACCCTGTGAAAGCACACATGGCTTCTGACACCGGTTTTGATATTTCTTCATATCTATACGTTTCATCAACTCTTCATTTGGTGTGACTGTATTGGCATTGTTTATAATGTCGTCTTTGGTGTGTAACTGCAGAAACAAAGTAACTTGCTCAGTGACTGAACATTAGATGGTGATGTTATAACTGGAACAGTGTTGTGTAATGTCATCAATGAAAATTGGATTGCGTACTCACTTATTGTTCTAAATTGCCATGTGTTCTTTTTTCCCCCTCATTGGACACAAGGCAAATCAAACAGACTTTCTGCCCCAGACTGAGATGAGCACCGACATGCAACCCTTCAACACCACCTCAACATCCAGCCCCTTCAACACCTCAGACTTCATTGCCAAAATCGCAGCCAACGACCTGACATCCAGGGCCAACTACGTCTATGCGCTCTGTGCCGTGCTGGGCTTGGCCTCGGCGTGCATTCTACTCTACGCCTTAATTCGGTCCTACAGAGCCCAGAGGTACCTGGCCTGGCTGGACTCCCTGCTCTGGGCCTTTTCCAGCTCCCAGCTCCTTCTCTTGCTCCTCTCCCTCTCTTCCGTAGCACACCGGCCCAGCTACCTGGTGACCACACACATCGGCTGTGCTGCGCTCGCCTTCACCGTCAACATGGCATCCCTCTGCGGGCTGTTGCTCCTGGTGTTCATGGGATACGCCCTGACCTTCGACACACCAACTCACGCCCTGCTGAAGAGGCCTTGGGTCTGTGTGGCTCTGGTGCTTCTGGTTTCTATCCTGTGCTCCTTGGTGCTGGCAAGACTCAGAGGCCCCTCCAAGGAACTGCATTTGGAGGGCATATGTATTATAGACCCAACTGAGGCAGGAAGGTCTTATGCCATGGCGAAGCTTTGTCTGGGGTGCCTAATTCCCTACCTCCTCCTTCTGGGACTCCTGACAGGCGGCTGCGTCCGCCAATGGAAATCCAGCAGCCGGTTCCTCTCCGGATCAGAGGAAGGGCCGGTGTTCCTGGCAGTGGCTGTGGTGATATTTGTATGTCAGCTATTCCATGGCATTGTGCTGGTAAGGGGGGCAGGGATGCAGCAGGCTGGTGATCTCAGCTATCACGAGAGGGCGTTCATGCACGTGTCCGAGTTTGTGATGTTCTCTGGGAGTTGTGTGTGTCTAGTGTTAGTGCTCCTGCTGCATAGGCCGTGCAGGGAAAGCCTTCTGGAGGTGATCAGGCAACTCCGCGACTGCTGCCGGGGCCTGGGGGGCCGACAGACCCACAGACACATCATGGCCCCCCATATTGAGATCGCTGACACTCAGGACTATAACCCTTAGGTCAATAACCATCTCAGACATTCAGGAATATTATGCCTTTTTTAAGACCGCCAAATCTATCCTTATAAACGTTGATTCATATATATATATATATATTAGAAGCTGACAGCAAATAACTTAAAAGCAAGGATACTTTATGAAAGTTTAGTTGCTGATCGTTTACATTTAATTTTGGCTTGAATTTGAAGACTGTAAATAGTGTTACTCAGACAGTTTTGTTTTCCAATGTACTTTTTGTAACTTTTTCAATGTAATGATTATAATCTTATTTCATGTATGATCAGCGTACTGTTACTTCACCAACCAACTGACTTTTCTCCGGCAAATCGAACGATGTCTGTACAATTCATTGGTGACTTTTGCAATATGATGTTAGTGAAATTGCAAACGAAGAAGAGTAAAACGAAGTTGTGCAATGACAAATAAACCATGAAGAATCATTGGAAAGACTATTTCTACTAATTCAACTGACATGTGCTACTGTTTCTACACTTAGACTTGCTAAGACACACAACACTTCCAAGAAACAGACAGTGGCGGTGTTTGCATAAACATGTTTTACACAAAAACCCATTCAAACTCAATGTCACAATATGATGACTGAATAGTGGGAAAACACTGTACAAAGGAAATACAGTGCATTTGGAAAGTATTCAAACCTTCCCTTTTACCACATTTTGTTACGTTACAGACTTATTCTAAAATTGATTCAATTATATATGTTTTGTCATCAATCTACACACAAAACCCTATAATGACAAAGCAAAAAACAGTTTTAGACATTTTTGCAAATGTATTACAAAAAAAAAAATGAAATAGCTGATTTACATAAGTATTCAGAGCCTTTGGTATAAGCCTCAAAAATGAGCTCAGGTGCATCATCCTGTTTCCATTGATCATCTTTGAGATGTTTCTACAATTTGGTGTCCACCTGTGGTAAATTAAATTGATTAGATTAAATTAATTGAACATGATTTGCAAAGGCACACACCTGTCTATAGAAGGTCCCACAGTTGACAGTGCAAGTCAAAGCGAAAACCAAGCCATGAGGTCAAAGGAATTGTCCATAGAGCTCTGAGACAGGATTGTGTCGAGGCACAGATCTGGGGAAGGGTACCAAAACATTTCTGCAACATTGAAGGTCCCCAAGAACACAGTGGCCTCCATCATTCTTAAACCAAGACTCTTCCTAGAGCTGGCCACCCGGCCAAACTGAGCAATCGGGGGAGAAGGGCTTTGGTCAGGGAAGTGACCAAGAACCTGATGATCACTCTGACATAGCTCCAGAGTTCCTCTGTGGATATGGGAGAACCATCTCTGCAGAACTCCACTAATCAGGCCCTTATGGTAGAGTGGCCAGACGGAACCCACTCCTCAGTAAAAGGTACATGACAGCCTGCTTGGAGTTTCTCAAAAGGCACCAAAAAAAGACTCAGGCCATTAGAAACTAGATTATCTGGTCTGATGAAACCAATATTGAACTCTTTGGCCTGAATGCCAAGTGTCACATCTGGAGGAAACCTGGCACTATCCCTACGGTGAAGTATGGTGATGGCAGCATCATGCTTTGGGGATGTTCTTCAGTGGCAGGGACTGGGAGACTAGTCAGGATCAAGGGAAAGATGAACAGAGCAAAGTACAGAGCGGTCCTTGATGAAAATCTTATGTAAATGTGATTTCTCCATTTTTATAAAATGTGCAAAAAATTATACAAATCTGTTTTTGCTTTGTCATTATGGAGCAATGTGTGTAGATTGATGAGGGGAAAAAAAAAACAATTTAATCAATTTTAGAATAAGGCTGTAACATAACAAAATGTGGAAAAACTAAAGGGGTCTGAAGACTTTCCAAATACAGTGTATTTACTAAAGGAATGTACTAAAGGGAAGCTTGCCAA
Source organism: Oncorhynchus nerka (assembly GCF_034236695.1). Classification (NCBI taxonomy): domain Eukaryota; kingdom Metazoa; phylum Chordata; class Actinopteri; order Salmoniformes; family Salmonidae; genus Oncorhynchus; species Oncorhynchus nerka. The sequence goes on from NC_088418.1 coordinate 24,618,771, forward strand.
AACATTGGTGTAAGTTTCTTTTGGACTGGATATAGTTCCTGCATCCTTAGGTAGTAGCCAGGGGCTTCCTATTCATAGATGGCAGAGACTCACCTGAAAATGGATTGACAAACTCAGATACATTTAAATACAGATCTCACAAGAACATTTCCAACAGTGAAAACATGTCCTTAAGTTGTTGTGTTGAGTAGGTGATGGCATATCTTTATATAGGGGAGAGTGGGTTAAGTTGAGCCAAAGAGTTAATTGAGCCATGCCTTGTTTCTAGGAAGCCATAAACAAAATGGAGTCTGAAGGAAGAAACCACATGGAGAGGTAAGCAAGTTTAGTCCAAAATGATTTTCAGAAAGTCAAATTAATTGGTGTTATGAGTTTCATGATGCTTGTATTGTTTTATAACATCAGTTGGGGTCTCTATAAGCTACAAGGTAGCCTAGTGGTTAGAGCATTGGGCCAGTAATTGAAAGGTTGCTAGATCAAATCCTCGAACTGACAAGGTAAAAATCTTTGGTTCTGCCCCTGAACAAGGCAGTTAACCCACTGTTCCTAGGCCATCATTGTAAATAAGAAATTCTTAACTGACTTGCCTAGTTAAAAAAAAAAAAAAAAAAAATGGAGGTTAAGTCTAGCATGAAGTGCATCCTTGTAGCTGTGTGGACTAATATAGTAAAAATGTTTGTCTTGGGGTAAGTTGGTCACCGTACTAATGATACAATTTTGTCCGTTTTATGCACACTTATTGCAATGTGTCATAGATATGAACAACAAAAAATATTGTGCATTTTTATTGTTACAGAGCAGACGTCATCATGCACTACGTATACAAACGTAAAACAAGCAAAAGTCTAGCCCCCCTTGTTGTTCTTGAGAGAGCAGCGACAGGAAGTGAGAGAAGGGGAAAAGTACATTCGAGTAGCAGCAAAGGGATACAACTTCTAACTGAATGACACTGAAGAGGAACACTGACAAAAGAATATGAACATGCACCTGCGTCAAAGAGGATATGATAGAGTAGCAGGGTCTTATCTGATCTCACTGACCAGTTTTATGGGTTGATTCGTGTCAAATGCAGAGAACTTGCCCATGAATTGGCACATCGAAATAACATCCATGTCCCAGACAACTGGTGAAGAAATGGAAGGGTAAGTGATATTGAACATAAATGTATGCCTACATTCAGATATAGATCTAAAATATATCACACCCCCATTCCATGAACTTTGACCTACCACTACCATCACAGACAACCACCATCCACTTACCCCAAGGTGGCTCAACTTACCCCATACACAGAGACCCATTATTGGACAAGCTATGTTTTCAAAACAGTTGTTTACATGAAATCGTATTATTTCCAGGGATACACAACATCCTGAAATATATGTAGATATCTTTGTTAGACATAACTGTTTCCCTTGACGTTGAATGTAAAAAAAAAATGGCTCAACATACCCTACTCTCCACCACAGCATACCAGTTCTGCCATCCATCTTGTTTTGTGTAAATATGAGGCAGTTTCCAGAGTTTCCCCTTAAGTTACCCATACCCAGTGACTCCCTTATTTATATATTTGAACATTCTACATAATGATCCACCCTTCGTGCATGGATGATTATACTTGAATAAAAATTCCTTCCATAGAGCAAAAACAGTAAAAAACTGTGTGAAAAATCATGAAGAATCAGTCTCAAGTAACAGAAAACAATAGAAGACCGGCTATAGCTGAGGACAACAGCAGAGAGAGAGGACTGTTTGCATACATCTCTATCTTACGCTGAGGAGCGGGTGACGTCAAATGACTTGGGGGATGAGCAAGTAAAGAAAGTCTACACAGCCTCAGTCGTTGGAAGCTAATGAGAATTGATTGGTGATTGTTGTTAAACCTCTACACGGAGTGAGAAAGATCTCGACATGAGCATTCTGGTAATGAAAACAACACAGGAAGTCAACAATGTAAGTTTGCTTTTCCTCTTACCTCGCCCTCTAAAGGGCAAGTGCTTCAGACTGGCTCTCTCTTATATGGTAAAGATATTGCCATAGAAATGTCCTCATCAGCCACAGTACAGGTAGTGTGCGGTTCCAGTTACCTTTGTTCCAAAATGTTTACTACTGCATAATTTTCATGCGTTCATTGATGGTTGTTCACACATCCGCAAGAACGAAGGACAAATCTTCTCAGATAAATAACAAGTAATTATTTTTGCTGTTGTTACTTAAACCAACTGAAGGGCACTGATACTACTGCACTTTTGGAGCTAGGAGCACAAGCATTTCGCTACACCCGCAATAACATCTGATAAATATATGTGTATGTGACCAATAAAATTTGATTTATTTGAGTTGACCCATTTCATTATTTATCCCCTTCTTAGCACCGTGAGTGAGCCATCAACCCTTCAACCTGAACCAAGAGAGTGTGTTTCTAGTGAGAAACAAAGTGTGTCTTAGCAGTGGTTATTATTGATGTGGGATTTTTACCTGGCAACAACTCCTTGATACCCCATCGTAAATGACAACTTGGGGCTAGAGTTCAACTGCAGGCTCAAAATGACAGCTTGTAACTTTTGACACAGACAGACACCAGACCAGACAATGACATGGAGGTGCGCGCGTACATGGACTATCCCGTTGCGATTTATAGCAACGTCACAGAGCAGTTGAATGGCTCCTCAGCCACCTCCTCTGGGCTGGCAGGAGAGGAACCTGACCCCTACCAGCATTACACCATCAGCGTCTTCCTCTCCTGCCTCTACACAATCTTCCTTTTCCCCGTGGGCTTCATCGGGAACGTCCTCATCCTGGCCGTCAACCTGAGCCACAGGGGCCGCATGACCGCCCCCGACCTTTACTTTGTCAACCTGGCGGCTGCCGACCTGGTCCTGGTGGCTGACTCCCTGATCGAGGTGTTCAACCTTAGCGAGCACTACTATGACATGGCTGCCCTGTGCACCTTCATGGCCCTGTTCCTGCAGGTCAACATGTACAGCAGCGTCTTCTTCCTGACCTGGATGAGCTTTGACCGGTTTGTGGTGCTGGCGGGCTCAATGAGTCTGGGCAGAAGTATGCCCCGGGCCCGCCTGACCTGCTGCCTGATCTGGGTGACCTCCGCCCTGCTCACCCTGCTGCCCTTCACTGTGGCCCAGGTGCAGCACGCTGGGGAGCTCCACTTCTGCTTTGCGAATGTATCCCAGATCCAGTGGCTGGAGGTTACGCTGGGCTTCCTGCTGCCCTTCTGCGTGCTGGGCCTCTGCTACTGGAGGATCGCCCTGGTTCTGGTGAGCGCTCAAAGGGAGCACAGTGGGCTGCAGCGGCGGCCACAGAAGCGGAAGGCTTTGAGGATGATTTCTGCGGCCGTGTTGGTGTTCTTTGCCTGCTGGTTACCGCAGAACATGTTTGTCAGCGTGCACCTGCTTAGAGGCGATGTGGATGGAACGCTGTGGCATGACTACCCTCTGACGGCCCACATGGTCAACCTGGCTGCCTTCTCCAACAGCTGTCTCAACCCGCTGGTCTACAGCTTCCTGGGGGAGACCTTCCAGGACAAGCTAAGGAGCTTCATCAAGGAAAACATCAGCTGGGCCAAGTTAGACAGCTCCTGCTGGAGTAGCTAGCCCCTCTAGCCTACCCACTGCAAGCTCCTGCCCCCATCCCATACTTAAAAGTACAAGTCCCACCACACAACCTCTCCAACGCTCCTGCTGCCTCTACAAACCAGCCATCCATCCTTCAAATCAAAACTCACCAACATACGTGTGCCCTGGACAGCTAAGTGGTGTGTCTGATTTCAATCACTTTCTGACCTCACTCCTTTTGACTTAAATCTTTCCATAGATAGTTTTGTGTATATATAATGTATGGGGATACCCCTTCAAATGAGTGGATTCGGCTATTTCAGCCACACTGTTTGCTGACAGGTCTATAAAGTCAGGCACACCGCCACGCAATCTCCACAGACAAACATTGACAGTAGAATAGCTTTACTGAAGAGCCCAGTGACTTTCAATGTGGCACAGTCATAGGATGCCACCTTTCCAACAAGTCAGTTGGTCAAATGTTTGTCCTGCTAGAGCTGCCCCGGTCAACTGTATGCACTGTTATTGTGAAGTGGAAACGTCTAAGAGCAACAACGGCTCAGCCGCTCACAGAATGGGACCAGTGCGTAGCGTGTAAAAATCGTCTGTCCTCGGTTACAACACTCACGACCGAGTTCCAAACTGCCTCTGGAAGCAAAGTCAGCACAAGGAATGTTCGTCGGAAGCTGCATGAAGTGTGTTTCCATGGCCGAGCAGCAGCACGATTCTGTGCTTCCAACATTGTGGCAACTGTTTCTGAAAGGACCTTTCCTGTTTCAGCATGACAATGCCCCCCTGCATTGTCAAAGCAAGGTCCATACGGAAATGGTTTGTTGAGATCGGGGTGGAAGAACTTGACTGGCCTGCACTGAGCCCTGACCTCAAACCAATCGAACACCTTTGGAATGAATTGGAATGCCAACTGCTTACCAGGCCTGAGTTCAGTGCCTGAACTCACTACTGCTCGTGGCTGAATGGAAGCTTACAAACAAGGTTGTCAAACTATTTTCTTTAAACATTTTTATTTGTCATTTTAAACTTTAACGTCTAAAAAAAGCTTAAACTCTGATTTTCCTCATTGTCGCATATTTTATAAGTTTAGATCCATTTTAGATAATCTGAGGTGTTTGTTGTGTCCACCATCGGTTGAGACAGCATACTCTGTGAATATAAGGGTGGGTGTCATTTCAATCATAGAAATAGAATGGATATATCCCTTCAACCCACTACAATTGAGCTAGTACATAGTTGAAATATAATATAAATTGACATTTAGAACTTCCAATTACTACCACAAAAATGGGTGCCTGTCCACCCATCGTCAAATGTCTACTTAAATGGAAATGTATATTCTATTATCTTTATTTCTATGATTCCAACAGGTTTCCTAGAGAAGATTGAAGGTGTAATTTAAAACTGATATTCCCATTCAAATAAACATTCTCTGATGTGTGGACCTCCAACCATTTTTGTGCTACCGTTTGAAAGTAAAAATGTTTCAATTGTATTCCCATTTTAGAACATTTATCAGCAAAAACATGACACCCACCACCCTGTATTGAAGGGCATGCTGTGTCTCAACTGATGGCGAGCACAACAAAAATACCTCAGATTATGTAAAATAGGGTCTAACCTACAACATAAGCAAAATGAGAAACAGAGTGTTCAGATAATCTCATAATTATAAAAATATATATAATTCTGATCACTTACATGGGAAAAAAATGTGTAGAAAGCTGTGTGTGTGTGTGTGTGTGTGGCCCCATCTACTGGTGTCACCATACAAAAATGTTTCTGTAAATTAAATGAATAAAGCAGGAATATATAGCAGTTTACCCCAGTAGTTTTGTTTTTCTTCTTCCGCTTCTTTTCCTTCTGTGCATCATCTGCTTGTTGTTTGTGTTTCCTTGAATTTGTCACCACGTCCTCTGAAGTGTTCTTTGACAATGTGGGGACTGGTATAGGAGCCTCCTTGGAATGTGCAAGACCTTATTTTAATATCTCATCATGATGAACTCAGCTTACAAGAAATGACATATGCCTCTATGCAATCTTTTTTAAATGTTAAAATCACCATATTACTGTTACCATACTTGCCTCAATGTCAGTATTTTTCCTTTTCTTTTTCACTTTGCTTTCATCAACGCAGACATCTCTCTCATTTGAATTCAACTTCATCCTTTTGCACCCAATTCTTTTGGGATCTGATTCACATGATTTACTCTTTGCCATGATAGCCAACTTGTTCCTGAAACATAATTGCATAGTTAGCTAGCGTCACAGTACAGTGTTAGACAATGGGCATACTGACATTCTGTCAAGGTAAAAGTCATGACTCTCATGACGTTTAGCTACAATTTTACTTTGAAAACTAGCTCATTATTACTAACTATGACACTTGCACTGACTAGTTAGCTAGCTATTATAACGTTAGCTATCAACAGTGCTAATTACACCACACTAACGTTATAAGCTTGCCATTTAGTTTCAGCATCTTTGACATGCTTTATTGCTTCATGTTAGAAAAAATGACAGCAGGTTACATTCAAAAGATGTTAATAACTTACTAATAAGAATAAACTTACGGTAAGAGAATAATTGTACTCGCGTTGACCTCAGCAGCATGAACACCAACATGCGTTTTGCGAATCAGGAAGTGTTGTCGCTTAGCTTGTTGTGATTGGTCAAATAGTCATTTCAGTTCGGTGATTGGTGATTTGAGATTAGTTATATTCCTAAGTGTGCTGGGACTTGTAGTCTCAAGGTGAATGTTCTTGCAATTTCAATAGATGACGATAGATGACAATATTGTCCAACATTTTATGCAAGCACAGTTTATTGCATTTGTGATCTTTAGCATTTAGGATTATAGTATACAATTCAAGGCCTCTTCGCTCTTTCTCTCCTAGACAACGGCTTTTATTTTATTTTTTATTTTGCAAAGGGTAAAGTCTACAAAACGCAGTTCACTCAATTCAATTCAATTCAAGGGCTTTATTGGCATGGGAAACATGTGTTAACATTGCCAATGCAAGTGAGGTAGACAACATACAAAGTGAATATATAAAGTGAAAAACAACAAACTCTCACTCCATCTTCGCCCACTGCCGGTTACTGGGCTTTCCTGTTATCACCATATTTGGTCGTGAGTGGAAACGTCAGCCGGATGCATCACATTTATACATCCGGTGAAATATCTTGCTCGTTGTTATATGTGTAACGAAATGTTACATGACCTGCTTCGAATTGAGGATTTTGCCATGACATGACCATTCTACAAAATGTCGAGAATAGGACGTGTTTTGTCTAGTTCGTCACAATATTCTCTGTGTCGTAGGATTGTGATTGATGGTATCAAGACAAAGCTGAGGTATGTACAATATGAGAAATATAGCCAGATAGCTATTTATGTTCACTTTAATGGACAGTGAGTGGTTCAATGACAATGAGTCAAAACTGACAGAGGCAAGCTAGCAAAGTAGTACACATTTGGTTCAGGTTTTAAAATCATCACTCGCATGAGTGTTCCCAATGTACTGTCATTGGTTATTTGACCTTCCGATTTGACTTGGGAGCTCTATTGGAGCTTCCGGCACCTCATATTTGATCAGTTAGGCGTGATTTACGCATTAGTTAACAGGGATTGCTAGTTAGCTACATTTCCTGCGTCAGTACTATTGTATTGAATTCAATTTCTTGATATTTTGTAACAGTTGTCACTGGCTTTTTAAGTGTTTTTGTAGATTCTAAAAAGTTTGCTTTCCTTTTTCTTTTGAGATTGAACCATATACGGACCCTCTGCTTGACCTCCCATTGCCTGGCTAAGTCAAAGAAACCAGCAGATGAGGATGACGAGGAGTTTAGTCAACCCATCAAGTTCTCTAGCAGTAAAGCCAGTCACAAGACTTGGAATGTAGACCAGTCCCTGGGAAGCAAGTATCAGCGGCCGTGGTGGAAAGTCCTCCCCATCAGTCTCTTAGGGGTGAGCTTCTTGCTGTGGTGCGCACTGAGGGGCGAGACGGTTATTGATGAACAGCTTGAGAAGAATCTCTATGAACAGTTACCTGGCTTACTCTCAGATGAAGAACAAAGCAAATCTAGATAATATTGTGCAATTTAAAAAAATGTATAATTTAAGACTATTAATTTGAGCTAGATTAGGCCTTGTCTATGGCATGCACAATTGGTGTATGCTTCCAGGCCGATGAGCAATGTTCATAAGATGTATTGTAATGTTCTGGCTATTGTCCACCTGTGTCCATAAGTGCAGAGGCTCAATAGTTATGGTCCAAAATCCAATTGTCATTACATTGTTCATCAAGATTAGACTATCTATGATGAACATTTGGTTGTCAGAATGGTGTGAAGGTAACATTGATGCAGTATATACTTGACATACAATGGCAGGTGCCATTACCAAGCCTCTGCAGAATGACATGTACACTAAGCAAATCTGAGTGAAATTAACCAAGTTGTTACATTGAATGATGTTTTGCAGATGCAGAAATGTAATTGTAGTATATGTATTTGAAGAAATGCCTTTAGTAGAGCCACTTGTTTTAACATCTGGTTTTTAAATGTTCTTTAACTGAGCATGTTTGCTTTGTATAAGTAATTTTGCTTGAATTAAAATGGCCTCAATTTAGTCCTAATTACCAGTTTAGGTATACATTTCCATCCAATTGGCGACAGGTTTGTGCAACTATTCTATCATCTCAATTTTCCCCACCAGAGGGGTTTCCAAAATGATTTGAGTAAAATGCTGTGTGGTGTGGCGCACAAAGCATTTTGGCGTTCAAGCTTCCACATACCAAAAGGTTTAGGGGGATCCATCACATTTTCAACTGATTGTTTTGTCAAACATGCTCACTCTGGTTTTTGCGCATGCTCGCCAATAATGGAAAGTGTTGGCTATGGACAGGGTTGGGATTACAAAAACGGCAACTAAATCCGTTACATTACCAGCAAAAATATTGTACTCAGATTACTTTTGAAAAACTAGATTCGAGAACTACTTTTCAATTCAAAGGATGTTTGCAAAAAATACTTTTCTCAATTAAATTTAAATCAGCATCGAAAAAGCACATTTTAATTGGTTGCACCTTAGCGAGTCAGACACTAGTGTCTTCGGTTCGCGGGAAAAGAGCAGGAATATGCATTTGTAGGCTACAGCCTGTTATGTATATTTGTTCCATATGACAAACCGGGGCATAGGTTTTACGTTTAATGAATTTACTTCAGCTAGAAAACTCCATGTTTAGCCATGCAAGGCATTCCTTAACCATCTGCCTACCGCATAGCCTGGCTGGGTAACGTAGTCTTAACACACAGCCCAGGGTATGTCTTCCGATGGTGCGACTGCTGCGGGCATCCAAAGATTATCCAACTGCAATAAACGCTTGGCGGTAAGGATGACAAGTGTAGTCTAAGGCGATACCGATATCACTTGATCTACTTAGCACACTGCATTAGCTATTTGCGCCATATGGATTGTGGTAGCGGTTCACAAATATAAATGTCTTTAAACCCAATGTTTGAATTCGATCACTGAACTGCCTCTAATACCAGTGACAAGAGCGCTCTTGAAACAGCTGAACAGTGCGGATCCCAGCATATTGAATGAGGATTTTATAGCTCAAATTCATGCAGATAAATTCCGTAGGGCAAACGGACACATGCTCAAACACATTTGATACTACAATTACATTTCTTTATAATGCCCCGAGCTTAGTTGGGACTCCATGAGAACTTAAGCTTGTTTGAATGTTTATCAACATTGAAATGTAAACGACTCCTGTATAGCCTCAACGTGGTTAAAACAATGTTGATATCATGGATGGTCAGTCCTTGTGTCCATAGCTGTTTAATGAGCCTGGTTACATTTCTAGGGCTATCCGTTTTCTACCGAAGAGGCGGGGCGTCCATTTTGTATCTGCCCTTTATACAGCTGCATATTTAAAAAATGTCGCCAACAAAAAGGCATGCATTTGCTATAGGCATAATGTAACATGGCATTAATTTTCACATGTGTAGAGCACTTAATTTGCCTTTAACCTAAATGCTATTCGACGTAGTACTTACGTAGCATATCGCATGAGGTTTACAGCAACGTGGTTTAACTTCATGCTTAAACGAGTTCAACGCATTTGTCGCAAGTCGTTGGCCCAACGGAATGAATTGAAAGCAAATTAACCCGTTCGGTTCAAGATTCAGTCTTCACGGCAAGTTCCGTATTAGCATGTTTTACTTTCGGTTTGGTACACCAGATGAAAGTATTTCTGGTTATGGAAAATAGCGATTCTTTACACGTCAAAACAGAAATTGGGTGAATTTCGAATTTCAGCAACCAGGAAATTGCTGAGTGATTACATTTTATAAACAAAGATCACACCATGTCAAAGAAATTGTAAATGTGCAACTCTACAGAATTAACGTTACAACGCCTGGTCAATGTCTACTACCCCTCACTCAAGGTATACCAAGAAAGTACACTGTCAGCCCAGAATGTCCATAAAGGAGGGGGTAATAAACCAAACATGAGGTAGTGGAAAGTTTATTTACAATAAATGGCCAAAATGAGATTAAAACAGTTCTACTCCACATGACTCATGCACATTACAAGATGACCTGAAGGTATCAACCATTTCTAAAATACACTTTCAAAACCTGAGAGGTTAGGAATGTTTGGCAAGACACTTGCTACTTCTGTACTATAAATCACAAGCCTTTATCCTACCAATGAGACATTACAAAATTAATTGAAACTAGTACATACTAATTCATAGTTCAGAGAAAACACAGCCCAACCATGCCCGCCCACCTAGTTACCCTCCAAAGAGAGAGTTCAAAAAGTGTTCATATTATGCACGCTCGCCTCGGATTCGCCTGGCCAGCTGAATGTCTTTGGGCATGATGGTGACCCTCTTGGCATGGATGGCACACAGGTTGGTGTCCTCAAACAGGCCAACAAGGTATGCTTCACTGGCTTCCTGTAATTGGAGAAAACAAGCATTTCTCAGAAAAGTAACAATTGCATCTTAATTTAAAGGGATACTTGGATTTTTTAATGTGCTCTTTAATTTCTGAGTCAGATTAATTTGTAGAGACTATTTTTATGTTGTTCCAGTATGAAGGAAGTTTTGCGAGCTAATGCTAACTAGCCTTGGTGCTATGACTGGAAGTCTATGGTACCTGCTAGCATGCTCCCGAAGTATCCCTTTTAGTGCAGCAGCAAACCATTACAACCAAGTCCACTCACGCTCACCACTTTGGTTGGTCCAACAACACTTTAACATGGGTAATTCTAAAATTAGCACCCATGTGACTAGACCCAACAAACTTAATCTGTTCCAATCCAAATCAAAAAGTTAACTTGCCTGCAGAGCGCCAATGGCTGCACTCTGGAAGCGGAGGTCAGTCTTGAAGTCCTGGGCAATTTCACGGACCAGACGCTGGAAGGGCAGCTTCCTGATCAGCAGCTCAGTGGATTTCTGGTACCTACGGATTTCTCTCAGAGCCACTGTACCCGGCCTACACAACACATTTAAAATAAGTATCTGCAGGCCAGTCAACATTTGCCCAGAAGTCCAACACTGCAGAAAATCGAGAAGGTCCAGGTGAAGTATTACCTGTATCTGTGAGGCTTCTTCACACCGCCAGTAGATGGTGCGCTTTTCCTTGCAGCCTTGGTGGCCAGCTGTTTCCTGGGCGCTTTTCCGCCAGTGGATTTACGGGCGGTCTGCTTAGTACGTGCCATGGCTTACTTGACTACTGAAAATACATAAAATTCAAATGTGTAAGGCACAAGGTGGCAATAGTATTAAAGTATGCGCAATATGATCCTTAGTCAAGGTTACTGAAGGCCAGAAAATTGACCCGTTGAGACATGGCTAGTGTGGGTGCACTAGATTATTGCAGTAAAAAGGTATCAATTGACATGCACCTAAAGTCAATACCGACAATGGACTAATATTAGCTTCATATACGGGCCTCATACTAACGCCGCCAAGCTAGCTACCGCAGCTAGTAGGAAACGGCAGCCATAATAGAAGAAAATAAAGCACCAAAATGACAAATCGAGATCGGCATTGTGTAGTTCCATAATAACGTTCTGTGGAAAATATAATTATACTCGTGTGGAATATGCGATAACTAGATATCCACTTGATAACTGGCAAGTCGGCTAGCCAGGAACAGGACATGGTTGAACACACTGGAAGCAGGGCGCCAACTATCTGAAGCAGTGGCGGGTCAATTGAAAATAACGTTAGCTATCCTAACTAGACATTTTACATAGCTAACTACCCACGGCGTGGTACTAAAACTACCATCAAAATCAGTAATTAACTACTCTTTACTAGATTGTTAAGGGCAAACCAAACTGAACGCTAGTTCAGAAATGTGCGCACCAACTACTGTTAATCTGCTATTCAAGCCACCATTACGCGGCTTGTAACCTACACGTTTCGTTCATCTTCAAAGATGCCAGGCAGCTGCCCATTTTGTAACATGGCGCCTACAACGAGGAATCATATTCCAATTGCCACACAATGGCCTTCAAGGCCTAGTTGAGGTAAATTACCGTACTCAGCGAAAATCGTAGAACACACAACACAATCAAAACGAGTCGCTTGTATGTCGCAAATCGTAAACATTAAAACACGTTATGCTTGGTAGGTACTGTAGTTAACTGTCGAGACAAACTAGTTCTGTTTCACAGTAACGTTAGCCAACGTTGGCTAGCTAACAACAAAACCTCGCTTGATGGTTTTGGATACCTACATAATATCAAAACGAACATTGACATAAAACGAACATTGACATGAACCACACACCGTATTAATTTAGATAAAATCACCAAAACAGATTTTCAAATGTTTTTCAAATACCGTCTTGAACCGCTTCGGTGACTGTTCGTTAAGGGGAAACCGCACATTCTATTTATACTTTTTTTGTCTGATTTGTAGACCTGCCCACAAACATCAGCAAAACGCTTTGTATTGGTCAAACCAAAATGACGCAGTCTTCTTTACTAATTGAATCACATTTCTAACAAGTTTATCCAAGCGAAGTGTGAGACTCGTTTAATGATAAACAACATACCGGTAAACAAATTAAACGTAACACTTTAGTTAATTCTCAATCTAGAAAGTGGCATCTGGCAACAACAAAAATATGAAAAGCGGAACCAAAAGTATTTGGAAACTTTGCCGGTTCGGAATAACGATGGACGTGTACACAATGCTTGATTACAGGCCCGGTTCATACATAGCCACAGTTAGGATTAGTCACACATGTATTTGATACAGCTCAGTGGTGCATGCATGTCGTTTCGAAGAAAGTCTGCCAAACATTTTTATTTGGTTGCTTGAAATAGCGTTGTGAATCTTTTCAAAGGTGAGCATAAAGGCCTTTTCTCACCATGTCCGTTAAAAAAAAATCAATACGACGCCATTCACACCAATTGTGAAATATCGTCCTGCTGCAATCCGGCCATTATTTATTCGAAACAGGTTTGATTTTTGCGTATTTTCGCTTTCCAAAAAAACATGTTGACCAATAGGAATTGTTTTCAGGGACACGTGATCTTTATCACAAAGGTAAACTTGTCTGACAGACTGATCGTGTTCGTGTCTCAGCACAGGGAAGTATATGATAAACAGCATGTAAACTTTTGCTTGTTTTATTTTTTTTAACCCCATCATCATTTGACAAACTGATTCTAGGTAACTGTAACATATGCAATTGTGTCTAGACATGGCAACGCAAGCACATTGAGGGAAGCGCAGGAAACTGCTTCCCAGCGAGCATTGCCTACACTCAGCAGCCGTAGCCAGGTAGACCTAGATAGACCTAGAGCTATAGGCTTAGCTTGGTGTTATATCATTAGCCTATATCGTAATAAACAACAATTCGTACAAAAAAACGCAACAGACTTGGTGAGAAAGGGCCTTAGGGGTGCAAAAACAATACTGATCATCCGCTAGTTACACTTTATGTCATGTTCAGCTATGTCATGATGCCATGTTCAGCTTTGGCATAATATTTCTGCAGCAATCTACATCTCATTTGAGAGAAACAGAAGCTATATGAGTGTCTTCAGAGTTTGTCACCTGGAAATAGCTGGTGCTGAGTGAATCATGACAGAGCATAAGACACTGGTCATAGGTAGGACACAAGTCATTACAATAAATTCCTTTACATTATTATGCATTGTAGGATGTTTTAATACTGTGTCTCTGCATGTGCTTGTATTTGTGTCAATGTTTTGGAGCAGATTTTGAGCCCCGGGTGAATGACACTGCCCAAGGTGAACAGAACCAACAAAGCAGAACAGAGAAACAACTCTGGGTACGCAGTGAAAACTCTTTCACTTTCAACTTCTTCCCTGATGGTGCACCAGCAGCACAGGGGGCAGAAACTGCCCTTTCAGATGTGAAACACCAGTTTGCAGGATTACAGACAAAAACATCCACCGCTTCTACAGAACAGGGTTCTGGTTTTGCATTCAACTTCCAAATCCCTGTTAGTATACCAGGGGAGATGGAGAAAGAAATTGGCACACCAGTACCCTCAGGGCCTGTAGCCCTGAAAGAGCCCAAAGAGGAAAAGCCTCAGGGCCAGAACGTTCAACAAGTAATTAAAGCACCTGAGCCAACCACATCTTCTAAAGCCAAGAAAAATAAGAAATCTGGTCATAAGAAAATTGCCAGCGAAGGACAGCAAAAACAGATGACAAACTTGACAGACACAGAAGGGACTCGTGGGGAGGATGGCACAATGCTGGTGAGTGATGGTGTTGTTTGAATTTAATATTTACATTTGATTCAGTGTGGCTGGTGTATATCAGTTCAACTTTTGGTTGTATTTTTCAGACTACAGAACAGCAGCTGAAAAGAGAGCTGGACTGGTGCATTGAGCAGCTGGAGTTTGGCATGGCTACTCTGAAGGCTACACCAAAACAGAGTGGGTGTAGTTTAGACTCTATAATCCAGTTGATCTCTGAAGTGTACGATAAACAGTATATTCAAATGTGAGATGTTCATAAAAACAGTGAAGAAGTAGATTGTTATGAGATGCATAAAAAGTTTGATGTGGGATTATATCTTGAGTCTTTGCTGTCTGTAGAGGAGGAGGCCTCTCGTGCCCTTAAGACGCTGCGCAGCTCCAAAGCCCCTCTGGCAAAGAAGAGGCAGGTGATGAGGGCCATGTCTGGGGACTACAGGAAGAAGATGGAGGAGGAGAAGCACAAGCAGTTCAAATTGATTCATGCTGGTGAGTGGAGCGAGAGAGAAAGTCAGATATTAGTACAAATCACATTTTATTGGTCACATACACATATTTCGCAGATGTTATTGCAGGTGTATTGAAATCCGTGTGTTCCTAGCAGTTCCTAACAGTGCAGTAATATCTAATATCTAACGATACAGCAAGACACATAGAAGTTCAAATTTAAACAGGCTTGAAGTGAAAAAAATAAACATGCAGCTTACACTAAAGTCAGACCAGAAATACTGCAAATGATGATAGATAGAAATATGTAGCAACTAAGTATTTATCTTTTTATATTGCAGCAATGACATCGGCTCAGGTCAAAGTAGTGGCAGACCCTGCTAAGAAGTCTATTTTCCACAGGAAAGCGGAAGGTAGAACAGAGACTCTACCCTTAAAATTAAATGCAAAGAGTCAACAAGATAATTTACAGGCACAGACTCCAAACACAAGTGTGCTGAACCAGGAGAACTCAACTTTTGTCTTCACTCCTGCTAATGAAGAGTTCTGCTTTAACTTCCTCTGATTTGCTCTGGGGAAGTATTTGCTCAAGAAATCAGTCTTACTCTATAGAGGAATACAAATGAAGCCATTTTTAAAGTTCTTTGCTTGAATGCTCTCCATCTGAATAATGGTTTCGGTTGATTATAATGCTATTGGTTGTGGTTTGATTAAGTATTGTAAACCTTTTGATTAATAAAATTGATTATTTGGGTAAATATCTGCATCACGCATGAATTCATTGAAGTTACATCAATCTACGACCATCTCTACATTTATTGAAACTGAAAGGTTAGCATTGTCCAGCAACAATGGTCTTGAGTTCAGGAGGGAGAACAACGTTACAAATGTGCCCATGGGGCAGCTTCAGTGTGTACATTTCATGCCATAGTTTCTCTTGCTACTTATTTAGTGTATCTCTATCAATCAAATACTGTATGACTGGGGTAAATATACTGTGAGGTTGAGGTTCAAAAAGTTTCCACAAAACCCTGACTGTTTCTGGAGCTAGGAATCATGGGAAATGAAGTTACCCACCCAAATGTTTACTTTAGGCATTAAGTTCTCAAAGAAAAATGACTACAACTACCAGGAATATTGACTGCACAACTTTGGGCAGTCACCCGAGCAAATGTAATTGTAACACAAGCAAACGAGAAGTCTTGAAGACTAGGCAACTGAAGAAAAACTCGTTTTTACGGTAAGTTTAAATGCTTAAACTATTGCTTAATATAACTGTTGTTTCTTCTGTCCAACAGCTCTGTTAGTTTTTTACTTTATGCGTGTGATTCTATATTAAAATGACTAGATAAGCTAGCTAACGTTAACGTAGCTAGTTAGCTGTTAGCACCATCCAAAAAGGGGCTACACATTTGCTTAGCCTGTTTTCTTAGCTAGCTACATGACAATGACAGAAGAGTAGGCTACAACACATATAGTATGAGACCAGGCCAAAGATTGCTCGCTAGAAAACATTCCTCCATGGCATCCTTTCTAAATTGGGTATCTTGTGTGCAGATTACAGCCGTGCAGTGGGAGCTTGCCTGGTCTGGGTTGAGAATGTCGGAGTTGAGCGACGAGGCGAGTGAATCGGAGCAGTTTGGTGTCAGTCTCTCCCTGTGGCTAGGGGACATTAACACTTTAGTACGACCTGAGGAATTGGATGTTCCCCTCGACCTCCACACCGCCTGCTCTATTGGCCAGTATGATGTGGTATCAGAGTGTATTAAAAAGTGAGTACCTCATCAATTGTGTTTGTGAGAGAGACTGGATGCTTCTCAACACTCATTGATAGTAATTTCCTGCTATGTCTTTTTTAGAGGGGAGGTGAATTTGGACAGCAAGAACATTGGTGGCTGGACTCCCCTGATGTATTCCTCATATATTGGGCATGACAACATTGCTAATCTTTTGCTGGAGGCTGGAGTGAACGTTAATGCCACCACTGGCAAAGGTCTGACACCCCTTATGCTGGCAGCGAGCTGTGGGAATGAAAGCATTGCATACTTCCTTATACAGGTCAGATTTACTTTTCTGAATCAACAATTGTTCAAATTTTCACCATAAATAAACTTTAGTTTAGGTTTAATTTTAGTGTAATGGGTGGTGGTGGTTTTATTGTACACTATGAAACAATTTCCTAATTGTTTTATCTCCCAAAAGCAAGGTGCTGAATTGGAGCTGAAGGACTCTCGAGGCTGGACAGCCCTGTACCACTGCACCAGCACTGGCCACCAGCAGATGGTCAAGTTCCTGTTGGATAGCAATGCCAATGTCAATGTGAGGTGAGTATTGTCAGTCAAATTAATACAACCACAACCATCTATGTCCCACTATTCAATCATGACGTGTGTAATGACACGTTTCTCACCTGCAGAGAGCCAGGGTCTGGCTTCACTCCGCTGATGGAGGCTGCTGCTTCTGGACATGAAATCATTGTACAATGCCTCCTTGACCATGTGAGTAGGTTTCCGTTTGCTAGTATTTACAGTACTGTCATTTTCATATGTTAGTCTCAAATACGTACCTGATGCAAATCTGTTGAAGGGGTACTAAACCTAGTTTGTATATGATAAATCTGGTCTCAGGGTGTCAAAGTAGATGAGCGGAATGCCAAAGGAGAGACCGCCCGTGCCCTCGCTATGATGTACGGCCACACAAAGATCGCCAGCCTCATTGACATGCGCTCTCCTAAAGCCAAAGCAGGTGCAGGGGAGGACTTGCATACTAAGAAGATTACTCTTTAAATCTGATACCTTTTTGTACCTCAACTTTTGGAACAATTGTGGTGGAGCAGTATAGGTTCTCATTGCACCTACATTTGTCCCCCACAGGACACTTTGAGGACCTGAGCTCGTCGGAGGACTCTGACAGCAGTGCTCCCCCCAGACTGAGTCGCTTGAGTCGCAGCCGAGCCAAGGGCCCCAGCATCCACGATGGGCCTCAAGCCATCGCCAAATTCAGAGTGGGTGGCCCCAGCAAACACTCAGGTAGCGTTCTTTAGGTTACTTCTCTATTACAGCTGTATCTATTCCACAGAAGAAGTTGAAATGGTTCTGCTGAATCCAATTACTGCTCTGCTGCTAGATACTGTCCTGTTGGACCTTGTTTGATATAGCTATTATTCACATTCCTATAGAGCCAGCTGTTGCGCCCCCGGGATACATTGCATTCCGTGATGTCGGGGAGCAGAGTGAGGGCATGTGTTTCCGTGACGTCACCTCGCCTATCAACGAGCTGGATGGTCAGAGCAACAGCAGCAGAGGTATGGCTACATAGTTAAGCACACTTAACTGTTCACTTATTTGTCACTAGATCGTCCTAGAACAGCAGCAACTTTACACGTTTCCTCTACACAGAAATACCAGTCTACACTTCTACCCATTCCTCCATGTTGCTAATCCAGCTGCTGTGATTCCACTATAGATGAGAGCCCCTTCTTTGATAACGACATGCCCACCATGAGGAGCAGCAGTAGCAGCAGCGAGGGACTTCCCCGCGTGATCGGACTTAGCCGGGAGGGCTCGCTGGAGAGTAACGAGGTAACCACACACGGCACGGTGACTGCACATTGACGCATTCACATACCACAATGGTGATTCCATTGAGCCCTTTTGTCCTCCATTCACAATGTACCTTTGTCCTTTTTAGGACTCGGATCAGGCTAAAAAGAGCTGCTCCCGCCGCGCAAACAAGGGTCATCACGGTAAAGGCAAGGGTCGCCATGGTAGCAGCAGTGAAACGGTGCAGCCCGGTGGCCCAGGGAACTGTGGGATGCGCTCGCCTGTAGGTGGTCGTCCCAACTATGCAGGTCCCAAGGCACGTGTCAGTGTTGTTGGATCACTATACATTCATGAATATTTCATGCTGTTCAGTGAGTTCTGTTGTGTTTTCCCTCGAGCAGTGTCTGATCTATACCTGACCTTTGACCCCTGCCCTCTTGTAGGATCTGGCTGAGTTCCTGGAGCAGATTGGCTTTTCCAAGTACCTCCCCCTGTTGGAGGAACAGGACATTGACCTAAGGATATTCCTCACCCTCACAGAGAATGACCTTAAGGAAGTGGGAATCACGTAAGTCGCCGTGGTCTCTCACGTACCTAGCTTTGGCTCCGAAGCTCTCACTCGTAGTGTCTGTGACATATCCACATTCTATCGGCTACTGACTTTCTGTCCATCTCAGACCTACTCTAGGCACTATAGAATATCGCACGTCTCTCCATTCTGATTTACTTAGTTTTCCCCACTGCAGGCTTTTTGGACCCAAGCGCAAGATGACCTCAGCGATTGCACGTTGGCACAGTAGTGCCCGGCCACCTAGTGATGCTCTGGAGCAGGCCTACGCTGACCAGCTGGAGGCTGAGATGCAGGAGATGGCCATTCAGCTACATAAGGTGTCTACACGATAAAGAAGCAAAAACTAAACAAAACATTATTTCTAAACCACTTCATCGCTCCTCTCCTCCCCCAACCCCTCTTTCTTCTCTGGTGTAGCGGTGTGAAGAGGTGGAGGGCCTGCAGGGCCAGATGTCTCAGGAGAAAGAATTGCGCACAGTGATGGAGGGATGCCTGATGGAGTACAAGATGGCCTGGAGGAAGGTGCACACAGAGCTGGTAGACAACCACAGGCTGGCCCAGGACATGAATGCCGTGCTAGAAAAGGCCCGCGCCTGCCGCTGCGAGCTCCTGTCTCGCCTCAGTGCCGACGGCAACGCCAGTCCTTACCACGGCGACGGAAAACTGAAAGGCGATACTGATGGAAAAGGTGGGTGGCCGTGAGCTGCATTGTTGGATGACGGGTCATTTGCATGGGCACAAAACCAAATATCCTTCTGCCACTCCTTTGGAAAGCAACTTATTATTTCTCTTCTCGTTCTTTCCCTCAGGTGGAGAAGGCTTGAAGTCCACCAGTATCTCGGAGTTAATGACAACACTGGATTCGTATGAAGAGGAGCTAGGTAGGACAAACTATCGCAGGTTTTCAAATCTATCCAGTGCTTGGATGCTAACCATTGTTATGAGAGCTACTGTTGTCTGAGTGTGTCTGGTTGTTTGATCCTGCCAGGGGAGACCCTCCAGGCTGTCCTGCAGAACCTGAGAAGACTGAGTGTCCCAGAGAAGGTCACAGACAGCTGGGAACAGCCTTAGGCAGTACTGGTGAGTGTCTGGGTGGGTATAGACGTTAGGTGCTAAAGCAAACCAACATGAATGGCTAACCATTCTTTAGGTAGCTAGGACCCAATCAACATGAGTAAGAAATTCTGGGTCTCAATTCTGTCTTCAAAAGGCTTCCTGAAAATGCTGACGGAGGGTGAACATGCCACCCTGAACACACTCAATGGAGTGGGCCAGACCAGCTGGCCTGACTGGATACAGTGGGATGAGGACCAGTGTTCCCAGGCGCTCCCGAATGGGACAGGGGTTGTGGCCTCTAGCCTGGCCAAAGATGGAAGAGGCCATTGGCAGCTACTGCAGGGATATGACAAACGGGCAAGGGCAGCTGTCCCTCACATGCCTGTGCTGGCGATGGTGGACTGCTTCAGTTGAATTAGGAGGTGCAGTCGGGGGAAAGCTGATAAACCAGCAAGGCTGTAGATCCTATACTATATGTATGAGACACATGCATGCTGTGATCAATGATGCAGCCAAACAAAATAAAGATCACTCATGTTTCTAACTAACCTGATCTTTAACATGAAGAGAATAAATGTACATGAATTGATCATTTTAGATTTTTATTTTTAAATATGTTTTGTTGCATGTTAGTGTCGTCCTGCTGAATGTAACCTCCCTTGTTAATCTTTCACCACACCTGTGTTACTGTCTTCTATAATGTTTAACTGTGTTTTGTGGGATGTTTTATTTTTTTCAAACTTTCCATTTTATTGTTCATGTTCATATGTTAAGTATGACTTCAGTGAATGTAGTGTGTAATCAAAAGCGCAATAAATATTGTCGTGACAGTCTAAAACCTGTGCATTATTAGGTTAACTTTCCAGGCAATTTTATCTTAATGGTAATTTCTCAACATAGTATACCAGTCTTACTTTCATTATTAATTACATGTTTAATTAAGGTGTAAGCACAATTTAGTCTGTCTAATCTATTCCTTTTCAAATTCTAGTTCTGTAAGCATTATGGCAATATGTCCCATTCAAAAGGTCACTCACTGACTGGTTTATGATACAGCTGAGTTTCAAAATATTTTATTGCCATAGAAAACAGTGCTGGAGATTCCTTATTTGATGAATAAAGGCCACATCACCAAGACCGACATCTTTATCGCTATTTACATACACAAATTATCCATTTAGAAGAGCAAACTGTTCCACCCAGCTGAGCAATACACAATAAAAAAATGTTTAACATTTCAGCAAATATACAGTACTAGTCAAACGTTTGGGCACGTCTACAAATTCAATACTTTTTCTTTATTTTTACTTGTCAACTTTGTAGAATAGTGAAGACATCAACACTATGAAATAACATGGAATCATGTAACCCCAAAAAGTGTTAAAACAAATATTTTAGATTTTTCAAAGTAGCTAGCCTTGACAGCTTTGCACACTCTTGGCATTCTCTCAACCAGCTTCATAAGGGAGTCACCTGGAATGCATTTCAATTAACAGGTGTGCCTTAAGTTGATTTGTGGAATTTCTTTCCTTTGTGTTTGAGCCTATCAGTTGGGTTATGACAAGTTAGGGGTGGTATGCAGAAGATACAGACCAAGAACAGCTCAAATAAGCAAAGAGAAACGACAGTCCATAATTACTTTAAGACATGGTCTGTCAATCTGGAAAATTTCAAGAACGTTGGATGTTTTTTCAAGTGCATTCGTAAAAACCAAGAGTTATGATAAAACTGGCTCTCATCAGGACTGCCACAGGAAAGGAAGACCCAGAGAAATGTGAAATTAACTGCATCTCAGCACCTCACAGAGTTCAAGTAACATACACATATCAACTGTTCAGAGGAGACTGTGTGAATCAGGCCTTCATGGTCAATTTGCTGCAAAGAAACCACTATAAGGACACCAATAATAAGAGACTTGCTTGGGCCAAGACACACGAGCAATGGACATTAGACCGGTGGAAATCTGTCCTTTGGTCTGATGAGTCAAAATTTGAAACTTTGGGTTCCAACCGCCGTGTCTTTGTGAGACGCAGAGTAGGTCAACAGATCTCCGCATAGGTGGTTCTCACAGTGAAGCATGGAGGAGGTGTGATGGTGCTTTGCTGTAGACACTGATTTATTTTGAATTCAATGCACACTTAACCAGCATGGCTACCACAGCATTCTACAGCGATATGCCATCCCATCTGGTTTGCGCTTAGTGGTACTATCATTTGTTTTTCAAACAGGACAATGACCCAACACACTTCCTGGCTGTGTAAGGGCTATTTGACCAAGGCGAGTGATGGAATGCTGCATCAGATGACCTGGCCTCCACAACCCCCCGACCTCAACCCAATTGAGATGGTTTGGGAAGAGTTGAACCGCAGAGTGAAGGAAAAGCAGCCAACAAGTGCTCAGCATATGAGGGAACTCTTTAAAAATGGTTGGAAAAGCATTCCAGGTGACTACCTCGTTAAGCTAGTTGAGTGTGCCAAGGGTGGCTACTTTTTAGAATATAAAATATATTTTGATTTGTTTTTGTTACTACATGATTCCATATGTGTTATTTCATAGTTTCGCTGTCTTCACTATTATTTTACAATGTAGAAAATAGTAAAAAATAAAGAAAACCCCTTGAATGAGTACGTGTGTCCAAACTTTTGACTGGTACAGTACAGTGTGTATGTATGTACGTACACACACACATATATACATATATATACATATATACATATATATATATATATACATATATATATATACATATACACACATATATACATATACACATATATATACATATATATACATATATACACACACAGTTGAAGTCTAAAGTTTACATACACTTAGGTTGGAGTCATTAACACTTGTTTTTCAACCACTCCACCAATTTCTTGATAACAAACTATTGTTTTGGCAAGTCGGTTAGGACATCTACTTTGTGCATGACAAGTCATTTTCCCAACAATTGTTTACAGACATATTATTTCACTGTATCACAATTCCAGTGGGTCAGAGGTTTACATACACTGAGTTGACTGTGCCTTTAAACAGCTTGGAAAATTCCAGAAAATGATGTCATGGCTTAGAAGCTTCTGATAGGCTAATTGACATCATTTGAGTCAATTGGAGGTGTACCTGTGGATGTATTTCAAGGCCTACTTTCAAACTCAGTGCCTCCTTGCTTGACATCACGGGAAAATCAAAAGAAAGCAGCCAGAAGACCTCAGAAAAAAATGTGTAGACCTCCACAAGTCTGGTTCATCCCTGGGAGCAATTTCCAAAAGCCTGAAGGTACCAGGTTCATCTGTACAAACAATAGTACGCAAGTATAAACACCAGGGGACCACGCAGCCGTCATACCGCTCAGGAAGGAGACACGTTCTGTCTCCTAGAGATGAACGTACTTTGGTGCGAAAAGTGCAAATCAATCCCAGAACAACAGCAAAGGACTTTGTGAAGATGCTGGAGGAAACAGGTACAAAAGTATCTATATCCACAGTAAAACAAGTTCTATAATCGACATAACCTGAAAGGCCGGTCAGCAAGGAAGAAGCCACTGATCCAAAACCGCCATAAAAAAGCCTGACTGGTTTGCAACCGCACATGGGAACAAAGATCATACTTTTTGGAGAAATGTCCTCTGGTCTGATGAAACAAAAATAGAACTGTTTGGCCATAATGACAATCATTATGTTTGGAGGAAAAAGGGGGATTCTTGCAAGCTGAAGAACACCATCCCAACCGTGAAGCACGGGGGTAGCAGCATCATGTTGTGGGGGTGCTTTGCTGCAGGAGGGACTGGTGCACTTCACAAAATAGATGGCTTCATGAGGAAGGACAATTAGGTGGATATATTGAAGCAACATCTCAAGACATCAGTCACGAAATTAAAGCTTGGTCGCATATGGGTCTTCCAAATGGACAATGACCCCAAACATACTTCCAAAGTTGTGGCAAAATGGCTTAAGAACAAAAAATGGTATTTGAGTGTCAATCACAAAGCCCTAACCTCAATCCCATAGAACATTTGTGCGCAGAACTGAAAAGGCGTGTGCGAGCAAGGAGGACTACAAACCTGACTCAGTTACACCAGCTCTGTCAGGAGGAATGGGCCAAAATTCACCCAACTTATTGTGGGAAGCTTGTGGAAGGCTACCCAAAACGTTTGGCCCAGGTTAAACAATTTAAAGGCAATGCTCCCAAATACTAATTGAGTCTATATAAACTTCTGACCCACTGGGAATGTGATGAAAGAAAAAAGCTGAAATAAATCACTCTCTATACTATTATTCTGAAATGTCACATTCTTAAAATAAAGTGGTAATCCTAACTGATTTAAAACAGGGAAATTGTACTAGGTTTAAATGTCAGGAATTGTGAAAAACTGAGTTTAAATGTATTTGGCTAAGGTGTATGTAAACTTCCAACTTCAACTGTATATATACACACACACATACATTATTGTGTTCACTTAACTTTGAGTTTCTGTCATTGTCAAAGGGAGCACTGAATAGGCCAGCGGGCTCATCTCAAACTTTCAACAGTGCTCCATATGGTAGGTACATGATCCCTCGTTCTCCTCTCCGACTGGTTTAATGAATTGGACTCCAGTTTTACCGGCCTATCTTCCAATACAATCATCTTGCTACCATGGCCACCCCCCTGTGGACCCCAGTCTTTGGAGAGGCCAGCCTGGAGTGTGAGACCCAGGCCAGTGTGAGCCAGGTGAGGTGCTCTCCCTCTCACAGAGAGCTGGCTGGGAGGGGGTGGAGCTGAGGGTCAGGTGTACTCACACAGGTGTCCGCAGCCAGCCGGGCAGTGAGAATTGCTCTTTAACCAGTTCATCACGTGCTCCAGGTGCCCGCCATGACTGCAGCCTTGGCACCACACAAACAGCCCCTTCACCACATGGTGGCACACGGCACAAACACTGGCACACTGGTGGCACCTGGGGAACGGGAAAAGAAGTTGAGTGGCTATATTGCACAATTTTCCAAATGTCCTCTTGCCTGGCTCCTCTCTAAGTTTCTTCCCAGGTTCCTGCCTTTCTAGGGAGTTTTTCCTAGCCACTGTGCTTCTACATCTGCATTGCTTACTGTTTGGGGTTTTAGGTTGGGTTTCTGTGTAGCACTTTGTGACATCTGCTGATGTAAAAAAGGGCTTTATAAATACATTTGATTTGAGAGTATCTAGAAATATGTAATTTGCCATTTAGTTGCACTGTTTCTCATTAGGTTAGTAACGCTTCACTTAACCATTTACTGTGTTAGGTAGGTCAAAGTTATACCGGTCACAGATCCAGCCCCTGTTGCTCATGGGCCGTTTGCAGTTGCTGCAGTTGACGTGCAGCGTGGTGGATGTCTGGTTCAGACAGGTGATGGCGCTGCAAGTGCTCAGCTTGATGACCTCGTTGGACACGTTCCACAGCTCGAAACGCTGCAGCAAGTCAATGTAGGACATGTACCAGTGCTCCTGAAATAGGGTCACCGCTATTATTAGAACATGCAGAAATAAACAAAATATTTGTCCGCTTGGAACACATGCAGATTACCAAGACTCTAACCTCCATCATTATTTAGTCAATCAAGCAGTTATTTGTAAACTAAATCAGCTATGTTAAATCGTTCAGAATTCTCAAGAGCATCCAAATTAATTTTATGCAACACAATCATTGAATTTGTATTCTGGTTCAGGAACCGACCATAC
Source organism: Oncorhynchus nerka (assembly GCF_034236695.1). Classification (NCBI taxonomy): domain Eukaryota; kingdom Metazoa; phylum Chordata; class Actinopteri; order Salmoniformes; family Salmonidae; genus Oncorhynchus; species Oncorhynchus nerka. The sequence goes on from NC_088418.1 coordinate 24,644,438, forward strand.
ATATTCTCAACATTATTCCTATTAGAAAGCTTCAGTTCTTCACCATGACAACTGTTATATCCCTAGCTCTGACCTGAGTGAGGTCGTCGATCTCCTTGCGGATGCGGTCTCCCAGGACGATGAGCACCGAGACCGCCATCTGCACGTCGCCCTGCTCGGCGTAGTGGCTCAGCATCTCTCTGACCACGGGGCAAAAAAAGCGGGAAGGGAGGTGGGGGCTGAACAGCGGCTGCGAGATGGCGATCAGGGAGAGGGACTCTATGGGCGTCAGGCACATGACCTCCGCCTCGTTGCCGCTGGCGTGCGGCGAGTCGGCCTTGTCCTGCTGCAGGTGCTCCGGGACCGAAGGGTTGTCCATGATCTCGTGGCGCAGCGGGAAGGCCTCCTGGGGGAGCGTGTACTCCTGTTCTTCCACTGAAAACACCGGAGAGAGAAGAATAATGCTCAGAAAGTACTAAGCCTAGATCATAGACTAGCTATGAAACATGGCTGTAACCTTCATTGAAATGGCATTTGACATATAAGGTTAGTGGAGGCTATTGGCTACATCAAAGGTCAAATAGGGGGTGCTTATATTTATCCCGTTTCACTGCATGTACAAGTGGGTAACCTGTACGAGTGTGAGGTGTGAAATGGAAATGTTTTTTTTTTTAAATCAATGTATTTCCCCAACTCCCCCTTGGACACCCTCAGAGTCCAAGTCATCAGTGTTGAATGTATACGACCTGTGTTGGGGTCAGACTCACCGGCCTGGATTTCGTGCTCCATAGAGTAGAGGTCATCGTCATCCAGCTCAGCGTCACCAAACATGTACTCCGCCTGTCCCTCACTCCCCTCGGTCTCCTCATTCTCTGCAGTGGGACAAATCTCTGTATTGTTTACTCATCTATTGCATCCATCATAGTAAAATGTGGTTCACAAAAACAACCTATATGTTGATTAATTTCTTCGGTCAAGTGAATGTTTTTAGAGTTTACTCTCACCGTCGTTGTTGCTGTTGATGAGCGAGTTCCCAGGCTCCAGGTGAATGTTGTCCTGTCTGCTCTCTCCTTTACTACGGTCCAGCCTGCTCTCCGTCCCCATCTCCTTCATACTGAAACTTGGGCGGACACAAAAACAGGATTTTAGTTTGTCCACACTATTTTTCAGCTTATGCGTTTTATGTAAAGCCTGTGGTCAGTACCTGTTCATTAAAGGAAGGTTGCCCAGTTTGCTGATATTATTTGGACCAGGTGTCGAGAGGTTCGCTGGATCTGAGAACATGAGCCGAAGCATCGTCCATGTAGTAGAAACCTTCAAATGGGGAAATATGAAATAGGTTTGTTAGTGATCCTTAAAACTCTACTTAGTTCCACAACAATGTTTAATTGGATATGTGTAAATGAATGCAGCTCATCTCTGAGGGGAAGACTGACCAACCTGAGGTCTGTTGAGCTCCTTGGCCACCTTGGCATTGTGGTCGCACAGCTCGGCGAAGGGTTTGCCGCCGAGGAGGTAGAGGCGCGCCGTCTTGACAAACCAGTCCATGCGCCTGCTCTCCAGAGACGACTCGAACACGCTGAGGGCGCTGGACACATGGGCAAACTGCTCCGTCAGATCGGGCTTCTTGAAGAAGAAGATTGGGTAGCGGCGGTCGCCACCCGGGTAGGGTTTCCTGTTGGAGTCGCCACTGATGAGGCTCTCCTTGGCGGCGAAGGCAAGGTCGCCAAACAGGCCGAAGCACAGCCCCTCGGGGTTGGCCCTGTCCACGGGCCGGCTGGCGTCCTTGAACATGTGCTGGTAGAGTGTGCTGTCCTTGGAGCCTGACAGCAGGAAGTAGGGGTCATGCTGGTGGCGCCACACGATGCCCGTGGTCACGTCCTTGTGCTCCTCGAAGGTGGCAAAGGGGATGAAGGGCCGTCGGACGTCCCACACGTAGATGTTGTGGTCCACCATCATGGAGCAGGTGGCCAGGTGCCACTTCCTCTCAGGACGCCACTTGACCCGTGCCACCGAGGCAATGGTCTGGACGCAGTAGATCTCTTTGGCCCGGTTGGTGGTCATGTCCCACACCTTCACCATCTTGTCCCGGCCACCAGTGGCCAGCCAACCCCTGCAGACAGAGGTCAATACATTAGCAAAGTGGCTGTTGATTAGAGGTCAACCGATTAATCGGAATGGCCGATTTCAAGTTTTCATAACAATTGGTATTTTTGGACACCGAATGTGGCCGTTTTTGTTGTTGTTTTTTTACACCTTTATTTAACTAGGCAAGTCAGTTAAGAACACATTCTTATTTTCAATGACGGCCTAGGAACGGTGGGTTAACTGTCTTGTTCAGGGGCAGAACGACAGATTTTTACCTTGTCAGCTCGGGGATTTGTTTTTGCAAATTTCCGGTTACTAGTCCAACGCTCTAACCAACCTGCCTTACATTGCACTCCAAGAGGAGCCTGCATGGCAGGCTGACTACCTGTTACGCGAGGGCAGCAAGAAGCCAAGGTAGGTTGCTAGCTAGCATTAAACTTATCTTATAAAATACAATCAATCTTAACATAATCACTAGTTAACTACACATGGTTGATGATATTACTAGTTTATCTAGCGTGTCGATGCGGTGCCTGTTAATTTATCATCGAATCACAGCCTACTTCGCCAAACGGGTGATGATTTAACAAGCGCATTCGCAAAAAGAGCACTGGCGTTGCACCAATGTACCCAACCATAATCATCAATGCCTTTCTTTAAAATCAATACACAAGTATATATTTTTAAACCTGCATATTTAGTTAATATTGCCTGCTAACATGAATTTCTTATAACTAGGGAAATTGTGTCACTTCTCTTGCGTTCCGTGCAAGCAGTCAGGGTATATGCAGCAGGTCGGGCCGCCTGGCTCGTTGCGAACTGTGTGAAGTCCATTTATTCCTAACAAAGACCGTCATTAATTTGCCAGAATTGTACATAATTATGACATAACATTGAAGGTTGTACAATGTAACAACAATATTTAGACTTAGGGATGCCACCATGTGTTCCTGGTTCGAGCCCAGGTAGGGGCGAGGAGAGGGACGGAAGCTATACTGTTACACTGGCAATACTAAAGTGCCTATAAGAACATCCAATAGTCAAAGGTATATGAAATACAAATGGTATAAAGAAATAGTCCTATAATAACTACAACCTAAAACTTCTTACCTGAGAATATTGAAGACTCGTGTTAAGAAGAACCACCAGCTTTCATATGTTCTCATGTTCTGAGCAAGGAACGTTAGCTTTTTTTACATGGCACATATTGCACTTTTGCTTTCTTCTCCAACACTTTGTTTTTGCATTATTTAAACCAAATTGAACATGTTTCATTATTTATCTGAGGCTAAATTGATTTTATTGATATATTATATTAAGTTAAAATAAGTGTTCATTCAGTATTGTTGTAATTGTCATTATTATAAATAAATTAAATAAAAATAGGCTGATTAATCGGTATCAGCTTTTTTTGGTCCTCCAATAATCGGTATCGGTGTTGAAAAATCATAATCGGTCAACCTCTACTGTTGATTCAGGTGAATCAACAGCCACACTGTAAGCAAGAATGATTATTGTATCTAAAGAAAATGCACTTTAGATGAATGGTCAACCAATGCAAACATCAATGCATTTTCAACATGTCTTTCTCTAAAGCCTCTCCCTACCTGTCATCGGGGTGCCAGTCACAGCAGAACACAGGGCCGGTGTGGGCTGTGAACATCCTCTCATACCGGTCAGGCCTCCGGATGTCCCACAGCTGGACATTACCGTTCTCAAAGGAAGCAGCAAAAGTAAAGTAATCCTTCATGCTGAACTGAACATCTCTAACACTCTCCGACTGACCTGAAAAAAATAACATTGATAAACAGGAATGTTCTCAGGCCAGGTACATTACCATGTCGTGCGACTATGTTGTTTATTTAGTAACTAATACGATGCTGTTTGTTTTGTATCCCAGAGGCATTCCTGGACATGAGCAGGGCCTGGTTTCCCAAAAGCATCTCAAGGTTAAGTTCATGATTAGAACCTTCGTAGGAGCATCGTTAAATCACCCAGCTGTTTCCCAAACCATCGTTTCCCAAAACAAGTCGCACTTCAAAAACTATTGTTATTTACCAACTGCCACAGACCACTCATAGAACAGCATCGTTAGATGCTTTTTTTGCCCTTCTGCGTCACTTTATACACAGAAGATCTCTGCTCAACATAGAATCAAGTTGTTTATCTGTCTCTCTGTGACTGCCGATAACTTCGGAAAGAAGTTGACTATAAATACAAAGTTGCCAATGTCTTTGCAAGTGACGGAGAAAAAGATGTTCTAAATGGAAACTGAGAACTGCATTCCTACATAGGCATATACATTTAAATCATATGGGAATCAATTTCATGTTCAGTCAATTGAGTTCTATTCGATGCTACACTGTCTGTAATTTTGCCTCAATATATTTAATGTGTAACAACATGTGCGTAATGATGTGCCAAATTAAAATAGGAAATTTAGTGCATTATAGGGTAAGCATTAGAATAAGCCACCTCAATATTTTGCAGCCGTAAGGTGATAACTCTAGGAGCTGATCTGTCGTCAGTATTGTGGAATAATTATTATGTTAAGGTAAGATTTGAATGGAGAAAGCGGATCAAAGAGCAGTGCTGCCTTTCTTCCTATCAGTATTGATACATGCTCCAACAACGCACTCAGCGAACGTTTTTTCTGCGTGGTGTTTTGGGAAGCGCATGTTACATCTTCGGCCGTTGTAAGAATGATGCATCGTTAAAACACTTGTAAGCCTAAAATGCATCGCTATCGGGAAACCAGGCAGGTATTTCTACACTCCACTCAAGGTGTTACTCCTGGGTTCAACCTCAAAAAGTGCAAGAACTATCCACAGACACACATACCTGAGAAGGTGCTAACGGACTCCTTCTTGCGCAGGTCGAAGCACTTCATGTAGCCGTCCTGGGAGCCACTGAGCAGCATGTAGACTTCGGTGGGGTGGAAGCACACCTTGTTGACCGTGCGCTTGTGCTCGGTGAACAGCTGGTCCTGCTTGTTGCGCGACGGCTTGCCCAGGTTCCAGGTGACTACCGCCCCGTTGGTGGCAGCCGTGGCCAGCAGGTTCTCCTCCATCTGGTGCCACATGACGTCGGCACAGCTGAAGTTGAGCGAGGGCTTGCGGCCCACTCGCAGGTTGAGCTTCTCCACAAACTGCTCCTCCTCCAGGCCGTAGATCTTGAAGATATTGCGGCCGGCCACCACCACCTGTGTGGCATCGCGGCACACACTGATGGCGTTGGCGGGCGCGTCCAGGTGGCAGAACATGGTGCGTCCGCTGATGGGACTGCCGCCCAGGGCTGTGGTTACCCGCGACATCTTCTCCATGGCCTGGTGGGGGACAAAGAAGGGTGGTTGGGGAAATTATATTGGGAAATTCCAAAAGAATGCCCATAGTTTCGCCAGAAGATGGCACTGCTACTATGAAGAGAGCTCAGTTTGGTACTTGAGCTGTGCTGCTGGCAGTGGTCTGTCACATATTTATAAGACCCTGTAATCTCTCATTCATTTCAATGGACTTACTCCAAACAGCAGCAGCGATCCTCTCTGCCTCTAGAGAAACACAGAGGCCTCCTCATACAGTCCTGTCAGAGGTCACCAGAGAAAAAAGTGTCATTATCCTCCACTTCAACAATCATCCACACGTATATGTTAATCTTAATCCAACCAACCAGCCACAACCTGATAGTACCTAGGCCTAACCAGTATCTACTTAGACAAAGTCCCTTCCTGTTCAGGTGCTGAGGTCCAAGATGGAGCAAAAACCCTGACTGTCATTGCAACTCTTCAAAATCAAATGATCTTTAAAGAGTAGCTACACTGATACGTCACTGAGGCTGAGACAATTACTGCAACCAGATTAAACATTCACAAGTTACAACAAACAGTACTTACCTACAACCCAATAGTCTTTTATAACATGGCTCAAGAGAATATTCACCCCACTTTGCCCGAAGTGCATGGCGGACTGCTTAATGCTCCCAGCTCTCCAGATTCCTGCAGATTAGAACAGAGGGGCACATAAAACTAAAATGACCATTCATTGCTGAAAACAATGTAACCACTGAGCTTTGCAATGTTTGGGGAAGTTTACGACCTGCCATTTGAAATGTTTATAAATATTAGCTAGGATCTGGCTAGGATAGCTAACGTACCTAGCTATATTAATTGTGTCGTTCACGTTCTCGATATGACCTCACAACAAGACTGAGACACAGCCAATGAATGCATTTCAATAAGGAACATTTGTCTTCTAATTTGCAAGCAGACATCACCTGGGAGCTGACTATAAAGCTTGCTAGCTAACGTTAACTTGCTAAAGTACTTAACGTTAGTTGCAACATAGCAGTCGGATGACATGATGCTAATTATTTTACTAGCAGGTTCAAAATATTAGTTGACGAGAAAGGTACTGTTATTTCCCAATATAAATGTTTTCAGTGCACAACAATTGGCGCTAATTTTGGAGGACTGACCTTGCTTTTGAAAAAAAAAATGTTGTTCACTGCACTGGAGAACCGGAAGTTGTAACTGTTATTACCATGAATCTAGCGAAAACAAGCATAACAAAACGGAAGTACATGTTCTGAAAGGAATTCATTCATCCTTCATACTTTGTTTTGTAACATTTTATTACTGTTCTATACACGTGGATGGTAAGTGTTTTTCTACCTTTTATTATTCTGACATCATGACTTTGAAGTCGCAGCTGAATGCATGTTTCTTGTTCTTCCCATACAGTTTCAGTTCATGCACCTATATCTATTGAATAGGCTATTTTGGGCCAGAATGAATATCAAAACAGAGAGTAGGCCTATTGAACTGTGAACTGAGAATGAGGCTTGTTCTGTTCTCCAATGTATATAAAGGTTTAGATAGCAGCTGCCATCTGCAGTGTGTCAGGGGAAAAGGCCCTCCTCCCTCAGGAGTTTTGAGGAATAACAACATTCCCCTGTGTAATGTCCACTCAGGTCTGAGATGGTTTTGGCCCATTAACCCTTTATAAAGCAATGAGTGGAGCACTATTCACCTGCGAAGACCCAGCTGTCTGGAGAAAGTTATATGGGAAATACTGGGAGGTAGTGGAGGCCAAGTCCCTTGGGAAGGGCAAGAAGTCTGGAAAACTGCTTCCCTTGGATAAATGGTAAGTGTGGCACATATATGATCCCATTACCAGGTATCAATGAAGAGCAGACTATCATCACAACTACAGTCAGTCTGTCACATTAATTAACATAAACACACATAGATTTGAGCTTTCAATTTACCAGGACGGGGAATCCTTCAATGACATTTATGCATGCCTTTTGATTGATGTAAGTAAACATGGGATATTTAGTCTGAGCCTCGTCTCTGGCCAGGTATCAAGAGGAGCTGCCTGTAGCCATCGCTGGGCGTGCTTATAAATACGTCACCCAACCAGAGCTGGTGAAACTGATGGAGTGGAAGCTCACTGTAAGTAGTGCAGATAGATGCATAGCTTTATTGACTAAGTAGTAAGTGAATGTTTCTGATATTCCAGGTAATAATTTGAAATTAAAATAAAATAAAAAATTCTAGTAACTATACTTTCCTTACTGTCCATGACCAAAGAAATCTCTTTAAACTCCCTGCTCCCTGACTGGTTGTGAAATGTCTTGTCACCTGCAGAGGGGGAAGTTCCGTCCGCGGCTGCAGCAGCTCGTGGCCTCGAACAGTGATGAGATGGTGGAGAAGTGCTCTAGAAAGGCCTTCAGTCTCCTCCCTGACGTCCAGGCAGCCATCACAGAACTCAGCTCTCTCAAAGCCCTGGGCCCAGCCACCGCCTCAGGTTAGCAGAACCCAGGGGCCGTCTGTCTGGTTCGCAGAATGAGAAAACACTTTTTAGGCAATTTTTAAGACTGACAAGACCGAGAAGGCTGACATGTTTTCTTCCTTTCAAGAGTAGAAAAAAAGTAACCTAGACAATGTTGGTTCAGTCACCTTAATGGGAAAAAATTATTTAGGCATATCAATCTCATATACAAAGCTCACAATGCAGGACGGAGGTTCCCAACACTCTGTTAAAGCATAGTTAATATTCAGGAAACTACAGCGATCTGGTAAGGGGCACAGTTTAACTTGGACTATCTTTGACTGGCCTTTGTGTTCCAGCTGTATTGGCAGCAGGAGCTCCCGAGCAGGCTGCATTCATGGCCGACGAGGCCGTTGGAAGTATCCCTGGACTGGGGCCCATCCAGTACACACCCAGGCACTATGCTCTCTACCTGAACAAGATGGCTACACACACACAAACACTTAACAAAGGTGAAATAGCAAGTGTGTGTGTGTGTGTGTGTGTGTGTGATGCACATTTGTGGATACATATTTAGTGGGTCCAAATATTATCTATCTGCAACATTGTAGTTTTGCTCCATGTGCATTAGGCTTCCTCCTGGTGTGTGTGTGTAAGAGACAGAAAGGGGGGAAACTATACCCGGGATGTGGTAACCCCATGCCGTAATCTATGCTGACGTTGTTTGTTGACCCGCCTCCATCTTCCTCAGTGGACAGCGAGCGGGACTGGACCCCCCATAGGGTGGAGCTGTGTTTGTGGGCATGGGCGGTAGCCAATCAGCTGCAGCTCCCCCTGCTGAAGGATGTGAATCTAGAGAACAGCCTTCCCAATAAGTCAGACCCGGAGACCAATGACAGGCCAGCTAAGAGACAGAGGACCAAGTAAACTTTTTTTCTTCAGAAAACTACCTTGTAAAGCCTTTAATTTAACAATAGAGAATATGACTGGGATGAAAGAATGTCAGGCTACCTCAACATTATTGCAGTAGTGTTTTGTCTTTACGGTATGTCTAGTTTTACAGTGTAACGTGCAAATAAACTTCAAAATTAAATCTTTAAACAGTATTTAGTTAGCATCTGGTGCTTGGTTAACTCACCCCATGTACCCACAATGTGTAGTGCCACTTGATGATACTTTTGTATATATAGTGTATGTGGACACCCCTTAAAAAAAAAAAAAAAATTACTAGGCAAGTCAGTTAAGAAAAAAATCTTATTTTCAATGACGGCCTAGGAACAGTGGGTTAACTGCCTGTTCAGGGGCAGAACGACAGATTTGTACCTTGTCAGCTCGGGGATTTGAACTTGCAACCTTCCGGTTACTAGTCCAACGCTCTAACCACTAGGCTACCCTGCCGCCCCAAATTAGTGGATTTGGCTATTTCAGCCACACAACCGTTGCTGACAGGTGTATAAAATCAAGCACACAGCCACGCAATCTCCATAGACAAACATTGGCAGTAGAATGGCCTTACTGAAGAGCTCAGTGACATTCAACGTGGCACTGTCAAATGATGTCACCTTTCCAACAAGTTAGCTTGTCAAATTTCTGCCCTGCTAGAGCTGCCCTGATCAACTGTAAGTGCTGTTATTGTGAAGTGGACACGTTTAGGAGCAACAATGGCTCAGCCACGAAGTGGTAGGCCACACGAGCTCAGCGTGTAGGCCCAACACTCACTACTGAGTTCCAAACGGCCTCTGGAAGCAACGTCCGCACAATAACTGTTAGTTGGAAGCTTCATGAAATGGGTTTCCATGGCTGAGCAGCCACACACAAGCCTAACGTCGGCAATGCCAAACATCGGCTGGTGTGGTGTAAAGCTCGCCGCCATTGGACTCTGGAGCAGTGGAAATGTTTCTCTGGAGTGATGAATCATGCTTCACCATCTGGTAGTTCGACGGACAAATCTGGGTTTGGTGGATGCCAGGAGAACGCTACCTGCCCCAATGCATAGTGCCAACTGTAAAGTTTTGTGGAGGAGGAATATTGGTCTGGGGCTGTTTTACATGGATCGGGCTAGGTCCCTTAGTTCCACTGAAGGGAAATTTTAACGCTACAGCATACAATGAAATTCTAGACGATTCTGTGCTTCCAACTTTGTGGCAACAGTTTGGGGAAGGCCCTTTCCTGTTTCAGCATGAAAATGCCCCCGTGCACAAAGTGAGGTCCATATAGAAATGGTTTGTTGAGATCGGTGTGGAAGATCTTGACCGGCCTCCACAGGGCCCAGACCACAACCCCACCTTTGGGATGAATTGGAAAGCTGACTGCGAGCCAGGCCTAATCACCTAAAATCAGTCCCCAACCTCACTAATGTTCGTGGCTAAAGGGAAGCAAGTCCCCGGAGCAATGTTCCAACATCTAGTGGAAAGCCTTCCCAGAAGAGTGGAGGCTGCTATTACAGCAAAGGGGGGGCCAACTCCATATTAATGCCCATGATTTTGGAATGAGATATTCGACGAGCAGGTGTCCACATACTTTTGATAATGTAGTGTATGTACAAGGTGGCTCGTATAATAAATATAGCGGTGGGATGATGAGACATTTCCACAGTATTGTTCTTTATTCGTATTGTTCCTAAATTAAAGCAAATACAATGAACAGTACAAAATAAAACCAAAATATATACAATAGAAAATGGTTCAGTTCAGAACATTTAAAAAGTACAATACATCATGAAATAATTAATGAGGACTTTAATATAAACTATCCATATTTACATTAAATTTAGTTTTCATTTGTTTCTTGGTGACCCAGAGAAAAATAGCCTCTTTGTTAATTTTTTACAATTATTTTTTTGTAAAGCTGTATTGGTACAACCTCTGGTCTGGATTTGGAAACTTAACTGCTGAAGCTTGGCACCATTTTATCAATGAAAGATAACAGCCAGTGAAAACTACCACAGCAGCACACATGACCTTAAACCAAACTGCCTCAATTATCCATAATATTGTACCATATTCTGCATTCAAAACCTCCATATACTGGTATTATAATGGTCTAGAGATGGATGAAAACAACTTGGATAACTGTTGATAGTTGTATGTTGGTCAAATCATGTGTGGATTCCACTGATATCAAGTTTCTTTGTATTAGAAGGATACTGAGAAAGTAATGTGCTGGTTTGCTTGCTTCGATTCTTATTGAAAATAAGTTTATCTGGCTAATGAGCTACAGTAGCTTGCCTCATACAGTACTGCATTACAGTACCCCATGTTCAAGTAGTACACTGCTGACACATACTAGGAGAAGGCTTGGTCACAAGCATCAGGTTAAAGCAGATACTGCATATTGATATCATTAAGGTTGGTTGATCTACATATCCTTAAAATATAAAGATCAGATCAGTGATACAGTGCAGTGATCCTCCTAACCGGATGCCTTTAATCACACACAAACGCAACAGCCAAGTTTAGGGTGTAGATGCATTGGATGTAACGAGGCATTATCCGTAAGAGCACAACGGATTGTGGTAAGAAGGTAATACCTATGAGAGCATCAAATAAAGAGCAAAATGGCACTATAACATATTGGCACAATGACATGTTCAGTTTATCACGTTACAACAAGTGCAAAAAAAAAAAAAAGCTCACCTATGACAAAACACATGGGGTCTGGAATATCTAATAACAGTATAAATCTCAAGTATGCTTGCTACAAAAGTTGTTGCATTTAGACACGGACAAGCAGAGAAGGAATGAACAGGGAAAGTTGTTCGAGAACGGCTCCATAGAATGATGTCAACTAAGGGGTTTGACGCATCCAAGGAAAATGGAGGGCACGTGGCAAGATGGTACGTTGGTTCCACTCTCTTTTAACGGTGACGTCCTTTAATTGGGATGTGGTTCAACAACAATACTACCTTCAAGGTGATAGGCTATTCATGGACACTGACAAATATATGAGGGGGGGTCATCACACCGGCCACTAAAAAGGTGGTGGTGGTGTTCTAATAAAATGGATCACATGATACTGTATGATTGGCTGGCTGCCCCTATTCTACTCATGCTATTCTTCACCAGGCCCACCTATGTAGATGAAAACAAAAGACAGCAATCAAATCAACATCATGCGGCCTGTCACATTTACTGAAAGAAGAAGAGATTTTACACTGGTGGAGCCCCAGGTTCTGTTAGAACTGAGCCCTGCGTAACAGCCATACATCACGTCCGACGCCCGAGGCGTTGTGATGGGCACACGACAAGATATGAAGGCACACACAGCTGCTTTACGAACCCAGTGGTGTTTTATGAGTTGTGCCGCCTCCATTCCTCTTTCTCTATTCTCCCTGCATCGCTCACAGTCACACTTTGGCACACGGCAAAGTTGTCACATATCAGCCTGTAGATGACACTTGCTCCTTCATTACGGTGTTAATGCCTCTCCCCCCAGATCCTCGGCTGTCTGGATGAAGCAGACAGCTTCATAGCCAAAAGGAGAGTGAGATTGGATGGGCTTTTGTAGAAGATGTGTTGTTAGTGCTGCTGTCTTTGGAGGCGGCCTAGGGCCAGGTAATTTGGCTTACAGATGGATAATAAACCACTCCTGACGACTTTTCTCTGCCTGCTTAATTAGGATATATGCGCTTCTTATTTCCCCTGACGGCTGCCTCATATGCCATGGTGAAAAGAGAGAGGAAAAAATGAGCATGTCGATGAATACAGAGTTGGAGACTTATTTGAGACTGATCATACATTAAGATCAACTAACTTAAAGGGGCAGTGCAGTTAAAAACGTCATTTAAAAAACACTAGGAGGTCGAAATAACACTGAAATTGTGAAGATTATCATAATGCCCTTTTACTGTAAAAACTGTTTGGAAAAAAATCTGGTGGGATGGAGTTTTTTGGCCCATATCGTGACATCACAGTCAACCATGGTTTGCCAGTGCTGTGATAAGATTTGGTTTTAAAAAATGAATTTGAAGAATTTATATGCACTGTATGTTTGTTAGCTAGATAGCCAGCCAGATTTAGAGGAATGATTACATTAATTAAAAAATTAACTGTCAGTTTGCAATTCAAACAATGCCGTCAATCCACAGCCATACCCTGGCTGAAATCAGTTATGTTGTAAATTCAAGTACTGATATTGTATCATATAATAGCACTCACAGCTTTCCAAGTAAACAAACATTTCTATGGTCTATTTTAGAGGCTATTTATACAGAAAATTGGTATAAAACCTGTATAAACTGTATATATATATATATACAGTGCCTTCAGACCCCTTGAATTTTTCCACATTTTGATAAGTTACAGCCATATTTTAAAATGGGTTAAATAAAACAATTTCCTCATCAATCTACACACAATACCCCATAATTAAATGTTTGCTAACTTATTAAAACCAAAAAACAGAAATACCTTATTTACATAAGTATTCCGACCCTTTGCTATGAGACTCGAAATTGAGCTCAGGTGCATCCTGTTTCCATTGATCATCCTTGAGATGATCTACAACTTGATTGGAGTCCACCTGTGGTAAATTCAATTAATTTGACATGATTTGGAAAGGCACACACCTGTCTACATAAGGTCCCACAGTTGACAGTGCATGTCAGAGCAAAAACCAAGCCATGAGGTCAAAGTAATTGTACATAGAGCTCCAAGACAGGATTGTGTCGAGGCACAGATCCGGGGAAGGGTACCAAAAATGTTCTGCAGCATTGAAGGTCCCCAAGAACACAGTGGCCTCCATCATTCTTAAATGGAAGAAGTTTGGAACCACCAAGACTCTTCCTAGAGCTGGCCGCCCGGCCAAACTGAGAAGGGCCTTGGTCATGGAGGTGACCAAGAACCCGATGATCCCTCTGACAGAGCTCCAGAGTTCTCAGAGTCCTCTGTGGAGATGTGAGAACCTTCCAGAAGGACAACCATCTCTGCAGCACAGGGGCAGCACTTGGGGGCTGTCAGACCATGAGAAACAAGATTCTTTGGTCTGATGAAACCAAGATTTAATTTTTTGAGGAAACCTGGCACCATCCCTATGGTGAAGCATGGGGATGTTTTTCAGCGGCAGGGACTGGAAGACATGTCAGGGTCGAGGCAAAATGAACGGTGCAAAGTACAGAGATCCTTGATGAAATCCTGCTCCAGAGCACTCAGGACCTCAGACTGGGGCGAAGGTTCACCTTCCAACAGGACAACGACCCTAAGCACACAGCCAAGACAATGCAGGTGTGGCTTTGGGACAAGTCCTTGAATGTCCTTGAGTGGCCCAGCCAGAGGCCAGACTTGAACCCGATCAAACATCTCTGGAGAGACCTGAAAATAGCTGTGCAGCAACGCTCCCCATCCAACCTGACAGAGCTTGACAGGATCTGCAGAAAAAAAATGGGAGAAACTCCCCAAATACAGGTGTGCCAAGCTTGTAGCATCATACCCAAGAAGACTTGAGGCTGTAATCGCTGCCAAAGGTGCTTCAACAAAGTACTGAGTAAAGGGTCTGAATACTTATGGAAATGTGATATTTTAGTTTATTTTTTAATAATTAGCAAAATTGTCTACAAACCAGTTTTTGCTTTGTCATTATGGGATATTGTGTGTAGATTGATGATGAAAAAAAAAGAATAAGGCTGTAACCTAACAAAATGTGGAAAAAGTCAAGGGGTCTGAATACTTTCCGAAGGCATTGTATACAGTTGAAGTTTACATACACCTTAGCCAAATACATTTAAACTCAGTTTTTCACAATTCCTGACATTTAACCCTAGTAAAAAGTCACTGTCTTAGGTCAGTTAGGATCACCACTTTATTTTAAGAATGTGAAATGTCAGAATAATAGTAGAGTGATTTATTTCAGCTTTTCTTTCTTTCATCAAATTCCCAGTGGGTCAGAAGTTTACATACACTCAATTTGTATTTGGTAGCATTGCCTTTAAATTGTTTAACTTGGGTCAAATGTTTTGGGTAGCCTTTTACAAGCTTCCCACAATAAGTTGGGTGAATTTTGGCCCATTCCTCCTGACAGAGCTGGTGTAACTGAGTCAGGTTTGTAGGCCTCCTTACTTGCACACGTTTTTTCAGTTCTGCCCACATATTTTCGATAGGATTGAGGTCAGGGCTTTGTGATGGCCACTCCAATACCTTGACTTTGTTGTCCTTAAGCCCTTTTGCCACAACTTTGGAAGTATGCTTGGAGTCATTGTCCATTTGGAAGACTCATTTGTGACCAAGCCTTGACTTCCTGACTGATGTCTTGAGATGTTGCTTCTATATATCCACATAATTTTCCACCGTCATGATGCCATCTATTTTGTGAAGTGCACCAGTCCCTCCTGTAGCAAAACACCCCCACAACATGATGCTGCCACCCCCGTGCTTCACGGTTGGGATGGTGTTCTTCGGCTTGCAAGCCTCCCCCCTTTTCCTCCAAACATAACGATGGTCATTATGGCCAAACAGTTCTATTTTTGTTTCATCAGACCAGAGGACATTTCTCCAAAAAGTATGATCTCTCCCCATGTGCAGTTGCAAACCATTGTCGGGTTTTTTTATGGCGGTTTTGGAGCAGTGGCTGAGCGGCCTTTCAGGTTATGTCGATATAGGACTCGTTTTGCTGTGGATATAGATACTTTTGTACCTGCTTCCTCCAGCATCTTCACAAGGTCCTTTGCTGTTGTTCTGGGATTGATTTGCACTTTTCGCACCAAAGTACGTTCATCTCTAGGAGACAGAACGCGTCTCCTTCCTGAGCGGTATGATGGCTGCGTGGTCCCATGGTGTTTATACTTGCACACTATTGTTTGTACAGATAAATGCGGTACCTTCAGGCATTTGGAAATTGCTCCCAAGGATGAACCAGATTTGTGGAGGTCTACAAAAAAAAAAATCTGAGGTCTTGGCTGATTTCTTTTGATTTTCCCATAATGTCAAGCAAAGAGGCACTGAGTTTGAAGGTAGGCCTTGAAATACATCCACAGTCAATTTAGTGTATGTAAACTTCTGATCCACTGGAATTGTGATACAGTGAGTTATACGTGAAATAAGCTGTCTGTAAACAATTGTTGGAAATATTACTTGTGTCATACACAAGCTAGATGTCCTAACCGATTTGCGAAAACTATAGTTTGTTAACAAGGAAATTGTGGACTGGTTGAAAAACTAGTTTTAATGACTCCAACCTAAGTGTATGTAAACTTCCGACTTCAACTGTATGTACTGTATATGGCAGTATTTCTATTAAACAACTTCTGATATATCACATGCCTTACTTTTATTTTCCAGCATAAGGAAAAGCAGAAAATACATCACCTATGACTTTACTGCCATTAATTCTAATTAGACTGGTTTGGATTTCTCCCTGACCAAAATGGCTGCCATTTCATGCCTTTCTGGAACATTGAGGGATTAGTCATTTAATAGGATCTCTATGCCTCCTACTTTGAAGGGGTAAGCGGGGTAGGCTCTGGAGTCTAGAAGATCCTATACGCCAATCAGGGCTGTGTATGTAAATATATTTACATTCGTATTGACACGCCCGCACATTTCAATGGCAAAAAGAGTCTCAGAGAAATACATGATAAAACATATATCTTTTGAGTTACTTTTATCAAATAAACACATACAGGGATTTATTAGACATACAGTGATTCAAAAATACAATTAAAAAGCCTGTTTTAACTGAGACCTGGGTGCGTTTTTAAGGGTGGGGAGATAGAAGCTTGTACCTTGTACTTCAGCTTTTGTCACCCCTTTAGTCGTTTAGTTTTCATTTCCTGGAAGGTTCCTATTCAAGGCCCAGTGCAGTCAAAAACCCGATTCTCCTTTGTTTTATATACAGTATATTTCCACACTATGAGGTTGGAATAATACTGTGAAAATGATGATAATGCCTTTTTAGTGTAAGAGCTGTTTGAAAAGACCACCTGAAATGTCTGCCTGTTTTGGTTGGATGGAGTTTTGGCCTGCCTGGTGACATCAATTCATTAATAGACCCATAAGAACCTCTCTGAAAATAACAGCTAGTTTTCAGTTTTCCACTCCTCACTCAGTCCGAGCATAATTATTTATTGAGATATTGCTCTTTGCTAAGAAGTACATTTTTAAAACAATCACAGTGAGGTACTTAATTGTTAACCAGAAATGATTTGATATTGAGATAAAAATGGCTGCATTGGACCTTTAAACAGTTTTATGTGTTTTACAATAACATCGGTATTTAGTTTATAGCCCTTTCATCAGCCCTATGCCTTTTCTGGGTTAATGTGCTATGGATTCTTTAGCTTACGAGGCACAATTATCCTCCTCTTAGATAGAATTCACCTTTCATAGAGTTATTTGTTATGGCACACTCAGTATGCCTGTATCATCTGTCAGTGACATAATCATGTATGCTGAGGATTATGTCTGAGACCAATTGTCAGCAATGGCAACTCTAAAAGTGTTCTAAAGCAGTCAGAAGAAACCTTCCAAATTAGAAAGACTACAGACTGAAGAAAAAAAGTATACAGAAATTAAATAAGTGAATGGAATTTCAAGATTAGTCAAAGCTTAGCAATTTCTTGATTCAGTCAATGAGCTAATTTGTGGCAGGTTTCTCTATCCAAAATGTGTCATTAACCAAAATATACTGTCGTCAGGCATCACCACACTGGGGGGGATTTAGAATCTGGCAACCATGTAGTAACGTGTGTCTAAATATTCTATCTGGCAACCAAGGTTTTAAGATGTGTTTATCAACAAATATCTAATGTCGCCTGAGAGCGACAGTCCAGCGTTTCTCAAGCATGTTCTTGCACAAACAGTTTGGCTTTGTCATCCGGTCTCATTTGCCACATAACTCATATGACATGTGTTATTATCAGCTTTGACACTACCAATGAGGACGACACGGCAGAAATTTCACCGAAGCATATACCAGCAAACAGACTGTTTTCACTCTGCCTTTGTTTTCCATTTCTACGTTGAATGGGTTCTTCTATGGCTTAGTCTGTAAAGCACTAAGATTTATAAAGATGAGTGTAACTTGCTTCATCGATGTTCATTCATCATAGTAACCAGGGGTGTCTGCTGTCGAATCACTTTCAGAGGATCGAAGCTGTATAGTAGGAGGAATCATAAGAACAACAATCATAGCATTACGTCTGCACCATTTGAAATGTTCTTCTTTTGTTTTCCCAAACAAGAAAGAAACAGAAAGAAATGATTAACACTCCTTTTTTTATGTGTACATTCCTTTACAAAAGTATACAGTCCCTAAGAATGAGACACTGAGGTATAGACTGGGCTTTGACAGACTGAACCCAATGCCCGCTGGGACACGAAGGTCAGAGGTCAGGCGATGATGACATGTCCGTTGCCCTCCCCAGTTCCATCTGTTAGAGTGAGAATAGACAGAGAGGCCTGTGTCGCTCGCTTTGCGTTCCCGCACTGACTTACAGCATCAGGCAGTGGTTGTTCTTGGAGACGGTGACACAGGAGAAGGGTGCGGGTTGGTGTGTCCGGGGATGTAAAGAGCACACGTCTCAGTTTGGACCTTAGAGCATGGGCTAGATGAGATGCTGGTGCTTTAGCAGGCTAGGGTATGGTACTGCTAGAGATGATGCTAACCTGCTGAAGCATTTAGGTTGGGTGGAAAATGAGAGTGACAATGGCTACTAGGGACATGAGCACCACGGTGGTGATGGTGGGGAAATAGGATATCACGGTTTCAGCATTGATTTATTTTCTTCTCTGTCTTTTCCACCTTCCTAGCTGCATGCCTTGTTACATGTAATACCTAATCCCGTGAATTCCTATTCTTATTCTACAGTGTAGATCTAGTGTTTAGGTGCATGTTGGGCAGTAGAACATTGGTGTCCTTCTGCCTCATGTCTTTAAAAGGGGCAGTGAGGAATACCGACAGAACACACATCTGTCCAGTAAGAAGCACCTCAAGGGTCATAAACCCACCCTGAACACAAAGGAGAGCTGACGCTGCATGGTATTAATCATAATGGCTCTCTGACAGGTTCTACCTGAAGCTGGGTTAAGCTTCAACACAAAAGACAAAAGGGATGCTCCACAATGAGAATATAAAGACAGCTACACATCTTTCACCTGCATATATTGCTACCAAATTCCCTCCCACCACAAAACAGAGATCATGGGTACATTGGGAAAAATTATTCCTGGTCTGTACAGTTTTGAATTAAATAACTTCCTGTGTTTTGAATGGTGTTTGCCGGGGAGGTTGGCTGAGCGGACAGGAAAAGGATACGGCGAAGGCGCTGGGTCTTGACATGTGACAGTGAGAGGGAAAATGTAATGGAGTGAGAGAGAGCTTCTTGGTGTCAGGGAGCGGGTGGAAGCTGCACCCCCAGCAGCTCGTAGGCGAAGATGTTCCAGAAGATGGCGAAGAGAAGGAAGGTGATGAAGGAGAAGAGGATGACCCACCAGGAGCACTGCTTCTGCAGGCTCTCCTCGTAGCTGCGCAGGATGAGCAGGCCCATGCTGATGCCCACCACCGCCCCCGCCAGGTGGGCCATGAAGCTGGGCTGGGGCCCCGAGGAGGGCAAGGGCGGGGAGAAGCGCAGCCACACAGCACGGCCCACCTCCGAACTCACTGCAATGGAAGAAGTCATCAATATGAGTGGAAATGTGGGATTTGGCAGATAGGGTTTTGAGTAGAGTCCAAGACTAGGGCTTTGCTAAGGCTAAGGCTATGTTTAAAGAGATGGGCTGGCTAAGGATACACTAGACTGGGGTATGGGGAAGTCCAACGCAGGACAGACGGACGGGACATATTGCACACTGACGAAAGTCGTAGTGAATTGGGAAAAGTCACTGCCATGCAGCATAAGTCATATCCTCTGAACGAAATACTACATATCCAATCTGCAACCTGAGGGCCACTCACTCAACCCCATTGAACTTGAAGCAATACCTCAACTCATTTTACAAGGGCCACTCAAGTTATAACGCAAGCATTTCGCTATACCCACAATAACATCTGCAAAACACGTAAACGTGACCAATACAATTTGATTTGAAAATAGTGTAGATATTGAATGGCTATATGGATATAGTAGGAAACTTACTGCACACCAGTGCCAGAATCATGCGGAGGAGCTTGTATGGACACCGCATACCGGCCCAGTTCTGCAAAACAGAGAGACGAGCGGCAAGTCAAACACAAGCAGTCAGCTCCAAAGACCTGTACATTTACAGCTTACACAGTGAGTATCTCCACCATCTCTGCATTCTGTAGGGAACGTGTGTGAACCGCAGCGATCAGACATCCACTTCCATACAGGTAGGATGAGGACAGGCCTACTAGACAGAGACATGATTATACACCTGGCTGGTCTCCAATCGGTGGATCCACCTTGCTGCCCGTTCTATTAATCAGGGTTAAGATAGCTTTACGGAGGGTGAGAACGGCCCAATAAAACACCCTGTGTTCCTCCTGGGATAATACAAAAGGTTTCTGCCTCAGAATAACATGTTTATTACCCAGGATGAAGGATTGCACCAATCTCGTCCCTCTTCATATCCTCTAGGTCCTAGGAGACCCGGGAGGAAGCAGTAGTGTTTTGCTCCCTTGCAGAGGAAGCCAGGCAGGCAAAGCCGAGTGCCACGCAAGATTAAAGATCCTGAAGAAAGTCAATAAAGTGCAGGCCTATACACACAACTCAGCCTATTCGTCTATGCGATGGCAGGGCCTCATGAAAGTGCAGTAATAGCACAAATAAATGACAAGTGTCAGAGTACGGGGGAGGTCAACCAAGCAGCATGAATAAGGAAGGGAGAAGGGGGGCACTCACGTGA
Source organism: Oncorhynchus nerka (assembly GCF_034236695.1). Classification (NCBI taxonomy): domain Eukaryota; kingdom Metazoa; phylum Chordata; class Actinopteri; order Salmoniformes; family Salmonidae; genus Oncorhynchus; species Oncorhynchus nerka. Next base: position 24,665,067 of record NC_088418.1, read on the forward strand.
TAGAGACGCTCACTTTCCCTTATTTTTTTCCTTGCTGAAGTTTGTTTTACATGCTCTCAATGGAGAGAAGTGTATCCTCCATGTTGCCTATCAATACTAAGCTCAGGGATTTAAATGAAGCTGTACCTCCATTGAGACAAGGGGATAATGAGGTGCTTTTGTACAGTATTCTAAAAACGGAGTACTTTTCTTTGGAATTTCTACATCAAGACGATGTTAGTGTAGCACACGGGGATGTGTGAAACCTACTCCTCGACATTAAGTGTCCCCGCTTGCATTGCCTCATTAGCTAGCTTTTGAGGTGGCGCATTTGGCTAAGACGCTTGAGGAGGGCAGTCACAGGTGTTTAAGGCAGAGGTCACGTGTTCGTGCTAGTGCCAGGTATGCGCCGAATCGAGAGGAACTGGTACATCTTTTACATTAGCTCCGAAAAGAAATGTCTGTTTTCAAAAGGTCTTCATTCTTACGAGCAAGTGCTAATCTCATTTCATCCTATTTATTTTCTTTAGCTTGTTGCTCAATAAAAAATAAAATATCTACAGTAGTGAAATCATAGCGTTGTACATTTTCTTATGTTTTGTGGTGGAAAACTGAGCGGGTCGAGCATAAAACGTCAACCCTGTTACCATTGATGGCTAGAAATGTTTTAACAATAAAATAAAAATGTGTGAAGCTTGCATTTAATTGCTCCTCCCCGTTGAACACAACAGGCTTCCATTGCCCCTGTCACGAGGGGAGTTATGGATGATTTAAGATGAAGTTTTAAACTCTGTTACAGGCAACCCTGTTACTTTATTTGGCACTTAATAGGCACTTACTATAGTCATTTCTTTATTTAACCTCACGAGATGGGAAAACATGTTTTTTATTTTAAATAAATCTTCTTAGGGCTAGGCCCCTTTTTTCTCAATTTGCGCCTGAATGATGTGCCCGAAGTAAACTGCCTGTTGCTCAGGCCCTGAAGAACAGGATATGCATATAATTGGTACCAGTGGAAAGAAAATACTTTGACATTTGTAGTAATGTTAAAATAATGTAGGAGAATATAACACAATAGATATAGTAGGAGAAAATCCAAAGAAACACCACCACTCACTTTAACCTTGGATGAGTATATGACACTTAAGTTTTCAATAAATTATAAGATCAACATACAGTACATAAAAGGTTAATTGGGTCTCTAGTTACCCGCGGGAGGACAAATTAAAGTGTTAATTCAACCAGGATAGGTGCAGATTTCTTGTTCAGTCTGAACTTTAATGTAGAGATGAAGAGGCATTTGGCCGATTTAACATAAATCATTTTGATGGCCTTGACAGCAGTGAGACAAAACCTCTGTTCAACCGTCTCATCCAAATAACTGACGATAAAAGCTTTTGGACAGATAGATGAGGTCTACTGGAGTAAAAACACTTCCGCCCCCTGAGACGCAAAGAAGAAAAAACAAACCCGGGGGCCAGGCATAATAAACAACAGACGCTTAGTTTTCTGGGAGTTTCTGGGGTCAAAGTTTAAACTCTTTACTCTGGGGCTGCTGATGCATTTTGAGTTCGACTTTTGCTGGCATCTCTTTTGCTTGTAGTGAAGGCCTTCTCTACTAAGAGTGATTCATCAGATCTTACACAGCCCTGAGTCTTCTGACAGAATGTGCTGAGACATCGCACATCCAGACACACTGATGCTGACGCACGCACGCACGCACGCACACACACACACACACACACACACACACACACACACACACACACACACACACACAGACAGACAGACAGACAGACAGTGTGATCGCACATTTTATGTTTTCTGTTGCGGAGACATTTGGCAGACCAGGCACCTAGGGAGTATTGAGGAACAGATTGACATAGCCTTTAATATTCCCATATGCATAGAGTTTGGCACTTCTAAATAGAGAGGTGTTAAGAATATATTACAAAGGAAAACAACGAATAACAGATCAAGGGTGGAATCAAAACAGCATTTCAAGTTAAGTCAATAGCCCAAATGCAGAGTTCCTTTCTGATAAGCTATGATCATGGGGGTTCTGGAATATTCGATGGCTCTTATCCAAAAAAGTGCTTGTTAGCCGGTTATAAAAAGTCCTTATCACATCATATTGATAGGGACCTACTCTCTGTGTGTGCTCTGTGTGTGCTCTCTGGCATGGAATCCTTGCTAAAGCGCATCGCTCCCATTGTACATCCCACTCACACCTGCAGAGCTTGATGAGGGCAAGCACAAACACAAACAAGCACAAACACAAAACAGAAGGATGTTGTGTGGAGGAGAACTCTCTTAACGGGATTTCTCTGACATTTTGGTCTCCATTGATACTGTTATCAAGTGTGACAATGAAGGCGATGATGACGGCAGTTACCATGACGACGTTGGCCAGATGCGCCGAGCACAGAGCGTAGACACCCCCGGAGCCCCCCACCACTGGAGCACGCATGTCTGTGATGGACACAGTCAGGGAACCTGGGGAGAGAGAAATGGTGAGAGAGAAAGAGGGGGAGAGGAGAGAGAGAAAGAGAGACAGAAGGAGAGCAATTTTCAGAAATAGAGCGCAATGTTCAGAAAGAGAGTGAAAAATATAGAGGAAAATGTTGGGAGATGGAGGAAAAAGAGAGAGGTTAGGTTACTCATCATCACCATGGCAATTTCAGTCACCTTCCTCCCAGCATCCCCCTGAACTCAAAAGAACACATCCTTGTGTGTCTGTCGTCAGTTGACCTCGACTAGCCCTCTTTATATCTATACACCCGCATACTGTTTTTCTCTTCTGTGCTGGTGTGCACATGGTTTACACTATAGCTGCCAAGCACCACCACCAGGCTCATAAAACAAAACAGTCACGTTAAACAAAAAATACCATAGTCATAAATGTTATCTTATATACTGTACTTAGACACATATTAAATTGGACAGCTACAAAGACCATAATCTACACATACCACAAGGAGACCATAATAGGAGGGTTTATCTATGACGTACTCTTGCTATGATACTATAATGTCCTCTTGATCCCATGTAGATTATACTGAAGCATTGGCTTCTGATACACTACATGATCAAAAGTATATGGACACCTGCTCGTCGAACATCTCTTTCGAAAATCATGGGCATTAATATGGATATGGTCCCCCTCTTTGCTGCCATAACAGCCTCCACTCTTCTGGGAAGGCTTTCTACTAGACGTTGGAACATTGCTCCGGGGACTTGCTTCCATTCAGCCACAAGAGCATTAGTGAGGTCGGCAGTGATGTTGGCGATTAGGCCTGTCTCGCAGTCGGTCTTACAATTCATCCCAAAGGTGTTCGATTAGGTCAGGGCTCTGTGCAGACAAACTATTTCTGCATGGACCTCCCTTTGTGCACGGGGGCATTGTCATGCTGAAACAGGAAATTTTACACTAACTGTTACCACAAAGTTTAGCGTTAAGATTTTTTTTTTTAACAATATTTAATCCATTTTGAATTCAGGCTGTAACACAACAAAATGCGGAATAAGTCAAGGGGTATGAATACTTTCTGAACAGCTGTCACTAACCCAATTTGGATGAGGAATTCTACTTCAATGAGTCGGAGGCGAAAGACCACTATCCCAGACCAGATCCAAATCCTCGACACCAGACATCTGATGAGACTGTGTCGGAGAGTGGATAAGCCGCGTCTACTCTTTGTTCTTTTGGCGAACGTGCAATCACTGGAGAATAAACTGGAAGAGCTCCGTTCGAGGCTATCCTATCGACGTGATCTGAAGAACTGTAATATCCAATGTTTCTCCGAGTCGTGGCTAAACAAGGACATGCAAAATATAAATCTAGATGGTTTTTCTATACATAGGCAGAACAGAACAGCAGCTTTGTGTAAGCTCAGGGGAGGGGGTGTGTGTCTCTTTGTTAACAACAGCTGGTGCGCAAAATCTAATATTAAGGAAGTCTCAAGGTTCTGATTGCCTGAGTAAGATTACCTCATGATAAGTTGTAGACCATACTATTTACCAAGAGCTGTCTATTTATTACCACGAACCGATGCTGGCACTAAGGCCGCACTCAATGAGCCGTATGTGCCATAAGCAAACAAGAAAATGCTCACCCAGAGACGACGCTCCTAGTGACCGGTGATTTTAATGCAGTAAAACTGAAATCTGTGTTACCTCATTTCTACAAGGATGTCACCTGTGCAACTAGAGGTGAAAAAAACACTAGATCACCTTTACTCCTCACACAGAGATGCATACAAAGCTCTCCCTCACCTTCCATTTGGCAAATCTGACCATAACTCTATCCTCCTGATTCCTGCTTACAAGCAAAAACTCAAACAGGAAGTACCAGTATCAATACGGAAGAGGTCAGATGAAGCGCATACTTAGTTACACGACTGTTTCGCTAGCACAGACTGGAATTTGATCTAAGATTCATCTGATGGCTTGGAGGAGTTTAACTCATCAGTCATCATCTTCATTAATAAGTGCATTGACGATATCTTCCCCACAGTGACCGTACATACATATCCCAACCAGAAGTCATGGATTACAGGCAACATCCGCACTGAGCTAAAAGCTAGACCTGTCACTTTGAAGGAGTGGGACACTAATCCAGGCGCTTATTAGAAATCCTACTCTGATGAACCATCAACCAGGCAAAGTGTCAATACAGGACCAAGATCGAAACCTACAAGTGTCTTCACTGACATTTTCAACCTCTCCCTGACCCAGCTTGTAAAAACGACATGTTACAAGCAGACCACCATAGTCCCTGTGCTCAAGAATGCCAAGGTAACCTGTCTATAGAACTTACGACCTGAGGCACTCACATCTGTAGCCATTGTTAGGTTCTAATTCTCAGAGCAAAAAACTCACCCGGACACTATGAAAGCTCAACCACGTTTATTCTTCCATGAGGATCAATACAGCTGCACAGGACAAAAACATTTTCACACAAGCACTGGTATTTAACCCTTCCTCCTAGGCTGAGTCTCCTCCTACACATCGGTATAAACATTAAACATTGTATATTTTACTGCTAGGCAGGACACGAAGTGATATGGGCCATAAACTGTTCTTCCTCCCTTAATATGACCTGACCTGACCTCGACCCCCCTTCATCACTAATCCATCAATACCTGCCACATGTGATCGCTTCTCTGCACTCAGTCTTTCAATGGGATCCCTGATATAATGTAAACGTTATACATTACCCTCTCTCCCTCAGTGACATGAATAAGTATATTTCCTATTCTCAGAACCCAACACCGTGAAAAGATTTCAAAGGCTGGTCGTGGCTCACATCAACACCATCATCCCAGACACCCTGGACCCACTCCAATTCGCATACCGCCCCACAGATTATACGATCTCTATTGCACTCCACACTACCCTTTCCCACTTGGACAACAGGAACACCTACATGATAATTCTGTTCATTGACTACAGCTCAGAGTTCAACACCATAGTGCCCTCCAATCTCATCACTAAACTAAGGAATCTGGGATTAAACACTTCCCTCTACAACTGGATCCTGGACTACCTGACGGGCCGCCCCCAGGTTGTGAGAGTAGGCAACAACCCCTCAGGTGTGCGTGCTTTGTCCCCTTCTGTACTCCCTGTTCACCCACAACTGTGTGGCTACGCACGACTCCAACAACATCATTAGGTTTGCTGACGACACGACTGTGGTGGGCCTGATCACCGACGACGATGACGATGAGAGTCTACAGGGAGGAGGTCAGAGACCTGGAAGTGTGGTGCCAGGACAACAACCTCCCCCTCAACGTCAGCAAGACAAAGGGGCTGAGGGCCGAGCACGCCCCCATTCACAGGACTGTAGTGGAGATGGTCGAGAGTTTCAAGTTCCTCGGTGTCCACATCACTAAGGACCTATCATGGCGCAAACACACCAACGCAGTCATGAAGAGGGCACAACAGAGCCTCTTCCCACTCATGAGGCTGAAAAGATTTTCCATGGGCCCTCAGATCCTCAAAAAGTTCTACAGCTGCAACGCGAAGAGCATCTTGACTGGCTGCATCAACGCTTCGAATGGCAACTGCTTGGCATCTGACTGAAAAGCGCTACAAAGGGTAGTGCGTACGGCCCAGTACATCACTGGGGCCGAGCTCCCTACAATCCAGGCGGTGTCAGAGGAAGGCCTTAAAAATGGTCAAAGGCTCCAGCCACCCAAGTCATAGACTGTTCTCTCTGCTACCGCACGGCAAGCGGTACTGGAGCGCCAAGTCTGGGACCAAAAGGCTCCTGAACAGCTTCTACCCCCAAGCCATAAGAATGCTGAACAGTTAATCACATGGCTACCCCTTTTTTCCCCCACTGGCATTCTTGCACTGGCTCTATGCACAATCACTGGACTCACACACACACATACTACAATGACACTCCAACACACACATACACATACGCATACACACACACTACATACACTCACACACACAAAACACACACACACATGCATATTGACACCACACACACACACACACACACACACACACACACACACACACACACACACACGCACACACACACAGACACATTTTCACACCCTTCACATATGCTGCTGCTACTCTATTTATTAGCTATCCTGATTGCCTCTCCCCATCAAATTATTGTCTCGAATTTCAAAGTAAAACTTGGTTTTGTGGTTAATGTGTTCTTTAAACTGTGCAATCTATACAGATATCGCAATCATACTACAACATGTCACAGCGTGTCCTCACTGTTGTTCTACTGGACCCGTCAAAGTGAAGTAAGACAGAATTTTAAGCAGTTAATCACAGTGGCAGTTGTTCACAAGGACACCGTCAGCCTTCACTAATTATGGAAATGAGCAGAAATGAAAAAGGGTTGATAAAATAAAATTGTGCGGGCATTCATATATAATGCCTATTCCATTCATATTCTGTGTGCGTGTGTGTGTGTGTGTGTGTGTGTGTGTGTGTGTGTGTGTGTGTGCCTGTGTGTGTGTGCGTGTGCGTGTGCCTGTGCCTGTATGTGTGTGGCTCCTTAAAGAGTGCCCTGTCAGCCTGTGGTGGCGGTGGTGATCATCATCAGATGACAGATGGAAATCGGAGTGCGTTCCTTGAGTCCTTTATCCCCCCCGACACTCACAGTTCTATTTTACATGGATTTCTGGAGGATTCGACGCTTGATGAAGTGAGTGCAGCAGCTGAAGACTTGTAAAGATCCATATTGCCCCATTTTTTTTTTTTTTTATGGTTCCAAGAAATTGCAATTACATACCGAGTGCTCTCTGATCTCTTCAAAGTCGCGGGGGAGAAAATGGAATTGGAGCAACTTTCACACAGGCTCCTCTCAGATGTGTTCCTCGATTCCTCAAAAAATATTAATTCAATCTGGTTCAATTATTACTTCAATACAGCATTTATTTTCCAGTTAAGACTAACTGTAAGTGAAGCTTTCATGTACATTTGAACTGCAAAGGTGAATTCACAGTACACATGCAAGAGTAACTCATGATACTCATACTAGGAATGTGTTTCCTTCAGAACAGATGTAATGTAGTTGGCAGGCTGTCATAACAACACTGCCCTGTTTTAGCACTAGTGCGGCGAGCTGCCACATCGCTACGGCGACATCCTATTCAGCAGCCAGCGGCCCAGGGCCACATGACACTAGTCGCTGGCGGGACGCCGCATCTGTAGTAAAGTGGGGGGGGGGGGGAGCAGGGAGGGAGGGGGCCCAAAGACCCCCGGCCTGAAAGGGAAGCGAAGGAGTCCGTGGGGAGGACAGCAGTCTTTCACACAGCTCCCTCTTCCTGCTAGCACAGCGCTGGTTAAAGGGCTTTGGATGTGGATATTAACCAGGACCTGTCATCTGGGCTCTCCTGTTCACGGGGAGTTGGAGATTTAGGGATATCTCACTCATCGGGAGCCCAGACGTGAGGTCTCAGATTATTTCTGTGTGTTGTTGGCAGTTTACAGTTCATGCGCAGATGCGTTTACTGTGCTGATTTTCTAAGCATCATCAAGTTCACCCCCCGGTCTTTGTGTGTGTGTGTGTATACAGTATGTGCGCACAATATGTTTACAGTATGACTCATCTTGTAATGCATAGAATGCATTTTTACACTATATACACTATACATTTACAGTGACTATGTGACGATGATCCTCTTTTGTGGGCGAACTCGACTGACTCTGGTTTTGCCTGTCAAACTAAACCAAGCAGATTGGCAGTGACATTAGTAGATGATGCCCTTAAGCAATGGCTAACCATGACCAAGGGACAACTGATCCAAGACCAGAGCTGAGTGCCTAAGGGAGTCACTCCAGTGGCTCAACTGGCAGCTACAGAACAGAAAATCATGCAATAACTTAAGAATCCTTCAACAAAAAAACAAAAAAGCGAATCTGGCTGCCTATACACCCACCTCCGTGCTTTCGGAGCAAACATGCTTAGTGTTTTCAAAAGGATAGCTTTTGTAGATTATTTCAACAGCACAGCAGGGTTAAACAGTTGTAGGTGGAACAGGTTAAAGTATGGTTGTAGCGTTACACATTTTAGGTGATTTTGAACAGATAAGAGCTTAACCAAAACATGTGGGATTTGTCAACCTATTTTATTATATGACCCAAACTATATGGAGCACTAAGGACACCAATTGACTAATTGGCCCAGGGCATTAACATGCATTGAGCAGCATTTCCTGATTGGCCAGTCAATCAGTGAATCAGAAAGGGACGCTGCAAGGACAATGAGTGGTGATTTATTCATGTGATTCACACACTCCTTTTAATCCTTCACTGTGAAAGGAAGGATATAAAACATTTAGTCAGTTAACTCATCATCGCCAGAGCTCTCGATTCACGGAAAGGCGATGACCGTGTCTGATATCTGATCTCACATAGTTTGCTATTACCCAGACTGAACTGCATACACAGACAGCTTGTTTTTCTAAAAAATGTTTCTCGGTAATCATCATTGATGTGTGTCTATAATCAATACCAAACAGTTGAAATGTACTGCACTCCACTTTGCCTCAGCCTTAAACCCGAACTCAGGTGCTTGAGAATTCTTCCTTTCAAAGCTCTTTTCAATAGAGGCTATTTCTATCCTCTGAGCGGATTGTTTAGTCGAAGTTCCGGTTGCTCAGTTTGTACACGCTCGCCTCAGACAGACACATCTGCTATGTATTAAATCTCCCGGCCCTGCAAGTGAGATGTGCTGCAGTCAGCACTCTCCCACTCCAAAGGCTGCCTCGCCTGGCTAATAAACTGAGGAAATGCCTGATCAGATTTATTTACCAAGCAGAAATGGAGGGAGAGCAAGAGAAAGGGGGTGAGAGAGAGAGGATGAGAGAGAGAGAGAGAGAGAGAGAGAGAGAGCGAGAGAGAGAGCAGAGAGTGCATGGGGGCAGGAAACTTAACCAAAGGCAGGCATGTGTTTTCTCGAGGGGTGGAGGTTTACCTGGAGTAGGAGTAACCACTGTGAAACTGGCATCCTTTAACGAGACAGAGATTAATTAGTGTGCTGTTTGCAGTGCTGCAGAGAACAAGGTTGAGAGAAGAGGCAGCCACGGTAAACCTGGCTCGGAAATTGTAATCAGCAACCTTGACAATCTAAAATCAACACAAGTTTACTGCAATGGGGAAGGAATATTCACAAGTGGTGCACATGACAGGACTGCCACTGAGCTTAGGTCAGAAGGTCAACACATTGTTCTGTTACACTGGGATAAGCACACATAGGATCATCTTCGCAAGGAAACAAACACAGCCTTTATCTTAAACCTAACCGTAGCCTTGAACCTTATACAGCACAGATCTATAAAGTGGTGCACTTTTGTTCCTTGGTCAAATAGATTTCTGATGGGGTGGTATCTGCAGTCATTACACATCAAGAGCCACACGCAACAGGATGAGGCCATACGGGAACTCTACTGCCTGGTCTTGATAATGAGTGGCGGACAGGAGTGGGCAAGAGGAGGGTGGATGGGGTGGCATAACTGGAGGCTAGCCATCTTTCACATGCGCTTTTGTCTACTTTATTTGATATGGTCATAACGCCAAAGGTAATTTACTTGACGGGAGTCCATTTTCAAGTCCCAATAGAATTGCAATGGTCCTGTCAATCTGGGAAAGTTTGTTTAAAATATGGAGGTATACCTGGGATAGAGATAAACGCTCCCTCTCCCCGCCAGCCCTTCTCTGGTCCTTCGTGGGCACGGAAAGACAAGGGGAATATCCTCATCCTCCTCTCTGTGGCTTTTCTCCAAGGGGAGCCAAACAATCTACAATCAGTCCCCATCCAGTCTGCCACCACAATCCATCTCCCTGGCTTGGTATAGAGTCAGAGGACAGAGGAAGAGATTGAAATCGGCGAATGACCTTAACGGAAAGAGGAGACTGAGGCCTTTTACTCATCATCGCCAGTTCACACATACCAGGTCACCAAGGGAGTGAGTCCTTTCAAAACACACCTAGACATCCAGTCACAACAAACCACCAGAGTCCCCATATCAAGTTCCAAGTGTGTTTTCTGTCATACTGTATACACATGATGCACATGGAGTACACAGTGCAACGAAATGCTTACTTGCAGGTTCACCACTAGACAATGCAACAACAATAGGGAAGCAAGTAAGTGTCTAAAGAATAATAACAATATAAACTCATTAATAAAAATAGGATCAAATGTAGCTCAAATATAACACAAGAAGGCGCTCAGACGAAGTAGGATATTTACATGTGCCGGGGAGTTGTGAAATATGTTGCGCAGTAATAATATATAGTCATTGTGTAGTAATAATAAATAGTCATTGTGTAGTAATAATAAAAAGTCATTGTGTAGTAATAATATATAGTCATTGTGTAGTAATAATAAATAGTCATTGTGTAGTAATAATAAAAAGTCATTGTGTAGTAATAATATATAGTCATTGTGTAGTAATAATAAATAGTCATTGTGTAGTAATAATAAATAGTCATTGTGTAGTAATAATAAATAGTCATTGTGGAGTAATAATATATAGTCATTGTGTAGTAATAATAAATAGTAATTGTGTAGTAATAATAAAAAGTCATTGTGTAGTAATAATATATAGTCATTGTGTAGTAATAATATATAGTCATTGTGTAGTAATAATATATAGTCATTGTGTAGTAATAATAAATAGTCATTGTGTAGTAATAATAAATAGTCATTGTGTAGTAATAATAAATAGTCATTGTGTAGTAATAATAAATAGTCATTGTGTAGTAATAATAAATAGTCATTGTGGAGTAATAATAAATAGTCATTGTGTAGTAATAATATATAGTCATTGTGTAGTAATAATAAATAGTAATTGTGTAGTAATAATAAAAAGTCATTGTGTAGTAATAATATATAGTCATTGTGTAGTAATAATATATAGTCATTGTGTAGTAATAATATATAGTCATTGTGTAGTAATAATAAATAGTCATTGTGTAGTAATAATAAATAGTCATTGTGTAGTAATAATAAATAGTCATTGTGTAGTAATAATATATAGTCATTGGGCAGTAATAATAAATAGTCATTGTGTAGTAATAATAAATAGTCATTGTGTAGTAATAATAAATAGTCATTGTGTAGTAATAATAAATAGTCATTGTGTAGTAATAATACATAGTCATTGTGTAGTAATAATAAATAGTCATTGTGTAGTAATAATACAGTCATTGTGTAGTAATAATAAATAGTCATTGTGTAGTAATAATAAATAGTCATTGTGTAGTAATAATAAATAGTCATTGTGTAGTAATAATAAATAGTCATTGTGTAGTAATAATAAATAGTCATTGTGTAGTAATAATAAATAGTCATTGTGTAGTAATAATAAATAGTCCTTGTGTAGTAATAATATATAGTCATTGTGTAGTAATAATAAATAGTCATTGTGTAGTAATAATATATAGTCATTGTGTAGTAATAATAAATAGTCATTGTGTAGTAATAATAAATAGTCATTGTAATAATAAATAGTCATTGTAATAATAAATAGTCATTGTGTAGTAATAATATATAGTCATTGTGTAGTAATAATAAATAGTCATTGTGTAGTAATAATATATAGTCATTGTGTAGTAATAATACATAGTCATTGTGTAGTAATAATATATAGTCATTGTGTAGTAATAATAAATAGTCATTGTGTAGTAATAATAAATAGTCATTGTGTAGTAATAATATATAGTCATGGTGTAGTAATAATATATAGTCATTGTGTAGTAATAATAAATAGTCATTGTGTAGTAATAATACATAGTCATTGTGTAGTAATAATAAATAGTCATTGTGTAGTAATAATATATAGTCATTGTGTAGTAATAATACATAGTCATTGTGTAGTAATAATATATAGTCATTGTGTAGTAATAATAAAGTCATTGTGTAGTAATAATAAATAGTCATTGTGTAGTAATAATAAATAGTCATTGTGTAGTAATAATAAATAGTCATTGTGTAGTAATAATAAATAGTCATTGTGTAGTAATAATAAATAGTCATTGTGTAGTAATAATATATAGTCATTGTGTAGTAATAATACATAGTCATTGTGTAGTAATAATAAATAGTCATTGTGTCGTAATAATAAATAGTCATTGTGTAGTAATAATAAATAGTCATTGTGGAGTAATAATACATAGTCATTGTGTAGTAATAATAAATAGTCATTGTGTCGTAATAATAAATAGTCATTGTGTAGTAATAATAAATAGTCATTGTGGAGTAATAATACATAGTCATTGTGTAGTAATAATAAATAGGAGTCCAGTAGAAGCAGTCATGGAGTCGATGTGTGGGGTGGATGTGTGTGAGCGGGAGTGTATCTGCGTGTGGTTTTGAGCTTGTGTGAGCGTGTGTGTCAGTGAGTGCATGTTTGGTCATATTAGCCAGACAGAGACAACATTTAAGACAACATTTAAGCTCGATATACAAACAGCCCAGTATAAACACGGAGTTCCACATAATCAGAGGGTTCCTTAAACGCTACTCTATAAAAACAAAAACAGCAATAACAACATGAGTGCGATGCGAGAGCTGCGCTTCAAATCATCCCACAGAGAGATATAAAATGCAGAACATTTGCGCTGTGCTAAAACACCCGGTCCAAAGACACCTTGCCCTTGGTCTCCTCGGAGATTGGGTTAATTCTATCACAGGCAGCGTTCTACCCGGTCCAAATTTGTCAGGCTGGGAAAAATATGATAATATTTATGTTTCCCGGAAGCACAGGGGGCATCGAGAAAAATCAATAGTCTCCAGCAGTCACATCCTCAGAGCTGCTGAGAGAAGAGACCATTCAACACAGCACCGGGTGCCAGAGGCCAGATATAATCACATCTCACCTCTGGGTGTGGTGTACACGTGTGTTTGTGTGTTTCTGAGAGATTGAGAGAGATAGAAAGAGGGGCGGGTGGGGGGCATAAGCAAATGAGAGTGTAAGTGTGGTGTATACTATGGCGTTTGCTTGTACTGTTTGTGTCTCTGGGTGTGTGTGAATGCCTGTGCTGATAAGTATGAGTGGCTACTGGTTGTGTTTGAAAACACTGTTTAAAAAAATGGTTCCAAAAAGGTTATTCGGTTGTCCCCATGGGAGAAGGGTTCTACCTGGAACCAAAAAGGGTTCTTCAAAGGGTTCTCCTACAGGGACAGCCGAAGATAGCTCCTTTTTTCCTGAGAGTGTAGATTCTGGTCACAACCAATGTCGTTCTCAGTCACGGCTACTTTTCAGCAAACAGACACAACAAATGACCTTGGGAGAAAATGATTCCAATTTTTTTAAAGATTGCCAAGAAAACATCCATGAAATACAGTCCTGTGCTTTGCTCAAGGTTATGGAGCCACTGTTCAGTGTCCAATGGAAACAAACAGAATGTAACTGGACTAGACTGAACAACCCACAGAAATAGAATATAAAGTAATTATTTGGGACAACCACAACACTTCAGAAACAATTCTGGCACAAAATGGCCACCGTGCATCACCCAGGAGGGTGTTGCTGCATTACAACCAAGCATGAGATGGGCGACTCCCCCACACTTCCAGGATCCTCGGATGAGGTTGAACAACTTACACAACACTAAAGCCATCCGTTATCATTGGTATCATTACCAGTGAGGCCGCAGGGGGAAGACTGGGAGAGGAAGTGAGCCTGGATGGTGCCACATTGTGTGGTGGGGTTGATGGTGAGAAGGGCCCCATGGAGAAGGGCTGGGGGATTACCATAATCACACCGGCAGCCAATGAACCAACCAGCCACCCACTGCACCGCGCCAAGGTCACCCTGCCTGCTTCCTGGATGTAGATTCACACTACCCTAGACTACATCGAGGGGCTCACAGCCACAGAACTACACACAAGGCCAGGGGCTTAATGCAGCACAAGGGTTTATTTTAAAAAATACAGGTTAAACAGTACAGGCTATACTACTAATGTACTGTGTAGTGTAGAACACCATTCATAAATTCCCAGAACCAAACGTATAATAAAGCAAGTGACTCAACTAGCAGAAGCAAAGCCATATTGACAACTACATAAGCCAAAAGAGTGTCTCCTCTCTCTCAAATCAGACCACAGTGAATATTAAATATCCTTCCACCTGGAGTCAGAGCCTCAGTGTCAGGGTGTCCGAGTCACGCCCTGAGTCACCTCTCCCTGGCACCCGAGGTGATTTATCTAGCCTTGTGTTCTCTGCACCCTCTTCTCTCCTCCCCTCTACTCTTCCACTGTGCTCTCGTTCTCCCTTTCCCTCTCTCTAAAGGCTTGGCTTAAAGTTTTCCCACATTGGGCCTCAGAAAAGGGAAAATAACTGTCTGATCGGAATCCTCTGTAACACGACAGCCATACCAGGTATCCACAACAACACTCATACAAATCAACTTCCTGGGAAGAGATTAAAGAGGGCCAAGATTCTAACATTGTATTCTGATAAAACAATTATTTCAAATACAAAGGATAGCTAATCCATCTCATATCATGGCGCATCGAATTCCTATGCCTTAAATTTCCCCTTTGGGAAATACAATGTGGACTCCTTAATACCGATTTAATGTGTATCCATGACATGATGGAACTATGAGACAAAATTGACAATGACTTGTCAACCCACACGGGTCCCTTGCAAAGAAATGTGAATATTTTCACACAAAAAAAATACAAGGCGGTTTGTGGAAATATCATAGCAATTTCTACAAAACTGAAGAACAGAGAAAACAAAAAAATGGATTCAGTCCCATCTCAGGTTTTTACCACAATGACAACTGGATGCCCAACAGAATGCTCCTGAATCAAACCCATTAAGAGAGAACTCAATGATGGATTGAAACCATTATTCGAATTGAGAATCAGCATTACTGCAAAGCCATGTCGTTGTTTGAATGAATATGTTGATATCGGAGATACAGTATGGATTCTTCCACATACACTACATGACCAAAAGTATATGGACACTTGTTTGTCGAACAACTCATTCCAAAATCATGGACATTACTATGGAGTTGGTCCCCCCCCCCCCCCTTGCTGCTATAACAGCCTCCACTCTTCTGGGAAGGCGTTCCACTAGATGTTGGAACATTGCTTCGGGGACTTCAGCCACAAGCCACAACATTGCTGCTTCCATTCAGCCACAAGAGCATCAGTGTGGTCAGGCACTGATGTTGGGCAATTAGGCCTGGCTTGCAGTCGGCGTTCAAATTCATCCCAAATGTGTTCGATGGGGTTGAGGTCAGGGCTCTCTCCCTGTCAAGTTCTTCCACACCAATCTCGACCAACCATTTCTGTTTGGACCTCGCTTTGTGCATGAGGGGCATTGTCATGCTGAAACAGGAAAGGGACTTCCCTAAACTGTAGGAAGCATTGAATCGTCCAGAATGTCATTGTATGCTGTAGTGTTAAGATTTCCCTTTACTGGAACTAAGGGGCCTAGCCCGAACTATGAAAAACAGCCCCAAACCATTATTCCTCCTCCACCAAACTTTACATTTGGCACTATGCATTGGGGCTGGTAGCGTTCTCCTGGCATTCGCTAAACCCAGATTCGTCCGTCAGACTGCCAGATGGTGAAGCATGATTCATCACTCCAGAGAACGCATTTCCACTGCTCCAGAGTCCAATGGCTGTGAGCTTTACACCACACCAGCAGACGCTTGGCATTACGCATGGTGATCTTAGGCTTGTGTGCGGCTGCTCGGGCCATGGAAGTATCTACTGTCTTCTCTGGGATGTCGATGTCACGTCTACTCCCAGTCCCCCACTCCAGAGCTCGATGTTGCTGGTCTACTAACCACCGGTCCTGGCAACCCATCATTATGCACACCTGGCAACCATCATTACGCACATCTGCACCCCATCATGAAGCACACCTGGACTCCATCACTCCCTGATGACTTCCCCTTTATCTAGCACTCCGTTGCATCACCCATTAGGTAGTATTGTTTCCTGTTTTCATGTTCATGGTTCTGTGTTCACTCTGGTCGTTCCTATTGAACTCACTGACTGCACCTGCGTCTCTGTTACAGTCAAAATCAATTCAGGATGATTTGATAGCTTCCATTGCAAGTGAGATTAAAAGAGAGGTTGGCGCAGCACATTTTCTCGCATGGCAAATGGGTGAAATCCCAGACATCAGCTGTCGCTCGCAGTTCTTAGTTAGTGTCTGTTATGTGGACGATCAGGGCTTTATTCTGGAACATTTATTTGGCTACTTTGATGCGCAGTCTATGTTTTACTTTGTGAAGTCTGAGATGTCTGAGTTTAACTTCATGGAGAAACGTGTTGCCCAAACCTATGATGGTGCTGCTCTAATGGAATGGATCTGCTATTTATATTTACAGTCCCCTCCCGTTCCCTGATTAAGAAGGGATGTCCACTCCACTACGTGTCAACTCTCTCCTGATATGACCTGACCTTCCTCTCCAAGCACTGTAAGAAACCCTGTCAATGTTCTCTCATTACTTTATGTCGAGTCAATCATATACACTAACACAATCACATTATTACACATACACATCAATGTGTTTTTAATCCTGGCTTGGACAAACTCATTCTTAGCTTTTTTTGTCTAACTGTGTTGTGTTCTTGCATTTTGACTTCCCAGTTAAATCCTGTCCTGCCCTCAGTGGAAGTGTGGCGCTGTTCTCCAGCACCATCCAATCACGATGAGCCTGTCCTGCACTGAAGTCAAGTCTCTGAACAGCTCCACTCATGCCTCATACCCCCATTCAGTCACTGCTGTGATCCCTTCCAAACTGTAAGTAGGCCTCTCATTCCCATTCCCCATCATATTTTACTCTAAATGTCTTTGTTAAGTGTTTAAGGTTATAAAATAATTTACCCTGAACGATTTTGAAACGGGCTTTGTCGTCTCCGTGCGGTCTGCGCCTATAACGTGGGTCTCCCATCCTCCTAAATTGTTCAGGTCACCAGCCGCCACTGGTCCCTATGGGCCTACAAAGTCCACTGCTTTTCGGTCAACACCCACACACTAATGCACACACACTAATGAAAGTATAAGCGTATTTACACTTGGAAATACAAGGCTTTGTGCAGTGACCTTCTATTACAATAATTAATTAATTAGGCTATGTTCTGGTGGATACTGAAAACAGGCACGCAGTGCAGCTTTCATGGATTAGCAAGGCTTCATCATCCTCCACATAATTTAATGAAGAACTGATGGTATATTTACTCAAAAGAGAAACCTGAAAATAACTATAGATTGATATGTTTACTGTGTATAATCGACTTCCTTTAACTTGTGTACCGCGCGCGAACACACACACACACACACACACACACACACACACACACACACACACACACACACACACACACACACACACACACACTACCTGCTGAAGGTCTGTGAGGATGTAATCACATAGCACAACTAAACCCTGTGAGGTCTACTGCTCTCCAAGAAAAACAAACACATTCTGACACGATTGAACTCATAAGCAAGACAAAACATGAATATAAACATGAGGCTACAAACTGAGTTCCAGTAATCTGTATCCCTAGGCAACTTTTATATCATTCACAAACAATCAAAGAGAGGAGATTTCTGGGAAAAAACAGAGACTTGAATGCAAAGAAGACTCAAAAGATAGACATATTGGAATAACCCATGGAAAGCACAGTAGAAAATGTATTGTTACGATCGCCTACGGTATGTTAATGGGGGCTGCTGCTCAGCCCAAACTCAAACTTCATATCACAGAAAATGTATTCCAACAGCATAAAGCTTTAAGGCTTGCTATATCGTGTCTGCCATTAAATAAGCCGCACTAAAACTCCAGACGGAGCGTCAGCACCCCCCCCCTTCCATGTTTGATGTCTACCTTATTTTCATGGAAATGTCAGCCGAAGGCAAGAGGGCTCGGGGCTCCGTGTCTTTATTACCCTCCCCCTGTGCCTAGAGCTGCGGCGGTTGGCCCCATTGACCCCAGTCAATCCTCGCTCTCTCACAACTCCTCTGTTAGTACGTGTACCTCTCATCATTAGCCCCCCTTATAACCCTACCTGAACCTGTGATTTTGAGCCCCGGCTGAGCCTATGAAGCCCAAACTCCCCGGGCACTGCTCCACCTGCTTCAAAAAAGGTCTGGCACTGCTTTTCCTCCTTCTTGTTTTGACTGCATCTCAAATCCCAGAATCCCGTCTGCTCTTATGCCAATATCAGGTAGACGAAGCCTGCATTACTCAGCTTCTCTCATTCGCTTTCTCTCTCTCTTTCCACCTCTCTGCGATTCTGTCATCATACATTTTTTTTTTTTTTAATCAAAGCTCCAATAATTCATAAGCATGTACTGTGTGTGTGTGTGTGTGTGTGTGTGTGTGTGCGTGCGTGCGTCATTTTCAGGGAGTACAAGGAGTTGAACGACGTTTAGTCAAGCTTACAGATGTAGGATCTTAATTTGACCACACTGTTGCTGGAGAACTTTACTGCAATGCAGGAAATATAAAACATGCAGTGTATTTGAGGTTTAAAAAAGGCTTCTGAAGTTTAGAATTTTCACTTTGAAATTACAGACTTTGATTTTCTCTTACAAAAAATATCAACCCCTACAAAAATATCTATTAGTTATAACCCACATAATAATTCATATTTCCTGTTGATGGATTATTTTGCTGCTGTAGCAAACTGGCTCAAATTAAGATCCTACATCTGTACGCTAGGAGGAAAACTGGGGTAGTGAAAGAATTTATGTTTTTAGTAGACAATTGAGAAACAGTCCGTGAAATTATACAGGTCTAGCAAAATTAATGAATATCGCGAAATTGGAATTAGGCTTCTGAAGTCAGAAAACAAAATAATGCAGAACGTAGATGAAAAAGAGCTATGGAAACAATAGTTTTGTGCGTCAGAGTCGATACGATTTCTGCAGTAGTGGGGGTGGGATATGGCAACGGAAACCACATCATCAGAATCAAAGTGGATTCATAGGCCTCAATCTCCACACTGCCAATGAGGAGGACGGAAATAAAGGAAGTTTGTTGTCAACAGTCCTTCAAGTAAGTCAGCTCCTGCTCTGAACAAAAGTGGTTCAAGTATACAGTTACGTGACCTGGACTCATAGAGGCTATGTAACTGAACAAAGATTAAAACCCAACATGCAACAATTTCAGTTCATATAAGGAAATCAGTCCATTTAAAATTCATTAGGCCCTAATCTTTGGATTTCACATGTCTGGGCAGGGGCATAGGCCCACCCACTTGGGAGTCAGGCCCACCCATTGAGGAGCCAGGCCATGCAAATCAGAATGTTTTTTCCCCAGAAAAGAGCTTTGTAGTAGACAGAAATACTCCTCAGTTTCATCAGCTGTCCAGGTGGCTGGTCTCAGACAATCCTGCAGGTAAAGAAGACGGATTTGGAGGTCCTGGGCTGCCGTGGTTACACGTGGTCTGCGGTTGTGAGGCCGGTTAGACGTACTGCCAAATTCTCTAAAACGACGTTGGAGGCGGCTTGTGGTAGAGAAATTAACATTTAATTATTTGGCAACAGTTCTGGTGGACATTCCTGTAGTCAGCATGCGAAATGCACGCTCCCTCAAATTGAGACATCTGTAGCATTGTGTTGTGTGACAAAACTGCACATTTTAGAGTGGCTTTTCATTATCCCCAGCACAAGGTGCACCTGTGTAATGATCATGCTGTTTAATCACCTTTTTAATATGCCACACCTGTCAGATGGATGGATTATCTTGGCAAAGGAGAAATACTCACTAACATAGATGTGCACAACATTTGAGGGAATTTTTTTGTGCGTATGGAACATTTCTGGGATCTTTTTTTTTCAGCTCATGAAACATGGGACCAACACTTTACATGTTACGTTTTATGTTTTTGTTCAGTATATGTGACTCATTTCAGGAAACTAGGCATATGTCGCACATCCTACTTCACAGGAGAGGCATTTGAACGTAAAAACATTTTTTTTAATCAAAATGCGTTTTTTGGCAGAAATGCCTTCTGAACATGTGAACTTTCATGTGCCTTAATAACAAACTTGTATGCCATCTGTAAATACGAATTAAATTGTTAAATTACGAGCCTAGTTGGTTTAGCCACAGAAAAAGACAGGAAACTTCCCACTAGCCATGATTGGCTGAGATAATGAATGGGCTGGACATGCCGAGAGATTAATTCAGATTGGTCTGCCATGGAGCATGCTTCTGTCTAACATGAGCTGCTTGGTATGTGTAGGTAGCTAATCCTTCTAACGCTGCTTTTTTGAAAGATATACCGAAGAACTGCTCTCTGCTTTCTGGAGCACCCCGGTTTTGAAATCAGTGGAATGTCCAGTGAAAGCAGAGTATGACAGCTAAGGAGATGGAGAAAATCCAGCCACCATGCTTGACCGTTGGTATGAGGTTCTCATGCCATTATGCCTGGCAAAAACCAAACACTGCATTTCACATTAAGAATCTTCCACCATCGTTTAAGCATGATGGTGGTAGTGTGGTGGTTTGGGGATGCTTTGCTGCCTCAGGACCTGGATGACTTGCCTTAATAGACGGAACCATAAATTCTCCTCTGTATCAGATAATTCTACAGGAGAATATCAGGCCATCCGTCTGTGAGCTGAAGCTGAAGTACAACTGGGTCATGCAGCAAGACAATGTTCAAAAACACACAATCAAGTCTACATAAAATGGCTAAAAAACAACAAATTTGACATTTTGGAATGGCCTAGTCAAAGTCCAGACTTAATCCCAAGTGAAATGTTGTGGCAGGACTTGAAACGAGTAGTTCATGGAAAACCCACAAAAGTTGCTGAGTTAAAGCAGTTCTGCGTGCAAGAGTGGAATGATCAACAACTACAGGAAGCATTTAGTTGCTGTCATTGCAGATAAAGGTGGCACAACCAGTTATTGAGTAGAAGGGGCAATTCACTTTTTCACGGAGGCATTGGGTGTTGCATAACTTTGTCCATGAAATAAATTAAATAAGTACGTAATTATGTGTTATTTGTTCACTCAGGTTCCATTTATCTAATATTAGGTTTTGGTTGAAGATCATTCTGTAATAAAAGTAGAGAAAATTTTAAAGGGGCAAATTCTTTTTCACAGCACTGTAGCTAGCTAACACGCTAGAAACAAAACAAAACATTGCCTGGTTTGCTAGATTGACATATACTAAATTCATTTTTAAACAGATGGGTTCGTTGGTGTTAAAATACACCAGTTATGCTATTATGGACCACCAGGCTGCTAATGTCATGCAGCCTGTCATTTTTGTGTTTATACTTATTCATAAAGACAACGACAAGTTTGATGTCGGACGACAATAGAAAGTTCCTGATGTCACTGCGACCGTACAGCTACAGACATGTGGATAGACGTAGTAAAAACCAGCCTTTAGTCTTGAAATCTTTGGTTGTTTAGTACACTACCGGACTCACTCTGTTTAGCACATGGCCTCACGTGTGAATCCTTAAAGAGGCAGGTGGAGCTAAGGCTTAAGAGCGTGTGAACCATGCTGAATGGGTGTAGACAAAGAAGAGCTCTCCAGTAGGGATACCAATACATTCAAGGGCCATTTTCTCAAATGTGGGGTTACAAGTTGATCAACTTTCAAAGCAGAATTGCTTTCCCATTAGGCCTCAACTGCAGTGTATGATATACAATGTTCAATGAGTCTTTACTTTTATCCAATGTAGAAAACACCAATACAAGTTTTGCTACATAAGACCGAATCGAGCCGGTCGGTCTCATATATCAAAAGGATCAAACAGACCACGACAGTACGTCATCTTTGAAGTGCACATACTAAAACACTTATACAAGCCACTGTGTTGGATGAGAACAGTAGTGCACACTTACCCTTTATGGCTAACTTATCAGCCACGGGGAACAGACTAATACACAAAGGGACCACAACATCACACCAACACAAAACTAAAACACCAAAGTACCAAAATAGAGTTCTATCCGCAGTACAACACAGCGATGGCTAACACAGCGATGGCTAACACATTAACCCACGATAGCGTCATTGGTTGATGTGATACTAACACAGTGACACTCACCTGCCACTACACCAGCCATGTAGAGCAGACTGATGCGTAGGATGCCATGGACCATCTCCAAGGGAACGCCGATCATCAGCTGGAGAAGAGCGTTGAACCCCAGCTGTTCCAACCTAAGAGACACAGTGAACAGTGGACACTGTGGACACTGGTCTCAATGACAAAGGAATAATGCATAGTGTTTTAAATCAGCTCCTTTGGTCTAGACACTTCATCAAAGGTATCTACAGATGTCATCTATCACCGTCTATCCATCAACCCCCGTCTATTATCTGTCAATGCAGTATCAATTATGCTTTGCTTTGCTTTGCTTTGCGTGTGTGTGTGTGTGTGTGTGTGTGTGTGTGTGTGTGTGTGTGTGTGAATGAGGTGGGGTGGTTTCTTACCCAACGTGCATGAACATGTAGCTGAAGAAGCGCCACACCTGGAGGCGGTGTCTGGGGTGGTACACCAGGGAGCTCTTCATGAAGTCTGGCTGGTATGTCTGCAGTACCCACTTATTCAGCATGATGCCATAGCACATGAACACAACGATCTGACGGGAGAGGTGACACACGCGCTGGGTTCACACCCACGTCTCTTCATTCAGACACTCATTTATATCACATAGTACAGAGTTCTGTTATGAGAGCCAATTGGGATTCAGCTAATAAATGCCCTGGATGTTGTCTTTTCATTTTTTTGTTGCCTTGCGTTGGTTGAAGACTTCAATTGGCACCGACAGGCGATGCACATAGAGAGAGAGACACACACAGCTGGTCCGATTCCATTAGCTCCTTTTCATAGATCAATTAATCATCATTTCAATGAATTTAAATGAACGGGAAATAGTCTTTATCGAAAGCCAAATTTTCATTACAGACCGTTCCCTGCCATTGTGAAGCATTTACGAGCACTTACAGTACTTGGCTTTCTTCAGAATGACAGTGAGTTCGAAGAGGAAGTGCTGTGGCTTCGTTGAGTAGCAGCAGGCTTTATAGCATTGCCTATTCAAGTCATGGCCACCCGGGCTAAAGTGGTCTGGTGGTTTTCTTTTTTTGCCCGTCACTAAATTGTTCCATTAATATCACTAAACTGGCCAGAGAATATTCCACTGGCTTGGTTGCCCAGTTCGACATCAGTTGCTGATAAGAATCCAAGAATCCGAACATGAAAGCCAATTTGACAGTGTTGCCTTCGAGGTCTGGCATTCAATATACGCACCCTTAACCACTGTTTACCAAAGCGTGAGTCAGTGTCCAGACTGCCCAGTGCCCATTATTGGGTCACATCCATTTCCTCATTCCTCAAGCTAAAGATATTTTATGCCAGAAACATTGTACTGCTTATTTTAAAGGTCATAAGTCAATACTAACATCTTCGGGTGGGTCCCAACGCAATAAGGTCTTAACAATGAGCAGCTCAGTCATTTTCGACCTCTCACCTGGATGATGGTAATGATGGCCATGAAGACAGGAGGGGGACACAAGCTGTTCTGGTGGAAGTACCAGCGCCGGTCTGTCTCGCAGGGCAGGATCTCATAGGCCACGTAGCGCACAAAGCGCTTGTACACGCCCAGGCCCGTCTCGTCCAATAGGATCTCCCGCTGCAGTGTGCGGCGGCCATTGGCGATGGCTCGTCGGAAACTGCTGGAACGCTTGCTGCTCATCTGAGGAGGGTGGAAGATAGAGAGAGAGAGAGACAAAGAGAGAAGGAGTGAGCGAGAAGGAGAGAGAGAGAAGTTAGAATTTATTTGAATCTGACAGAGAAAGCTATAATTTGATTGTTAATTAGAATTGGCATGCTAAATACCTTCAACTGCTTTAAGAAGTTGAAACACGACCATTATGCAGTAACCCCATGTCTTCCAAAAGTGCTGAAGCAAACTTTTGAAGGCACAGAGAACCGAAAAGCCATGTAGCGTAGCTGGGGCTAAGACATTCAATGTGCTAACTTTAAACAAAGAGAATCTCCGTTCCTCCAGCTTCCTTTGGAGAGTAAAGACGTACGTCAACTTGAACCGTTCAGTGCTAAAAGTGGAGGAGATTATTTCAGCGCTGCCTTGCCTTGATAGGTACACATGGCGCCTCTCTTCACTCAAAATAAACGCGCGATTTTGCCATTGAGGAGCAAAGCTTTGCTGAGTAGAGCTGTTTTGCCCGAGGAGGAGGGAAGGAGAATGCGGTGGGGAGACTGGGTGACAGGCTCCTGTTATCATGGAGACTCCAGGTTTGCTAAGTGAGCAGTAAACTGCACAGCTGGGGGCTAACGTGACATGGTACACGGAACCCTGGATGTTTGCTGCTTTGGTAGGACCTTGAGCTAACACATTTACATTACATTACATTTAAGTCATTTGTAGCAGACGAAAATGATCCAGAGCGACTTTAAAATACAAAATTGGTCTATCGAAAATAATGACATCCAGTGGAAAGCCACTGGTGCAACCATCACTTTACCTGACAATGGAGAAATAATTCAATCCAAAATATCACTAAATATTACTAGATAAGACACATATTGTAGCATGAATCTGGAAGAAAATGAACGTCCTCTTAAATAAAGGTGAGATTTAAAATACAAAATATTCTATCGAAAATAAATCAAAAGCTCCACAAGGAAAGAAAAAGTCAACCGATCCGCGTTTACCTATACAATGGAGAAATAATTCAATCCAAGATGATACACAGGCAATATTGCAAGCCACATTCCTACTGTATCCATCTGTACTGCAGCAGTTGTCAGAGTCCCCACAGACTCCACCAGACAGGCAGCGAAAGCAAACCAACCGTAATTCATTAGGTGCTGTTGTGTGCAGGTTCATTACATCCGGACATTGTGGGGAGCATAATCATAATGAAAGAAATCGTAGCCTGGCAAATCAATACAGCGCTAATTAAAGAAAGAAAAACAAGGAGACTAAGAAATATATAAACAAACAAATCACATACAAATGGATTTTAGCCGTCTGTGGATATTAAAGTAAATAATTTAATAATAACAGAAATATAGTTAGTCTGTAGAGCGGTGGTGGATGGTGGTGGGGAAGTTTAGTAGAACGGGATGCCGTGAGACGCGTATTAAGTCATTACGATGCCGGGGTTGAACAATGAGCGAGTGTTGGCCTGTGGCATGGCGATAACCAGCGTGAGCGCGAGAGGCGCTGCCGGCCCTCCCGTGGAAGCATCACAGCATATTTTAGCACGGAGATCGAGCCCAGTGAATGTAATTATACTGTACGTGCGATAGGAGGGAGACGAAAGCAGAAGCGAGGGGTGGGTGGGAGACATTAGGAAGTAAGGAATGGGAAATTAGGGTGTTTCCAGGGAGGGAAGGGAAATTAGGGTGTTTCCACCCGTCTTCAATAATGTCTTTCTTAGAAGACTTAAGATAAAAGGAAGGTGTTTGTGCGTGGTTGGGGCTGATGTATACACAAATGTCTTTTTTTCCTTCTCTGTGGGATTTGTTTTCTAAACGATGCCTGTGTTTCATCTGTTTGTTCTCCCAAAACACCTGCTGCCTCTCCTCTTAGTGACACGTTTCATCTCGCTCGCTGACATTTGTGCTCCTGAATGTTCCCGGGAGACATTTCCCGATAGACACTTATCCTTCTGCCCCGCCTTCTCCATCCGACATGAGGGACCGCCACTTCTAACGTGAGCGTTAAGCGCGGCCTTTGAAGTTCGGAATGTGAGAGAGGGAGGCAGACAATAAAGCCCGTTAGCGTGAGAGCTGACGACTTGACTGGCGAGCCCTGAGAAACTCAGTAGGAGCACTCTAGCAGGGTGTGCTAGCATCACATCCCATCCCATCACTACTCACGAGGACCTCAGACTCTGGCGTCAACATGGTCCACTGCTAAAACTCCCCTGACAAGAAGGAGAAGTCTGCCAGGGAAAATAATTGATATTAAAGGATAAGTCTTGAGAATGGAGCTTTAGATAGAATTCCCTTCCAGGGAGACCGGATTGGACCTAATTGACATCGGTGTGTGTATGCGTGTGTATTTAAACCAGCAAGGTGGTTACAGTACATGTAGGTACTCGGCTCAGCTCCAGCCTCTGTCCTTCATGACTTAATTAGTACTGGTCAATACTGTACTGCTCAATAGTTTGAATTAATAATGAAACATAAAGATGCTATTTGTTCCATAGTCATGTCTTTATAGAGGTACATGTGTATATTGAGTTTGGTATAGAGTCATTCTAAATTATTCAGGCTATCCATTCCAGAACATTTCCAAAGTTGGGCCTGATGCT
Organism: Oncorhynchus nerka; assembly: GCF_034236695.1. NCBI lineage: Eukaryota > Metazoa > Chordata > Actinopteri > Salmoniformes > Salmonidae > Oncorhynchus > Oncorhynchus nerka. The sequence continues at coordinate 24,691,831 of NC_088418.1, forward strand.
CACCAAACAATGAGAGCTGAACTTATTTCATGTGTAGTGTCAGAGAGTCCTACTGCTAAATGCTAGTTAGACGAATAATCAAATCAAATGTATTAATAAAGCCTTCTTTTTCTTCAGATATCACTTTTTTCACCTTTATTTAACTAGGCAAGTCAGTTAAGAACAAATTCTTATTTTCAATGACGGCCTAGAAACAGTGGGTTAACGGACTTGTTCAGGGGCAGAACGACAGATTTTTACCTTGTCAGCTGGGGGGATTCGATCTTGCAACCTTTACGGTTCCTAGTCCAACGCTCTAACCACTAGGCTACCTGCCACATAGTGCTATTCAGAAACCCAGCCTAAAACCACAAACAGCAAGCAATGCAGAACTCATTCAATGAATGTTACTAAATTATTTACTACATACTGTGCAGAACCAGGTTGGAATCCTAATGTCCTAATGAAGGTTAAATAAAAAAGTCCTGAATCACCAATGCAGTAAATGACTCACCATCACTTAGTTCTGTTAAACAGGAACAGCACACAATTTACTTCTCATTTACTGGTCATTAATAATGCATTATTAAGCTATTAAATACACACACACACACACACACAAAGTAATATAAGAGAAACTAAATCACTGTGTTCGCCCACCTTCTCCACTGACCCAGATTCTCAGAGCCATTCTACCAAAACCCTTTTAAAATGAGAACCCACCTTTATCTCCAAAGCAGCCCATAGCCATAACCCTCCTTCATGGTTTAATCATCAGGACCTAAACTGGAAAACCTTCACTCCATGACACTTAAGCAAAGTGCACCACTTTAGAGCCAGCAACCCACCTAAAAGAGACATGGTGCTTGCCTGAGTTTGTAGTGTGTATTGCGAGGGTGTGTGTGTGTGTTGCGAGGGTGTGTGTGTGTGTTGCGAGGGTGTGTGTGGAGCTGATGAACAGCCAATGTGTGTGTGTGTGAGACAGGGATGATAAGGTGCATCTGTTCCTCTTTGTCTTTCCCTCCAGTGAGATCCTGCTCGTCAACTCAGAAGACAGATGCACCCTGGGCACTAAACACTGTCAGCACGACTCCGTTGAAGTCTCAAAACACTAGAACGACCACACTGGAGCCACTAAATATCCCAAATGGCCTTGCTGGGGACACTAAACACTCCCAAAGAGAGCTTCAGTCAGGTCACAGGTGACAAACAGCGCTCTGGGCTTAGGGTGTCAACCTCATCCCCTCTTCAAGCGAAGCAGAAACACAGAGAATCCCTGCAGCAATATTGGTGTTAAATGTACTGTAGTTGACTGAAGCTTGCTTGGTAAAGTTCGCCTAGCGTTTTCTATATTTGTCTGCCATTAATAAATCACAGCGCACACTGACAGATGGGGGCAGCAGTGGGATCCGTATTGGTGTATCTCTCCAATTAAGGAGGAACAATGACTAGGAACGGGATTTTTCCTGAACACAGTCACCTGACAATGAGGTGCGTGTGTATGTGTGTTTGTAAGTGTGTGTGGGCCTCTCGGAGTCTGCGATCCCCCTGAGAGGCTTTAGCGGAGCATGAGTTACCCCCCCCCCCCCCCCCCCTGGCTCCGATCAGCCGGCATGAAAAACACGGAGGAAGTCAAACACATTCACACACTCACTCAGCCATACGCTTCTGAACTTGTGGGCCAAGAGCTCGCTTCCGACACATTTACACCCAGTCACGTCGAGACAGTATGTGTGGATCAACAACTCACACCGAGCCCGAAGACCAATAGAGCGAAGGAAAGTTTAACATCCCTGTTCAGCAGACTAACAGGATGAAAGTCCCACGCCTCAGGGCCAAAAGGCTAGACATAACTGCTGATGTACAGTATGTAGAGTGCACAGATGTGTGAAAACACACACACACGCACACACACACACACACTGCTCCAGCTCCACAGGCAGGGGTGTTTTATCTTCTTTGCCAGGTCTTAATTCAGGCCATACGGCAGACGTTAGACACTGGTGGTAATATAATGGCAGCGGTGCGCTTCCCAACTCAAAATACCATTCATCCGACACACACTGTCAGTGGTGTCCCCCTTATAATTCTCCCTGAAGGAGAGGGAGGGAGAGAGGCAGGCAGACAGAGGAAAAGTGAAGGAGATAGAAAGAGAAAGAAGGGACAAAAGGAGGAAGAGAGAAGGAAAAATAAAGCGTGATAGAAAGAGAAGAAGACAACCAGAGGAAGGCGGGGGGGGGGGGGGGTCAGCTTGGCTATGACCTGGTTAAAAATGTCACGCTACATTTGCATATTCTCCCCGACAAACTAAACCAGACTTGCTCCTATAAGACACACATCACACAGAGAAGAGAACAGATTCCCGTCAGCATTTGAATATCATCCAAATGAGTCAGCAAATCGGTACGCTGAGCGTGTGTACGGTGAATGAGTCTGTGTGTGTATGTGTTAGCCTCCTGATCATGTGTTAGTGAACAAGTGCACGTCCTCTGTGAGTGTGTGTCTGCGCCCATCCAGTGAAAAATGGATGCAAACTGTGTGTGCGCACACGTTTGTCAGACAAATCTTTACCAATCAGACATGGATGTCGATATCTCTGTGAGGCTGAGCATTCTCAAATGACCTTAGATCACTGCCTGCTACTACCAATGCTGGGCTGATCGAACCCCATTTGCATTTGGCTGACGGTGAATATTAAACTGCCTCGCTGATGCTGCCTAAACCTGGGGAGGGTTTTAACATACGATCTGGAGCTACACGGGTGACGAAGAAGAAAATCAATTCTGAGCGGTTGAGACGGGGGACGGGGGGGGGCTAAAGGAAAGGGGGGGGTGATATTGGGGAGAGAGAAGGGTACGTTATGAATAAAGGGATACTATTAAAGGAGGATAAGATTTGCAGAAGGGGGTAGTCAGAGGGAAGAGTATCACATCTGGGATGAAGGGAGTAACAGAAGGAAGAGGCATGAAGATCCAAAAAGGGAGGGGTGGACGATAGGAGAAGGGCAAACTAAAGGGAGGGGTGGACGATAGGAGAAGGGCAAACTAAAGGGAGGGGTGGACGATAGGAGAAGGGCAAACTAAAGGGAGGGGTGGACGATAGGAGAAGGGCAAACTAAAGGGAGGGGTGGACGATAGGAGAAGGGCAAACTAAAGGGAGGGGTTAGGAGAAGGGCAAACTAAAGGGAGGGGTTGAGATAGAGAAGGGCAAACTAAAGGGAGGGGTGGACGATAGGAGAAGGGCAAACTAAAGGGAGGGGTTGACGATAGGAGAAGGGCAAACTAAAGGGAGGGGTTGACGATAGGAGAAGGGCAAACTAAAGGGAGGGGTGGACGATAGGAGAAGGGCAAACTAAAGGGAGGGGTGGACGATAGGAGAAGGGCAAACTAAAGGGAGGGGTGGACGATAGGAGAAGGGCAAACTAAAGGGAGGGGTGGACGATAGGAGAAGGGCAAACTAAAGGGAGGGGTGGACGAGGAGAAGGGCAAACTAAAGGGAGGGGTGGACGATAGGAGAAGGGCAAACTAAAGGGAGGGGTGGACGATAGGAGAAGGGCAAACTAAAGGGAGGGGTGGACGATAGGAGAAGGGCAAACTAAAGGGAGGGGTGGACGATAGGAGAAGGGCAAACTAAAGGGAGGGGTGGACGATAGGAGAAGGGCAAACTAAAGGGAGGGGTGGACGATAGGAGAAGGGCAAACTAAAGGGAGGGGTGGACGATAGGAGAAGGGCAAACTAAAGGGAGGGGTAAAGGAGACGATAGGAGAAGGGCAAACTAAAGGAGGGACGTGGACGATAGGAGAAAGGGCAAACTAAAGGGAGGGGTGGACGATAGGAGAAGGGCAAACTAAAGGGAGGGGTGGACGATAGGAGAAGGGTAAACTAAAGGGAGGGGTGGACGATAGGAGAAGGGCAAACTAAAGGGAGGGGTGGACGATAGGAGAAGGGCAAACTAAAGGGAGGGGTGGACGATAGGAGAAGGGCAAACTAAAGGGAGGGGTGGACGATAGGAGAAGGGAAAACTAAAGGGAGGGGTTGACGATAGGAGAAGGGCAAACTAAAGGGAGGGGTGGACGATAGGAGAAGGGAAAACTAAAGGGAGGGGTGGACGATAGGAGAAGGGCAAACTAAAGGGAGGGGTTGGAATGTCGGCGAGAGCACCTGCATCTGCATTGCTGCTCACACACCAGAAGCTAGACCTGAGCATTTGGAAGGGGAACTAAATGGAACAGCTTTCATTACAAACCACGAGCAGAACAGAGCGAAGGAAGGAACCAGCTTAGGGAAGTGAAAACATGTCAGGAATTGCATCGTGTTGAATGAATCACGCTGCTTAAACCCATATGCTGCGAGGAGAAGAAACATGCTCTGGTCTACGGCTACACTCAAGACTAAGAATCACCTCAGCCCCTTTAAAAGGCTTTGCATTAATTCGATATATCGGAACAAAGGTCTAAACACAGACAGGTTAAGTGGAGAGGAATGAATAATAATATCTCTGACCTCCTAGCAGCATCAGAACTCAGAACACTGCTCAGTAGAAGACATTGAGGCAGGATTTTCCCCTTTGCTCTACCAACAGCTAATACAGTATAATGTATAACCGTGTGTGTGTGTGTGTGTGTGTGTGTGTGTGTGTGTGTGGCACTTGTGTGTGTATTTATTTATCATTACATTTTGTTTGTGTGTATTTATTTATCATTACATTTTGTTTGTGTGTATTTATAATTACATTTAATTAGAAAGATCAAACCTCTTTCTGAAGAACAAAAGACTGCAATGGGCAGGTACACTTTGACATCATGAACCTCGAATCATTCTGTAGCAAGTGTGTGCACATACTATACGTGCTTCTCTGTGTGTGTGTGTGTGTGTGTGTGTGTGTGTGTCCATTCCCTGTCACTCACCAGCTCGATGAGCTCCTGGTAGCACACCTGTCCATCCTCGTTGCTCTGCACCAGTGCAAACAGCATGTCCAGTTTGGAGGGGTCCAGCTGCAGCTCATGGTGCTCCACCAGACTGGTGAAGTTCTCCACTGCAATGAAACCGGTGTTGTCTGGGTCCAGCTGGCAAAACACAACAACACATGAATATCAGTGCAGGCTGATCAGAATGCTGCTGTTGACGATTCTAGTAGTAGGGCTTATTAGCAAGGATCGGCTCAATTCCATTTCAATTCAGGGAACTCAAGATTGGAAAAGTGACATTCCTTTCCTACGTTGAGTAAATTGAAAGGGAATTAATCCTGTTCATTTCCAATAATTATCTTTCTCTACCTCCCGTTCTTGATATACAAAACACATCTCATCTGCAGTGCTTTTTAAAAGCACATTGCGCTCAATAGACAACAGTTATGTAGAGGGGTACTATGTTTATCAACTAGTCCATAGACAACAGTCGACAGCAGACAGACAATAGAACAGACAGACCAGGACAATGGAGAGTAACGGAGCCAAGAGAGAAGAGTCTGTCAATGAGAGCAGCATTAATTAAGCCATACTTTCAGTGGGAACGTCAATGGAAGAATTAGACCAGCCTTAAAAACAGAACACTAGCTAGCTGTATTTATTCAAATTAAATGGGCAGGCGAGAAGAAAAGAGCAGGCTGATAACATCAGTCATTTGGCAGGACTGATAACCAAAATGGGCCAACATGTCAAAATGGTACACCGTGACCTGAACCCACTGTACGACTGAAATCCCACCGCTGTCACCATATGTCGTTGTACAGAATGAAATCAGTAGAGAGCATTAGATTCTCTGGAGTCTTTCCTTTCATTTTGGAGTCGAAGTCACAGTTTTTCCTTCTAATGAGTTTAGTGAGTCGCGTTCTAGCTGAATTTGTGGACCAATCAGGACAGTGTGGTTTTCATTAATCACCACTCTCACTGTGAGGCGACCGGCCCCTGTGGGTTACTACCGCTGAAGCTCGCACGCCTCGGTCTACCCGTGATTAATTTAAGCGGGGGAGTGTCATAAAAATCGCCAGAGTTTAACCGTCCGAAATAGTGCCGGTTAAAAATGGCCCATAAAGTTTAGGGTGTGTATGTGCGTGTGGTGTACAGTGTGTATGAGCCCTCTTCCGACTGTGTTTTTATGTTTGTACTGTATCTATCCGTCATCAACTGCCTATTTTCCTTCCCTTTTTAAATATTCAATTTAATTTGATTCAACTGCTCATTAATATCCCGTGCTAGTTTTTCATTAGGGTGTCTAGTTTGAGTTGTCTAGTCCTGTGTATGAGTTTACCTAAGGCCAAACCCATCCAGCACAAACAGACCATAATGGGACGACCGCTCAGTGCCTAGCCCTTTACTATGTTTCCTGTAATGCTAACGTAGACTCATTAGTCATCTGAGAGTAAACCAACAGCTCCTTGTCGCTCCAGGGCGGAACAGTGGTCTTTCAGCTGTTGCATCACTCTGGAGTCACCCACAGTGTGTATCATGTTGGTCTGTGTAAAGATAGGAGGGACTCTCAATGTTCCCCATTGTGGTTTGGGCCCTTTCGTTCTGAATATAGATGGCCCTGTGACTCAGTGGGCAGAGGTAATTTCCCTGACTGCCTCAGGATCAGGAGTGGAGAGTGGTTGTATAAACACTGAGCCTGGCAGTACCAGTCTATACTGCAGCTGCCACAAGGTCAACAGCTTTACAGCTCAATTTAGCAAGGAAGATCAATCAGAAAATCATTGGGAATGCCTTATACATAGTGTGTGTGTGTGTGTGTGTGTGTGTGTGTGTGTGTGTGTGTGTGTGTGTGTGTGTGTTTTGTTGTGTTACAGCCTGAAAATAAAATGGCTTAAATAAAGATTTATGTTGGTCACTGGCCTACACACAATACCCCATGATGTCTAAATGGAATTATGTTTTTCGAAATGTTTACAAATGAATAAAAAATGAAAAGCTGAAAGGTCTTGAGTCAATAAGTATTTAACCTCTTTGTTCAGGGGTAAAAATGTGCTTAACAATCCACATGACTTGCATGGACTCACTTTGTGTGCAATAATAGTGTTTAACATGATTTTTGAATGACTACCCCATCTCTGTACCCCACCCTACACAGGTTCCTCAGTCGAGCTGTGAATTTCAAACACAGATGCAACCACAAAGACCAGGAAAGTTTTTCCATTGTCTTACAAAGGGAACCTATTGCATCTAAAGCAGACAATGAATATCTCTTTGAGCATTGTTAAGTTAATTACACTTTGGATGGTGTATCAATACACCCAGTCACTCACTCCTTCCTAACTCAGTTGCCGGTGAGGAAGGAAACTACTCAGGGATTTAACCATGAGGCCAATGGTGACTTTAAAACAGTTGAAGAGTATAATTTCTGTGATAGGAGAACAACAACATTGTAGTTACTCCACAATACTAACCTTATTGATAGAGTGAAAAGAAGGAAGCCTGTACAGAATACAAATATTCTAAAACCTGCATCCTGTTTGCAACAAAGCACTAAAGTAAAACTGCAAAAAATGTGGGCAAAGCAATTCATTTTGTTCTGAATACAACGTGTTATGTTTGGGGCAAATCCAATACATTAGCAAGTACCACTCTCCATATTTTCAAGCATAGTGGTGGCTGCATCATGTTATGGTATGCTTGTAAACGTTAAGGACTGGGAAGTTTTTCAGGATAAAAAAGAAATGGAAGTAAGCACAGGCAAAATCCTAGAGGAAAATCTGGTTCAGTCAATTTTCAGCAGGACAACAAGCTAAAACACAAGACCAAATCTACACTGGAGTTGCTTACCAAGTTATAGTTTTTACTTAAATCTACTTGAAAATCTATGGCAATACCTGAAAATGGTTGTCTAGCAATGATCAACAACCAATTTGACAGAGCTTGAAGAATTTGAAAATGAATAATGGGCAAAAGTTGCATAATCCAGATGTGGAAAGCTCTTAGAGACTCACAGCTGTAATTGCTGCCAAATGTGCATACACAATATTGACTCAGAGGTGTGAATACTTATGTAAATGAGATTTAATTTTCAATAAATTTGCTAACATTTAAAAAAACAAAAACATTTTTACTTTGTCATTATTGCTATTGTGTGTACATGGGTGAGAAAAAAGGTTGGCATACAGGCTGTAAACACAGCAAAATGTGGAATAAGTCAAGGGGTATGAATACTTTCTGAAGGCCTATCACTCTCTCTTTGTGGAGTTATTTTCCTCGTCCACTGTACTGATTTCAGCAGCATCTACAGCTGTTTAATTGAACAAAACCAACTCTTTCATTCAAATGAATCGACTGTTCACCCTCCCCAGGTCTCTTGTTATTTATTTATTAACCCAGGGGCAGGGTACTAGCAGTCATGTACTAGTGTGTAAGCTTGATGATGGTTCAAGTCAGATGGTAGCATGTTAGCTCTGTTGATACTGGCAATCAAATGTTAGCGGCCTACCCTTTCTGAATGCTAATAGCAGCAACGACTGTAAATGCCTGTGTTTTCCTTATCACACTTTGTTGTAAAAGCTATTTTTAATCTCAACAGGCAGGCACACGTGCAAATGTACGCACACGTGGACACGGACACAAGCATTTCACTGTAAGGTCTACACCTGTTGTATTTGTCGCATGTGACGAATAACATTGGATTTGAAACACGCGGATACGGACACACACACACAAACTGGTAATCAGTCAACTCGTGACATAACACACACTGGGTAATCTCTGCTGAACGCCGGGGCCCCTTACTGGCTGGACCTGACCACCTGGAGCTTGTATGAGGCTTCCTGAAATGCAGCTAAAGCGAAAGCATGTATGAAAATGAACCAAGAAAGAAAGAAGGCTCAGATCTATTTTTACTTAATCCCCTTACTGTGTGTTTCATGGAGGTTTGTTGAATCACAGTCGATTCTGCCCCCGGTGCCGAGGAGAGAGAGCGAAGGGGTGCAGATACAACCAACGTTTTACACAGGCTGAGTGTAGGACACTAGGATGATAGGAGGGGGAGAAAGGGAGGGCATGACCATAATCATGGTTTGAGTTTTAGTGAGGTTCGGAAGGGGGGGGGGACAACAAAAAACAGCAAAAGTTTGCAAAAATTACCCCAGCCATTATTACCTTGGCTGCTGTAGCTTCATTCACTTCAATCAATCTACAAACACGTAGCCTATTAGCCATACAGATGTAATGTTTCTCCCTGAAAGGAGGGAAATATGAGATGTGATTCACACTGACACGTATAGCATCAGCGACTGTTCAGTCAGTTGTAATGATGAATTGCATTAAAATCCTCAACTCTTTACATAGATATCTCTTTTCTCAAACTACATAGCCTTCACGTTTGTATTCCGAGGCATTACTAATCAAGCTCTGCACAAACACATCAATGGAGCACAGAGATGATCGTATTATCACATACAGGATATTACTTATTGTATTAATATCAGTGATATAGAGGTAAAAAAAAATAAAGTGGCAATGGGTAAACTAAACTCCAGTGGGCAATGGAGATAAGACAAACAACCACTGACATAAACAAAAACATTTTTATAACTTTGTTTGCATCTTAATGTAGGGAAGATAGGCTATGTGGAGATGTTCATATTGAAACATACTGTATCTTTTCCCTAACTTGTTTGATAAGATTAGTACAGATTTTCTCAGGTGTCACCACATGGGGCCCCGACCCCAAGTATGGGAACCACTATACTAAGCTCTCTCTCTGCTTGATTCCTCTCTCTCTCTCTGTCTCCTCTGCTTCCTTCTGCATGCATTGCAGCCTACCTCAGCTTCACCACTGAGCGCCACATCACTTTCCATCTCAGTAGTCTATTCTCTGTAAAGCAAAGTTATTATGAGAACTTAGTAGCCTGCTAAGGTAGGCTCCGTTTAACGTTAGCTTCTTGATTCATCCTTCTATCTAGCTACGTAATACTAGCCAGAGCCCTTCAACCAGGAGGCTCCTCAAAAGAAGATGGGGATCACCATCCTACTCAGGGAATTTCATAAAAATAAAAGTTGTGAAACATTAAAGGGGAATTTCACCCTGGGAGAATCTGGGCTTGTTTTCATCATGTCCGAGGCATTTCTAGGTCAGTGAAATGTGTTTCACACATAACTGCCCAGGAGGAAGGTCTGGGCTTTGCACGCTGACTGATACACCCTATGACTGCTTCTGGTGTCCTTGATATGGTTGTCCTTGTCCTTGATATGGTTGTCCTTGTTTGATAGAGCCATTAGAAGTCTTTCAATGATGTTCCTATCAACGGATTCATTGCTAGATATACAAGCTGACAGCTTTTCTCCAGTCTCTGAAAGACTACAACCCGTGTGGTGTGGGGTGGTGCTTCGTGCTCTTGCCCTGTCCCTCCACTAATGCAGGCTTTTTTCAAAGGGAGACGTACACCAATAACACAATCCTTTGGTCAACATTGAAAAAACTGTCCAGACCGCAATGGCTTCAAGTGATTCCTCTCACCAACACGAATTCAACAATGGAGCCTTTTTTTCGTTGCTACATGGTCACATTCAACCATACATGTTTCAACCGGAATATAGCGAAGAGGATTTGAAACAAAGAGTTGAATTTAGCTAAAAGCTCAGCTACAGCCAATGGCAGCACCAAGAGGGAAGATCACAAATATTGTGGCTTGCTAAGTAAGTTATTTTTTCCTGCAAGCCCCCTAGCTAGCTAACTTTAGTTTATCTACTGAAACTCATATTGTGTATTGCTGGCTAACATGTGTTACAGTTAATTTTTCTGTTTGCTAACTTAACACGTGTTACACATAATTTGTATGTTTGCAAAGTTAGCTAAACAACTACAGGTAGTCATATCTATGACTAAAAGTAGATTAGTTGTACATTCGGAGATCTATTGTATCTCGATTGTAAAACCTCTTCTCTTTTTAGTTGTAGATATGGCTAGCTGCTAAACAGCAAGCTACAACGTTACAACCAGCCACCTAAAGCTAGGTTGACCAACAAACGTTAGCACGACTGGAGATGGCTAGCTAGTTAGCCTGGCACCTGCCAACTTGTTACTATGCGCCAGGCCTTGCATTTGTAACTTTTTAGCAAACGTGTAACATTAACTGTAAATAGTTGTATTAGCCAGCTGTGTAACATGTAACATAATTGACGAGGGTTGACATTGGTTATGACTTCAAAATCACAGATGTAAATAACAATGATTAAGTTTACTAACAGTGAGTAGAAACAACAATGCAACAATTTAACTGTTGTAAATCTCTAAAACTGATAAATTGGTTTTACTATATAAAAATATATTTGCCTAAGCATGTCTGATAGACACGGTTGTAGCTAGATACTGTCTGCCTAACTACCTAGGTACATTTGTACAGTCTGGTCACTGTGCAAAAGGTTGAGAGTTATGCCATGTTTCTATAGACCCTTTTCTAGTACCCACCACACTGACATCACACACAGATGCGTGCAACTCTTGACTGCAGTGAGAAAGCCATCGCCATCCGAGCCCATTCAACATAGCCTAGATTTATGTTTAAATTACATCTAGACAAAATAGCTTTTTTGGGGTTCTCATACGCTTACAATTATGTTTTGATCGTTTTTTAAAGTATAATGCAGTTGATTTGCGATGATGACAAAAACATGATATTAAGTAGGACATTCACACGAGCCTTGAAATCCAAAAGTAGTGTGAAATGCACTTATAAGCAACATGTAAATAGAGGCTTTTTTTGCTGCCGTTCTATAAGAACTCCCATTTGTTCTGCCACCAAGTTACGCACATCGCCCTCCTGCAGCAATGTTTACAAACACAGACAGGGGTCTATTAGGCTAGATATCTAAATGTAATCTATGAGCCTGTACACATGTATGCATGTTCAACTAGTCTACCCTAATGTTGTCATGCTGGCACAGTTCCTCTGTCGTTCAAACTCTGCAAAGGAGTATCATTTATTATATTCTTTGTTTTAGAAGACAATACTGTGTGGTGCCTTGGCTTTTTCCTGGTGTGGATACATGTAGAGAAACATAATTCCTCTGCCTGCGTGTGTCATTGTAGCAGAACTGTTTCCCTCTCGATGGATTGGACATATGCGGTATTTCAAGCAGGGTAGCCTAGTGGTTAGAGCGTTGGACTAGTAACCGAAAGGTTGCAAGTTCGAATCCCCGAGCTGACAAGGTACAAATCTGTCGTTCTGCCCCTGAACAGGCAGTTAACCCACTGTTCCTAGGCCGTCATTGAAAATAAGAATTTGTTCTTAACTGACTTGCCTAGTAAAATAAAGGTAAAAAAAAGAATTTCAAGATGACTCAAGATGAGCTGAATGGCAGTTTGATCTGACAACACTTCTCCCACAGGGTTCCCTGAACTTACTGTATGTTTCTTTCGAATGGCAATTTCATCATGAACAACTCTCCCATCCTTTGCTGATGACCAATTCTCTTAGCTACAGATTGTTCCACCAGATAATGTGATTTAACCAAAGATTTTTGCTATCATTTACTGGGAGTTAACATTAGCTAGGTGGCTAGGTGGCTAATGCTAACGTTAGCTAGGTGGTTAATGTAAGCTACGCTAGGGTTTAGGGTTAAGGTTAAGGTTAGGAGTTACGTTAAAGTTCTAAGGTTAGGGTTACCAAACAAGCTAAGTAGTTGCAAAGTAGTAAGTAGTTGAAAAGTTGCTAATTAGCTCAAATGCTAAAGTTGTCCGTGATGAAATTCAAACACGCAACTCTCTTTTCATTATTCCCTTAAGTAAACGTATGTCTTATATAAGCCTACCAAACGTAACATATCGCACTGATTTGAATATCCCGCATTTTTGTTTACTATGTTACGTCTAGTCTGTGAGGCCAGCCTGGTTTAACAAGTACCAGGAGCAACCATCTTCTGAGAAGGTGAAGAGGCGGTGAAGGATTGGTCTTTGTTGGTAATTAGAACTATTAACAATCAATACATTTAATTAGGAAAACGGAGTCGCGTGAATGATGCTTGTAAGCGGAGCCTTTTTGCTTAGTCAGGGTAGTGGGGTTCCTGACTGTCTGACAGAGGAAGAAAGGAAAAGAGATAGGGAAAAACAGAGAGAAGGAGGAGGGGTGAGAGAGGAGAAGAGGGAAGGGATGGTGCAGAAAGGCAGCTGTTATTGAAGCGATCCAACAGCGGGAGGATGACGAGTTGACAAGCCACATCATTGCCATGGTTACATGCTTTTGCCTTTCCCCTTTAGGAGTGCTGGGGCATGAGGAAGAGACGGATAAAGAGGGAAGAGAGGGGATGAAGAAAGGTTAGAGGGGGAGGTGGAGCACTGGAGTAGGAAAAGATGGATATAGATGGTTGGAGAGATAATGAGGGGAATGGATAAAAGGATGGGCTGAGGAAAAAGGAAGGATGAAAGAGGGGAGGGCTAAGGGCCCAAGGGGGGGGGGGGTGACACCAGTACCTAGGAATGGAGAGGGTGAAAGGGTTAACGAAAGGAAAGAGGACGAGATAGGGTGAAGAAAAATATGGTGGGAGCAAGTAGAAGAGGATGGATGAAGATAGGGGGATGAAATAGTGCGGATGAGAAGGAGGCTGCATGGGAATGATCTCTCTGTTAACCCCCAGGACCTCTATTACCGTCAGCAGAGCAACCAGCCACTGAGGCTGACCTCAGTGCAGACCTCACTTAACTGAGCAACCAACACTACAGTGGGGAAGGGGAGAAGACCCTGACCTGGGAACAGACCGCAGCCATAAATAAAAATAAGGAAGTTCTAGGTACTTTCAGTAATTATTTGTGCAGTGCCTATCTATGAAGTAGTAGGAGTGTAGTACTGTAGTAACATGAGTGTGCTAATTTAGCATTGTAGTAGTAGGAGTGCAGCAATATACACTGAGTGTACAAAGCATTAAGAACACCTTCCTAATATTGCCCTCAGAACCAGCACTACAGTGGAGAAGGGGAGAAGACCCTTAGGAGTGTAGTACTGTAGTAACATGAGTGTGCTAATTTAGCATTGGAGTAGTAAACATTAAGAACATCTTCCTAATATTGCCCTCAGAACAGCCTTAATTCGTAGAGGTGTGGACTCTACAATGCTTCCCGCAGTTGTGTCAAGTTGGCTGGATGTCCTTTGGTTGGTGGACCATTCTTGATACACACGGGAAACTGTTGAGTATGAAAAACCCAGTAGAGCGGCAGTTCTTGACACACTTAAATTGGTGCGCCTGGCACCTACTATTATACCCCGTTCTAAGGCACTTACATATTTTACCTTGCCCATTCACCCTCTGAATGACACACATACACAATCCATGTCTCTATTGTCTCAAGACTCTTAACCTGTCACCTCCCCTTCATCTACACTGATTGAAATGGATTTAACAGGTGACACAAATAAGGGATCATAGCTTCACCTAGATTCACCTTGTCATGAAAAGAGCAGATGTCCTTCATGTTTTGTACACTCAGGATAGTACTGTAGTAGTATTAGAGTGGTGTAGTAGTGTAGTAGTACACATGAAGCATCTGAGTATTGCAGTATTTTGAGAGTAGTATAAGTGTTGCAGTAGTACTTGCGTGGCAGTGTATTACCATAGCGCTAGTGTCTGAGCTAACCGGGTATCCACAGCTGTTCTCTGACTGGGCCACTCTGTAATTATCATACGGCTGCAGCATTCTAGGCTACTGTGGCACTGACTGACTGCAAGATGGTGGCAGCCAGGCCACCACAACAGCTCTTCCTCGAACCGATTACTACATTTTCTTCCATTTACACATCCAGCACTGTCACACAAAAAAACGTCAAGAGACATTCCTCAAATGCCGCGCATGAAAAGCACCACACTGACGGTATCAGACCTCTAGGAAAAGGAAAGGGGACATAGGAACCTCATCCACGCTGTGGTTGGCATATATACAGTGGGGCAAAAAATAATTTAGTCAGCCACCAATTGTGCAAGTTCTCCCACTTTAAAAGATGAGAGAGGCCTGTAATTTTCATCATAGGTACACTTCAACTATGACAGACAAAATGAGAAAAAAAATCCAGAAAATCACATTGTAGGATTGTTAATGAATTTATTTGCAAATTATGGTGGAAAATAAGTATTTGGTTAATAACAAAAGTTTATCTCAATACTTTGTTATATACCCTTTGTTGGCAATGACAGAGGTCAAATGTTTTCTGTAAGTCTTCACAAGGTTTTCACACACTGTTGCTGGTATTTTGGCCCATTCCTCCATGCAGATCTCCTCTAGAGCAGTGATGTTTTGGGGCTATTGCTGGGCAACACAGACTTTCAACTCCCTCCAAAGATTTTCTATGGGTTTGAGATCTGGAGACTGGCTAGGCCACTCCAGGACCTTGAAATGCTTCTTACGAAGCCACTCCTTCGTTGCCCGGGCGGTGTGTTTGGGATCATTGTCATGCAGAAATACCCAGCCACGTTTCATCTTCAATGCCCTTGCTGATGGAAGGAGATTTTCACTCAAAATCTCACGATACATGGCCCCATTCATTCTTTCCTTTACACGGATCAGTCGTCCTGGTCCCTTTGCAGAAAAACAGCCCCAAAGCATGATGTTTCCACCCCCATGCTTCACAGTAGGTTTGGATGCAACTCAGCATTCTTTGTCCTCCAAACACGACGAGTTGAGTTTTTACCAAAAAGTTATATTTTGGTTTCATCTGACCATATGACATTCTCCCAATCTTCTTCTGGATCATCCAAATGCTCTCTAGTAAACTTCAGATGGGCCTGGACATGTACTGGCTTAAGCAGGGGGACACGTCTGGCACTGCAGGATTTGAGTCCCTGGCGGCGTAGTGTGTTACTGATGGTAGGCTTTGTTACTTTGGTCCCAGCTCTCTGCAGGTCATTCACTAGGTCCCCCCATGTGGTTCTGGGATTTTTGCTCACTGTTCTTGTGATCATTTTGACCCCACAGGGTGAGATCTTGCGTGGAGCTCCAGATCGAGGGAGATTATCAGTGGTCTTGTATGTCTTCCATTTCCTAATAATTGCTCCCACAGTTGGTATCTTCAAACCAAGCTGCTTATCTATTGCAGATTCAGTCTTCCCAGCCTGGTGCACGTCTACAATTTTGTTTCTGGTGTCCTTTGACAGCTCTTTGGTCTTGGCCATAGTGGAGTTTGGAGTGTGACTGTTGGAGGTTGTGGACAGGTGTCTTTTATACTGATAACAAGTTCAAACAGGTGCCATTAATACAGGTAACGAGTGAAGGACAGAGGAGCCTCTTAAAGAAGAAGTTACAGAGAGCCAGAAATCTTGCTTGTTTGTAGGTGACCAAATACTTATTTTCCACCATAATTTGCAAATAAATTAATAAAAATCCTACAATGTGAGTTTCTGGATTTTTCTCCCTCATTTTGTCTGTCATGGTTGAAGTGTACCTATGATGAAAATTACAGGCCTCTCTCATCTTTTTAAGTGGGAGAACTTGCACAATTGGTGGCTGACTAAATACTTTTTTGCCCCACTGTACGTCAAAACGGTATAACCCTGTCCTTTATGTAGCAGGTGAAAATAACTCTGTAAGGAGGGGAATCGCAGAGGAGATATTTATCAACTAATGATCGCATGGCTCAGTGATGGTGGAGCTCTAGCTCCCAGTTTCCTTATTAAGTGTCATGGCTATATAAATATATGTGTGTATGAAGAAGAGACGGAAGGAGATAAAGAGGGAAGAGAGAGGATGAAGAAAGGTTAGAGGGGGAGGTGGAGCACTGGAGTAGGAAAAGATGGATATAGATGGTTGGAGAGATAACGAGGGGAATGGATAAAAGGATGGGCTGAGGAAAAGGGAGGATGAAAGAGGGGAGGGCGACACCAGTACCTAGGAATGGAGAGGGTGAAAGGGTTAACGAAAAGAAAGAGGATGAGATAGGGTGAAGAAAAATATAGAAGAGGATGGATGAAGATAGGGGGATGAAATAGTGCGGATGAGAAGGAGGCTGCAGGGGAATGATCTCTCTGTTAACCCCCAGGACCTCTATTACCGTCAGCAGAGCAACCAGCCACTGAGGCTGACCTCAGTGCAGACCTCACTTAACTGAGCAACCAACACTACAGTGGGGAAGGGGAGAAGACCCTGACCTGGGAACAGACCGCAGCCATAAATAAAAATAAGGAAGTTCTAGGTACTTTCAGTAATTATTTGTGCAGTGCCTATCTATGAAGTAGTAGGAGTGTAGTACTGTAGTAACATGAGTGTGCTAATTTAGCATTGTAGTAGTAGGAGTGCAGCAATATACACTGAGTGTACAAAGCATTAAGAACACCTTCCTAATATTGCCCTCAGAACAGCCTTAATTCGTAGGGGAGTGGATTCTACAATGCTTCCCGCAGTTGTGTCAAGTTGGCTGGATGTCCTTTGGTTGGTGAACCATTCTTGATACACACGGGAAACTGTTGAGTGTGAAAACCCAGTAGAGTTGCAGTTCTTGACAGACTTAAATTGGTGCGCCTGGCACCTACTATTATACCCCGTTCTAAGGCACTTACATATTTTACCTTGCCCATTCACCCTCTGAATGACACACATACACAATCCATGTCTCTATTGTCTCAAGGGTCATGGCTCTTAACCTGTCACCTCCCCTTCATCTACACTGATTGAAGTGGATTTAATAGGTGACACCAATAAGGGATCATAGCTTTCACCTGGATTCACCTGGTCAGTCTATGTCATGAAAAGAGCAGATGTCCTTCATGTTTTGTACACTCAGTATAGTACTGTAGTAGTATTAGAGTGGTGTAGTAGTGTAGTAGTACACATGAAGCATCTGAGTATTGCAGTATTTTGAGAGTAGTATAAGTGTTGCAGTAGTACTTGCGTGGCAGGTGTATAACCATAGCGCTAGTGTCTGAGCTAACCGGGTATCCACAGCTGTTCTCTGACTGGGCCACTCTGTAATTATCATACGGCTGCAGCATTCTAGGCTACTGTGGCACTGACTGACTGCAAGATGGTGGCAGCCAGGCCACCACAACAGCTCTCCCTCGAACCGATTACTACATTTTCTTCCATTTACACATCCAGCACTGTCACACAAAAAAACGTCAAGAGACATTCCTCAAATGCCGCGCATGAAAAGCACCACACTGACGGTATCAGACCTCTAGGAAAAGGAAAGGGAACATAGGAACCTCATCCACGCTGTGGTTGGCATATATACGTCAAAACGGTATAACCCTGTCCTTTATGTAGCAGGTGAAAATAACTCTGTAAGGAGGGGAATCGCAGAGGAGATATTTATCAACTAATGATCGCATGGCTCAGTGATGGTGGAGCTCTAGCTCCCAGTTTCCTTATTAAGTGTCATTGCTATTTAAATAAATATATATGTGTGTGGGGGGAGAAACAGCCTGAGCTCAGCACAGCTACCTCCTGCAGACAAAGACTAATAAAGTCACTCATGTAGCGTTCTCTCGCTCGCTCTCTCTCTCTCTCTGCAGAGTCTGATGTAGCAGCCCAATATGAAAGAGGTGCCTGCAACTAGCCCTCTAACATAAAGAGTGTTTCTCCACTGAAACCTCACACATTAAAGCTACAAGTAAATGATCACGCTATCCCCTTTGTATCTTCGAGGATTTGCTCATAAACGATTCACTATATGCCTGCTGCTACTTGCGAACTTGAAAACCACCGTGACCACAGCACATCCTTTAACCACATTCACATTCACTCAATATTCCTTGGTGGCTTTCTCCTTGTCATACATAAACACACACACATATTGAAAAAAGGTCAGGTAAAACACGCGGGCATCCACACACGCACACGCACGTACACACACGTACACACACACACACACACACACACACACACACACACACACACACACACACACACACACACACACACACACACACACACACACACACACACACACACACCTCTAAGTCTGTTGATCAATGTGTTACAGATAGGCCCCTCGTGACCCTTAGACCCTGCAGCAGATAATCAATGCCTCCCTCTCTCAGCAGAATGATTGCCCATTCTATCTATCAATCAGGCAAATCCCCACTGGTGCCTCAGAACAGTGGGATGGTCCAGTCAGCTAATGACATGAATGAGGGATGGGGGGGTTAGGGTTAGGGGGGCAGACTGATAAGATGAACACTAGCATGCACACACACACACAAAGTTGATAAAACAAAGCAATAAAGTAGGCTTTGATTTAACTAACAAAACACTTTAAATACTAGAACTGAAAAATGTGAAGAACGTTCAAAGATGAATAAATGCCTCCTTAGAGAGCTGAAAGGGTGCTTGAGGCTGTGGCTGTCTGTGGCTGTCTTTGTGCTGGACCTTGATACTGCAGAGCACAGCATCGCCTCTGGGTTATTTTTTGGCCAAGAGTAACATCTCTGAGTGTCTTTGAGATACTCAAGGACTAGGAAAAAGACTAGACGTCTAGACAGACCTATGGCAAACAATAACACAGGTACAACCAAAACTAGTGCCCAGATGAGTGGCCCACTGATCACAGTAAAATCATCAGGTCAGGACCAACCATCCATCATTACCACCGCTACCTACAATCAATTAATTCATAACACTGCTGCACAGGTAAACCAGGAAAATATGCCACTGCCACCTCAGCAAACTGTGATCCATGATCTGACCTCACCTTCAAAGGTATACTCTTCTATGACCCTATATTGCCTGAGTATTCCTCAGTAGCATCAGTCTACTACACTTTCCACCCCAGTGTGCCGACATGCCCCTTTTCCCACTCCCCTCTCCCCTAGCAGCAGTTCTCACTGATGCCTCTTGCCTTACATCTTTAGATAGACAGACAGCGGCTGGCTGCTGGCAGGAGACGGTAACCATAGAAACCCCCAATCGCTGCTTTGCTTGCTTACCTGCTCTTGTATGAGCTGAAACAGAGAGCTTCTATCCATATACTGGCCAGGGAGTTGAGAGGAGCCACCGAGGACAAGGGCATAGAGAGGAGCGAGCGGGCTGCTGGTGGTGGTGGTGGGGAGAGGGATGTTTGGATGAAGTAGAAGCGGGTACCTAAACAGTAGTGTTAGCCCCCTCCACTCCACGACGTGGCTACGTCCCCTGCTCAAAGGATGGAGAAGCCCAGCTAGCCTGATTCCTGGTGGCCCCTGGCTCTCCTGCTAGCAGTGTGGCTAACTAGCGGAGTAATCAGCAGCGTCTGTAGTGGTGGCAGGGTACTCTGTTGTGCCAGTGCAGTGTGGAAGGAGGCAGCCCAGCATAACAATCAAACAGCAGATCCAGCAGCTCTCATTCACTCACTCTCCTCCTCCCTACAGCACTGACTGCTCCCTCTCGCTCTCTCTTTTCTCTCTCTTCACTCACTCACACTGCACTGCCTGCATGCCAATGAGGTAGAGGAGGGAGGTGGCTCCTCTCGGCCAATGAGAACCGGAGAAGGAGGGGCCACTGGCTGTAGCTCCTCTCCTCACTGCAAGGAGGGCGTCTTGGAGAGGGAGAGAGGATAAGCTCCACTGCGGCCTCAGATACGGATGCACGTAGGCACATCTGTAACACAGACAGACAGACAGACAGACAGACAGATAGACAGACAGACAGACAGACAGACAGACAGACAGACAGACAGACAGACAGACAGACAGACAGACAGACAGACAGACAGACAGACAGACAGACAGACAGACAGACAGACAGACAGACAGACAGAGTAATTAAACACTTAAGCTACTTATGAACAGAAGGAATATATGCATACATCTACATGCAGGCCTATCACATATTGTAACAGACAAATGTGAATAAACATCACACTCAAACACACTAGGATGCACATTGTAATTAGAATGGTGGGAATGGCGGCCGTTTTACAGGCTCCTGACCAATAATGCTATTTTCTGTCTTTTTTTGCATTGATCTTAAAGTTTTTTTGTACATAATGTTTCCACCATCGTTTCCTGTGACCGAAAAGAGATTCCGGACATCAGAACAACAACCACTAACCTCGATTTGGACGAGGACTTCTACTTCAATGTGTCGGATGCAAAATACAGGGCCCTAATCGCCGACACTTGTAGACAATGCCACAGTGGCCGGCGTGCAGGCACCATGGTGAGATGAATGAATCATCTCTACCCTCTGTTCTATTGGCGAAAGTGCAATCGCTGGAAAATCAACTGGACAAGCTCCGTTCGAGACTATCCTATCAACGGGACATTAAGAACTGTAATATACTATGCTTCTCGGATTCGTGGCTGAACAAGGACATGGATAATGTAAATCTAGCTGTTTTTTCTATGCATCGGCAGGACAGAACGGCAGAGTCTGGTAAGATCAGTGGTGACGGTGTGCGTCTCTTTATAAACAATATTAAGGAAGTCTCGAGGTTCTGCTCGCCTGAGATAGAATACCTCATGATAAGTTGTAGACCATATTATTTACCAAGAGAATTTTCATCTGTATTTTTCATAGCTGTCTATTTACCACCACAAACCGATGCTGGCACTAAGACTGCACTCAACGAGCGGAATGGATCAAGAAAATGCTCATCCAGAGGCAGCGCTCCTAGTGGCCAGTGATTTTAATGCAGGAAAACTGAAATCCGTTTTACCTAATTTCTACCAGCATGTCACCTGTGCAACTAGAGCAGGGGTATTCAACTCTCACCCTATGAGTTCCAGAGCCTGCTGGTTTTCTGTACAACCTCATAATTAATTCTACACACTGGTGTACCAGGTCTAAATCAGTCCCTGATTAGAGGGAAACACATTGTGTGGAACTAGATTCAAGATCCAGATGAGTTTGAGGGAACTAGAGAGCTAAAATCTCTAGATCACCTTTACTCCACACACAGAGATGCATACAAAGCTCTCCCCCGCCCTCTATCCTCCTGAATCCTGCTTACAAGCAAACCTCAAACAGGAAGTACCAGTGACATGCTCAATACGGAAGTGAAGCAGATGCTAAGCTACAGGACTGTTTCGCGAGCATAGACTGGAATTCATCCTATGGCATTGAGGAGTCTACCACATCTTCACCGGCTTCATTAATAAGTGCATCGATGACGTTGTCCCCACAGTGACCGTACGTACCCCAACCAGAAACCATGGATTACAGGCAACATCTGCACTGAGCTAAAGGCTAGAGCTGCCACTTTCAAGGAGCAGGACACAAATCCGGATGCTTATAAGACATCCTGCTACGCCCTCCGACAAACCATCAAACAGGCAAAGCTTCAATACAGGACTAAGATTGAATCTTACTACACCGGCTCTGACGCTCGTCGGATGCAGCAGGGCTTGCAAACTATCACTGATTACAAAGGGAATCCCAGCCGAGAGCTGCACAGTAACACAAGCCTACCAGAAGAGCTAAATGCCTTCTACACTCAATTCGAGGCAAGCATCAGCTGTTCTGAACGACTGTATGATCAGGCTCTCCGTATACCTTTAAACAGGTTAACATTCACAAGGCCGCAAGGCCCAACGGATTACCGGGACGCTGACAAGTGTCTTCATCTGACATTTTTAAACTATCTCTGACCCAGTCTGTAATACCTGTTTCAAGCAAACCACCATACTCCCTGTGCCTAAGAACGCCAAGGTAACCTGTGTAAATGACTACCGCCCCATAGCACTCACATCTGTAGCCATGAAATGCTATGAAAGGCTGGTCATGGCTCACATCAACACCATCATCCCAGAAACTCTTGACCCACTCCAATTCGCATACCGCCCCAACAGATCCACAGAGGACACAAACTCTATTGTACTCCACACTGCCCTTTCCCACCTGGACAAAAGGAATGCTGTTCATTCACTACAGTTCAGAGTTCAACACCATAGTGCCTTCCAAGCTCATCACTGAGAACCCTGGGACTGAACACCTCCCTATGCAATTGGATCCTGGCCCGCCAGGTGATGAGGGTAGGCAACACAGCCGCAACGTTGACCCTAACCTCCCCCCCGGGGGTGCATGTTCAGTCCCCTCCTGTACAGCCTGTTCACCCACGACTGCATGGCCGTGCACGACTTCAACACCATCATTTAGTTTTCCGATGACACGACAGTGGTAAGCCTGATCACTGATGACGACGAGACAACCTATAGGGAGGAGGTCAGAGACCTAGCAGTGTGGTGCCAGGACAACAACCTCTCTCTCAACGTCAGCAAGACAAAGGAGGTGTAGTAGAGCTGGTCTAGATATTCAACTTCATCTGTGTCCACATCACTAAGGACCTATCGTGGTCCAAACACACCGACACAGTCACGAAGAGGGCACGACAACACCACTTCCCCCAAAGGCGGTTGAAAAGATTTGACATGGGCTTTCAGATCCTGAAAAAAATCTACAGCTGCACCATGGAGAGCATCGTGACTGGCTGCATCACTGCTTGGTATAGCAACTGCTCGGCATCCGACCGCAAGGCGCTACAGAGGGTAGTGTGTATGGCACAGTACATCACTGGGGCTGAACTCCCTGCCATCAAGGACCTCTACAGTGCTTTCGGAAAGTATTCAGACCCCTTGATTTTTTCCACATTTTATTAGATTACAGCTTTATTAAAAAATGTATTAAATATTTTTCCCCTCATCAATCTGCACACAATACCCCATAATGACAATGCAAAAATAGTTTTTATTGTTCGTTTAAAAAAAATCATTTTTGCTAATTTATTAAAAATAGAAAACTGAAACATCACATTTACATAAGTATTCAGTATTTTGTACTGAAGTACCTTTGGCAGTGATTACAGCCTCGAGTCTTCTTGGGTATGACACTACAAGCTTGGCATACCTATATTTGGGGAGTTTTTCCCATTCTTCTCTACAGACCCTGTCAAGCTCTGTCTGGTTAGATGGGGAGCGTTGCAGCACAGCTATTTTCAGGTCTCTCCAGAGTCTCCCAGTCCCTGCCTCCTAAAAATATCCCCACAGCATGATGCTGCCACCACCATGCTTCACCGTAGGGATGGTGCCAGCTTTTCCTCCAGACGTGATGCTTGGAATTCAAGCCAAAGAATTCAATTTTGGTTTCATCAGACCAGAGAATCTTGTTTCTCATGGTCTGAGAGTCTTTGGGTGCCTTTTGGCAAACTCCAAGCGGGCTGTCATGTGCCTTTTACTGAGGAGTGGCTTTTGTCTGGCCACTCTATCATAAAGGCCTGATTGGTAGAGTGCTGCAGAGATGGTTGTCCTTCTGGAAGGTTCTCCCATCTCCACAGAAGAGGAAGAGTCTTGGTGGTTCCAAACTTGTTCCATTTAAGAATGATGGAGGCCACTGTGTTCTTGGGGACCTTCAACGTTGCAGACATATTTGGTACCCTTCCCCAGTTCTGTGCCTCGAAACAATCCTGTCTCGGAGCTCTATGGACAATTAATTTGACCTCATGGCTTGGTTTTTGCTCTGACATGCACTGACAACTGTGGGACCTTATATAGACAGGTGTGTGCCTTTCCAAATCATGTCCAATCAAGTGAATTTACCACAGGTCGACTCCAATCAAGTTGTAGAAACATATCCAGGATGATCAATGGAAACAGGTGTCACATTCTGACCTTAGTTCCTTTGTTTTGTCTTTGTTTTAGTATGGTCAGGGCGTGAGTTGGGGTGGGCAGTCTATGTTCTTTTTTCTATGATTTGGGATTTCTGTGTTTGGCCTGGTATGGTTCTCAATCAGAGGCAGCTGTCAATCGTTGTCCCTGATTGAGAACCATACTTAGGTAGCCTGTTTTCACCCTTGAGTGGTGGGTGATTATTTTCTGTTGAGTGTTTGTATTCTGCACCAGACAGAACTGTTTCGGTTTCGTTCGTTCACTTTCTGTTTTTTGTTCAGTGTTCAATTTCTTTATTAGAAATATGGACACATACCACGCTGCGCATTGGTCCTTCGATCCTTCCTACTACTCCTCGTCAGAGGAGGAAGAATAACGTTACAACAGGATGCACCTGAGCTCAATTTCGAGTCTCATAGCAAAGGGTCTGAATACTTATGTAAATAAAGTATTTCTGTTTTTTATTTTCAAAAAATCTGCAAAAAAATAAAATAAACTGTTTTTGCTTTGTCATTATGGGGTATTGTGTGTAGATTGAAGAGAGAAAAAAATGATGTAATCAATTTTAGAATAAGGCTGTAACGTAACAAAATGTGGAAAAAGTCAAGGGTTCTGAATACTTTCCGAAGACACTGTATACTAGGCGGTGTCAGACGAAGGCCCTAAAAATTGTCAAAGACACCAGCCACCCAAGTCATAGACATTTCTCCCTGCGATCGCACAGCAAGCAGTACTGGAGCGCCAAGTCTTTGACCAAAAGGCACCTGAACAGCTTCTACCCGCAAGCCATAAGACTGCAGAACTGTTAATCATATGGCTACCCGGACAATTTACATTGCCCCCTATATTATTTATTTATCTTCATTCTTTTGCCTGGACTCCCTTACACTGGCTCTATGCAAACTAACTAGACTAACCACACACTACACTGACACTCCAAAACATACACGATTATTAACCCAACACACACACACACACACACACACACACACACACACACACACACACACACTTTATATATGCTGCTGCTACTCTGTTTATTATATATCCTGATTGCCTAGACAATTTGACCCCTTCGTGCATACTGTATTGCCTCAATTACCTCGACTACCTCGTACCCCTGCACATTGATTCAGTACTGGTACTCCTTGTATATAGTTTCGATATTGTTTTTATTGTGTTACTATTTCCTTTTTTTTTGCAAATACATGTCTTCCTTTTTAACTTTGCACTATTGTGAATGGGCTCGTAAGTAAGCATTTCACTGTAAAGTCTCCACCTGTTGTATTCCACGCATGTGACCAACACAATTTGATTTGACATTATAGCACATGCAGTCGGACACACACACTCACAAACAGGCACGCATAACTGAGAGACAGAGTTTGGATGGCATACCGAATCCCCCTCCGTAGTAACACACAAATGAATACCACCGCAATAACACTTCGGCAGAAATACCTGGCGTACAATAGATCCTTATAAGTAATACCAGTACAAAGCCTTTTTTATGTTAATCCCATGCATAATGAATGTAAATGACAAAGAGACCGCTGTATGGGGGCCTGAACATAAGGGTCAGAACATTAGATTGATTAATGGCGACTCGTAACCCCATGTGTGGACAGCCGTGGTAGGAGCAATGCTATTACCAGACCTATCAGATGGAGCTCCCCCTTAGCAGAGAACACATTATTATTTACAAATGCATACATCATAATCACTTCTCTTAAGGACAATGAGGATGGCTGGGGATACAGTAAATCCTGCCTTATGAAGTGAATTGGTGTATTAGTGTCCAATTGAAAGCTGTGGTAAGGCTGCTGTGGCTCATTTATGACCTGCTGGTGTATGAGGTCATCAATGTGTGACAACAATAAGCTATGATCCCCTCTCCATCCCCAGTCCAGTGCCAACTCTCAGCTCCTATGGTGCTCTGCTCTGCCTCTGGCCCAGTGACAAGACAGAGACTCTCTCTCGCTCTCTCTGTTTGTCTCGTAATTGTACCACACACTGTGACTCTCCGGCTCTTGGTAAATACATTCAGACTAAAGACATCATCTTAGACAACATCAATATCCAGACCTCATTAACACAGTGAATCGGGCCCACAGGTATGACCGGAAAGCTGTCGACTTCAGGAAGTGGAGCCCAAAGGGAAAAATAAAGGACAAATGAAGAGGTGAAGAAGGCAGGAACTTCCTGGGATGAAGCCAAGAATACTACCCAGAACAAGGTTCCCTGGAGATGCTCTGTTGAGGCCCTTTGCACCACAACAAACTCAAACGAATATGTCAAGTCAGGAACTGGAGAGCAGTTACAGTATGGTGAAATGTAGTCAGATCATTCAGGTCAGACATGACGCCCGATGACCTCCCACCAACGCCCCTCTCCTGTCAGTGAGAGATGGAGTGGTCTCTGATGGGTGGTCCCCTGGGTGGGCTCACACACCTGCACTCTTAGCACTGTCTGACTGGGCATTTTCCTAATGTTGGGAACCTACTTATCTTGGTTGAATGACAGTCCTACACTCTCCAGGCAGATGAATGTACAGTGCCTTCACAGAGTATTCATACCCCTTGACTTTTTCCACATTTTGCTGTGTCACAGTCTGAATTCATAACAGATTCAATATGTTTTATGTTTTTAGAAACATATATTTTTTTAATTGAATATTAAACATCCCTGAGTCAATGTATGTTAGAATAACCTCTGGCATCGATTACAGCTGTGAGTCTTTCTGGGTAAGTCTCTAAGAGCTATGCACACCTGGATTGTACAATATTTGCACATGGTGGTTGATCATGCTAGACAGCCATTTTCAAGTCCTACCATAGATTTCCAAGCAGATTTCATTCAAAACTGTAACTAGGCCACTCAGGAACATTTAATGTCTTCTTGGTAAGCAACTCCAGTGTATATTTAGCCTTGAGTGTTAGGTTATTGTCGTGCTCTAAAGTGCATTTATCTCCTAGCAATGTTCCCTCAATCTTTTTGCGGCGCTGAGCAAATTTCAGGTCTGCTGAGAGCAAACTTGAAAGTTGTGAAAATTCTTTACTGTGAACACTGAGAATGTACCGGCTTTAAGTTAAAGTTACAACAGTGGCTACTGTGGCTATTTGATCATAATGTAGGACTACCAGGGTGGCCTACCATCACAAACAATATAAAAATGCATCCCATAACATTTTAACATGGAAATAGCTGTCCTGTCATTCAACCTACAGTAGCAGCCAGTGTGTGGTATTCAATGTTGGCCTAAATTCCATGAAACTTTTGGGGAAAAAACTATGCAGGGCTTGACATGAACCTGTTTATCTGTCATGCCCTGGCCATAGAGAGGCTTTTATTCTCTATTTTGGTTAGGCCAGGGTGTGACTAGGGTGGGCATTCTAGTTTCTTTATTTCTATGTTTTCTATTTCGTTGTTTTTGGCCGAGTGTGGTTCCCAATCAGAGACAGCTGTCTATCGTTGTCTCTGATTGGGAATCATACTTAGGCAGCCTTTTTCCTTTTTCCCCACCTGTGTTTTGTGGGTAGTTGTTTTCTGTATAGGTGATTTGCCTTACAGAACTGTTCGTTTTTCACTTTGTTATTTTGTTAGAGTGTTTTGAGTAATAAATTATCATGAACACTTACCACGCTGCGCTTTGGTCCGATCCTCATTCTGACGAGAGAGTTACATTATCCACTTGTCCTTCAGACAGAGGTGACCGAAAATGTTGTTGCTTTGTTTGATGCAATAAACCACTTTACAAAATAAAATGCATTATTATTCCCATACCATTAGTACAGAGAATCAGACAAATTACAATACCCTCTGCTTATTGGATACTTAGCTTATTCAAGCCTGTCTCAAAATAAAACACTGTCCCTTTAAGACAAAAATGCTCATTACCTGACTTGCTTTTCAAAGATGTCTAGAAATGTACACGTTTGGTGTTCTTGTAGGAAGTAACCACTCCCCTGTTGCTGACTACAAATGATCTATAACTGGGTTAACAACTCACTAACTAGTTAATAACTCACTAACTAGCAAAGGATATGATCACAATGTGCACACGTGGCTACATGCAGCTTTTGCTTTGATCTCAAAACAAGCGCATCTACTCACAACCACAGCTGTAAACACAGTCCAGTTCAAAGTAAATGGCACATATCCATATATGGCAATGGTCTATTTGCAGATAGGCCTACTGCAGCTCTGATTGGCTAAGCCGCACTGGTCTGTGTTGAGTACGGGCTGAGTTGTGCGCAATAGAATCCTACTCCGATGCGAAGTTCAATCTTGTGTTCCTCTCCAGTGGGCTGATATTTCCTCTGCAAGGCAGTCTCCGGGCTGCTGAGTGCTGCGCATGCGCGCAACTTAGAGGGTACACTGTCTTCCAGTGTCGGTTGGAAAGCAGACTGAACCAGGTTTTCCTCTATGATTTTTCCTGTGCTTAGCTCCATTCTGTTTATTTTTATCCTAAAAACCTCATACCCATAACACGATGCAGCCACCACCATGCTTGAAAATTTGAAGAGTGGTACTCAGTGATGTGTTATGTTGGATTTGCCATAAACATAACACTTTGTATTCAGGACATACTGTAACGTTCATTTCTTCTGCACATTTTTTGCAGTTTTACTTTAGTACCTTATTGTAAACAGGATTCATCTTTTTGAATATTTTTATTCTGTACAGTCTTCCTTCTTTTCACTCTGTCATTTAGGTTAGTATTGTGGTGTAACTATGTTGCTGATCCATCCTCAGTTTTGATCCATCACAGCCACTAAACCCTGTTTAAAATTCACCATTGGCCTCATGGTTAAATCTCCTTGCGGTTTCCTTCCTCTCTGGCAACTGAGTTAGGAAGGATGCCATGTTTCTTTGTAGTGACTGGGTGTATTGATAAACCATCCATAGTGTAATTAATAACTTCACCATGCCCAGAGGGATATTTAAACAAATGTATGTGTAGTTGAATTTATTTTGCCAATGTGACTGTGGTCTTTTTGTTGTCATGGCCTTTGTATGTTAAGGTGGCGTATTAATGAATGGGTTATAGAACATACAACGTAAATATCACAACATAGGTTGTAATATGGCTTTTTTACTGACTTGGATTGGCTTTCTCAGTGATATTACCCACGCACCGCTACTGGTTAAATAGAACATGTGCTTTCTCTGGTCTTGGTACGTGTGTTCTAGCCAACAGCTCGCAGATACAGTGCAGTAAGGCTGTGCCGGTAGGCTAGTCTACATGATGAGATTATTATGGATAATAGGTTTATTTGTCAAACGGCAGTCAAGCTCATCATGTCACCAGAATAAGACCATTGATATTTATTGGGAAGGAGCATCAAGATCACTGTGCACTTTCACCACCCGGTGAAGTTCATCATCATTTATTTCACCTGTAGCCTAATAAACTGAATGGTTTCTCTAGTCGTAGTGGGAGGACCACACACCATCGTTGTGTGACTCCAAGTTTAAACGCTGATATAATGGTTATTATATCAGTATTTGCGCATAATGGCGTTTCCACTGCCACTTCTTGATTTAATTAACTTT
Source organism: Oncorhynchus nerka (assembly GCF_034236695.1). Classification (NCBI taxonomy): domain Eukaryota; kingdom Metazoa; phylum Chordata; class Actinopteri; order Salmoniformes; family Salmonidae; genus Oncorhynchus; species Oncorhynchus nerka. The sequence continues at coordinate 24,721,841 of NC_088418.1, forward strand.
ACCGACACAAAAAGATCACACCATGTCGAATGAACAAATGATCTGTCGGCATTTATGAAGTGGTACCGTTTCCATCACAGCTTTTGTGATTTTTTTTTTTTTACATGGTATGATTGTACATGCATAAAAAGTGTGGATGGAAACGTGGTTCATGTTATCTTTCAATCTGGCCTTGAGACAAATATTTATCCTATAAAGCAACTGTGGGAGCATCAGAAACATCCCAACACTAACACCTTTCCTATCTCAAAATAGAATCTTCTATAAACTAACATTCTTGTCATGTTGAGATCAGGACCCTCAAGACCAAAACACAAGATGGGCCTCACTGACTGAAAGATCCCTCATTTGAGTTTGACTTAAGCCCCCCGTTTTGTTCTATTCACCTCGATAGAAAGACCAAACACAACCAGTTAGTTTGTCTTTAACAAGGACGTCAGAGGCCCGGGGGAGAATAACGAGGCCTTTCAGGCGGAGAGGAACACACGTTAATTAGACCGCCAGTCAGCCTGCACTCTGTTAACAGGCTTTTAATGACCCTAATGTCCGTAAGGCAGCTTATCATGGTGTGTTTCCGTAGAATGGATGTCTAAGTTTAAACGTGTGCGGCCTACACTAAAGCAGGTCTTTATCCAGTGTGTGTGTGTGTGTGACCCCATATAGCAAGAGTGTCTTCATTAGCATATACAAGCCTATAAGTGTGGGTGGGCGGATGTATGGATGAGCATTTTTCTACCAGGTTGTTCTTCATTAGAGTGTGTGTACAGTGTATCTATTACACAGTTCCGCCTTCATTAGAGTAATATAAATACTGTATGTGTGTGTGTATGTCCATCACCGTGGATCCTTCTTCATTAGAGTAATGTGCTGGCCTGTGACTCAGCCCTCCTCTAGTCTCTTTGAGAGGGCGGAAGGGTACAGATTATACAAAGAGACCAAACAACCAGTAATTATTTTACATAACATTTGCAACATTCAAGAGCTAAGGGGCTCAGTGAAGGAGAGGGACAAGGAGATAGGGAGAAGGAGAGAGTGAATGAGATAGAGAAATACTGTCGATGGATGGATGGATGGATGTATGGGCGGGCAGGCTGGCAGAGGTTGCGCGGATGGATAGATAGATAGATACATATATAGATACATATATAGAGGAGAGAAAGATAAAGAACTCAAACACAATCAACAAGGCCTTTGCAACTGCTGCTGAAAAGAGCTGTATAGTCGAAGTATTAGGAAAGAGTAGTCATGAACGAAATAAAACCGTATCAAATGGAGTGAAAAGCAAAGGTATTTTATTAACTTGTCCAATACGAAACGCTATGTTTTCCATTGCAAAATGTTTTGCAGCTAACAGGCCCCGAGATTAAGGTACAAGCTGGTTTTGGGATCACTCTCTCTGGGGTAAAGTCATCAGAGCTGAATGATGGGAATTAAGATAGATGATGCCTGACCCTCTCGCTTTCAGATGCCCGGCGATGGTTAATGTGCAGTGGGGGGAATCACCCGTGTGATGAAAATGACAGCCGAATGAATCGGGTCAGTGACTGACACAGTTTTAGTCCAAAGTGCCCTATTTTATGCAATCTTTAGGGAGGAATAGGGAGGGAGAAAGAGGAGAAATTAAGAAAGAGAGAGGGTGCAGTAGAGGAGAGGAGTGAAACCATGGGAAAGTGAGAAAGACCAAGGGAGAGAGTGAGGGGAGAATGGAGAGGAGAAGAAGAGAGTGAAAACAAGTAAAATAGTGAGAGAGAGGAAGAGGAAGAGCACAAACAGATATGATAGTTTGAGTTCACATTCTTACAGTGTAAAATGCATTAAGGTTATTTTTCACATGATGAAAAATTGCTCAAGGTTGATAGGTTTTTCCAACACCCAGATGTACACTTGGGATCTGCATTGCTCTGCAAGATCTCTGCAATGTTGAAGTCCCAGAGGAGGTTCTGAACTGTTTAGAATATCATGCAACGTTTTGACATTTTGGTGTCAGGGCAAAGAGATTTGTTCAGTGAGTTGAATCAAGTCTCGCTCCTTTTAAGCAGTTTCCAATGATAAGGGTAAAACTGGAATAGCTGAGGTAGTGCAATAATAAACTCTAGTTGTTTTTTTGAGTGAACAGAGTGGAGAGTACTCTAGTGTCTGGACACAACAACCAATCCAATTCACCGTGGCAACCAGGCAATCACAGAACTGCTGTGGAAGGTTGAATATTTATCCTCAATGCCTGTTACCTAGGTTGACCAGGAAAGTCCAAAACCACTGAATTGGTCTGTGTGTCTGATTAATACTGACTTCAGCAGTATCATAAATTGACCAAGAAATAAATATAAAATAAGTTATTGTCTCTGTGTTTCATAATTTTCCTTCATTTCGCAAGAGGCTAAATGTATCTCGCGGAGAAATCATCCGAGCGAGTGAAACAGTGCCCCTCTGTCTCTGTATGTGTAGCCCATCTATCTGATGCTGTCTGGTCAAAAAGAGTATGGTACTGTTGCCGCCCATAGCATTGACTAGGAGCATCTGGCCTCCCTTGACAAAGCATAGCTGATTTGATGATGTTGAAATGTTGAAGTTGAAATTGTGCAGGAATAGTAGAGGCAGCTCCTGTTTTTTTGCGACTTGTGGAACAATCTCCAGTGTTCTAAATAAATCGTTTTCCTAAAATTTCAGAAACATTAACTTGATTGACCATGGTGTAGACAGGTCATGTAACTGTTTGTTACCTGAAATATGCTTTGTGGACTCCACAAGACAGATGTTGCTTTCCAGTTTTGTAATGAAACAAAGGCGTGGTTGAATTTATTCTGTCAATGTCTTGTTATTGTCTCGGCCTTAGGCCTATATATCTTTTTTTTTTAAATAAATACATAATAAAAAATAAAAATATCCCGGTGGCAAGGCATATGAACGAACAAGTTATAGAACAAACAACGCAATTATCAAAACACATAGGTTGCAAAATGTTTTATACATTTTTAGCTTGGATTCCCCAGTGATTTTACCCAAGCACCCCTAATGGACTGCAGTACTAATGCTTCTTTAATCACTGTCAGAAACCTGAGCAGTTGCCCATATATCTGCGATATTACATTTTACTTTCTATATCGCATCTTCCTTCTGACACAAGATTAAAAATCAGACTGCCCTGGCGAAAAACATAGGTCGAGGTCACCCTAGACTGTAAGCTATATGTAGGCTAAGGTTAATACTGTTCTAGTGCCCCTATTAGGAGGCTGCTGCCATCTGTTGGTGAAAAGAGTTAACATCAAGGACCAACTTCAGAGCTAAAGCCCGGGACCAGAAAGTATTTGTTTTCTTTCAAATATCCAAGGTGCATGGGCGGGGTTTGTACTTTTCCATTGATTCCATTCTGTTAAGTCAGGAAGCTATATGAATCAAGTGCACCTTAAGTATTTGAAAGAAAACAAATAGGCTGCCGCATGGCAAGAGGTGCTGGAGCGCCAAGTCTAGGTCCAAAAGGCTCCATAACAGCTTTTACCCCCAAGCCATAACACTGCTAAACAATTAACCAAACGGCTTCCCGGACTATTTGCATTGTCCCCACTCCCCCTCATTTTTAAAATGAATACTACTGCTACTCACAGTTTATTATCTATGTATAGTCATTTTACCCCTACCTACAGGTACATATTACCTCAATTACCTCGACTAACTTGCACCCCCACACATTGACTCGGTACCGGTACCGCCTGTATAAAGCCTCGTTATTGTATTGTGTTACTTTAGTTTATTTAGTAAATATTTTCTTAACTCTTATTTTCTTAAAACTGTATTGTTGTTTATGGGCTTGTAAGCAAGCATTTCACGGTAAGGTCTTCTACACCTATTCGGCGCATGTGAAAAATACAATTTGATTTGATTTACTATTTCAAACCAGGTCGTGATATCTATCAGTCAGCAACCAAGCTTTATGTTTGAAGCTCAAAGGCCTTTCCTAAAAACACTGTGATAGAATGGTTATAGCATGTGATCAAATTGAAAGTGGTCCTTATATATTCAATTTCGGTGTTAAACTGAAATGAAACATACTTCTGCTGACACGACATATCAACTCAAAAGTAATAAAGGGTAAGTTAATGGTTATATCCTTATCGTGGATCAAAGGCATGGACTATAATGGCTAGAATAGTCTTGATCAGACTAAGTCTGCTGGCTTGACTGACATCACACAGGTGCTTTTCAGATAAGGGGACTGTCAGGGGGGAGGGGGCGACAGCTGTCACAGTGGAAATAGTTACCTGCTCTAAATACTCAGCTCAGGGGGAGATGCACACACACCCTCATGCACACACACATTTAGGGGGCAGGAAGGTCGAGTGACTCACAAAGAGAGCCTTTGGCTGGTGCCCCATACAGACAAACTGCTCACTGTGTGGCGTTGTGTGTGTGTGTGTGTGTGTGTGTGTGTGCATGGGGGTTGTGCTGCAGGCTGCTGCACTCGTTCTCCGTCACCTGCTCACACAGACGCACGTGTTGTCACAACTGTCAAAAGTAAACACACACAGTGACAGCATGCGTGTGAGTGAACACAGAACAACTGTGTAAGGACATAACATCAAACAAAATAGTTTTACAGTGCACCTTCAGGATAATTGATTTACTCTTCCATGTGCACTTCATCTGAATGTATTCAAAAGTGACAAAAGCCTACAGAGTATTGAACTACAGTTGAGGGTCTCAGATGGAAACCTTTTCATATAACGTAATATGTCGATCCAATTTGCTGTATTTGTTTGCACCCTAAGACAATGGTTCCATGGCAACCATCCATAACAAACACACAAAACTTGAGCAACATGGAGATTGACATTTCCCATAATACTTTGAGACTGCGGCACCGCACACCAGATCCAGGGAGGGTTTAATAAAAGGCTAAAATCACTATTTGGCAAAGGGATACATTTAGCTGTAACTAAGACTAAGAATTTCTGACACTATGCTTTAGTTCTCCTCTGAGAATATATTGACGTATATGTGCAAACTTAGACCTCACTTGCCTATACTTCTTAAAGTATTGTAAACTACCTGACTCGCCTATACTTCTTAAAGTATTGTAAACTACCTGACTTGCCTATACTTCTTAAAGTATTGTAAACTACCTGACTTGCCTATACTTCTTAAAATATTGTAAACTACCTGACTCGCCTATACTTCTTAAAGTATTGTAAACTACCTGACTTGCCTATACTTCTTAAAGTATTGTAAACTATCTGACTCGCCTATACTTCTTAAAGTATTGTGAACTTTGTTTTCTGAATATGCAAGCTTTGAAATATGTAATTATTATTATAGCTCTACAGGATAGGGGCATGACAGGGAGTTGTCATAAGAAAAATGCTGAATAACAATTGTGTTTTCTTAACAGTGTTCTTATCATTAGGCTGCACTGTCTGCAAAAGTTAATTGTTAATAAGTTAATAAGTTCTTGATTGCCTATGCCTGTCATAATAATTATTGATAAAAAAATTATAATTAATAACAGACAATAATGTATAATTATGTTACTTATTATTACTAATTCCATCATTCTAACAACCATCACCATCATTAATCAATAATTGTAAATTTCCTACATCTAACAATCACAACACACCTTACATCAGAAACAGGAGCAAAACACCCAAATATGGCACTATTATGCAATGATTGCGAGGTGTTACAAATGGCTGTAGATCCTGCACAGATTCAAGTGAGGGTATGTTTACAGTAGCCATAGGTCAATTAATTTACAAACCCTACACTTGGCGCATTGACTACTGATTCATTATGGTCTTCAAATAATCAAAGAATAATGCGATGGATTCTGTTGACCCAACAGGCCGACCGTCCATTGTTAAAGACGCCCCTCTGTCGGTGAAAGTAGGGAGTGGCCTTGTAGCGCGAGAAGTGCGTTTGGGTGCTGTTTTCAGCACCAAACCCTAGGCACAAAACCCCAGACGGAAGAACTACCCTTCTTCTGACACTTTTGAGTGTTCTGTGACCATAAGAAAATTGACAAATATCGATTAAGGAGGCCATGAACGTCCGAAAGAGGTCGACCACTGTTGGCACTCGTCAGCGTGAATACGAATTTTCACTACAAACCTAACGACAGTGCGCGCGCATTCATGCGTTCATTTAGCGCGCTCCCTCATGAACATTCACTCATTCACCCACTAACCCATACATACTGTCGCACACGCATTTATAGGCTACTCATCTGAGAGAGGGAGGAGGGAGAAGAGAAAGGGTCAGAGCGAGGAAGGAGAGAGAGAGCATACAGCAAAACTGTATAGTCGTGGTCCGTCTTTGTGCAGTCTATTCCATAAGATGTTGAATACATTTTTCATACGATTTTGAATACATACGCTATGATGACTAGTAGGCTATTGGCATAACTAGGTATCCTACGACTTGAATAATGGTCAAAATTGGAAACACCACCTGCTACAATTAGCCTAAACCTGCTTGACAGTGTTATGTCACGTTATGGACCAACTGCAAAGTATGACATAAAAAGTTGTGATTCCAAAAAATATATATATTAGGAAAAATAGCACGTCACAATTACTTGATTGAAAACAGTCACAAAGGCCTAATATCAGAAAATGAATTAAAAAGTAATGTGACTTTTACTAAGGGATCCAAGATGGCGTTTGAGCTACAGGGGAAAAATATCAGATGAAAATCTGAAATAAAAACAAACAATTGCAATGTTTCCTGTTGTAACAAATGTAGCCTGTATCACTGCGCATTAAACATTTATAGCAGTGGGAAATATGTGTTGATCCACGCGTAGTCATGTTGTTCAGTCGACGCTCCTATAGACTACCAGCCACTGAACAAAAGAATGTCATCAATGCGCCCTATGTTAAATGATAGGTTTAGTTTTGTGTAGATAGTTGTCACTCACACTTGAGCGAATACCACGTCAAATATCAGATAATCATGTTTCTTTGATGAAAATGTTGACAGATTCCGTGAATTATTATCAGAGAAGCAGATCTTTGGAGGTGTTGGCAACTTTCCTGACAATGGAGCACAGTCGCAAGAAGCATAGTGCCAGTTTGTTTATTCCCAATTCTGCCTTAAAACATCAAAGAAATTAAACGTAACCATTCAACTAAAGCCTATATAAATCTATATTAACAACAGATGCTTTACCCATACATCAGATATTCTGTCATTTATTTATAGGAGGTTTAACAGTAAATAATCTCGACCACGTCACTCAAAGTCAATGGCCGGGCTGTGTTAGTTCGAAAATTATATCGGTGTATTAAAAGCAAAAACGAGCTGTTGCACGGGTCAAACCATGTGCATTCGTTAAAGTATTGATTCATTTTCATTATGCATTCGTCATTTGTATCGTCGGTTCTGTCTGTTTGGGTCAATTTAATAGGAATTCTTCAATATTGATAACAACGCGCAGTGCTTCGGGAAGGTTTTCATGAAATAAAAGTTTATCGGTCAGCGAATTCTATAAAAATATGAATATGCCCGTAAAGCCCAAAGTGTCTACTTTCAAGCCAGTCGATTTTGTAGACATATGCAATTCAATACTTTTTAAATTTAGCAAGAGTTCGAGGATGAAGAAACACAAACGGGACTACGTGAGTTCCATGGAGCCTGCTGGATCAGCTGCTGGCGGTTGGTGTTCTCAATCACGTCCGCGCGTCCGCTTCATAAAGTCAGAGGAACGTTTGTAGAATAAGATGCCTTAATAGAAAATCAGCTGTGACGCGCCATCGTGTGTGGCAAATTTACATCAACTTTTTGTATTATAAAGCTCTGCGTTATAGCTAACCCGGACCTTTCCAGGACTATTACAAGTTAGGAAATATTTATTTAGCAGCTTTTGACGTTTTGTGACAGACGGGAATACTTGAACTGAACCCGCATATTCTCACAGAATTCAACAACTCTCACGAGTCAACTATGGCAGAGACGGCGGCAGCTCCAGCCCCAAAGGCAAAAAAGGCGAAGGCACCCAAGAAACCTGCTTCACACCCGAAATACTCGGATATGATTAAGGCAGCCGTCCATGCAGATAAAAGCCGTGGAGGTGCGTCCAGACAATCTGTCCAGAAGTACATCAAAAGCCACTACAAGGTGGGGGACAATGCCGATTCTCAGATTAAGCTGTCCCTGAAGAGGATGGTGAGTGAAGGGGTCCTGCGCCACACCAAAGGCATCGGCGCGTCAGGCTCCTTCAAACTGGCGAAAGCAGAGGACACCAAAAAGGCACCTAAAGTTAAAACCGTTGTGAAAGCAAAGAAGTCGCCTGTTAAAGCCGCCAAGCCCAAGAAGGTTGCAAAGCCCAAGAAGGTGGCCAAATCACCAGTAAAAGCCAAGAAAGCAAAAGTGGCAGTGAAGAAAGTGAAAAAGTCTCCGAAGAAAGCGGCACCAAAGCCCAAGAAAGTAGCAAAGAAAACCAAGGTGGCCAAGCCAGCCAAGGCAACGAAACCCAAGAAGGCCAAAGCTGCGAAACCCAAACCCAAGGCCGCAGCCAAGAAAGCCGCAAAGAAGAAGTAAATGGACATTTCAGAGAGACTTATTATAATAAAAGTCACTGTAAATACTTTGAGGAAATGTTTTTCGTATATGTAATATTATTTTTGTATGGTCTCATGGGAACTTATACGTGTTTACCTATTGTTTTCCACTCCATTGATGCTGTAAAAGAGGGTCTGGAATTAAAGTGTTGGTGTGTGACAGCATTAATTGTTGGGCTACTATGTACGCTATTAATCCTCTGTGATCTTTGGAAACCTGTAGCATATGGACGGACCTGTGAGAAAATATATGTGACACTAATCTGGAATTATTATTGTTTAGGCTATTGGAACAAGTGAATAGTTATTGTTCTCTTTGCACGAGGTCATTCTGAAAACACACGTTTCAATAGCGAGCATTGTTAAACTATACAATGTATAGAACTGTGTAGGCAATGGACGTCAGCAAGATTTTCAAGTGACGCGTAATGGATCCAAATGCGGACTCTATGCTACTACTTTGTAAACCAAACATGTTCAATTAATTAATGCTACTACTTTGAAAACCAACCATGTTCAATTAATGCAGTCTATTTGTAATACACTGCGGACTATGTATTGCATTACTTTTGAAACTGTTTATAATACAATAAACTTTTCTCATCGAAATATGTGTCACAACTTCACGCGCATTTTATGCATATGCGTAGGCGTACATGTCTAAACGACCGTTCGCAACACTTATTTGAATAAATTGCACAGATTACGTAATCGAGGGGCGATTGAGGAATGAAACAATGATTAACTAAATTCTAAGCATATAAAACGAGTCAAAAGGAGAGCTTCCTTGACATCTGCAACCAGCTGAAAATGTTCGACTCGTATGAAGTTATGCGCCCCGGTATCCAAATTGGTAACATAATGAATGCATGTTTTATGTGGTTTATACGGTTTGACTGAAACTATTAGCTACCGTTGACCTAAAAATGCCATATTTGACTGAATTACCTAGAACTGGGGTCATAGAAAGCCCACTTCAAGGCTTTTTATTTTATTGACCAGATGTAGGCCTACGCTACAGTTAGAACATCACGTCTTAAGACAAAAACAGACATCAACCAACACTACAACCATACATAACACTACCTACACAAACCGACGAAGCTATTACAGTTTTAGAACATGTGCCAATCAATGACCAACAATGGCGGAATATTAAAAAAAACAGTGTTGTTAAATAAACTAGACTTGTAATTTATGTTCTCAAGGTACACCTTTAAAGAAAGTATATTTGACAAATCCTGAACCAAGCCCATAAACCCGATCTAAAGGTCAGAACTGAGTCGAGCTAAAGAAGCATCCTTCGCTAATTTCCTTGTATCATGTCTCTGTAATGTAGGCCTAAACTATAGGTGAAGCAACATTATTTGTTGTGCGGAGCATCTGTTTTAAGCCATAGCTTTTTTTCTGTCCTGCTGTACAGTGCAGATGGGATTTGGACAAGGAAAGGATGCCACCCCTAAAGAAAACAGTTTTTTTCTACCTGAAGTTAACTCGACACTTCCATCTCCTGGTCGCTCTCCATATTTTCATGCGGTTTTCAGTGCAGTTAAAATGTTTCTAAAAGGACAAGAATATTCAAACGTTCTTTTCTTCAAAGTAGCTTAGCATTTATTTTCTATTACTTTTGAACTTTAAACATCAATATTTCAGTTATTCAGATATGCAACTTACTGCTTGTAAAAAAAGGAAAAACTCTTGGTTGGCCTGGTAGGTCTATCCTACCATTTCAACTTCACAGCTGCCTGTGCCCAAGGTAGCCTAAGTGAACAGCTATTTTGCGTTCAGTAGTTCTTCATGGCAAATATGCACTGGAGTCGAGACGAGTTCATTCCAAATATAAAATGTGTTTTAAAAGGTTGCCGTTTTTGAATTTGTGAAACTTTTTGGTCACAATATAGTGACATGCCCATATAGTATTCCAAACCGCAAAGTTGCTTAATTAAATTCAGAGGATGCCAACTGCTCACGTGCAAAAAAGTTCGAAAAAAATAGGTAAATAAAGCAGAGGGCACCTCAGATTTTTTTTTTTAAAGAGTTCTGATAGAATGGTGTGACTGGTTATGCTGTTTGCATTTATTATGCATTTATGTAAAACCTGTATACTTTTACGTGGAGTTTTGCAGAAAATCTATTTGATATTTAGCCATTTGCTTTTGGGCCCTCACATTAAACACACATTGAACCAGTGCACACTAGTGGTGTGTTTTAATGGATTCAAAGGGAAGCCAGGCTTCCCAAAGAAAGTGACAAATAAATAACAAAATAATTAATCTTTTTTCTCTTTGTGTTTCATAATGTTCCAGCTGAATGAATCTCACAGGACAAAGCATTCGAGCGAAACAGCGCCTCTCTGTCTCCTCTCTGTGGAGGCGATCTACAGTTGAAGTCAGAAGTTTACATACTTAGGTTGGAGTCATTAAAACTCGTTTTTCAAGCACTCCACTAATTTCTTGTTAACAAACTATAGTTTTGGCAAGTCGGTTAGGACATCTACTTTGTGCATGACACAAGTAATTTTTCCAACAATTGTTTACAGACAGATCACAATTCCAGTGGGTCAGAAGTTTACATACACTGAGTTGACTGTACCTTTAAACAGCTTGGAAAATCCCAGAAAATGTTGTCATGGCTTTAGAAGATTCAGATAGGCTAATTGACATCATTTGAGTCAATTGGAGGTGTACCTGTGGATGTATTTCAAGGCCTACTTAGTGCCTCTTTGCTTGACATCATGGGAAAATCAAAAGACCTTCACAAGTCTGGTTCATCCTTGGGAGCAATTTCCAAACGTCTGAAGGTACCACGTTCATCTGTACAAACAATAGTACGCAAGTATAAACACCATGGGACCACGCAGCCATCATACTGCTTAGGAAGGAGACACGTTCTGTCTCCTAGAGATGAATGTACTTTGGTGCGAAAAGTGCAAATCAATCCCAGAACAACAGCAAAGGACCTTGTGAAGATGCTGGAGGAAACGGGTACAAACGTATCCATATCCACAGTAAAACGAGTCCTATATCGACATAACCTGAAAGGCCTCTCAGCAAGGAAGAAGCCACTGCTCCAGAACCGCCATAAAAAAAGCCAGACTACGGTTTGCAACTGCACATGGGGACAAAGATTGTACTTTTTGTTGGAGAAATGTCCTCTGGTCTGATGAAACAAAAATAGAACTGTTTGGCCATAATGACCATCATTATGTTTGGAAGAAAAAGGGGTTGGCTTGCAAGCCGAAGAACACCATCCCAACCATGAAGCACGGGGGTGGCTGCATCATGTAGTGGGGGTGCTTTGCTGCAGTAGGGACTGGTGCACTTCACAAAATAGATGGCATCGTGGGGTTGGAAAATTATGTGGATGTATTGAAGCAACATCTTAAGACATCAGTTAAAGTCAAGTTAAAAGCTTGGTCGTAAATGTTTCTTCCAAATGGACAATGACTCCAAGCATACTTCCAAAGTTGTGGAAAAATGGCTAAGGACAACAACATCAAGGTATTGGAGTGGACATCACAAAGCCCTGACCTCAATCCAATAGAGAATTTGTGGGCAGAACTGAAAAAGCGTGTGCGAGCAAGAAGGCCTACAAACCTGACTGTTACACCAGCTCTGTCAGGGGGAATGGGCCAAAATTCACCCAACTTATTGAGGGAAGCTTGCGGAAGGCTACCTGAAACGTTTGACCCAAGTTAAACAATTTAAAGGCAATGTTACCAAATACTAAGAAATAAAAGCTGAAATAAATCATTCCCTCTACTATTTTTTTTGACATTTCACATTCTTAAAATATTGTGGTGATCCTAACTGACCTTAGACAGGGAATTTTCACTAGGATTAAATGTCAAGAATTGTAAAAAACTGTGTTCAAATGTATTTGGCTAAGGTGTATGTAAACTTCCGACTATAACTGTATATGATGCTGTCTGGTCCAAACGAGTATGACATTGTTGCTTCCCATAGCACTGAACGCAAGGGAAGCCAGAGAGCACCTGGTCTCCCTTGACGACAAAAAAAATATATACTAAACTGTGAATGGTCCTGGCGCACCAAAAAAAAGTGCCAGACTCAGCGGGGATTTGGAGTCACTCCTATCAAAGCCCATTGAGAGCATACATCACTGACAGAAAAACACATTGTTGCATCTCGTTGTGTTGTTGTCCTCCAGTGTCTAGCTAGCTAAAATTGTCCCTTTCCTTAATTAGCCATGGATGGAGATAAGGATTTGGACTTGTGGTTTTACTTAATTCTCCATACTGGCCAATGATTATAACAGTGATTCTGGTCCAACCATTAATTCATACATTGTTGTGCTTCTGGCCTGAGAGGATGGAAGTTCAATATGTAGCCAGATGTAGAAGGCTAATGTTAACTAGCTAAGGTTACCCACGATTGGAAGGTAGGCTGGCAAGCAAGCAATTAGCCAGGTAGCATATGACCATTTTTTTTTCTAAACGTGTACTGTATGACAGAGTGATAGACCGTTTCATCAACATGAAAGAGAGAGGATGGCATTGGCATTTCTCTACAAGTAGGGTGAGTCAACATGTTTTTCTACTTCACAGTGTCATTCACCAAAGCCCCATATACTACCCACCACTACAACCTGTATGTTCTCGTTGGCTGGCCCTAGCTTCATATTCGTTGCCAAACCCACTGGCTCCAGGTCATCTTTTAGTCTTTGCTAGGTAAAGCCCCGCCTTATCTCAGCTCACTGGTCACCATAGCAGCACCCACCCGTAGCAGGCGCTCCAGCAGGTATATTTCACTGGTCACCCCCAAAGCCAATTCCTTCTTTGGCTGCCTTTTCTTCCAGTTCTCTGCTGCCAATGACTGGAACGAATTGCAAAAATCACTGAAGCTGGGGTCTCATATCTCCCTCACTAACTTTAAGCACAAGCTGTCAGAGCAGCTCACATATCACTGCACCTGTACATAGCCCACCTGTAAATACCCCATCCAACTTCCTCATTCCCATGTTATTTTTTTTCTCCTTTGCACCCCAGTATCTCTACTTGCACATTCACCTTCTGCACATCTATCACTCCAGTGTTTAATTGCTAAATTGTAATTATTTCACCACTATGGCTTATTTATTGCCTTACCTCCCTTATCTTTCCTCATTTGCACACACTGTATATATACTTTTTTCCCTATTGTGTTATTGACTGTATGTTTGTTTACTCCATGTGTAACTCTTGTTGTTGTTCGTGTCGCACTGCTTTGCTTTATCTTGGCCAGGTCGCAGTTGTAAATGAGAACTTGTTCTCAACTAGCCTACCTGATTAAATAAAGGTTAAATAAAAAAATTGTTTTCTTCTTGCATGAACGCACACACACAGAAATCAGAACCATGGACAGCCACATATTTAGCCTATGTTGATTGGACTAAATTGTTTTTTGGTATATTTTAGTTGTCACTGTCTTAAGACTTAGCAGAGTTGATTTGATGATGTCGAAGGTCAAATGGTGCTGGAATAGCATAGGCACCTCCTGTTTGCTTTGTAACTTGCGGTAACTCTAAATCAATACTTGTTCAGTGGTCCGAAAATGTCAGAAACATTAACTTGCTTGACCATGCTGTAGGTCAGGTAACTGTCTGTTGCTGTACAGGCAATATGCTTTGTGGACGTCACTGGACAGAGGTTGCTATCCAGGTTTTGGGATAAAACAAAAGGTGTGATTGAATTTATTCTACCACTGTCTTATTATCTCTGCCTTTAGTCCTATATATCACTATCGCAGGGCATATGAATTAACAGGTTATAGAACAAACAATGCAATTATCACAACACATAGGTTGTAATATAGCTTATATATTTTTTTGGGGGGGGGCTTGGCTTCCCAGTGATTTTACTCACACACCAACAACACACTCTAATACTCAAACAGTCTGACAGTCAAGGATAGAAGTTTGGCAAAACAGTAAACAATCCTTGTTTTGTTTTATTCAGCATTTCACTTTAGTTGTTTTTATATCACTTTCAATCAATAAGATCCACATCATTTTTTTTCTGTGGCAATAGCAGGTCCCCAACTAAAATAACCAACCAATAAAAATGTATGATTCCCATATTTAAAAAAAAAGAAGAAAAAAAAGAGAGATAATTAATTATACAATCAAAATCTTGACACACAGGTCCATGTATGCACACATGCAAATATACATGTGCACCCACACACACACACGTGGATGATTTAGCAGAAATAACATTTGGGGCCTAAGTTCCAATTTATGGTTGAATGCACATAAAAGCCAAGACAAGGGGAGGCAGATATTTTCCTTATAATGATCATTCAAAGTGTTAATTTGCACGGGGCAGGATTTAGTATTAATACCATAAAATAAAAATGATTTGGCTGTTTTAACATGACTGATTACTTTGAGTAAGGAGGATGCATTACAGAGTTCAGTGTTTCTTTTTCATCAGTCTAATACAATATAGTCACTTCTCTCAACAAGACATTGCTTCCTTCTCAATTCTAATCTGGCAAGCCACAACTACTGCTATTTTGTATTATTATTATTTTTTACATAAATAAATGTATCTAGATCATTTCACCCACAACTGTAGTATTGTAGCAGAAGCTAATGGAGTGATAAGCATGTATTTTACTGGAACGGTCCGTAAGAGAGCGGCTTCTGTATTTGGCAAATCAGGTCTGAAAGTCTATCTCAGTGGCGTGGTCAATGGGAAGACAAGTCTTTAGCTTCTGCAGGGGACATCCTGTGCCCGCTCAGAGTGTCTGTTGCTCGGTTACGTCCTTGCAGCAGGGTCCTCCATAACTTGTGCTCTAAGGCTTGTCTTCACCCTCCCCCGCGATATGGACTGTTTGAATTTGCCATTTTGGTTTCTAACCAGCACCAGACTTTTTAAAGTTTGATATGTTCTTCCAAATTGCTATTACATTTTGAGATTATTTTCCTTAGGAAAGACCACACATTAAAAATAAATCTATCCATTCTCCCGAACACCATGTGGACACGTGGAAAAGTCTTGGGTTTGAAATGTATCTCTTCTTGTATCTGTATATACCCATTTAATAAAGCACCCACATATTCCTAGCAGCTCTTGGGGGAATTGTTGCGTTGCGCACAGGGAGGCTACCGCCTTAGCCTGGATTTTGACACCATAAGGCAGAGCGAGCAAATGTGGTCAGGAGAGGGTGAGAGATATGGTCACGCTCCTCCATTTTGACTGAGATTATTACAGTCAGTCAAGAAGACGTGACTAACTGGAGTAGACTGGAAGAGCAGAGCAAAGACGAGGAGAGGGGAGGTTAGGGTATAAATCATGACAAAGTAAAATGTTTTGTCTGTCTGGTCTAGTGTGTCTAGGTGCTTGGTCTGGAGGATTGGTCTGGAGATTGGGGTTGAGGGAAAAAGAGGGAAGGCGGGCTCCGGTCAGGACCCTAGTCATTTCTGTCGGGCGAAAGCTCTGTACATGGCAAAGCCTAGGACCGCGACCACTGCTGCTCCTAGCGTCACTCTCAGCCAGAAGGATGTGTTGCTCATGTCGGAGCCGTTCAGGTGTCTGTGGGGGGGAGACAAAGGCGTCAATGAAAGGACATATGAAACCGCGTAGAGGTGCAGACATGAAAAAAAGTGACATGATTTTCCAGTTTCTCAAAACTGAATCGCGAAACTATAGATTAAATGGTGAGTGAATCACAGAGGGACCAACAGTTTGCCAAATGTGACAATCAAATAACTAATACGTACGGGAACATGGCGGCCCAGGCCAGCTTGGTGTAGATGTTCTTGCTGGTGGAGTCCAGGGACAGGCCGGAGAAGGGGAGCGGCGGAGGCAGTCGGTGTTTGTAGCAGAACTCTGCCGGAGTCATCCCGTGGAGCTGTCTCACCTCGGGGAGGTCCGCTTTGGAGGCCACCATCACACAGGGAATACTGCTGTCCATGTAGTGTTGCTACAGAAAGGAAAGTAGACAGATGTGGATGAAGACAAAATAGGATACGGCGAAGAGAAAGAGGATGTGGGGAAGAAAGAAACATTGAACAGATTCCTGATCATATCTGTGAAAACCAGAGACGCTCTGAAGAGGACATGAGATGCCACACACCTTGTAGATGCTGGCACAGTAGTCAAAGGAGTGGGGGTCGCTGACATCATACATGAGACAGGCTACGTCACACACCGCGTCCGACTCCTTTAGGAACTTTGTTTCCACGTCCACCTCGTAGAGCTGCCAGGGGAAGACGACAGATGGGAGGTGAGGCTAACACACTCTACCAAAGGTCAGGGGTCAGAGTTGAGGTGAAAGTAAAAAGGTACGGAACTCACGATGAGGAACTTCTCCTGGTTGCTAACTTGGACAGTGTTTATGGTGTAGAGGGAAAAGGCACCGGTGGAACGCTCCTCTCTCTGAAACAAACACACCGACTGTTACTCTTATCATTAGTTGTAGCAATGCTAGTAGTTGGGGCTTTCAACATCATTTCTCAACTCGAACACGTATTGACAAAGCGGAATGGTTTTACAATGAAGAGTTCAATGCGTACTACTAGTAACAAAGTATTAAACGCTTCCTCCAGGAATGTGTGATTCTGTATCGCTATTTAGTCTAAATAACAGGTCAACAGTGAGATGATCGTACCGCTGTGCTTCGGCCAAGGAAGGCCTGGAGGAAGGCAGACTTCCCAGTACCCCGTGGCCCGATCACCTTACAAAGGAACACTGACCGCTGAGTCTGGCCCTTCTCCAGGTCCACAGCCTTCTCCCGCGTCACTGCAGAGGAACACACACAGATAGCGCCAACACAGACACACACACACCGAAATCACAGGGAGTACATATACACGGAGAAACAGACATGTCAGGACAGGGAACCATTGATTAATATGATGGAGCGCTATCAAAGCATTTCAAACATAATCGTATTTCCCCTTGTGGGTAACGCAGGATACATTTTTAATCTGATCTGAGGTGGTAGGACCTCTCCCACATTTATAGCCGCGTGAGCTAAACCTTTTCGACTCTACGGCACAGGCTGAGTGGGTGTGAGACTTACGTCACCCTACCCTAATCCTGCTACCCCATGCAGCCACGCCCCCAGTTTTACACACACGCCAACCAGCGTTCCTGAAGCACCCCTGTGGATGCAGGTTTTCGCTTCAAACAATCCCACTCGGTTTCACTGGATGATGGGTTGAGGTTAATTGACTAATTGACCAATTGAAGGAATGCGACTACGGCATTATTGGTACCCTCAAATAAATGTGTGAATTTTGTTTAATCATTGCATATAATAACTACACAACACACACTCTGGTAGTCTTCACACCAGTCAAATAGCATATTCAAAGTTGACCTTTCAGAGTCACTGCACATCCTCAGAAGGCATACATGTACTGGATATAATTCTGTCTGTAAGGCCTATAGTGAACCAGATTATAGTTCTAATCCTCTATGTACAGCGAGTGAGGTTTACTGCGGCACTAGGATTATAGGTTCTTGTTAACATACAGTCTATTTCCTAGAGAGGCTACTTGCAGCATGTGTAAAAAAAGAAAAAAAAGAAAAAAAATGTGTTGACATGCGTACAGACACAGACCTGTGACTGCAGTGGTTTGGGAGTCCTGCTCAGTGAGAATAGGATAGCCCAGGTATCCCAAGTACTCCAGACAGCGATGGATATCAAGGTACGCTGAAAGCCTGTATATGGAGAGAAGTCACATTGGTGAAATTGGAGGAGGGAATAGGAACACTCACTGTCCTAACCTAAATCCCCTAACACATTCATTTGTACTCACGGACCTCCTTACACTGAAATTCTAAAACATGAAAACCCCCATGGCTGACATACACACAAAGCTACAGTGCCTTATTCAGACCCCTCGACTTATCCCACATTTTATTACATTACAGCCTTACTCTAAAATTGATTAAAATGTTTTTTTTCCCCCTCATCAATCTACACACAATACCCCATCATGACAAAGCAGAAACAGGTTTTGAAATGTTTGCTAATTTCTAAAAATAAAAAACTTAAATATCACATTGACATAAGTATTCAGACCCTTTACTCAGTACTTTTTGAAGCACCTTTGGCAGCGATTACAGCATCGAGTCTTCTTGGGTATGACGCTACAAAGCTTGGCACACCTGTATTTGGGGAGTTTATCCCATTTTTTAAATCCCAGATCCTCTCAAGCTCTGTCAAGTTGGATGGGGAGCATTGCTGCACAGCCATTTTCAGGTCTCTCCAGAGATGTTCGATTAGGTTCAAGTCCGGGCTCTGGCTGGGCCACTCAAGCACATTCAGAGACTTGTCCCGAAGCCACTCCTGCATTGTCTTGGCTGTGTGCTTAGAGTCTTTGTCCTGTTGGAAGGTGAACCTTCCCCCCCCAGTGAGGTCCTGAGCGCTCTGGAGCAGGTTTTCATCAAGGATCTCTGTACTTTGCTCCGTTCTTCTTTCCCTCGATCCTGATTAGTCTCCCAGTCCCTGCCGCTGAAAAACATCCCCACAGCATGTTGCCACCACCATGCTTCACCGTAGGGATGGTGCCTGGTCTCTTCCAGACATGACGTTTGGCATTCAGGCCAAAGAGTTCAATCTTGGTTTCATCAGTCCTTGGTCTGAGAGTCTTTAGGTGCCTTTTGGCAAATTCCAAGCGGGCTGTCATGTGCCTTTTACTGGAGTGGCTTCCGTCTGGCCACTCTACCATAAAAGCCTGATTGGTGGAGTGCTGCAGAGCTAGTTGTCCTTCTGGAAGTTTCTACCATCTCCATAGAGGAACTCTAGAGCTCTATCAGAGTGACCATCGGGTACTTGGTCACCTCCCTGACCAAGAACGTATTTAACGATTCCTCAGTTTGGCCAGCCGGCCAGCTCAAAGAAGAGTCTTGGTGGTTCCAAACTTGGAGGCCACTGTGTTCTTGGGAACCTTCAATGCTGCAGACATTTTTTCATACCCTTCCCCAGATATGTGCCTCGACACAATCCTGTCTCGGAGCTCTACGGACAATACCTTCAACCATTATGGCTTGGTTTTTGCTCTGACATGCACTGTCAACTGTGGGACCTTATATAGACAGGTGTGTGCCTTTCCAAATGATCAATTGAATTTACCACAGGTGGACTCCAATCAAGTTGTTGAAACATATCCAGGATGATCAATGGAAACAGAAGCACCTAAGCTCAACTTAGAGTCTCATAGAAAAGGGTCTGAATAGTTACAGTGGGGCAAAAAAGTATTTAGTCAGCCACCAATTGTGCAAGTTCTCCCACTTAAAAAGATGAGAGAGGCCTGTAATTTTCATCATAGGTACACTCCAACTATGACAGACAAAATGAGGAAAAAAATCCAGAAAATCACATTGTAGGATTAATGAATTTATTTGCAAATTATGGTGGAAAATAAGTATTTGGTCACCTACAAACAAGCAAGATTTCTGGCTCTCACAGACCTGTAACTTCTTCTTTAAGCGGCTCCTCTGTCCTCCACTCGTTACCTGTATTAATGGCACCTGTTTGAACTTGTTATCAGTATAAAAGACACCTGTCAACATCCTCAAACAGTCACACTCCAAACTCCACTATGGCCAAGACCAAAGAGCTGTCAAAGGACACCAGAAACAAAATTGTAGACCTGCACTAGGCTGGGAAGACTGAATCTGCAATTGGTAAGCAGCTTGGTTTGAAGAAATCAACTGGGAGCAATTATTAGGAAATGGAAGACATACAAGACCACTGATAATCTCCCTCGATCTGGGGCTCCACGCAAGATCTCACCCCGTGGGGTCAGAATGATCACAAGAACGGTGAGCAAAAATCCCAGAACCACACGGGGGGACCTAGTGAATGACCTGCAGAGAGCTGGGACCAAAGTAACAAAGCCTACCATCAGTAACACACTACGCCGCCAGGGACTCAAATCCTGCAGTGCCAGACGTGTCTCCCTGCTTAAGCCAGTACATGTCCAGGCCCGTTTGAAGTTTGCTAGAGAGCATTTGGATGATCCAGAAGAAGATTGGGAGAATGTCATATGGTCAGATGAAACCAAAATATAACTTTTTGGTAAAAACTGAACTTGTTGTGTTTGGAGGACAAAGAACGCTGAGTTGCATCCAAAGAACACCATACCTACTGTGAAGCATGGGGGTGGAAACATCATGCTTTAGGGGCTGTTTTTCTGCAAAGGGACCAGGACGACTGATCCGTGTAAAGGAAAGAATGAATGGGGCCATGTATCGTGAGATTTTGAGTGAAAACCTCCTTCCATCAGCAAGGGCATTGAAGATGAAACGTGGCTGGGTCTATCAGCATGACAATGATCCCAAACACACTGCCCGGGCAATGAAGGAATGGCTTCGTAAGAAGCATTTCAAGGTCCTGGAGTGGCCTAGCCAGTCTCCAGATCTCAACCCCATAGAAAATCTTTGAAGGGAGTTGAAAGTCCGTGTTGCCCAGCAACAGCCCCAAAACATCACTGCTCTAGAGGAGATCTGCATGGAGGAATGGGCCAAAATACCAGCAACAGTGTGTGAAAACCTTGTGAAGACTTACAGAAAACGTTTGACCCTTTGCCAACAAAGGGTATATAACAAAGTATTGAGATAAACTTTTGTTATTGACCAAATACTTATTTTCCACCATAATTTGCAAATAAATTCATTAAATCCTTGTCTGTCATTGAAGTGTACCTATGATGAAAATGACAGGCTTCTCTCATCTTTTTAAGTGGGAGAACTTGCACAATTGGTGGCTGACTAAATACTTTTTTGCCCCACTGTATGTAAATACGGTATGTTTTTTTATTTGTAATAAATTTGCTAAAATGTCTAACAACCTGTTTTTGCTTTGTCATTATGGGGTATTGTGTGTAGATTTTTGAAACGTATTTAATCCATTTCAGAATACGGCTGTAACGTAACAGAATTGAGGAAAAGTCAAGGGGTCTGAATACTTTCCGAAGGCACTGTACATACCAAGATCGCTTCAAAGCAAACAAGGGTCAATACTCACGTCCATTGACACACGTAGCCATGATTGGAAATGTAACCCTCGTCTGTGGTTGAGACAGCCGTGTACACGTCTGCGCCCCAGGGCATGTAGGGAAACACACTAAAGAGATTCTTGAGCTCCGCGGGAGAGAGGGCAGAGTCCTTATCCTGGTGTAAAAATAAATATTGTAGAGGGGTAAAACACACCACTAAGCCCTAACAAACTTTCAGCAGCCCTAAAAACAGCCATGCTGTTGGAGTGGGGGTACATTTCAATGCCTAAAATTAACTGCGGGCGTTCTAATTAAAAATGTGTATTCTCTGTCCACTTCAAATATAACCTGCTTAGTGCATTGTTGACAAATAGACAGATGGATATAAATAAATGGACTTCCTGATTGATGCCACTGAGGCGGTCACACACCTCGTCATACTTGTCAAACAGCCTCTGGAGAAACTGGTGACCCAGATGATTGAGCTCGGTGGTGCAGCCCACGGGCACCCGTAACCTGGCAACACACAACAAACAGCCATATAAATACCTGGGCTTACCGTACACACACACAAACAAACCCACGAGACGTTACTTGCCTGAGGTTTAGCTAACGGAACGATCTATCGCTCTGGCTTGACAAATGAACATAAATCGTGTAAGGCCAGGATGTTTTCTGGAAAACACCCGACTCACCAAAAACCTTTGAGACAATACTCATGCAGTATCATCTTCAATATTACAACATGGGGGAGGTAACCAACTGTCTCGAACACGTCTGGGATTGGGTCAGAAACACAAAGTAGTGGAGCCAAAACACCTACTGTGGGTATAGGTAGTCATCCGTCAGCTCCAGCGAGTCATCGTAACCAAACTTCCTCAGGATGGTCCACGTGGTCTCGTGCCGACCCCTCTGGATGAACAACGTGTTGAGGAACAGGAAGCCTGGTGATAGAGGATACAATAGAATCATGTCTGTTATGTCGCCATCTTATCACGTCGGCTCCACACTAACTATTGGCGCTACTAGCAACACTGAATTTCACAAGAGGCTAAACCCAACAGGTCATATATCATCAAAGGCTGAGCCATCTCACTGTCGGGTTCATCCCTCACCGTTCAGGGTAAGGCCGTTGTCCTGCACCCCGTCGCTCGTGTTCTTCCACACCACAGTCTTCACGTCCTCCAGAGCTTGAGAGGCTAGAGGGTTCCCGAAGCACGATTTCTGAGGAACCACACACACACACACACACACACACACACACACACAGAGTTGAACTATACCCGGCTGCTCCAATGGCCATGCCAGTTTTACACCTTGCCTGCAATTTCTCTCTTAAGGATGTACGTGTGGTGCGCGCATGTACACTACCGTTCAAAAGTTTGGGGTCACTTAGAAATGTCCTTGTTTTTGATAGAAAAACACTTTTTTGCACATTAAAATAACATCACATTTATCAGAAATACAGTATCGACATTGTTAATGTTGTAAATGACTATTGTATCTGGAAATGGCTGCTTTTGAATGGAATATCTACATAGGCGTACAGAGGCCCAATATCAGCAACCATCACCCCTGTGTTCCAATGGCACGTTGTGTTACCTAATCCACGTTTATCATTTTAAAAGGTTAATTGATCATTAGAAAACCCTTTTGCAATTATGTTAGCACAGCTGAAAACTGTTGTTCTAATTAAAGAAGCAATAAAACTGACCTTCTTTAGACTAGTTGAGTATCTGGAGCATCAGCATTTGTGGGTTCGATTACAGGCTCAAAATGGCCAGAAACAAAGACCTTTCTTCTGAAACGCATCAGTCTATTCTTGTTCTGAGAAATTAAGGCACTTACATGCGAGAAATTGCCAAGAAACTGAAGATCTCGTACAGCGATGTGTACTACTCCCTTCACAGAACATCTCAAACTGGCTCTAACCAGAATAGAAAGAGGAGTGGGAGGCCCCGGTGCACATGTGAGCAAGAGGACAAGTACATTATTAGTGTGTCTAGTTTGAGATACAGACACCTCACAAGTCCTCAACTGGCAGCTTCATTAAATAGTACCCGCAAAACACCAGTCTCAACATCAACTGTGAAGATGCGACTCTGGGATGTTGGCCTTCTAGGCAGAGTTGCTGTGTCCAGTGTCTGTGTTCTTTTGCCCATCTTAATTTAAAAAAAATATTGGCCAGTCTGAGATATGGCTTTTTCTTTGCAACTCTGCCTAGAAGGTCAGAATCCCAGAGTCGCCTCTTCACAGTTGACGTTGAGACTGGTGTTTTTTGCGGGTACTATTTAATGAAGATGCCAGTTGAGGACTTGTGAGGCGCATTTCTGATCAATTTGAAGTTATTTTAATAGACAAAAGAAATGTGCTTTTCTTTCAAAAAACAAGGACATTTCTAAGTGACCCCAAACTTTAGTGTATATATTAGTAGTGTATATATTAATAGATTAATTGACGTATGGTGGATAGATTAAAGGATGGATGGGTGAGTGTTATTTGATTCTCACCTGGAAGCAGTTGAGTTCAGTGTCACTGAGGATGCGGTCATGGTCCTGGTCTGAGATGCTGAAGACTCGGCTGAGTGCTCGGACACACATGGACTTTAACTGGAAGTAACATCAGCACACAGACACAGTTAACACTCAACAAAGCAAGATTCCGCAATAAAACCAGGTCATTCCAAAGCGATCCTCAAAATGTCCTCCCTGACCTGTTTGTCTTCCGGGTCGTAGAGCGGGGCGGTGGGGTGGAGCACAGCCTTCTGAGCGTAGTAGAACAGTTCAGAGATGTTCTTCAGGTTCTTGGCAGAACACTTGGGAGAGAAAAGTCAAAACCTCAGGTTTGCCTAATCATAGGTGTGTTCAAACAAAAACAGTTCAACTAAATATTGTTTGCATAAGATTGGTGGGAGTAATTATTGTGGCGAAATCAGGTCCTCATTGCGCTGAGTGAGTGGGGAGGCCACTGAAGAGAGCAGAGTGAGTCTGAGATGCAAGCCTTACCTCTACACAGGTCTCAATCTCAGAAAACTGGTTCATGATAGGTAGAATGGTCTCCATGGAGCTCCCAGAGCGAAGGTCCGATTTATTCCCCACTAGGATTATGGGAACTCTGTGACATCATAAGGAATGAATTTAAGATCAAAGATATCTAAATGTTTTATGACACAAAAGGCCAAAGAGGCTAGTTCAAGCACAACACTTTTAGGCAAGGACGATGTACACAAGCTTCAAAGCAAATGTCATCGAAACAACAGTATGTACATACTTATTCCCCTTCTCTGCTTCGCCATTTACCAAGGGGATCCATTTTGTTCGGATCTGAAAAATGAGTAGCATAAGAAATTATAGCAAAACACTAATAAAATCTCCCATTTATCATATTGATCCCATACTGTAGGCTACATTATACAAATGCTTGTTATACCATGCCAAATGCTTCCATATTGGTTTCTCCAAGAAGGAAATTTAAGATCTATAAAAGACAGTGTACATGTGTGAGAGAGGATACCTTGTCTATAGTTTCCTCCTGGGTGACGTCATAGACCACACACACCACGTTGGCCTGCAGGATTTGAGAAATCATGGTTGGAGTGCAAGGTCTTTATTATCAACTAAAGGACGCAATCGAACACATTCTCCAAATGAACTCAAATGATTGTGATTTTGTCAGGTACAGCTGGGAAAGGCTCACTCCAACACATACTGAACACATGGTTAAATAATGAGGCGAGATCAACTGGTGGTCATCTACAGATGCTTCTTCTGTTCATTAGTGCACTTTGTCTGTTAAGTTTCGGTTAGAATAGTAAAAAATGGTTTTAAACATTAAAATTGCACTATGCATTATATGGGTTGAATGCTGTAACACAGAATAAAAGAATTAAGAAAAGTCCCATGATGGTAGTGACTCCACATTACAGCTTATCACCTATTAACCATCAGTTAATAAGTGAGGGCACACAGTGTGTTGTGAATTCTGTAACGAATGTATTGTAATGTTGTTAAAATTGTATAACTGCCTTCATTTTGCCGGACCCCAGGAAGAGTAGCTGCTGCCATGGCAACACAAAGTTATTCACATTACTTTAATTAAATATTTACGTTGTGTATATTACATTTGTTTTATTTGATCACTATTATTTC
Source organism: Oncorhynchus nerka (assembly GCF_034236695.1). Lineage (NCBI taxonomy): Eukaryota > Metazoa > Chordata > Actinopteri > Salmoniformes > Salmonidae > Oncorhynchus > Oncorhynchus nerka. The sequence continues at coordinate 24,747,498 of NC_088418.1, forward strand.
ATTCCAAGTCATCAGCTCATCTCTTTAGAGCTGCTGCCTATGCTGTCTGAAAAAAATCACTATTTTAGTAGTTTTCATTGTAAATAAGGCATACTTTTATGACTGCTGAATAACAATACCTCGCAAAGCAACTGCTCCCTATGTATCCCCTCTTGACTGCACATTCTTCTATCTCTTACGTGGCAGGCATAAAAGAAACAGACCAGACAAGTAGCCACGCAATGGATTATGGTGATTGTAGTATGTTATCATGTTTTCTGCGCATTGATCTCACAGGGAAAAAAAACAAAAAAAATGACTTAACCGACATCAGTCAATTAGTTGTTTAAAAACAGAAAAATAACAGATATTTTGATTAATAGCTTAGCACTACCTGTTCAGCTAGCGTGAAGTTTCCCCTAGACGCTGATCTTGGGTCAGTTTAGTATTTTCCCCACTAATGGTTAATGTTAGGATTGAGGGAGGGGAAGCGGATCCTAGATCTGTACCTAGGGGAAACTTCACCCATGGGCGTTCAGCTAAGGAAGAGGTGGGTCAACACTGAGAACTAGCCTTACCTTGATAATCTCCTCTCTGAGGACCTCATCAGTCTGTTCCGTTTCTATAGGGCCAAGACAATGCACTCAATTTAATCAACTGATAACCAGTTGATAACAGTTACAGCACCTCATCAGCAGCAGCACTGAATTGGACCGATAAGCAAGCAATTACACTTAACCAGACTTTCTGGCAGCTAGGAAGATATCCGGTCTTCATAGAAACGCACAGGCACATACACAGACTATAGCAAGATAGTTGTATTAGGCCACTGAGTGAGCAGCACCTCACCTGAGTAGTCCACTATGTGTGTGGGCACCTTCTCTGGAGTGACATCGGCAGGGATAGTGATCTCCTCAGCTCGGAGGGGCACCTAAGGGGGATTACATAGATTCAACAGTCTGACAGAGGGACTCCATTAACCTTTAATTAGCTTGGAACTGACAGGCTGAAATTAACTTCATGGTTAGAGTGTGAGGAGTGTTTAGGCATTACACTGTCTGACACTGGGATAATGACTTGGAAATGTCCTCTTTTTTGGATAAGGTGAGGAGAAGTGGCATATTATGAGTCATTATCTCCCCTGTAACTATTCCCCAGGTCGTTGCTGTAAATGAGAACGTGTTCTCAGTCAACTTACCTGGTAAAATAACGGATAGAAAATAAATACAAAGAAAATATTACAATAACGAGTGCTTATAAATGCAAAGTAAAGAGGACGAGTGGAGGTTTATTTTCGATACCAATCACACTCTCACAGTTGAATAGAGCCACCCTCTGTGTGCTGTGGTGTAGATAGCAGACAGTGTGTATGCAAACTTTGAATGTACCAAGTCACTGAGAATGCTGCTTTTGTACGGTGTAGCAGTAGCCAGTGGATACATATTTTATAAATAAGCTGACTCTTTAGTCATCAATGTAGTGTTTGCATTCGGTGGGTATAATTTGTTAGAGTGTCAGCACTGCAGACAAAACTAAAAAATAAACCAGTGGGAATGTACAGTCATAGCTACACTTACATGCTCAGGAAACTCCTCCCCAACCAATGACATGATGAGTGATGTTTTGCCCACCTTGGCTGTTGACAGAGGGGTGAAAAGTGGAACGAGACATTATTGAAAAAGGAGGAAAATGAAACCTGGAAGAAGAGTATTTCTGGACTGCAAAACACATTTCACCTTGAGGTCATACCCTCAGGTAAATAGATCACATTCTCCAGCTCATAAGTAGCCAGAGCTGGATTACATGGGGGGCTAATACTTAAGCTGAACTATAACTAAGTCCTAAATCTAAATGTAGTCTAAGTTTATTATAACTAGCTAGTTAAATGTCTTTATTTTATTAACCACAGAGTACGGCCTGATAAGGGGTTCTCACTGACATTCTCTTGTTGAGTTGACATGAATAGGTCTGTTCATGAATAGCCTATTCAAATAGAGGGGCAAACAAAGTAGCTAAAGTTACAATGCAGCTAGGTATACAAAGATAATTATTAGGAAAATACTTGGTGGTAGTTACTTGTAACTTGTTTGCTAACTAGCTAGAATATATATGTTTTTTCCCCAACAACCAACCACCAATATTGTCAGCAAAACATGTCAAATAAGAAAAATCCTCTTTAGCACACTTGGTGGCAAGGTTTCTAAGTTGGTTTGCTAGCTAACGCATGAGAAAAGATGTTGACAGTTAACTAGCTAGCTAAATACCTAGCTACTAACTTCTACCTAGCTACTAACTTGGCTAGTTAACGTGGGGCTAGTACTGTAAGTGCATGTGCAAAACAACACGTAACGTTACTGACTAACGTTAGTACTGTCAGATTTGGTGCTGTCTAACTCGCTAATGTCAGACTAGCTATGTTATGTAGCTAAAACATAATGATGTGGTGGCTGCCAATGCTATAACATTGGGTAATTAGCTAGTAATTCACGGGGGGAATCCAGATTTATAGAAAACTGCAGGTTTCCATCAGGCAGTCTGTAGCTAACAACAAGGCGTTAGCTGTACAGTAGCTAACTAACGTTAGCACGCTGAATATATGCGTGTCAATATCAAAACAGGATTTACTTACGTTCCCCCAATAACAGTATCCTGACATCTCGTTTCATGTTTCGCTCCCTTGTCCAATGAGTGTACTCTGCTGGGTCTTATGCGTCTAAATTATTTTGACTTTTTAACCGCAGTTCAGGTAGCTAGCTACCTCTCGGACCCATTCCAGCTAGCTAGTAGCTCCAGTTAGCTAGCAGCACCCAAGGAGAAATCTAGTGGCTTCCGGTTCAAGAGAGCCAAAAATAGCGCCCACTGTCGTCGGCAGTGTGGGCGAACTTTTAGCTACTGTAACAATATCATGTGTACCAAGTACAGTAAGTTAGCGGTTTTAAGAATGTCCTCTCTATAAGACTGAGGCAAAAAAAGAAAAAGCAAACAACCAATTTATTGACTCCACAATGTCAGATTTCATTTCCCAATTTTCCCAATACTTAAATCAAATCGAATCAAAGTTTATTTGTCACGTGCGTCGAATACAACAAGGGTAGACCTTACAGTCAAATGCTTACTTACATGATCTAACCAATCAGCCTGGAGGATAAAAGTCAGACGCTGTATTATACATTTAAAAATTGGCAATCAGTATTGGTAGTATGTTTATTGGTCTTACCAAACCCTCTTTAATGTAATCTAAGTGTTGTGGGCCATGGCGGCTATCACGTTACTTTAAATAACAATCATATCATCTGCACATTGTGGAACTAATCAAATCAAATATTGGTCACTGTTCAGATGTATTGTCCAGGTCTCCAGGGAGCCAACTAGACCATTTCATATACGTAGGCACAGGCTAAAGTTATGCACATCATATAAAAATGTTAAACAAAATCTGACAGATTGAAACCAATTGAAATAGTTCACTTTGCAATTTAATGTTATATCTATGTTGTAATACATGTATGTATTTTGGGGGGGTTCAGACGATATCCACAACTTTATCTTGAGCCATTATAGGTCAGGGTTGCCTCTAGTAAAAGCACAAGAAAGTAAATAAAATATTAATATTGGCATGAGAATCTTAGAACCAAAACAATGACCATCTTTGTGACAATTGAAATACACCAATAAAATGCCAAACATACAGAATGGTCTATTTAAAAAAAAAAAATAAAATATATATATATATATATATAATTAACCTTTATTTAACTAGGCAAGTCAGAATGGCTAATAATGACAAATTATTGGCAGACTATTGATAACATTTATGAATGTGTTCTAGTGCATGAAATTGCAGGAAATAAAACCTTTGATTTAAGTTGAGGTTAAAATGCTGTTGCGACCGGTGACCTCCATTGCGTTTCGTGGCTGATAGAGCGACACCACAGGCCTTAAGCAGGGATAGGACCACACAGGCCAGCACCACAGAAATTCCAACCCACCCGCATCACCTGGCCACTTTTCTGTCAATGAGGAGTCAAACACAGAACGTCTAAACATGGATACTCAACTCAGATTGGACACACAGACGTCTAAAACAACATAAAAACATGACAAAACTATCACCAAGCATATATCACACTCAAACTGATATAGGCTGTAGTGTGTTTCTGTCACAGATCTAAGACTCTGTCATGGATGACAAAGTAGGCAATGAGACACACTGAGATATGGTGCAAATATTAGGAGTTTAATTCCTTCAAATTGCAAAAAAATACAAATTATGCCAGGAGAAGATAAACCAAAAAGTATTAAAATAGACAAATAAACTGAATTGAAATTAAAACAAACTGTGCAGAACCGAATGCAACATAAACTCATGAATCAACTTCAAAAATAAAAGAGTGACAAGAGGGAGTTTTACCTCAATAATATACACTGAGTACACAAAACATTAAGAACACCTGGTCTTTCCATGACACACTGACCAGGTGAAAGCTATGATCCCTTATTAATGTCACTTGTTAAATCCACTTCAATCTGTGTGTAAATGAAGGGGAGACCGGTTAAAGGATTTTAAAGCCTGGAGACAATTCAGACATGGATTGTGTATGTGTGCCATTCAGAGGGTGGATGGGAAAGAAAATATTTAAGAGTCTTTGAACGAGGTATGGTAGTAAGTGCCAGGCGCACCTCTTTGTATAAAGAACTGCAACGCTGCTGGGTTTTTAACACTCAACTGTTTCCCATGTATCAAGAATGGCCCACCTAAAGGACATTCAGCTAACTTGACAACTGTGGGAAGCATTGGAGTCAACATGGACCAGCATCCCTGTTGAATGCTTTCGACACCTTGCCGAGTCCATGCCCCGACCAATTGAGGCTGTTGTGAGGGCAAAAGGGGAGGGTGCAACTCAATATTAGGAAGTTGTTCCTAATGTTTGGTATATCAGTGTATGGCGGTATACTCAGTGTATGGAACTGTCCCTTGTCAGGTAGAAGGTGAGTTTTGCAAGACATACATTTTCAATACACATGATCGTGATATAACGTTTCAGGGTACTGATCAGATCTGAAATACATACAGTTATTTTAGCATTAACAGTATCAATGTAAAAAATGTACTTTGGAATGTCGACATGTGAATCAAAAAGTGTTCCTCCGCAGTGAACAGATGGGTTGCACTTCCCAACTCCCCTCCGGAACCATGCTTTAACAACAGAAATCCGGTCGGACCTCCTTCACCAGAACACAGCTGGCTTCCATGCTGCAGACATGGGGCCGGTAACTGAGACAAACAGAGACATTACCTAGAACTTTCACTGTTTGTTGATATGGATATTGGTTCAATTATAACGTTAGATGATACCAGTGACTGTTACAACGTAATATAACACGTCGAATCAACATAGAGAAACGATAATAACAAATGTCAAGACTAATTGTGCATTTCTACAATAGAGTTATGGATGGGATATATGAAACCAAAACCAAGTGTCGCGTCGTTACTTATATATTTTGTGTTTAGCGCAAAGTGATTGTTAACGTGCATACGTAACGATATTTGTTAGGCAGGGGGTTTTACTGTGTGGGCCGCAATGTGGCTGTCAGACTCCTTTCCCTCTTAGTAGTTCGACAGTGTTGTTGTGCATCAACTTTCTCTCTTGGATTCCCCTGAACAGGGTGAAGCTGATGAGATGGGTGCAGGGAGAGAGGGAGCGGCGAAGGTAAATGTTTCACTCTCGCCAAAATCTGTCCAAAATAAGACCAGTGCGTTTCCATGGGCTTATTTTTGACCTAAGCTTACCGCCTTTGGGACAACAACACCCAAAGTTAGGGCGGAGACATGTGCATCTCATCACTATATACAGATCTCTGGTGCAGGAGCATACAGCGTGGGTGGAGTTGGACACCATATTAGGTGCAACGTTGGCTTGACCTCTCCACCCTCTGACCAATTAACCTAACGTAGCAGGAGAAAGAAACGCCTGAGTTGGGTCTTCATCAACCGGAATCATCTGGATTTTAGGCTTCGCCTCTTTAAGCCTGTTGTCACTAAGAAGCCTAATGCCACTGCTGCTGAGTGGGACTGTACTTGGGTAATTCCTGTCCTTGCTGATCGCTGTCTCCCAAGGTGGTGTCAAGTAGGGCGTTCTCATTGGTCAGTCTGACTGGTCCTCGGGGTGGTGTCCTGTCCCTCTTCACCACAACCTCTCTCTCTGTTTTAGAAATATCAACACTTGGCCATTCTTTCTCATCAATGTCTCCTAAATATACAGTTGAAGTCGGAAGTTGACATACACTTAGGTTGGAGTCATTGAAACTCATTTTTCAACCACTCCACAAATTTCTTGCTAACAAACTATAGTTTTTCCAAGTCGGTTAGTACATCTACTTTGTAGATGTAGATCCAATTTTTCCAACAATTGTTTACAGACAGATTATTTCACTTATAATTCACTGTATCACAATTCCAGTGGGTTAGAAGTTAACATACACTAAGTTGACTGTGCCTTTAAACAGCTTGGAAAATTCCAGAAAATTATGGCATGGTTTTAGAAGCTTCTGATAGGCTATTGACATCATCTGAGTCAATTGGAGGTGTACCTGTGGATGTATTTCAAGGCCTACTTTCAAATTCAGTGCCTCTTTTCTTGACATCATGGGAAAATGAAAAGAAATCAGCCAAGACCTCAGAAAAAAATGGTAGAACTCCACAAGTCTGGTTCATCCTTGGGAGCAATTTCCAAACGCCTGAAGGTACCGCATTCATCTGTACAAACAATAGTACATAAGTATAAACACCATGGGGCCACGCAGCCATCATACCACTCAGGAAGGAGACGCGTTCTGTCTCCTAGAGATGAAATACTTTGGTGTGAAAAGTGCAAATCAATCCCAGAACAACAGCAAAGAACCTGGTGAAGATGCTGGAGGAAACAGCTACAAAAGTATCTATAGCCACAGTAAAACGAGTCCTATATCGACATAACCTGAAAAGCTGGTCAGCAAGAAAGAAGCCACTGCTCCAAAACCGCCATAAAAAAGCCAGACTACGGTTTGCAACTGCACATGGGGACAAAGATTGTACTTTTTGGAGAAATGTCCTCTGGTCTCGTGAAACAAAAATACAACTGTTTGGCCTTAAAGACCATCGTTATGTTTGGAGGAAAAAGGGGGAGACTTGCAGGCCGAAGAACACCATCCCAACCGTGAAGAAGCACGGAGGTGGCAGCATCATGTTGTGGGGGTGCTTTGCTGCAGAAGGGGCTGGTGCACTTCACAAAATAGAAAATTATGTGGATATATTGAAGCAACATCTCAAGACATCAGTCAGGAAGTTAAAGCTTGGTCGCATATGGGTCTTCCAAATGGACAATGACCCCAAGCATACTTCCAAAGTTGTGGCAAAATGGCTTAAGGACAACAAAGTCAAGGTATTGGAGTGGCCATCACAAAGCTAGCACAAAGCCCTGACCGCAATCCTATAGAAAATTTGTGGGCAGAACTGAAAAAGTGTGTGCGAGCAAGAAGGCCTACAAACATGAGTCAGTTACACCAGATCTGTCAGGAGGAATAGGCCAAAATTCACCAAACTTATTATGGGAAGATTGTGGAAGACTACCCGAAACGTTTGACCCAAGTTAAACAATTTAAAGGCAATGCTACCAAATACTAATTGAGTGTATGTAAACTTCTGACCCACTGGGAATGTGATGAAAGAAATAAAAGCTGAAATAAATAATTGTCTCTACTATTATTCTGACATTTCACATTCTTAAAATAAAAGTGGTGATCGTAACTGACCTAAGACATGGAATTTTTACTGGGATTAAATGTCAGGAATTGTGAAAAACTGAGTTTAAATGTATTTGGCTAAGGTGTATATAAACCTCCGACTTCAACTGTATAACCTGCATGAACCATGTGCTCAGTTCATGTGTTCAGGGTATGGTTAGTTTCCTGCTCAGTGCTCACATTCTCTCTCTCAGCTGTGGGGTGAACAGTTCGACAGAGTAATTCACTGTCCTCAGTAGCGTAGCCACTTGACTGTTGCTGCCACCTTGACCATTGGACTGGAGTCGAAGAACATCAGTGAAGTGAACCAGGTTCCTTAGAGGAGACACAGCAGAGACAGGGTTAGTGTGTGTTCACGTCAGTTCAAGGTGGTGACTTTGTCAAAAGCAAGCACCTCTCCAGTTGGTCCGGGATGTCCACCAGGTGTAGATCCAGACTGTCCAGGAGGTCCACCAGATCCAGGAGGTCCAACCGGTGTTGGAGGTCCAGTGTTACTCAATGTCAAACAGTTGCTTCTCATGAGAGACAAGAAACTGTCAAAAACCTGGTAGAGTTTGAAAGATAAGAGCAATAGAAAAAGAGAGGCACGGGGGTGGGGGGAAGGACAAAAATTGGTAAACAAGATGAAGACGAGTACACTTTTCAGAGAGTAGTCATTTCAAAGCATAAGGAAAGTACCTCTCCAGGTGTACTCTGATTCATGCAGGTCACAATTAAGCTCTAAAGTCAAGAACGTGAACACAGATGATCTCAGTTATATCCCACACCACAATGCATCAGCCCGGTCATCGTAATTGTGAAACTGGTAGGCTGGGTGAAGGTTTCAACATAAGATTGAATCTGAAGTCTTTGGTCACAAGGATAGGTCAACTAAGAGTACAGAATAGTGTTTAGAAACCACAGTTCTCAAATTCATTAACCTACCAACACAATCCTCTTTCTTTCACCTTGACACTTAGTTTGGTTTTTACCATAGGTAATGAATCCAGCGGGACACTGGATAACTTTTTTGCCCGCTTTGAGGAAAATACAGTGCCACTGACACGGCCCGCTACCAAAACCTGCAGACTTTCCTTCACTGCAGCCGACGTGAGTAAAACATTTAAACGTGTTAACCCTCGCAAAGGCTGCAGGCCCAGATGGCATCCCCAGCCGTGTCCTCAGAGCATGTGCAGACCAGCTGGCTGGTGTGTTTACGGACATATTCAATCAATCCTTATCCCAGTCTGCTGTTCCCACATGCTTCAAGAGGGCCACCATTGTTCCTGTTCCCAAGAAAGCAAAGGTAACTGAGCTAAACGACTACCGCCCCATAGCACTCACTTCCGTCATCATGAAGTGCTTTGAGAGACTAGTCAAGGACCATATCACCTCCACCATACCTGACACCCTAGACCCACTCCAATTTGCTTACCGCCCCAATAGGTCCACAGACGACGCAATCGCAACCACACTGCCCTAACCCATCTGGACAAGAGGAATACCTATGTGAGAATGCTGTTCATCGACTACAGCTCAGCTTTTAACACCATAGTACCCTCCAAACTCGCCATCAAGCTCGAGACCCTGGGTCTCGACCCCGCCCTGTGCAACTGGGTACTGGACTTCCTGACGGGCCGCCCCCAGGTGGTGAGGGTAGGTAACAACATCTCCACCCTGCTGATCCTCAACACTGGGGCCCCACAAGGGTGCGTTCTGAGCCCTCTCCTGTACTCCCTGTTCACGCACGGCTGCGTGGCCATTCACGCATCCAACTCAATCATCAAGTTTGCGGACGACACTACAGTGGTAGGCTTGATTACCAACAACAACGAGACGGCCTACAGGGAGGAGGTGAGGGCCCTCGGAGTGTGGTGTCAGGAAAATAACCTCACACTCAACGTCAACAAAACAAAGGAGATGATTGTGGACTTCAGGAAACAGCAGAGGGAGCACCCCCCCTATCCACATCGACGGGACAGTAGTGGAGAGGGTAGTAAGTTTTAAGTTCCTCGGCGTACACATCCCGAACAAACTGAATGGGTCCACCCACACAGACAGCATTGTGAAGAAGGCGCAGCAGAGCCTCTTCATCCTCAGGAGGCTGAAGAAATTTGGCTTGTCACCAAAAGCACTCACAAACTTCTACAGATGCACAATCGAGAGCATCCTGTCGGGCTGTATCACTGTCTGGTACGGCAACTGCTCCGCCTACAACCGTAAGGCTCTCCAGAGGGTAGTGAGGTCTGCACTACGCATCACCGGGGGCAAACTACCTGCCCTCCAGGACACCTACACCACCCGATGTCACAGGAAGGCCATAAAGATCATCAAGGACAACAACCACCCGAGCCACTGCCTGTTCACCCCGCTATCATCCAGAAGACGAGGTCAGTAAAGATGCATCAAAGCTGGGACTGAGAGACAGAAGCTGTTTTTCAATCTCAAGGCCATCAGACTGTTAAACATCCACCACTAACATTGAGTGGTTGCTGCCAACATATTGACTCAACTCCAGCTCACTTTAATAATGGAAATTGATGATTTTTTTTTATCACTAGCCACTTTAAACAATGCCACTTAATATAATGTTTACATACCCTACATTACTCATCTCATATGTATATACTGTACTCTATATCATCTACTGCATCTTTATGTAATACATGTACCACTAGCCACTTTAAACTATGCCACTTTGTTTACATACCCTACATTACTCATCTCATAGGTATATACTGTACTCTATACCATCTACTGCATCTTGCCTTTGCCGTTCTGTACCATCACTCATTCATATATCTTTATGTACATATTCTTTATCCCTTTACACTTGTGTGTATAAGGTAGTAGTTGTGGAATTGTTAGGTTAGATTACTCGTTGGTTATTACTGCATTGTCGGAACTAGAAGCACAAGCATTTCGCTACACTCGCATTAACATCTGCTAACCATGTGTATGTGACAAATAAAATTTGATTTGACACCCTAGCTGCCGTCCAGATTTCTGCAGGTTCCCACCTCTCCACCAATGTCCATCCCCATCATACATGAATCTACATCTGACAGAGTCAAACTTTAAAAGGCCCAACGCAGACGTTTTTATATCAATATATTTTACGGGTATTTTACCAGGGTTCTATCTAACCATTTCATGCTAATGAAAAAAGGTATTGTAGCGACCCGCACAGACAGCTGTGTGTTATGTGCTAGGCTAGGAGGTGGTTGTGTTGTACTGACCAGTACCCGGTGTTCGCGGGGTCCGACATGTCAATCAACCTGCTATCTGCCAATCACGGGAATGCCTGGAATGTTCTGATGCCGGGCATCCTGGTGGTTGGCGGAGTGGCGTGGAGGGGGGTTGGGCATTGGAAGTTAAGACCAGGTTCAGCCTTTGTTCTCTCTCTCTTACATCTGGGCTTCACAAGAGAAGGTCACGATTGGCTTGTGGGTTATCTGTCATCTATTTGGCGTGTGCTACGGCCCAAACAGTAGCCTGTGTAAAGTTGGTTCAATAAACCGTCAATTCGCAAACTCAAGCCTCTGTCTGGACAATTGTTCATTTATGATCTAGTCAGGTCATTACATTGGTGTCAGAAGTAAAAACGTTCATACAAGTTAGCCAGCTAGCTAGCTGACTTATGTGGCTAGCTACCGTAGGTGAGAACGGGATTGAAAATGCTTCGAGGAATCCGAAAGTGAAGGTGGAGGTAGGGGACGATTATGACCAAGGAGGTGCGTGTGAATGGACGTCGGGGGTTCTGTCTGAGGAGATCGCCAGGGCGTCGGAGCGCAGAGGCCGCTTGAGGGAGGACGTTAGAGTGATGGCGGCTGAAGCGGGCATGAGTGCTTCGTCGAGTGTATTTCGCGCGGATTCTGGTGGGCGGACCGAAGTGGCGGCGTCGACGCGGCGTGACGAGGAATCTGGGGCTCAGGATGTAAACAAACATGGCGGCGCCCAGTTCCCGGCTGCGTCCGTATCTGTTAAGACCCCGAAGTATTCCGGTAAGGCGGATTGGGAAGCTTTTCATGCTCAGTTTGAACTGTTAGCTCATTTTAGGGGTGGTCGGATGAAGAAAGGGCACTGCAGTTGGCTTTATGCCTCACGGATGAAGCTCTGGCCTGTTTGATATTGATTAGCCTCGAGGACAGGCATGATTATGGTGCTCTAGTGGGAGCACTGAGGAGGCGCTATGGACAGTGTGTACAGCCCGGGCTACTGCGCTCCGAACTGAGGAATAGACGCAGGCAGCCTGGAGAGCCTCTACGGGTGCTAGCTAATGACATTGAGAGCCTCTCTCGGCGGGCATATGCTCACATGCCCCCTCCGTGCAGAGCGAGCTAGCACGGGACCAGTTCATACAGGCGCTCTCCCCTACGGAGCTGCGCATACAGACCCAGCTGGCTCATCCTGAGTCATTGCAGACAGCCTTGGAGATGGCTTTGGAGAGGGAGCTGGTGTGGGCTGGGGCTTCAGCTGGGGCTTTGGTGGGGGTGCAGGGAGACACACCCTCTGTGCGAGCTGGGGGCAGAGCAGCCCGGAGCCGGAAAAGCCTGCTTGGGTGGCCGAAATGACAGAACTCATTCGGGCTGTGTCGCTACAGGCGGCACGAAACACAAGCCCTGGTCCCAGGGTCTGCTGGGGTTGTGGCCAGCCAGGCCATCTGCGCCGAGATTGCCCCATGTCCCCCAGAGCTCAGGGAAACGGCTCGGGGTCCGCATAGACCGGGTAGTGCGGACCCCTGGCTTTCTATCCCAACCACCATCATCTTCAGGAGGAGCCCACCGGCACAGACGGGAAGCAAGGCTCCACTTCCCCCAGAAGCAGACGAGGGCAAGCGGATGGAGCCTGTTGTTGTGGTGGGCCGGACCTGTGTTGGGGACTTTTGTCATGTCCCTGTCACTGTGGAGGGGGTGCCCTGCTCCGCCCTGGTGGACACTGGGTCCACAGTAACCCTGGTGAGGCCAGATATTGTGCCAGGTTGGACTCAGTGTGAGCCTACAACTGTGCAGCTCCGCACAGTCACAGGTGAGCTGGCACCCATGAAAGGGAAGGGAATAATGACTCTGACAGTAGGGGGCAGGACTGTGCGTCATCCTGTGTGGGTGGCGGCTGTGCAGGACCCTTGTATCCTGGGGTTGGACTTTCTTAGGAGCACAGGCTGCCAGTTAGACCTAAATAGGGGCACACTGAGCTTCCAGGGAGGGACGGAAGTCACCATGGCCCCCCTAATGTCACATTCACTCAACCCAACAAACCCTTTACTCCAACAGTTAAAGCAGCAGAGACTCATGGCTGCGCCCCTCCCCACAGCTGTGTGTGACTTTTCCCCAGTCCCCCTGTCACCTACGGCGGTGTGTTACATTCCCCCAGCTACCTCCATGACACAGCCCTCTGTGAGCCCGGGCCGCACCCCCCAGCCCAGCTACCCCAGATGGGAGAGGAGAGGACACTGTCTGCAGTGAGGGAGATATGGGGAGGAACTGTGTTGGTCTTGACCCCGAGCAGCAGGAACGGTTGTGGCAGTTGCTGTTTGAATTCAGAGACAGCTTTGCGTTGAGTGAGGAAGAGGTGGGTCAGACCCATCTGGTGCAGCATGAGATCGACACAGGTGATGCTCGACCCATCAAGATGCGTCCCCGCCGTATCCCGCTGGCACGCCAGGAGGCGGCAGACAAGGCTGTGTTGGAGATGCAGCGGGCAGACTTCATTGAGCCCTCAGACAGCCCCTGGGCGGCGCCAGTCGTCATGGTTCCGAAGAAGGGGGGCAAGCTGAGGTTCTGTGCGGACTACAGGCGGCTGAATGAGGTAACCAGGAAGGACTCATACCCCATACCACGTATCGATGAGTCGCTGGACCTGGTTAGGGGTCCTCCTGGTTCTCCTCACTAGACCTCCGCAGCGGCTACTGGCAGGTGCCCCTCTCCCCAGAGGCCAGAGCCAGAACTGCGTTCTCCACTAACAGAGGACACTGGCAGTTCAAGGTCCTGTGCTTTGGCCTGTGCAACGCTCCAGCTACTTTTGAGCGTTTGATGGACAGGGTGCTGGATGGCATCCCCGACAGCAGTGTCTGGTATACCTCGATGACATCCTGGCCCATGGCAGCTCCTTCCAGTCAGCCCTGGGGGCGCTACGGCGTGTGCTGGAGAGGGTGGCTGCCGCAGGTCTGAAGCTCCACCCCGAGAAGTGCCACTTCATGAGGAGAGAGGTGTCCTTCTTGGGCCACCGAGTGGGGAAGGAGGGGATCAGCACCATGGAGGACAAGGTAGGGGCTGTCAGAGACTGGCCCACCCCCACCGACCAGCGTCAGCTGAAGAGCTTCCTGGGCCTGGCCTCGTACTACAGGAGGTTTGTACGGGGCTTCTCAAGCGTTGCTGCTCCACTGAACCGCCTGCTGCCGAAGGACAAGGCTTTCACTTGGACAGTGGAGTGTGAGGAGGCGTTCAACACCCTCAAACGTGCACTGATCGAGGCCCCGTGCTCGCCCCCTGACCTCACCTTGCCCTTTATCCTGGACACAGACGCGAGCAATGTGGGCATGGGTGGGGTGCTGGCCCAGGTGGGGCCAGAGGGGAGAGAGTGGTGGCGTACTTCAGCAAAACATTTGACAAACATGAGCGCCGCTACTGTGTCACCCGGCGGGAGCTCTTGGCTGTTGTGGCTTCGGTCAAACACTTCAAGTACTACCTGGGTGGTCTGCCCTTTACTGTAAGGACTGACCACTCTGCTCTCCAGTGGCTCATGTCTTTCAGAGAGCCAGAGGGGCAGGTGGCACGCTGGTTGGAGGAGCTTCAGCCGTATGACTTCACGGTGGTGCACAGGGCAGGGGCACGCCACTCCAACGCCGACGCCATGTCCCGTCGGCCCTGTACTGCAGACGGCTGCCGCCACTGTGAACGGAGAGAGGGACGGGAGAGAGAGCTGCGGGCAGAGGAGGGTGTCTGTGCCACAGTGTGTCGGGCGAGCGGGCCTGTCTGCTGTAAGCTGCAGACTGTCGACGTGGCTGAATGGCGGCAGCAGCAGGGACGGGATACAGACCTACAGCCAGTGCTACAGTGGGTAGAGGCGCAGGTGAGGCCACCATGGGAAGAGGTGACAGCGCTCTCACTCGCGACCAAAGGGTTGTGGTCGAAGTTTGAGAGACTGCGGCTGGCTGATGGCGTGCTACAGCGGGCATGGAAGGAGTCAGCTACGGGAGAGGAGAGGTGGCAGGTGGTGGTCCCAAAAGCATTGCGGGAGGCTGTGCTCCAGAGTACTCATGGGGGGTGGGGACTGGACACTTTGGGGTCACAAAAACACTGCGCCGTCTCCGTCAGGGCTTCTACTGGGGGCAGCACAAGAGGGATGTGGAGGACTTTTGTCGCCGCTGTGACAACTGCACAGCGAGAAAGGGCCCCCAGGCCGCTCTCATGCTCAGCTCCAACAGTTCCCAGTGGGGGCTCCCATGGAGAGGGTGGGAGTGGATGTAGTTGGGCCGTTCCTCACCACAGACAGTGGAAACCGCTGGGTGCTCACGGCCATGGACTATTTCACAAAATGGCCCGAGGCCTATGCTCTGCCTGACCAGGAGGCAGAGACCATCGTCGACGCCTGACAGCGGGGATGTTCAGCAGGTTTGGAGCTGCAGAGTCCATCCACAGCGACCAAGGCAGAAACTTTGAGTCCCGTGTGTTCGCCACCATGTGTGAGAGGCTGGGTATGCACAAGACCCGCACTACTCCTCTCCATCCTCAAAGTGATGGCCTTGTGGAGCGCTTCAACAAAACGCTTGGACAGCAGCTGGCCATCGTCTCTTCCAAACACCAGCGTGACTGGGACAAGCACCTGCCTATGGTCCTCATGGCATGCCGCTCCGCTGTCCAAGACTCCACCTCCTGCACGCCTGCCCTCCTCATGCTGGGGAGAGAGATCCGCACCCCTGCGGAGATGGCGTTTGGTCGGCCCCTGGATAGCCCTCATGTTCCTCCGGGGCCGGAGTATGCCCGGAGACTCCAGGACCGCCTGGAGACAGCCCACACCTTCGCCAGAGAGCAGCTGGTGAATGCAGGTGTGAGGCAGAAAAGGAACTATGACGTGCACACCCGGGAAGGCACTTTGTGGCTGGAGAGCTGGTCTGGGTCTACAGCCCCTAAGGAAAAAAAGGCAGATGCCCCAAGTTGGACAGTCACTGGGTGGGACCCTGCAGTGTCCTGGAGAGGGTAGGGGAGGTTGTGTACTGGGTGCAGCTTCCTCCCAGGGGGAGAAAGGTGGCACTGCACCGGGACAGGTTAGCCCCATACAGAGGGGCCTCTTCTCCCCAAACCCCAGGAACCCCCACAATTCCCCTCTCTGGCAATGACATTCTCCAGGCACCCACCCTCAGGTGCCGCAGACAAGGCTCCAGACAGCCCACTCCCCCTGTCTCCCCCCCTGTGTCACCGCGTGGTTCCCCAGAACCACGGACTGTATTACCCGTTCCCGCTTCCTTGTCCCCCATATCCCTGCCTTCATCCCCTGGTTCCCAGAGGGGCACTCTGCAACCATCACGGCCACGCAGGCAAAGGAGACCGCCGGGTCGCTTCAGAGACTTTGTTTGTTCCCTCGGGGACGAGGGACTTTGTGGTGGGGGGGCTGTGTAGCGACCCGCACAGACAGCTGTGTGTTATGTGCTAGGCTAGGAGGTGGTTGTGTTGTACTGACCAGTACCCGGTGTTCGCGGGGTCCGACATGTCAATCAACCTGCTATCTGCCAATCACGGGAATGCCTGGAATGTTCTGATGCCGGGCATCCTGGTGGTTGGCGGAGTGGCGTGGAGGGGGGTTGGGCATTGGAAGTTAAGACCAGGTTCAGCCTTTGTTCTCTCTCTCTTACGTCTGGGCTTCACAAGAGAAGGTCACGATTGGCTTGTGGGTTATCTGTCATCTATTTGGCGTGTGCTACGGCCCAAACAGTAGCCTGTGTAAAGTTGGTTCAATAAACCGTCAATTCGCAAACTCAAGCCTCTGTCTGGACAATTGTTCATTTATAATCTAGTCAGGTCATTACAGTATCAACAAGACTAATGGAAACAGCAAATCTGCCTAAAACTTCCAATGTTGAAAATAAAAATATACGCTAGACAGGTGATGTATTTTTTGTTGTTGGTGAAATAGATAATGCGACAATTGCGGTAGAAATAAATGTATGCGCAAATATTGATAGAACATGTCGCAAAACACTTTGGAGTCGCGCGATGATTGTAGCCTACTACCACGCATAGTTTATCGGCAGATGGAATACCTTATGATAAACGTCATAATTTATGGTGGTTAAATCAAAATCACATTTGATTTGTCACATGCTTCGGAAACAACAGGTATTGGCATAACAGTGAAATGCTTACTTACGGCTCCTTGAAAACGCAGAGAGAACGTTTGAAAAATAATATACAAAATAACACAAGGAATAAATACACAATGAGTAACGTTCATTTGGCTAGATGGGGTACCAGTACCAAGTCGATGAGCAGGGGTAGGAGGCAATTGAGGTACATGTAGCCTAAATCGAGCTCCACAGTGGCAAGTATCCCTGACTGCAGTGTGCAGTTTTTTTTTGTCCAACTGAGGTTTGAGTCACACACTGAATACAAACACACAGTTCGTGCAAGGCACATGTTGAATACAAACTCATTTTATTTTTGAAGCTCATAAAAAATATTATATAAAGTGGTACCAGCACGTGTAAACACTTTTTTCTTCATGCTATTTTTAAGACAAGCTACTGATATTGTTGCAGTGAACAACAAACTTGTTATGTATGTCATGTACTGTTAAAATTGTGTTGATAAATGTTAGAACTTTGTAATTATATTATTTAATTGAGCATATATATATATATACATACATACATACATACACACACACACACACACACTTACTACCTATCCTGATTTAAATGCTATTTACTTTCCTCATGAGAATGGAAACAGACTATACCATATAGAGTTATACCAGCTCCAGTAAAGAGACCAGAGACTCGGGCACTGCTACGTCATCTTTACTAAACAACACAATTAACAATTGAAACAATTAACACAGCATACAAAAACAAGGTTTGACCACTCCTCAAAAATAGCTTCTATAGTATTGAGGTCAGAGCTTTGTTATGGCCACTCCAATACCATGACTATGTTGTCCTTATGCCATTTTGCCATAACTTTGGAAGTATGTTTGGGGTCATTGTCCATTTGGAAGACCCATTTGCGACCAAGCTTTAACTTCCTGACTGATGTCTTGAGATGTTGCTTCAATATATCCACATAATTTCCCCTCCTCATGATGCCATCTATTTTGTGAAGTGCACCAGCCCCTCCTGCAGCAAAGCACCCCCATAACATGATGCTGCCACTCCCGCAAGCCTCCCACTTTTTCCTCCAAACATAACGATGGTCATTGTGGCCAAACAGTTCTATTTTTGTTTCATCAGACCGGAGGACATTTCTCCAAAAAGTACGATCTTTGTCCCCATTTGCAGTTGCAAACCGTTGTCGGGCTTTTTTATGGCGGTTTTGGAGCAGTGGCTTCTTCCTTGCTGAGCAGCCTTTCAGGTTATGTCAATATAGGACTCGTTTTACTGTGGATATAGATACTTTGAACCTGTTTCTTCCAGCACCTTCACCAGGTCCTTTGCTGGGATTGATTTACACTGTTCGCACCAAAGTACGTTCATCTCTAAGAGACGAGTCTCCTTCCTGAGCAGAAGTACGGCTGCGTGGTCCCATGGTGTTTATACTTGCGTACTATTGTTTGTACAGATGAATGTGGTACCTTCAGGCGTTTGGAAATTGCTCCCAAGGATGAACCAGACTTGTGGAGGGCTACCCTTTTTTTTCTGAGGTCTTGTCTGATTTCTTTTCATTTTCCCATGATGTCAAGCAAAGAGGCACTGAGTTTGAACGTAGGCCACGGGTACACCTCCAATTGACTCAAATTATGTGCATTAGCCAAACAGAAGCTTCGAAAGCCATGACCTCATTTTATGGAATTTTCCAAACTGTTTAAAGGCATATTCAACTTAGTGTATGTAAACGTCTGACCCACTGGAATTGTGATACAGTGAATTATCAGTGAAATAATCTGCCTGTAAACAATTGTTGGAAAAATTACTTGTGTCATGCACAAAGTAGATGTACTAACCGACTTGGAGAAACTATAGTTTGTTAGCAAGAAATTTGTGGAGTGGATGAAAAACTACTTTTAATGACGCCAACCTAAGTGTATGTAAACTTCCGACTTCACCTGTACATTCAATATGAAAATATATTCAGGTCAGTCTGGCTGCAGTGAAACAAGTGATTTTAAGGATGCAAATTAAAGGTTTTTATAATGTTCAAGACTTACGGCATGGGAATACATTTCAGGATGTAGAAGATATGTAGAGAACCCTGGAATGAGTAGGCGTGTCCAAACTTTTGACTGGTACTGTATATTCACATTAAAATGGGACGCCAATTGGATGGAAACCTAGCTACTGTAATAGATTTCCATTCAAATCTGCAAAAGTTACTTTTTTGCAAAAAACTATTTATCAAGCAAGAATTTTGCTAGGACTATCTGGGATTGGTCTGAGTGGGTAGGGAAAAACTGAAAACAAGATGTTATTGGCAGAGGGGTTTGGAACTCTTTATTGGTCTATTAACCAATTTACTGCATAGTGATGTCACCATGGAAAGCCCAAAACTCCCACCCATGCAATCCTGCTGATGAGAAGGTCCTGTGTAGATTGTATTTTCAACCAGAAACTATCAGGAAAAAAAAACACTTCATATTTTTTTCACACTTTTACGGTATTAGTTTCATCAGCTGTTCTTTTGATCAACATGATACAAAAAACACAGAAAAATCCACATTTTGTCTGCACTGAGCCTTTAAAAATAAAAGGAAGTAGTGCACACAGAGAGATTAGTGTGATGACAAGGAAAGGCTTAAACAAACGCATACATATTATTTCACAATTCTTACCCAAACATTGTCCAATTACGTCAACCATGAACCCAGGTTGGCACTGACAGATGTAGTTGCCGATGCAAATGTTCTCCACAGATGGAGGTGTGACACTCATCGATATGATACATATGGCTGAAAGACAATGTATGTGTCAGCCAAAATCACAGGAGGTTGGTGGCACCTTAATTGAGGAGGACGGGCTCGTGGTAATGGCTGGAGTGGAATGGTATCAAATACATTATTATGAGCCGTTCTCAGCAGCCTCCACTGGTCAAAATACATTAAATCTTCAATGATGCTCAAAAGCTATTTTTCTGGTTCGATGTGTTCCATAAATCTTATCACATTTTTATTGGGCACATACGCATATATAAGACCAGCATCATGACAGATAAGTTGTAGAGAAGCACATTCTGAAACAAACAAAACATTAAGAACACCTGCTCTTTCCATGACAGACTGACTAGGTGAATCCAATTGAAAGCTATGATCAGTTATTGAGGTCACTTGTTAAATCTACTTCGAATGAGTGTAGATGAAGGGGAGGAGACAGGGGATTTTTAAGCCTTGAGACGATTGAGACATGGATTGTGTATGTGTGCCATTCAAAGGGTGAATGGGCAAGACAAAAGATTGAAGTGTCTTTGAACAGGGTATACCTGTAGTAAGTGTCAGGTGCACCAGTTTGAGTGTGTCAAGATTTGCAATGCTGCCGAGTGACCAAAACATTAGGAACATCTTCGTACTATTGAGTTGACCCCCCTTTTGCCTTCAGAACAGCTTCAATTTGTCGGGGCAAGATCGTACCACAGGGATGTTGCCCCGTGTCGACTCCAATGCTTCGCACAGTTATGTCAAGTTGACTGGATGTCCTTTGGGTGGTGGATCATTCTTGATACACATGAAACTGTTGAGCATGAAAACCCATCAGTGTTGAAGTTCTTGACACACTCAACCCGGTGCACCTGGCACCCACTACCATTCCTCGTTCAAAGGCACTTAAATCTTTTGTCTTGCCCATTCACCCTCTGAATGGCACATATACACAATCCACGTCTCAAAGGCTTAAACATCCTTCTTTAAAGCTGTCTGCTCCCCTTCATCTACACTGATTGAAGGGGATTTAACAAGTGACATCAACAAGGGATCATAGCTTTCACCTGGATTCACCTGGTCAGTCCGTCATCGAAAGAGCATGTTTTGTACACTATGTATACACACACTGTATAAACAGTGCCTCCAGAAACTAGTCACAACCTGTGTTTTTTTTTGGTTGTATTAAAGCTGCTTTCTTACTCAGAAAGACTATCAGCTGTAGTCACTGCCAAAGGTGATTCTAACATGTATCGACTCAAGTCAAGTCAAAGTAAATAAGATATTCCTCTATTTAATTTTCAACAAATTTGCTTGGATCCCATGCTTTCTTGATAGTACAAACCTGCTGTCCAAACCAAGGCATTAGTTATTAAGCTACTCAGTGAGCTCACGCCTGGAAGAAAGCACAGGGTTCAAGTGCAAGAAGTTTTCTGAGTTGATGTGTGAACAACTATTGCATGTTCTCACACACTCTCTGTCTTTATCATTTGATCCATTCTTGTGTTTCCTCACCTTTCGCAATCATACTGTTGATTTGTGACGATATGTACAGTATTTCATCTAACAGCAGAATGCGTAGCTACAGCAAATCAGTTGCTCTATCAACATTAGGGGAACGGAGATAACGGGTTAAAGCCATCCAAAAATAACTGATACACATGAGCTTTTGAGCATAACCCCAATTACAAAATCATAAGCTTAAAAAGGTCCAGCAGTACTATATTTCCCAATGAAAATAGCGTTTGAGTGACTAAAACATCAACCATAATACCCCCCCACCTAGATTCAAATGCTCAGAATTGACCTTTTCTCTCATTTCCAACTATCAGTAAGGCTGAAGGACCAGTCTGAGTGGGTGGGGAGCTCACCTTGATTGAAGGCAACTTGGATGCAATGCTGCAGTGAGATAATCTCAAGCAAATGTGCTGATACACGAAGCTCAAACAAGATTCCATGGCTTCACAAATGATTTGTCTATCCAACTGTTCGGTTTTTGTAACCGCATCGATATAGACAACATCCTGTCTCAGTTCATGTTGGACAAGTTCAGTTGAAACTGGTCGGGAAAAAGCCTGGGTTGACTTCATCAATTACATTTGCTGACTGCCAGACCATGTACATAAACCATGCCTTGCCATGATGTCAATAATTATGTATACATCGTTTGGCATGTCTCTTCTGTTGCAGTTCATAGCAGCACTGACATGACAACTGAGTCGGTGTTCCAAACAGATTTCCTTCCCCCATGCTGGCCAGTAACTAGCCAACACCAGATACAGATGAAAGTGAAAACCTAGATGTATATTTGCCACAGATAAATAAGGGAAACCTATAACACCGTGCAGTCACATTTTGACACCAGTAGTCTAGCTAGCTAGCTATGTAAACCACGTCCCTCTGCGTACACGTCTTCTGCAATGATGGTTACAAGGCAGTACTTATTATAGGGTATGAGAATAAGACGTTACTATTGGTGTATTAAAATGAGCGAATAAATGTGGATGTTTCACCGATCCCCAATAAGCAAACAGTATCTAGATTCCTGATTTTGACATAAAGGAGGAAGCAAGTCACTTTATGATCTAACTTTATCAATGTACCAGCGACAGTCGTTTGTCATACTCTGATAGGGTTTAATCCAAGTCATCCAATTTGATGATAAACACGATTTTGACTGTTCAGGACCTTTAAAAGATGTTTTTCATTCTCTGACATTCTAACCAAAACAGAAACTCAACCTGGACCGTCGGTTCTTCACCTACCCGTTTCAGGAAAGCCAGGTTTTAGGAAGCTGCAGCTGATGGACTTGATGAGCTTTACTACACAGCACTCTAATTTGAGCTTTCCTACTTAGAAAGAGTGAAATATTGAAGAGGTTGCTGTTTAACGCATGTTTTGTTCTCCTCGTTTCATGTTCACACGCAATCTGCCTGATGCACTAGAACAGGTCTCCAGGCCGTTGACCATCGGCCACATAACAGTATGAATTCAATGTAGGTATGCATGTGCAGTTTGTCCCTTTCTACGTGTCCAGTATACACAGTGAGCGTAAAGGTGTGTGTTCAGTCTTTCATGAACAAACATGTACGTCCTTCCTTTGATTACAACAGAGTTACTATTTAAACTTGTACAATAATGCTATATGGTAAACTCGTCTACGTACAATTGAACAGTGATAAAAGTAAATTGACATTGATGGGAATTGAGAACAATCAATAATATCAAAATACATGTATATATTTCATGAAATCATGTTTATCAATTGACTGAGGTTGAAACTGAAACTTAATATTTACATTTTCTAACAGTTCGTTCAGTCTAAACAGTTATTTTACAGTAAATTGACATAGGGTGGGATTATATACAAAACACAGGAAAGAGATTTTAGAAATCCCTGCTGTCTAAATTGAGGTGCTTTAGAGGTTAAAATGCTGTTCTGGTCGGCTCCCTCCATTGCGCTTTTTGCTGACAAAGCGACACCACAGGGTCATGAGCAGGGATAGGACCACACAAGCCAGCGCCACGGAAGCGCCCGCCCACATCACCAACTGCAACTGTCTGCATTTCTGTCAATGTCAATGCGGAATAACAAGAATCAAATATCGACCATACTACTGCCCCAAGGAAGGTATGCTTGGGGTGTGAGTTTGAAGGCAAAAATACCTTCTCACAGATCTAAGAACCTTTTCCCTCTTAGCAGTTCTATGGTGTTGTTGTGTATCACCTTATTCTCTTGGATTCCCCTGAGCAGGGCAAAGCTGCTGAGATGGGTGCAGGAGCACACAGTGTGGGTGGAGTTGGACATCACGGAGGCGCAGCCCTGGATTGACCAAGCCCCCTCACCATCCTCTGACCAATAAACACAGGTGGTATTCGCATCACTGGACTGGGGCACAGAGGAGATGAGACTCATATCATTTTATGAACAGCTAAGTTCTACTGCGTGCATATCTGTTAAACAAATGTTTTTTAATTTTTTTTTAAATGTCTCATAAAACCTGTTTTAAAGGGATAGTTTACTTTATTTTGAAGTTAAATCCAGAATAATCTGGCTAGCATTTCTGTATCCGTTAGTGGTGCATTCAAAAGCATGGGGACGTAGACCACACCGAGCTCTTTCCCCATGATGCTGAACACATCGCTAACGGATACAATCCATTTCCACTAGCATTGCAACATTCCTCAAAAATTGTAGCTAGGAGATTTTAAACATTGCTAAATAACCAGCTAAACAAAGATGAAAAACCTGTTTGGAGCAAACAATCACAGTCTAGGGAAGTCAAAGATAAGCGAAAGAAGTGAACTATCACTGCAACTGACAGTCAGCCTTTTAGAGAAACACAATTGTTACCTTCAAGTGATTGAAGGTGAGAATGATCGGTTCAGACAGGTTTGTTTGTTGTGTTGGAGTTGCTAACAGATACAGTCACCACTCTGGAGGAGAGCTGCTCGGAGCCGTTGGTCAAAGTCTGCAGACTCTTGTAGCTGAGCAAAATGGCAAACGCAAAACCTGCAAACATCATAACACAAAATCAATCCACTTAAAACATACAGAAACAAACAATATAAAACAAAACCAATTCACAAATCATCAAGTATACAAACCCATCAACCTAAAATAAAACACACACGGTACACAACATATGCACCATATACAGTATAATAAGCCCTGCACAAAACACAAAAGCCTCCACACAAATCCTACAAGATATAAAATAAAGAAACGTAATAGAAATGTCAGTAAATAATTGTCACTCAGAAACTCCCAATTACTTTGTTTTTTAAAGAAGGCCACTGCAGCTGAGTGGGAGTGTACCTGGGAAATTTGTGTCATCTCCGATCGCCGTCTCCCAGGTGGTGTCAAGTTGGATGTTTTCATTCGTCAGTCTGACTGGTCCTCGGGGTGGTGTCCTGTCCCTCCTCACCACAACTTCTACCTCTGTTTTTCAACATAGGGACAACAATCTATACTAAGTAAGAAATCACCATTATTGAAAGAACAAGTGGTCACTTAGTGGTCAATGCAAGGTTAAGTTGTGGTACCGCTGATGTTAAAGTGATCACTAAATGTGTTTTCAGTATAAGTGTTACCTGTATGGCTTGTATTTATCCTGCTCACATTTTCTCTCAGCTGTGGAGCAATCAGTCTGATAGAGTTTTCTACTGTCCTCAGTAGCGTAGTCACCTTCCCGCTGATACCACCATGATCATTGGACTGGAGTTGAAGAACATCAGTGACATTGGCCAGTACCTTTAGAAAAGACAGACAACAGAGACGTGATGTAACGTGTATGTGTGTGTGCGCGCTTGTGTGTAGCTCAGGGAGGCAACATACTGTCAAAAGCGCCTCTCCAGTCTTTTCTATAGCTCCAGCCAACCCAGAGGAGTTAATCAACACCAAACAGTTGTTTCTCAGGGGAGACAAGAGGCTGTCAAAACCTGGTAGAGTCTGAGAGAGACAGAAAGTACACAGAAAGAGAGAGAGAAATATAAATGAGAAGAATGTGGTGAATAATCAAGATGAAGAGAAGCACTTGAGAAAATAATAATTTAAAAAAAGGGGAAGAATTTACCTGTTCAGGTGTACTCTGAGTTGCAAAAGGGTCACAATTCAGCTCTAAAAGGAAAACCATGAATGCAGATGACCTCAGATCGTACAAATACAACACAATACATCAGGCCGGTCATCGCGATTGTGAAACTGGTAACTGGGTGGAGGTTTCAACAGATGGCCTCAAGATCAGTGGTCACAAGCGAAGACAACTGAGATCAGCAGAAAATGAAAAGGTAGAACAAGCATTTCTCTCACCTTGACACCTAGATTGGTTGTTGCCGTAGGTAGTGAATCCAGGGGGACAATGACACCTGTAGCTGCCCTCCAGATTCCAGCAGGTTCCATTCTCGCCACAGGGGTATTTGTTCCCAGCCCCTATACACTCATTTACGTCTGTGTGAGAGTGAGTGAGTGAGTGTGAGTGAGAGAGTGAGAGAGTGTGTGAGAGAGAGAGAGAGACAGAAAGTGGGGGAATAAGAAAGACGATGACGACATGGATGTGTCGGACAGTGACCTAACAGAGTGATACTAAAGACACGCAATACCCCAAAACACAATGTGGATAAGACGTTTCAAATAATTCTGGTCAATCCATTTAGTTTTGCGGTACTGTGAGGTAGTCATAGTAAAGTGACTACCTCACCGGTACCACAACTTAACCTGACACAGAACACATCGACCCAAGGAGAATGGGGTTTCTCTCACCTACACACATGGAACTTATATCGCCTTCCTGATGGAATCCCTGGAGACAACATTTACATTACATTTAAGTCATTTAGCAGACGCTCTTATCCAGAGCGACTTACAAATTGGTGCGTTCACCTTATGACATCCAGTGGAACAGCCACTTTACAATAGTGCATCTAAATCTTTTAAGGGGGGTGAGAAGGATTACTTTATCCTATCCTAGGTATTCCTTAAAGAGGTGGGGTTTCAGGTGTCTCCGGAAGGTGGTGATTGACTCCGCTGTCCTGGCGTCGTGAGGGAGTTTGTTCCACCATTGGGGGGCCAGAGCAGCGAACAGTTTTGACTGGGCTGAGCGGGAACTGTACTTCCTCAGTGGTAGGGAGGCGAGCAGGCCAGAGGTGGATGAACGCAGTGCCCTTGTTTGGGTGTAGGGCCTGATCAGAGCCTGGAGGTACTGAGGTGCCGTTCCCCTCACAGCTCCGTAGGCCAGCACCATGGTCTTGTAGCGGATGCGAGCTTCAACTGGAAGCCAGTGGAGAGAGCGGAGGAGCGGGGTGACGTGAGAGAGCTTGGGAAGGTTGAACACCAGACGGGCTGCGGCGTTCTGGATGAGTTGTAGGGGTTTAATGGCACAGGCAGGGAGCCCAGCCAACAGCGAGTTGCAGTAATCCAGACGGGAGATGACAAGTGCCTGGATTAGGACCTGCGCCGCTTCCTGTGTGAGGCAGGGTCGTACTCTGCGGATGTTGTAGAGCATGAACCTACAGGAACGGGCCACCGCCTTGATGTTAGTTGAGAACGACAGGGTGTTGTCCAGGATCACGCCAAGCTTCTTAGCGCTCTGGGAGGAGGACACAATGGAGTTGTCAACCATGATGGCGAGATCATGGAACGAGCAGTCCTTCCCCGGGAGGAAGAGCAGCTCCGTCTTACCGAGGTTCAGCTTGAGGTGGTGATCCGTCATCCACACTGATATGTCTGCCAGACATGCAGAGATGCGATTCGCCACCTGGTCATCAGAAGGGGGAAAGGAGAAGATTAATTGTGTGTCGTCTGCATAGCAATGATAGGAGAGACCATGTGAGGTTATGACAGAGCTAAGTGACTTGGTGTATAGCGAGAATAGGAGAGGGCCTAGAACAGAGCCCTGGGGGACGCCAGTGGTGAGGAGACAGATTCTCGCCACGCCACCTGGTAGGAGCGACCTGTCAGGTAGGACGCAATCCAAGCGTGGGCCGCGCCGGAGATGCCCAACTCGGAGAGGGTGGAGAGGAGGATCTGATGGTTCACAGTATCGAAGGCAGCCGATAGGTCTAGAAGGATGAGAGCAGAGGAGAGAGAGTTAGCTTTAGCAGTGCGGAGCGCCTCCGTGATACAGAGAAGAGCAGTCTCAGTTGAATGACTAGTCTTGAAACCTGACTGATTTGGATCAAGAAGGTCATTCTGAGAGAGATAGCGGGAGAGCTGGCCAAGGACGGCACGTTCAAGAGTTTTGGAGAGAAAAGAAAGAAGGGATACTGGTCTGTAGTTGTTGACATCGGAGGGATCGAGTGTAGGTTTTTTCAGAAGGGGTGCAACTCTCGCTCTCTTGAAGACGGAAGGGACGTAGCCAGCGGTCAGGGATGAGTTGATGAGTGAGGTGAGGTAAGGGAGAAGGTCTCCGGAAATGGTCTGGAGAAGAGAGGAGGGATAGGGTCAAGCGGGCAGGTTGTTGGGCGGCCGGCCGTCACAAGACGCGAGATTTCATCTGGAGAGAGAGGGAGAAAGAGGTCAGAGCACAGGGTAGGGCAGTGTGAGCAGAACCAGCGGTGTCGTTTGACTTAGCAAACGAGGATCGGATGTCGTCGACCTTCTTTTCAAAATGGTTGACGAAGTCATCTGCAGAGAGGGAGGAGGGAGGGGGAGGAGGATTCAGGAGGGAGGAGAAGGTGGCAAAGAGCTTCCTAGGGTTAGAGGCAGATGCTTGGAATTTAGAGTGGTAGAAAGTGGCTTTAGCAGCAGAGACAGAAGAGGAAAATGTAGAGAGGAGGGAGTGAAAGGATGCCAGGTCCGCAGGGAGGCGAGTTTTCCTCCATTTCCACTCGGCTGCCCGGAGCCCTGTTCTGTGAGCTCGCAATGAGTCGTCGAGCCACGGAGCGGGAGGGGAGGACCGAGCCGGCCTGGAGGATAGGGGACATAGAGAGTCAAAGGATGCAGAAAGGGAGGAGGGTTGAGGAGGCAGAATCAGGAGATAGGTTGGAGAAGGTTTGAGCAGAGGGAAGAGATGATAGGATGGAAGAGGAGAGAGTAGCGGGGGAGA
Organism: Oncorhynchus nerka; assembly: GCF_034236695.1. Taxonomy (NCBI): domain Eukaryota; kingdom Metazoa; phylum Chordata; class Actinopteri; order Salmoniformes; family Salmonidae; genus Oncorhynchus; species Oncorhynchus nerka. The sequence goes on from NC_088418.1 coordinate 24,775,844, forward strand.
GAGAGCGAAGGTTGGGACGGCGCGATACCATCCGAGTAGGGGCAGTGTGGGAAGTGTTGGATGAGAGCGAGAGGGAAAAGGATACAAGGTAGTGGTCGGAGACTTGGAGGAGTTGCAATGAGATTAGTGGAAGAACAGCATCTAGTAAAGATGAGGTCGAGCGTATTGCCTGCCTTGTGAGTAGGGGGAAGGTGAGAGGGTGAGGTCAAAAGAGGAGAGGAGTGGAAAGAAGGAGGCAGAGAGGAATGAGTCAAGGTAGACGTGGGGAGGTTAAAGTCGCCCAGAACTGTGAGAGGTGAGCCGTCCTCAGGAAAGGAGCTTATCAAGGCATCAAGCTCATTGATGAACTCTCGAGGGAACCTGGAGGCGATAAATGATAAGGATGTTAAGCTTGAAAGGGCTGGTAACTGTGACAGCATGGAATTCAAAGGAGGCGATAGACAGATGGGTAAGGGGAGAAAGAGAGAATGACCACTTGGGAGAGATGAGGATCCCGGTGCCACCACCCCGCTGACCAGAAGCTCTCGGGGTGTGCGAGAACACGTGGGCGGACGAAGAGAGAGCAGTAGGAGTAGCAGTGTTATCTGTGGTGATCCATGTTTCCGTCAGTGCCAAGAAGTCGAGGGACTGGAGGGAGGCATAGGCTGAGATGAACTCTGCCTTGTTGGCCGCAGATCGGCAGTTCCAGAGGCTACCGGAGACCTGGAACTCCACGTGGGTCGTGCGCGCTGGGACCACCAGATTAGGGTGGCGCGGCCACGCGGTGTGGAGCGTTTGTATGGTCTGTGCAGAGAGGAGAGAACAGGGATAGACAGACACATAGTTGACAGGCTACAGAAGAGGCTACGCTAATGCAAAGGAGATTGGAATGACAAGTGGACTACACGTCTCGAATGTTCAGAAAGTTAAGCTTACGTAGCAAGAATCTTATTGACTAAAATGATTAAAATGATACAGTACTGCTGAAGTAGGCTAGCTGGCAGTGGCTGCGTTGTTGACTTTGTAGGCTAGCTGGCAGTGGCTGCGTTGTTGACACTACACTAATCAAGTCGTTCCGTTGAGTGTGATAGTTTCTACAGTGCTGCTATTCGGGGGCTAGCTGGCTAGCTAGCAGTGGTGATTACGTTACGTTGCGTTAAAAGAACGACAATAGCTGGCTAGCTAACCTAGAAAAACGCTCTAGACTACACAATTATCTTTGATACAAAGACGGCTATGTAGCTAGCTATGTAGCTAGCTACGATCAAACAAATCAAACCGTTGTACTGTAATGTAATGAAATTAAATTAAAATGTGATACTACCTGTGGAGCGAAGCAGAATGCGACCGGGTTGTTGGGTGAGGAAGTTCTATTCGGTAGACGTTGGCTAGCTGTTGGCTAGCTAGCAGTGTCTCCTACGTTAAGGACGACAAATAGCTGGCTAGCTAACCTCGGTAAATTAAGATAATCACTCTAAGACTACACACTCTAAACTACACAATTATCTTGGATACGAAGACGGCAAAGACAACTATGTAGCTAGCTAACACTACACTAATCAAGTCGTTCAGTTGAGTGTAATAGTTTTTACAGTGTTGCTATTCGCTAGACGGTGGACGTTTGCTAGCTGGCTAGCTGCTGGGCAGATAGCAGTGTAGACTACGTTAGGACGACGAAATACGATAATTACGCAATTATCTTTGATACAAAGACGGCTATGTAGCTAGCTAAGAAGAAATTGCTAAGATTAGACAAATCAAACCGTTGTACTATAATGAAATGTAATGAAATGTAATACTACCTGCGGACCGAAGTGCGGATGCGACCACTCGCTCCAACCCGGAAGACGACAACTGCACCAGTAGCTTCCCTTCCTATTGTGACAGGTTCCCCACTCCCCACAAATATGTCTGTCCTCACCACACTCATCAATGTCTGAAAGTAGAAGAGATTAGTGGGGGGGGGGGGGGGGAGTGGTGGGGAGAGAGGTGATGGGAAAATGGGAGTAACAAAAAAATACAACATTGCAATTGTCTGTATATACAATGCATTTGGAAAGTATTCAGACCCCCTCCAAAAAATACAGCCTTATTCTAAAATATATTAAATTAAATCTACACAGTACCCCATAATGACAAAGTGAAAACAAAAAAACAGAAATATTATTTACATAAGTATTCAGACCCTTTGCTATGAGACTCAAAATTGAGCTCAGGGGCATCCTGTTTCATTGATCGACCTTGAGATGTTTCTACAACTTGATTGGAGTCCACTTGTGGTAAATTCAATTGATTGAACATGATTTGGAAAGGCACACACCTGTCTATATAAGGTCCCACAGTTGACGGTGTATGTCAGAGCAAAAACCAAGCCATGAGGGCAAAGGAATTGTCTGTAGAGCTCCGAGACAGGATTGTGTTGAGGCACAGATCTGGGGAAGTGTACCAAAAACATTTCTGCAGCATTGAAGGTCTCCAAGAACACAGTGGCCTCCATCATTCTTAAATGGAAGAAGTTTGAACCACCAAGACTCTTATTAGAGCTGGTCACCCAGCCAAACTGAGCAATCAGGGGAGAAGGGCCTTGGTCAGGGAGGTGACCAAGAACACGATGGTCACTCTGACAACGCTCCAGAGTACCTCTGTGGAGATGGGAGAACCTTCCAAAAGGACAACCATCTCTGCAGCATTCCACCAATCAGGCCTTTATGGTAGAGTGGCCAGGCAGTAGCCACTCCTCAGTCAAATGCACAACAGCCCGCTTGGAGTTTGCCAAAAAGGCACCTAAAGGACTTTCAGACCACGAGAAACAAAATTCTCTGGTCTGATGAAACCAAGATTGAACTCTTCGGCCTGAATGCCAATCGTCACGTCTGGAAGAAACCTGGCACCATCCCTACGGTGAAGCATGGTGGTGTGTGATAAACAAATTACAAGATTAGGTTTAATACTGTTTATGCATCAAATGGTTGTTTTATGCAATAGAATAGGTTTCTATTAGTACTTTCTCATGTGTCTGTGTGAACTGAGAAAACCCTCTGATGCTTAAAATGCTGATCATTTATTTATGAATGGTTTGGTGATATGTATTTCATAGAATGAGTTGGTGTTCGTACCAGGGAGAGATGGCTCGGGTATGGATAGTAATGAGAGGAACCTTTTCTTAGGGGTCAAACTCTGGTTTCTATACAATAACAACAGTTTTCACAGCAAATGCTATCTGGCTGGGGGATACTCCTTTCTCATATATCAAGTCTCACCGTTTGACCCATTCCACACATCTGTTTGTAATGTAGACTAAGAGGATGTATCTTGTATAAAATATATTTGTATGTCAGAGATCTCGGCACATCACTCAAGAGTGTTGGGTCTCCTCACTCATTATTGATTAGAATTTCCACGACAGTGGGGATGTTTTTCTTTAGGCAGGGACTGGGAGACCAGTCAAGATGAACGGAGCAAAGTACAGAGAGATCCTTGATAAAAGCCTGCTCCAGAGCGCTCAGGACCTCAGACTGGGTCGAAGGTTCACATTCCAACAGGACAACAACCCTAAGCACACAGCCAAGACAATGTAGGAGTGGCTTCGGGACAAGTCTCCGAATGTGCTAGAGTGGCTCAGCCAGAGCCCGGACTTGAACCCTATCGAACATCTCTGGAGAAACCTCAAAATAACAGTGGAGCGGCGTTCCCCATCCAACCTGACAGAGCTTGAGAGGATCTGCAGAGAAGAATGGGAGAAACTTCCAAAATGCCGGTGTGCCAAGTTTGTAGCGTAATACCCAAGAAGACTTTTATCGCTGCTTATGTAAATTGGATATTTACTGTTCTTTAAATGTATTCATTATTGGGTATTGGGTGTAGATTGAGGGGGAAAACTGTTTAATTTGCTAATTCATTGAAAATTAAATACTTCTTATTTACTTAAGTATTTACACCTGAGTCAATCATTTGTAGAGTCCCCTTTGGCAGCGATTACAGCTGTGAGTCTTTCTGGGTAAGTCTAAGAAACTTCCACACCTGGATTGAGCAACATTTGCCCATTATTCTTTTCAAAATTCTTCAAGCTCTGTCAAATTGGTTGTTGATCATTGCTAGACAACTATTTTCAGGCCTTGCCATATATTTTCAAGTAGATTTAAGCCAAAACTGTCTTGGCCACTTAGGAACATTCACCGTCGTCTTGGAAAACAACTCCAGTGTAGATTTGGCCTTGTGTTTGAGGTTACTGTCCTGCTGAAAGGTTAATTAATTTCCCATTGTCTGGTGGAAAGCAGACAACCAGGTTTCCCCCAGGATTTGACTTAGCTTAGTTCCATTCAGTTGATTTTTTACCCTGAAAACTCTCCAGTCCTTAACGATTGCAAGCATACCCATAACATGATGCAGCCACCACTATGCTTGAAAATATGGAGGGCGGTACTCAGTAATGTGTGGTATTGGATTTACCCCAAACATAACACTTCATATTCAGGACAAAATGTATTTGCTTTGACACATTTTTTTGCAGTATTACTTGCCTTGAATTTTTAAAAATTCCGTACAGGCTTCCTTCTTCTCACTCTGTCAATTTGGTTAGTTTTGTGGAGTAACTAAAATGTTGTTGATCCATCCTCAGATCACAGCCATTAAACTGTAACTATTTTAAAGCCTCATGGTGAAATCCCTGAGCGGTTTCCTTCTTCTCTGGCAACGGAGTTAGGAATGATGCCTGTACCTCTGTAGTGACTGGGTGTATTGATACAATATTTAAAGTGTAATTAATAACTTCACCATGCTCAAAGCGATATTCAATGTCATCTTTTTTTATTCGTACCCATCTACCAATAGGTGGCCTTCTTTGTGAGGCATTGGAAAATCTCCCTGGACATTGTGGTTGAATCTGTTTGAATTCACTGCTCAACTGAGGGACCTTACAGATAATTGTATATGTGGGGTAGAGAGATGAGGAAGTCATTCAAAAATAATGTTAAACACTATTATTACACAGACTCAGTCCATGCAAATTATTGTGACTTGTTAAGCACATTTCGGATTGCCATAACAAAGGGGTTGAATACTTACAGACTTGTGACATTTCAGCTTTCACTTTTTCTTAATTTGTAAAAAATTCAAAAACATCATTCCACTTTGACATTATGTATTGTCTGTAGGCCAGTGACAAAAATAAATCCAAATGTAATCCATTTTAAAATCAGGCTGTAACAACAAAATGTGGAAAACGTAAAGGGGTGTGAATACTTTCGAAAAGCAGAGGATGTTGTTCAGTAACAGAATGATTACAAGGGATATTTAGGAATAGTTGATTAAGACCGAATTCCTTCATCCAAAAGAGGATATGACTCACCAACTAAGCACTAACGCAATAGATAGATTTGTAAAATTCCTGAGGTTTCTTATATGTCTTAGATATCAGACAGATAGTAAACAAAATTAAATCATAAATGTTTTGAACTGTCTGTTTTAGACTTTTAGAGGTTAACAAGTAATACAATAAAAATCTTTAAAAAGTTAGGGTCAAAATGATTGACACCCCTATTATCAGTACCTTTCAGTACCTCACCTTGTGAGGATAGCGGCATTTTAGGGATCATAGACCATTCCTCCATACAGAATCCTTCCAGATACTTGATATATCTTTTAACTGCACGTATGGACTGCCCTCTTCAATTTAAACCACAAGTTTTCAATGGGTTAGAAATGTTTCTTTTGTGGACAATAAACACATTTCTTTGTGGATTTTGATTTGTGCTTGGAGTCATTGTTTTGCTGGAAGATCCACTTGCGGCCAAGTTTCAGCCTCCTGGCGGAGGCAACCAGGTTATTGGCCAAAAAAATAATAAGGGCTCTAGGACCAGTGGAAGCAAAATCGCCCCATAACATCAAAGATCCAGCCCCATATTTTATAGTAGGTAAAAGAGGTTATTTTCTGCTAATGCATTGTCATTTCCATGCCAAAACCGCCACTGTAGTGCAAGTCCACTGGTCCTGGGGCCCTTGTTAAGGTCAACGGCATCATGAACTTTACCCAGTACCAAGTAATTTAACCAAAAAACGAGTTGCCTCTGAAGGAGGCTGAAACTTGGCCATAGGTGGATCTTCCATCAAGACAATAAACCTCAAGCACACATCAAAATCCACAAAGAAATGGCTAATTGGCCAAAAATATATATTTTTTGGAATAGCAATCCAATAGTCTCTGGACTTGAAACCCATTGAAAACCGGTGGTTGGAATTGAAGAGAGCAGTCCATAAGCGCAGACTGAAGGATCTAGAAGGATTCTGTATGGAAGAATGGTCTAAGATCCCTCCCAATCTGTTCTCCAATTCCAAACATTTTAGAAAAAGACTCAGCGCCATTATCCTTACAAGGTGAGGTATTGAAAACAGGTGTGTCAATTTTTACCCCTACCTTTGAGGAAAAAAGTATTACTTGTTTAACAAAATCTCCTTCTCTGAGCAATTGTATAAAATCACATAATTTCCCAACATTTCTGAGCATACAATATAACTCAGTATTTGAATTACGCATTTATTTTTTGCTAAATCTTTGTCAAGGGTGTGAATAATTTCAGACCCTACTGTATGCTACAACATTATCATAATTTTAAAACTGACAGACAGTGGTAGCTTTTAATTACCCCGTTTTATTCATATTAGTGGTAAGGAATTAAAGCTATTATTATTAGTTATTAATAACATCTTAAAAACACAGTATTGACCTGTACATCCTCCATCTGCGGAAGTGAAATAAGCGATCCTAGATTCCAACCCAGGATGACACTGACAGTGGTAGCTACCAAGGGTGTTGAAGCAAGTAGAATGGTTCCCACAGATGGAGGGATCTTCCACACACTCATCTGTATCTACATAACACCAAGTAAGTATCTGAGGTTAGGACAGATGTTAGGTATTAGTCAGTTAGTTGGTTGGCTTGAAATGAGTGAGAATAGAGAATAGTTTCAGCTAATGAACAGTGAATGCATTCTTTTAGACATCATCATTCTCACTCTAACCTCTTGGTAAGTCTGAATTCTAAACTTCTTATCCTAAGATGTGAACCTGTAAAAAGGCACCCGTTAAATTCAAACAGATAGAGATGAAAGAAACAATACCCTGCTGTCTACACTTGCCATTCAAATGCAGTGATCTTTTTCATCACCAGGGTAAATCAGTTGATCTTACCAGAACAGCCACTTCCAATCTTAGAAATCGTATACCCTGTTTGACAGAGTGGAGGATATATCCCTTCCAAAGGTAGGGCCAGGTAGAGACCTGTAGGGGAAAAAAGAGAAGAAATATCATACATAAACAAATGATGCATCTATATACATGCAAGCATATCCTTTAGACCAGTGCAGTCATGCCATTGGGTAGCGTCAAATTACAAACAAACAGATATTCTCTCAATCTCTGAGACGCACTCATCTTTATTTCAGGCAACAACAAAAAAACTCGTACAGTTGAAAGGCCCTCCAGTACCATAACTCACCAAGAATCCAGAAGCATAAATTCACTCCCATTACAAAGGCAGTTTGTCGTTTTGTCGATTAACTGTGCGGGCCGTGTAACTGACAAGAGTAGTACTTCAACACGGTCACGCTATTCTCTCTGCAAATGTCTCCCTTTTGTTACTTTTCTCAACACCGTCATCTGAAGAGATTTCATCTTGAAGTAGAAAATGGAAGTCACGATATCAGTTCTTCTCATCGTCATCTCCACCTCCTCTATCAGTGATGGGGGAAAGAGATAAATGGGTAAAAATAAAAAAAATCCAGTCAAAGACATCACAAACATTAAGAGCTTTAGCGTGTCACCCTTACTTCAGGAATACAAAATCAGCCACTTTAAAAGATGCATTCTTCCCTCTCATTTCCCCCCTAAATAAAACAAAAAACACAACTTGCAAAACTATGCATCATCCCAAACCTTGTTGTGTAATCAGAATGACACATTCAATAAACAAAAACAGAATTTCTCAGTACTGGCTAAAACGCACGTCACACAAGATAGTGAGCGATAATGAAGATTCCGGTACATAGCTGTCTAAATACTTGCAATTTAATGCCTCTCCGCCCCCTCAGCTCAACCAAAGTCACAATTTCATTTGATGACATAACATTAGTGGAAATATACTTACCTTGTAATTGCATCACAAAAAACAATCACATTAATGACACAATTTAGGGTTTCATTTGAGGTGACAACCTTTATTGAAATTCCTTTGTTGAAAAAAACAACAATATATACAAGTGTATAACATTGATGGACAAAACATTTTCGTGCATAATTTAGACTGAATGACCGTATTGGCTGATGGACATAGCGCATTATAATTTTAAGAACATAACATGCAAAACAAAAATCACTCCCATGAAGTGTAAAACCACTGAACAGAGACAAAGGAGGCTCTCATATAAATAAAAATGAAATATTTTCTTCAAATATAAAAAAGTAATTTACAGGACTGATAAAAACCTCAGAATTAAAATGACTAAAGTAAACAATTGATCAATTATTCAGTTAGCTTCGTCAGTTAAATTGAGGCACTTGCGTGCGTGAGTATTGAGGACTTTTAATCTACACCCAACCGAGGGTTGATGCAGACAGGAGAGCAGTGTTTCAATTAACCTACATTACCACCACCCAACACCTCATGTCAATCTAGAAATCCATACTAACTAGGACCAATGGTGAAAGCTTGGGTCTATACAGTAGATCACCCTCTGAGTGTCCTTTAATAATATAGTTCACAGTCTACTAATGTATAGTGGTCTACCTTGTTCTAAAGGCCCCGCACCTCCCACAGCAGGATCTCATTGTAGGCAACGGTAAAGAGGAGTTTCCCCGAGGGGGAGAATCGACAGGTCTGCAAAGAGTCACTGTGGTGGAGGAAGTCCTGGAACCTACCGCTGGATGATTTGATGAGCTTCAGCACTCGCTCTGAGAGAGAGAGAGACAAAACACACAGCAGCTTCATGCAACCTATTTACATACATACAGAATGTGTCATTGAGTACAGTACTGTGCAGAGAGACACACATGCTGGTGATTTGTCAAACTGATGCTGTATTGTAAATTCGAAAATACCAAGCAAGCCTGTGCCAAGCTGGTCTGCTTTTGATGGGTTTTTATTGTAGTTTATTTTAATGCTTCATTCCTTGCTAGCAAAAAAAAGTCACATTGTAAAACTGAAATGAGAGAGGTAGAAGAGAAGTGACATGCACCTTTTGAGCCCACCGCTATGAGGCGACCCTTGGAGGAGAGGCTGAAGCACATGGCCCAATGGGACAGGGCAATCTTCTTTATGACCCGTTTCTTGGCCAGGCTGTAGAAGGACAGCTCTCTCTCCACTCCATAGCCTGTGTACACCACCAGGCCAGGGTCTATGGGGCTGAAAGCAGCCAGGCTGGGAGGAAGGCTGTCTGACTCCTGATGAAGACAGAGATAAAGAGAGAGGACTTTTTAAAAACACAGAAATGTTCACGGTAAAACTATTCCATGCTTGCAAGGTTGAGAAAGGTTTTTCAAGTAAAAAACAGCCATTGACTGATATCACGTCTCATCTTGCACTTCACGTCGGGGCCGATTCAGACTTTTTTTTAACCCGTTTTGATTGAAGCTCTTCTCAGTATTTAGTATTCAGACCTACCCTATGCACATGCGCAATGGGGGTTTGCAGGTATGGCTGAATAAATGTAATTCAAATCACAGAAAACACACCCTATTTCCCACAGTGTAGTATAAAATGCTTTGAATTTTTTTAATATACTTTTTTACATTTTATACTTCATTGTGGGAAATGGGGTGGAAATACCTGTCATCTTGATATGCTTACCAGTTTGCTTCCATGACTGGATTCACATTAAGTCTCCAGCGAACAGAAGGAAAAATCATCTAAAACTATTGCTATTTGTATTTTACAATCCCCTTCTCCAAACAGATTACTAATTTACCTAGCTCTTATCAATAGCTCTTATCAATTTGTAAATGAAATTGCATGGAGAGCGGTGTGTTATTTCAAATAATTTCTATTTAAAAAAAATCCACTTGGAACAAACAGGTAAACTAAAACTTATTTATGATTTCCATATCTGTAGACACACCTCTGCCATACCATCAATTTCTGTGATCTAACCCTCAAAGAAATACCTTGCTGGGACATGCATTTCCCCATGCTTAAAAGGTGCAATATGCAGAAATCACACCGCCATTTCTTGGATGATAAAATTCAAATAGTTTGCCTAATTTCAGTTTATGTTGACAAAACAAGCAGTCATTATGTAGAGAATCATTGTACCAGCTAATCCGCTGTGAAATCTATTTTCTATAACCAAAAATATTGTATTTTCATCTGTTTGAAGCTGGTGTACAAAACCGAAATGAAAAGATGAAAAAACGATACTTAAGAATGGGAAGCATAGAAATGACGCACATAGAACAAATCCACCAGTTTTTAGACTCGCTTTCAACGAGAAAGAAAAGTAAGTTATAGATCTGTCAATGTGAATTTGGTTGGGTCGCCTACATATTGCAGCTTTAAGTCCAAGTTCAGAATACATAGAGAGAAAAGCGCATAAAAGGGAATGAAGTTACATTGAATTCCCACTATCCTGAATAAATCCTCACCTGAAAGTGCTTGTCTAACAGACTGATTTCCATGCTATTTATTTTGCGTGCATGTGTGTGTATACCTATGAAGAGAGGTTTACCTCAGGATTGGCAGGGGCTGGAAATGTGAGCCAGTCCAGGAGCTCACACTTGTCCATCATCCAATCAGCTGCCCAAACGCTGACCCGTCTGTCTGCACTGGCAGCCAACCACATCTCGTTTCCTTCAAGCCCAAATTCTTTGTACTGGTGGACAAAATGCATGACGACACAATTCCTTCATGTAGATTCTTAGTAGCTCCTCAAAAACAGTTACACTAGTAACCTCAGAAGACGTCACACAGAAGAAGTATGTTCTAGTCATTCTATGTATACTATAGGATCGGGTCCCCCCTTTTTATTCATTATAATTTGAAAGGCAAAACTGATCCTAGATCTCCACTCCTACTTAGATGTGTGAATATGGGCCCTGACCTGTTTCTTCACACACTGGATGGTAGTGATGGGTGCCCCCTTGTGGTCGCTGATGAGTCTGACAGTAAGCCCGGTTACTGGGCTGCTGACAGCCATCAGGCCGTCCCTCCCAGCAGAGAGGATCACCTGACCTGAGGGTCAGAGGTCACATATAGCCTCCGTTATATAATGTGTATTATTATACATCCCAGTGAAATGACATACAAACGGTGTCCCAACAGAAAGACTGCCATCACATCCTAAACATGAATAGTAAAGCAGAGTCGGCAGTATCCGACTACCAAATTCACACACGAGACAATGTCCACTGGTAGCATTCACAGTGACCTTCCCAAACACACACACACACACACACACACACACACACACACACACACACACACACACCGTTAGCAGAGTACTGGATGGCGGTGACGGCCACAGGGTGCGGGTGCAGCTTGAGTTCCATCTCTGAGGAGGCCAGGCGAAAGATCCTTAGGGTCCCGTCGCTGTACCCCCCCACCACACAGGCACCCCCTTTAGAGGGACTCCAGCACGCACTACCACAGCTCTGACAGACAAGACAGGGGGGAAATCAGGGGTGTAGATATTGACAGTCAAGACTCCTAGGTTTATAACTGGTGCATGATGCGTTGGAGCTTCTCTCTCTCGATGTGGCATGTAGCCTTGTAAGTACCATGTCATAATGGAATTGCTACAGCATGTGATATACAGCCATTTAGCCTGTGTGAGGCGGTAGTTGAAAATAATAGCTCTGTTCATGTCATAGCTCTAATTATAACATGCTTCACAACATTTTGTTGTTTATAAGCGCTTTATAGTATTTGCATTATAATACTTATGGCTGCTGTTACAATGTATTAATGTATACAGGTGTAATCAGGGGTTAAAGCAACAACACAAATCCCATGACTGAAACTTAAGTGGATCTCAGATGGATTGTCTGCTGGCCCAAGTCGTCATGCCCATCATGCTCTTAGGGAAGAGAGGATCATTTTGTACATGTATTAAAACTGAGAGTTTCACCACTTTCAGTCCTTTTCCATTAGAAACAAACAATGACCCATATGAGTGGAAATACGTCACAGCGACTGAACGCATTAACGTTATAAAGTATTTTTTTTGGAATCCACACGGCCATCTTAGCTTTAGGGTTTCCTGTAGTTGTCTTGCAGTCTCACCTGGTTGAGCACCTGAAACTGCACCACCAGTTCGTTGTTGGGGGCCGTCCACACCCTCACACTGCCATCCTCCCCGCACGTGGCAAAGTGGCTCTCGTCTGGGCTGAAAACCACGTCATTTACCTGAACACCGGGGGGAGTGGGTCATTCAATGTACGGATAGAGGCGTCCACAATGAACGCTCATATAGGCTCCAAAAGTCAAACGCATGCACACGCTGGCAAAAACTCTATACTGTACCTTGCTCTTGTGCCCGCTGATGAGGCGGATGCTGGTGTTGTCCACCCAGTTGATGTACCACAGGGTACCCGCCGTGGTGCCCACGATGCCCATGTCCATGACGTCGTCAAAGGCCGCGCTCACCACCGTCCCGTCCAGCATCATCTCCTGCTCCAATAGCACCAGAGCACCTCTGATAGACAGAGGCAAGGACCAATGAGAGTAGACCATTCGATCAAATAAGCCAATTCATTGAATAAGAGTGGTTATCTATATAAAACGTAATAGCCTCACAAGATCGCACTGATGCAATACATGTACACTGAACCAAAACATAAAATGCAAATAAATGGAGTTACAGTTCATACAAGGAAATCAGTCAATTGAAATTAATTAACTAGACCCTAATCTATGGGTTTCACTTGACTAGGAATAGATATGCATCTGTTGGTCACAGATACAGTTCCTTAAAAACAAAGTAGGGCCTTGGATCAGAAAACCAGTCAGTATCTGGTGTGACCACCATTCGCTTCATGCAGTGCGACATCTCCTTTGCATAGAGCTGATCAGGCCGTTGATTGTGGCCTGTGGAATATTGTCCAACTCCTCTTCAATGGCTGTGTGAAGTTGCTTGATATTGGCGGGAACTGGAACATGCTCTCGTACATGTCAATCCAGAGGATCCCAACCATGCTCAATGGGTGACATGTCTTGTGATTATGCAGGCCACGGGAGAACTGGGACATTTCAGCTTCCAGGAATTGTGCACAGATCATTGTGACATGGTGCCGTGCATTATCATACTGAAACATGAAGTGATGGTGGTGGATGAATGGCACGACAACGGGCCTCAGAATCTCGCCACGTATCTCTGTGCATTCAAATTGCCATTGATAAAATGCAGTTGTGTTAGTTGTTCGTAGCTTATGCCTGCCCATACCATAACCCTACCATGGGGCACTCTGTTCACAATGTTGACATCAGCAAACCACTCACCAACACGACCATATAAAACACTGCCTGCCATCTGCCCGGTACAGTTAAAACTGGGATTCATCCGTGAAGAGCACACTTCTCCAGCGTGCCAGTTCCCATCCAAAGTGAGCATTTGCCCATTTAAGTCAGTCACGACACCAAACTGCAGTCAGGTCAAGACCCTGGTGAGGATGATGAGCACGCAGATAAGCTTCCCTGAGACGGTTTCTGACAGTTTGTGCAGAAATTCTTCTGTTGTGTAAACACACAGATGGTTAGTCTCAGACAATCCGGAAGGAGAAAAAGCCAGATGTGGAGGTCCTGGTCTGGCTTGGTTACACGTGGTCTGTTGGGCATACTGCCAAATTCTCTAAAATGACGGATGAGGGTTATGGTAAAGAAATTAACATTAAATTATCTGGCAACAGCTCTGGTGGACATTCCTGCAGTCAGCATGCCAATTGCTCTCTCCCTCAGCACAAGGTGGACCTGTGTAATGATAATGCTGTTTAATCAGCGTATTGATATGCCACGCCTATTTAACAGGGATGTTAGACAGGTGTGACTAACAGGGATGTAAACAACACTTTACATGTTGTATGTTGAAATTGCTCCGACGTATAAGACAAATAAAGTAGAAACATAGAAAAAGCGTACATAGAACAGCTCTACCGCTTCTTAGACTCGCTGTCAATGAGAATGACAGATCTGTGACTACCATTTCTATGTGAATTTGATCAGGTCCCCTCAAAAAGTTACATATTGCAGCATTAACTAAATACCACATTTTCAAGGAATATAAATCAACAGGCCACAGAGATGAATGGGCTTTAAAGACATGTCATGAGAAGATACACTATGTAACATAGGAGGATGAGGGAAAAGGTATGTAAGGAGAAGAATGTGTAGGCTGAGAAGGAGTGTGCGGTGAGCAACAGACCTGTCCTCTGTGTTAGAGGCCTCTCCTCCAGGCCTCATGCCCTGTACTGCTGCCACGCCCCACAGCCTCAGCCTACGAGTGTTACTGCCCGTCAACAGACGGTTCCCCCGACACAGCAGCACTCCTAGGAAAACACACACAAACGTACACCAATACTGTACATACAGACTCACAAACCTATTTTGGAGACGGGTTTATTTGCAAGGATTGTGATATGTGTTTATTTACCAACTTTAGTTGAATGAAGTCTGGATAAGCTTCGGATAAGAGTGCCTGCTATGAGTAACATTTTTTAAAATTGTAACTGACCTATCTCCCCTTGGTCAGCCTCCCAGGTCATGAAGCAACGCTGGGTGTTGCAGTCCCAGGCACACACATGTCCACTGTTGGTGCCCGTGAAGAGGATGGAGTTGGCGTTGTAGCACAGAGCCGTCAGCTCCACGTCACCCACCTCCTCTGGCACACACACTCTCTGCACCTAGAATTTGAATTAGAAAAATGTTATTGTCCACACAACATGGACATTTTTCTTCAAAGTCTATGTTAAAGAAAAACGTTGTTGTCCTCGTTATGTGGAAATATGTCTTCCTATGAGGGAGGACATGTTAAACATACCTGGTGCCGGCCTGATTTTTATCCAAGCAGAGGGGCTCTAGTTAGCTAGACATGCCCAGCCCAAACCAGGCAGGAAATAAGCAGTGTTAAACAAAAAAAGGCTGGTAATTATACCGAAACATATTCCCTAGAAAGCAGGCCAAAAGAGCATAGTTTGGGTCGGTACGATAGTGTAAAAAAAGTATCAGGGCTACCTTCTTAGAAAAACAATTAATTAGAAATTCACTCTAATTCTATTGTTACCTCGAGCTCCACGTCCAGGCCCTGTGTGTGGATGTTGCAGAAGTAGAGTCCATGGCTGCCCACACAGGCCAGCTGGCTGGCTGCAGAGGGGCTGAAGGCCACGTCGTGGAGCGGGCCGGACACACTGACCCTGGACAGCAGCTGGTAGGTCCGGGTGCTCCACAGCGCCACCTCCGGGTCGGTGAAGTCCCCTGCAGGAGGGCGGATTGAAATACCATTAAAAAAACATTTTCTCATCCGTGAGGTAATCATTGATCTGTATGTGACTGAATAAGTGAACGCTATGTAGTGAAACTCTACTCCACTTGTCCTTGAAGGACTGTTCCACTGACCCACAGTGAGGAAGAAGAAATCATCCCTGGAAAAGGACAGGGCCTGCACCGCCCCCTGGTGGTAGGAGATGGTATTACTGCAGGTTCCATCCTGAACATTCCAGATGCAGATGAGGCTCCTGGAGCCACCGCTGCCCCCTGCCGCCGAGGCCACAGTCTGAAAGAGAACAACACACCGTCAGAGACGTGCGATGACTCATAAAATCACATGTCTAGTTTGATCCTTTCTAAGTCACATAAACACTTTAAACAGGATAATTCAGACTTAGCACAACTAGTCACAGAGAGAAACCACATTCAGAAAGTGGTTGAGACGCAGAGAATGCATCATCCTTATTGGCACCAGCACAGTCCACCACCTTCATCATCATCGCTCATGCTAGAGAGGAGACTGGAGGCCTACCTGCGCGTCATTGGTAACAGCCAGACAGGAGATTTCCTCAGTGTGGCCCAGCCAGTGTCTCTGGGAGCCAGTGTGTAGGTTCTCCACCACCACCACACAACCACAGGAGTAGGCAAACAGACCTGCAATCAGTCAACACAACTAGGGCTGTGGCGGAATTTTGTCAGCCGGTGATTGTCAAGCAAATAACTGTCGGTCTCATGGTAATTGACAGTTAATTAATACAAACACATCTCGTGGCATCCACACATAGCCTAAAATACATTTCAAAAAGTCTAATAAAGCCATGTAATATAGCCTACACCTTCACAATAAATCCATTATTTATTTTAGACAGGTCTAAAGAAGCATGGTATAAAAGAAAATGTAGTCCATTTCAGAAGAAAATAATTGCATACTCTTGAGTTCTCCTTAGGTTAGATCCTAATGTGGCTGTGGGCTACACTAGTTAATTTAGCAGACAAGATTTGTGGCTGTGGCATTATTTTGTAAAATGAAGAATACAATTGAACAAAGCTGAATAAAATATTAATATTTTCTCCAAACGATGAGGGAGTGTGCACATTTGACTATTCTGTGTTAAGCGTTAAGTTAATTTATAGTTATTAATGTAACTTTAGTGGTTCTGTAAACTTTGGGCTATATGTTTTGATTTTTAATACATTGTAAGGCTGCATGAGACTAATGATGATTTGAAGAAAGTCGCTTGAAAGGCATGAGCTGTTTTTTTTTTGCACAGGCTGTACACACCAATAGTCTCTCACAATTTGACAAGCATTTGATGATGCCTCGAATTTCATGGTGACATCCCCTTTGTGGTCCTAATGCACCATTAAAAGAAAACCATGCCTTTTGAAGCCCAGAGTGCTGCGTTGTGCCCTTCTCCCTGAGTGTGCTGCGCAATCCGAAACATCTCTCACTCACACGGCTCTCTGTTACGTGATCGAGTCTTTCTCATAGGCTACAAGTGAAGACGGACACATCGGGGACGCAACTGTGCGAGTCATTATCCAATTCTGAGGTGCATATTGGAGACAACGGATGAACTGTCCACATTTAATTTGTCAGCCAACAAGATGAGTAGGCCTAACGAACAGCAAAAGCACTAGCCTATGTCAATCTACTATCCCCACAAAAGTCGATCAATTCTATTCTGTGTGAGAAATAAATATTCCAAACATAGTCTGGGACAGTTGTGGGATGCGATAGATTCCAAATTAATACAACCACTTGCATCAAAAAAACTTTTTTTATGCAATGTGGCAGATCAGAATGTTTAGCTTAAAATGTTGATTAACTATTAGACTATTTCTTCACATTATAAGCGCACATGGTAGTAGGCATTAAGCGCGAATGTTCCATTTGCGGAAAACACCATTATCAAGTGACTGCAAACGCGATTATGCATGTAATGCTTTTATTATAAAGGTGCATTTTTATGGTGAAAATGATCTTCCCCAAACTTTAACTTAACGCGCTGCGTATGTACGCCAGTTAAGCTCTACACCCCTTGTAAAGCAGATCGATGTGCTTAATTTTAAGAAGTTATTAGGCCACTTCAGTTGTGATACAAACCTTAAAACGCAATGAAATAGCCTATAGAAATGTTGCGCAACATGATCTCATGGGTTCACATGAAGTGTTTGATTAGATTTTCGAAGACATTTGCATTGATGTCAGACTGATTAGAGGAACAGTAGAGTGCAGAGTACCAGGCAGTTAGCAAGTTTGGTAGGCTACTAATGACCATCAGCAGCATCAGAGCTTGGAGAAGCCTAAATGCCGTGACTAAAACAGTCACGTGGAATTAGACTGCGTTCATGACTCGTGACCGCCAGTGTGGCGGTAATACGGTCACCGCAACAGCACTAAACAAAACCACATAACCACCACACAATCACAGGAGCACGGAAACAGACCTGCACTCAGTCAACTTTCAAGTTTTAATGTCACGTGGACAAGAAACATAACATGCCTTTCTTGCAAGCTCCAAACTCAACAATCAATATCAATGTAGTACTATTAATAACATAAGATAGAACAAAAACACAAGAGAAATAAAAATAAAGACACGAGAAAGTAAGAAGCTATATACAGGAAAGTACACAACTACCACACAACCACAGCAGTATACAAACAGACCTGGAATCAGTCAACACAACCACATAAGATAAACAAACAGCGATGAAACTGTAAATAAGAAGGAAAGAGACAAGGGGTCGGGTCATACATGCTTACGCCAAGTCTTACAGTGCATTATAACTTGCATCATAATATTTTCTGTATTCTATCAGTATATTTTAGTCAGCCAATGAAATCAGTTGAACAAGTGCAAGGTTTTACCTGTTTCTGGATTCCACACCATGTTGGCCCGCCCATTGCCATTGTAACCAATTACTGCCTTCAGACTCAGGCCCTCTTCGCCCAGTTCAGGAGTTGCAGTACTCTGAGATGGAGACAAGCAGACAGAATAATTGGAAAGCCTTAATAAATGCAGGCTTCCTTATTTCTCAATGACAGGACTTGAGCTGGCGAGAGGTGCTCTCTACCTGGTCGAGGGTGGAGGTTTTGAAACGTGGGGTGAAGTGCTTGTAGCAGTCGGGACGCACTGGCTTCTCCACCTTCAAATAATCTGTATAACATACAACAAAGTAACATACAACACACATACATACATATATACACATACATATATAGCGCATTCGGAAAGTATTCAGACCCTTTTACTTTCTCCACATTTTGTTACGTTACAGCCTTATTCTAAAATGGATTTAAAAAATAATAATCTTCAATCTACACAAAATACCCCATAATGTCAAAGCAAAAATGTGTTTTTAGAAATGTTTGCTAATTTATTATTATTAAAAGCAGAAATACCTTATTCAGACCCTTTGCTATGGGACTCGAAATTGAGCTCACGTGCATCCTGTTTCCATTGATCATCCCATACCATCCCTACAGTGAAGCATTGTGGTGGCAGCATCATGCTGTGGGGATATTTTTCAGCGGCATGGACTGAGAGACCAGTAAGGATCGAGAGAAAGATGTACAGAGAGATCATTGATGAAAACCTGCTACAGAGTGCTCAGGACCTCGGACTGGGGCAAAGGTTCACCTCCAACAGGACAACGACCCTAAGCACACATCCAAGATAATGCAGGAGAGCTTCAGGACAAGTCCCTGAATGTCCTTGAGTGGCCCAGCCAGAGTCCTGACTTGAACCCAATTGAACATCTCTGCAGAGATCTGAATATAGCTGAGCAGCGGCGTTCCCGACTGACTGCAGGAATGTCCAACAGAGCTGTTGCCGGATAATTTAATGTTAATTTCTCTACCATAAGCCGCCTCCAACGTAATTGTTATAGAATTTGGCAGTACATCCAACCAGCCTCACAAACGCAGAACACGTGTAGCCACGCCAGCCCAGGACCTCCACATCCGGCTCCTTCACCTACTGTCTGAGGGGGGTGCTGAGGAGTATTTGTGTCTGTAAATGAAGCCCTTTTGTGGGGAAAAAACTCATTCTGGTTGGCTGGACCTGGCTTCCCAGTGGGTGGAACTGGTGACCAAGTGGGTGGACCTATGCCCTCTCAAGCCCACCCATTGAAGCATCCCTGTCCAGTCATGTGAAATCCATAGATTAGGGCCTAATGAATGCATTTAAAATGGACTGATTTCCTTCTATGAACTGTAACTCAGTAAAATCTTTGAAATTGTTTGCGTTTATATTTTTGTTCAGTATGTACAGTACCAGTCAAACGTTTGGACACACCTACTCATTCAAGGGGTTCTCTTTATTTGGACTCTTTTCTACATTGTATAATAATAGTGAAGACTTCAAAACTATGAAATAACACATGGAATGTAGTGTGCAAAGCTGTCATCAAGGCAGAAGAAGAATCTCAAATATAAATATATTTTTATAAACATTTTTTGGTTACTACATGATTCCATATGTGTTATTTCATAGTTTTGATGTCTTCAATTTTATTCTACAATGTAGAAAATAGTACAAATAAAGAAAACCCCTTGAATGAGTAGGTGTCCACACTTTTGACTGGTACTACATGCATGATGATTATCTTTGCCACTGAATTTATAAATAAATAATTTACCATTGTCTGCTGCTCTCTTCAGACTAGACTTCAGGGTTGATGAGTCTCCGCCTGCTGCCATCTCAGTGACTTTGAGAAAGGAGCCAGACGGAGGGCGAGGGGAGGGGCCTGCCAGGGGGGCAGGGAGGGGGGCAGCGCGGGGAAGAACCTCGTCAATGTCCTCCTCACACAGAGACAGGTGGCTCAGAGCTTAAAAAGGAAAGAGGGAGACACAGGAGAAGGGCAAAGTGGGGGAGAACATGATACTTTCGGTCGGTTGTAAAACAATACCTTGCTCCTTATCTTTGCAGAAAGTCATAAGAAAAATGGTGGAAACCCATTGGCGGGCTAGGTGGAACGATCACCATAGTTTTTTGCACACTTTTCCAGGGGTTGGTGCTAGGGGTAATTTTACAAGGGTGAGAGATAAAAACAAAGCGTAAAAAAAGTGAATGGAAAAAGGAGCAGCGATTCTCACCTTGTCCAATCTGGTCTATGGAGCTGATGTCCAAACAGGGCAGAGGTGAGGTGGGAAGGGGCGCTGTCCGTCGAGGCATTCCATTGGATAGCAGCCTACCGTTGACCTCTGACTCTGAATGACCTTTAAGGGCTACAGTAGAACCCCCAAATTCTGAATATCTATTGATAGCCAGAACTAGAAGACTTACTTCTTTCTGTACATGGTCATCTATTTACTGGCAACCTTTTCAAATATGATGTGAATGACATAGAAAGAAATGATGATTCATCATCTCTGTTTTTGTATTTACCTGGTTTAGGAGGGGAAACAGAGGCTGCCTTTGGTGGTGAACTGTGAGAGAAAAATTAAAACTGATAAATTACACACAGATGCATGAATACATACATTACATTTACATTTAAG
This sequence comes from Oncorhynchus nerka, assembly GCF_034236695.1. Lineage (NCBI taxonomy): Eukaryota > Metazoa > Chordata > Actinopteri > Salmoniformes > Salmonidae > Oncorhynchus > Oncorhynchus nerka. The sequence continues at coordinate 24,796,792 of NC_088418.1, forward strand.
TCATTTAGCAGACGCTCTTATCCAGAGCGACTTACAAATTGGTGCTTTCACCTTATGACATCCAGTGGAACAGCCACTTTACAATAGTGCATCTAGGTCTTTTAAGGGGGGTGAGAAGGATTACTTTATCCTATCCTAGGTATTCCTTAAAGAGGTGGGGTTTCAGGTGTCTCCGGAAGGTGGTGATTGACTCCGCTGTCCTGGCGTCGTGAGGGAGTTTGTTCCACCATTGGGGGGCCAGAGCAGCGAACAGTTTTGACTGGGCTGAGCGGGAACTGTACTTCCTCAGTGGTAGGGAGGCGAGCAGGCCAGAGGTGGATGAACGCAGTGCCCTTGTTTGGGTGTAGGGCCTGATCAGAACCAGGAGGTACTGAGGTGCCGTTCCCCTCACAGCTCCGTAGGCAAGCACCATGGTCTTGTAGCGGATGCGAGCTTCAACTGGAAGCCAGTGGAGAGAGCGGAGGAGCGGGGTGACGTGAGAGAACTTGGGAAGGTTGAACACCAGACGGGCTGCGGCGTTCTGGATGAGTTGTAGGGGTTTAATGGCACAGGCAGGGAGCCCAGCCAACAGCGAGTTGCAGTAATCCAGACGGGAGATGACAAGTGCCTGGATTAGGACCTGCGCCGCTTCCTGTGTGAGGCAGGGTCATACTCTGCGGATGTTGTAGAGCAGGGGTCCCCAAACTTTTTCCTGTGAGGGCCACATAACTTTTCCCTTCTCTGATGGGGGGCCGGTGTCAGTTTGTAACAGAAAAAGTGTGACGATCGTAGGGGAGCTTAAAAAATGTATTGTTTTCCAGAAAGCCACACATAACCAAATAACCCTTTCCAGGTTCTTTACAGAAAAAAAGTCAGGAAACAAATAACAACACTATTAATGAAATAAATAATAACTAAATAACCCTCTCTGAGTTCTTCACAGAAAAAACAGGAAATAAATAATAACTAAATAACTCTCTCTGGGTTCTTCATAGAAAAAAAAGCCATGGAACATTAACTTTCTGTCGTGCCATGCACAATCTTAACAGATAAAAGTTCAGCTCAGTTGTCAGAGCAGAATCTCTCTAACACATATGAGCAGTCTCTTAAAGTTCTTGTGTTCCTTCCTTATAATCCTTTTGTAGGTTCCAGTAGGCTTGTAGACACCGCTGTTTGCAGCTCTCTCTCATCAACTTCCCTGTGAAAACCACAAAAGAAGCAGGTTGAGAAACTGAACTAAGTGATACAGCACCTACACAGCACAATACATTTCACTACCAGTATGGTTGTAAAGATGGATTTTATCCCAGTAGATTTTATTATGATTATATTTGTTTATGCTCAGAATGACTCATTCAAGTCAGAAAAGTGAGCTTACCTATGTATGTTCATCAGTGTGAACTGTGGGCCTGCATCTGGCTGGTGAGAAGTTGAATATCAGGTTCCATTCTAGTTACAGCCAGTCTCAAGCACTGATGCAAATGTTCATCTGTCAATCTTGATCTCATCGGGGTTTTCAGCAGTTTCATGCGAGAAAAGGTTTTCTCGCAGATATACGTGCTGCCAAAAACTGTGGACATTTTCATTGCGTGTTTTTTGATGTTTGGATATGTGTCATTTGGGAGGGCGGCATAGAAGTCAATGAGACTGTTGGGCTTGAATGCGTCTTTCAGAACATCACAGTTCTGTAACTCAGCCAACTCAAACTGATATGAAGGCTGGGAATAAAAATGAGCAGTTGCGCTGTGTCTTGCACGTCCGTGCTCTCATCCAGTGCTAATGAAAAAAAGTCAAATTCTTTCGTCTTCTGCTGCAGCTGGGCATATACATTACTCCCGATTTCTTCAACGCGTCTGGTGATTGTACTCGCCGACAGACTTACGGCATTAAATGCATCTTTCTTCTCGGGACACACCTCCTCCGCGACAGCATCCATACATTTCTTAACAAACTCTCCGTCAGTGAAAGGCTATCAGTTTAGCAACCCGAAAGCTGGCCCGAACGGATGCCTGGTTCAGCTGAGCTTGGCGTACAAATGTATTCTGCTGAGATAGTAGTCCACTTTTTAGCTTTGAGAGTTTGTCTGCTCGTATTTGGCCTTGCAAGCTATCGTACTTGTCTTTGTGACAGGATTCATAGTGTCGGCGAAGATTGTATTCTTTGAATACCGCCACCGTCTCTTGACAGATGAGACAAACAGCCTTTTCTTTGCATTGAACAAAAAAAAAATTGTTTGTGCACTGCAGGTTAAATACCCTGCATTCTGAATCAATTTTTCTCTTACCTAACCTTTTCGCCATTATTCCGTTCTCTCTTTGACAGGGCCGGGCCTAGGATTTTTTTTCTGGAGGACAAATAGGAAAAAAATTCGATAGTGTCTCTGGTATTGTTCAGAGGGCCGGGCCAAATGTGCTGACGGGCCGTATCCGGCCCGCGGGCCGTAGTTTGGTGACCACTGTTGTAGAGCATGAACCTACAGGAACGGGCCACCGCCTTGATGTTAGTTGAGAACGACAGGGTGTTGTCCAGGATCACGCCAAGGTTCTTAGCGCTCTGGGAGGAGGACACGATGGAGTTGTCAACCGTGATGGCGAGATCATGGAACGGGCAGTCCTTCCCCGGGAGGAAGAGCAGCTCCGTCTTGCCGAGGTTCAGCTTGAGCTTGAATACAACCTACGTATACAATTTACAACAGTACAGTAATGCAATACCACTGTGGAGAATTCTTTGGGAGACATGACAGACAGACAGGCAAGACTCTCACCGTCTGTCAGTTCCAGTCTCCGGAGGGTGGGCCAGGAAGTCCCAGAAGAAGATGGCGTCTCCTACTGAGACCACAGCCATCTGGTCTGGGGCGAAGTTCACCTGGCGAATAGGCTGGCTGTGGCCTATGAACATCTGGGATGGAATAGCGTCTTCAAATCAACACATTTCAAATGAATAACGTCACAACTTTTAAAAACTACTTGAAATCTGGTAAGATCACAATACTGAAATCCATAAATTGCTAATACAAAATGCCGGTTGGCATGGTAACCGAACCCAATCAACTTTACCTGCGAGTTGACATGCAGCTGCATGCTGTAATCCCACACCTTCACAGCATTGTGTCCTGCTGTCAGTAAGAAACGTCCATCCTCACTCACAGCCAGAGAGGAACACTGGTGCTTGTGTACCTTAGACACCTGGCAGGGATACCATACACAAAACACTGAAGAACTACACCAAAACAACGTAGATATATTAAAGTACCTTGATTAATAAATTTAAAAAATGAACACCCACGCTTTTCTTTTCTCACTAGCTCTGACTTTGCTGATAAGTTGCTTTGTTGAGGAAATGGTTTACTTACTATGATCGTGATATATGGTTGTCTCACCGAGCTGCCTTATTAAGACGAATGCACTAACTAAGTCCCTCTAGTTAAGAGCATCAGCTAAATGACTAAAATGTATAAACATCTCTTTAGGAAAGTCAGTGGCAAAGACAATCTGCACCTTCATTACAACACACATCACTGTATTATGCACATCAACATTGTCACACACAAACACACTATATACACAAAAGTATGTGGACACCCCTTCAAAATTTGTGGATTTGACTATATCAGCCACACCCGTTGCTGACAGGTGTATAAAATTGAACACAGTCATGCAATCTCCATAGACAAACATTGGCAGTTGAATGGCCTTACTGAAGAGCTTAGTGACTTCCAACAAATTAAATTTCTGCCCTGCTAGAGCTGTCCCGGTCAAATGTAAGTGCGGTTATTGTGAAGTGGAAATGTCTGGGAGCAACAACAGCTCACCTGCAAAGTGGTAGGCCACACAAGCTCACAGAACGGGGCCGCCGAGTGTTGGAAAAAATTGTCTGTCCTCGGTTGCAACACTCACTACCAAGTTCCAAACAGCCTCTGGAAGCAAAGTCAGCATAAGAACTGTTCGTCGGAAATGGGTTTCCGTGGCCGAGCAGCCACACAAAAACCTAAGATCACTAAGCGCAATGCCAAGCGTCGGCTAGAGTGGTGTAAAGCTCGCTGCTATTGGACTCTGGGGCAGCGGAAATGCATTCTCGGGAGTGATGAATCACGCTTCACCATCTGGCAGTGCGACGGATGAATCTGGGTTTGGATGATGCCAGGAAAACACTACCTGCCCCAATGCATAGTGCCAACTGTAAAGTTTGGTGGAGGAGGAATAATGGTCTGTGGCTGTTATTCATAGTTTGGGCTAGGCCCCTTAGTTCAAGTGAAAGGAAAATGTAACACTACAGCATACAATGACATTCTAGATCAGTGGTCACCAAACTACGGCCCGCGGGCCGGATACGGCCCGTCAGCACATTTGGCCCGGCCCTCTGAACAATACCAGAGACGCTATCGAATTTTTTTCCTATTTGGCCTCCAGAAAAAAAATCCTAGGCCCGGCCCTGTCAAAGAGAGAACGGAATAATGGCGAAAAGGTTAGGTAAGAGAAAAATTGATTCAGAATGCAGGGTATTTAACCTGCAGTGGACAAACGATTTTTTTTTTGTTCATTGCAAAGAAAAGGCTGTTTGTCTCATCTGTCAAGAGACTGTGGCGGTATTCAAAGAATACAATCTTCGCCGACACTATGAATCCCGTCACAAAGACAAGTACGATAGCTTGCAAGGCCAAATACGAGCAGACAAACTCTCAAAGCTAAAAAGTGGACTACTATCTCAGCAGAATACATTTGTACGCCAAGCTCAGCTGAACCAGGCATCCGTTCGGGCCAGCTTTCGGGTTGCTAAACTGATAGCCTTTCACTGACGGAGAGTTTGTTAAGAAATGTATGGATGCTGTCGCGGAGGAGGTGTGTCCCGAGAAGAAAGATGCATTTAATGCCGTAAGTCTGTCGGCGAGTACAATCACCAGACGCGTTGAAGAAATCGGGAGTAATGTATATGCCCAGCTGCAGCAGAAGACGAAAGAATTTGACTTTTTTTCATTAGCACTGGATGAGAGCACGGACGTGCAAGACACAGCGCAACTGCTCATTTTTATTCCCAGCCTTCATATCAGTTTGAGTTGGCTGAGTTACAGAACTGTGATGTTCTGAAAGACGCATTCAAGCCCAACAGTCTCATTGACTTCTATGCCGCCCTCCCAAACGACACATATCCAAACATCAAAAAACACGCAATGAAAATGTCCACAGTTTTTGGCAGCACGTATATCTGCGAGAAAACCTTTTCTCGCATGAAACTGCTGAAAACCCCGATGAGATCAAGATTGACAGATGAACATTTGCATCAGTGCTTGAGACTGGCTGTAACTAGAATGGAACCTGATATTCAACTTCTCACCAGCCAGATGCAGGCCCACAGTTCACACTGATGAACATACATAGGTAAGCTCACTTTTCTGACTTGAATGAGTCATTCTGAGCATAAACAAATATAATCATAATAAAATCTACTGGGATAAAATCCATCTTTACAACCATACTGGTAGTGAAATGTATTGTGCTGTGTAGGTGCTGTATCACTTAGTTCAGTTTCTCAACCTGCTTCTTTTGTGGTTTTCACAGGGAAGTTGATGAAAGAGAGCTGCAAACAGCGGTGTCTACAAGCCTACTGGAACCTACAAAAGGATTATAAGGAAGGAACACAAGAACTTTAAGAGACTGCTCATATGTGTTAGAGAGATTCTGCTCTGACAACTGAGCTGAACTTTTATCTGTTAAGATTGTGCATGGCACGACAGAAAGTTAATGTTCCATGGCTTTTTTTTCTATGAAGAACCCAGAGAGAGTTATTTAGTTATTATTTATTTCCTGTTTTTTCTGTGAAGAACTCAGAGAGGGTTATTTAGTTATTATTTATTTCATTAATAGTGTTATTATTTGTTTCCTGACTTTTTTTCTGTAAAGAACCTGGAAAGGGTTATTTGGTTATGTGTGGCTTTCTGGAAAACAATACATTTTTTAAGCTCCCCTACGATCGTCACACTTTTTCTGTTACAAACTGACACCGGCCCCCCATCAGAGAAGGGAAAAGTTATGTGGCCCTCACAGGAAAAAGTTTGGGGACCCCTGTTCTAGATGATTCTGTGCTTCCAACTTTGTGGTAACAGTTTGCGGAAGGCCCTTTCCTGTTTCAGCATGACAATGCCCCCCCCCATGACAAAGCACAAAGTGAGGTCCATATAGAAATGATTTGTCGAGATCAGTGTGGAAGAACTTGACTGGCCTGCACAGAGCCCTGACCTCAACCCCATTGAACACCTTTGGGATGAATTTGAACGGCGACTGAGAGCCAGGCTTAATTGCCCAACATCAGTGCCCGACCTCACTAATGCTCTCGTGGCTGAATGGAAGCAAGGCACACGCAGCAATGTTCCAACATCTAGTGGAAAGCCTTCCCAGAAGAGTGGAGGCTGTTATAGCAGCAAACGGGGGACCAACTCCATATTAATGCCCATGATTATAGAATGAGATGTTCGACGAGCAGGTGTCCCCACACACTACAAAAGTATCTCCCACACTAAAACGTAGACACACACACACACACACACACACCTCAAAAACAGAGAGACGGCATGCATATCAGTACCACTACCTCTCTGAGCAGTCGTCCGGTGTTCGCGCTAATCCACAGGATCTTGTTGGCGGAGGTGGTGACCAGTAGGTGTCCGGTGGAGGCCGGGGAGAAGCACACCTTCAAGGCCGAGTCTAGAGTGGTGCTCTCCACATCCAGGATACTCACGTCCACACGCAGCAGCTGGGTGATGCAAAGTAGAGCATCGTGTTACCTCGGCTCAGATACACATCCGAACTTGTTCAAATCGAATTCTAAATTGTCACATGCTTCGTAAACAACAGGTAAAGACTAACAATGAAATGCTTACTTTCTCAACAATGCAAAGAGCAAGAAAATATACAGATAATAGAAAAGTAGAACACATAATAAGTTATAATAAATACACAATGAGTAACGATAACTTGGCTATATATATATATATATATATATATATATATATATATATATATATAGGAATCCAGTAGCGAGTTGATGAAGGGTAATTGAGGTAGATATGTACATTTAACATATACAGTAGAAGTCTGAAGTTTACATACACCTTAGCCAAATACATTTGAACTCAGTTTTTCACAATTCCTGACATTTAATCCTAGTAACAATTCCCTGTCTTAGGTCAGTTGAAATTCACCACTTTATTTTAAGAATGTGAAATGTCAGAATAATAGCAGAGATTATGATTTATTTCAGCTTTTATTTCTTTCATCACATTCCCAGTGGGTCAGAAGTTTACATACACTCAATTTGTATTTGGTAGCATTGCCTTTAAATTGTTTAACTAGGGTCAAATGTTTCAGGTAGCCTTCCACAAGCTTCCCACAATAAGTTGGGTGAGTTTTGGCCCATTCCTCCTGACAGAGCTGATGTAACTGAGTCAGGTTTGTAGGCCTCCTTACTTGCACACGTTTTTTCAGTTCTGCCCACATATTTTCGATAGGATTGAGGTCAGGGCTTTGTGATGGCCACTCCAATACCTTGACTTCGTTGTCCTTAAGCCATTTTGCCACAACTTTGGAAGTATGCTTGGGGTCATTGTCCATTTGGAAGACCCATTTGCAACTAAGCTTTTACTTCCTGACTGATGTCTTGAGATGTTGCTTCAATGTATCCACCTAATTGTCCTTCCTCATAATGCCAGCTATATTGTGAAGTGCACCAGTCCCTCCTGCAGCAAAGCACCCCCACATGTAAACTTCCGACTTCAACTGTAACTATGAATAAAGTGTCAGATAATAAACAGTAGCAGCAGTGTACAGTGAGGGACAAAAGTATTTGATCCCCTGCCGATTTTGTACGTTTGCCTACTGACAAAGAAATGATCAGTCTAATTTTAATGGTAGGTTTATTTGAACAGCGAGACACAGAATAACAACCAAAAAATCCAGAAAAACGCATGTCAAAAATGTTATAAATTGATTTGCATTTTAATGAGGGAAATAAGCATTTGACCCCCTCTCAATCAGAAAGATTTCTGGCTCCCAGGTGTCTTCTATACAGGTAACGAGCTGAGATTAGGAGCACACTCTTAAAGGGAGTGCTCCTAATCTCAGTTTGTTACCTGTATAAAAGACACCTGTCCACAGAAGCAATCAATCAATCAGATTTCAAACTCTCCACCATGGCCAAGACCAAAGAGCTCTCCAAGGATGTCAGGTACAAGATTGTAGACCTACACAAGGCTGGAATGAGCTACAAAACCATTGCCAAGCAGCTTGGTGAGAAGGTAACAACAGTTGGTGCGATTATTCGCAAATGGAAGAAACACAAACAAACTGTCAATCTCCCTCGACCTGGGGCTCCATGCAAGATCTCACCTTGTGGACTTGCAATGATCATGAGAACGGTGAGGAATCAGCCCAGAACTACACAGGATGATCTTGTCAATGATCTCAAGGCAGCTGGGACCATAGTCACCAAGAACACAATTGGTAACACACTACGCCGTGAAGGACTGAAATCCTGCTGCACCCGCGAGGTCCCCCTGCTCAAGAAAGCACATATACATGCCCTTCTGAAGTTTGCCAATGAACATCTGAATGATTCAGATGACAACTGGGTGAAAGTGTTGTGGTCAGAGACCAAAATGGAGCTCTTTGGCATCAGTTCAACTCACCGTGTTTGGAGGAGGAGGAATGCTGCCTATGACCCCAACATCACCATCCCCACCGTCAAACATGGAGGTGGAAACATTATGCTTTGGGGGTATTTTTCTGCTAAGGGGACAGGACAACTTCACCGCATCAAAGGGATGATGGACGGGGCCATGTACCGTCAAATCTTGGGTGAGAACCTTCTTCCCTCAGCCAGGGCATTGACAATGGGTCGTGGATGGGTATTCCAGCATGACAATGACAGAAAACACCTGGCCAAGGCAACAAAGGAGTGGCTCAAGAAGAAATACATTAAGGTCCTGGAGTGGCCTAGCCAGTCTCCAGACCTTAATTCCATAGAAAATCTGTGGAGGGAGCTGAAGGTTCGAGTTGCCAAACGTCAGCTTCGAAACCTTAATGATTTGGAGAAGATCTGCAAAGAGGAGTGGGATAACATCCCTCCTGAGATGTGTGCAAACCTGGTGGCCAACTACAAAAAACGTCTGACCTCTGTGATTGCCAACAAGGGTTTTGCCACCAAGTACTAAGTCATGTTTTGCAGAGGGGTCAAATACTTATTTCCCTCATTAAAATGCAAATCAATTTATAACATTTTTGACATTTGTTTTTCTGGATTTCTTTGTTGTTTTTCTGTCTCTCACTGTTCAAATAAACCTACCATTAAAATTATAGACTGATCATTTCTTTGTCAGTGGGAAAACGTTCAAAATCAGCAGGGGATCAAATACTTTTTCCCCCTCACTGTATGTGATGAGTCAAAAATGGTGCAAAAAGGGTCAATAGTCCAGATAGCTATTTGGTTAACTACTTAAATAACTATTTAGCAGTTTTACGGCTTGGGGGTATAAGCTGTTTAGGGTTCTGTTGGTTCCAGACTTGATGCATCGGCACCGCTTGAGGTGCGGATGCAGAGGAAACAGTCTGACTTGGGAGGCTGGTGCCTTTAACAATTTTAGGACCTTCCTCTGACACCGCCTGGTATAGAGGTCCTGGATGTCAGGAAGCTTGGCCCCAGTGATGTACTGGGCCGGACACAGTACCCTCTGTAGCGCCTTGCGGTCGGATGCCAAGCAGTTGCCACACAGTGTTGGAGCCAGTAAAGTTGCTCTCAATGGTGCAGCTGTGGAACTTTTTCAGGATCTGAGGCCCAGTGCCAAATATTTTCAGCCTCCTGAGGGGCAAGAGGTGTTGTCGTGCTTTCTTCACGACTGTGTTGGTGTGTGTGGACCATGATCGATCCTTAGTGATGTGGACCCCTAGGAATTCCCGCTCCACTAGAGCCATGCCGATGTCAATGGCGGCGGGCTTGGTCCTCCATTTCCTGTAGTGCACGATCAGCTCCTTTGTCTTGCTGACGTTGAGGGAGAGGTTGTTGTCATGGCACCACACTCACCTCCTCCCTATAGGCTGTCTCATCGTCATCGGTGATCAGGCCCATCACTGTCGTGTCATCAGCCAACTTAATGATGGCGTTGGAGTCGTGCGCAGCCACGCAGTCCTGGGTGAACAGGGACTACAGGCGGGGACTAAGCACACCCCCCTGAGGGGCCCACATGTTGAGGGTCAGCGTGGTAGATGCGTTGCCTACACTCACCACCTGGGGGCAGCCCGTCAGGAAGTCAAGATACAGACGGAGGTGTTCAATCCCAGGGTCCTTAGCTTAGTAATGAGCTTGGAGGGCACTATATGGTGTTGAATGCTGAGCTGAAGTCAATGAACAGCATTCTCACATAGGTGTTCCTCTTATCCAGGTGGGAAAGGGCAGTGTGGAGTTCAATAGAGATTGCATCATCTGTGGCTCTGTTGGGGTGGTACGCAAATTGGAGTGGGCCCAGGGTGTCTGGGATGATGCCGTTGATGTGAGCCATGACCGGCCTTTCAAAGCATTTCATGGCTAAGGATGAGAGTAGTTCGGGGCGATAGTCATTTAGACAGGTTACCATGGCGTTCTTGGGCACAGGGACTATGGTGGTCTACTTGAAACATGTAGGTGTTACTTTATCTCTGCCAAAATTACTGCAGAGACACACCAGTTGGTCCTGACCTACCATTTGGGAAGTACAGAGTAAATCACTATTTTTTTTACACTATAATTTGAACAATAAAGTTGTTCAAGCCACATATAGGAAAACAAAGCTCAAAGACTAATTGATTGACACAATAACAGGGGGCAGAGATTTTGTTGATCGTAAGAGAAGCAACAGTACCTCATCCAGGGAGCGGGCGGCCATGATGGTGACGGTGTACTCAGACGGCCCGACGAAAGCCAGACAGCGATTGTCGCTGCTTACAGTGAGGGCGTCAGGAGCACGTTCAGTGCCTCGAGCAACCACATTACCTACACAGAAATAGAGTGAGGGAGGGTGTGTTGGGGCATAAAATTAACTTATTGGTCTACCAGCCACTGTTGCAGGTAGATTTAAAAATCTACAAGCCACTCAGATTTTATAGCAGCCAAAATAAAATAGTCATTAAAATTACACCAACAAAACACACACAAAAAAACCCAGATATGCTTTGTAATGTTTCTAAAAACAAATGTATTACTAGTATGAAATAATGTGGTATGATGTTTAATTTCAGTTTTTGTGACCGGAGTATTTCAACCAAAATATCACAGCCCCCAGCCAGGCAGTGTTTCAGCGCGAGGTGGAATAGGCTATAGTAGGATTCGTAGTTCTTTGACTTTGTGCGATTCATTTACCAGCTATGAAACAAAACGTCAGAAATACTTTGAGAACAGCTACTGCAGCATTTATTTTACTATAAATGTGATCATACTCGGCTACTTTTATTCACAAATCCGAGTGAAATGCTCTCACTGTGGAGCCCTGTCCATCCGCCATTGTGGCTAGTGAAATGGACATCTTACCCCGCAAATGCCAAAATCTACCCACATTTGGCTAGTGGTGGGTGTTAATATTAGGCCCTGCCTGTAAGTCATTGAAAATTGAAGATACAGTACCTCCACTGGAGATGGAGCTGTCTGACAGGTAATATCAGAACAATACAATACACTGTGAGTGCAGTCCTTGTATTTCTGAAGGTGAAAGGTTCCATCTTCCATTCCATTCATAACATACCAGCTAATTCAACCAGCTCCAGCTCTATTGTATATGTGTGGTTGTCAGTGTTAACTCACCCAGTACTCGGAGTACATGGTGGTCTTCCCGAGAGGAGTTGTAGAGCGCCAGAGAGCCCAGGGAGCCAGCGCTGTACATGAACTCGCCATCTGGAGAAAAGGCCAGGCCCACCACCTCCCCTCTGTGCTGCCTGCAGAAACAAAAAAAACACAGGAGGACTCGAGGTGTTCTGAAAGATGAGACAGCGAGGATTATAATAAATAGCACTTTGATGTCATAGAAGCAAACCCCACACACCTGTGAGTCCAAATGCGCACTTCACATTTCCATTTAAAACTCATGTAATTTACAGTATGATGGATTCTATCGAAATGTAACACGTTTGAAGTTAAACTGCAGTTTGTTAGTATTGCGTTTAGTGAATGACTACTGTGAATATTAATGGAGTTTAGGCCATGAAACCGTGTGTACGCTAATTTAGAAAGGTTGACCTCATCAGATAAGAGGACATTGCCCAGGATCAGAGAGCAGGGTAGAACAGAGGATGGACGGGGTGCGATTCTGACATCTGGCAAAACAAAGAGAGAACCATGGACATTCCACAGCGGAAAGGAGGGAAACTCATTGGGGTCATAAAATGTATAGCTGGGGAAGTGACGCCTACAAAGGAAGAGTATAAAATGTGTTGTGCGCTTTCTAAAACGTATGCACTCAGCTGACTGTCTCCTCGGTAGTAAACACTTCCTTACTGCAAAGAGTTCGCAATGGCATTTTTTCTAACCCAGATTGAGATTTAAATTTAAAAAATAACAACAGTAATTGTGTGATGGTGTAAATAACAACAGTCATTGTGTGATGGTGTAAATAACAACAGTCATTGTGTGATGGTGTAAATAACAACAGTCATTGTGTGATGGTGTAAATAACAACAGTCATTGTGTGATGGTGTAAATAACAACAGTAATTGTGTGATGGTGTAAATAACAACAGTAATTGTGTGATGGTGTAAATAACAACAGTCATTGTGTGATGGTGTAAATAACAACAGTCATTGTGTGATGGTGTAAATAACAACAGTCATTGTGTGATGGTGTAAATAACAACAGTCATTGTGTGATGGTGTAAATAACAACAGTCATTGTGTGATGGTGTAAATAACAACAGTCATTGTGTGATGGTGTAAATAACAACAGTCATTGTGTGATGGTGTAAATAACAACAGTCATTGTGTGATGGTGTAAATAACAACAGTCATTGTGTGATGGTGTAAATAACAACAGTCATTGTGTGATGGTGTAAATAACAACAGTAATTGTGTGATGGTGTAAATAACAACAGTAATTGTGTGATGGTGTAAATAACAACAGTAATTGTGTGATGGTGTAAATAACAACAGTAATTGTGTGATGGTGTAAATAACAACAGTAATTGTGTGATGGTGTAAATAACAACAGTCATTGTGTGATGGTGTAAATAACAACAGTCATTGTGTGATGGTGTAAATAACAACAGTAATTGTGTGATGGTGGGGACGCAGGGCTGTGTTCCAAACAAACATCTACAAGTCTGCTTCAGTTACCAAACGGCACAACTAAGAGAGCTCAAAAAAGCACAGAAAAGGTTGAAAGCGCTTTCCTTTGAGTCATAAAAGCGCATTGAAAGTACTTAGAAACTGTGCACACTGGAGAGATGTGTGGCCATCAGTTAGACCCCTCACTCAAACCCTTCTCATTTGATTTTGTCTTACATTGCACCTACCCCCACAATCTTCATGAATATTCTTACTACGTTACTGAATGTATGCAGAGTATTTTCAGATTTCATTGTCGATAAATGCTGCGAAAAGTACAGTAAAACGTCAAATGCGCGTAAAATCAACAGTTATTTTGGATTCAGTCGTGTCAGGTGAACAAGTGTCCTCACCCTAATCTCCAAATTGTTCCCTTTCAATTCCTGCCATGGTTATGCATATGCTTCTCACACTGTAGTTCTTCAGTTAGAAACATTTCAATTGGGCCCGATCCATATAGGCCAATTCCCACAATTGTAAAGGTGTAAAGATGAACAAACACCCAAATACAATGAGTCACAGAGCGAGAGCCAAAAACGACACACTAATCATATATTTAATAAAACCATTCTCTCTCTCTCTCATTCTCTAAACCTTTACACCGGTTAACACTGAAGTGTTCAAACTGCGGCAGTGGTCTCGACATTCATACACAAACTTATTAAATGTGTGTGTGTGTGTGTGTGTGTACACAGTAGGTGCGCGAGCGAGTGTGGCTCAGTCACGAATCACAGATTCTCTCATCTCCAGAAGGCCTCCGCTTGATTCCTCTATAACGAGATACCACACTGGTACCAACTGACAGACTGTGACAAGAGCCAAATCTCTGTCACCCGTCCTACACCGCCATCGCCCATGCCTGTAAGAGGCCAAAAGGAAAAAAATGGGCAAAGAGGGTGAAAGATAAGAGGCACAGCAGATGTGACACTTCCTTGTGAGGGGTGGTGGTGGTGTCCGAGAGGTTTATGGTAGGTCACAATAATGACATGACTCAGCTGGCGGGATAAACAGTCACTGACTTAACCGGCTATATAGTCAAATCAGCACCAAGACGTATGATCCACCGACAGCGACAGCTAGTCACGTCCGGCAAATTGGCCGTCGGGTTACGGCGTCTCACAGCACGAGATCAGAATTGAAAGGATTATTGCGAGTCAAGGCAAAACTGTGCTGAAGGTCTTTCGCTGCTCAAGAGACTGTATCTAGATTCTACTGTATCAAGGCACCACATAACTTCTGTTGTACATTAATCCATCAACTCCAGAACCCACTATGTATACGACAGTATCTCCTCTAGTCTGGGTCTACCTACCTGTGCTCTGCCAGTAGTTTGGCGCTGGCGATGTCAAAGACCCTGACAAGGCCAGAGCTGGATCCACAGGAGAAGATTTGCAGGCTGGGGTGGAAGGCCACGGAGCAGGGCGTGTCTTCAGAAACAAAGTCATACAGCTGGAGAAGGCCCAGAGGACACATAGCAGTCATGAGGTTACAGCGATTCAGTCAGATAAGATCACAGTGGAACAGTCAGAATTCTAAGGAGGAGAGGTCAATTGCTTCAGGTGAGAGAAACCTTACAATAATTCTCGAAAAACATAACACTTACCATTTTCTTACTATCGCGTACCAAACCGTGGCATTATCCTTATCAACACCGTTCAAGCAACTATGGTGGACACATGATCAGGCCAGCTCAGTTTGCCTCAATTCGGCTCAGCAGTGCGAAAACAATATGTGGGTTTGAAAATGAGCCTTGTAGCTTTGAGCGTCAGTGTGTGCTATCAGTTCCAGGGCTTGAGTTCCCACCTGCTGCATGGAGTCCATGTCCCAGACGCGCACGGTGCGGTCGCAGGAGGCGGTGGTGATGCGCCGACGGATACCGTCCACGCTGAAGCCCAGCACGCCGTCCGTGTGTGACCTCATCAGGGTGCTGTAGCCTCGGCTGCTCACGTCCAGGTAGCCCAGGTTACCGCTGGTGGTGGCCGCCATGACGCTGAGGCCGTCGTCGGACACGGACACAAGGCTCACAGGACCCTCGTGTTCTGGGGAAGAAAGACAGGGGGGCTGAGGAACACTGGAGTGTGTGTCTGTGTACTGTAGGCTGAGAAAGTGCGTTGGCTGAGGAAATGGGAGGCAGCGTGCGCAGAATGTGGGTTTTTGATTAAACGGCAGCGATTACATTACTCTAAAATCCCATCAAGCCTCCTTTGAAACCCTTCATACGAGCAATAAGATTTTAGCTCTTTGATAAGTGCTTTGACTGGGATTCAACCTGGAAACCCGTTTGATATGGGTTGTCTTCAAACACATTCAGTTAATCAGAGACATTTACTTCAAACAAGTTGCCAATTCTTTAGATGCCAGTCAATATTGACACGCTGAATGCGGCAGATGTACTGAATAAAACAAATGACTGCGGCTGAGTGAGATGTCTTTTCTTCCTGCCACTGGTTTTGCAGATGACTTTAGGACTGAGTGATGTGGTTGTTTTTTTGAACCTATATTAGGGAAAGGGAGATACCTAGTCAGCTGTACAACTGAATGCCTTCAACTGCCTTCTTCTGCATT
Source organism: Oncorhynchus nerka (assembly GCF_034236695.1). Taxonomy (NCBI): domain Eukaryota; kingdom Metazoa; phylum Chordata; class Actinopteri; order Salmoniformes; family Salmonidae; genus Oncorhynchus; species Oncorhynchus nerka. The sequence continues at coordinate 24,812,664 of NC_088418.1, forward strand.
TAACCCAACCCCTCTGAATCAGAGAGGTGCAGGGGGCTGCCTTAATCGACCTCCACGTCTTTGGTGCTCGGGTGGGTTAACTGCCTTGCTCAGGGGCAGAAGGACAGATTTTTAGGATGTCAGCTCGGGGATTCGATCCAGCAACCTTTCGGTTACTGGCCCAACACTAGGCCAGCTGCCGCCGAAATCACTCTGGATTAGAGTGTCTGCTGAATGACTAAAATGTTCAATGTAAATGTAGATGATTGACAGACCGAGCAGGGATGGAGCTGAATGTTAAAATAAGGGGCCCTGCTGTTGAACTGTGCCTGTTCTCACCAGCCTCCAGGAACACGGTGGAGAAGTCTAGGGGCCAGAGCCGCAGGAAGCCGTCCTCAGAGCCTGTGGCGCAGAACGCTGATGAAACGCTGATGCTGTTGACAGCGATGCCCAGACCTGGTGGGAAGGAGAACATTTTTATTGTTTAGCACAGTTTAAAGTGAACTCATGTCTCACCTCAAATTACCTTTCTCTATCTCTCTCCCTCCCTCCCTCCCTCCCCACCCTCCTCCTCCACCGTCCTCTCACCCATGCCGAAGGTCTGTTTCTCACGGCGCTGAGCGTGGGGCTGCTGGGCAGGCAGCAGTCTCCTGACGTTCTTGATCGCCACGCTCCCGTAGTCTATCTCCAGGATGTGGCCACTGCGGCTACTGGCAAATCTATTGGAAACAAGGAAACCGAGGCTCCATAATGGCTCAGTCTTCTGAATTAGAAAATTGAGCACTTATGGCCTCCTCTCCGGAGAGTGGGCGGGATTAGGTACTTTAGATTGGGTTATTAGGGGATTGAGTGGTGTGGCTCCAGCAGGTGAGGTATCAGTCACTCAGAGGCAGTGATGTGTGGATCTTTTCAAACCTTTCATAGGCTCAGCGGGAGAGCAGTAGAGAGAGAGAGAGAGAGAAAGAGAAGGCACTGGGTTCTGATTCCACGAAATGGAACTACGCAGGGCTTGGAGGAAGACATAAGTAAGCTCACAGTTTGGAGAGCCAAATTTGCACATGAAACAATTTAAAAATGTTCTTCCGCCATGTTTTAAGGTCAAGGTAATTTATCTTAGATGGTAAAATGCTTAGTGGGTCAGATTTAGCCTCGTAAACACCAGACAGAGTCACGCTGCACTATCAGCAACATTCATGTAAGCTCACGGGATCAGGCAGCTTTGCGAGGCTTGGTCAGATTTACTGCAGAAGGGTTTCTAGATATACTGTGACATTTACACCCTTCCATAAGTTATAGACTGCATCTCAAAATGGTACCCTATTCCCTCTGTAGTGTACTACCTTTGACCAGAGCCCTGCGCTATTTGGGATGCAGCCATAGCCTACCTACAATATATGAAAAGGTTAAAAAAGCTGAAAGGAGTGTGTGGACTCACAGCGTGCGGTCCTCAGGCTCGCGGTCAGCAGAGTGACCCTCCTCAAAGGCCACGTCGGTGAAGTCCAGAGCGTGGTACTCCCCCAAGTTGACCGGACAAGACCGCAGGGCCCCGCTCCGCACACGCCACAACCGAACGTTATCCCGACCACAGGACACCATCCTGGAGCGTAAATACACAAAATAACATATTTACATTTTGGCTATTTAGCAAAGGCAAATATATATATATATATATATCATAGTGACACAAACTCAAGATGACAGAATGAACACATTCCTACAGCCATTTATTTGAACCTCTAATGAATCCTGAATGAAGCCTTACATATTTGTATTTATTATGGATCCCCATTACTCTTCCTGGGGTCCAGCAAAATTAAGGCAGTTTATACACTTAAAACATTACAATACATTCACAGATTTCACTGCCTGAGGGCACACAGAACACACTGTGTGGCATTAGGCCCCTACTCCACCACTACCACATATCTACATGACTAAATACATGTGTATGTATAGTGCGTATGTTATCGTGTGTGTGAGTGTGTCAATGTTTGTGTTGCTTCACATATTGAAGTATGATAGACTAACGTTACCGTGTGTCATCAAAGAAGGCAATCTTCATGGTCTGTATGTCCACGTCGGTGTGTGCTTTGGCCAGGACAGACACCTCTCCTCCTTTAGTGACACGCAGGGTGTTCCACACAACCACCATCTGTGGAGGAGCGTTAAAAGAGTGAAAAGATTTGACATGGGCCCGCAGGTGCTCAAAAGTTCTTTAGCTGCACCGTTGAGAGCATCATGACTGGCTGCGTCACTGCTTGGTTCGGCAACTGCAAGGCACGACAGAGGGTAGTGAGTATACCCACTGCTGCTACCGTCTATGATACATCCTGTTCCCTAGTCACTTTAACCCGACCTAAACTCAGCATAAAAAAGAAACGTCCTCTCACTGTCAACAGCGTTTATTTTAAGCAAACACGTGTCAATATTTGTATGAAACAAATACAAGTTCCACAGACATGTGACTAACAGAAATTGAATAATGTGTCCCTGAACAAAAGGGGGGGGGGGGGGGTCAAATCAAAAGTAACAGCCAGTATTGGCCACCATCTGCATTAAGTACTGCAGTGCATCTCCTCCTCATGGACTGCACCAGATTTGCCAGTTCTTGCTGTGAGATGTTACCCCACTCTTCCACCAAGGCACCTTCAAGTTCCCAGGCATTTTTGGGAGAATGGACATAGCCCTCACCCTCTGATCCAACAGGTCCCAGACCTGCTCAACAGGATTGAGATCCGGGCTCTTCGCCGGCCATGGCAGAACACTGACATTCCTGTCCTACAGGAACTCACGCACAGAATGAGCAATATGGTTGGTGGCATTGTCATGCTGGAGGGTCATGTCAGGATGAGCCTGCAGGAAGGGTACCACATGAGGGAGGATGTCTTCCCAGTAACGCACAGCATAGAGCTGGCCTGCAATGACAACAAGCTCAGTCCGATGATGCTGTGACACACCGCCCCAGACCATGACAGACCCTCCACCTCCAAATCAATCCCGCTCCAGAGTACAGGCCTCGGTATAACGCTCATTCCTTCAACGATAAACGCAAATCCGACCATCGCCCCTGGTGAGAGAGAACCGCAACTCGTCAGTGAAGAGCACTTTTATCAGTCCTGTCTGGTCCAAGTGACGGTGGGTTTGTGCCCATAGGTGACGCTGTTACCGGTGATGTCTGGTGGGGACCTGCCTTACAACAGGCCTACAAGCCCACAGTCCAGCCTCTCTCAGCCTATTGCGGACAGACTGAGCACTGATGGAGGGATTGTGCGTTCCTGGTGAGTTCCTAAACTCAGGCAGTTGTTGTTGCTATCCTGTACCTGTCCTGCAGGTGTGATGTTAGGACGTACCAATCCTGTGCAGGTGTTGTTACACGTGGTCTGCCACTGCGGGGACGATCAGTTGTCCGTCCTGTCTCCCTGTAGCGCTGTCTTAGGCATCTCACAGTACGGACATTGCAATTCATTACCCTGGCCACATCTGCAGTCCTCATGCCTACTTGCAGCATACCTAAGGCACGTTCACGCAGATAAGCAGGGACCCTGGGCATCTTTCTTTTGATGTTTTTCAGAGTCAGGAGAAAGGCCTCTTTAGTGTCTTAAGATTTCATAAATGTGACCATAATTGCCTACGCTGTGTCTTAACGACCATTCCACAGGTAAATGTTAATTAATTGTTGATTGAACAAGCATGGGAAACAGTGTTTAAACCCTTTACAATGAAGATCTGTGAAGTTATTTGGATTTTTACAAATTATCTTTGAAAGACAAGGTCCTGAAAAAGGGACATATCTTTTTTTGCTGAGTTTATATGTACATAGCTACAAATACCTTGTAAAACTGCACATCGACTCAACACGGGTACTTCCTGTGCATAGCCACGCTATTTTCCACTCCGTGTATACCCACGCTATTTACCACTCCCTGTATATAGCCACGCTATTTTCCACTCCCTGTGTATAGCCACGCTATTTTCCACTCCCTATATAAAGCCACGCTATTTTCCACTCCCTGAATATAGCCATGTTATTTTCCACTCCCTATATATAGCCATGTTATTTTCCACTCCCTATATAAAGCCACGCTATTTTCCACTCCCTGTATATAGCCACGCTATTTTCCACTCCCTGTATATAGCCATGTTATTTTCCACTCCCTGTGTATAGCCACGCTATTTTCCACTCCCTGTGTATAGCCACGCTATTTTCCACTCCCTGTGTATAGCCATGTTATTTTACACTCTGTATATAGCCACGTTCATTTCCACTCCCTGTATATAGCCATGTTATTTTCCACTCCCTGTATATAGCCATGTTATTTTCCACTCCCTGTATATAGCCACGTTATTTTCCACTCCCTGTGTATAGCCATGTTATTTTCCACTCCCTGTGTATAGCCATGTTATTTTCCACTCCCTGTATATAGCCACGTTATTTTCCACTCCCTGAATATAGCCATGTTATTTTCCACTCCCTGAATATAGCCACGCTATTTTCCACTCACTGAATATAGCCATGTTATTTTCCACTCCCTGAATATAGTCATGCTATTTTCCACTCCCTGAATATAGTCATGCTATTTTCCACTCCCTGAATATAGTCATGCTATTTTCCACTCCCTGAATATAGTAATGCTATTTTCCACTCCCTGAATATAGCCATGCTATTTTCCACTCCCTGAATATAGCCATGCTATTTTCCACTCCCTGAATATAGCCATGCTATTTTCCACTCCCTGAATATAGCCATGTTGTTATTTTCCACTCCCTGAATATAGTCATGCTATTTTCCACTCCCTGAATATAGCCATGTTATTTTCCACTCCCTGAATATAGCCATGTTATTTTCCACTCCCTATATAAAGCCACGCTATTTTCCACTATTTTCCCTCCTGATATATATGTTATTTTCCACTCCCTATGTTATTTTCCACTCCTATATAGCCATGTTATTTTCCATATAGCCATGTTATTTTCCACTCCCTGAATATAGCCATGTTATTTTCCACTCCCTATATAAAGCCACGCTATTTTCCACTCCCTATATATAGCCATGTTATTTTCCACTCCCTGAATATAGCCATGTTATTTTCCACTCCCTATATAAAGCCACGCTATTTTCCACTCCCTATATATAGCCATGTTATTTTCCATATAGCCATGTTATTTTCCACTCCCTGAATATAGCCATGTTATTTTCCACTCCCTATATAAAGCCACGCTATTTTCCACTCCCTATATATAGCCATGTTATTTTCCACTCCCTGAATATAGCCATGTTATTTTCCACTCCCTGAATATAGCCATGTTATTTTCCACTCCCTGAATATAGCCAGGTTATTTTCCACTCCCTATATATAGCCATGTTATTTTCCACTCCCTGAATATAGCCATGTTATTTTCCACTCCCTATATAAAGCCACGCTATTTTCCACTCCCTGAATATAGCCATGTTATTTTCCACTCCCTATATAAAGCCACGCTATTTTCCACTCCCTGTATATAGCCATGCTATTTTCCACTCCCTGAATATAGCCATGTTATTTTCCACTCCCTGAATATAGCCATGTTATTTTCCACTCCCTATATAAAGCCACGCTATTTTCCACTCCCTGTATATAGCCATGTTATTTTCCACTCCCTGAATATAGCCATGTTATTTTCCACTCCCTGAATATAGCCATGTTATTTTCCACTCCCTGAATATAGCCATGTTATTTTCCACTCCCTGAATATAGCCATGTTATTTTCCACTCCCTGAATATAGCCATGTTATTTTCCACTCCCTATATAAAGCCACACTATTTTCCACTCCCTGAATATAGCCATGTTATTTTCCACTCCCTGAATATAGCCATGTTATTTTCCACTCCCTATATAAAGCCACGCTATTTTCCACTCCCTGTATATAGCCATGTTATTTTCCACTCCCTGAATATAGCCATGTTATTTTCCACTCCCTGAATATAGCCATGTTATTTTCCACTCCCTATATAAAGCCACGCTATTTTCCACTCCCTGTATATAGCCATGCTATTTTCCACTCCCTATATAAAGCCACGCTATTTTCCACTCCCTGTATATAGCCATGCTATTTTCCACTCCCTGAATATAGCCATGTTATTTTCCACTCCCTATATAAAGCCACGCTATTTTCCACTCCCTGTATATAGCCATGCTATTTTCCACTCCCTGAATATAGCCATGTTATTTTCCACTCCCTATATAAAGCCACGCTATTTTCCACTCCCTATATATAGCCATGTTATTTTCCACTCCCTGAATATAGCCATGTTATTTTCCACTCCCTGAATATAGCCATGTTATTTTCCACTCCCTGAATATAGCCATGTTATTTTCCACTCCCTGAATATAGCCATGTTATTTTCCACTCCCTGAATATAGCCATGTTATTTTCCACTCCCTAGCCATGTTATAAATAAAGCCACGCTATTTTCCACTCCCTGAATATAGCCATGTTATTTTCCACTCCCTATATAAATACGCTATTTTCCACTCCCTGTATATAGCCATGCTATTTTCCACTCCTGAATATAGCCATGTTATTTTCCACTCCCTATATAAAGCCACGCTATTTTCCACTCCCTATATATAGCCATGTTATTTTCCATATAGCCATGTTATTTTCCACTCCCTGAATATAGCCATGTTATTTTCCACTCCCTATATAAAGCCATGCTATTTTCCACTCCCTATATATAGCCATGTTATTTTCCACTCCCTGAATATAGCCATGTTATTTTCCACTCCCTATATAAAGCCACGCTATTTTCCACTCCCTATATATAGCCATGTTATTTTCCATATAGCCATGTTATTTTCCACTCCCTGAATATAGCCATGTTATTTTCCACTCCCTAATAAAGCCATGCTATTTTCCACTCCCTATATATAGCCATGTTATTTTCCACTCCCTGAATATAGCCACGTTATTTTCCACTCCCTGAATATAGCCATGTTATTTTCCACTCCCTGAATATAGCCATGTTATTTTCCACTCCTATATATAGCCATGTTATTTTCCACTCCCTGAATATAGCCATGTTATTTTCCATGTTATTTTCCACTCCCTATATAAAGCCACGCTATTTTCCACTGCCTGAATATAGCCATGTTATTTTCCACTCCCTATATAAAGCCACGCTATTTTCCACTCCCTGAATATAGCCATGTTATTTTCCACTCCCTGAATATAGCCATGTTATTTTCCACTCCCTGAATATAGCCATGTTATTTTCCACTCCCTGAATATAGCCATGTTATTTTCCACTCCCTGAATATAGCCATGTTATTTTCCACTCCCTGAATATAGCCATGTTATTTTCCACTCCCTATATAAAGCCACGCTATTTTCCACTCCCTGAATATAGCCATGTTATTTTCCACTCCCTGAATATAGCCATGTTATTTTCCACTCCCTATATAAAGCCACGCTATTTTCCACTCCCTGTATATAGCCATGTTATTTTCCACTCCCTGAATATAGCCATGTTATTTTCCACTCCCTGAATATAGCCATGTTATTTTCCACTCCCTGAATATAGCCATGTTATTTTCCACTCCCTATATAAAGCCACGCCACGCTATTTTCCACTCCCTGAATATAGCCATGTTATTTTCCACTCCCTGAATATAGCCATGTTATTTTCCACTCCCTGAATATAGCCATGTTATTTTCCACTGTTATTTATTTTCCACTCCCTGAATATAGCCATGTTATTTTCCACTCCCTGAATATATAGCCATGTTATTTTCCACTCCCTGAATATAGCCATGTTATTTTCCACTCCCTGAATATAGCCATGTTATTTTCCACTCCCTGAATATAGCCATGTTATTTTCCACTCCCTGAATATAGCCATGTTATTTTCCACTCCCTGAATATAGCCATGTTATTTTCCACTCCCTATATAAAGCCACGCTATTTTCCACTCCCTGTATATAGCCATGTTATTTTCCACTCCCTGAATATAGCCATGTTATTTTCCACTCCCTGACTCCCCTGAATATAGCCATGCTATTTTCCACTCCCTGAATAAGCCACGCTATTTTCCACTCCCTGATATAGCCATGCTATTTTCCACTCCCTATATAAAGCCACGCTATTTTCCACTCCCTGAATATAGCCATGTTATTTTCCACTCCCTGAATATAGCCATGTTATTTTCCACTCCCTATATAAAGCCACGCTATTTTCCACTCCCTATATATAGCCATGTTATTTTCCACTCCCTGAATATAGCCATGTTATTTTCCACTCCCTATATAAAGCCACGCTATTTTCCACTCCCTATATATAGCCATGTTATTTTCCATATAGCCATGTTATTTTCCACTCCCTGAATATAGCCATGTTATTTTCCACTCCCTATATAAAGCCACGCTATTTTCCACTCCCTATATATAGCCATGTTATTTTCCACTCCCTGAATATAGCCATGTTATTTTCCACTCCCTGAATATAGCCATGTTATTTTCCACTCCCTGAATATAGCCATGTTATTTTCCACTCCCTGAATATAGCCATGTTATTTTCCACTCCCTGAATATAGCCATGTTATTTTCCACTCCCTATATAAAGCCACGCTATTTTCCACTCCCTGAATATAGCCATGTTATTTTCCACTCCCTATATAAAGCCACGCTATTTTCCACTCCCTGTATATAGCCATGCTATTTTCCACTCCCTGAATATAGCCATGTTATTTTCCACTCCCTGAATATAGCCATGTTATTTTCCACTCCCTATATAAAGCCACGCTATTTTCCACTCCCTGTATATAGCCATGTTATTTTCCACTCCCCATGAATATATAGCCATGTTATTTTCCACTCCCTGAATATAGCCATGTTATTTTCCACTCCCTGAATATAGCCATGTTATTTTCCACTCCTGAATATAGCCATGTTATTTTCCACTCCCTGAATATAGCCATGTTATTTTCCACTAAAGCCACACTATTTTCCACTGAATATAGCCATGTTATTTTCCACTCCCTGAATATAGCCATGTTATTTTCCACTCCCTATATAAAGCCACGCTATTTTCCACTCCCTGTATATAGCCATGTTATTTTCCACTCCCTGAATATAGCCATGTTATTTTCCACTCCCTGAATATAGCCATGTTATTTTCCACTCCCTATATAAAGCCACGCTATTTTCCACTGCCTGAATATAGCCATGTTATTTTCCACTCCTGAATATAGCCACGCTATTTTCCACTCCCTGTATATAGCCATGCTATTTTCCACTCCCTGAATATAGCCATGTTATTTTCCACTTAAAGCCACGCTATTTTCCACTCCCTGAATATAGCCATGCTATTTTCCACTCCCTGAATATAGCCATGTTATTTTCCACTCCATGTTATTTTCCACTATATAAAGCCACGCTATTTTCCACTCCCTGTATATAGCCATGTTATTTTCCACTCCCTGAATATAGCCATGTTATTTTCCACTCCCTGATATATAGCCAATTTTCCACTCCCTGAATATAGCCATGTTATTTTCCACTCCCTGAATATAGCCAGCCATTTTCCATATAGCCATGTTATTTTCCACTCCCTGAATATAGCCATGTTATTTTCCACTCCCTATATAAAGCCACGCTATTTTCCACTCCCTGAATATAGCCATGTTATTTTCCACTCCCTATATAAAGCCACGCTATTTTCCACTCCCTGTATATAGCCATGCTATTTTCCACTCCCTGAATATAGCCATGTTATTTTCCACTCCCTATATAAAGCCACGCTATTTTCCACTCCCTATATATAGCCATGTTATTTTCCATATAGCCATGTTATTTTCCACTCCCTGAATATAGCCATGTTATTTTCCACTCCCTATATAAAGCCACGCTATTTTCCACTCCCTATATATAGCCATGTTATTTTCCACTCCCTGAATATAGCCATGTTATTTTCCACTCCCTATATAAAGCCACGCTATTTTCCACTCCCTATATATAGCCATGTTATTTTCCATATAGCCATGTTATTTTCCACTCCCTGAATATAGCCATGTTATTTTCCACTCCCTGAATATAGCCATGTTATTTTCCACTCCCTATATAAAGCCACGCTATTTTCCACTCCCTATATATAGCCATGTTATTTTCCACTCCCTGAATATAGCCATGTTATTTTCCACTCCCTGAATATAGCCATGTTATTTTCCACTCCCTGAATATAGCCATGTTATTTTCCACTCCCTATATATAGCCATGTTATTTTCCACTCCCTGAATATAGCCATGTTATTTTCCACTCCCTATATAAAGCCACGCTATTTTCCACTCCCTGAATATAGCCATGTTATTTTCCACTCCCTATATATAGCCATGTTATTTTCCACTCCCTGAATATAGCCATGTTATTTTCCACTCCCTGAATATATAGCCATGTTATTTTCCACTCCCTGAATATAGCCATGTTATTTTCCACTCCCTGAATATAGCCATGTTATTTTCCACTCCCTGAATATAGCCATGTTATTTTCCACTCCCTGAATATAGCCATGTTATTTTCCACTCCACCACTCCCTGAATATAGCCATGTTATTTTCCACTCCCTGAATATAGCCATGTTATTTTCCACTCCCTGAATATAGCCATGTTATTTTCCACCCTAATAAAGCCACGCTTTTCCACTCCCTATATAAAGCCACGTATTTTCCACTCCCTTATAGCCATGTTATTTTCCACTCCCTGAATATAGCCATGTTATTTTCCACTCCTGAATATAGCCATGATTTTCCATAATATAGCCATGTTATTTTCCACTCCCTGAATATAGCCATGCCACTCCCTATATAAAGCATGCTATTTTCCACTCCTGAATATAGCCATGTTATTTTCCACTCCTGAATATAGCCATGTTATTTTCCACTCCTGAATATAGCCATGTTATTTTCCACTCCCTGAATATAGCCATGTTATTTTCCACTCCCTGAATATAGCCATGTTTTTCCATTTTCCACTTTTCCCTGAATATAGCCATGTTATTTTCCACTCCCTGAATATAGCCATGTTATTTTCCACTCCCATGTTATTTTCCATATATAGCCATGTTATTTTCCACTCCTGAATATAGCCATGTTATTTTCCACTCCCTATATAAAGCCACGCTATTTTCCACTCCCTGTATATAGCCATGTTATTTTCCACTCCCTGAATATAGCCATGTTATTTTCCACTCCCTGAATATAGCCATGTTATTTTCCACTCCCTATATAAAGCCATGCTATTTTCCACTCCCTGAATATAGCCATGTTATTTTCCACTCCCTATATAAAGCCACGCTATTTTCCACTCCCTGTATATAGCCATGCTATTTTCCACTCCCTGAATATAGCCATGTTATTTTCCACTCCCTATATAAAGCCACGCTATTTTCCACTCCCTGTGTTATATAATAGCCATGTTATTTTCCACTCCCTGAATATAGCCATGTTATTTTCCACTCCTATATAAAGCCACGTTATTTTCCACTCCCTGTATATAGCCATGTTATTTTCCACTCCCTGAATATAGCCATGTTATTTTCCACTCCTATATAAAGCCACGCTATTTTCCACTCCTGTATATAGCCATGCTATTTTCCACTCCTGAATATAGCCATGTTATTTTCCATATGTTATTTTCCACTCCCTGAATATAGCCATGTTATTTTCCACTCCCTGAATATAGCCATGTTATTTTCCACTCCCTGAATATAGCCATGTTATTTTCCACTCCTGAATATAGCCATGTTATTTTCCACTCCCTGAATATAGCCATGTTATTTTCCATCCCTGAATATAGCCATGTTATTTTCCACTCCCTGAATATAGCCATGATTTTCCATATAGCCATGTTATTTTCCACTCCCTGAATATAGCCATGTTATTTTCCACTCCCTATATAAAGCCACGTTATTTTCCACTCCCTGAATATAGCCATGTTATTTTCCACTCCCTATATATAGCCACGCTATTTTCCACTCCCTGAATATAGCCATGTTATTTTCCACTCCCTGAATATAGCCATGTTATTTTCCACTCCCTGAATATAGCCATGTTATTTTCCACTCCCTGATTTTCCATATAGTTATTTTCCACTCCTGAATATAGCCATGTTATTTTCCACTCCCTGAATATAGCCATGTTATTTTCCACTCCCTGAATATAGCCATGTTATTTTCCACTCCCTGAATATAGCCATGTTATTTTCCACTCCTGAATATAGCCATGTTATTTTCCACTCCCTATATAAAGCCACTGAATATAGCTATTTTCCACTCCCTGTATATAGCCATGTTATTTTCCACTCCCTGAATATAGCCATGTTATTTTCCACTCCCTGAATATAGCCATGTTATTTTCCACTCCTAATATAGCCATGTTATTTTCCACTCCCTGATATAGCCATGTTATTTTCCACTCCATATATAAAGCCACGCTATTTTCCACTCCCTGTATATAGCCATGTTATTTTCCACTCCTGAATATAGCCATGTTATTTTCCACTCCCTATATAAAGCCACGCTATTTTCCACTCCTATATATAGCCATGCTATTTTCCACTAATATAGCCATGTTATTTTCCACTCCCTGAATATAGCCATGTTATTTTCCACTCCCTGAATATAGCCATGTTATTTTCCACTCCCTATATAAAGCCATGCTATTTTCCACTCCCTGAATATAGCCATGTTATTTTCCACTCCCTATATAAAGCCACGCTATTTTCCACTCCCTGTATATAGCCATGTTATTTTCCACTCCCTGAATATAGCCATGTTATTTTCCACTCCCTATATAAAGCCACGCTATTTTCCACTCCCTGTATATAGCCATGTTATTTTCCACTCCCTGAATATAGCCATGTTATTTTCCATATTTTCCACTCCCTATATAAAGCCATGCTATTTTCCACTCCTGAATATAGCCATGTTATTTTCCACTCCCTGAATATAGCCATGTTATTTTCCACTCCTATATAAAGCCACGCTATTTTCCACTCCCTGTATATAGCCATGTTATTTTCCACTCCTGAATATAGCCATGTTATTTTCCACTCCCTGAATATAGCCATGTTATTTTCCACTCCTGAATATAGCCATGTTATTTTCCACTCCCTGAATATAGCCATGTTATTTTCCATGTTATTTTATTTTCCACTCCCTGAATATAGCCATGTTATTTTCCACTCCCTGAATATAGCCATGTTATTTTCCACTCCCTGAATATAGCCATGTTATTTTCCACTTTCCACTCCTGAATATAGCCATGTTATTTTCCACTCCCTGATATATAGCCATGTTATTTTCCACTCCTGAATATAGCCATGTTATTTTCCACTCCCTACCATGTTATTTTCCACTCCCTGTATATAGCCATGCTTATTTTCCACTCCCTGAATATAGCCATGTTATTTTCCACTCCTGAATATAGCCATGTTATTTTCCACTCCCTGAATATAGCCATGTTATTTTCCACTCCCTGAATATAGCCATGTTATTTTCCACTCCCTGAATAGCCATGTTAGCCATGTTATTTTCCACTCCCTGATATAAAGCCACGTTATTTTCCACTAATATAGCCATGTTATTTTCCACTCCCTGAATATAGCCATGTTATTTTCCACTCCCTATATAAAGCCACGCTATTTTCCACTCCCTGTATATAGCCATGTTATTTTCCACTCCCTGAATATAGCCATGTTATTTTCCACTCCCTGAATATAGCCATGTTATTTTCCACTCCCTATAGCCACGCTATTTTCCACTCCCTGAATATAGCCATGTTATTTTCCACTCCCTATATAAAGCCACGCTGATTTTCCACTATATAGCCATGTTATTTTCCACTCCCCATGTTATTTTCCATATATAAATTTTCCACTCCTATATATATAGCCATGTTATTTTCCACTCCCTGTATATAGCCATGCTATTTTCCACTCCCTGAATATAGCCATGTTATTTTCCACTCCCTGAATATAGCCATGCCATTTTTCCACTCCCTGAATATAGCCATGTTATTTTCCACTCCCTGAATATAGCCATGTTATTTTCCACTCCCTGAATATAGCCATGTTATTTTCCACTCCCTGTATATAGCCATGTTATTTTCCACTCCCTGAATATAGCCATGTTATTTTCCACTCCCTGAATATAGCCATGTTATTTTCCACTCCTGAATATAGCCATGTTATTTTCCACTCCTGAATATAGCCATGTTATTTTCCACTCCCTATATAAAGCCACGCTTATTTTCCACTCCCCTTATCGTATATAGCCATGCTATTTTCCACTCCCTGAATATAGCCATGTTATTTTCCACTCCCTATATAAAGCCACGCTATTTTCCACTCCCTGATATATAGCCATGTTATTTTCCATTAGCCATGCCATTTATTTTCCACTCCCTGAATATAGCCATGTTATTTTCCACTCCCTATAGAAAGCCACGCTATTTTCCACTCCCTATATATAGCCATGTTATTTTCCACTCCCTGAATATAGCCATGTTATTTTCCACTCCCTATATAAAGCCACGCTATTTTCCACTCCCTATATATAGCCATGTTATTTTCCATATAGCCATGTTATTTTCCACTCCCTGAATATAGCCATGTTATTTTCCACTCCCTATATAAAGCCACGCTATTTTCCACTCCCTATATATAGCCATGTTATTTTCCACTCCCTGAATATAGCCATGTTATTTTCCACTCCCTGAATATAGCCATGTTATTTTCCACTCCCTGAATATAGCCAGGTTATTTTCCACTCCCTATATAAGCCATGTTATTTTCTATATATAGCCATGTTATTTTCCACTCCCTGAATATAGCCATGTTATTTTCCACTCCCTAATATAGCCATGTTATTTTCCACTCCCTATATAAGCCATGCACCATGTTATTTTCCACTCCCTGAATATAGCCATGTTATTTTCCACTCCCTATAATATAGCCATGTTATTTTCCACTCCCTGAATATAGCCATGTTATTTTCCACTCCCTGAATATAGCCATGTTATTTTCCACTCCCTGTTATTTTCCATATAGCCATGTTATTTTCCACTCCCTGATATAGCCATGTTAGAATATAGCCATGTTATTTTCCACTCCCTGATATAGCCATGTTATTTTCCACTCCCTGAATATAGCCATGTTATTTTCCACTCCTGAATATAGCCATGAATATAGCCATGTTATTTTCCACTCCCTATATAAAGCCACGCTATTTTCCACTCCCTGAATATAGCCATGTTATTTTCCACTCCCTGAATATAGCCATGTTATTTTCCACTCCCTATATAAAGCCACGCTATTTTCCACTCCCTATATATAGCCATGTTATTTTCCACTCCCTGAATATAGCCATGTTATTTTCCACTCCCTAATAAAGCCACGCCATGTTATTTTCCACTCCCTATATATTTTCCAGCCATGTATTTTCCACTCCCTGAATATAGCCATGTTATTTTCCACTCCCTGATATAAAGCCATAGCCACTCCTCCCTGAATATAGCCATATTTTCCACTCCCTATAGCCACGTTATTTTCCACTCCTGAATATAGCCATGTTATTTTCCACTCCCTGAATATAGCCATGTTTTTCCATTTTTCCACTCCCTGAATATAGCCATGTTATTTTCCACTCCCTGAATATAGCCATGTTATTTTCCACTCCCTGAATATAGCCATGTTATTTTCCACTCCTGAATATAGCCATATAAAGCCACGCTATTTTCCACTCCCTGAATATAGCCATGTTATTTTCCACTCCCTATATAAAGCCACGTATTTTCCACTCCTGTA
Source organism: Oncorhynchus nerka (assembly GCF_034236695.1). Taxonomy (NCBI): domain Eukaryota; kingdom Metazoa; phylum Chordata; class Actinopteri; order Salmoniformes; family Salmonidae; genus Oncorhynchus; species Oncorhynchus nerka. The sequence continues at coordinate 24,828,476 of NC_088418.1, forward strand.
TATAGCCATGTTATTTTCCACTCCCTGAATATAGCCATGTTATTTTCCACTCCCTGAATATAGCCATGTTATTTTCCACTCCCTGAATATAGCCATGTTATTTTCCACTCCATGTTATTTTCCACTCCCTGAATATAGCCATGTTATTTTCCACTCCCTATATAAAGCCACGCTATTTTCCACTGCCTGAATATAGCCATGTTATTTTCCACTCCCTATATAAAGCCATGTTATTTTCCACTCCCTGTATATAGCCATGCTATTTTCCACTCCCTGAATATAGCCATGTTATTTTCCACTCCCTATATAAAGCCACGCTATTTTCCACTCCCTATATATAGCCATGTTATTTTCCATATAGCCATGTTATTTTCCACTCCCTGAATATAGCCATGTTATTTTCCACTCCCTATATAAAGCCACGCTATTTTCCACTCCTGTATATAGCCATGTTATTTTCCACTCCCTGAATATAGCCATGTTATTTTCCACTCCCTATATAAAGCCACGCTATTTTCCATCCCTATATATATAGCCATGTTATTTTCCATATAGCCATGTTATTTTCCACTCCTGAATATAGCCATGTTATTTTCCACTCCATGTTATTTTCCACTCCCTATATATAGCCATGTTATTTTCCACTCCCTGAATATAGCCATGTTATTTTCCACTCCCTGAATATAGCCATGTTATTTTCCACTCCCTGAATATAGCCATGTTATTTTCCACTCCCTGAATATAGCCATGTTATTTTCCACTCCCTGAATATAGCCATGTTATTTTCCACTCCCTGAATATAGCCATTTATTTTCCACTCCCTATATATAGCCATGTTATTTTCCACTCCTGAATATAGCCATGTTATTTTCCACTCCCTATATAATAGCCATGTATTTTCCACTCCCTGAATATAGCCATGTTATTTTCCACTCCCTGAATATAGCCATGTTATTTTCCACTCCCTATATAAAGCCACGCTATTTTCCACTCCCTGTATATAGCCATGTTATTTTCCACTCCCTGAATATAGCCATGTTATTTTCCACTCCCTGAATATAGCCATGTTATTTTCCACTCCCTGAATATAGCCATGTTATTTTCCACTCCCTGAATATAGCCATGTTATTTTCCACTCCCTGAATATAGCCATGTTATTTTCCACTCCCTGAATATAGCCATGTTATTTTCCACTCCCTGAATATAGCCATGTTATTTTCCACTCCACTCCCTAATATAGCCAGAATTTTCCATAGCCATGTTATTTTCCACTCCCTATATATAGCCATGTTATTTTCCACTCCCTGAATATAGCCATGTTATTTTCCACTCCCTATATAAAGCCACGCTATTTTCCACTCCCTATATATAGCCATGTTATTTTCCATATAGCCATGTTATTTTCCACTCCCTGAATATAGCCATGTTATTTTCCACTCCCTATATAAAGCCACGCTATTTTCCACTCCCTGAATATAGCCATGTTATTTTCCACTCCCTGAATATAGCCATGTTATTTTCCACTCCCTGAATATAGCCATGTTATTTTCCACTCCCTGAATATAGCCATGTTATTTTCCACTCCCTATATATAGCCATGTTATTTTCCACTCCCTGAATATAGCCATGTTATTTTCCACTCCCTGAATAAAGCCATGTTATTTTCCACTCCCTGAATATAGCCATGTTATTTTCCACTCCCTAATATAGCCATGTTATTTTCCATATAGCCATGTTATTTTCCATAATATAGCCATGTTATTTTCCACTCCCTGAATATAGCCATGTTATTTTCCACTCCTGAATATAGCCATGTTATTTTCCATTTTTCCACTCCATGTTATTTTCCCACTCCCTATATATAGCCATGCCATATTTTCCACTCCTGAATATAGCCATGTTATTTTCCACTCCCTATATAAAGCCATGTTATTTTCCACTCCTGAATATAGCCATGCCACTCCCTGAATATAGCCATGTTATTTTCCACTCCCCATGTTATTTTCCATAATAAAGCCACGCTATTTTCCACTCCCTGAATATAGCCATGTTATTTTCCATCCCTGAATATAGCCATGTTATTTTCCACTCCTGAATATAGCCATGTTATTTTCCATATAGCCATGTTATTTTCCACTCCCTGAATATAGCCATGTTATTTTCCACTCCCTGAATATAGCCATGTTATTTTCCACTCCCTATATATAGCCATGTTTTTCCACTCCCTGAATATAGCCATGTTATTTTCCACTCCCTATATAAAGCCATGTTATTTTCCACTCCCTGAATATAGCCATGTTATTTTCCACTCCATATAGCCACGTTATTTTCCACTCCCTGAATATAGCCATGTTATTTTCCACTCCCTATATAAAGCCACGCTATTTTCCACTCCCTGAATATAGCCATGTTATTTTCCACTCCCTGAATATAGCCATGTTATTTTCCACTCCCTATATAAAGCCATGCTATTTTCCACTCCCTGAATATAGCCATGTTATTTTCCACTCCCTGAATATAGCCATGTTATTTTCCACTCCCTGAATATAGCCATGTTATTTTCCACTCCCTGAATATAGCCATGTTATTTTCCACTCCCTATATAAAGCCACGCTATTTTCCACTCCCTGTATATAGCCATGTTATTTTCCACTCCCTGAATATAGCCATGTTATTTTCCACTCCCTGAATATAGCCATGTTATTTTCCAGCCATTTTCCATATATAGCCATGTTATTTTCCACTCCCCATGTTATTTTCCATAATAGCCATGTTATTTTCCACTCCTGAATATAGCCATGTTATTTTCCACTCCTATATATAGCCATGTTATTTTCCACTCCCTGAATATAGCCATGTTATTTTCCACTCCCTGAATATAAAGCCACGCCACGCTATTTTCCACTGCCTGAATATAGCCATGTTATTTTCCACTCCCTATATATATAAAGCCACGCTATTTTCCACTCCCTGAATATAGCCATGCTATTTTCCACTCCCTGAATATAGCCATGTTATTTTCCACTCCCTATATAAAGCCACGCTATTTTCCACTCCCTGCCATGTTATTTTCCATAATAGCCATGTTATTTTCCACTCCCTGAATATAGCCATGTTATTTTCCACTCCCTATATAAATTTTCCACTCCCTGAATATAGCCATGTTATTTTCCACTCCCTATATATAGCCATGTTATTTTCCACTCCCTGAATATAGCCATGTTATTTTCCACTCCCTATATAAAGCCACGCTATTTTCCACTCCCTATATATAGCCATGTTATTTTCCATATATAGCCATGTTATTTTCCACTCCCTAATATAGCCATGTTATTTTCCACTCCCTATATAAAGCCACGCTATTTTCCACTCCCTGAATATAGCCATGTTATTTTCCACTCCCTGAATATAGCCATGTTATTTTCCACTCTCCCTGAATATAGCCATGTTATTTTCCACTCCCTGAATATAGCCATGTTATTTTCCACTCCCTGAATATAGCCATGTTATTTTCCACTCCCTGAATATAGCCATGTTATTTTCCACTCCCTAATATAGCCATGTTATTTTCCACTCCCTGAATATAGCCATGCTATTTTCCACTCCCTGAATATAGCCATGTTATTTTCCACTCCCTGAATATAGCCATGCCACTCCCTGTTATTTTCCACTCCCTGAATATAGCCATGTTATTTTCCACTATTTTCCACTCCCTGATATATAGCCATGTTATTTTCCACTCCCATGTTATTTTCCACTCCCTGATATAGCCATGTTATTTTCCACTCCCTGAATATAGCCATGTTATTTTCCACTCCCTATATAATATAGCCACGTTATTTTCCACTCCCTATATATAGCCATGTTATTTTCCACTCCCTGAATATAGCCATGTTATTTTCCACTCCCTATATAAAGCCACGCTATTTTCCACTCCCTATATATAGCCATGTTATTTTCCACCATGTTATTTTCCACTCCCTGAATATAGCCATGTTATTTTCCACTCCCTAATAAAGCCACGTTATTTTCCACTCCCTATATATAGCCATGTTATTTTCCACTCCCTGAATATAGCCATGTTATTTTCCACTCCCTGAATATAGCCATGTTATTTTCCACTCCCTGAATATAGCCATGTTATTTTCCACTCCCTATATATAGCCATGTTATTTTCCACTCCCTGAATATAGCCATGTTATTTTCCACTCCCTATATAAAGCCACGCTATTTTCCACTCCCTGAATATAGCCATGTTATTTTCCACTCCCTATATAAAGCCACGCTATTTTCCACTCCTGAATATAGCCATGTTATTTTCCACTCCCTGAATATAGCCATGTTATTTTCCACTCCCTGAATATAGCCATGTTATTTTCCACTCCCTATATAAAGCCACGCTATTTTCCACTCCCTGTATCCCATGTTATTTTCCACTCCCTGAATATAGCCATGTTATTTTCCACTCCCTGAATATATATTTTCCACTCCCTAATATAGCCATGTTATTTTCCACTCCCTGAATATAGCCATGTTATTTTCCACTCCCTGAATATAGCCATGTTATTTTCCACTCCCTGAATATAGCCATGTTATTTTCCACTCCCTGATATATAGCCACGCTGTTATTTTCCACTCCCTGAATATAGCCATGTTATTTTCCACTCCCTATATAAAGCCACGTTATTTTCCACTCCTGCCATGTTATTTTCCATAGCCATGTTATTTTCCACTCCCTGAATATAGCCATGTTATTTTCCACTCCCTATATATAGCCATGTTATTTTCCACTCCCTGAATATAGCCATGTTATTTTCCACTCCCTATATAAAGCCACGCTATTTTCCACTGCCTGAATATAGCCATGTTATTTTCCACTCCCTATATAAAGCCACGCTATTTTCCACTCCCTGTATATAGCTATGCTATTTTCCACTCCCTGAATATAGCCATGTTATTTTCCACTCCCTATATAAAGCCACGCTATTTTCCACTCCCTATATATAGCCATGTTATTTTCCATATAGCCATGTTATTTTCCACTCCCTGAATATAGCCATGTTATTTTCCACTCCCTATATAAAGCCACGCTATTTTCCACTCCCTATATATAGCCATGTTATTTTCCACTCCCTGAATATAGCCATGTTATTTTCCACTCCCTATATAAAGCCACGCTATTTTCCACTCCCTATATATAGCCATGTTATTTTCCATATAGCCATGTTATTTTCCACTAATATAGCCATGTTATTTTCCATATAAAGCCATATTTTCCACTCCCTGAATATAGCCATGTTATTTTCCACTCCCTGAATATAGCCATGTTATTTTCCACTCCCTGATTTTCCATATAGCCATGTTATTTTCCACTTTCCATGTTATTTTCCACTCCCTGAATATAGCCCTGAATATAGCCATGTTATTTTCCACTCCCTGATATATAGCCATGTTATTTTCCACTCCCTGAATATAGCCATGTTATTTTCCACTCCCTATATAAAGCCACGCTATTTTCCACTCCCTGAATATAGCCATGTTATTTTCCACTCCCTGAATATAGCCATGTTATTTTCCACTCCCTGAATATAGCCATGTTATTTTCCACTCCTATTTTCCACTCCCTGAATATAGCCATGTTATTTTCCACTCCCTGAATATAGCCATGTTATTTTCCACTCCTGAATATAGCCAGCCATATAGCCATTATTTTCCACTCCTGAATATAGCCATGTTATTTTCCACTCCTGAATATAGCCATGCCCACGCTATTTTCCACTCCCTGTTATTTTATTTTCCACTCCCTGAATATAGCCATGTTATTTTCCACTCCCTATATAAAGCCACGCTATTTTCCACTCCCTGAATATAGCCATGTTATTTTCCACTCCCTGAATATAGCCACGTTATTTTCCACTCCCTGATGTTATTTTCCACTCCCTGAATATAGCCATGTTATTTTCCACTCCCTGAATATAGCCATGTTATTTTCCACTCCCTGAATATAGCCATGTTATTTTCCACTCCCTATATATAGCCATGTTATTTTCCACTCCCTGAATATAGCCATATTTTCCACTCCCTGAATATAGCCATGTTATTTTCCACTCCCTGAATATAGCCATGTTATTTTCCACTCCCTGAATATAGCCATGTTATTTTCCACTCCCTAATATAGCCATGTTTTTCCATTTTCCACTCCCTCCCTATATAAAGCCACGCTATTTTCCACTCCCTGTATATAGCCATGTTATTTTCCACTCCATGTTATTTTCCATATAGCTGTTATTTTCCACTATAGCCATGTTATTTTCCACTCCCTGAATATAGCCATGTTATTTTCCACTCCCCATGTTATTTTCCAAAGCCACGCTATTTTCCACTCCTGTTATATATAGCCATGTTATTTTCCACTCCTGATATAGCCATGTTATTTTCCACTCCCTGAATATAGCCATGTTATTTTCCACTCCCTATATAAAGCCATGCTATTTTCCACTCCCTGAATATAGCCATGTTATTTTCCACTCCCTGAATATAGCCATGTTATTTTCCACTCCCTATATAGCCATGTTATTTTCCACTCCCTATATAAAGCCACGTTATTTTCCACTCCCACTCCCTGAATATAGCCATGTTATTTTCCATAATATAGCCATGTTATTTTCCACTCCCTGATATATAGCCATACTCCCTGCCATGTTATTTTCCACTCCCTGAATATAGCCATGTTATTTTCCACTCCCTGCCATGTTATATATAGCCATGTTATTTTCCACTCCTGAATATAGCCATGTTATTTTCCACTCCCTGAATATAGCCATGTTATTTTCCACTCCTATAAAGCCACGCTATTTTCCACTCCCTGTATATAGCCATGTTATTTTCCACTCCCTGAATATAGCCATGTTATTTTCCATATAGCCATGTTATTTTCCACTCCCTATATATAGCCATGTTATTTTCCACTCCCTGAATATAGCCATGTTATTTTCCACTCCCTATATAAAGCCACGCTATTTTCCACTCCCTGATATATAGCCATGTTATTTTCCACTCCCTGAATATAGCCATGTTATTTTCCACTCCCTATGTTATTTTCCAAATATAGCCACCACTCCCTGAATATAGCCATGTTATTTTCCACTCCCTGAATATAGCCATGTTATTTTCCACTCCCTATATAAAGCCACGCTATTTTCCACTCCCTGTTAATATAGCCATGTTATTTTCCATGTTATTTTCCACTCCCTGAATATAGCCATGTTATTTTCCACTATATAGCCATGCCACTGTTATTTTCCACTCCCTGAATATAGCCATGTTATTTTCCACTCCCTATATAAAGCCATATTTTCCACTCCCTGAATATAGCCATGTTATTTTCCACTCCCTGAATATAGCCATGTTATTTTCCACTCCCTGAATATAGCCATGTTATTTTCCACTCCTGAATATAGCCATGTTATTTTCCACTCCCTGAATATAGCCATGTTATTTTCCATATAGCCATGTTATTTTCCACTCCCTGAATATAGCCATGTTATTTTCCACTCCCTATATAAAGCCACGTTATTTTCCACTCCCTGAATATAGCCATGTTATTTTCCACTCCCTGAATATAGCCACTCCCTGATGTGTTATTTTCCACTCCCTGAATATAGCCATGTTATTTTCCACTCCCTGAATTTTCCATCCCTGAGCCATGTTATTTTCCACTCCCTGAATATAGCCATGTTATTTTCCACTCCCTATATATAGCCATGTTATTTTCCACTCCCTGAATATAGCCATGTTATTTTCCACTCCCTGAATATAGCCATGTTATTTTCCACTCCCTATATAACTCCCATGAATATAGCCATGTTATTTTCCACTCCCTGAATATAGCCATGTTATTTTCCACTCCCTGAATATAGCCATGTTATTTTCCACTCCCTGAATATAGCCATGTTATTTTCCACTCCCTATATAATATGCCACGCTATTTTCCACTCCCTGCCAATATAGCCATGTTATTTTCCACTCCCTGAATATAGCCATGTTATTTTCCACTCCCTATATATAGCCATGTTATTTTCCACTCCCTGAATATAGCCATGTTATTTTCCACTCCCTGAATATAGCCATGTTATTTTCCACTCCCTGAATATAGCCACGCTATTTTCCACTCCCTGAATATAGCCATGTTATTTTCCACTCCCTGAATATAGCCATGTTATTTTCCACTCCCTGAATATAGCCATGTTATTTTCCACTCCCTGAATATAGCCATGTTATTTTCCACTCCTGAATATAGCCATGTTATTTTCCACTCCCTGATAAAGCCATGTTATTTTCCACTCCCTATATAAGCCATGCTATTTTCCACTCCCTGAATATAGCCATGCTATTTTCCACTCCCTGAATATAGCCATGTTATTTTCCACTCCCTATATAAATTTTCCATATAGCCATGTTATTTTCCACTCCCTGCCATGTTATTTTCCATATAGCCATGTTATTTTCCACTCCCTGAATATAGCCATGTTATTTTCCACTCCCTATTTTCCAGAATATTTTCCAGCCATGTTATTTTCCACTCCCTGAATATAGCCATGTTATTTTCCACTCCCTATATAAAGCCACGCTATTTTCCACTCCCTATATATAGCCATGTTATTTTCCATATAGCCATGTTATTTTCCACTCCCTGAATATAGCCATGTTATTTTCCACTCCCTATATAAAGCCATGCTATTTTCCACTCCCTATATATAGCCATGTTATTTTCCACTCCCTGAATATAGCCATGTTATTTTCCACTCCCTGAATATAGCCATGTTATTTTCCACTCCCTGAATATAGCCAGGTTATTTTCCACTCCCTATATATAGCCATGTTATTTTCCACTCCCTGAATATAGCCATGTTATTTTCCACTCCCTGAATAAAGCCACGCTATTTTCCACTCCCTGTATAAAGCCATATTTATTTTCCACTCCCTGAATATAGCCATGTTATTTTCCACTCCCTGAATATAGCCATGTTATTTTCCACTCCTGATATAGCCATGTTATTTTCCACTCCCTGAATATAGCCATGTTATTTTCCACTCCTGAATATAGCCATGTTATTTTCCACTCCCTGAATATAGCCACTGTTATTTTCCACTCCTGAATATATAGCCATGTTATTTTCCACTCCCTGAATATAGCCATGTTATTTTTCCACTCCCTGAATATAGCCATGTTATTTTCCACTCCCTATATAAAGCCATGTTATTTTCCACTCCCTATATATAGCCATGTTATTTTCCATTTTCCATATAGCCATGTTATTTTCCACTCCCTGAATATAGCCATGTTATTTTCCACTCCCTATATAAAGCCACGCTATTTTCCACTCCCTGTATATAGCCATGCTATTTTCCACTCCCTGAATATAGCCATGTTATTTTCCACTCCCTATATAAAGCCACGCTATTTTCCACTCCCTGAATATAGCCATGTTATTTTCCACTTTTCCACTCCCTGAATATAGCCATGTTATTTTCCACTCCCTATATAAAGCCACGCTATTTTCCACTCCCTGTATATATTTTCCACTCCCTATGTTATTTTCCACTCCCTGAATATAGCCATGTTATTTTCCACTCCCTGAATATATAAAGCCATGTTATTTTCCACTCCCTGAATATAGCCATGTTATTTTCCACTCCCTGAATATAGCCATCCCTATATATAGCCATGCTATTTTCCACTCCCTGAATATAGCCATGCTATTTTCCACTCCCTGAATATAGCCATGTTATTTTCCACTCCCTATATAAAGCCACGCTATTTTCCACTCCCTGTATATAGCCATGCTATTTTCCACTCCCTGAATATAGCCATGTTATTTTCCACTCCCTGAATATAAATGCCATGTTATTTTCCACTCCCTGCCACGCTTATTTTCCATATATATAGCCATGTTATTTTCCACTCCTGAATATAGCCATGTTATTTTCCACTCCCTATATAAAGCCACGCTATTTTCCACTCCCTGTATATAGCCATGTTATTTTCCACTCCCTGAATATAGCCATGTTATTTTCCACTCCCTGAATATAGCCATGTTATTTTCCACTCCCTGCCAATTTTCCATATATAGCCATGTTATTTTCCACTCCCTCCCTATAAAGCCATGTTATTTTCCACTCCCTGAATATAGCCATGTTATTTTCCACTCCCTGAATATAGCCATGTTATTTTCCACTCCCTGAATATAGCCATGCCATGTTATTTTCCACTCCCTGAATATAGCCATGTTATTTTCCACTCCCTGAATATAGCCATGTTATTTTCCACTCCCTGATTTTCCATATAGCCATGTTATTTTCCACTCCCTGAATATAGCCATGTTATTTTCCACTCCCTGAATATAGCCATGTTATTTTCCACTCCCTGATATTATTTTCCACTCCCTGATATAGCCACATGCCCACTCCCTGAATATAGCCATGTTATTTTCCACTCCCTATATAAAGCCACGCTATTTTCCACTCCCTATATATAGCCATGTTATTTTCCATATAGCCATGTTATTTTCCACTCCCTGAATATAGCCATGTTATTTTCCACTCCTATATAAATTTTCACGCTATTTTCCACTCCCTGTTATATATAGCCATGTTATTTTCCACTCCCTGAATATAGCCATGTTATTTTCCACTCCCTATATAAAGCCACGCTATTTTCCACTCCCTATATATAGCCATGTTATTTTCCATATAGCCATGTTATTTTCCACTCCCTGAATATAGCCATGTTATTTTCCACTCCCTATATAAAGCCATGCTATTTTCCACTCCCTATATATAGCCATGTTATTTTCCACTCCCTGAATATAGCCATGTTATTTTCCACTCCCTGAATATAGCCATGTTATTTTCCACTCCCTGAATATAGCCAGGTTATTTTCCACTATATAAAGCCATGCTATTTTCCACTATATAGCCATGTTATTTTCCACTCCCTGAATATAGCCATGTTATTTTCCACTCCCTATATAAAGCCACGCTATTTTCCACTCCCTGTATATAGCCATGTTATTTTCCACTCCCTGAATATAGCCATGTTATTTTCCACTCCCTGAATATAGCCATGTTATTTTCCACTCCCTATATATAGCCATGTTATTTTCCACTCCCTGAATATAGCCATGTTATTTTCCACTCCCTATATAAAGCCACGCTATTTTCCACTCCCTGAATATAGCCATGTTATTTTCCACTCCCTATATAAAGCCACGCTATTTTCCACTCCCTGTATATAGCCATGCTATTTTCCACTCCCTGAATATAGCCATGTTATTTTCCACTCCCTATATAAAGCCACGCTATTTTCCACTCCCTATATATAGCCATGTTATTTTCCACTCCCTATAGCCATGTTATTTTCCACTCCCTGAATATAGCCATGTTATTTTCCACTCCCTATATAAAGCCACGCTATATTTTCCACTCCTGAATATAGCCATGTTATTTTCCACTCCCTGAATATAGCCATGTTATTTTCCACTCCCTGAATATAGCCATGTTATTTTCCACTCCCTATATATAGCCATGTTATTTTCCATATATAGCCATGTTATTTTCCACTCCCTGAATATAGCCATGTTATTTTCCACTCCCTATATAAAGCCACGCTATAAAGCCATGCTATTTTCCACTCCCTGAATATAGCCATGTTATTTTCCACTCCCTGAATATAGCCATGTTATTTTCCACTCCCTGAATATAGCCATGTTATTTTCCACTCCCTGAATATAGCCATGTTATTTTCCACTCCCTGAATATAGCCATGTTATTTTCCACTCCCTATATATAGCCATGTTATTTTCCACTCCCTGAATATAGCCATGTTATTTTCCACTCCCTGAATATAGCCATGTTATTTTCCACTCCTGAATATAGCCATGTTATTTTCCACTCCCTGATATAGCCATGTTATTTTCCACTCCCTGAATATAGCCATGTTATTTTCCACTCCCTGAATATAGCCATGTTATTTTCCACTATATAAAGCCATGCTATTTTCCACTCCTGAATATAGCCATGTTATTTTCCACTCCCTATATAAAGCCACGCTATTTTCCACTCCCTGTATATAGCCATGTTATTTTCCACTCCCTGAATATAGCCATGTTATTTTCCACTCCCTATAGAAAGCCACGCTATTTTCCACTCCCTATATATAGCCATGTTATTTTCCACTCCCTATATATAGCCATGTTATTTTCCACTCCCTGAATATAGCCATGTTATTTTCCACTCCCTATATAAAGCCACGCTATTTTCCACTCCCTATATATAGCCATGTTATTTTCCATATAGCCATGTTATTTTCCACTCCCTGAATATAGCCATGTTATTTTCCACTCCCTATATAAAGCCACGCTATTTTCCACTCCCTATATATAGCCATGTTATTTTCCACTCCCTGAATATAGCCATGTTATTTTCCACTCCCTATAAAGAATTTTCCATAGCCATGTTATTTTCCACTCCCTGAATATAGCCATGTTATTTTCCACTCCCACTCCCTGAATCCCTATATATAGCCATGTTATTTTCCACTCCCTGAATATAGCCATGTTATTTTCCACTCCCTATATAAAGCCACGCTATTTTCCACTCCCTGAATATAGCCATGTTATTTTCCACTCCCTATATAAAGCCACGCTATTTTCCACTCCCTGTATATAGCCATGCTATTTTCCACTCCCTGAATATAGCCATGTTATTTTCCACTCCCTGAATATAGCCATGTTATTTTCCACTCCCTGATAAAGCCACGCTATTTTCCACTCCCTGTATATAGCCATGTTATTTTCCACTCCCTGAATATAGCCATGTTATTTTCCACTCCCTGAATATAGCCATGTTATTTTCCACTCCCTGAATATAGCCATGTTATTTTCCACTCCCTATATAAAGCCACGCTATTTTCCACTCCCCATGTTATTTTCCATAGCCATGTTATTTTCCACTCCTGAATATAGCCATGTTATTTTCCACTCCCTGAATATAGCCATGTTATTTTCCACTCCCTATATATAGCCATGTTATTTTCCACTCCCTGAATATAGCCATGTTATTTTCCACTCCCTGAATATAGCCATGTTATTTTCCACTCCCTATATATAGCCATGTTATTTTCCACTCCCTGAATATAGCCATGTTATTTTCCACTCCCTATATAAAGCCACGCTATTTTCCACTCCCTGAATATAGCCATGTTATTTTCCACTCCCTATATAAAGCCACGCTATTTTCCACTCCCTGTATATAGCCATGCTATTTTCCACTCCCTGAATATAGCCATGTTATTTTCCACTCCCTATATAAAGCCACGCTATTTTCCACTCCCTGAATATAGCCATGTTATTTTCCATATATGTTATTTTCCACTCCCTGAATATAGCCATGTTATTTTCCACTCCCTGAATATAGCCATGTTATTTTCCACTCCCTGAATATAGCCATGTTATTTTCCACTCCCTGAATATAGCCATGTTATTTTCCACTCCCTATATAAAGCCACGCTATTTTCCACTCCCTATATATAGCCATGTTATTTTCCATATAGCCATGTTATTTTCCACTCCCTGAATATAGCCATGTTATTTTCCACTCCCTATATATAGCCATGTTATTTTCCACTCCCTATATATAGCCATGTTATTTTCCACTCCCTGAATATAGCCATGTTATTTTCCACTCCTGAATATAGCCATGTTATTTTCCACTCCCTGAATATAGCCATGTTATTTTCCACTCCCTGAATATAGCCATGTTATTTTCCACTCCCTATAGCCATGTTATATAGCCATGTTATTTTCCACTCCCTGAATATAAAGCCACGCTATTTTCCACTCCCTGAATATAGCCATGTTATTTTCCACTCCCTGAATATAGCCATGTTATTTTCCACTCCCTGAATATATATAGCCATGTTTTTCCAGCCACTCCCTGAATATAGCCATGTTATTTTCCACTCCCTGAATATAGCCATGTTAATATATATAGCCATGTTATTTTCCACTCCCTGAATATAGCCATGTTATTTTCCACTCCCTGAATATAGCCATGTTATTTTCCACTCCCTTTTCCACTCCCTATATAAAGCCACGTTATTTTCCACTCCCTGAATAGCCATGTTATTTTCCACTCCTGAATATAGCCATGTTATATAGCCATGTTATTTTCCACTCCCTGAATATAGCCATGTTATTTTCCACTCCCTATATAAAGCCACGTTATTTTCCACTCCCTGTATATAGCCATGTTATTTTCCACTCCCTGAATATAGCCCCACTCCCTGATATATAGCCATGATTTTCCATATATATAGCCATGTTATTTTCCACTCCCTGAATATAGCCATGTTATTTTCCACTCCCCATGTATTTTCCATATAAGCCATGTTATTTTCCATATAGCCATCCCTGAATATAGCCATGTTATTTTCCACTCCACTCCCTAATATAGCCATGTTATTTTCCATAGCCATGTTATTTTCCACTCCCTGAATATAGCCATGTTATTTTCCACTCCCTGAATATAGCCATGTTATTTTCCACTCCCTATATAAAGTTATTTTCCACTCCCTGAATATAGCCATGTTATTTTCCACTCCCTATATAAAGCCACGCTATTTTCCACTCCCTGTATATAGCCATGTTATTTTCCACTCCCTGAATATAGCCATGTTATTTTCCACTCCCTATATAAAGCCACGCTATTTTCCACTCCCTATATATAGCCATGTTATTTTCCATCCTGAATATAGCCATGTTATTTTCCACTCCCTGAATATAGCCATGTTATTTTCCACTCCCTATATAATATAGCCATGTTATTTTCCACTCCCTGAATATAGCCATGTTATTTTCCACTCCCTGAATATAGCCATGTTATTTTCCACTCCCTGAATATAGCCATGTTATTTTCCACTCCCATGTTATTTTCCATATAGCCATGTTATTTTCCACTCCCTATATAAAGCCACGCTATTTTCCACTCCCTGAATATAGCCATGTTATTTTCCATATAAAGCCACGCTATTTTCCACTCCCTGAATATAGCCATGTTATTTTCCACTCCCTGAATATAGCCATGTTATTTTCCACTCCCTGAATATAGCCATGTTATTTTCCACTCCCTGATATAAAGCCATGTTATTTTCCACTCCCTGAATATAGCCATGTTATTTTCCACTCCCTATAGCCATATATTTTCCACTCCCTGTTATTTTCCACTCCCTGAATAGCCATGTTATTTTCCACTCCCTGAATATAGCCATGTTATTTTCCACTCCATGTTATTTTCCACTCCCTATAGCCATATAAAGCCACGTTATTTTCCACTATATAGCCATGTTATTTTCCACTCCCTAATATAGCCATGTTATTTTCCACTCCCTATATAAAGCCACGCTATTTTCCACTCCCTGAATATAGCCATGTTATTTTCCACTCCCTGAATATAGCCATGTTATTTTCCACTACGCTATTTTCCACTCCCTATATATAGCCATGTTATTTTCCACTCCCTGAATATAGCCATGTTATTTTCCACTCCCTGAATATAGCCATGTTATTTTCCACTCCCTGAATATAGCCATGTTATTTTCCACTCCCTATATATAAGCCATGTTATTTTCCACTCCCTGAATATAGCCATGTTATTTTCCACTCCCTATATAAAGCCACGCTATTTTCCACTCCCTATATATAGCCATGTTATATAATATAGCCATGTTATTTTCCACTCCCTGAATATAGCCATGTTATTTTCCACCATGTCCCACTCCCTATATATAGCCATGTTATTTTCCACTCCCTGAATATAGCCATGTTATTTTCCACTCCCTGAATATAGCCATGTTATTTTCCACTCCCTGAATATAGCCATGTTATTTTCCACTCCCTGAATATAGCCATGTTATTTTCCACTCCCTATATATAGCCATGTTATTTTCCACTCCCTGATATATAGCCATGTTATTTTCCACTCCCTGAATATAGCCATGTTATTTTCCACTCCCTGAATATAGCCATGTTATTTTCCACTCCCTGATTTTCCACTCCCTATATATAGCCATGCTATTTTCCACTCCCTGAATATAGCCATGTTATTTTCCACTCCCTGAATATAGCCATGTTATTTTCCACTCCCTGAATATAGCCATGTTATTTTCCACTCCTGAATATAGCCATGTTATTTTCCACTAGCCATGTTATTTTCCACTCCCTGAATATAGCCATGTTATTTTCCACTCCCTGAATATAGCCATGTTATTTTCCACTCCCTATATAAAGCCATGTTATTTTCCACTCCCTGTATATAGCCATGTTATAGCCATTTTTCCACTCCCTGAATATAAAGCCACGTTATTTTCCACTCCCTGTATATAGCCATGTTATTTTCCACTCCCTGAATATAGCCATATAGCCATATTTTTTCCACTCCCTGAATATAGCCATGTTATTTTCCACTCCCTGAATATAGCCATGTTATTTTCCACTCCCTGTATATAGCCATGATTTTCCACTCCCTATATATTTTCCACTCCCTGAATATAGCCATGTTATTTTCCACTCCCTATATAAAGCCACGCTATTTTCCACTCCCTGTATATAGCCATGCTATTTTCCACTCCTGAATATAGCCATGTTATTTTCCACTCCCTATATAAAGCCACGTTATTTTCCACTCCCTGAATATAGCCATGTTATTTTCCACTCCCTGTATATAGCCATGCTATTTTCCACTCCCTGAATATAGCCATGTTATTTTCCACTCCCTATATAAAGCCACGCTATTTTCCACTCCCTGTATATAGCCATGCTATTTTCCACTCCCTGAATATAGCCATGTTATTTTCCACTCCCTATATAAAGCCACGCTATTTTCCACTCCCTGAATATAGCCATGTTATTTTCCACTCCCTGAATATAGCCATAGCCACTCCCTGAATATAGCCATGTTATTTTCCACTCCCTATATAAAGCCATGCTATTTTCCACTCCCTGTATATAGCCATGCTATTTTCCACTCCCTGAATATAGCCAGGTTATTTTCCACTCCCTATATATAGCCATGTATTTTCCACTCCCTGAATATAGCCATGTTATTTTCCACTCCCTGTATATAGCCATGCCATTTTTTCCACTCCCTGAATATAGCCATGTTATTTTCCACTCCCTATATAAAGCCACGCTATTTTCCACTCCCTGAATATAGCCATGTTATTTTCCACTCCCTGAATATAGCCATGTTATTTTCCACTCCTGAATATAGCCATGTTATTTTCCACTCCCTGAATATAGCCATGTTATTTTCCACTCCCTGAATATAGCCATGTTATTTTCCACTCCCTGAATATAGCCATGTTATTTTCCACTCCCTGAATATAGCCATGTTATTTTCCACTCCCTGAATATATGTTATTTTCCACTCCCTATATAAAAGCCACGCTATTTTCCACTCCCTGTATATAGCCATGTTATTTTCCACTCCCTGAATATAGCCATGTTATTTTCCACTCCCTGAATATAGCCATGTTATTTTCCACTCCTGAATATAGCCATGTTATTTTCCACTCCCTGAATATAGCCATGTTATTTTCCACTCCAATATAGCCATGTTATTTTCCACTCCCTGAATATAGCCATGTTTTTTTCCATGTTATTTTCCACTCTGAATATAGCCATGTTATTTTCCACTCCCTGAATATAGCCATGTTATTTTCCACTCCCTGTATATAGCCATGTTATTTTCCACTCCCTGAATATAGCCATGTTATTTTCCACTCCCTGAATATAACCATTTATTTTCCACTCCCTGAATAAAGCCATGTTATTTTCCACTCCCCCTGAATATAGCCATGTTATTTTCCACTCCCTGAATATAGCCATGTTATTTTCCACTCCCTGAATATAGCCATGTTATTTTCCACTCCTGAATATAGCCATGTTATTTTCCACTCCCTATATAAAGCCACGTTATTTTCCACTCCCTGTATATAGCCATGCTATTTTCCACTCCCTGAATATAGCCATGTTATTTTCCACCATCCACTGAATATAGCCATGTTATTTTCCACTCCCTATATAAAGCCACGCTATTTTCCACTGAATATAGCCATGTTATTTTCCACTCCCTGAATATAGCCATGTTATTTTCCATATATATAGCCATGTTTTTCCATTTTCCACTCCCTGAATATAGCCATGTTATTTTCCACTCCCTGAATATAGCCATTTTCCACTGCCATTATTTTCCACTCCCTGAATATAGCCATGTTATTTTCCACTCCCTGAATATAGCCATGTTATTTTCCACTCCCTATATAAAGCCACGCTATTTTCCACTCCCTGTATATAGCCATGTTATTTTCCACTCCCTGAATATAGCCATGTTATTTTCCACTCCCTGAATATAGCCATGTTATTTTCCACTCCCTGAATATAGCCATGTTATTTTCCACTCCCTGAATATAGCCATGTTATTTTCCACTCCCTGTATATAGCCATGCTATTTTCCACTCCCTGAATATAGCCATGTTATTTTCCACTCCCTATATAAAGCCACGCTATTTTCCACTCCCTGTATATAGCCATGCTATTTTCCACTCCCTGGAACATGTTAAACAAAAGGATAGATTTGGAGTTCGATAAACTTGGATTTTTCAGCAGGTACATACACAGGATGGTACCCTCCACAGCATGGCCTTTGCTCCAGTTCAAAACTCCAAACCTACAACCAAATTTTGACTAAAATTAACCAGAGAGATTACTGCTTCCAGGGTTATTTTTCCAAGCCTTATGGAGGGTGCTCTAGCAAACAAACAGCAGAGACCTGAGGACACCATCCAACCTGGAACTGAGTGAGTAGTGTTTGGTCTGATGCTATTTTGAAAGCCAAGAAGAAAAATAGAAAATGAAAAATAAAGTACATTCCAATGAGGCTCCCAGGCTTGCAAGGACAGACCAGATACAAATTCAATTAGCATGAATGTGTGAAGTAAAGGGTGTCGAGGCCTTTGGGCCCAACAAGTGGCAGGAGTCTTTGAAGCATCCTCTGAAGCCCCCTCCTGCTGTTCAAAGACCATCCACTGGCATTTCCTACAAGAAATCTGCCTCCAGAAATAAAAGCTTCTCCCAAGTGGGCGTGACACATACTCCAGTTGCCTGCTGCACTGCTGCTTGGATTCCACCTGGAGATCTGTTCACCGTCTGCCCTGGCCTGTCTCCCCCTGTCTGGTACAGGTACCCCCACCACACTCACCCCTCTCTGTTCACCGTCTTCCCTGGCCTGTCTCCCCCTGTCTGGTACAGGTACCCCCACCACACTCACCCCTCTCTGTTCACCGTCTTCCCTGGCCTGTCTCCCCGTCTGCCCTGGACTGTCTGGTACAGGTACCCCCACCACACTCACCCCTCTCTGTTCACCGTCTGCCCTGGCCGGTCTCCTCCTGTCTGGTACAGGTATCCCACCACACTCACCCCTCTCTGTTCACCGTCTGCCCTGGACTGTCTCCCACTGTCTGGTACAGGTACCCCCACCACACTCACCCCTCTCTCCCGAGCTTTCGCTCACCTCCAGCACTCATGCACTGTTGGGCGAGTGACTCTGAAGTCAATATATATTTTATTTGTTTCTTGTGCATTTGACTATTTGCCTCATGACTCCTGCATACTTTGTTGACTACAAACATTCTTTACCCAACCGTGAGACAGACTGTTTGTTCCCACACTCGGGACTCTGACCCTCTATTGGTTACACTGACTTTTGGCCTCCCATCCTATTCTAACCACCTCACACCGGCTTTGTATTCATGTTACCTGATGGAATTGCTGTTCAATATGATCTTGTTGCCATCTGATGCACATTCAGATGTCATAAATCAGCACTGCAGAGCTCTCCCTGCAGAGCTCTCCCAAATTCTGACTTGTGCTCTGATATCTGCATCACTGATTTCTACACTCGTAAAAGCCTGGGTTTTCTGCACGTTAACACTAGAAGCTTATTACCTAAAATGGATCAATTGAAAGTGTGGGTTCACAGCTCCAATCCAGATCTGTTGGTCATTACGGAGATGTGGTTAAAGGAGAGTGTTTTGAATACTGATGTTAACCTTCCTTGTTATAACCTTTTTCGGCAAGACAGATCTTCCAAAGGTGGGGGAGTGGCAATCTTTACCAAGGATCACCTTCAGTGCTCGGTTGTCTCCACCAAATCTGTCCCCAAACAATTTGATTTGCTGGTTTAAGCATTCAAATTTCAAATAACTCTTTGACTGTTGCCGGGTGCTATAGTCCTCCATCAGCACTGGTCTGTACCCTACCTGCCCTAAGCTCTCTCCTGGCCTCTTACACTAAGTCTGAACTTGTCCTGCTTGGTGACTTGAACATGCTTAATGCAACCGCTGTGTCAGATTTTTTTTTAACTTTACGGAAAAAGCATAATCTGAGAACGGTGCTCAGAGCCCAAACATATCCGCCATGTTGGGTAGTCAACATTATTCATAAACAGCATTATAAATATTCACTTACCTTTGATGATCTTCATCAGAATGCACTCCCAGGAATCGCAGTTCTATAATAAATTCTTGTTTTGTTCGATAATGTCCATCATTTATGTCCATTTATGTCCAATAGCTTCTTTTGTTAGGGCGTTTGGTAAACAAATCCAAATGCGCAATCTGGTCCATTCGGACGAAACGTTCAAAAAGTTATATTACAGGTCGAAGAAACTTGTCAAACTAAGTATAGAATCAATCTTTTAGGATGTTTTTATCATAAAAGTACAATGTTCCAACTGGAGAATTCCATTATCTTTTGAAAAGCAATGGAACGACAGCTACCTCTCAAGTGAAAGCGCGTGACTGAGAACGAGGCTGTAGGCAGACCACTGACTCAAAGAGCTCCCATCCGGCTCCACATCACAGTAGAATCCTCAAGTTTCTAAAGACGGTTGACATCTAGTGGAAGCCTTAGGATGTGCAACAACCAATATCCCACTGTGTTTTCAATAGGGGTGAGTTCAAAAACTACAAACCTCAGATATCCCACTTCCAGTTTGGATTTTTTCTCAGGTTTTTGCCTGCCATGTGAGTTCTGTTTTACTCACAGACATCATTCAAACAGTTTTAGAAACTTCAGAGTGTTTTCTATCCAATACTACTACTACTAATAATAATAATAATATGCATATATTAGCATCTGGAACTGAGTAGAAGGCAGTTCACTCTGGCCATGCTATTCATCCAAAAGTAAAAATGCTGCCCCCTATCCCAAAGAAGTTAAGGAGATGTGCATCTATATTTCCATGTCTAAAAATGGTATTTTCATCAACATTTATAATGAGTATTTCTGTGAATTCACATGGCTCTCTGCAATATCACTGCATGTTTTGGAACATCTGAACGTAACACGCCAATGTAAAATAAGATTTTGGGATATAAATATGAACTTTACCGAACAAAACATACATGTATTGTGTAACATGAAGTCCTATGAGTGTCATCTGATGAAGATCAAAGGTTAGTGATTACTTTTATCTCTATTTGTGATTTTTGTGACTCCTCTCTTTGGCTGGAAAAATGGCTGGGTTTTTCTGTGAGTTGGTGGTGACCTAACAATCGTTTGTGGAGCTTTCACTGTAAAGCATTTTTTAACTCAGACACTGTGGCTGGATTAACGAGAATTTTATCTTTAAAATGGTGCGGAACCCCAGTCCTAGACAGGTTAAACCACCTGACCAAGTCCTAAAGCAAATGGGACTCCCTAAATCCTTCTCAGATTATCACCAATCCCAAAAGGTATGACTCCAAACACCCAGAAAAGGCTACTCTCCTCGATGTTATCCTCACAAATAATCCTGATAAGTATCAGTCTGGTGTTTTCTGTGATGACCTTAGTGATCCCTGTTTTACAGCATGTGTTCATAATGGCTGCTCAGTGAAACGATCTGTCCTGATTTGTCATAAACAATTGCTAAAAAAACTTTAATGAGCAAGCTTTCCTTCATGAACTAGCCTCTAAAATGGTATAGATTCCGCTTGATCCCCTCTGTCGAAGACACTTGGACCTTCTGATTTGATATTTTCAGTGGTATTGTTAACAAACACACCCCTATAAAGAAAAAAATAAGTAAAAACAGGTCCAGCCCCTGGTTCGACCGTGATCTTGCAGAGTTACTCCACCTCAAGAATTGCATTTAGCGAAAGGCTCGGCACACGCATACTCAGGTTGACTAGCTTTCATTCAGGCAAATGAGAAATGAGTGCACTCAGGCCAACGTTAGTTACTTTAAGGAGCAGTTCTCTTTTTGTGGGTCTAACCCAAAGTAGTTCTGGAAAACAGTTAAAGACCTGGAGAATAAACTCTCCTCACAGCTGCCCATGTCCCTTAATGTTGATGATGTGGTTGTTACTGACAAGAAGCATGTGGCTGAGCTCTTTAATCACCACTTCATTAAGTCAAGATTGCTATTTGACTCAGCCATGCCTCCTTGCCAATACAACATTTCCTCATCTCCCACCTCTTCTAATGTGACTATCCCCGATGCTTCTCCCTATTTTCCCCCTGCCCCGCAACAAAGTTTCTCCCTGCAGGCAGTCACTGAGTCCGAGGTGCTAAAGGAGCTCCTTAAACTTGACCCCAAAAAACATCTGGGTCAGATGGTTTAGACCCTTTCTTCTAAGGTTGCTGCCCCTATCATCGTCAAGCCCGTCTCTCCTTTCTGGGGAGGTTCCCATTGCTTGGAAGGCAGCCACAGTCCGTCCTTTATTTAAAGGGGGAGATCAAGTTGATCCTAACTGTTCTATTTCGCCCTGTTAATCAAAAGTGTTGGGAAAACGTGTCAATCAACTGACTGGCTTTCTTGATGTCAATAGTATTCTCTCCGGTATCCAATCTGGTTTCCGCTCAGGTTGTGGATGTGTCACTGCAATCTTAAAAGGTCTTCAATGATGTCACCATTGCCCTTGATTCTAAGCAATATTGTGCTGCTATTTTTATTGACTTGGCCAAAGCTTTTGATACGATAGACCATTCCATTCTTGTGGGCTGGCTACGGAGTATTCGTGTCTCTGAGGGGTCTTTGGGCTGGTTTGCTAACTATCCCTCTCAAAGAGTGCAGTGTATAAAGTCAGAAAATCTGCTGTCTTAGTCACTGCCTGTCACCAAGGGATTACCCCAAGGCTCAATCCTAGGCCCCAAGTTCTTATCAATTTACATCAACAACATAGCTCAGGCAGTAGGAAGATCTCTCACCCATTTATATGCAGATGATAGTCTTATCCTCAGCTGGCCCCTCCACAGATTTTGTGTTAAATGCTCTACAACAAAGCTTTCTTAGTGTCCAAAAAGCTTTCTCTACCCTTAACCTTGTTCTGAACACCTCCAAAACAAAGGTCATATGGTTTTGTAAGAAGAACGCCCCACCTCCCACAGGTGTGATTACTATCTCTGAGGGTTTAGAGCTTGAGGTAGTCACCACCTTGACGATGCATTATCCTTCTCTCAGCACATATCAAAGCTGCAGGGCAAAGTTAAATCTAGACTTGGCTTCCTCTATCATAATCACTCTTCTTTCACCACAGTTGCCAAACTAACCCTGATTCAGATGACCATCTTACCCATGCTAGATTACAGAGACATAATTCATAGATCGGCAGTTAAGGGTGCTCTCGAGCGAGTAGATGTTCTTTAACATTCGACCATCAGATTCGCCACCAATGCTCCTTATAGGACACATCACTGTACTCTATACTCCTCTGTAAACTGGTCATCTCTGTATACCTGTTACAAGACCCACTGGTTGATGCTTATTTATAAAACCCTCTTAGGCCTCACTCCCCCCTATCTGAGATATCAACTGCAGCTCTCATCCTCAACATACAACACCCGTTCTGCCAGTCACATTCTGTTAAAGGTCCCCAAGCCTCCCGAGTGGGAGGCAGTGCCACCAGAGACTCTGGGTTTGAGCCCAGGCTCTGTCGCAGCCGGCCGCGAACGGGAGGTCCATGGGGCGACGTACAATTGGCCTAGCGTCGTCCGGGTTTGATTGATTTAGATTTATTTTAGTCCCCATTTGGACTAATCTTCCAAGAGTGCTTAAACATTAAAATACGAAAACATTTTCACATATAACACACTATTACAAACATACATAATATACTAACACAATGACCCAATAAATACTCGATCTAAAAAAAATATTGATTCTTCATCTACTATAGTCCCACAACATTTCTATGTATTATATTCCAATTGTTTTAAAATCATGTTTAAATGTATATATTGAAAGGTTTCTAGTTTGCTCAGTTAATTTATTCCATTTATTTATTGCTCTAAATCAAAATGTTCTTTTGCCTATTTCTCTTTTCTGTCTGGATAACGCATAGATGGTGGACAATCTATTCCTATTATTTACGGAATGTCTGTCTCTTACCAACTGAATACCGTTGTGAATAGAAGTTAATTAATGCTTGTGTTATTTTCCACCATAATTTGCAAATAAATTCATTAATCCTACAATGTGATTTTCTGGATTTTTTTTCCTCATTTTGTCTGTCATAGTTGAAGTGTACCTATGATGAAAATGACAGGCCTCTCTCATCTTTTTAAGTGGGAGAACTTGCACAATTGGTGGCTGACTAAATACTTCTTTGCCCCACTGTATGACTGTACCCAATTCGATGCTACCTCCTTAAATCCATAATGCATAAATTTTGTCAAAATGATTTCATGATCCACTAAATCAAATGCTGCACTGTAATCTAAAAATAGTACACCCACAAATCTGCTATTATCCATAGCATTGAGCCACTGGTCAGTCATGTCAACCAATGCACTGGTAGTGGAATGGTTTCTACGATAAGCATGCTGATTGGCTGTAATCAGATCATTATTTTCCATGTACTCCCACATTTGTCTACTCACAATACCCTCCAATATCTTACTGAGTGTAGGGAGTAGACTAATTGGTCGACTATTGGAAGGAGTAATGGGTTCTTTGCAGTCTTTCAGAATAGGACACAGTTTCGCATGCTTCCATACATTTGCAAACATCCCCTTTTCACGTGACCAATTAAATATGTATTTCAGTGGAACTGCAATCTGGGGAGCAGCACAGCGAAGCAAAAAATTGTCCATAAGACCATAACCTGTAGATTTACCATCAGGTAATGACTTCAATAGGTTTAACATCTCCTCCACTGACACCGTTTGCAGACTAAAAGAGCAGATCTTATTGCTCATAATATGATCATCAATCCATTGGACAATAGCTTGTTTGGAAGAATGTACGTTTACATTGTTGCTCAGTAATTACATTTTCTTTGTAAAAAAATCTGCAAAATGATTGGCAATATCAACTCCAATCAACCTCCACACTAGATGGGCATGATGAGATAGATGCACCAAGTAAGCCCTTAACTGTGTTCCATAACTTTTTACAATCGTTTTTACAATCAATAAACGCATCGTTGTAAAATAAAATAAAAAAGTGTCTTTCGATTCAATTTAACTGCATAATTACGTAATGTTCTATAATTCTGTTCATCAATTTCTAATTTTGACTTGGCTGCTTAATACTTATTTCTTTGAGAAAAAGCCTCACCCAGTTCATCATCAATCCATGGAGATGAACGGGCACCAACTGTACTCTTTCTTATAGGGTATTATGCCCCTATAAGAAAGAGTACAGTTGGTGCCCGTCCATCTCCATTACCTCAGTGAGCAAATCAATAAAACATTCTCTAGCGTGATTTAAATCATCCTCTAGATAAATCAGCTTCCAGGGTGCAGCAGCCAAATCATTTAGAAATAGCTCATGATTAAATGTTTTAAAATTTATTTTGACCACAATCCTAGGGAGTTTCTTTGGAACCTTGGTGTTCATGGTTATGGTCACAATATTATGGTCTGTCCAGCCCACTGGCATTGATCTGGCTTTTGAGCATTGCAGTGGTATATTACAGAAAATCAGATCAATGCATGTGTCTGAACGATGCCCCAACTTAATTGAAGATCTAGTAGTATCATTAACCATTTGTTTCAAACCACAGTTCTTGGCATATCTCATCAATTTTGTTCTATTCGAATGATTGTGATCCTTCCAATTTATATTAAAATCACCCAAGATAAATACATCTCTGTTGCCATCTGTGGCCTGGTCAAACCCAGTACATAAGTCATCCAGATAGGACACCTTAGAGCTATGAGGTCTATACACACATCCTACCAATATGGGTGCCTGGTGAGGAAGATTGAGCCCATAGTTTGACATACATTAAGATCATCCCTCCTCTTAAAAGGTATATGATTCTGAATACAGTGCTACACCCCCACCATTCCTGTTCCTGTCCCTTCTCAGTAGACTATATCCTTGAATGTTAATTTAACCATCATTTATAGATGCATCAAAATGCCTTTCGGTCAAAGCCAAAATATGAATTTAATTTATGTTGACCAAGTTAAAAACCTCATGTATTTTGTTAGGAAGGCTACATACATTAACCTGAGCTATATGCAGCCCTTTCCTTATCAAGTGAAGATCAATAGAGCATGTATTCGTTATAGTTGAAGTTGTCATGATACACCACAACACACATACTCAAATTTGAACATTAAATTAAAATAGCCAGGGAGTTACTCCAGAGTCCCGATACAATTGCCCATTGATATGAAGTTTATCCATCACCATGGAGACTCGTTAATTCAGGCAACGCTTTTCCTTCATGATGGGATATAGTCTTTCTCCTTTCATTGATCTCGGTGGGGAAGTGATCATTCATTCCAAAATCAGTGTTTCTGAGTTCTCTGCCCATGTTCTTCGTCATTTCCTTTTGCTTAAATTTGTCAAAACATGCAATAATAGCTGTGGCCTATTTCCAGAGGCCTTACATATTCTATGAACTCTGGAGAAAGTGGCATTGCGCACAACATGTGGGCAGTTTTAATTGAGTTGACATAAAGTCTCGGACTGTGTCCTCACAGCCTCTGCTGTTGTCATTCTCCGGTATCCCTGAGAATATTAGATTGTTCCGCATTGATCTACACTGTACATCAAGCAAGGTTTCTTTAAGTTGTTTGTCCTCCCTTTGCACCACCTCCACCTTGCAATGAATAGAGTATACAGTACCTTTCAGCGCCGTGTTCTCTTTCCTTAGAATCAACCAGCGTGTTTACAGGCAGAGTTAATCACACAAACAAACTGTTCAGCCGCAACTGATGAAACTAAAGTTGAGTGACAACAAACACTTCATTGAAGAAAAAAATGAGATTGTATGAGGTGATGAAAAAATGTGTCTTTACAAAAACTATAAATTGCACTGATGAAACAAATGTTGTAATTAGGGAGGTTGGGTTTGGCCGGTAGGGAGGGTTTGGCCGGTAGGGATATCCTTGTCTCATCGTGCACTAGTGACTCCTGTGGCAGGCCGGGCGCAGTGCACGCTAACCAGGTCGCCAGGTGCACGGTGTTTCCTCCGACACATTGGTGCGGCTGGCTTCCGGGTTGGATGCACGCTGTGTTAAGAAGCAGTCCGGCTTGGTTTGGTTTCAGAGGACGCATGGCTTTCGACCTTTGTCTCTCCCGAGCCCGTACGGGAGTTGTAGCGATGAGACAAGATAGTAACTACTAACAATTGGATACCACAAAATTGGGGAGAAAAGGGGGTAAAATAAAAATAATATATATTTTTTTTAAAGTACCCAAAGCACACACATCCCTGAGTCGCTCCTCTTTTCAGTTCGCTGCAGCTAGTGACTGGAAAGAGCTGCAACAAACACTAACTGGAATGTTGTATCTTAATCGCTTAATTCAAAGACTCAATCAGGAAAACTCTTACTGACAGTTGTGACTGCTTTGTGTGATGTATTGTTCTCTACCTTCTTGCCCTTTGTGCTGTTGTCTGTGCCCAATAATGTTTGTACCATGTTTTGTGCTGCTACCATGTAGTTGTTATGTTGCTACCATGCTGTGTTGTCATGTGTTGCTGCCTTGCTATGTTGTCTTAGGTCTCTCTTTATGTAGAGTTGTCGCTCTTGTTGTGATATGTGTTTTGTCTTATATTTATATTTTATTTATATATTATTTTTAATCCCAGGCCCCCGGCCCCGCAGGAGGCCTTTTGCCTTTTAGTAGGCCGTCATTGTAAATAAGAATTTGTCCTTAACTTACTTTCCCAGTTAAATAAAAAAATATAGCCATGTTATTTGTTACTCCCTATATATAGCCATGTTATTTGCTACTCCCTGTATATAGCCATGTTATTTGCTACTCCCTGTATATAGCCATGTTATTTGCTACTCCCTGTATATAGCCATGTTATTTGCTACTCCCTGTATATAGCCATGTTATTTGCTACTCCCTGTATATAGCCATGTTATTTGCTACTCCCTGTATATAGCCATGTTATTTGCTACTCCCTATATATAGCCATGTTATTTGCTACTCCCTGTATATAGCCATGTTATTTTCTACTCCCTGTATATAGCCATGTTATTTGCTACTCCCTGTATATAGCCATGTTATTTTCTACTCCCTATATATAGTTATTTTTACTGGTCATTGTTATTCAACCTTATTCACCATTATTTATCTTTACCTCTGCATTGTTGAAAAAGGCCCCGTAAGCATTTCACTGTTAGTCTACACCTGTTGTTTACGAAGCATGTGACAATTCATTTTTTTTTTTTTTTAAGTTAGGCCCCCACCGCCACACAACAAGCAATTAACTTTCTGTTCACAGTCACAGCAATCAGTCAACCAAAAGGTAACTAACACTGATTGCGAAGCCATGGTAAAAGTCATGATGATGATAATGAATTGCTTTTTTTCCCCCCAGAGCGTTTCTCATTAGGTCCTTAAGCAGTGCGCTGAAGTGTTTTTCTATTGACCTTGGTTGCTCCCTAGCTGGGTAGCCATGGTAAACAGACTGTTTTGTTTTCAGGTAAGAAAACAGCTAGAAGGCCAAAAGAAAGATCATTGTTTAACCTGAAAAAAACTGAGTTTAAGACTGAATAAGGTCATCTTGGCTGTAGCCACAAAGTGACTAAGAAGAATTGTTTCGACAGAATTGTATATATGGATTATATTAAGAATACAATCTGGATACCATTCTTCCTAGTCATGGACTGTATCCTTTGAATACAGTATCTGCAAACAATTCTTCTGAGTCACGCATCATATCATGGCTGTTGGCTGTGGCGCTTACTGTTTTACTGTGGCCGTCTTTCCCCACTCCACATAGAACCCCACCGCTGTAGGAGAAGCTGAGGACAACAAGAAGCACAAGTCATGAACAGAGTGAATATCAGTCCTTAAAGCGAACGTGTGTGTGTTGTATTATACTGTATATGCGTGTGGTTAACTCAATGAGGACAATGGGACAGGAACACACAGGGGAAAGTCAAATGTGAAGAGGAGTTACATAAGAGGGGAGATGTGAGGTGAAGGGTCACCTTAGTGAGGTCAGCAAGTGAGCATGGGTCTTGTGGCTGAGCGTGTGCGTGTGCGTGTGTGGTTGTGTGTGAACGGTCACCTCAACGAGGACAGTGAGTGAGCATGGGTCTTGTGGCTGAGCGTGTGCGTGTGTGGTTGTGTGTGAACGGTCACCTCAACGAGGACAGTGAGTGAGCGTGGGTCTTGTGGCTGAGCGTGTGCGTGTGCGGTTGTGTGTGAACGGTCACCTCAACGAGGACAGTGAGTGAGCGTGGGTCTTGTGGCTGAGCGTGTGCGTGTGTGGTTGTGTGTGAACGGTCACCTCAACGAGGACAGTGAGTGAGCGTGGGTCTTGAACATGGCCAAGCAGTTGGCCTTGAGGTAGTTCCAAACCCGCACCACACTCTGAATGCCGGTCTGGGCCGAGGCCAGCACTGTGCTGTTCCCATTGAACGTGAGAGCAGACACCTGACAGCACACAGAGACAACACACTGTGAGGTGACATTGATGCCACCTTGACAGTGATGAAATGCAGCGCTAGTGTCAAAAAAGACCACGGAACTCTCATTACCTGCTGTGGCATTTCATTCAAAACCTGTTATAGTACAACGTCTACAGCACCACCCAGGCCAAGTATTTGAAGTGGCATGGCCTACTATGACAACAGCGGTGCTATTTGTGAGTGTGTGTTGTGTGTGTATTCAGGATATTTCATTAAACTGTGTGTTACACCTTATCAGTGTGGCCGATGAAGAACCTCTGCTGTCCGGAGGAGATCTTCATGGAGACGATGATTGCGTGACAGGGATACACCACCGTATCCCCAGACTTAGTCCATAGAGCCTAAAGGGAGAGCGGTAGTAGATTTGGTATTTATAAACCGAGTAGTTTGAATCCTGGGTGCTGATTGGCTGAAAGTCGTGGTATATCAGACATTATAAACTGGGTGGTTCAAGCCCTGAGTGCCGATTGACTGAAAACCGCGATATATCACACCGTATACTACGGGTATGACAAAATGTACATTTTTACTGCTCTAATTACGTTGGTAGCCAGTTTATAATAGCAATAAAGCACCTCGAGTCTTTGTGGTATACGGCCAATATAGGGCTGTATCCAGGCACTCTGCGTTGTGCATAAGAACAGTCCTTAGCTGTAGTATATTGGCCATATACCACACCCCCTCGGGCCTTACTTCTTAAATATACAGTACTTGTGTATATGATATATAGTTTTGTCATATATGATCTCACAGAGAGAGAGAAACTCATATCAGATATTATATCTGTAACATATAAAAATGGTATGATATCTAATATACGGCAACGATGGATCATAAGTTTTCCTTTACTTATTTCACATGACCTACAGGACTTTATAACCCCCTTTTTCTATCTTGTCTCATCGCTGCAACTCCTCAACGGGCTCAGGAGAGGCGAAGGTTGAGCCATGCGTCTGCCGAAACATGAACCGCCAAACCACGCTTCTTAACACCTGCCCGCTTAACCCAGAAGCAAGCTGCACCAATGTGTCGGAAGAAACAGCATTCAACTGACTACCGAAGTCAGCCTGCAGGCACCAGGCCAGCCAAAGGGAGTCGCTAGATTGCGATGAACCAAGTAAAGCCTCCCCTAACCCAGACTACACTGGTCCAATTGTGCGCCACCCTATGGAACTCCCGGTCACAGCCGGTTGTGACACAGCCTGAGATCGAACCAGTCTGTAGTGACGCCTCAAGCACTCAGTGCCTTAGACCGCTGCGCCACTCGTGTGGCCCCCGTGTGAAAACATATCTCATAGCGTAAACAAACACAGTGCCACCTTGAGACTTACACATTTCATAGTGGCTCCACCAAAACCAATGATTCTGTTGAGCCTGAGGATGGGGTCAGGATGCAGCTTCTGAGTAGACAGAAACAGGATTCACACCAATAACTGTATGGGTTCACACAATATTCTGTACAATATCATTGTACGGAAACTAACAAAGTCGTCAGGTGTTTCAAAATCTGAAGTCAATCTCTTTTTTCTTGTCTTTTCTTACCCGCTGTTGGGATTCCTTGGCTATGGGAAGAGTGACAGGTCTTGAGACTGCTGTACAAACAATCTGGAAATGCAAAGAGACGAATGTGGAATCCTTCAACAGTACAGAAACAAAGCAGTGTGTAGGAGCAGGGAAAGCACAGGAAGTGGCTTTGTGAAAGAGGTCTGTTACATGAAGGTGGAGTGTAAATTGAGAGGTGTGTGTGTAAGTGCTAAATGGTGTGTCTCACCTCCTCTACGTCACTGTCGTCTCTGTGGGTGTTGATGTCATCCTCGGTGTGGGCGTAAACGTGCACGCCCCCATCGTCCGTGCACGGTATCCTGACAGCCGAGCGGTGCGACCTGGAGGTCCTCGACCCCTGACCTTTTCCCAGGTTGTCGCCAGGGCAATGCCAGTCGTCCTGTGATGTGTCTTGGCCGTTCAGGCCAGATGTGACCACTCCCAGCTCAGCAATACTGGACGTCTCCAGAGTGGTGCGATGCCTTGGTTGCTGGGGGAGGAAACGGCACATCAGGTTATGACAATGCGAAATACAGCCGTTTGTAATTGTACAGAGAACAGACAGTCTGACACAGACAGTATACAGAAAATGGGACGACCACAGATATACACATATACTTAGAGCATGAAAATACAATTTCAGACACAAAGAACACACACACACACACAAACCAACCAACCACCCACCCACCCAGGCTATTGTCTTACTAGTTTGGGGGTGGTGATCTGCTGGATGAGTGACACTCTGTCTTGCACTGGTTTGCTGATGTTTACACTGCGAGACATCTCTCTCATGGGACTCCTCTCTGCTGGGGAACATGCTGGGGCAAGACAACAATAACGTGCTGTTACCACAGAATTTGTACTGTGCAATTAATGTTTTCATTCTACTGTAATTATACACTAACATAGTAATCACGGCATTTGTCACAATTGCTGCTTAGGCACATCTATTCTTAACTTCATAGGAATTAGAAGTAAATCAAACATTCATAGGTGTTATAGTGCTGTCCACTTACTAGATACAGAGCTGGGATAACCTTTCTGAATGGAGTCAAAGGGCATCTTGGCTCCGTCTGATGGAAACCTGTTAGAATAAACAAAGTAGCAGCTCAAAAGTTTTAAACATAAGAAGCAGTTGAAAGGCAAGTTGACACTTCAATACCGACTGAAACTAGAAAATGTGCATAGCGTCAGCAATTGATTTGAATTGTGACAGCAGCTCGATTCACCCTGTCTACGGTAACTGGATAGCAGTTCATTAGGGCATACCGGTGAAAAAAGTTTGAAAATGTTATTTAACAGACAACGAAAACAAGCAGTTATTTTTGGACAAGTCCAGGTAGTCGCTCGCTTTTTCAAATAAGTGTTCTCCCATTTGAATACCACCCTGGTGAGGCCACCCACCTGATGTAGTCATAGAGGTCATGCCAGCTGCCTCCCTTGGGCACAGGGAAGGACATCTCCCTAGGCATGGGGCCTGTGCCCAGAGATGACGCCAACCCGGCCTGCTTTGCCTCAATGAAGGACACTCCTGGAGGGAAATGAACAAAGGATAAAAAGATGAGGAAGTATATTGAAGTATATTGAAGAGATCGATTAGCCTTGGAGCCGGGCTAGAACCTTGAGGGAGGCACAATGAATGAACACAATTGATTGCACCCCCACACAGCCTGGTCAATTGCACTGTGGTTGAATTGAATAATTATTTTATTTTAAACTCAAGAGATGGCCATGAATAAGTAAGTTCAGCTGTTTTTGAAAAATGTCAAGTAGAAAAAAATGCACTTCAAATTCAGGAAATGGTCTGAAATAAGCAGGTTGAAGGTTCAGCTGTTAAACATTTTATAAACTAAAAAAAATATGCC
Organism: Oncorhynchus nerka; assembly: GCF_034236695.1. NCBI lineage: Eukaryota > Metazoa > Chordata > Actinopteri > Salmoniformes > Salmonidae > Oncorhynchus > Oncorhynchus nerka. Next base: position 24,861,876 of record NC_088418.1, read on the forward strand.
ATACTAAGGAAATGGTCTCGTAAATAGGCTTAGCTATTTCTATAAAAATGCATAGATAAGGCCCAGGCTTTTGAACATCCTGAAGAAAATGAGCCCTTAACCTAAATATATTTTTGTTTAACTATGTGGTAGCTATACACCCACCGGACAGTTTATTAGGTACACCACCCCATTCATGAAAATGGATTGCTCCTACAGACAGTGAGTCAACGTGGCCGTGGCTTGCGATGAGACAAGATAGTAGCTACTAAACAATTGGATACCACAAAATTGGGGAGAAAAAGGGGTACAACTCTTTTTTTTTTTTTTTAAAGGAAAATGGTAAGAATTGTGCAATAGGGCAACAAACAACAAATAGCAGCACAACAGCGGAGTGGAGAACGGCATCTCGGAACGCACAACTCGTCGATCCTTGTCACAGATGGTGTGGTCATCTGCTGTAAAAGCCAGAGTTCCACTCCTATCAGAGTAGCTTCAGAGTTTCGAAGATGTATAAAATCTCAAATCTAGTGCAAAGGCATTTTAGAAGCATTACTTCTATAGCAAATACCAGACACTCATTCATTCTTCATCGTGCAGTCATCTAAAATCCCGACTCCATTTAATGCCAATATGTTTATTTATTTTTTATTATACTTTTGTAATGCTTTTTGTGACGTGGATCACAATTACAGTTACAGTCTATCAGGTTGCGTGATGCTCATAACGTTACGTGGAAAATACAACTAATGGGACGCAGCATTGTGCGACCAGTTATTTTTCTAACTTTCATTTAATTTCTTTCACTAGCAAATGCGCGTGAACTGCTGGCACTTTACAGGCGGACTACACCGCTCACGTGTTGCAAAATACATGTTTGAATCTATATTATTCAATTATTGCACCCACACTGCTCGCACACGCCAACGAGCGTCTACGTTGCCAAGCGCTAACAATTTATTTTGTCGCCCCCACACCAAACGCGCTCACAACACGCAAGTTAAAATATCAAAACTCTGAACCAATTACATTAATTTAGGGACAGATCGAAAAGAATTAAACCTTTATAGCAATTTAGCTAGCTAGCTAATGTGTTCTATTTAGATAGCTTGCTGTTGCTAGCTAATTTGTCCTGGGATAAACATTGTTATTTTACCTGAAATGCACAAGGTCCTCTACTCCGATAATTAATCCACACATAAAATGGTCAACCGAATCGTTTCTAGTCATCTCTGGTCCTTCTAGGCTTTTTCTTCTCTTGACTTTATATTGCGATTGGCAACTTTCATAAATTACATGCATTACCGCCACCGACCGATTTCGTCTTTCAGTCACCCACGTGGGTATAACCAATGAGATGGCACGTGGGTACCTGCTTCTATAAACTAATGAGGAGATGGGAGATGCAGCGCGATCTGCATCAGAAATAGAACCGATTTCTATTTAAGCCCTTGGCAATACAGATGCTCGTTGGCACGCGCGAGCAGTGTGGGTGCAATAATGGAATAATATAGATTTTTTTATTTATATTGCAACGCGAGCGGTGGAGTCAGCCTGTAAAATAGTAGTCAGTTCTATTTGTGACGCAGATTGCGCTGCAAGACTGCCTCTCCCATCACAGGGAACATTCTTCCTCAATGACAAAAGCTGACACGTTATTACTAATAAAAAAGGTAACTAATAGCTAGTTCTGTGGAAACATTAAAAACTTTGAGCCAGGAATTTTCTCCCAGATTGCAATTTCATTTTGTGCACATACACAGTCCTTGGTAAACCTGACATGAAGCATCTAACACTATATTACATTATAATCCTATTATAAAATCCTGTGACAGCTTTGGGTCTCAGTCTCACCAGGGTCTAGCACCAGGTCACTGGTGAACATGTTTTTCACTGACATGTTGGCACACAGTTTGACTGTCTTCAGGTGGCTGTGGCGGCGGTTGAGGTAGACAGAGAGAATGTACTGCAGGTCCATCATCAGACAGGTCCAACGCACTGTAGAGGGGGCGGGACCCACCAGTCCTGGCCAATAGAAGAACTTGGTCATGATCAAGGAACACCGCAGTACAATTGTAATTTGCTGGTTTAGGCATGTTCAGTGAAGACATCACAGAAGACAAAACTCGACAAATCTGATTCAAATGACCAGCTTTTAGCTGTTACAATTCAACCAGTTTTGCTTGAACATGATTGTTGTTGTAACTGTGTCACTATGTTCGGTGTAGATGTATGTTTTCACCGTGTCTGGCTGTTTTTGCAGTGCTCTCGTACACCGAGCCCTTGGCCGCTCCACACAGGAAGGGGAACTGCAGCCAGGTGGCCGTGGACTTGAACTCCTTAAACAGGTTGGAGAAGGAGACACGGATCACCTGGCCCTCCTACAAAAAACAGCAGAGGAAACAGGGAGGTCAAATATAGTACCTGTAATTCTTATGGTGGGGTTGTACTGATAATTGGTAAAAATGTGAATACTTATTTGTACAGTTTAGTTTGTTTGAGGTAAAAATGGACTCTTAACAACGTGATGAAACTTTGCTAGTTTCTTGAGTCGGCAAGGAGCAACAAAGTCTCGGGTTGCAGAGGTAACAACCCCCACAATGTAGCAGCAGCACACATATACATATAACTCATAGATTAATTATGTTTCTATTGCAGCACATGCAATCAGGAGCGAAGGAGAAAATGTGCGTCTAAAAATATGTTTTTATTTTTGCTATTCAAACTGTTACAGAGACCGCAGTCATTAGTCTGGCCAATTAGTCATCCTAAATTCCAGGACCATCACAACCCTACATCTAGAGTGAGAAAAGGTCTATTTCACTCTTTGCAACCATGAGGAGAGTGATAAGTGATCCACTGAACCCCTAGGCAAATCTAATGACAGAATGATATAGTGTGTCCAACTTTTAAGCATGGTTTTGAGTGGCCTGGGGTAGAAGAAATCAACCTTGTCAAAATGAGGTACTAGGTCTTGTGTATTGGGGTTCTGCAGCAGAGCATCATAGAGGTTTATATGTGTTAAGATGAGCAAGGTCAAATAAATGGTTGAACTCACACTTGTTATTTGGCCAGTTGTCCTGCAAGGACTTCTGATTGGTCAACCCCAGGATAGTGTGGGGGGATTATATAAATGGCATCCTGTTCCTTTGTTCGGTGGAGAAAAGCTGAGGACAGGGGAGACTGAACATCTACCTCCCAGCATAACATCTTGATTTGTCCTTCTCAAATAAACCTATTTTTCTCCCCCTGATTTGCTTTGGAGTTTGTGTTATTGAATAATAACATCAATTGCTAACACTACACAAAAGAGACAATTGACTTAAAGTAATCTGACCTTGGCAAGGGCCATTGAAGTCAGTGTGTCCATGGACCTAGATCAGGGGTGTCAAAGTCAAATGGACGGAGGGCCAAATAAAAAAATCAGCTACAAGACGAGGGCCGGACTGTTCGAATGTTCATTGAAAATTTTTTAAATGACGCATATAGTCTAGTGAACCTAATTGAACCTACTGAAAACCTAACAAATATATTACAATATGATCAGATAAATAAAGCAATATTTTCTTATGGCTCTGTCAGTAATCTTTAATTTTCAACAGACACAAAAGACAAATTTCCTTTATATAAATATCCCCATAACATGAACATTAAATGAAAGAAACCGGTATTCAAGGCACCATCAGTAGACTATATTTTCTATTTTAGCAAAAGTGGGCTAAATTTACTTCAAAGAAAAAACAATAATAGCAATTTTCTATCATCCACTCAACTGAAATATTTTTAAAATATAATTGGATTGAAATACAAAAAAATAAAGTGCAAAAATCTATTAATCAAAAACAACACTTTGTTTAAGGAGAAGTAACATGCAGTGAAAACAAATATTAAATTTTAACTTTTAAACTTGAACTGAGTAAAAACTCTAAATATGTGATTGCACAGTAATGTTCACTTGTTTGAGGTTGAGGGTGATACTTGGTGGTGTCCCATCTTTTCCACAAGTTCATCAATGTTCGGGGTAAGGCTCTGAGCTGAAGAAATCCTCAGAATTGAGTGGAGGTGTTCAGCAGTAAGTCGACTTCTGTGTGATGTTTTGTTCAGGTTCATCAAAGAAAACAGTTGTTCACACAGGTATGTGCTGCCAAACATAGACAACGTTTGAGCAGCCTGGATGCGCAGCTGGGGCATTGTGCCGGGGAGGAAACGGGCGAACTCCGCAGCACCCACTGCCGCATATTTTGCCCTCAGTGCATCATTGCATTGGAGGTCAATCAACTCCATTTGGAGGTTTGGTGGTGAGCTTTCCACGTCAACAGCAAATGGGTTACCGAGCAGTTCCAACCTGCTTTTTGTGCTTCAAAGTCAGCAAATCGGCGTCGAAAGTCAGCGGCAAGCATACCTATTTTATCAGCCAACTGTGTGCTCGGGAACGCACTGGTAGAGAGCTTCTCTTTCATGGTCTGGCAGCTGGGAAAGTGGCTCAAATTTTCTTTCCGCATCTGCGTCTCCCACAGAGTCAGTTTGGTTTTAAATGCCTTCACTGTACTGTACATATCAGAGATGACACGATCCCGACCCTGCAGCTGCAAGTTTATTGCATTCAGATGACTCGTAATGTCACACAGAAAAGCCATTTCACACAGAAACATTTCGTCTCGGAGTTGTGTTGTGTCTTTCCCTTTGCTGTCCAAGAACAGACAAATCTCCTCACGAAGCTCGAAACATCTTTGAAGCACCTTTCCCTGGCTTAGCCATCGCACCTCTGTGTGATAAGGCAAATCACCATGCTCCGTTTCTAACTCCGTCAGAAATGCCTTGAACTGGCGGTGATTCAAACCTTTGGCTCTGATAAAGTTAACTGTGCGCGTGATGATGCTCATTACATGCTCCATTTTCAAGGCTTTACCGCACAACGCTTCCTGGTGTATGATACAATGATAAGCTGTCAGCTCACCTGTCGCGTTTTCCTCTTGCATCTTTTCCCGTATCTTCGCCACCAGTCCGCTCCTGTGTTCACACATCGCAGGTGCTCCGTCGGTTGTCAAACCCACGAGTTTTTCCCAAGGCAGCTCCATCTCATTTACACATCTTGACACCTCTTCATACAAATCATGCCCCGTAGTTGTGCCATGCATAGGACGTAAAGCCAAAAACTCCTCTGTCACGCTTAGGTTGGAGTCCACTCCGCGGATGAAAATTGACAACTGGGCAATGTCAGAAATGTCGGTGCTCTCATCCACAGCCAAGGAATATGCAATAAAATCTTTTCCCTTTTTCACAAGCTGCTCTTTTAGATTGATGGACAACTGGTCTACTCTCTCGGCAATGGTGTTTCTGCTCAGACTCACATTTAAAAAGAGTTGCCTTTTTTTCTGGGCAAACTTCGTCACAAACTTTAATCATGCAGTTTTTGATGAAATCCCCCTCCGTAAATGGCCGGGCTGATTTAGCGATCTCTTCTGCCAAAATAAAACTGGCCTTGACAGCAGCCTGGCCTTGTGATTTGGCTTTTTTGAACAGAGCCTGTCGAGATTTGAGGCCTCGTTTTAATTCCTCTGCCTTTTGTAGCCTTTGTTCCATGTCCATATTCTTGTTTTTGTCCGCGTGTTTCGTTTCATAATGTCGTCTCAGATTATACTCTTTCAGTACCGCCACACTTTCTCCACACAGAAGACACACAGGTTTTCCAGCTACCTTCGTGAACATATACTCCGACTCCCACCTTGTTTGAAACCCCCGGTTCTCAGTATCCACCTTCCGTTTTGCCATTTTTGATGGGTATCTGAAAGTTAATTTTACTGTGATGCTGACGACTGCTGTGCCAATAAATATTGAAATGAAGCAGCCTACTGCTCGGTGCGTCACCTTTGCATTGTGGGAAATGTAGTATTGGTGCGTGTAAAAGATCTGCGGGCTGCCGGCTTGCTGCGGGCCGGTTCTAATAATAAATCAAGATCATCCCAGGGGCCGTAAAAAACCTTCTTGCGGGCCGGATGTGGCCCGCGGGCCTTGACTCTGACATATGTGACCTAGATGATAGACGCTCAGCAGTTGTGCACTTTCCCTGATTATCTCAACTGAGAATCAGAGACAGGGAAATCAAGGCACATGCTTCCGCTGTGGCAAAGCGGGACATCAGACATCTACGTGCTGATGTAAGGACATGAATTGCCGGCAACATCGCGCTCAGAGAAAACGTCAAAGACTGAAAACAAACAGACGTTCCAACAAAAGAAAAATATATGTTCACGCTGTTGAGCAGAGAACATTGAGGTGAGAGACTCAGACAAGGAAGTCACACTGAAAATCCTGACTGTTGCTGGGGGGGGGGGTATGGCTACTATGTCTCTCCCTTACTAGAGGGGCAGCCAGTGCATATGGAGATTGACACAGGGGCAGCTGTATCTCGTGTCAGACACAAACCAAAGTTTTTGAAAGCACAACGCTTAACTTATACTATCAAACCAAAAGTCGAGGCTGACTTCGAAGCTCTAGTTAAGAACAAAGTATTGGAGCTGGTCAGCGTGAGTGAATGGGCTACACACCAAACACTACGAGAGATAGGCGGGCACCTAAACGGTTGGACTTGTAGAATAGACTCTCCCAACAGTTCATGTAGAGAGAGTTGTGTATTGGGGTTGTGCGGCAGAGCATCATGGGGGTTCGTATGTGTTAAGACGAACACGTTCAGATAAATGGTTGAACAAATTCATGTCTCATCATGATTTAATTGTTATAAAGGCGTGGTTATGAAATCCACAAGACAAGGAACCCAGGTAGAGTCAGAGACGAGGTAGATGCGACAAAACTTAGAATGGTAGCAAGAAACCATACGGGCAATCCCAGGGGAAGGTCACCCTGACAAAAAAGGTGAATTATTCCAAAATGAAACCATGCTCATTCAGTAATTATCCATAAGGTATATATACTGACCAAAAATATAAACGCAACATGTAAAGTATTGGTCCCATGTTTCATGAGCTGAAATAAAAGATGTCCCCCAGAGCTGTTGCCAGAAAATGTAATGTTAATTTCTCTACCATAAACCACTTCTAACGTTGTTTTAGAGAATTTGGCAGTACGTCCAACCGGCCTCACAACCACAGGCCACGTGTAACCGAGCCAGCCCAGGACCTCCACATCAGACTTCTTCACCTGTGGGATTGTCTGAGACCAGCCACCCAGACAGCTGATGAAACAGAGGAGTATTTCTGTCTGTAATAAAGCCTGTTTGTGGGGAAAAACTAATACTAATTGGCTGGGCTGGCTCCCCAATGGGTGGACCTGTGCCCTCCCAGGCCCACCCATGGCTGTGACCCTGCCCAGTCATGTGAATCCATTGATTAGGAACTAATTTATTTATTTAAATTGATTGATTTCCTTACATGAACTGTAACTCAGTAAAATCTTTGAAATTGTTGCATTTATATTTTTGTTCAGTATATTTTGAAGTGCAGACATTATTTAGGTACAGTTCCATCTGCTGACATTTTACAAAAGTTCCAGGATGCCAACAAATGTGTTACGATAGATTTTGATAAAGAAATCTTTAAGATTTGAATGTCAATGGGTGTAATATCCATAACGGTTGTATTTCCACTCTAAAGTAATAATGGAAATTACATCCTTTTCAAATGTTTCCTTTTTTTTGTGTTCAGCCAAGCCTTTCCTTCAAAATGCCTATTCATGTTTTGACCTAAGAGACTTACAAACTCAGACTTCTGCTAATATGTTCAGTCTCCCCAAAATCTGGCCCATTTAATGTTACAAGTAATGCCTCTGTTTTATTTGGCCAACATGCCAATATTTGGGTATTCCAAGGGGACCTATAGACACACACATCAGAAGCTTAATTTACATTTTGTTTGTCCATTCTGTGAGACATTCAAGTTGTGATTTTGCCTGCAAATGTAACATCCATAAAGCTGGAATCAACAAGACCAGTCATGATTCTGTCTGGTAACTTATCAAGGAGAGTTCCATGGTTGAACGCCTGAACAGCACACGTATTCATAAAGGGTCTCGGAATAGGATTACTGATCTAGGATCAGGTCCCCTACTAATCTTATTCATTATGATCTAGGGAAAACTGATTTTAGACCAGCACTCCCACTCTGAGAGGCTTTATGAATATGGCCCTGGCTAAATGCAAGGATATTAGAATAACATAATCCCCCAAAACCCTAGACAAGACAATAACAGAGCTGAACGTGTCACTCGCGGTGCTAAAACCTAGACTGTATTATAGAGGCACCAAAACAACTAGTCTAATGAACTACTGTAGGCTTAAAACTTAGAGAGATTTATATTACTCATTCAATAATTAGATGGATAAATCTAAGAAGCTTAGATGGACAGATTTAGAAGGCTTATTTTCCCAATTCCAGTTAAGATCTCAACTAAATGTCATAATCCCCAATGAGTGGTGGTAAAATAACCTTGGGTTTTAAATCCATAGGAACTACAGCACTTTCAAAATGAAAGGTTGGGTATAAAACACATGAGAAAGCAGCCAATTCTAGCAGGTAGAGCAATCCCACAAGGAACAAGTGGTGTTCTACTGAGAATCAGTTCCGGAGGCATGCTACTGTACTCCACAAAAATATAAAACGCAACATGTAAAGTGTTGGGCCCATGTTTGATGAGCTGAAATAAAAGATTCCAGAAATTGTCCATATGCACAAAAAGCATTTCTCTAAAATGTTGTGCACAATTTTTTACATCCCTGTTAGTGAGCATTTTTCCTCTGCCAAGATAATCCATCCACCTATCAGGTGTGGCATATCAAGAATCTGATTAAACAGCATGATCATTACACAGGTGCACCTTGTACTGGGGACAATAAAAGGCCACTCTAAAATTTGCAGTTTTGTCACACAACACAATGCCACAGCTGTTTCAAGTTGAGGGAGATTGTAAATGGCATGCTGACTGCCCGAATGTCCACCAGAGCTGTTGCCAGATAATTTCATGCTAATTTCTCTACCATAAGCTGCATCCAATGTTGTTTTAGAGAATTTGGCAGTATTTACATTTACATTTAAGTCATTTAGCAGACGCTCTTATCCAGAGCGACTTACAAATTGGTGCGTTCACCTTAAGACATCCAGTGGAACAGCCACTTTACAATAGTGCATCTAAATCTTTTAAGGGGGGGGTGAGAAGGATTACTTTATCCTATCCTAGGTATTCCTGAAAGAGGTGGGGTTTCAGGTGTCTCCGGAAGGTGGTGATTGACTCCGCTGTCCTGGCGTCGTGAGGGAGTTTGTTCCACCATTGGGGGGCCAGAGCAGCGAACAGTTTTGACTGGGCTGCGCGGGAACTGTACTTCCTCAGTGGTAGTACATCCATACATCAGTATGTCCAACCGGCCTCACAAGCGCAGACCACATGTAACCACGCCAGCCCAGTAGGTGGTCCTATGCCTTCCCAGGCCCACCCATGGCTGCACCCCTTCCCAGTCATGTGAAATCCATAGATTAGGGCCTAATACATTTATTTCAACTGACTGATCTCTTTATATGAACTGTAATTAAGCAAAATTGTTGAAATTGATGCATGTTACGTTTATATTTTTGTTCAGTATAAAAACAGGTATTGAGTGTCGTGGAAGTGGGAGAGAGGAGACAGACTGTTCTGAATAGTAATGTTATTTCACTTTTAACACGGCAAATTCCTTAGAATTATGAGGCATATATTTATTTGATCAGTGCTATGCCAATCCATCATACTATCAAAATACTAAGTACTATGCCCTTGTTGAATAATAACATGCCTCACAACACAGATATCCTATATAAATCAGTTTTATAAAGTATGTAATTACATGCCTGACAATGCCATTGTGTTCCTTCCTAGTCTCGAAAACCCAACCCTAAGCAACACAGTGACTAGGGTCTGGTTTGATGGACTCTTTTGGCATTGAGGAACTACGTCACTTCCTAGGTCCGCTTGAATAAAATACAAAATATTTGCTAGCGAGATGGAGATCAAGAGGCTGGTTTGCATAAACTAGCTGAACGAGAACCACTGCAAATGTTTTCCCCCCAAACTATGGTTTTGAATCGCGACATTCTGAAATGTCTGCCTCGTGATTTTTTGGTTGAGTATTTTTTACGCTTATTGACAAAGGCAGTGACATAGTACCTCTATCATTGAAACCAGACCCTAGTTCCATCAATTGGAATGACAACCACAATGGAGTGTGCCAATACAGAAAATAATGGTACACCCAAGCTGTACATAACAATGCGGAATTCAACCCAAGAAAGGGCCAGGACTGAAAATGATGTCCCCAGTCTGTACCTCAGCAGCGATGTCCATATGCACTACAAAGTGTTTGGCAGGACTGGGTCTGAAGAGCAGGTAGAGGTAGCGTCCTGTCAGCCCCAGGGACTGAGTGCTGGTCTTGGGCAGAAGGATGTAATTGCTGGCTGGAATGGACCCCCGGATCCGAAACACTGAACACATCAGTGTTTTGTCCTGTCAAAATGTCATAATGAAAAGTCACAATTAAAAGCAAACTGAAGACCTGGGGTGAATCTCAAAAGTAGTTTCTGATTCCTCATTTTCCATCGGACATAAGCTGGGGCATTGGATGAGAAGGTCTAAAGGGGGTCAACCTCAGAGCTTCTCCTCACTTCTCTGATTGGAGGAGGGGAGAGAGTGGGCACAAGGTATTGAGTACCTTTGACATGATTGCCACCCCAGGTTGCCTCCTCTCTCCAATGCTGGTTGGGTAATAAGAGTGATTTGTTAAGGTATAAGAGTAGTGTTGCCTACCATATAGGTTGTCACATCTCCCTCTCTTGAGGTCTTCTTCCATTCCTCAACTCTCATGTGTTTGAAGATGTTGACATAGGGGTGTTGCCACGCTGTCAGGCACAATAAACATTGAAGGGCACTAGTTATAAATACTGTAAATGCATTTAACGTTAGCTAGTTGGAATAGTTGTCAAAATTCATTACTCTATTTTTAACTAGCAGTGAAATACGTTAGCTGGTAACCTGCAGTGATATGCAAATAAACCCTTTACCTCTCGACGTCATTGTAGCAATATGTCAGGGAGTCCTTTCAAGTTACTTAGCTAACGTTAGCTAACTTAACGTTAGCTAATAAGTTAATTCACCTGTTGATATCTGGAAAAATATGTACAATAATGCTGTACCGGATAGCCAGTGGCTTTGCTGTGCTATCAACTCGACCTTTGGTAACAAAGGTACCGTCAACATTTAACGTGCTTTACGAAAGAAGTACATATCTTGTCTCACTCCATATTTTCCTTTAAAATTGTGGAAGCGAGGTTTTTTATGTTCTTCGCCATGTAAACAACAGATTTTGGCATGACAATCTGTATTCTCCCGCTACAATCGCCGCCGTTTCCAACGATAATACGTAGTCACGTCTTTGCGTCCCACGGTGCCTCTGGGAGCGGTAGTTCAGGACCATAGAGAGCAATAGTAATGGCGTCTTTTTGTTGGCATTAACGCCACCATGGCTCGTTGTGCAAATTAATGTGGTTTTGTGGTAAACACAGGTTTATGAGATCTTATACGTGTTGCTCTATGTGGTAATCTTCATCAACTAACATTCCATTTTGGGAACACAAATGCACAAACACAAATGCTTCATAATTCATAAAGGTAATGTTAGCTGACTGATATATCATAGAACAAAACATACACTACATATACAAAAGTATGTGGACACCCCTTCAAATTAGTGGATTTGTCTATGTCAGCCACACCCGTTGCTGACAGGTGTATACAATCGAGCACACATCCACAAAATCGCCATTGACAAACATTGGCAGCAGTAGAATGCCCTTACTGATGAGCTGAGTGACTTTCAACGTGGCACTGTCATAGGCTACCACCTTTCCAACAAGTCAGTTCTTAAAATTTCTATCCTGATTGAACTGCCCCTGTCAACTGTAAGTGAAGTGCAAATGTCTAGGTACCGCCGAGGGCTGAAGTGCGTGGTGCTTAAAAATGGTCTGTTCTCAGTTGCAACACTCACTACCGAGTTCCAAACTGCCTCTGGAAGCAACCTCAGCACTGAACTGTTTGTCGGAAGCTTCATTAAATGGGTTTCCGTGGCCTAGCAGCCACACAAAAACCTAAGATCACCATGCGCAATGCCAAGTGTCGGCTGGAGTGGTGTAAAGCTCACCGCCATTGGACTCTGGAGCAGTGGAAATGCGTTCTCTGGATTGATGAATCACACTTCACCATCTGGCAGTCCGACCGAAGAATCTGGGTTTGGCGGATGCCAGGAGAACCATACCTGCCCAAATGCATAGTGCCAAATGTAAAGTTTGGCAGAGGAGGAATAATGGTCTGTGGCTGTTTTTCATAGTTCGGGCTAGGCCCCTTAGTTCCAGTGAAGGGAATCTTAAATCTACAGCATACAATGACATTCTAGACGATTCTGTGCTTCAAAATTTGTGGCAACAGTTTTGGGAAGGCCCTTTCCTCTTTCAGCATGACAATTCCTACATGCATAAAGCAAGGTCCATACAGAAATGGTTTGTTGAGATAGTGTGGAAGAACTTGACTGGCCTGTACAGAGCCCTGACCTCAACCCCATCGAATACCTTTGGGATGAATTGGAATGCTGACTGAGAGCCAGGTCTAATTGCCCGAAGTCAGTGCCCGACCCTCACTAATGATCTTGTGGCTGAATGGAAGCAAGTCCCCGCAGCAATGTTCCAACATCTAGTGAAAAGTCTTCCCAGAAGAGTGCAGGGGGGACCAACTCCATATCAATGCCCATGATTTTGGAATGAGATGTTCGACAAGCAGGTGTCCACATACTATTGGTCATGTAGTGTATAAGATCTCCGAAGCCTGTGTCTATCCCAAAACCCCATTCTTTCCCCATTAATTTCCCCCATAGGAATGTTTGAGCCAGAGAGTATGAGGCAAAACAACAGGTTTTACTCTGCCCAAAATCTGTCCACAGAAATAAGCCAACGAAGTGAGGATTTTTTATATGGAGGTCAATGAGATAAGAGTATAAAATTTGGTCAACATTACAAAAGTATTGCTAATTTGCTAAATTGGCTTATTTGACCAAATAGAAGTTTGGTTAGATTAGGAATGCACTGATATAGGTGGACTCAAGTGGCATTTCGGCAACTTAGAAAAAATAAATTAATATTGGAGTTGTGTCTGTTGTCATGGAGATAGACTCATTATGGATAAAACCGATTTTAGCATGGACATTGCCATTGAGGGCTTCCACCATTTTAAAGTAGTCAACTGGGTGGGGATTCCTATGAGTTGGGAGCAATCGGCCAATGAAGAAGAAAATGTTCTACTTTAAAACAGCGATAGCCTCAATGGCGATGCCTATGCTATCACAGGCGCTATAATGGCACAGATACAAAGATGAGTCCTTTATCTATTTCTATGGCCTGTTGTTCATGCACGTTTCTGCTCTCTCATTGGAAAGAAGGGTCCCACCTGATCTCACCTCTTCCCGCCTGCCTTCCATCTTTAAGGACATATATTTCCATTGTTAGAACGGTCACTCGATTATCTTGTCAATAAAATAGACAATCTTTGGCTGAACAACCAGAGGTAACTAATTTCCGGTTTTTAGGACTACAAGCTGTTGAGCTTTATTGGTCAGGATAGGTCATGGGCGTATTAATCTGCCCAGGCGTTGCTGACACATGACAGATCTTAAAACGCCTGGAATGGTATTTTACGTTTCAGTAAACCACATCGTTTGTTCTATCAATCTGTCAGTCGATGAACCAGTCGATGACGTGGCCTGCAACCATTGGATGATGAATGCAGCATCTGAGCAGTGGAGCCCGACCCATGTCTTGAGTTGGATAAGGATAATTTTAAGCATAAATTCCACACTAAACATGATATGGTAAAAGGTCATGTTAAATTGCGTAAAGTGACTGATGCATTCAGGGTTCACATTCGCATCACTGACACAAACGTGTTTTTGAGTTATCCACCCTATGGCCTCCAGAAAGACAACAGCAGGAAAAGTATGATTTTTTTATGTCATATTTCATTTTATCTATTGACATTTCAAAAGTCTTGTAGCGATAAGCTTCACTCATCTCGAATACAAAATGACTACTTTGAGACACAATCACTAGTGAACGTCTACACACCCCTTGCACAGTCTTCACATTTGGAGCCTTAAAATGAAATCTCAAAAGGGAATAAATGTGGGGGGTTTTGCCCCCTAAGGATCTACACAACCTACTCCGCATTTTCAAAGCGAGAGAAGAAATATAGACATTTTTCCAAATTCATCAAAAATGAAGATGTTTTGATTGCGTAAGTCTTCACACCCCAGAGTTAATACTTGGTGGAAGGAGCCTTTGGCAGCCATTGCAGCTGTGAACAATTTTGAATAATATTCTACCAACTTTTATTTTCAACTATTGTGGTGGCAGCATCAGGCGCACCGTTTTGTGTCAAAAACTGCAACGCTGCTGGGTTTTTCATGCTCAACAGTTTCCTGTGTGTATCAAGAATGGTCTACCAGCCAAAGGACTACCAGCCAAAGGACATCCAGCCGACTTGACACAACTGTGGGAAGCATTGGAGTCAACATGGGCCAGCATCCCTATGAAACGTTTTTGACACCTTGTAGAGTCCATGCCCTGACAAATTGAGGCTGTTCTGAGGGAAAAAGGTGGGGTGCAACTCAATATTAGGAAGGTGTTCCTAATGTTTGGTAAACTCAGTGTATGTTGCCCTAAGAGTTGTGCAAATGTAACAGTCTTTGCTTCCGTCCCTCTCCTTGCTCCAACCTGGGCTCATACCAGGGATCCTCTGACACCATCAACAACTGCCTCCCATGAAGCATAGTTAACTATCGCTACACAAAAGCCACGGCCCTTGCAGAGCAAGTGAAACAACTACTTCAAAGTCTCAGAGCAAGTGATGTCACAGATTGAAATGCTACTATCTAGCTAGCCATTTGACACCGGTTAGATCTTATTTCAAATGATTCCCAGCTGTAATGGCTGCCAAAATACTTCCACAAAGTATTAACTCTGGGGTGGGAACACAAATGCAATTTAGACATGTTCTTTTTTCTTGTGGAACATTTTCCATAATTTCCTTTAACTTTGAAAATGTGGAGTAGGTCATGTAGATCGGCAGGATTTGTATTTATTTCATCCCTTTTTAGATGTAATTTTAAGGCATGGGGGGAGTTGGATGTGTAGACTTTCACTAGGCACGGTACCACTCATCATTTGGAAATACATTCAAATACTGTACATTAACAGAGTGACACACAAATAATATCTCACTTAAAGGCCCAGTGCAGTCAAATTTCAGTTTTCCCTGTGTTTTGTATCATATTGTACAACAGCTGATGAAACTAACACTGTAAAAGTGGGAAAAATGTGATCAGTGTAACTTTCTGATAGTTGCCCGTTGAAAATACAATCTGCAGGTTTTGCATGGGCGGAGTTGTCTTGCATGGTGACATCCCCAGACAGTTTAAGTTGATAGACCAAAAACAAAAAATGTGTCAAACATCTCTGCCAACAGCTAGTTTTCAAGTTACATTAGGCACCCCCAATTAGACCCCTCACTCAGACAGACCACTCCTAGACAGACCTCTGAAACTTCTTGCTTGCAAAACAATTATTTTTGTCATTTCGTTTTACATTTTAATTTCAAACTATTACACTACGGTACTTAATTGTTACCCAGAAATGATTTGATATTAGATTTTTAAAAATGACTGCATTTGGGCCTTTAATCTGAATAAATATTTACAACATGTGGAGGTAACTCAACTGGGTCGTTTAAGTGAATGAGGAATGACACCTGCATAGATGGACTAGACCCCGTGGTCTCATTAGGAGTTAGGTGTGTGCAGTCTGTACTCTTCTCCAGGGTTGCCGTTGTGGTACGACAATGCAGTTGAGCGAGAGACTCAGGTGTCATGGAGGTGTTCCGAGCATGCTGTCTTGAACTTTGAGCCTGCGGAGATGGAGGACTATCAGGTTGGACTCCTGTTGGTGGTGGTGTAGAAGCTCCATGGTTCTCTGGAACTGTGGCGATGGAGAATGGTTCTACTCTTGTCTCGGTTAGTCACTGTCCACAGCACACCACCTCCACCTCCATCCTACAGCTTCGCAGTTTCTTCGCAAGCTCTGTCTTCACCTGCAACCAACAGAGGAAAAAACATTCTTCCCTCCCTTCAACTGAAATGTGTGAGTTTGTCCTTGCTGGTCACTGATGCACAGTCTACTATTCTTCATACAATTCTACTCCCTCAGTAAATGATAGCCTGTCTTTTTGCAAAACCAATTTTTTATCAAAGGATGTTGAATTGATGCATTTTTCCTACTCAGGAAGGGCGATTACAGAGCAAAACAGGACCTCTGCAACTATACTGTACATGAGAATGGAAGAAGCTACCTGCCCCGAGGTCCACGAGGGGGCTAAAGGGGCCTTTGGCGCAAAAGATGATCTGTATCTCTGTTGCGCTGTGTCAGCACAATGGACAGGGAACGCCGTGGTGTTTGTAGGGCGGCTATGAGAAGTCACTGGGTGGTAAGGTATGACTCCTTTTGGTTTCCATAAAAAGCAGGCGAAAATGCATGCGTTCCTAAAGCACAGAAGTAAGACTCGAGGACTGCAGGGCTGCTGAGGACAGTGACAGACCCCGGCTTTAAGTTTACAGCCAGCATGTGGTGCACAGAATCCTCAGTCTTCTCCCTCCTCCAAACAAATGACTCCAGGCAAAAGCAACGGATCTTTACACTAGAGTCAAAGTGGTCCACAGTGTATTGGAGTGTGTCAAGAAGCTGTGGGGCGACAGTGAGTTCGAAGCCATTTAGGCACAGTGCAGTGCCAGTGGCACTGATGCACCATCACCAGCACCAAGCAAACAACGATGTTACAGTATATAAGTACAAACCTCCAGGCCTACATGATGGCCAATACAGTAGGCCAGCAGAACAGAGGAGAAGAGACTGAGTGGAAAACACCGTTCTTCAACACGTTGGATACCGTCATTGGTGAAACGTCAGAACTGGTGAAGGCCCTGTGTGCCTTTGACCCAGAGAGCCATGACTTTCTAAATGAGTTAAAAGGCGAATCCACTGCGAGATCTAAGCAAAACAGATTTGGTGGAAGCTGAGTTCAGTGCCGTTTGCTAGGTTTTTCTGACTGAAATCGCCCGCTCCGGCTCCAAATGACGACAATTTGACCCCACTTGATATCCTGCAATGATTCTCTGGGCTTCTTTCCGCTATGCCGACCATGCTTACTACACTGAAACATGGACTGACTTTTTGGGCGTCCAATCAGAACAGAACAAACACGCTACACCCGAGGAAAGCTCAACTAATCCAACTGGCATTTGAGGGGGATCTCACAAGAAGATTTCAAGGAATGATCGATTGATCGATTATACACGAAATTCCACAGAGCATCAAGGAAGCTGCAACCCTTTTGAAAACGTAAGATTGTTTCAATCTAGCTGGTTGGTTTTGATCAAAATCTTGCTTTAGGGTTTAGGGCGCTGTCCATGGTGTTGATGGAGTGCAGCGAGATGTCGTGGCATTGAACCTGTCACTTCTTGGTCAAAAGCAATTCTTGAACTTTTATGTTTACTGTGGTGTAGTGTAATGCAAGCTGAATTCCATATCATTCCAATGTAAGAACCCAATGACGCCCCTGGGTATAGCTACATATCAGTATGTTTCATCATAGAAATAGATAACCAGAATCAAATTGAGCCTTTCTCCATAGCCTATTGGTTTTCGCGGCTGTAAATGGAACTGTACGTATTGGAAACGTGTTTATGGTAGGCTGGCATTGCTTAATTGATTATGTGGGTCGAATTTGATTCACAGAAGTGTATTCACAACCTGTTGCCATATCACAACCTGTTGCTGAACTCATGAGCGAGCAGTATGCTTTTCCATGTTTGAAGCAACCCTATGGGCCTATTTGTTTGGCAAGACAGCTGTGCATGGCTACATCTCACTGTAGTAGGCTGTAGGCTATGTTTTGGTTATTTGCGTCTCCATTCGCCTTTTGTTTACTGTGTTTGTTCCTTGTTAATGTAACTAGCCTAAATATAGATTGTGTCATGCCTTTATCGATCTGACATTTTGCTTTACTAAGCCTACTACTTGGTTCCGCTGTTTTGTTCTGGTCGCATTCATTCATTCATTAATTCGTTCGCATTCGCAGTTGTGTCGTATTCTAAGCCAAACTGTTATTCAGTATTTATGTTTGCACGCATGAATAACTAGGCTACTACTATTTTGGTAAGACAACTGTGTGTATCACTGCATTCACATAGGCTGCTTGTAATAGATTAATTTCCCTATCTATCTTGTAGCCAATATTCATTACCAAAACGGGCTAGCTGTATGGTATGGTCCATTGTGCTGATAAAGCGCAGCAGAGATTTCAGATTTCAAAAGCACTCAATGATCTTGGAGTCTCAGCATTTGAACGTTATGTTTATTGTGGAACAGCGTGATTATATCAGCAGAATTCAATATCATTCCAACGCCGATTTCAACTGCCCCTTTAGTCACTTTATCCTGGGGCCGGGTCTGAAGCAGCCGCACATTAGAATGAACAGGTCTGACGTTCAAAAGGCATTAGTCTAATAATAGTAGTTGCCCATTCCTAAAGTAATTCAGAATGTCATTAACATTTCTTTCAGACACTAGCGAACCTGTCAGATACTTGTGACCCATCTGACTTCACATCACACCATAACCCAGACCGTTTACAGCAATTGTCACAGATAATCGAGGTAGCCAAATGAGTCTTCAATCAGGGATGTGCAGTTGGCAGTAAGTGTGTGCGTTACAGCTTATATAGGAAAGGATGGGGCACCTCAGGGGGAGCATGTGAGGAGTTTGATGGATGGAAAACAATAGAAAAACATAGAACATAACGGGAAAAAACACAATAGAATCTTACAAACCTCTTTGTTACAGTAGCAGTACAGCACAGCCACCAGAAATCCCTATAGAGACACAACGCTTGGGTTAAAACAAAACACTGATAGGCTTCACTTGCTAGGTAATAATGCAAGGCTATGGTTTGTTGACCTGGGTAACCTGGTTTCAGGTTCCTCACCTGAAATGAGTTGAGGAAGAGTGTGAAGAAGACCTTGATGTAGCGCAGGATGCCAGTGGTCTGCTCATCAGTGGCGAAGATGAAGATGACCTCATGGATGCCAAATAGAGGGATGAGGGTCAAGGTCGCCTTGGCCAAGCTATCAGGAGATAGGACATAGGGAGGACATTCGTCTCACTGTCTCAACTAATTTTCCGCATGTCTTGCCCTCTTTCTTTTAATCTGCCCCTTTATCTTTCCTCCTCTCTCTGTCACCAATTATCAAATTGGATGCCACATCGGTAAAGGAAGAGGCCTGTGTGTAATATCATTATATCAGACTCTTGTCCTTCTTCCTTACCGAAGCTTGTAGTCAGGATAGCCATTCTGATTGTTGGCACGTAGTTTGGATAGAATCACCTTCAAAATCTTCATGAAAATCAATAAGTTGATCTGTTGACAGTAGCATTTGCAATCTTTCAAAAACAAACACACACACACACAGCCATGTATGGCAAGTAGGCTATAAATATGCAGACCAACACAATGCACACAGACAGGCACGCAAACACACACACACACACACACACACACACACACACACACACACACACACACACACACACACACACACACACACACACACACAAACACACACACACAATAATGTACATAACAACAGAGCCAATAGCCGCCCTCACCAGTGACGCAAACAGAATGGGGAACCGTATTATCCACCAGTAGCTCATATTTTCATTGACAGCCCAGCACCTGAGGGTACCACATTGGGACATTCATTGTTTATGTCTGTCTCTAAATCAATGCAAACAACAGGCCGTGCAGTGTGCACTGATTGAGGTGACACATGGACACCCACTCACTCTTTGTTTTCTCTCAATAGCTTGGCCAACATCCAAGGAAGGACAAATAAAAGAGGGGTTCCTGACAAAGAAAGACATTGAGCATTAATAAGACACAGTGGGTACAAAAGGCAGAAGTGGTATTTTGGATGTAGACAAAGGATACGTTACTCACCCCAGCCGAGGCAGATATAAGGCAAGTACTTGTTGTTCTCAATTAATACGGAGGCGATGAGCACCGAATACAGGTAGATGGCCTCTCCAAAGAACCAGTAGTGATTGGCTAGAACACAATACTGCATCACCACCTGGGCCATCCTGCAGCCAATGGCAGCCTTGAAATAAAGATGGTAAAGATGGTGATTACTATAAAGGTCAATCAGTGATGACATTTTGCTGAGTCCAAAAACAACTCTTAGTCTCCACAGATCATCTCACCATATTTCAAGGGTATTCAAGTGTTTGCAGACTTGAAGGAATAAATATGATAGGAACATGCCATATGGTAGCTCCACCTACACTGCTCACAACCCACCTCGTGACTCAGCATTTCTCCCAGGTCGGCCTGTCTCATGATCTCCCGGCCCCAGTGACGCTCCAGCATGGTGTCCTTGACGATCACCGACACGGCTCGCAGGATGAAAGACACAAACAGGTTTGCGTGGATGTAGTTGCGGGTGCAGTGAAGCTTCCTGATAGGGAACAATAGAGGCAGATGGCCAAGAAGTATTACTACCAAAAAAATACCATCAAAGAATACTACCCAGAAATCTTCTCAAGATGTTCTTATGTTTAGTCACACTCACAAACCTTCCCATACTGTTACTTCTCTAGGATTGCTTTTCCAATGCTCATCCAAAGCATCCTTTTGGGCTTTCTGTGGTAAATATGACTTCGATGTAAGTTCTTGATTACTGGAATAGAAATGAGTGAAGTGGACCAGTGTTTCTATTTGAAGAGTGGTGGCGAACAGAAGGACAAGTGTACCTGATACTCAGTAGAATGATGAGCGCTGAGACCAGGGTGAAGAGGGACAGGGTGTAGCCAACCGTGTAAAGCATCCTGAAGCTCACCATCAACTGCTTGAACCACAGCTGTGGAAAAAACAATGCAGAGTGGCGTTACCATGGAAACTCATGTCAGAAGAGATTATGTTAAGTAGGACTTTATATACACATCTTGTCACTGACAAAGACAGAAACAACTTTTTTTTTAAAGCGTTGGCCGTTCCCAAATCGCTTCCTAGCCTTTCCCCTTAGCCTTAATCCATCAATGTTTGCAGATCTGTAAGGTGGAAACGCCATCATTACACTGCTCATACCTACAATATCCAGACCCTTCAGATCTTACAAACATTGAAGGCTTTGCGTTAAGGGACTGCATACGTTTACAGTAGTACAGCCCTCCAAATGACGGAACAGAAGGCTGATTTACCTGAAGAGCTCAGGGGCACGGTGCTCATTAACACCTACAAGTAAAAAACAATCGATGGTGTTTTTGTCAGGTACCTCCTGAGATGTGATTTCCTGTTCCTCTTCACACTGAGACATGTCCCTCCAGACTTCCCCGTCCTCCTCCTCCACCCAGTGGCCATCAGAGCCACACCGCCGAAGCACCACACCCTGAGACACTGGACATCCCGCAGACATGTCCAGTGTGTGTGCACATACGCACATATGCACGTGCGCGCACACACACAAACATAAATACACATTGTGTGCACAGACAAAAATATTTTTCCACAGAAACACGCATACAGCTTGTGCCCACACACACCCACACACTATTCTGAAAGCAACACGTACAAACAATGTTTCCGAATTGGCATAATTATTGGAGCTGTGTCTGAGAGTAGGCGTGCTAAAATAGGATCAGTTTTGCCATTTAGATCGGTTGGGTTCTGAGAATATGAAATGTTACTTATTCATGTCACTGATGGAGTGCTCAGGTTGAGGGTCTACAACAGAAGTTAAGGGTTAGATTAGAGATTAGAAACTAACAAATGCCACTAAGGGAGAGAGGGTAATGTATAACGTTTACATTATGTACGGATATGTTATTGTTAGTCATTAGGGATCTCCTGGGAGGAGAAGAGACACAGTCTGGTATCAATAACCATGACAAACTTGAGTTGGGGAGGAGTGAGCACTTTGCGGTAGAGGTCAGGTCAGATGAAGTGAGGAAGAACAGATATCACTATGGTTCTGTCTAGCAACAGGGATGCGTTGGCTGTTCGGTTGTGGAGGAGGAGACTCAGCCTAGGGGAAAGGGTTAAATATCAGTGCTTGTGTGAAATGTTTTTCTGTCTGAATTACAGCTGAATTACAGCTGTACCCTTTGGGAAGAATTCAACTTGGTTAAGCTTCTCTAGTGTTCGTGAGTAATTTACTCTGAAAAAGAAGAACCTAACAGATCATAATGAATATGATTATTAGAACAGCACAGCTACCTTTATATGTTTTATGAATAGGTCAATATATTTTGGGGTATTATTCTGTGCCATCATATCACAATTCAATAGATGACCATCGACAATACAATGTAGATTTTTAAAAAGTCAGTCACCTTTGTCAAACCAGGGCAGGTAGGAGGGACAGGACACATTGACCACCGACCCAGGAGGACCATCAGGCCAGCAGGCGTAGCGGTCAAACGTCCTGTTACAGAACAAGCCTGGGAGACAGAGAAAGAACATGACCACGAGCGTTCCATTTGTAGCCTGGTCATCCAGACTGACCAAAATAGTGTGTGCAGTGTTTAGAATGCCTTTACGAGGCAATTCTATCTGACCAAGGATAGGCAACTACAACTAGCTGCACTTCAATGTAAACTTACAGCACATTTCGAAAGTATTCAGACCCCTCGACTTTTCCACATTTTGTTACATTACAGCCGTATTCTAAAATTGATGAAAACAAATAAAAAAATTCTCATCGATTTACACACAGTACCCCGCAAAACGTTTTTGGGGGATTTCTTTTGCAAATCTATAAAAAATGTAAAACTGAAATATCACATTTACACACTAAGTATTCAGACCCTTTACTCAGTACTTTGTTGAAGCACCTTTGGCAGCGATTACAGACTAAAATCTTCTTGGATATGGCGCTACAAGCTTGACACACCTGTATTTGGGGAGCTTCTCCCATTTTTCTCTGCAGATCCTCTCAACGCTCTGTAAGGTTGGATGGGAAGCGTTGCTGCACAGCTGTTTTCAGGTCTCTTCAGAGATGTTAGATTGGGTTCAAGTCCGGGGTCTTGCTGTGCCACTCAAGGACATTCAGAGCCTTGTCCCGAAGCCACTCTTGCGTCGTCTTAGCTCTGTGCTTAAGGTCGTTGTCCAGTGGAAGGTGAACCTTTGCCCCAGTCGGAGTTCTTGAGCACTCTGGAGCATCAAGGATCTCTTTGTACTTTGCTCCGTTCATCTTTCCCTCGATCCTGACTAGTCTCCCAGTACACCATGCTTCACCGTAGGGATGGTACCAGATTTCCACCAGACGTGACACTTGGTATTAAGGCCCAAGAGTTCAATCTTGGTTCCATCAGACCAGATAATCTTGTTTCTCATGGTCTGAGTCCTTTAGTCTGAGTCCTGAGTCCTTTAACTCCAAGTGGGCTGTCATGTGCCTTTTACTGTGGAGTGGCTTCCATCTGGCAATCTACCATAAATACCTGATTGGTGGAGTTCTGCAGAGATGGTTGTCCTTCTGGAAGGTTCTCCCATCTCCACAGAGGAACTCTGGAGCTCTGTCAGAGTGACCATCAGGTTCTTGGTCACCTCCCTGACCAAGGCCCTTCTCCGCCGATTGTTGAGTTTGGCCCGGGCGGCCAGCTCTAGGAAGAGCTTGGTGGTTACAAACTTCTCCCATTTAAGAATGATGGAGGCCGCTGTGTTCTTCGGTACCTTCAATGCTGCAGAAATGTTTTGGTACCCTTCCCCAGATCTGTGCTTCAACACAATCATGTTTCAGAGCTCTACAGACAATTCCTTCGAACTCATGGCTTGGTTTTTGCTCTAAAATGCAATGTCAACTGTGGGACCTTATATAGACAGGTATGTGCATTTCCAAATCATGCCCAATCAATTGAATTTACCACAGGTGGAATTTCATCAGCCGGGGATTATCAAGCAAATAACTGTCGGTCTCAGGGTAATTGACCGTTAATTAACATAAACACATGTAGCATCTCCTGGCCTCCAAACATAGCCTACAAGACACTGATGCAGACCTTTGGAACATCTACATTTTAAAAAGTCTAACAAATCCATGTATTATAGCCTACACCTTCACAATAAATGCATTATTCATTTTAGACAGGTCTAAAGAAACATAATATGAAGGAAATGCACTCTTTTTCGGAAGAACAGAATAGCATACTCTGAGTTGTCCTTATGTTAGGTCTTGACCTGGCTATGCCAAATGGTTGTGGGCTATACTATTTAATTTACCTGACAAGATTTGCTTAGAATTCCGTGGCTTTGTTTATATTATAGTATGAAGAATACAATTGAACAAAGCTGAATAAAATAGAAAGGATATTTTCTCCAAACGATTTGAGGGAGTGTGCACATGTGGCTATTCTGTGTTGAGCGGTTAACAAAGAAATAGGTACTCCTATATGCTTAATTTAGAGTTATTAATGTAACTTTAGTGGTTCTACAAATGTTGGGCTATATGTTTTGATTTTTAATACATTGTAAGGCCGTATGATGCGACTCTAATGATGGATTTTTTTAAAAGTTGCTTCAAATGAATGAGCTCTGCTTTTTCTTCTGCACTGGCTGTACACACTTCATAAGTCTTGGCCCACAGTGCTGCGTTGTGCCCTTCTCCCGGAGTGCTGCTGCTCTGAAGCACCTCTCACTCATATGGCTGCCATCACCTGATCAGGTCTTTCTCACAGGCTACAAGTGTAGACAGACACATCGGGGAAGCAACTGCGCGCATCCTTATCCAATTCCAAGTTCAATATTGAAGATATTGGAAGAACTGCCCACATGTATTTTTCATCAGCCAACAAGATGAGTAGGCCTAACAAACAGCAAAAGCACTAGCCTATGCCAATTTACTATCCCCCATAGTACAAAAGTTGACCTATTCTATTCTGTGCGAGAAATAAATATTCCAAACATAGTCTAGGACAGTTGTGGGATGCGACAGATCCCAAATTAATAGAACCACTAGCATAAAGAAAACATTTTTCACGCAATGAGGCTAACGCAACAGATCAGAACATTTAGATGAAAATGTGGATACATTTCCTCACATTATAAGCCAGTAGGCTATGGGCGGGAATGTCCCCCCCCCGCCCAGTGCGGTCTGTTCTACCCCGCCGCTCCAGCCAGGACAGGTTGTGCAGGCTCGGTGCTCGAGACCTCCAGTGTGCCTCCACGGCCCAGTCCATTCGGTGCCTCCTCCACGCACCAGGCCTCCTGTGGCAGCCCCACGCACCAGGCTGTCTCTCCGTCTCCTCCCTCCAGGTGCTCCTGCCTGTCCAGCGCTTCCAGAGTCTCCCTCCTGTCCAGCACTTCCAGAGCCTCCCTCCTGTCCGGAGCCGACAGAGCCTCCCTCCTGTCCGGAGCTGCCAGAGCAGCCCGTCAGTCAGGAGCTGCCGGAGTCGCCCTTCACTCCGGCGCTTCCAGAGTCTCCCGTCTATTCGGGGCCCGCTGAAAGGGTCCCCAGTCCGGGGTCGGCGGTGAGGGTCGCCGCTCCAAAGGCGCCACCTAAGTGGGCCAAGACTAAGGTGGAGTGGGGTCCACGTCCGGCGCCAGAGCCGCCACCGCGGACAGATGCCCACCCAGACCCTCCCCTATGGGTTTAGGTTTTGCGGCCGGAGTCCGCACCTTTGGGGGGGTTACTGTCACGTCCTGACCGTGTCTCTATTTTAGATTGGTCAGGGCGTGAGTTGGGGTGGGCATTCTATGTTTTGTTCTAGTGGGTAGTTGTTTTCTGTTGTGTATCTGCACCAGCCAGAACTGTTTCGGTCGTTCGCGTTGTTATTTTTGTGATTTCAGTGTTCATTAAATAAATATGGACACATACCACGCTGCACCTTGGTCCTCTCCTTCCAACAGCCATTACAGCCTTATGCTACAGCCAAATTTTTCACATTTGAACTCATCAGTCCAGAGCACCTAATGCCATTTTTTTGCACCCCAGTTCCTGTGTTTTCATGCACAGTTGAGTCGCTTGGCCTTGTTTCCACGTCGGAGCTATGGTTTTTTGGTCACAAGTCTTTCATGAAAGCCACTTCTGACCAGACTTCTCCAGACAGTAGATGGGTGTACCAGGGTCCCACTGTTTTTTTGCCAATTCTGAGCTGATGGCGCTGCTGGACATCTTCTGATTGTGAAGGGAAATAAGCATGATATGTCTTTCATCTGCTGCAGTAAGTTTCCTTAGCCAACCACTGCAACTACGGTCCTCAACGTTGCCCGTTTCTTTGTGCTTCTTCAAAAGAGCTTGGACAGCACATCTGGAAACCCCTGTCAGCCTTGACATTTCTGCCTGGGAGAGACCTTGCTGATGCCATATAACTACCTTGTGTCTTGTGTCTGGTGTATGACTTTTGACGGTAAACTGTCTTCAGCAACCTCACCTTGTTAGCTGAGTTTGGCTGTTCCTCACCCAGTTTTATTCCTCCTACACAGCTGTTTCTGTTTCAGTTAATGATTGTGTTTCAACCTACGTATTGAGTTGATGATCATTAGCACCTGTTTGGTATAATTGTCTAATCATACATATGCCTACAAAATCTCTGACTTTGTGCGAGTGTACCTAAAAGAATTGATGCTGTTTTGAAGGCAAAGGGTGGTCACACCAAATATGGATTGGTTTAGATTTTTCTTCTGTTCACTCACTTTGCATTTAGTTAATTGATCAATATAATCTATTAGCATGTTTATTTTTGAAAGCATTCTTACTTTACGGCATTTCTTCACACCTGCCTAAAACCTTTGCACAGTACTGTATGCGTGAAATTTGCTTTGATTTAGAATTGACAATTATCATGCACCTGTCTGGAAACAGGGGCAGGGGAAAAATACATGTCATCTTAAATAGCATGCCAGTCAGATAGGCTGTACTCTTGTTGTAAAGATACGCAAAGTGCTTAATATTAGGAAAGTTGAGAAAAAATTGTAGGCCAAGTCTATAGAAAGTCTATAGAAAGCTGATGGGACCCTCCTCTTTTTCATAGAGGCCATCACTCTCTTTTCTCATGCCTATAGAAATGTTGCGCAACATGACCTCATGGGCTCTCATGAAGTGTTTGATTAGATTTTTTCAATAACATTTGCATTGATGTTAGAGTGATTATAGGGACAAAAGTGCTGAATACCAGGCAGTTAGCAAGTTTGGTAGGCTACTAATGACCATGAGCAGCATCAGAGCTTGGAGAAGCCTAATTACCGTGACTAGTCGGTCACATGGAATTTGACTGCGTTCATGACTCGTGACCGCCGGTGTGGCAGTAATATGGTCATCGCAACAGCCCTGAGCTCAATTTCGAGTCTCACAGCAAAGGGTCTGAATACTTATGTTAATAAGGTATTTCATTTTTACATTTGTAATAAATGTTTACAAAAAAATGTAAACCTGTTTTTGCTTTGTCATTTTAGGGGTATTGTGTGTATATTGATGAGGGAAAAAATGTTTGAATCCATTTTAGAATAAGGCTGTAACAAAGTTATGTGAAAAAAGTACAAGGGTCTGAATACTTTCCGAATGCACTGTATATGTCTATCAAGGGTACTCTGGGCAGGGCCAAATTCAGTTGGTTGTACAGTAATCCAAAAAGGTTGGAAACCACTGTTCTACCAGAAGCCTTCATAATATAAAACAACAACAAAAAATATGCCAATGGAACCAATCCTATTTTATCCTTAATTAGTCTTGCTTGCCAGACTTATGGCACTTATGGCAACTCCCAGTTGTGTGAGAGACTGTGGGAAGTTTACCAAGGAACCACTTCTAAATGCCAAATCTATTTGAGTCGAGTTGTGTTCTTACCTTGAGGAAATGGCTCATAGTCAATCATCTTCACACATTCGTCTTTGTAGTGGATCCACCTCATGTAGGTCTCCTCCAGGACTTTCCCACCGACCATCTCCACCTGGAAGAGGAAACAAAAAAAAAACATTAATGGAATAGCCTTCTGAATGAATGAATGAATGAATGAAAGGTTTCATTGGAGGCAGCTAAAAATGTATTGCTCTGTACGACAGTAGCTACGTTCTGTCTCACCACAGTCCAACCATTAAACAATAGGTGTTTCCTGTGTACAGACTCAGCTCACTGTACACTCACTGTACTCTACAGTGTCCAACAGTTATAAGTGGCTCTTGATAGCACTTTGGCTATTAAGGTGTGTCACGCTCAACAACACTCACGACTGTATGGTTCTGCTCAAAACAACACAACATTTGCATGTAACAGATACAGTCTCAATACAGTATTTTGTTCATATCTCACCTTTAGCATCTTCAACAGCAGTAGGCAGGTCAGGGCCATGCTTCCCATGGTCCAACTCATCTCTGTTCGGGGGATGAGCGCTCTCTGTGAGGTCAAGAACACTTTTTTAGGAACTCAGTCGGGTTCTCAACTTACTGTTGAGTGTTAAAATAGTAGAATACAGCAGGTGCAATTTCAAAATTTGGTTGTGCGTCAGCAGTTTTCCTCTTGCTATGTCAGTTACTGACAGTCACTCAATTAGTCCTTCAGTAAAACATTTTTGATTGGTTAGTCTACCCAGGTATCAAAACTTGTAGTAATCATGGCCGAATTATCGACCGGGCACGTGCCCAGGGGCCCTGACCTCCATGGGGTCTCCAATGATTTTGTTAGTCACTCTCACTCAGATATTATATTAACATGGCATAAGTCATGGGAAAATGTGTCTAATTTCAGAAAACGTGCTTATAGAACTGACAAAATTTCACTCCACCCCAAAATGTGTAGAATTGCAGCAAATTAGCTGTAAAACGGCAAAAATAATTGTCTGCCCCATGGCAAAACAAGTAGAATTGCAAGAAAGTAGTTACAAAATTACTAAATGTTTTTTCCAACACGTAGCAAAATTTGTATAATTTCAGCAAATTGTCTGGAAAACTGAGAAGAAGAAAAAATTGTCTAGAATGTGTAGTGTAATGTGTAAAAACTTTAAAACATAAAATGTTTCTCCGCCGTCAAGAGTGTCACACATTTTTATTTTATTTTAACCAAATAGTCCCCCCTTGCGTCACAATGAAATTTGATAAACTATTAGCGTCTGTTGCTATATCAACAGATAATTACAGCCAAAATAATGTTATTTTCATCCCCACTCTGTAAACAAAGCTGATTCCCAGGACAGTTTTGCTGTTTAAAGTAGTTATGTTTAGCTAATAAGATGAAAACAATACTTCAAACTACTTTTAGGTACCTTGTTAACTAGGGATGCACAATATATCAGTGATCCTATCGGAATTGGCCGATATTAGCTAAAAATGCCAACATCGGTATCGGCCCAATGTCTAATTTAACGCAGATGTGCAAAACCAATGTCAAAGCTGATGTGCATACCTATATAACGTAGGTACATGATGTAATGACGCCATGTAAAATTTTGCGCATCACGTGCAACTCAGCATTCCTAACCTAGTCCACAATGTCTGCTGTGTGGATCGAGCAGTCAACAAGTCGAGCAGTCATTTGAAAGAGGAAGAAAATTTCAGCGAGACAACTCAAAGCGGAATCCATTAACGCCAAGATAATGGAATTCATTTCCCTTGACAATCAACCGTTCTCTGTCGTGGGCTTTCACTGACTGGTCGAGCACCGGTACACACTACCAAGTGGGCTATTTTTCAGATGTTGCCCTACCGGAGTGAGACAGTAATAGCGTCACTGCTATTAGCATCACGACTGACATTTGGACCAGCGATATCAGCCTCATAAGCATCCTGAGTCTGACAGCACAGTGGGTCGTTGAGGATTTCGTACTGAGGAAAGTCGTATTGCATGCTCATGAATATGCTGGTTGTCAAACCGCTGCTGCCATTTCAATGGCATTTGAGAACATGTTTCAACATGTTTTTGGTTCCAACCGCTGTGTCTTTGTGAGACGCAGAGTAGGTGAACGGATGATCTCTGCATGTGTGGTTCCCACCGTGAAGCATGGAGGAGGAGGTGTGATGGTGTTTTACTGGAGCAACTGTCTGTGATTTATTTAGAATTCAAGGCACACTTAACCAGCAGGGCTACCACAGCATTCTGCAGCGATATGCTATCCCATCTAGTTTGCACTTATTGGGACTAACATTTGTTTTTCAACAGGACATGGTGCTAAACATGCACATGGTTAGCAGATGTTAATGTGAGTGTAGTGAAATGCTTGACCAGGCTGTGTAAGGGCTATTTGACCTAGAAGGAGAGTGATGGAGTGCTGCATCAGATGACGTGGCCTCCACAACTACCCAACCTCAACCAAATTGAGATGGTATGGGATGAGTCGGACCGCAGAGTGAAGGAAAGCAGCCAACAAGTGCTCAGCATATGTGGGAACTCGGGAAAGCGTTCCAGGTGAAGATGGTTGAGAGAATGCCAAGAGTGTGCAAAGCTGTCATCAAGGCAAAGGTTGGCACCTTTGAAGAATCTCAAATATAAAATATATTTAGATTAATTTAACACTTTTTTGGTTACTACATGATTCCATATGTGTTATTTCATAGTTTGGATGTCTTCACTATTATTCTACAATGTAGACAATAGTAAAAATAAAGAAAAGCCCTTGAATGAGTAGGTGTGTCTAAACTTTTGACTGGTACTGTATGTACCTATTGTTGGTCCTAGGCTACAACAATGAATAATGTTGAACTAACACATACCATTGTAATGGAGGGGGACACCTTGGGCAGGGGGTCATTATTTGGCATGATAGCCCCCCCCCCCAACAAAATGTTGCCTGAGGGCCTCAAAAGGCTACAGCATATATTCTGACCCATAAACGGATCAGTGTCAGCCTTCAATCATCACAGATGGTTTTTAGCACACTTTGAGAAACCTTATTATACTTTATTATAAATAGGAATGAGTCATCCTCCTTCATATGCTCTGCAAATATGGCCATTCATCAATCTATCATTCAAAGAGGGAAATCTCTAAACAAACAGAGCAAGATATCCACTTACCCCACTTAGGAGAACATTAGGAGAACATTATATCCTAGGGCAATAATTACCCCTGCACACCTTTGAAACACTTGTTTAATCCCAAACTGATGTACCATATGATTATTAATTTTTTTCTCACACTGAAGCGCATCGTTCTGGGAGGGAGTAAGAGGGGAAGAACCGAGAGAACAGCAGCAGTGGGTATTGTTACACATTCCAGTCTGTGCTAGTGAAACAGTCCTGCAGCTTAGCATCTGCTTCATCGCACCACTTCCATATTGGGCGCATCACTGGTACTTCCTGTTTGAGTTTTGGCTTGCAAGCAGGAATCAGGAGGATAGAGTTATGGTCAGATTTGCTAAATGGAGGGTGAGGGAGAGCTTTGTATGCATTCTTATGTGTGGAGTAAAAGGGATTTAGAGTTTTTTTGCCACTAGTTGCTCAGGTGACATGCTGGTAGAAATGAGTTAAGACGGATTTCAGTTTCCCTGCATTAAAATCACCAGCTACTAGGAACGCAACCTCTAGATGAGCATTTTCTTGTTTTCTCATATCCCTATACAGACAGCTATAATAGACAGCTATGAAAAATATAGATGAAAAATCTCTTGGTAAATAGTATGCTCTACAGCTTATCATGAGTTATTCTAACTCAGGCTAGCAGAACCTTGAGATGTA
This sequence comes from Oncorhynchus nerka, assembly GCF_034236695.1. Taxonomy (NCBI): domain Eukaryota; kingdom Metazoa; phylum Chordata; class Actinopteri; order Salmoniformes; family Salmonidae; genus Oncorhynchus; species Oncorhynchus nerka. The sequence continues at coordinate 24,893,637 of NC_088418.1, forward strand.
CTTAACAAAGAGACACACACCTCCCCCCTTGAGTTTAACCTAAGCTGCTGTTCTGTCCTGCCAATGCATAGAAAAAACATCTTGATGTACACTGAGTGTACAAAATGAGTGTACAAAACATTAGAAACACCTTCCTAATATTGAGTTGCACCCCCTTTGCCCTCAGAACAGCCTCAATTCGTTGGGGCACGGACTCTACAAGGTGTCGAAAGCATTCCACAGGGATGCTGGCCCATGTTGACTCAAATGCTTCCCAAATTTGTGTCAAGTTGGCTGGAAGTCCATTGGGCAGGGGACCATTTTTGATACACACAGGAAACTTTTGACTGTAAAAGAATGCAGCAGCGTTGCAGTTCTACCATACCCCATTCAAAAGGCACTTAGATATTTTGTCTTGCCCATTCACCCCCTGATTGGCACACATAAACAATCCATGTCTCAGTTGTCTCGAGGCCTAAAAATCCTTCTTTAACATGTCTCCTCCACTTCATCTACACTGATTGAAATGACATCAATAAGGGATCGTAGCTTTCACCAGAATTCACCTGGTCAGTCTATTTCATGGAAAGAGCAGCTGTCCCTAATGTTTTGCACACTCTGTGTATATTATCCACGATCAGCAACGACTGAAACATAGGCTATTACAGTTCTTCAGGTCCCGTTGATAGGATAGTCTCGAACGGAGCTCGTCCAGTTTGTTCTCCAGTGATTGTACGTTAGCCAATAGAGCGGAGGGTAAAGGCGATTTATTTACTCGCCAACGTAGTGTCGTCAGGGTGCCCGCACGTTGGCCTCTCTCGCAGCGTCTCTTTACCTGCATTGCGTTGATTGCTTTGTATACCTCCAATACCGTTCAATTGCCACCATAGCAACTCAATCCCTGCAACGACAGGATAAGGCTACAGTAGATAAGGAATGGTGCACTTGTGAAGACAACAACATGAAAGAAAAATAAAGAAAAAAAAACCCGCTCCAAGACCAGCTCCAGCAGAGCCTTTCGGTCCTATTAGGAGTCAGTCGGACAAAACCCAGGGAATCCTCAAGAGGTCTAAAAGCTAATGTATTTCTTAGTCAATCAAAACACAAGAGTGTGCATAACCACAGTGGCGATGTGATGGGGGGGGGGTTACTGTTTTGCTTGCTTATTTGTTTGCTAGTTTGTTGATAAATTGAATGTGGCAACATAACTTGTGTGGGTGGTGTCATAATATCCACTCCTGCTGGTAAGAGTATCCTCAGTGGACCTCCCCTGCAGTCAGTCAGTCAGTTAGTCTGTGTGGAACAATGCTCATCACTGTGCCAGACAAACACCTGCAGACCCTGGAACCTACCCTCACCAGTAACCCTCTTCGGGCTCCAGACTAGCACACACTGGTGGGCTGAGATTGGCAGATCACATTTAGTGATTTTACTTTCTTGGCAGCACCAATTTCACAGTCATTGCCAGTGGCAGCTCAAACAATGGTTCCCTATGGAGAGAAAGACTCTTGGGTCTGTTGAGTGACACAATAGCAAAAGACAGTGGATGTCTGTGTGCTCCCTGAGCAGTATGTGTTCGAGCAGGGGTCCCCAATTACATTCAGCAGTCACACGATTTTTCCTTGAGCGGACGGTCCAGGGGCTGGAACATAGTTATAAATAATTTGTACACTGCAAATTCGACGCAAGAATCCGAAACAGATATAGTATTTGACAAAAAATAAATAAATTCAAACCTTGATTCCGTTTGGGATATGATCACATATGTCTCTATATTTATGCGTGGGAATACTTGGGAACAGATTTCCTAAATGAACATAACTTTGAGCTCATTTCCTGGTAATGTTACAGCAGTGGAGGCTGCTGAAGGGAGGATGGCTCATAATAATGGCTGGAATGGAGTCAATGGAATGGTATCAACCACATGGAAACCACGTGTTTGATGTGTTTAGTACCATTCCATTGAATCCATTCCAGTCTGTTAAAACATGGGCCACTTACAAGTGGCAGGAAAAAGTATGTGAACCCTTTGGAATACCTGGATTTCTGCATAAATTGGTAATAAAATTTGATCTGATCTTCATCTAAGTCACAACAATGGACAAACACAGTCTGCTTAAACTAATAACGCACAAACAATTACAAGTTTTCATGTCTTTATTGATAACACTGCGTAAACATTCACAGTGTAGGGTGGAAAAAGTATGTGAACCCTTGGATTTAATAACTGGTTGACCCTCCTTTGGCAGCAATAACCTCAACCAAAAGTTTTCTGTATTTGCAGATCAGACCTGCATAATGGCCAGGAGGAATTTTGGACCATTCATCTTTACAAAACTGTTTCAGTTCAGCAATATTCTTAGGATGTCTGGTGTGAACCGCTCTCCAGGTCATGCAACAGCATTTTAAATCAGGTTGAGGTCAGGACTCTGACTGGGTCACTCCAGAAGGCATATTTTCATCTGTTGAAGCCATTCTATTTAAGCTTTACTTCTGTGTTTTGGGTTGTTGTCCTGTTGCATCACCCAAATTCTGTTGAGCTTCAATTGGCAGACAGATAGCCTTACATTCTCCTGCAAAATGTCTTGATAAACTTGGGAATTCATTTTTCTGTGGATGATAGCAAGCTGTCCAGGCCCTGAGGCAGCAAAGCAGTTCCAAACCATGACGCTCCCTCCACCATACTTTACAGTTGGGATGAGGCTTTGATGTTTGTGTGCTGTGCCTTATATGCCTCCACACATAGTGTTGTGTGTTCCTTCCAAACAACTCAACTTTAGTTTAATCTGTCCACAGAATATTTGGCCAGAAGCGCTGTGGAACATCCAGGTGCTATTTTGCGAACTTCAGACGTGCAGCAATGTTTTTCCGAGGTGTCCTCCCATGAACACCATTCTTGTTTAGTGTTTTACATATTGTAGACTCATCAACAGAGATGTTAACATGTTCCAGAGATTTCTGTAGGTCTTTAGCTGACACTCTAGGATTCTTCTTTACCGCATAGAGAATTCTGCACTGTGCTCTTGCAGTCATCTTTGCAGGACGGCCACTCCTAGAGAAAGTGCTGAACTTTCTCCATTTATAGACAATTTATCTTAACATGGACTGATGAACATCAATGCTTTCAGAGATACTTTTGTAACCCTTTCCAGCTTTATGCAAGTCAACAATTATTAATCTTAGGTCTTCTGAGATCTCTTTTGTTCGAGGCATGGTTTACATCAGGCAATGCTTCTTGTGAACAGCAAACTCACATTTTGTGAGTATTTTTTACAGGGCAGGGCAGCTCTAACCAACATCTCCAATCTTCATTGATTGGACTCCTGGTTAGCTGACTCCTAACTCCAATTAGCTTTTGGAGAAGTCATTAGCCTAGGGGTTCACATACTTTTTCCAACCTACACTGTGAATGTTTACATGATGTATTCAATATCGACAAGAAAAATACAATAATTTGTGTGTTATTAGTTTATGCACACTGTGTTTGTCTATTGCTTTGACTAAGATGAAGATCAGATCAAATGTTATGACTAATTTATGCAGAAATCCAGGTAGTTCCAAAGGGTTCACATACTTTTTCTTGCCACTATATTTGTGAACCTTGTGTTAGAGTAACCTACATAGAACAAAATTATAAACACAACATGCAACAATTTCAAAGATTTTACTGAGTTACAGTTCATATAAGGAAATTAGTCAATTTAAATAAATAAATTAGGCCCTAATCTATGGATTTCACATGACTGGGAACACAGATATGCATCGGTTTGTCACAGATACCTTAAAAAAAAGTATCGTCGCGGATCAGAAAACCAGTCAGTATCTGGTGTGACCACCATTTGCCACATGTAGCGCAACACATCTCCTTTGCATAGAGTTGATCAGGCTTTGGATTGTGGCCTGTGGAATGTTGTCCCACTCCTCTTCAATGGCTGTGCGAAGTTGCTGGATATTGGTGGGAACTGGAACACGCTGTCGTACATTCGATCCAGAGCATCGCAAACATGCTCAATGACTGTCTGTTGAATATGCACGCCAAGGAAGAACAAGGATATTTTCAGAATCCAGGAATTGTGTACAGATCCTTGCCTGCATTTTAACAAAGCAAATTTGAGGAAAACGCTGCTGAAGTTCTATCAACACATTGCCTCTAGTACTTGCTGGGCAAAAACACTCGACCAATGTTACTCCCCCTTCCAGGATGGCTACAAGGCCCTCCCCAGACCTCCCTTCGGCAAATCAGATTTTCTACTCCATTTTGCTCCTCCCTTCCTATAGGCAGATTTTTTTTTTAAGTGCCTGTGCTAAGGTCTATTTAAGACTGTTCTGACCAATTGGAAATCGATGCTTCAAAATTGTTTTAATCACGCGTACTGGGATATGTTCTGGGCAGCCTCTGAGAATAACATTGACATGGTGACTGAGTTAATCAGGAAGTGTGTAGAGGATGTTGTTCCCAGTGTGACTATTAAAATATACCCAAACCAAAAAACGTGGATAGATGGCAGCATTTGCGCAAAATTGAAAGCGCAACATCCCGGCTGGCCAAACCCTCCCCTAACCCGGACAACGCTGGGCCAATTGTGCGCAGTCTCATGGGTCTCCCAGTAGCGGCCGGCTGCGACACAGCCTGGATTCGAACCCGGATCTGTAGTGACGCCTCTAGACTGCTGCGCCACTCTGAAGGCCTAAATACCTTATTCGCCTGCTTTGATGATTACACAGTGCCATTGAAGCGGCCCGCTCCCAAGGACTGTGGGTCCCATTCTCTGTGGCCGACGTGAGTAAGGCATTTAAGTGTGTTAACCCTCGCAAGGCTACCGCCCAGACAGCATCCCTTGTCGTGTCCTCAGAGCATGGGCAGACCAGCTGGCTGGAGTGTTTACTGACATATTCAATCTCTTCCTATGCCAGTCTGCTGTCCCCATTTGCTTCAAGATGTCCACCATCGTTCCTGCACCCAAGAAAGCAAAGGTAACTGAACTAAATGAGTATCATCCCGTAGCACTCACTGCTGTCTTCATGAAGTGCTTTGAGGATCATATGACCTCTACCTTACCTGACACCCTAGACCCACTTCAATTTGTATACCGCCCCAATAGATCCACAGATGATGCAATCACCATCGCACTGCACACTGCCCTAACCCATCTGGACAAGAGGACTATGTAAGAATGCTGTTCATTGACTAAAGTTCAGCCTTCAACATCGTAGTACCCTCCAAGCTCATCATTAAGGTTGATGGCCCTGGGCCTGAACCCCGCCCTGTGCAACTGGGTCCTGGACTTCCTAATGGGCCGCCCCCAGGTGGTGAAGGTAGGAAACAACACCTCCACTTCGCTGATCCTCAACACAGGGGCCCCACAAGGGTGTGTGCTCAGCCCCCTCCTGTACTCCCTGTTCACCAATGACAGCGTGGCCACGCACACCTCCAACTCAATCATCAAGTTTGCAGACGACACAACAGTAGTAGGCCTGATTACGAACAATAACGAGACAGCCTACAGGGAGGAGGTGAGGGCCCTGGCAGAGTGGTTGTCAGGAAAATAACCTCTCACTCAATGTCAACAAAACGAAGGAGCTGATCGTGGATTTCAGGAAACAGCAGAGGGAGCACGCCCCTATCCAAATCGACGGGACCACAGTGGAGAAGTTGAAAAACTTCAAGTTCCTCGGGCGTACACATCACTGACTATCTGAAATGGTCCACCCAAACAGACGGTGTGGTGAAGAAGGCGCAACAGTGTGGTGTGGTGGCAATGTGGTGAAGAAGGCACTGCCTGCCCTGCAGGACACCTACAGCACCCAATATCACAGGAAGGCCAAAGAAAATCATCAAGGACATCAACCACTCGAGCCACGGCCTGTTCACCCCACTATCACCCAGAAGGCGAGGTCAGTACACATGCATCAAAGCTGGGACCGAGAGATTGAAAAACAGCTTCTATCTCAAGGCCATCAGACTGTTAAATAGCCATCACTAGCCCGGCTTCCACCCGGTTACTCAACCCTGCACCTTAGAGGCTGCTGCCACATATACATAGACATGAAATCACTGGTCACTTTAATAATTGAACACTAGTCACTTTAGTAATGTTTACATTCTGTTTTACTCATTTCATATGTATATACTGTACTCTATTCTACTGTATTTAAGTCAATGCCACTCCGACATTGCTCATCCTAATATTTATATATTTCTTAATTCCATTCTTTTACTTTTAGATGTGTGTATTGTTGTGAATTGTTAGATACTACTGCACTGTTGGAGCTAAGAACACAAGCATTTCGCTACACCCGCAATAACATCTGCTAAATATGTGTATATGGCCAATAAAATTAGATTTGATCATTCTGAAACATGAGGTGATGCCGGCGGATGAATGGCACAACAATGGGCCTCAGGATCTCGACACGGTATCTCTGTGCATTCAACTGAACATTGATAAAATACAATCGTGTTTGTTGTCCGTAGCTTATGCCTGCCCATAACATAACCCCACCGCCGTCATGGGGCACTCTGTTCACAACTGTGACATCAGCGAATCACTTGCCCACACGTCGCCATACACGCCATTGTCTGCCATCTGCCGGGTACAGTTGAAATCGGGAATCATCGGTGAAGAGCACACTTCTCCAGCGTGCCAATGACCATCAAAGGTGAGCATTTGCCCACTGAAGTCTTACAACCCCGAACTGGAGTCAGGTCAAGACCCTGGTGAGGATGATGAGCACGAAGATAAGCTTCCCTGAGACGGTTTCTGACAGTTTGTGCAAACAAATTCTTCTGTTCCACAGTTTCATCAGCTGTCCAGGTGGCTGGTCTCAGACGATCCTGCAAGTCAAGAAGCCGAATGTGGAGGTCCTGGGCTGATGTGGTTACATGTGGTCTGCGGTTGTGAGGCCGGCTGGATGTACTGCCAAATGATCTAAAATGACGTTGGAGGTGGCTTATGGCAGAGAAATTCTCTTGTAACAGCTTACATTTACATTTGAGTAATTTAGCAGACACTCTTATCCAGAGCGACTTACAGTAGTGAGTGCATGCATTTGGGAATCAAAACCACAACCCTGGTGTTGCAAGTGCCATGTTTTACCAACTGAGCCTCACTGAGCCACACCTTTCTGCAGTCTCAAAACATCTGTGGCATTGTGTTGTGTGATAAAAAATGCACATTTTAAAGTGCCAGAGGTGCACCTGTGTAATGATCATGCTGTTTAATCAGCTTCTTGATTTGCAACACCTGTCAGGTGGATGGATTATCTTGGCAATGAAAAAATGCTCACTAACAGGGAGTAAACAAATTTGTGCAACATTTGAAAGAAATAAGCTTTTTGAGCATATAGACAATTTCTGGGCTCTTTTATTTCAGCTCATGAAACACGGGACCAACACTTTACATGTTGCGTTTATATTGTTGTTCAGTATAATATAGAAACACCTGAGTGGGGACGCAATAAACTGGAAGCATCTGGTTTTCAGGCTTTTCCTCTTCTCTGCTTTGCCCCTGAAAACTGGATGCTTGCTGTTTCTACCTACCTCGTTGAGGGTAGTGAAAATAGAGCTCTTTGGCTATGCACGCCAGTGGTGGGTTTGATGTTGAAATGAGAATGCAGAAAATATATTATGATGCTATTTTGCTTCCACTGGTCCTAGTGTCCCTGTTAAGGTCAACGACATCATGAACTTTACCCAGTACCAGGATTTTTTTTGGCCCAAAACATTGGATATTCTAGCAAGACAATAACTCCAAGCACATATCAAGGATCTGGAAAGATTCTGTGCAGAGGAATTGTCTCCAACTCATAAAACATTTTAGATAAAGGCTTATTGCCATTATACTTGCAAGGTGAGGTATGGAAAAGGTATTGAAAACAGGGGGGTCAATCATTTTTACACCTACCCTGAGAAAACAAAGTACCAATGAACAATAAAGTTACATTGTATTCGGGGGCTATTCTACTGTATTTCACATGACTGTAACTTCTTTAAGATATTGTTTTTCAACTCAAAAGATTATAATAAGTGGTAATCACAACTTCAAACCCTTAATAATGGCATTACAACAGGTAAAGAAAAAGAACACCTATGGAGTTCAGGTTCACATTTACAATGAGATAATTTGTTGATAAAAAGCAGGTGCTGCTGTAGTTCAGTAGTCTTACATTTCAGTAGGTTGCAGTAAATCAAACAAATTGTGATTGCAACTATACCATAAACTTTGTGAAATTGTACATACCATCAAGTGGGATACCAACAAAAGGTAAACAGAATAGAGCAAATGCACAGAAATATAATTTATTCTATATACAGTAGAATTGATTATATTTCTGCCCTCGCAAATACATTACATTTTCACAAGCAAATAGGTATATTTCTGCCCTCGCAAATAAAAATGAATGATCATATTTTCATTGCAATGAAGGGTATTTATGCCGGTATATAATTTAATCAACAACAGATCCATTCTTAATTGCTATAGTCCACCATCCATTATTATATATATATATTTTTTACAAGTGCCCACAATGTTCTTATATTGAAGAACATTGATTATATGCACGTCACATTAAAGTTTGCCCTCAGTAACCTACCTTTACAACATCAACTATAAAGTAAGAACAGTTTAATACATAGCTAAACAAACATGGTACATAAAATAGAGTACAATATATAGAGTAGATAAAGATACTGTACCTTCAAGTAGAGATGCTGCCTCTTGTCGAAAGACTGGCGCTGAGATGCAGTGCACCTGTAGCAGTCCAGTGGCAGCATTATACATACAGAAAACTGCGTACGTACCATGAGTGCACCAATACCGACAGTTGATACCCGGTTGAAATATAATATTCTAGGGATTGAGGCCAATTATTATAATGCGTGCAATGTCAATTCAAAACCCCTATAATCTAATCATAGAATTGACTTTATTTCAACCAACTATATAATTAACCTATGTAGGCTATTTGGCTATACAAAGCTGACGTGATGACAATTAAACTATATCGACTATAAACGTTATTATTATAATAATAACGAAATTATCATTTTTCCAGCTACAAACTTATTTTAGCTAAATCATGAGAATGCGTTCCATTAAAACCGCCAGGTTTGTCTCCTCTATGATTCCGTAGTATTGGATTCCATAGAGACGGGCAAGCATATTTTTTGTTGTTGCCAGATAGCTAACAAGCTATACCTCATAGAAGAAGCTAACCAATCTAACACCCAAGATAAGGTACATCGTGTTTAAACTTCCTTGCTAAGGTATTGTGTTATAGTGTGCAACTTTTAAGAACATTATGCAGCAAATATGATATCAACTAGGTGTATTGCTCGAAGTGTATAGTTAATGTAAATAGTTACATTACGGGCTGTCGTGTTTCTGATTGTTGCTAGCTAAAGTAACGTTAGTGATGATGCCACCACAGTTGAATCGTTGACTTTGGTAGCATAAGGCCGTATCTGATTTTTCTTAAATCTCTCAGGATCCAGAAGACTTCCTTGTGTGATTGAGTGCCACAACACGAACAAACGATGTCCTTTAGAGACTTACGAAGTAAGTAACGTTAGCTAGCTATTACCACAGGCAGAAGAGGAGTTATAAATATCTTCGCTATTAATGTCTGTAATAGTAATGGCTTTTTGTAGGCACTAATAACGCGGATACCCGCCGTGGCTCGTTAGTTAATGCCATAGGGAATTTAATGGGGGTATGAGATTAAAGCCGAACATAAGGTCTGGTAAACAAAGGCTTAAGAAATCTTATACGTTTAGTTCTAATACATAATCGTCATCATCTAAAGTCACTCTTGTGAATTTTGAAGCTTTTGTGTAGCTACGTTAATGGAAACAAAGCACATATTTTCTAGAAGCAAGTCGAAGTCTACGCCCCTTCGTCGGTCATTGGTCAACATTAGGGATTCTTCAATTGAATGTTTGTCATTCAATTATGACAACTTCGAGTTGTTTTCATGTATTTTTTTTCCACTTGAGAAATACTATGAAAAAAAACTGCATCAAACATCTTAATTAGATGTAAAATTGCGCGACTAAGATCTCGACGGCAAAAACGTCAAATTGAATTACAGATTTCATAAATTATCTTTGATTAAGTCTGACTATTTTGAGGAACGGTGTATCAAGATGGACAAACAGTACTATTGTTGCTTTCCCCCCCTCGTTTTCCAGGTGAAGGTCTTTAATAAGGAAGTATGCATGCGCACTCGTTCGGCTAGCTGTCAGCCGAACCGAAGAATGCGCGAGCCTTAAACCTGTGTTAACCTTAGACCTTATTTTATCCATTGGTACCAATTATATGCACATCCTGGCTTCTGGGCCTGAGTGACAGGCAGTTTACTTTGGGCACGTCAGTCAGGTGGAAATTGAGAAAAAATGACCCTAGCCTGAATATAACTACTTGAGTACTCGCTAACATGTACTTATATTAGGCAAAGCAGTTTTTTGTGCCAGGCACGCTCCAACTCTCAGACATAATTTATAAACTTTAAAAATATATTTTTATTTGTATGTGTGTGTATATATATATATATATTTCACCTTTTATTTAACCAGGTGGGCCAGTTGAGAACAAGTTCTCATTTACAACTGCGAACTGGCCAAGATAAAGCAAAGCAGTGCGACACAAACAACACAGAGTTACATATGGAATAAACAAACGTACAGTCAATAACACAATAGGAAAAAATCTATATACAGTGTGTGCAAATGAGGTAAGATTAGGGAGGTAAGGCAATAAATAGGCCGTAGTGGCGATGTAATTACAATTGAGCAATTAAACACTGGAGTGATAGATGTGCAGAAGATGAATGTGCAAGTAGAGAAACTGGGGTGCAAAGGAGCAAAAAAAGTAGTTGGATGGGCTATTTACAGATGGGCTATGTATAGGTGCAGTGATATGTGAGCTGCTCTGAAAGCTGATTCTTAAAGTTATTGAGGGAGATATGAAACCAGCTTCAGTGATTTTTGAATTCGTACCAGTCATTGGCAGTAGAGAACTGTAAGGAAGGGTGGCCAAAGGAGGAATAGGCTTTGGGGTGACCAGTGAAATATACCTACTGGAGCGTTTGCTACGGGTGGGTTGTGCTATGGTGACCAGTGAGCTGAGATAAGGTGGGGCTTTACCTAGCAAAGACTTGGAGCCAGTGGGTTTGGCGACGAACATGAAGCGAGGGCCAGCCAACGAGAGCATACAGGTCGCAGTGGTGGGTAGTATATGGGGCTTTGGTGACAAAACGGATGGCACTGTGATAGACTGCATCCAATTTGCTGAGTAGAGTGTTGGAGGCTATTTTGTAAATGACATTGCCAAAGTCAAGGATCGGTAGGATAGTCAGTTTTACGAGGGTATGTTTGGGAGCATGAGTGAAGGATGCTTTGTTGTGAAATAGTAAGCCGATTCTAGATTTAATTTTGGATTGGAGATGCTTAATGTGAGTCTGGAAGGAGAGTTTAGAGTCTAACCAGACACCTAGGTATTTGTAATTGTCCACACATTCTAAGTCAGAACCGTCCTGAGTAGTGATGCTGGACAGTTGGGCAGGTGCGGGCAGCGATCAGTTGAAGATCATGCATTTAGTTTTACTTGCATTTAAGAGCAGTTGGAGGCCACGGAAGGAGAGTTGTATGGCATTGAAGGCCGTCTGGAGGTTAGTTAACAGTGTCCAAAGAACGGCCAGATGTATACAGCATGGTGTTGTCTGCGTAGAGGTTGATCAGAGAATCACCAGCAGCAAGAGCGACATCATTGATGTATACAGAGAAGAGAGTCGGCCCGAGAATTGAACCCTGTGGGCACCCCCATAGAGACTGCCAGAGGTCAGGACAACAGGCCTTCCGATTTGATCGGGGTAGGGGTAGCCAGGTGGAAAGCATGGCCAGCCGTCGAAAAATGCTTATTGAAATTCTCAATTATCGCGGATTTATCGGTGGTGACAGTGTTTCCTAGCCTCAGTGCAGTGGGCAGCTGGGAGGAGGTGCTCTTATTCTCCATGGACTTTACAGTGTCCTAGAACATTTTGGAGTTTGTGCTACAGGATGCAAATTTCTGTTTGAAAAAGCTAGCCTTTGCTTTCCTAACTGTCTGTGTATATTGGTTTCTAACTTCCCTGAAAAGTTGCATATCGCGGGGGCTATTTGATGCTAATGCAGAACGCCACAGGTTATTTTTGTGCTGGCCAAGGGTGGTCAGGTCTGGAGTGAACCAAAGGCTAAATCTGTTCCTGGTTCTACATTTTTTGAATGGGGCATGCTTATTTAAGATGGTGAGGAAAGCACTTTTAAAAACATAACCAGGCGTCCTCTACTGACAGAATGAGGTCAGTATCCTCCCAGGATACCCGGGCCAGGTCGATTAGAAAGGCCTGCTCGCTGAAGTGTTTTAGGGGGGTGGTGGTCGTTTGACCGCAGACCCATTACGGACGCAGGCAATGAAGCAGTGATTGCTGAGATCATGGTTGAAGACAGCAGAGGTGTATTTAGAGGGCAGGTTGGTCAGTATGATATCTATGAGGGTGCCCGTGTTTACAGATTTGGGGTTGTACCTGGTAGGTTCATTGATAATTTGTGTTTGGACATCCACTAAGCATGTGTTTAATGCAAGGGGGAGGCAAAGTAAGGCCCGCGAGCCGTATCCGGCCCGCTGGGCACTTCAATCCGGGCCGCATGACATAAAAATGTTTTACTTCGTTTTTTTTTTTACACATTTTCTTCTCCCCAGTTTCTCGGTATCCAATTGGTAGTTACAATTGTCCCATCGCTGCAACTCCCGTACAGACTCTGGAGAGATGAAGGTTGAGAGTAGAGGTCGACCGATTATGATTTTTCAACGCCGATACCGATTATTGGAGGACCAAAAAAAAGAAGCCGATACCGATTAATCGGCCGATTTAAAATTAAATTAAAAACCGCATTGCCGATTTTGTAACTGTGTAGATATCCATAGGACAAGGTAACTCTGATCAATATTGGCAAAATATAAGTGAAGATAATTTTTTTTTGTGGAGTGGATTTATGAAAATATTTTGACAAACGTTACCTTATCCTAGTGAGATTTACACGGGTATCAAAACGCAGAGGCGGTTTAAGCACGAAACACAGACCTTATTTGAAGTAGATCAAGACATTCTCTATGGAAGACATGAACGGTAAAATAACGAAGGAACCCCTTTCAAGTTCAGCCGCAAGTTATTACAGGAATTATAACGCGTCGACTATTTCTCTCTAAACCATATACCTTTGACTATTACGAGCCTGCTGCTGTCTACCACCCCTCAGTCAGACTGCTCTATCAAATATCAAATCATAGGCTTAACTATATTAAACACACAGAAATATGAGCCTTAGGTCAAATCCGGAAACTATCACCTCGAAAACAAAACGTTTATTCCGTTCTGTATTTTATCTAACGGGTGGCATCCATGAGTCTAAATATTCCTGTTACATTGCACAACCTTCAATGTTATGTATGTCATAATTACATAAAATTCTGGAAAATTAGTTCGCAAAGAGCCAGGCGGCCCAAACTGTTGCATATACCCTGACTCTGTGTGCAATGAACGCAAGAGAAGTGACACAATTTCACCTGGTTAATATTGCCTGCTAACCTGGATTTCTTTTAGCTAAATATGCAGGTTTAAAAACATATACTTGTGTATTGATTTTAAGAAAGGCATTGATGTTTATGGTTAAGTACACATTGGAGCAACGACAGTCGTTGATTGATTGTTTTTTATAAGATAAGTTTAATGCTAGTTTGCAACTTATCTTGGCTTACTGCATTCGCGTAACAGGCAGGCTCCTCGTGAGGCAGGTGGTTAGAGCGTTGGACTAGTTAACTGTACGTTTGCAAGATTGGATCCCCCGAGCCAACAAGGTAAAAAATCTGTCGTTCTGCCTCGTTCTTAGGCCGTCAGTTAAAATAAGAATGTGTTCTTAACTGACTTGCCTAGTTAAATAAAGATTAAATAAAGGTGTAAAAAACAAAATAAAAAATATTTTAAAAATCTGCAATATTGGCGCCCAAAAATACCGATTTGCGATTGTTATGAAAACTTGAAATCGGCCCTAATTAATCGGTCAACATCTAGTTGAGAGCCTTGCGTCTTCCAAAACACGGCCCAGCCAAGCTGCACTGCTTCTTGACACAAGGCACGCTTAACCCGGAAGCCAGTCGCACCAATGTGTCGGAGGAAACACCGTACACCTGGCGGCCGTGTCAGCGTGCATGCACCCGGCCCGCCGCAGGAGTCACTAGAGCGCGATGGGACAAGGAAATCTCAGCCTGCCAAACCCTCTCTTACCCCAGATGACGCTGGGCCAATTGTGCGCCGTCTCATGGCTCTCCCAGTCACAGCCAGCTGTGACACAGCCTGGAATCGAACTCGGGTCTGTAGTGACCTTAGACCGCTGCACCACTCGGAAGGCCCCAGCAAATTGATTTTAACTAACAATTGGTCATCCAAAAAATGTGGCCCTCAATTGAATTTCAAAATCCCGATTTTGGCCCCTGAGCCAAAAAGTTTGCCCACTACTGGTTTAGTGAGTCCACCAGATCAGAGGCCGTAGGGATGACCTGGAATGATCTCTTGATAAGTGTGTGAATTAGATAATTTTCCTGTTCTGCTAAGCATTCATATTGTTACTTATCCTCTGGCTCTTTTGCACCCCAGTATCTCTACTTGCATATCATCATCTGCACATTTATCACTCCAGTGTTAATGCTAAATTGTAATTATTTCGCCTCCATGGCCTCTTTATTGCCTTACCTCCCTACTCTTCTACATTTGCCCACACTGTACATAGATGTTTCTATTGTGTTATTGACTGTACGTTTGTTTATGTGTAACTCTGTGTTACTGTTTTTGTCGCACTGCTTTGCAGTGTTGCAAAGTTGCAGTTGGCCAAGTTGCAGTTGTAAATGAGAACTTGTTCTCAACTGGTTAACCTGGTTAAATAAAGGTGAAATACATTTTTTTTTTTTTTTTTAAATAAATAAATTCAAAAGGTAACGAGTACATTTGGGTGTCAGGGAAAATGTCTGGAATAAAAAGTACATACTTTTACTTAATTCCTAAAGAAAAGTAAAAGTTGTCAAAAATGTTAATAGTAAAGAGACTCCAAAAAACTACTTAAGTACTACTTTAAAGTATTTTTACTTAAGTACTTTACACCACTGCTAATTTCTGTTTTTTAAGACGACAAGCTGGCGAGCTCTATAGAACAGGGGTTCCCAAACTTTTTCATTCAAGCCCCCTTCCAGCATTGGGGAACATCTTGCGCCCTTGACATGTCTATTTCTATTGGCACAAGCACTGTTCATGACACAAACTGTTCACACCCCTCTTGTTGGCTGAGCGAACATTCTGCAGGTTCAAAGCTTGTTTCCTACAATTCTACACATTTTGTTATGGGGGGCAGAGAAAATGTTCCTATTTTAAAGCAAATTTTCTTGCAATTCTCTGCATTTTGCCAGGTCTAATGTGTATTCATTAGAGTGTTAGAAATAAAGGTATGCAATGACTGACATGACGAGAGAAACTGAATATGCATTACCCGATTTTAAAAGTGCACCTTGTGCATTGTACTATTACAACTTTCAAGAGTAAGTTGAAAGCCAAACTGAGTTTCTTAAAAAAAAAATATATATATACAGTACCAGTCGAAAGTTTGGACACACCTACTCATTCAAGGGTTTTTCTTTATTTTGACAATGTTCTACATTATAGAATAATAGTGAATACATCAATACTATGAAATAACAGATATGCAATCATGTAAACTCAGCAAAAAAAGAAACGTCCTCTCACTGTCAACTGCGTTTATTTTCTGCAAACTTAACATGTGTAAATATTTGTATGAACATATCAAGACTCAACAACTGAGACAGAAACTGAACAAATTCCTCAGACATGTGACTAACAGACATGGAATAATGTGTCCCTGAACAAAGGGTGGTCAAAATCAAAAGTAAGTCAGTATCTGGTGTGGCCACCAGGTAGAATTAACTACTGCATTGCATCTCCTCCTCATGGACTGCACCAGATTTGACAGTTCTTGCTGTGAGATGTTACCCCACTCTTCCACCAAGGCAACTGCAAGTTCCCGGACATTTCTTGGGGGATTGGCCCTAGCCCTCACCCTCCGATCCAACAGGTCCCAGACGTGCTCAATGGGATTGAGTTCTGGGCTCTTCGCTTTCCATTGCAGAACACTGACATTCCTGTCTCGCAGGAAATCACGCACAGAACGCGCAGTATGGTTGGTGGCATTGTCATGCTGAAGGGTCATGTCAGGATGAGCCTGCAGGAAGGGTACCACATGAGGGAGGAGGATGTCTTCCCTGTAACGCACAGCGTTGAGATTGCCTGCAATGACAACACGCTCAGTCCGATGATGCTGTGACACACTGCCCCAGACTATGACGGACCCTCCACCTCCAAATCCATCCCGCTCCAGAGTACAGGCCTCGGTGTAACGCTCATTCCTTCAACAATAAACGCGAATCCGACCATTACCCCAGTGAAGAGCACTTTTTGCCAGTCCTGTCTGGTCCAGTGACGGTGGGTTTGTGCCCATAGGTGACGTTGTTGCCGGTGATGTCTGGTGAGGGCCTGCCTACAAACCCTCAGTCCAGCCTATTGCGGACAGTCTGAGCACTGATGGAGGGATTGTGTATTCCTGGTGTAATTTGGGTAGTTGTTGTTGCCATCCAATACCTGTCCCACAGGTGTGATGTTCGGATGTACCGATCCTGCGCAGATGTTGCAGTGGCAGACTACGTGTAACGAGGACGATCAGCTGTCCGTCCTGTCTCCCTGTAGCGCTGTCTTAGGTGTCTCACAGTACGGACATTGCAATATTTTGCCCTGGCCACATCTACAGTCCTCATGCCTCCTTGCAGCATGTCTAAGGCACGTTCACGCAGATTAGCAGGGACCCTGGGCATCTTTCTTTTGGTGTTTTTCAGAGTCAGTAGCAAGGTGTCTTTAGTGTCCTAAGTTTTCATAACTGTGACCTTAATTGTCAACCGTCTGTGACCGTACCATAGATGCATGTTCATTAATTGTTTATGGTTCATTGAACAAGCATGGGAAACGGTGTTTAAATCCTTTACAATGAAGATGTGTGAAGTTATATGGATTTTTCGAATTGTCTTTCAAAGACAGGGTCCTGAAAAAGGGACATTTCTTTTTTTTGCTGAGTTTATTTGGGCTGCAATCTGAAGTTGATTTAACTCTAATGAATTGATCCTCTACAACAGAGTTACCTCTGGGTCTTCCTTTCCTGTGGCGGTCCTCACGAGAGCCAGTTTCATCAAAGCGCTTGATGGTTTTTGCGACTTTTCCAGAAGCTACTCCTGTGTTTTCTTGGCTGTGTGCTTAGGGTTGTTGTCCTGTTGGAATGTGAACCTTTGTCCCAATCTGAGGTCCTTAGCGCTCTGGAGCAGGTTTTCATCAAGGATCTCTCTGTACTTTGCTCTGCTCCTCTTTCCCTCGATCCTGACTAGTCTCCCAGTCCCGTGCTGCTGCAAAACATCCCCACAGCATGATGCTGCCACCACCATTCTAGACCGTAGGGATGGTGCCAGGTTTCTTCCAGATGTGACACTTGGCATTTATGCGAAAGAGTTCAATTTTTGTTTCATCAGACCAGAGAATATTGTTTTTCATGGTCTGAGTCCTTTAGGTGCCTTTTGGCAAGCTCCAAGCTGGCTGTCATGTGTCTTACTGAGGAGTGGCTTCCGTCTGGCCACTCTACCATACAGACCTGATTAGTGGAGTGCTGCAGAGATGGTTGTCCTTCTGGAAGGTTTTTCCATCTTCACAGAGGAACTCTGGAGCTCTGTCAAGAGTGACCATCAGCTTCTTGGTCACCTCCCTGGCCAAGGCCCTTCTCCCCAATGGCTCAGTTTGGCTGGGCGGCCAGCTCTAGGAAAAGTCTTGGTGGTTCCAAACTTCTTCCATTTAAGAATGTTGGAGGCCACTGTTTTCTTGGAGACCTTTTTTTGGTACCCTTCCCCAGATCTGTGCCTCGACACAATCCTGTCTCGGCGCTCTACGGACAATTCCTTGAACCTTTTTCTTTCTCGGACATGCACTGTCAACTGTTGGATCTTTTATATAGACTGTTATGTGCCTTTCCAAATCATGTCCAATCAATTGAATTTATCACAGGTGGATTCCAATCAAGTTGGATATACATCTTAGGGATGATCAATGGAAACACGATTCACCTGAGCTCAATTTTGAGTCTCATAGCACAGGGTCTGAATACTTAACTTATTTAAATAAGTTATCTGTTTTAAATTTAATACATTTGCAAAAGAAATTAGAAAACAATTTTCACTTTGTCATTGTGGAGTATTGTGTGTAGATTGATGAGGAACACAATAAATTTAAAACATTTTGCAGTAAGGCTGTAACCTAACAAAATGTGGAAGAAGTCAAGGGGTCTGAATACTTTTCGATGCACCGTATTTGTATCATACCTTAGTTCTTTGAGGTTTGTCTTTTAGAAGAGCACAAGGCACATGTAGCGACAGCGACTTGTCCCAGCTCCATCGATTTCCATACAATATCGATGTGAGTGATTGAATTTACGCTCACTATTGATTACAGTGGAACAAGCTTCGAGTGGACGCTGGGCAAACGTTGGCGTGTGTACAGTTTACAAGGTACAAATTTAGCAAAATTACAAGTAATCTGAACACAAGTGTGCCTAAAGTCTGCACCCTTTAACTTTTTTTTTTCACAAAGTGAAAAGAAAGAAGGCTGTTTTTAGAAAATCCACCCTAAATCATCCATTCTGTTTACAACAAGGCTGTTAAGTAATACTGCAAGACAACACAGCAAATAAATATACTTTCTGGCCTAAATTTAAAAACTACAGGGTTGGGTCAAATCCAATCAGATCAAACCTTCTCTTTTTTTCAAGAATTGTGTTGGCAGAATCATGTTATGGGTATGCTTGTCATCAGTAGGGACTGGGGAGTTTGTCAGGATCAAAATAAATATGAAAGGAGCAAAGCCCAGGTAAAAAGTTAGAGGAAACCCTTCAGTCTTCTGAAAACCTAGCCCTGGGATAGTTTTATTTTTCACACAAGAATTACACAAATTTGAATGCCAAAGACACACCAGCATGGCTTTCCAAGAAGTGTTGAGTGTTCCTGAGTGGTCGAGACTTAAATTTGTTTGAAAATCAGAGACGAGGTTTGAATATTGCTGTCCATCAATGATTCCCAACCAAATGTAATGAGCTTGACCAATTATGCCAAATACAGGTCAAGTAGTACCTGAAGTACTCCCCCATAGACACAAACAAACATTATCAGGAATACCTCTTTACCATCTAAGTTAGCTAGTTCGTTAACTAGCAAGCTAGACTGACGGTTTATGAAAGCCAAAGAATGATCAACTTGTTTTAATGACTAATATCTAGTGTAGCCATCTAGCCAGGTTAATGTTGCTATCTAGCTAGCAACCATGAGCTAGCTAGATAACAATTATTGTGTAAACTTAAACTACCTAACACAGATCACAGAATTGTCCATTTTAAACCGATTTCAGTAACACGAGATGGTTAATCCAGAGATTCTTACATTTGCAGTCTTGTCAAGATCGTCATGGCCCATATTTGTGACATGACGTTTGCGACAGGAATGTATAGACTAGCCACATTAGCGGCTAATTAGCTTTTTTTTAAATGGGGTATATTGAGGCAAATGTTTTGATAAAATTCACCTTGTCAGAGAAAGATTTACATGGTTATCAAAATGTCACATTAGGGTAAGCCTACACAACACAGACCTTATTTGAAGTGGTTGTGAAATCCCCTAAGGGAAACATTTTATGGGGGGGAACTATTGGAACCATTTCGTGTTTGAACACTAGGTTTTATGGGTATTATGACTCATACTGTGATACTCTAACATTAGGTAACGTTAGCTACGTGATGAAAACAAGATGTTTCTCCTAAGGTTTGCAATACAGGGTGGCTATCTGCCAAAGTAATCTAGCTTTCTTGCTATTTATGGTAGCAGATAGGTAAAAAAAAAATATATTGGTCCAGGCATCATGACACTAGTTACCTTTTTCTACTGGTTTCCAACTTATTGTGTATCAGCCAGCAGAAAGTAGTTAGTGGATCTCATTATAATGCAAATAACCGTCTCTTGACAGATTTCACAGAAATGATGCGGGCTCTGGGCTATCCTCGCTTGATATCCATGGAGAACTTCAGGACCCCCAACTTTACCCTGGTGGCAGAAATTCTCATTTGGCTTGTGAAAAGGTGATAAATAGGTGAAGTCTGACAAATGCAGTGGCTGGTCTTCTGACAAATGCACACGATTCAGCACACTGCTGCAATGATTGTTATTGTATCGTACGTTTCTGTCGTTCCAACAGATATGAACCGCAAATGGACATACCGAGTGACGTGGACACGGAGACAGACAGGATTTTCTTCATAAAGGCAGTGGCCCAATTTATGGTAAAGATGCATTGTTATTTGTTTAAGGCAGAGGCTGCGCCCGCATCTCGCCTCCCTGGATCCCTTTTCCCCATAGCTAAAGTCCTGTCAGCCTTGGTCTTACTTTGTTAATTGGGCACCATTCGCCAGGGTACAGTAGAGCAGAGACCGTGTGTCAAGTACATGCACCGAAGCTTAGGGACCTTTAGCTGTCGGGAAGAGGGTTCCAGAGAAGTTGGATTCACAGCCACTCCTTTTGTTTAATTTATTTGTCTGTTTGTCAATATTTTGCTTATTTTGAGACCTCCCATATTTGTCTATCGTATATCTTATTATTTTGTAGTAACTGTTCTACAAGGCCACTTTAATTTTAAGCGATATCGTCTTTAGAAAATAAGGGAATGTGTAGTTTACGAGGCGAACAGGTTTTTAAGAGGGGAACTCAAAACGTGTTTTCACCTGATTCCAGGCAACAAAGGCTCACATCAAGGTGAACACAAAGCGTCTGTACCAGGCTGATGGCTACGCTGTGAAAGAGATGTTGAAGATCACCTCAGTGCTGTACAGTGCCATGAAGACCAAGGAGATGGCCTCAGGGGACAAAGTGGAGGAGGACAATAGCAAATTCAAGTTTGACTTGGGTTCCAAGGTGAGAATGACACTGTAACATGTACATGTTGCCAACTCCATGTAGGCCTACCTCCAAATATGCTAGCTCCATGTACCTTCTATGAAACAAAAAAAATCTACCAAATGAGAAAAGATCTGCAAGAAATTGTTATTTTTAGGAAGAAATGGAGAGGAGGTCCAAAATGGTTGACCGGTACTGTAGGTTTCTAAGGTTCTGCTGAAAGATTCTGTTTAGCCCATAGATATGACTAGGTTAATATTAGCAGGGGACCCCTGACATAGCAAAGACTGCATGGGGTTTCTCTGTTGGTGTTACAGGGTTATTGGTATTGTAATATATTCAGCCCCACAGACAAGGAGATAATCCCAGCCCTGTCTGTGAAGACAGTTCAGACCTGTTGGGGGTTCGACCACAGATGTGACAAATGAACAATTTTGCTTAAGGTTTAAACAGGTTTTTTGTTTAAAACGGTAAGATAAAGTCATAAAATTCCACGTCAATTCACAATGCAAAATAATGGTCTTATTATGACCGCTAGGGCCGGGCATTGAAGTTAAAGTATATCTACCGCAGTCATATACCCTTGAAAGTGCCTCGGTTACGGCGTTTTTGTTTGTCTGTAAGGGTACACTGGCTTTTTAACACTAAACCGCCTGGCTTTCAGCTTATAAGTACCCGCTAGAGAACGTTGCCGGGCGTCACCTTTAGCATATGCATCAGATGCATATCCACCCACAATGTGTACAAACATAAGCACCAACTCTTGTTAAATAGTGCGTAAAGGATGAATTGCATGAAGAAATATTATTGGAAATAAATCCATGTAGAAATTTAGCCACAATAGTGTAAATCTACAAAGTCCTAGTGAAAAACATTGGCCTGGACTTTGTAGAATTACACTATTGTGGATACATTTCTACATGGATTTATTTCCAATAATATTTCTTCATACAATTCATCCTTTACAATTGTTTACGCACTATTTAACAAGAGTTGGTACTTGTATACTACTGTTCAATTATGTTCTTTGAATTAATTGTTCTTTTAGTATTCTGTTACCTAAGACCTTCATAAACAACCAAAATATTATTCTTCCCAATAGCACATATGAAATGTATTTATTAGACTGTTAGAATATGAATGTCATTGGCTATAAGTGTTGAAAATATGAAAACAAATATACACTACCATTCAAAAGGCCAGCATCCCAGTGTCGCCTCTTCACTGTTGACGTTGAGACTGGTGTTTTGTGGGTACTATTTAATGAAGCTGACAGTTGAGGACTTGTGAGGTGTCTGTTTCTCAAACTAGACACTCGAATGTACTTGTCCTCTTGCTCAGTTGTGCACCGGGGCCTCCCACTTCCCTTTATTTTTTGGTTAGGGCCAGTTTGCGCTGTTCTGTAAAGGGAGTAGTACACAGCGTTGTACGAGATCTTCAGTTTCTTGGCAATTTTTCGCATGGAATAGCCTTCATTTCACAGAACAAGAATAGACTGAGTTTCAGAAGAAATTGCTTTATTTCTGGGCAGTTTGAGCCTGTAATCAAACCCACAAATGCTGATGCTCCAGATACTCAACTAGTCTAAAGAAGGCCAGTTTTATTGGTTATTTAAATCAGCACAACCGTTTTCAGCTGTGCTGACATAATTACAAAAGGGTTTTCTAATGATCAATTAGCCTTTTTAAAATTGAAAACTTAAATTGGCACAACGTGCCATTGGAACTCTGTAGTGATGGTTGCTGATAATGGGCCTCTGTACGCCCATGTAGATATTCCATTCAAAATCAGACATTTCCAGCTACAATTGTCATTTACAACATTAATAATGTCTACACTGTATTTCTGATCAATTTGATATTTTAAAGGACAAAACATTTGCTTTTCTTTCAAAACAAGGACATTTCTAAGTGGCCCCAAACTTTTGAACGGTAGTGTATATTTGTTTTCCTATTTTCAACACAGCCAATGACACATCAACATCCGTAACAGTCTAATAAATACATTTCATATATTCTATCGGAAGAATAATAATTTGGTTGTTTATGAAGGTATTAGAATAAATACCGAATTAAAAAAAATAATAATAATAATTCAAAGAACATAATAATATTTTCATTAGTTTGTTACTTCTAGCTAAAAGTAAAAATGAAAAACCACTAGTTAAAGAGTTAAATCCATCACACAGAAATCTATTATTTCATTTGGGCAGGTCTAAAGAAACATTGTGGAAATAAGAAAAGGTATTTAAAAAAAACAGAATAGCATATTTCAAGTTTTATGTTACTCGCCAGAGCAATGCTGCCGCGTGAGTGGTAATGTTCTGAACGCATGGCCATGCGGTTATTCTTGGTAAAGTGATATTTGGAAATAGAGCTGCACCTCTTGAATTTTGAGTTATTTGACAAAGGTAGGTGCCATAGAAACTGCAGAAAATGCTCTTTGTAAAACGTTTTACTTGGAGGATTTGATAAAGTGATGCTCCCTTCCCTGCATCTGTCAATTCCATTTTGTGCCCATCTCTTCATGTATAATTTTATGACCCATAATATTGTCACCCATCAACTATTGTCAATTGAATCTTGTATTTAGGCCAGCTCTTATTGTTTGTGAAATTAGTTTAGGTATAGTTTAGGTGTCGTTTTGATGCGCAGGCCGACTATCATCGTTTGCTTCCCCTCGCTCATCAACTCGGATAGCGTCAAGGATATGTTTTTCAGTATTCTAAAAGTCCAGTGCAACACGTATAATGTTTTAATTTCCCCTTACAATACATTTAGTAATAGTTATAGCAAATTAAACAGTCCTGTAACAGCTTCTTTTGACAAAGTAAAAGAGAATGATACAGTATTAACCCGCAAGCCGCGCCTTCAAATGATTTGCTAAAATCATGAGCGCCAATGCTGATGGGTAGGCATAACACGAACTCGTCATCACACTATTGTTTTTATAAATTAAATCAACCTCTTCACCATCCTTGTCATTCAGTTAGGCCTAGTTTAATTGTGAAGTAACGTGCACAATTATCACCCATTCATTCTTATCTATAACCTTATTTTACCAGGTAAGTTGACTAACAACACATTCTCATTAACGGCAACAACCAGGGGAATAGTTACAGGGGAGAGGAGGGGGGATGAATAAGCCAATTGGAAGCTTGGGATGATTAGGTGGCATGATTAGGGGTGTTAACACCCCTACTTTTACGATAAGTGCCATGGGATCTTTAGTGACCACAGCGAATCAGGACACTTCCCATCCGAAAGACGGCACCCTATACAGGGTAATGTTCCAAATCACTGCCCTGGGGCATCGGGCTAATATTTTTTTAGACCAGAGGAAAGTGCCTCCTAATCCTTTTGGTCTCTCATCCAGGACCAACCCTGCTTAGCTTCAGAGGCAAGGATGCAATGTGATATGCTTCAGTGCGGAGAGAGAGAGAGAGAGAGAGAGAGAGACAGACAAAGACACATGCCTAGTGCCTGGCTGGGTACAAACATCCTACAGCTCATTGTCTTGCGGGTTAAGTTGTGAATAGTTGTGGGGTAAAAAGGCTCTAAATACTTTTCTGTTTGTGAGTTGAAAAATTCTGACATGAGCAATGTAAAATACAACCATTTAGGAAAAGTCAGGGAAGGACATTGCTTTTTTGTGGTAGGAATCGTCCGCTAGGAATCAAACACTCTGATCTTTCATAGCGAGCTAGCAAGGGATGGAGAGAGACAGGAAGGGCGTGCTGGAATGCTGTATTTTGCAATTTCTTATCTTTCAATGTCTCGCAACTTGAGTAATGCAGGGCTTTATCATCAATTAATAGGCTAGGATATTTTACACGCAACAGACCGAAGACTGAACACACGCTCGCACACCCCTAGGTTCGACCCTCCTAAATTGTTTGGGATTTGCAGTTTGACCACTTTGGGCATCTCTGTACACACTGTTGTAGATCAGAATCTTAGAAGAAATGACAAAATTATATATTTTACTAGACAATTATCACAGTTAATTATGACAAAGTATGCCATAACAATTTTGTTGATATTAGTGGCGCAGCGGTCTAAGGCACTGCATCTCAGTGCTAGAGGCGTCACTACAGACACCCTGGTTCGAATCCAGGCTGTATCACAACCGGCCATGATTGGGAGTCCCATAGGGCAGCTCACAATTGTCCCAGCATTGTCCAGGTTAGGAAAACCAGCCACGTCGTAGACACTGACGTCTTGCTTCCGGGTAAGCTAAACACCTTCGCTCGCTTTGAGGATAACACAGTGCCACTGACCAAAGATTGTGGGTTCTCCTTGGCCGATGTAAGACATTTAATCGTGTTCACCCTTGCAAGGTTGCCGGCCCAGACAGCATCCCTAGCGTGTCCTCGGAGCATGCGCATACCAGCTAGCTGGTGTGTTTACGGACATATTCAATCTATCCCAGAGATGGCCACCATTGTTTCTGTAACGAAGAAAGCAAAGGTAACTGAACTAAATGACTATCGCCCCATAGCGCTCACTTCTGTCATCATTCTGGACTCCAAAAGCAACAAGCCCATCTCCAGAAACTCCTGTACCCCTATATAGGTCCTAGGGGGACATTGTAAGCATATACCTGATAACATTCTTTTGCATGACCTGTATTCTCTTTTTCAGCTTTTTTCATAGCCCACTATACCATGCAGAGCAAGCAAAATCAAAATTACACTGAATCAAGTTTGAGACAAGCAGTTTCTTAACTTTGCTGTTAAAATATCTAGTTTTACGATATAAACCATTTCAATTTGTTTGCCATTTTAGAAATAGTTTTAGCAGCAATCCGGTCTCCAGAAAGGGATTGATCTAGGGACACACCAAAATAAGTTACACTTGTTTTAGATTCATTCTCCTTGCCTGCACAGTTTACCTTTTATTTTGTCAGCCCAAAACAATCTGTTTTGTTAAAAAAAAAAACTTATTCAGTTTTTCCCAAATGTAGCGATATTTTGTTCAGTCAACCAATCTCTAGCAAAATGCAATTCCTCTATGTAAACTGTATCCTTGACTGATATCAGTATGGCTGAGTCATCAGCATAAAGCAGGAGTTTGCACTTTACTGTATCTGGCATATCATTAACATATATAAGAAATAAGAGAGGCCCTAAAATTGATCCCCGCGGTGCTCCACAGGATATTTCTTTGGCCTCTGACAGAACATCACCAACATTACGTACTTGGGTTCTGTTGGTCAGATAAGACCAAAACCAATTCACTGCTACATCATTTAGACCCATGCATTTCAGTTTCATCAGGAAGATATCATGGTCCAGTGTCAAAATCTTTCAGCAGGTCTAACATGATCCTACCTGTATAGCTCCCCTTCTCACTTTCCTGCCACAACAACTATCTAATACACACAAAAGTAAAGGAATAAGAATATATACACTACCGTTCAAAGTTTAGGGTCACTTAGAAATGTCCTTGTTTTTGAAAGAAAAGCAAATATTTTTGTCCATTTAAAATAACATCAAATTGATCAGAAATACAGTGTAGCTATTGTTAATATTGTTAATGACTATTGTAGCTGGAAACGGCAGATTTTTTGATGGAATGTCTCCATAGGCGTACAGAGGCCCATTTATCAGCAACCACTGATACCACTGCACTCCTGTGTTCCAATGGCACGTTGTGTTAGCTGATCCAAGTTTATCATTTTAAAAGGCTTATTGTTCATTAGAAAACCCTTTTACAATTATGTTAGCACAGCTGAAAACTGTTGTGCTTATTAAAGAAGCAATTGAATATCTGGAGCATCAGCATTTGTGGGTTTGATTACAGGCTCAAAATGGCAATAAACAAAGACCTTTCTTCTGAAATTCATCAGTCTATTCTTGTTCTGAGAAATGAAGGTTATTCCATGCGAGAAATTGCCAAGAAACTGAAGATCTCGTACAATGCTGTGTACTACTCCTTTCACAGCACAGCGCAAACTGGCTTTAACCAGAATAGAAAGAGGAGTGGGAGGCCCCGGTGCACAACTGCACAAGAGGACAAGTACATTTGTGTCTAGTTTGAGAAACAGACACCTCACAAGTCCTCAAACTATCAGCTTCATTAAATAGTACCCTCAAAACACCA
This sequence comes from Oncorhynchus nerka, assembly GCF_034236695.1. Classification (NCBI taxonomy): domain Eukaryota; kingdom Metazoa; phylum Chordata; class Actinopteri; order Salmoniformes; family Salmonidae; genus Oncorhynchus; species Oncorhynchus nerka. The sequence continues at coordinate 24,920,842 of NC_088418.1, forward strand.
GTCTCAACGTCAACAGTGAAGAGGCGACTCCGGGATGCTGGCCTTCTAGGCAGAGTTGCAAAAAGCAAGCCATATCTCAGACTGGCCAATAAAAAGGAAAGATTAAGATTGGCAAAATAACACAGACACTAGAAGCCAGCATCCCGGAGTCGCCTCTTCACTGTTGACGTTGAGACTGGTGTTTTTGTGGGTACTTTGTCCTCTGTTACCATGCACAGCTCAAACAAATAATTTGTGATACCTTTGCTATGGTTCAAGTTGTTAATGAAAGACTGGCCATCGTGTCCAGAGCAGGTCGGTAACAACTTAACCAGAGATGAGGCTATAGTGGTAAAAATATATATATATTTGCAGCCTTTGTCTGGTCATCGCATAAAGCATCATCAATATCCAGGCCAACACTACAGGATTTGACCTTATGGAGAGTGTTTGAGACAATGTCCTTTAAAATTTTCCACAGTTTACGAGTCTTTACGAGTAAGTTGTAATTAATAGTGTCTATGTTATGTTTGGATTTGACCTTATCCAACATCACAGTTTTGTACATGAGACCAATCCAACTTTCCAAGTACTTCTACAAACGTTCCTTTGAGTATTGTTTCATAGACCGTACCTTCATGTAGTTATTACCTGGCTCAAGTAGTATTTTGGATTTCTTACGGGTACAGTAGGTTACCATATGATCACTAAAAACAATATTTAAGACTCCTGACTGACAGACATTCTCTTGGTCTGATGATACAATAATCAAATCCAAAGTTGACTTACTTTCTACACACCCGGGTTGGCTCAACAATCAGTTGTTTCAGTTATACAGGGCATTTACTAGTGTACATTTCTTGGGTGATAACTGCACATTTGTATTACAATCACCAAGCAGAATATATTCTCTATCAGCAAATACATTGTGATCACAGCAATTTGATTCAAGTAATCATAGAAATTATTCTGCTTAGGAGTCCAATAGCACACACCAACAACTATATTACGACATTTAGGAAGAAGTATATCTACTGGTGCAACCTCAATCCATCCATTTTCAGATCTGAATGAGGATTAAAATGCACATCATTAAAACGCACATGCCGCCACCATTTCAGTCAATTCTATGAATGCTATAACCAGGTAGCTCAACCTCATTGTCCTCAATTGACCCGTCGAGCCATGTCTCAGTCACAGCAACTACTGCAGCCCAGGTGTTAGAAGCGAGGAGCTTTAATTCCTCTAATTTCGGCAGCAGGCTCCGCGTGTTGACATGAATAAAGTGAAGTCCTCTCCGATTGAAACAGTCAAACATGTCATTTTCTGTGCCCACTGCTGACACATCAACTATCTCATCTAGATTGCACTCATCATCCCTGCTTGTGTCCGGCATCCCAATGTTTGGCACTATGTTTAAACAGCATACATTGCAAACAAGCAAAGTGTTACTTTGAGACTTTACAGCTTCATCATATGACAAGGGTTGGATATCCCCACACTTACTTGGCGCTTTATGCTTATGTTGCAGAACGATACATTGCATGAGGCACACAGATGCAGTCCTCCATAACATTCAGGCTGTAATCAGTACTTGAACAAATCTATAACTACTGGTGACAACTCAAAACTAGCAGTCACAGTCAACAGCCCTTAAGTACTGGGCCCAGATTCACAAAACCTTCTTGAGAAAAAATGTCTCAACTGCCATTTTTTCCCTTAACTATAGACTTAAGAAGAATGTTAAGCTAAGTTGCTATTCCTCAAAAAGATTATTGGACATGTTATTGCGCTGCTTATGTTCTCCTGAAGCAAAAAGTTAAGAAGAAATTTGATTATTGAAAATAAAGTTAATGGAAATGTTGTTAATTCTAAGATTGCTGAACCCGTGTCTTAAACTCAGGGCAGTGAGAGAAAAAGCTCATGAAAGCAATGTTTAATTCACTCAGACTTCATCTGAAAGTTTCATTATTGATTATTTTAAACCCAAGAACGTGTTTTAGAACAGTAATTTCAGTACGAAATATGCTAACATGATTGCTAGCTAGATAGCTAAAATGGTTGCCTTGCAACAAACATTCGTAAGAAGATGTTTGAAAAGTTCATAAGAAAATCATTAAATCTTAAGATATTGTTGATGAATTACACTTACGAACTATCTTATGAACTTTTTTTCCTTTTACTTATGTTTTTTGCATAAAGAAGTGTTTTGTGAATCTGGGCCCTGGTGTTTTTCCCCACTATTACAATATATTTAGTTATTGATGATGTGGCTGGTGACACCACCATGAAAATTGCACACAGAAAAGGAAAGGAAAACAACTCTTATCGTCAAGCAATGTTATTTTCTGTATTACGTGTTAGTGTTTTCAAATGTACTTTTCCAGGCTTTTCCCTCTGAATTCTCCTTCTCTTGTCTGTGATCCAGATTGCAGACCTGAAGGCAGCGAGACAGCTGGCCTCGGAGATCACGTCTAAAGGAGCGTCGCTTTACGACCTGCTGGGGAAGGAGGTGGACCTGAGGGTGAAGGAAACAAATACACACACACACACACACAGGCTCAGAAACACACCACGGCTGGGGAAAGCAATCAGACATTTTGACTGCATGTCTGGGACTGTGGGTGACGGTTTGACAGCCCCCCTAATATGTGGAGATGTTACCAAAGACATCTGTATCATTTAAAATATTTGACACGGCGCTTGATTTGAGAAGACATTGGAACGCTGCAGACAGGCACACACTGGTTACTTAGAAGTATGAACCCCACAAACCTTGGGGAAGAATGTCTAAGCAATTCCTCACCAGAATCTATGTGAGAGATTATAATGACATGTTGTCTTTGAGAGTTGAACCTTATCATGTTAATCCTGTCTCTTTTTTCATTATAGGAGATGAGAACTGCTGCCATCTCCAGACCCTTGGAGATCAATGAGACAGAGAAGGCCCTCAGAGCAGCCATCAAGGAAGTTTTGGTGTGTGTTGTCTTGAGATACAGACACGGCTCATATGTCTGTTCCACCAGCATTCACTCTCAATAGCAAGCACTCTAGCTAATGTCTTGCTCTGGTCCAGGAAAGCGTGGATAAAACCAAAGACATGCTGAACAACGTGTCCTCAGATGAGACCAGCCTGGAATCCAAAATGGAGAAGAAGAAACAGGAGCTGGAGAGGAATCAGAAGAGACTCCAGACTCTACAGAGTGTACGGTGAGTTAGGAGAAACTTCTGTGGCAGGACATTGTACTCCAAAATGAATGAAAATACAATTATGAGCCCAAACATATTGGTCAAATTATTTTAACATATTGGACCATGAAATTAATTTAACATATTTTAACATAGGCTATATGCATGGTCCCTATGATCAGGTATGCTATTAGCACTATAACCTGTAGCCCAACACTATAACCTGTAGCCCAACTGACGCAGCATAGTGGCTATAAATAAATAGGCTGAAACATTGTGTTGCCTATGTTAATTTACTAGGGATGTGCATCTTTCCCTTTCAAGATGATTTGATACGTATCTAGATACATGGGCTCCGATACGATACAGGAAGGATACGTTTTAGTTTGAAATGATTCGGTTTGATTCGAGAAAAGTTTGATATGATTCGATGCACTAAGATTTGTTGCATAAACATGCATTTTCTAAACTAAATAAAAAATCTGCTGATGATGGAGCTCATGAGCTGGATCTGAGATGATGTGTTTGTGTTTATGGTGTATGTACTATTTTATTTATTTAACCTTTATTTAACTAGGCAAGTCAGTGAAGAACAAATTATTTTCTGCAATGGCGGCCTAGACCGGCCAAACCCGGACGATGCTGGGCCAATTGTGCACCGCCCTATGGGACCCCAATCACGGCCGGGTGTGATACAGCCTGGATTCGAACCAGGGTCTCTGTAGTGACACCAGTGCCTTAGACCGCTGCGCCACTTGGGAGCCCTATGTAGGCACTTGACAGAGCCATAAGGGAAACTAGGCATCTTACCACCCCCACTACCATCTTTTTTGTTTGCGCTGGTAATGTATCAATATTTATCGTTTACAAATTAGCTATGACATGGGCAATGAATATATAGCACAATTTTGAATTTCACCCCCATCTCAAAATCAAATGGTTTATACCGTTTTGAGGTTTTTACTATCTTCGGCCTTGCATTGCACCTCGCAAAGTGATTTTATGTCCTCATTATAAGATGATCAACTTTACCCTGTATATCTAAAAATGACCATATACAGTACACTGATTATTTAAAGCAGAACTACCAAAACTATTGCGGATGGTGAACCTAAACAATTAAAAATAATGTATAGCCAGATGTCTCCGGTAGTTTACTTTCATTCTTGTAAAACACCATTTTCAACTGCGCATAGATAACAATAACCTAGAAATTACATAGGTTGTCACTCAACCAATGAAGCCTAATATCAAGTAAGCCATTTTAGCGTTTGAATGCTGAAGGTGCCGCGCAAGATCAGGAACAGGTTGCCTACCTCGTGAAGCTGAGAATAGTGCGCGGTTTGACTGGGCTATTGATATTGCCTGGGGTGATTCGGCAAGCAAAATGACTTGTAGATCAATGAATCAACACGGTTACATGCAGTTTGACACTAAAGGAGAAGGCGCATCAGTTGTCACTGTGATGTTTTGAATCGATTTTCTGACCGACGCATGCTACATTTGTATCAGTTTGGGTCAGCGGACTGATACACGTAAACATTTGAGTCGGGGACCGATGAGTATCGGTGAATCGTTACATCCCAAGCATGCGTCCCTATTGGGCTAATCATTTGCGAGACATATGATATTTGAACTAGTTAGCATCTATTTGATAAATGTTATGTCCCCAAAAATGTCGTCAATTTAGCCCCACTCTCCCCTATGCACTCACAACAAATGGCAGCTAAAGCAATGTGCTTAACCATGCTGCTGCTAAAAACTCCGGGTTTAAAATGGTGCAGTTCGCGCATATTTAGGAAGAGAAATAAATCAAGTAAGAATGGGAAAACTGGGACCTCCCCCCTTTTTTAAAAACAAAGATCATTAAAACGGCTGTTTTCGCGATTGCAAGAATTGTTGTGCTTTGACTGCTTATACGAATGCATGTTTCCCTCCCTAAGGCAATTGTAACTTGAATGCGTATTGATATAAATATTTATCTTGTATAGAACACACAACAACAAGCCAAATAGGTAAATAGATAAACCATTCTACTATGGGGTTGTCAGATTTTTCTATTCATTACATGTTTTGTTTGCAGCGGGAAATTAAATGTGGACTGTTCGAGCATCTTCAAAGTGCTCCTCGGCAGAATTATTTTTTCATGTTCGATATTTTTGGGGAAATGGCGACAATATCTTTGCTGTTGCGCAGCGCCACAGATAAATGACTGCAGCGGAAACACTGCTAAGATCGCATAAACCATGGCAAATGTGTAGAATTGCTTGAAATTTGCTTTAAAACGGCACATTTTTCTCTCAGCTCCATGGCAAGATGTGTAGAATTGCAGCAACATTTTGTCACTGCGGCCAACAAGGAAGGCCTCTAAAATTTCAGTCGGCGCCCGCACCACTTAAGTCCCATTTTGATCCAGAAAAATCCCTGGTTATCTCCAAAGGTTTTTTGTAAATAGTTAGAACAAATAAGATGACGCTCCGGTAACATGGATAACTATTGAAAGATAGCTGCTATACGTTTTTTCCCCCTACATTTTATAATAAACACGATGCAACTTTTGGTAGATAGGCTGCTGGCAGGTTGCAGTACAGCAAAGCCAAGTCAGCCAGTGCTCATGGTTCTCGCAGGGGAAGTGAAATGATAGGCTACATTTGAAATGATAGGCTACATTGACTTTGCTCATGATCATGCACACCACAAATGACATGTAACTAACTATAAGTTCCTTAAATTGTATTTCGCGGGTGCTTTTTCATTATCTGGATAGACACTTGTGGAGGTGCAAAATAATATTTTAATTTGCCCCACGGCTCAGGTGGCCACAAGGCTATTTGTCTCATCTCATTTGCAGCTGTTTCTGATTTAATAAACAATGCCATACTGGTGGGTGGTAACATTCAAATAAAACCCAGCCCTTAAACAAAATGTAAGCCCGAAAAGTATGTGTGTGTCATATCATTCACACGGATTTGCATGAAGTGGGCAGTTCGGATTTGTCACTTCAAAGGCCAAATATATCATACTTGGGCTAAAACTATTACTTATTGACTTAAATCATGGGTAAGCTCTTGCCATCATCTTTCAACTCGAAAAATTTGATTTCTACTGTTGTGGGTGTTTTAAAGACATTGTAGGAGGCAAATCCAGACAGCAAGAAGTATGATAGCACATTAATTAAGGTGGGTTTGTTTTTTTATGCTCTGACATTTGATGTGACCAAAACATCATAGATATAGATGGAATGTGCTCAACTCTGTTCTCACAATCAAAAACAAAACAATTATAGCAGGGTTGTAGAACCCAAGAAACAGTCTAATAATTGAGTAAAAAAGGACAGCACACATTTGGCAAAGTTGCAACAAATACATTTCAGTTGTTTTACGTAAGGTAATATACATCAGAGGAGCGGTTTAACTGGAGAATCCCTGGATGCTGTTGTAGTGCATCTTAAAGACATGCTCCGGTACTTTGGCGACCAGGAAGTATTTTTTTAAACCTCCCGGTTTGGGCTGGATGTGTCAATGTGTAGTTCATACATGCTTAATCCATGAGCAAATTACTGCTTTACCTCAATTAGCCTCGAAATCCTTAGTTTGAAAGTGACTGTTTTCTGGAGACTGAGCGACGCCATTTTCCCTAGATTTACCCCCATGTAGGCCAGCCACCTAGCAATTTGAGTTTCAGCCAACGAGCTTCAGCCCCTCACCATTTGAGTGGCAGCTAGCAAGACACACACACAGCATCGAGAGAGAAATCACGTGGTGACGTAGTACACACTTTTTGGGGACCACTTTTGGCTCGTGGGTGCTAATTTCAGAACTACAGGCAAAAAAAATATACAAGTACCGGAGAATATCTTTAAACAGGTAGGCCAAGTGCTTGCTTGCCTATTTGACCACACCCACTTTGCTCTTTACAATTACATTGGGTGCTTCCTGGAGGAGGCGGAGTCCTCATAGCTGCCCTTGGAAGCTTTCCTCTTCCTCTGCTGGGCCCTCTCTGCCCCCTCCTCGTCCTCCCTGCAGTCCTGGGCCTTTTTCGAGACTGGGACTGTGTACAGCACCAACAGTCGGAGGTCGTCTTTGAGTCATAGTCCGAGATCCTCCATTGGTCTGTGCACCGGCCTCCATCCTCCACCCTCTCCCCTCATTGGTTGAAAACCTGAGAAGCAACCCGCCGGCCTCCACACCGGCTCTCCACAACAACCCAGTTCCACTCAGACCCAGCTTGTTTCGAAAACTACCCAGGATTTGAATGTCTTGAGGGTAGTGGGGAAGTGCCATCAGGATTCCTCGGGTACTGGTATTCCTCCTTGCCTCTGTTGTAGGTCTATTAGAAGCTCAGTTAGTGAGGCACCTGGAACAGTGGGGTGCTGGATGATCGGGAGAGAAAGAACCCCCCCCAATAGGTGATGGAGGATTCTCATCTGGCATGGATTCTCTGCCTCTGCGTCATAGAGTAAGTCATGCTCAGCAGAGTGCAGGTTGGCCACCTTCCTGTCCAGAATAACGAACTTTCCATCCATATCCATACTGCCTGGAAAGAGAAGTCAGACAAAATGGTCAGAGCTGAACGCAATTTGAAGAGTCATGATTTCCCTTACAGTACAGCACTAAAGTTACTATCATCTAGAGGCTAACTTTTGCCCCAAGACTGTCCTGATGCTGTATCTCAATATTTGTTCATAAATACCTGGGAAGCGGTATAATTATTATTATTTTTTTCAATTTTTATTAGAAATGAACTCCATGTACAATGCTTTAAAGATTATTGAATCAACTTTGCTCATGAGTTAAGCAGTAAGCACATTTTTATCTACATGCCTAACTCTTTTCTCTTGCACATCAATACATTCTAGCAGGGTGCTAGTCTAGAAGCCAAGAAACAAAAATCCCATAATATAGAAGTGAGAGTCCCAACACTCTTGAAATAGTTGCAGATTTTTTAAATATTTGTTCTATTACATTTATTTTTCTAAGACAATGTCTTTATTAATAGCTCACAAACATTTCAGCTTAACACTAGTTTTCTCACACTCACACCCCTGTTCCTCTCCCAGGCCAGCATTCATGGATGAGTATGAAAAGATTGAGGAGGACCTACAGAAGCAGTACGAGACCTACGTGGAGAAGTTCCGTAACCTGAGCTTCCTGGAGCAGCAGCTGGAGGACTACCATAGACTGGAGCAGGATAGGTTTGAGGTGAGCGAGCGTCCTCCTCAGTCATAGATGTCAGGGGGCCTGTTCAAGAGAGTGCGATGTTACGGGAATGTTCACAAATATACAGGTAACTGCCAGAATAAAGGAAACGCCAACATAAAGTGTTTTAATAGCGTGTTGGGCCACCACGAGCCGCCAGAACAGTTTTAATACACCTTGACATAGATTCTACAAGTGTCTGAAACTCTATTGGAGGGATGCGAAACCATTCTTCCACATGAAATTACATAATTTGGTTTTTGTTGATGGTGGTGGAAAACGCTGTCTCGGGCGTTGCTCCAGAATCTCCCAAAAGTGTTCAAGTGGGTTGAGATCTGGTGACTGAGACTGACATGGCATATGGTTTTACATCGTTTTCATGCTCATCAAACCATTCAATGACCAATCGTGCCCTGTGGATGGGGGCATTGTCATCCAATGGGTGTATTAGCCATGGTAGTTAAAATAATGGCCTGCCTAGCATTTTTATACATGACCCTAAGCATGATGGGATGTTAATTACTGAATTAACTCAGGAACCACAGCTGTGTAGAAGCTTAATAAAAATACAGTTTCTATCTGCAACATTGAACATTTCACCTCACTGAACACACCCCTGGTCTGAATTCTACTGGCTGTTACCTCAAAACATGGTCTTGGCTGATATATTGTGATTGACAGATGTACAGAAGGCTATATCGACTTCTATTTCTTTGTTCTATCTCAGGAGACTGAGAACACCCTTAGGATGATGCAGCACAAACTGAGGGAGGAGGAGAGGAGGCTGATGAGGAGTGGAGGTGACACGCGCTCAGTAACACACACTTGTATGACACACTCAATAAACCACAATCAACATCACGCGCTTGATGATACACACACGAATTGATGCTCATACACAGTCTCACGCAATAATTTGAAAAGTAATCAATTCCTATTCAAGAGGTAAAACTCATTATGCTTGCATTGCACGTGTAATATTCTTTGAATGCCATGCTTTAATCAATAAATACTGCCCTTGGCCGTAATACTCTAGTTGTATATCTTCATAGCTAAAGACGAGGACTCCGATATGGACATCCCTGAGGACGAGGGTTCAGACAGTGATATGGAGGATCGCAGACCCTCTAAACCCCGTCCCACCAGAAATGGCCCTATGACAGGTACTAACTCTCTACTCTAGCGTTTACCCCTTTTCCTGAGGCAATGTCCAGCCAGGAGGGCCACCGTGTGCTATGGCGGCTTTCGTTCCAGCCCTGCTCCAACACACCTGATTTAAACTACAGCGTTTGATTCGGGTGTGTTAGACTGCAGTTCGGCTGGAGAGAAAAACCTTCCAGTTCCAGAGTCGCCCACCCGTGTCCCCACAGGGACCCAGCTGCCTCATATCACACTTGACCTTTAAACCTCTATCCTAACAGGGAGAGGCGGAGCGCGGCTCGTCGGCAACATGCAGGGTGGAGACAGCGAGGAGGTCAGTAAAGGGGTAACCATGACGATGACGAGCACCAAAAAAATAAAATATATATTCACTCCTTTTTAGAAACTCAACTCATTCACTCCATATTAAGTGATACCTACCAGTGAGGTATGACTACAGTCAATAGAGGATAATGCCAGCCTGAGACCGCTTTACCGTAGGCAAACGAAGAGTAGGACGAGAGCACTTCCCAGGTAACGCCACCCCAAAGGACAGCACGTCCAATAGAAATGAGACTGGGAGGCAAAAGTGCTTTGTAATTTGTCTCCCGTGTCTAGAGATCGGTTTGTCTCCCATGAATTTGTGTATGGAGACTTCTCTGGCTAGATGCACAGAGCCCTCTTCTTTCTCCATCACTCTCTCTCTCTCTCTCATCTGTTCTTTCTATTTATCCTGTTCCTCATCATCTCATATTTCTCTTGTTTTATCCCCTTTTCACTTAATTTCCCTCCTTTTCTCTCCACCATTCGTATTTCAAAAGCCCAAAGCGGTTGCGTCTAACTCACTTCCTCGCGCCCCCACACGGAGGACAGGAAAGGTTGGTGTGGGACCATGGGATCTAGTCTGTGGCATCTGCCCCTAGCCATGATGGATGTGAACTGAGCAGATCACATGAGTAGATCTGATTGGCTAGTTCATTAGATGGCAACATCTGATTGGTAGTAGTTTAGAGTTTGGTTGCACTGCACAGGGAAATGTTTCCCTAGGTGGTCGTATTAGCACGAGCTGAGCGTTACCCCATGTACCCTGTATGTGTGTAGAATTTCCCGAACCTCCTAGAACCCATCAGACTTTGGCTTGTAGTTGTGTTAAGGCACGAACCTTGTTAGCTAACTCTGTCTGCTCTTTCAGACAGAGGACAGCGAAATAGACGTGGACGAGGATGATGATGACGATGAGGAAGGTGAGGAAGAGAATGAGGACCTGGAGGACGACAACGACAGTCTAGATGTCCCGGCGCCCAAGCCATCCCGTCTCTCCAGGGGACCCTTGAGGCCCCAGCTATTAGAGGAGAGCGATAACGACTTTTAAGCTGACACACACACACATCCACCCACACTGTATTACAGCTCGTGAGCACTGAGGACAAACAAAACACTTTATTCCATATAACCTAATAATGTAATCATATAATAAACACTCTGTCCAATCTGAGCTTCCTGTTTGTGGGTGTTTTCTAGCTCCGCGGTCCACCACTCAGTAGTAAATGACTGAATCATCTTAACAGCATGAGTGCCAGTAGAGCCAGGTAGGAGGAGAGCTAGCTACAGTAGCACTCCTCAGTTCTCCTCACACGGGGCCGTAACGTTGGAGACTTCCTGCTGGCCAGCAGCCGGAGCCACAGCCACTCATTTTGACAAATCACCTTCACTCTGCTGATTCGGCCCTCTTCACTCTGTCCTCTGCCCCATGTGGGTGGAATAGGGTTGGACAGCCCTGAGCTAGAGCCTGACGTGCCACGTTTCAAGCATATACTAGCACAAATTACAGTCCTGTTGAATATTAAAACCTGGATTCAATCCGATCAGTGAAAAGAAGACCAGGTCAATTTGGTCAACAAAAGTGTTTATTATTTTGATACATGAGGCTTATTTGTATTTGAATTGACGTTTCATAATGGTTAGGTTATTACGACTACACTGACATGAGTGGATGCATGTGGCATTTTGGCAACAAACAAAAAAACTTTATATCAGAGTGGTGCCTGGTGGACACGCGTATCTGCACTCTCATTGGCTAGAATGGTCCCACCTTGTCAAAGACTCCTCCCGCCTGCCTTCTATCAAAGACAGTACAGTGCTTCCATTTCCATCTTTGAGGGCAGGTATTTCCATTGTTGGTCTCTATGAACGTGGAAACATTGCCTTTAAAAGGTCCATAGCTGACAAGGCAAGATTGGATTGAATTCCGGCCTTACGATTCAGATTGACATCCGCATAGTATTGTTTTGGCGGGGTCGGGAACGGCGAGCTATCAAATCCACAAGAGGCTCATTGCGTGACCTTATCACAGACACTGCCATTGGATGCAACGAAAACACACGTCCACACCTGACTATAAATCGACAAATCCCATGCAACTTCAAACACAGAATTAGACTGATCGGCTTAAATCCCCTCCACATCCAAATTAACACAGACATTTATATCAGCCCAACATCAATGGTTTGACATTTGAGTCATTATTTCTAACATGGATAGAAGATATACTTTCTAGTGCTGTTTTGAACTTCAAACGTAGAAGGGATCACAAGGGAGTGGGTTTGTGACACGCGTGCCACCGCTCACCGACGTGTCAGCTCATAACGCAGTTACACCTCCAACGTCATCAAAACATCTGCTATGCAGCTTAACGCTCAATCGAATTGAATCCGGGCCTTCATCTTTTCATGAAATACTAAAGCTTGCTGGAGTATAAAATATAGATGTTATATATCCCATTGTGCCTGTAATAGAACCAATCTTCTGGGGGTTGTGATCAGCTTTCTCTCAATATCAATTCAAGTACAGTACTATATACTGTAGGCTAAATATATGTGACTTCCTGTATCTCGTGAGATCTTTACCAGCTGGGTCACTGCACACTACAGTACTGTATCTTCCAGTATGTATGGTGCACACATCATACATCCTCTATGAACTGTATATGTCATGTCACACACATTTTCAATTCATATAAAGGCCATGTATATGTAGCTGCTTTAAGACATGTTTATTAGGAAAATAAATGTACATAAATAATATTTAAATGTCAGTCGGTATTAATATACACTATTCCAACGACCGTACCAATGTAAAAGATCTTAAAATAAGACCTACAACAAATATCCCTGCGGTTTGTCTTTGTGGCTTTCCGTCAGAAGCTAGGTCCAATGAGCCAGGCTGATGGGTAGCCTCTGCAATTCTTCCTCTACATGTCCATTGCAAAGACCAATACTTCTCCATGGGCAATGGATGTGTTCAGAAGGGTGAAATGTGTTCAGAACATTGCAAAGTATTGAGCGGGCACGAGAATGATGGTTCTATACAACGCATGTTATATATCAATGTACTGTAATGTTTAACCCTCCTGAATAAGCCCCTGGGGACCGATGGCCTTTGACCTCTGGCGTCCCTTGAGGTCAGATCTCCACCACACAGTCTGGAGAGTTGGTTCTGATGGCATCGGAGATTACCTTTGCTCCCGACTCTCCGATGCTGTTCCCCTGCAAGCTGGAGGAGTGGAGGAACATGCATTAAAGCCTGAGTGAGTACACACTCAAGCACGCACACACACACAGTCTTACACATACCTTTTTATATACAATATACAGTGCACACCAAACCGTGTATGAAAAGTCAGCAGGATACACTCACTTTATATAAGTTAGCTGGTGGTTTCCTTTCAGGGCTGTGGCGATGAATATGGCTCCATCCATTCCCAGAGAGTTCTCCTGCAGACTGCACACACATTACATGCATCAAAAGGCTCATGTAGAATCCAACATGAGGTCTAAGGCCCAACCAGACAAAAACACTCAAAAACAAGACCGCAAGTCCATTTGGAAGTAATGTATTGTGGCAGCACTCTGAAATTTCTATCACTGAGGGAACTGAATCTACATGTGTGTGTGTGGTTGTCTGTCTTTGAATGTCTGTATCAAATGCTTTCGACTCGAGCCTTTCATGTGATGTTTCTCTCTCTCTGACTCAGTGCTCGGATGAGCTAAGCACAACGAAATTATACCACGCATAATTACTATATACACTCCCCTACGTATTTATCTGGACAGTCGAGATAAAACGTTTAATTTGGACTCTATCCTCCAGCAATTTGGATTAATGGATTCATTTGTTTAGTATGAGGCGACAGTACAGAAACTCACCTTTTATTTGTCAAACATTTAGTATTTGGTCCCATATTCTTAACAAGCAATGACAACATCAAGCTTGGAGCCAAATGGAATGTTTTAGCTTCACTTTCCAAATAAATACATATGAGGGTGCATATCAGCATGAAACATCATTATGGAGTCCACTGGAAGCCAGAGAGAGGAAGTATGACTAATATCCCTTACTGAAACAGTTCAGATGACCTAAGCTCGATAAATGTGTGGAATTACAACCAGCACAATCAAAGACAGGTACATAAATACAGTGCCTTCAGACAGTATTCACATTTTGTTGTGTTACAGCCTGAATTTAAAATGGATTCAATTGAGATTTTGTCACTGGCATACACACAATACCCCATAATGTCAAAGGTGAATTCTAACGTTCGAAATGCTTTGAAATGTATTACAAATGAAAAGCTGAAATGTCTTGAGTCAATAAGTATTTAACCCTTTGGTTATTTATCTTATATAACCGACTTGCCTAGTTAAATAAAGGTTAAGAACAAATTCTTGTTTATAATGACGGCCGAGGAACAGTTGGTTAACTGACTTGTTCAGGGGCAGAACAACAGATTTTTACCTTGTCAGCTCGGGGATTCGATCTAGCAACCTTCCGGTTAATAGTCCAACCCTCTAACCACTAGGGTACCTGCCGCTAATTAAGGCAAGCCTAAATAAGTTCGGGAGTAAAAATGTGATTCACAAGTCACATAATATGTTGCAATAATAGTGTTTAACATGATGTTTTAATGAACACCTCATCTCTGTAGCCCACACATACAATTATCTGTAAGGTCCCTCAGTCGAGCAGTGAATTTCAAACACAGATTCAACCACAAAGACCAAGGAGGTTTTCCAAGGCCTCGCAAAGAATGGTACTTATTGGTAGATGGGTAAAAAAAAGCAGACATTGAATATCCCTTTGAGCATGGTGAAGTTATTGATTACACATTGGATGGTGTATTCACTACAAAGTCACCCAGTCACTACAAAGATCCAGGCATCCTTCCTAACTCAGTTGATGGAGAGGAAGCAAACCGCTCAGGGATTTCACCATGAGGCCAATGGCGACTTTAAAACAGTTAGAGTTTAATGGCTGCGATAGGAGAAAGCTGAGGGTGGATCAACAACATTGTAGTTACTCCACAATACTGACCTACATGACTGTACAGAATAAAAATAATACAGATATTCCAAAACATGCATCCTGTTTGCAGTTTTGGGGCGGCAGGTAGCCTAGTGGTTAGAGGGTTGGGCCAGTAGCCGAAAGGTTACTGGATCAAATCCCCAAGCTGACAAGGTACAAATCGGTCATTCTGCCCCTGAACAAGGCAGTTAACCCACTGTTCCCCAGTAGGCCATCATTGTAAATAAGAATTTATTCTTAACTGACTTGCCTGGTTAAATATACAAAATAAAAACTTTATTTCCTGAATACAAAGAGTTATTTTTTTGGGGGGGGATCCAACACATCACTGAGTACCACTCTTCATATTTTCATGGTGGCTTCATCATGTTATTGGTATGCTTGTCATCGGCAAAGACAAAGATGATGATTTAACGGAATAGAGGTAAGCACATGCAAAATCCTAGAGCAAAACCTGGTTCAGTCTGCTTTCTACCAGACATTGGGAGACACATTGACCTTTCAGCAGGACAATAACCTAAAACACAAGGCCAAATATACACTGGAGTTGCTTACCAAGACGATATTAAATGTTCCTGAGCGGCCGAGTTAGTTTGGAATTAAATCGTCTTGAAACTATATGGCAAGACTCAAATGGCTGTCTAGCAATGATCACCAACCAACTTGAAAGAGCTTGAAACATATATATATATTTTTTAATGTAAATATTGTACAATCCAAGTGTGCAAAGCTCTTAGAGACTGACCCAGAAAGACTCTGTAATAGCTGAATACTTATGTAAATGATATTTCTGTATTTGATTTTCAATCAATTAGGAAAAATGTATACAAGCATGTTTTCACTTTGTCATTATGGGGTATTGTGTGTCGATGGATGAGAGAGAAATCCATTTGAATGTTGAATATTTCAAGGGGTATGAATACTTCCTGAAGGCACTGAGGTAGGAAATTGCTGTTGTATCCATTGTGCAATACATGTTACTTTGCAAAACAGATTGCCATGGTAACATTAGCCCACTTTAGTTCATGTTTAAAGCCACTAATGTTTTGTGCCAGATCTATGGTTGCTAATGACAATACAGCCCTTGGGGAGGAGTGGAGTCGTTAACCCCTGTGGTTTCCTCTGTGCTTGTGGCCAAACGTCTGATGGAAAAATAACGCAAAACAGAAATGCCTTGGTTACAGTCCTAAAGAAAATAATTTGGCTTGTCACGTAGTTAATAACGCAATATTTTGTGGAAAGATAAATGTTATTGTAGAAATGTGCAAGTGGGAACACAATTGCTAATGTTTATACATTACAAGGGCTCACTGGATCAAAAGGACTCACTTTAATGATTTGAGTGTTCTGTTTGTCTTCAGTGCATTAGCCAAAGCCTTGGCTCCCTCCATTCCTATGGAGTTCCCTCGTAGGCTGGAACACAAACAAGAGTTTGACAGAAAGGGATACAAGGAACACTACGTCTCCAAATGGACCATAAGGGAGGCTGGTGAAATCAGAGGGCAGGCTCATGGTAATGGCTGGAATGGAATACATGGAATGGTAAATGTAGGGTTTAAATGTGTTTTAATACCATTTCATTCCATTTCAACCATTACTATGAGCTTATAGTGGACTGTGTTGGGACAAAAATCTGTGAAGAAGAGATCTAGATGAATGTGCCAACAGTGGCTGTCAAGAACAGACCACAAAGAGCGAGAAAGTGGGAGGGAAGGTGTGACCGACTGAACAATTTCTAGCAAACGCAGCGGGTCAAGAGAATGAGAGTCAATTTGTAGGTATTATGCCGCTAGGACACAGAAATAAAGAGGGAATGAGAGCGATTCAAGGAAATAAAACTCACTCCAGAGTGTGCAGGGTTTTGTTGACCATTAGAGCCTCGGCCATTGAGATGGCTCCACTCCTGCCTGCTGATACACCCTGGAGACTGTAGAGAGAACACACACGTGACTGTACACACACACACACGTGACTGTACACACACACACACGTGACTGTACACACACGCACGTGACTGTACACACACACACACGTGACTGTACACACACACACACACACGTGACCGTACACACACGTGACCGTACATACACGTGCGAACACACAGACACTCATTCTCCTCCATCAGTAGCATTTACAATGTGACAGAAATAAAGGCAACAAAGCTATTAGCTCAGTATTAAATAGCGATATGGGGCACTAACCACAATGTACAGAGAGACGTATTGGTCTTCAGGGCTCCTGCCAGAGCTACCACTCCTTCATCCCCAATGGCATTTTCCTGTAGACTACACACACACACACACACACACACACACACACACACACACACACACACACACACACACACACACAGAGCCAGAGCAAAATCAGTCTCCACAGTCAATCAATGACATTTAACTGTTCTTTGATTTCTAGACTTGTGAATGGTACAGTTTCGTCTAAATAAAGAGCCATAGGTAGAATGAAGTGTGGAGGGCTTCATTGCTTACTCTAGTAGCTGCATGGTAGAGTTGGTGAGTAGGGCGTGGGCCAAGGATTTCGTGGCTGTGCACTTGATGAAATTCCACTGGAGACTGGTAGACAGAGAGGGATATTTAGGTGAATTGAAATGTGTGTATGTTGCCCGCATTCTCCAACAAATGTGGCTTGGTGTGGGTTGCTGCTGCAGCCGGCAATTAGGGTTGTTCCATCTCAGCAGGCATTCCCTTCACTTTGAAACTGTGTGTGTGTGTGTGTGTGTGTGTGTGTGTGCGTGCGCAGATCTGACTGACTTACCGTAAAGTAGTAAGCGCTCTGTTGACCTTCACAGCTCCAGCTATGGCTTTCACCCCCTCATCGTGCAGCAGGTTGGCTGTAAGACTAAGACACACACACAGGTATTCAATGCAAGAGCATCGGTGAGAAAGAAAATAAAAACAGAGGAAGGAAGCCAGAGAAACCTTCATCAATTCTGAATGACTCCTCTAAATAGCCAACTTGTCAGTGCTCCTACTGTCAATACTGAACCCAGATGCCTCACTGCGGCACGCCCTGGGTTAGAGACATTTCCCGACAGCTAGCTATTTCTGTGCCACCGTATGGCAGAGGAGAGTGGCCTTTACTGACAGGTGGTGGTGCGACTCACTCCAGGTGCCGGAGAGAGCTGTTCTCCTGCAGTGCCCTGGCCATATCCTTCGCCCCCTCCACCCCGATTGAGTTCTCGCGCAGGCTAGCAGGGAGAGGGGAATGGAACAAGAGTTATTACAAAGACCGAGCCCTGGAACAGCTAGTGTCATCCTAAAGATGTTATGGCAGTCTCTGCATAGCTTTTGTTCAGAGCGATGGTATAAAACGTTGAATACTAAAGGGGGAAAACTAGGAGGTTTCTTTTTTACAACACTCAGACAGGCTGAGATTGAGTCACAAACCAAACTAGACGGGTTGTAAAAGCTGAAATCTGTAGTTGGTGAAACTGCCACGTACGTTTGCGATATTACAGCAACAAAAAGTTACTTCAAACAATGAACAGGTTTTTCTTTTCTTTCTTTGACATCATTGCACACGCAGTAGAACAGCAGAAGATGTACTGCAACTTTTTTTTTTTTTACCACAATGCTCCTCTACTCTGTTTAATCAACAAAACCACAAAAAATAAAGGCGCTTTGGGGGGGGGCAAACAGTGGCGACGTTTCCCCCTTTACGGATTTCGGGTTTAAATGAACATATCCATTTTAATCAGCGACTGATTCAAATTTGGCTAAATGTGTGCAGTGCATCCTCTGGGCAATCAGTGATGAAAATTGACCCATTGCAAAGTGCCTGGGAGACAGATGTACAGCAGCAACACTGGTGTTTAGGGAGAGACATGATAACCTGAGCAATCATAGTTGAAGTAAGCCATAATGACATACAATGGAACTGATGAATGTTTCCTCAGTCATTATACTCATTATGGCTTAATTGAAGTGAGCAGAATTTCCATTTGCTCCAGTACTCACTTCAGACAGATGAGTCCACGGTTCAACCGCAGAGCCTTGGTTAACGCAGTCATCCCTTTGTTACTGATGGAGTTACTCTGCAGGCTGAAAATGGACATAGAATAATTAATTGACCCTTTAGAACCTACCGATCGGTTCTTCTATTTTGTTCTATTTCTATGGTGTTCTTGGTAGCCTAGTGCTTTTTGTGGTTGTAAATGGAACTGTACGTATTGGAAACGTTTTTATGGCAGGCTGGCATTTCTTAACTGATTACGTGGGTCGAATTTGACCCACAGAAGTGTATTGTGCCATATCACAATGTGTTGTTGAACTCATGAGCCTATTGATTTTCCATGTTTGAATCGGGCCTATAGGTCAATCTATTTGTCATGACAGCTGTGCATGGCACATAGGTAATTCACCTATTATAAGCAGCCTATCTTGTTGCCTATATCATCATTAAAAAAAATCTATTTCAAATGCCCCCTTAGTCACTTTAACTTGGCGCCGGGCCTGCAGTAAAGTAATCACTATATAACCAGCATAAGGAAAATGTGTCAGAAAACAATGTCGCTATGACAACTGCCACTGTTTCTAACCATGTCAGATAAACAGATGGCTTATGTCATCGAGGTCAAATGAGTGCTCGTGAGTGTATTTGTATTCGAGTGTAAGGGGAATAGGAAACATTTTGAAAGTTTATGTCAAGTGGAGGAGCCTCATTGCATGTCAGGTAATGTCATGTAGTGAGGGCAGGACACTGACTGCAGCGAGTGGAGGCTGTGGTTGACGGTCAGGGCCTGGGCCAGGGCTGCAGTGCCTTTGTCCCCCAGCTGGTTACTGCTCAGACTGCAGACCCATAAAGAAACAGAAAACACATTTCAGAAAGCCGCAAGGGTGCATTATTCCGGGCCTTATACTGTCAATACTGGAAGTCAGTGGTAACTAAGCAAAAAAATTAAATAAAAATTTTACTTATGTGTATTCTTGCACCATTGAGAGCACGTCATGTGTATTTATCAGTCGATTTCTGACATATACAACAGTTCTATAGCAGTCAATAGTCTACTGTTTGATGGAACATGACATTGATTGCCTTTATGCTCCTAGACAGTCAGGCAATGAATCTGTCAACACATTTTGGTGACGTATATTTAATAGAATGTTGAGATCGACATCTTGTAGTATAAACCACTGATAATGATCAAGTTCTTACATCAGTTCTGTAAGTGTCCGGTTTGTCTTTAGCGCTTCTGCAATCCTCTTGGCTCCATCTGCTCCAATACAATTCTTCTGTACACTGGGAGCACAATGTTGACATGTTTCAGCGTACACACACACACACACACACACGACACATGCTCACTTGCTGACCTCGATAAGTTGACTGGTCACTTAGAAACACACACACACGGATGGTCTGTAGGACTCACTTCAGCGAGACAAGTTTGCGGTTGGACAGCAGCACCTCAGCCAGGGCCCGAGCGCCCTCCTCCTCAATGAGATTATTTTGGAAACTGCAGAACCGGGAGAAAATGAAAACGCAAACCAAAATGACATTTCATATTTCACTGGCATTGGTAAAAAATCATGGAATGGCAATAACTACTGAGAGCAAATGTCAGAGTCGAAAGTCATATTCAGTGTCTAATGAAAGTCTTCACACCTGTTGCACATTTTTGCCTCCGTATATTTAAATCTGAAAAGGGATTACATTTGATTTCTTTCCTACTGATTTACACAACCTACTACACATTTTCCAAAGTGCAAGAAAAAAATATAGAAATATTCTAAAAACAAAGATGTCTAACAGTTTAATACTTATTTGAAGCACATTTTGGCAGCAATTACAGCTGTGAATCATGTTGAATAAGAACATATATCCATTGTTTTGGAAAAACTGCTCAAGCTCAGCCAATTTAGTTGGGGATCATTGATGGCCAGCAATATTCAAGACTTGATGATCTCAGATTCTATTTTACAGATTCATGTCAGCACCAAGACTAGGCCACTCAACACCTCTTGGAAACCCATTCTGGTGTGTCTTTAGTCTTAAAATGTGTTTAATGTTCCCACTGAAAAATAAAACAATCCCAGTGTTGGGTCTTAAAAGACTGAGGCAGGTTTTCCTCCACGTTTTTACCTGGGCATTTGCCAATTTTGTATTTATTTTGGTCCTAATCAAACTCTGCAGTCCCTGCCAGGACAAGCATACACATACCACGGCATTGACACCACAATTCTTTAAAATGTAGAGGGTTTACTCTATGATGTGTTGGATTTGCCCCAAACCTTACATCCAATTCTTATCCATGTTGTCTTGAAGTATTACTTAATAGCCTTGTTGCAAACAAGAGGGATGATTTGGAATGGATTTTATTTTAGCACAGGTTTCCTTCTTTTCACTCTGTCATATAGGCCAGTAATGTGGAGTGAATTCAGTGCTGTTGATCTATGCACAGTTTTCTCTCAGCTTAGCCAATGAACTTTGTGGCTGTTTTGAAAATCTTTGGCTTTTTTAGTGATATCCATGAGCAGTTTCAATTCTCTTAGGAAGGACAGCCAGATCCTCACAGTACCAGGGTGATGTGATACACCATCCACAATGTATAACCTACTTGACCAGACTCAAAAGGATATTCAGTGTCTTGGAATGATTTTGTAACCTACCCTGATATGTGCCTGTCTGAAAATGTATCACTGACATGTTTTTCAGCTCTGAGGTTGAATCATTGTTTGAAATTCACTATCCAACTGAGGGACCTTACAGAGATGGGAAGTTGTTCTTAACTCATTGTTAAGATGTGCCACAGCAAGTGGTGAGAAGAATCCTTATTCATTTTTATTTTTTTTTTCCTGCAAATTTCTGTAATTTGTCTTACATTTTGAAAACTCTGAAGTAGTTTATGTAGATCTGTAGGAATTTATTTTTAATTTAATCCTTTTTAGATTTAAATTTAAGGCACCAACTGTGCAAGGGGTGTAAAGACTTTCACTAGGCATTGTGGGGCAGCAAGTAGCCTCGTGGTTAGAGTGTTGGACTGGTAACCAAAAGGTTGCAAGATCGAATCCCCCAAACGACAAGGTAAACGACAAGGTAAAAATGTCGTTTTGCCCCTGAACAAGGCAGTTAACCCACTGTTCCTAGGCCGTCATCGAAAATAAAAATTTGTTCTTAACTGACTTGCCTAGTTAAATAAAGGTCAAATAAAATTGTAGTTACTCACTTGATGGACACCAGGACCTGATTCATTTTGAGGGCTTCTGCTAGAAACTTGGCTCCTTTAGATCCAATGTTGTTGCTACGGAGACTAAGCCACAAACAACTTATGCTTAACCAAAGGAGAACTTAGTTTAATTTCACAATCTTTAGTTACCACTTTCATACTTATTATATAAGCAACAGGTGGGTTTTTTTTTCTCACTCATTAGAAGATGTTCTCAGATTACTGTTAAATGACATTGTCATGAACAAATAAACATCTGCCATTCATTTGGATGTAATCGGACACATTGGTCTCACTCACTCAAGTGTAATTAGCGTCCGGTTAACCAGTAGTGCTCGACTCAGGGCCTTGGCCCCTTTGTTGCTGATAGCGTTCTCTGCCAGACTGAATATAAGAGAAGTTACATAAGAAAGACCATCATAATACATCATTATACAATACTGGGCATACCAATTTGCATGTATGACCTCAGTGAATATAATGAACAGTATTATGTAACTGTAAAGAACATTTTCAATCGCAATAAAAAGATGGCAATGAACCTGCATGAGAGCTGAAATATCCTCAATGCTAAATGTCTGACGGCATGATTTAATGGTTGTGTAAACATGGTCATCTCCTTGAAATGAAGCATTACCAGAATATGTGAAGGACCTGAGGTCCCAGGGGTCTAAACTGGTTAAGAGAGGCTACTTATAGGATTGTAGGCTGCCTAGTTTTTGGCTATTTTTTCCCCCCACACATAGTGAGGGGGTTCTAGTAATTTTATAGAATCCCTGTCGCAAAGAAATGAATGGCTCCTGACCTTATCTTCTGAAGGTGGCAGTCCTTTGCACTCAGTAAGCTTCCCAGCAGTTCCATGACATCATCTTTAAAATTGTTATTTTCCAATCTGCAAAATGTTAAGATACAGCATCCTTAGTATGAACGTCAAAACACTGTCATAGGGAGTTGGAAATTATATTTCAAGTTTGGCCATAAATGTCACAACATATGGCAGGTTCTGCCTCTGACCTGAATTATTTTCCTATGTCCCCACATCTTACCCCCCTTTTATTCCCCTTATCTGAAATGGTTGGCACTTTGGAGTAAAGGAGGATACTTTCAGGGATTGTTGAGATGAGGAGGGTGGCTATCTGAGATGGGAAGGAGCTTATATGAGATGTGGAGGAGTTTACCTAAAATGTGGAAGGGTTTGTTTGAGATGACGAGGCGACACCATTACACAGGGAGCTGAGATAGTGTCTGCTCTAACTAACCTGAGATGGCTGCAGTAGAGCAGCTGAGGCAGCAGGCTTTTGACAGTGGAGTAGTCCAGACATGCCGACAGGTTGGTCTCCTCGCTGCACTCTGGAGACACCTGTAGCAGGTAGGCCAGCGCTGTGCAGTGTGTCCGTGTCAGCTTCCATCCCAGGCCGCCACAGCGCAGGTCCTCCTCCACGCTGCGTAGCACCTCTGTGTGCTGCAGCTCCTGCAGGCAGTAGGCCACGTTCACTGAGCGTAGTGACACCACAGCACCACCGCTGCCCAGGAGGTCCTGCAGCAGCCCAGCCGCCCAAACCCTTTGGCCCCCATCGTCCTTCCCCTGGGCCAGCAGGCCTGCCAGCGGCCGCACTGCCGCTGGACACAGCAACCCCGCCAGGAATCGCACAAACACATCCAGGTGACCATCCTCTGCCTGCTGGGATCGCTGCAGGGCGCTCCTGAAGTGGTTCTGGAAGCCGATCTTGGGCCAGGACATGGCGCTCTCGCTGAACAGGTCAAAGATGGCACGTTTGGAGCAGATGTGGTAGTACGTGGCTGCTAAGAACTCCTGCACAGTCAGGTGGGTGAAGCGGTAGGCCACACAACTCGGGGATTCCTCGCGGATCAGTACTCCAGTTCCGAGGCCACCCTGGGTGGATGGAAGGTCTACTCCATAGGCCCTCATGTCCTGCTCACTGAAGGTGTATTTGTGCTTCAGAAGTCCGTAGAAGGCCAGTCGGCCCAGACTTCCCAGCAGCTTGCGGTTGTTCCCGTTAAGCTGGTCCATCTTGATAGGCTCTCTGCCTCTGGGCTCACCTGCTTCGGCTCGCATAGCACAGAAGTGGGAGTAGAGCTCAGTGCAGGTCCTGGGAAGGCCCTCCTGCCAGCCACTCTCCAACAGGTACCCAAAGGTAACCGCCACTATCCAGCAAATGCAAGGCATGTAAGACATCACCATGAAGATCTTGTTGGACTCCAAGTGAGTCCATATCTGACTGGCAGTATCTCCCTTAGGGAAGTTGTGGCTCAGGAACAGCCGAATTTCCTTCGGGCTGAATCCGGGGATCTCGGTCAACCTGTCCACTAGTCCCCCAGGAATCAACGAGGCCACCGCCGGCCTGGAGGTCACCCACACCGCTGCTTCGGGGAGCAGGTTGCCCCGGATGATGTTGGTGACCAAGTCGTCCACCGACACCTCCTTCTTGGGGTCTGTGCAAGGCACAGTCTCCGAGAAGTCCAGAGGACAACGGAACTCGTCCAGACCGTCGAAGATCAGCAATGTCCGACATGTACCACTCAGCACCAGGCTGGGGTCCGTCATGTGAGGGAAGGCCAGCTTCACCAGTCTTTCGGCCGACAGCTTCTCCCCAGTGTTCAGCTCCCAGAAGGCAAAGGGCAAGACAAAACTCAAGTCTGTGCAGATCTCACCTCTGCTCCAAAGGCGTACAAAATGTCCCACAAGGGTGCTCTTGCCGATGCCGGCCACTCCCACAGTGAGTGAGACCCTGGGGGGCAGGCTGACCCGTGTGAGGGGCTCCAGGAGTTTGGCCAGGGCCAGCTGTCTGACGTGGTGTATCCGCGCCCCACGGGTGGCCTCCACCTGCATGAGGTCATGCTCCTTCTGCTGGAGGTCCGATAGGCCGTCGACCAGGAGCAAGATTCTGGAGGAGGAGAATTCTGGGCTACAGGGGCCAGGGGAGAGGCTGTCACTTGGTGTGGGATACTGCAACAGAAGAGCCTCCTTGTGCTCCTGAACCATGGGATCTGCAGTGAGAGGAGAATCAAATCACAGACAATGATAGCTTATAGTAGTTTCAGAGAGGGGTGTATACCAATACAATTACCAACAATAGATAGTGATAAAGCTATCTGGATCTGAACAACTTGCAGAAGGCAGTTGACAATCCTACACACAACACACTCTAGCCTATAAACTAGATGCCAACCAATAGGCTCCTCCTCCTCACCGTGCATCGTGATGAGCCTGTACATCTGGGAGTCAGAGTTCTCAAGGAAGGCCTGGAGAGCGTTGGAGCCCTGGGGGTCCATGCTGGCCAGGATGGAGGTAAGGGTGCCCACCCGCTCCTGCAGCTGCCCCCCAGCTTGTACCTGGGCCTCCTCACCCTGGCTCAGAAGTTCCAGCTTCCTCATGTGGGACAGCGCCCCCTCCAGGAGGGGAGTGGTAATGAAGCGCTGCAGATGCCCCTGATGTTTCTGAATCCAGCCCACATCTAGGCCACAAGAGACAGAGACCAACATATTCAGAGCTCTGAACTCTGATTAGAACGCTCTATGTGCAATGTGCACTTTTGACTTTCAGTAAATCATGGATTTAAGTTAATGTTGATTGGTGTGAATTCTTTTTAAGTTATGTGTACATATCGTCAGTTAGAATTTGGTCTAGCGTTGCTGATAGGCAACAAAAACAATTTTTTTATGTCAGGTGTCTGATACAACTTAACCTAACGTAGCATGCGTAAAAAGACTCCAGAACAGAGTTCATACATCCGGTTTTCAGTAGTAAAGGAAGCTAGGTTGAATTAGTTGTATCCCTGAAAACCGGATGCATCCAGTTGTTGGCAACTTGTCCAAACCTGCTTTCATGTACAGCTCTTTCATCGATTGAGGAAATGATCAATGAAGGACATTAAGTGCAGCTCATAATGGCAACAACAGCAATAGCTTTTACCTTCCATCTCTCCCTTGGTGGAAGTTGAGGTGGGGGTAGACTGGAGGTCAACATAGCAGTCCTCTTGCCATGCGATACGCTTGTTTCTGTCCAGAATAGGATTGTAATGGGTGTTTCTTTCCATGGAGCTGTTGCTTGTTCCTGCCTAAAGATATGCCTGTCCACCTTTCTCCATCTCCGATTACTCTTGAACACAAAAAGGAAAAGCATGTCTCACCTCAGGGCACAGAAACGTGACATGTTGTGATTGAAGCCTTCTTCATTGTCAGTACAGTAACACCCTTGCCTATCACTGACTTTGCCCTCACCTGATTGGAGTGTCCAAGGGCTCATACGAACCGTGTATGATAATTGTGCCAATCATCAGGGGCCTCCTTTATAACAGTTGTGTCAATTTCACACAACATTTCTGTGTGCACCATTTCTGAAAAGTCTGCACGAAAATATTGAAATGTATCAACTTGGCACACGCCATATACACGCATGTTTCTAGTTATAAATCAAACATGTGGTAAAACCGTGTGCATGTGAACGAGCATTAAAACTCCGGCTGGAAACCCCCTCCACTCACCTTTCATGGTGACAATAATGCACTTTATTTGCTGCATAATTTGGAACTATTTGGAATTAAGTCACATTTCCTTTAGAGGTGTGGGCCGAATGTTTGAATAACTAAATCAGGTTTTTGCTTTTTCAAACTAAACATGCATGCTGCAGCGAGTGCCTGACCGTGCATTCTGCAAGACTATTCAAAACGATTGAAAAAGTAGACTATGCTGCAGCCCACACTTCTATTCAAAAGACGAGTTGTTGTTCTATATAAACAACAGATTCACGTGGTGTGTAGCATCCACAAGTCTGAAAATACTCAAATTGGGTTTTATTAAGACGGTACACATATTTTCCCCCTTTTTTTTTTCCACAGACGAGCCATTAAATTGAGTAAAGGAGGAAATGTATGCCTTTGCAGCCTGAATGAAGGATGTTTTATGTACGAACCGTCGATGGGGGACACGAGCGTGTTGCAAGTTGAGGAAATTTTAAGTCGGACGTAAAGAAGACAAATGATGTAAAGGTATAATATCGCCATCATGAGACCAGTTGGGCTGTACAGTAGCCTACCCATTCTGTCAAATAGTTTAATGTAAGCTTCATTTACTGTGATGGCAGATTGTTTGAGTCTTTTACAGTAAATGTATGATGTATCCGGCAAAGGGCTGTGTCCGTTTCTGAAAGAGAGAACCATGGCAAATTGTTTTGGACCTGTTTTGCATCTACCGTTTCCCCAACCTAAATACGCTGAATAAAAATATGAATGCAACATGCAACAATTTCAAAGATTTTATTGAGTTACAGTTCATATAAACAAATCAGTCAATTGAAATGAATTCATTAGGCCCTAATCTATGGATTTAACGTGACTGGGAATACAGATATGCATCTGTTGGTTACAGATACCTTTAAAAAACAGTAGGGGCCTGGATTAGAAAACCAGTCACTATCTGGTGTGGACCACCATTTGCCTCATGCAGCGCGACATCTCCTTCGCATAGAGTTGATCAGGCTGTTGATTGTGGCCCATGGAGTGTTGTCCCACTCCTCTTCAATGGCTGTACGAAGTTGCTGGATATTGGTGGGAACTGGAACCCGCTGTCATACACGAAGATCCAGAGCATCAACCATGCTCAATGGGTGACATGTCTGGTGAGTATGTAGGCCAAGGAAGAACTAGGGCATTTTTAGCTTCCAGGAATTATGTACAGATCCTTGCAACATGGTGCCGTGCATTATCATGCTGAAGCATGAGGTGATGGTGGCAGATGAATTACATGATAATGGGCCTCAGGATCTCGTCACAGGAATCTCTGTGCATTCAAATTGCCATTGATAAAATGCAATTGTGTTTTGTTGTCCGTAGCTTATGCCTGCCTGCCCATAGCATAACCCCACCACCACCATGGGGCACTCAGTTCACATTGACATCAGCAAACTGCTCACCACACAACGCCATACACGCTGTCTGCCATCTGCCCGGTACAGTTGAAACCGGGATTCATCTGTGAAGAGCACACTTCTCCAGTGTGTCAGTGGCCATCGACGGTGAGCATTTGCCCACTGAAGTTGGTTACAACACTGAACTGCAGTGAGACCCTGGTGAGGATGATGAGCACGCAGCTGAGCTTCCCTGAGACGGTTTCTGACAGTTTGTGCAGAAATTATTCCGCTGTGCAAAACCACAGTTTCATCAGCTGTCCGGGTGGCTGGTCTCAGATGATCCCGCAGGTGAAGAAGCCGGATGTGGAGGTCCTGGGCTGGCGTGATTACAAGTGGTCTGCGGTTGTGAGGCCAGTTGGACCTACTGCCAAATTCTCTAAAAGGACGTTGGAGGCGGCTTATGGTAGAGAAATTAACATTGAATTATCTGACAACAGCTCTGGTGGACATTCCTGCAGTCAGCATGCCAATCGCACTCTCCCTCAAAACAGACATCTGTGGTATTGTGTTGTGTGACAAAACTCAACATTTTAGAGTGGTGTTTTATTGTCCACAGCACAAGGTGCACCTGTGTAATGATCATGCTTTTTAATCAGCTTTTTCAGGTGGATGAGAGAAATATGCTTTTTGTGCATATGGAAGATTTCTGGGTTCTTTTATTTTAACTCATGAAACATGGGACCAACACTTTACATGTTGTTAATATTTTTGTTCAGTGTTTGATGGACTGCACGTGAAATTCTGAAATATTGTAGAGGGCAGGCTACTGAATTTTAAAATGTATTACAGCACTTTCTGGGGCTGGGAATTTAGGTGCGCAACCTGGTCTCAGAGCATTTCGTAATATTCTGTAATTAAATCCAAGACACTCCAACGCTATGTTACGTTTCAAATGGTATGTATTAATTTGTGGATGTCCATCATTCATTTCGTATATGTTTACGATTTGCAATTCATACAATACGTTATGAATCTGAAAAATGTACAATATGTTACGAATTTGCAATATGTATGATATGTTACGAATTCCAATTTGTTGTTGCTAACGTTAGATTCAAACCCACAGGGGTTAAAGGGGTTAAATATGTGTTCAAAAAACGAAAATATTTCCTGAGCCTTCTTATATATAGCCTTCCAAGATAAAGGACAGACACTTATTCCTTATGATTTATTTTTGGACTGTCTTTTTGGCCATTTATGAATGTATTAAGAGCTATAGTAGGAAAGGCCAAATTAAATATTTTATCAAGTCATTTTTGGGGGATACATACAAGGGTCCTAAAATGAAAAACCAAATAGCTTAATGATCCATGATATGACCATCTTAAAACAATTTTGTATGTTAGCTTGGTAGAAACCCCCACCCCCCTTTGAGGTTAAGTAACCATCCAACACATAACATATTACACTAATTTGAGTGTCCCGGATTTACATTTATTATGCGTTGTATCGCAACATATGTAATGTCTAGTCTATGAGCCTTCTTAACCCTTTTAGCTAACTTCCCCTAACCCTTAAACCTAACCTTAACCCTTATAGCTAACCCTTCCCCTAATATTAACCCTTTAACCTAACTCCTAACCTTAACCCCTAGCACGCGTAGCACGCGCTCCAGCAGGTGTATCTCACTGATCATCCCTAAAGCCAACACCTCATTTGGCTGCCTTTCCTGCCAGTTCTCTGCTGCCTGTGACTGGAACGAATTGCAAAAATCGCTGAAGTTGGAGACTTTTATCTCCCTCACCAACTTTAAACATCTGCTAACCGATCGCTGCAGCTGTACATAGTCCATCGGTAAATAGCCCACCCAATTTACCTACCTCATCCCCATTCTGTTTTTATTATTTACTTTTCTGCTCTTTTGCACACCAGTATCTCTACCTGCACATGACCATCTGATCATTTATCACTCCAGTGTTAATCTGCAAAATTGTAATTATTCGCCTACCTCCTCATGCCTTTTGCACACAATGCATATAGACTCTTTTTTCCCCCTTTTTTTCTACTGTGTTATAGACTTGTTTATTGTTTACCCCATGTGTAACTCTGTGTTGTCTGTTCACACTGCTATGCTTTATCTTGGCCAGGTCGCAGTTGTAAATGAGAACTTGTTCTCAACTAGCCTACCTGGTTAAATAAAGGTGAAAAAAAAAACTTAACCCCTAGTGTTAGCTAACGTTAGCCAACGTTAGCCACAACAAATTGGAAATCGTAACATATACGTTTCACCAATTCGTAACATTGTATGGATTGCAAATTCATAACATATCATACGAATTGTCATTTGTAGTACATCAGATGAATTGTAATTCGTAACATATATGAAATGGACATGGGCATCGACAAATGAATACATACCATACGAAACATAACATATCATACTAAATGGAATGTCTCCGATTTACATACAGAAGAACACGAAATGCTCTGAGACCACGTTGCAATAAGATATGCATTACGACTCTCAAGATTCTGTATGTATTGCGATTCAATACTGTGATTTTATTGCAATTCGATGTTCCAAACATATTGCTCACCATGTATCTGCAGCAGAAAGACGAGGAGAGCACCCCCCCCCCCCCCCATCACTAGTACTTACAGTAGCATGTATAAACACTGTAAGCCAACTTGAAAGGACAATATCAACTGTTCATTCACCTGTTAAATTTGACTGTATATTATAAACCGTGCTGCCTATGGCATTGCAAAACTTGAAGTACATATAGCCTATCTATTTACTACTACTAGGTCCAATTAAATGAGAGATATGCATGGTAATTTGATGTACGGCTACTTCGGAAACATGAACCCACCACGGCCAGAGAAGGTGATGAATTTTTTCTGCAATGGTTCTGAAAATAAAATCGATACGCTAAAGATTCACGGTTTTTAGATACTAAAACATACTAACGGCTGCATTTCTGTTAATACATTTTCCAGTTTACATTTTTTATGAGTAAGCTTTTATCATAACCCCCATTTGCACAAAACAATTGCCAGGTTGCAATACAATATTTCAATCACTAGGTCTAAAGTTTGTGGGAAGATGAGCACATTCTCATGACAAGGTATACTTTTATAAATGCCAACTTTTTTGGGAGTATGTTTTGTATGCCCACATGGTTTATTAATAAGGCACCAGGTCCTTTCCTTGTGTAAGCAGGGGGTAGTGACCATTCAATGTGTTGAATTCAAAATTGCAACGGGGTGAATTCAATTCGCCGTGTTGCAATCAGGAGTTGCATAATGTATGGTCAGTAGTGATGGTTGCCGAAATGACGTTGCTGAGAATGTAAAGACCAATAAATGAGAAGAGGTTTAAGAGAAGAGTTTAAAGCTTGTCTGTCAACATATGGCAACAAACTAAGGCTCTATAAGAGGAGATTCAGAAGGGGCCAAGCACTGCAGCAGGAACAACTGCAAAGAAACATCCATCAGTAGTTTTGGAATGAAATCAATAAGATGGTTCCGGAAAAAGAAAAAAAACATTTATGAAAATCCCTATGGAAATCATACTGGAAAATGGGGAAGTTGAGCATAAGAGGAATTGTGTATCATAGAACTGGGAGAATGACTTTGCTAACCTATTTTTAGGTGGCAATATCCCATCTGTGTTTGATGATGACTTCTTAAATTAATAGGGCTGGGTTCACCTCAAATCAATTCCTGGATGCAAAATTGTCTGTGGAGGAAGTTTGGAAGGCTGTTGAGGAAAGCTAAAAAGCAACAGGGGGAAAAAGGCAACATGAATAGCGAAGCTTCCAAATTTGGACATAAAATGTGTCTATTCCCAAATGTGTTTTGAAATCCCATCAATTTAGTACACATTTCTCATCAAACCAATCCCAAAGTCATCAACAAATGATCCACGGGTCCCACTAAATTACAGAGGCATCAGCCTTATAAGCACAGCCTACAAGTTATATTCTGGGATCTTAAACAGTCTGACTTTGGAAACGTCAGGTTTGCTTGTACATCACATTTACACAGTATCCACTGTGATTAGAGCCAGACTACAAGAACGCAAACCTACATATGCTGTTCTGAGCAAAGGCAGCCGAAGACGCGGGTGTCGATTAAGGCAGCCCTTTAAGCCCTTTGGGTTAAATGCAGAAGATGCATTCAGTTGTACAACTGACTAGGTATCACCTTTCCCTAGTGCTCCAATTGCCTGTGTACAGGTAAATGAGCTGAAGACCAGATTGTTTCCCACTCCATTTGGGGTCAGAGGGATACAAGAAAATCAAAGGTCCTTGTGTGCAGATTTGAGAACCAGGATACTGCCTTTGGCAATTCAAGTAGGTAGATTAAATGCCATAGATGAATAAGAGTGGCTATGTACTGTATTTGATTTAGGAGAGATCAAGAAAAAGCAGCACTTTATTTCACTGTACTTGATATGATTACATAAGAGTAACCTAGTTTAATAAAATGATATGATAATTGTT
This sequence comes from Oncorhynchus nerka, assembly GCF_034236695.1. NCBI lineage: Eukaryota > Metazoa > Chordata > Actinopteri > Salmoniformes > Salmonidae > Oncorhynchus > Oncorhynchus nerka. Next base: position 24,953,272 of record NC_088418.1, read on the forward strand.
TTTTGCTACAGTGAAATATAGTGTCTTATAAGCCAATCTGTGTTGGGCTTCTTTGAAGCATAATAATAACATTTGTGTAAAAGGAAATCATGCTCTAAACTGCATTTTTGCACTGGGGGGTCTTGAAACCCCCCCTTTGTGCAGTTATGAATGGTGCATCTGTGTGAGATCCTCAAGTAAACAAGCAATTTCCCTCTCATTAGTGTTCTCGTTTTTCCAAGTCAGTTGAAAATAAACTGTGCACTGCAGCCTAATGTGCTGTTCGTAATTATTATGTTTTTTTTTTACAAAATAAGTGCTGTTCTTTTTCTTTTTTAATCAAATGCACGGCCCATATAATTCACAAGGCATACACCTTTTCAGTAGTCAGCATTAAGTGGTTTCTTTATTTTTCCATTAAAAGGATATAATTAGAGGCCAAAGTCAAGGTAGTGATGCATTACAGACACGATGAAAGAAACATATGTTATTAAGTAATCAAAATGATTACAACATTCTTTTTTGCAGCACGTGGCAGCTCCGTTCTGTGAGCTTGTGTGTTTCAAAAAACATCCATTATAAAATCTCCCTCCCCAGTCACCCTAATTGACATCAAATATCAAATCAGCAGAAGAATATAAGGTCACCTTACCGCCAAGATCTTGATGTGCTACAGTAGCATAGTATACAACGGGCTTATACAGGGCTTTCATTGTAACAAGACAGACAGAGCAAAGCACGCTTTCCTGTAAAGTCATTCTGTCTTTACCATACCAGGTATGCGCATGGTGGAAGTTGACTCAACTCATCACCCAAACCAAACACCATAAAAGTAGCTCTTGAGGTGTTGCAGGCAGGTTGTCAGCTTCCGGTTCAGTCTGAGACAGAGTCACAAAGCTAAAAACCACATAACCTACCACAGCCTGGCTGCAATCTTCACATTACACCTCAGACACCAACAGTGAGACAAACTGACGTGACTATAGTAACAGGAGTACAGGACCGAGCTACTCTTTGGAGATACTTGAGTAACTATAGTTGGAGATCCTTGAGTAACTATAGTAACCGTCATTCTTCTAAACTTTCAAGAGCACCAGCATTGACATCCAGTCTCATCAAAAAAAAAAGCATTAAGTGAGCATTAAGTGAGCTAGAGTGAGCTAGAGTGAGCATTAAGTGAGCATTAAGTGAGCTAGAGTGAAACTTAGTGTCAATAATTTGCAGTCAATGTAGTTTATTGTAAAACTTCCTGTCTAGGTGGCCTGTTGGGCGTCGCTTGACTGCTCTCACACGTCTGGTAGTTGCGGCTGAGTTTAAACAATGGTTTTGAAGTCTGAAGTCGGAGTGGCTGGTGCCAATGTTGAAAGGAAATGAGAGCGAGAGTAAAGAAGTTGGAAGGGGTGTCAAAAGCTCAAGTAGCCACAAATGCAATATCTTAACCCATGTGGACCTCCACATGGGGGGAAAAAACAACTGAAATTGAAGCGAGTTTAAGATAAATAAATGTATGATCAGGTACGAAGATAACTCACCTTGGGCGACTGGTGCAGCTGTGGGTCGCGTTTCAACAGGTGTGAGCATTAATTACCCTGAACCCAAGTCCTCTACCTCATATTGTGGGTTGGGATAGAAATGGAACAGCTGCTTTGGTTTAGTGGATCTTGCTCTCGCTGTCTGCAGCTGACCTGAAAGGAACTCTCAGACAAACCCCCCAAAAATAGCTATCCTCTGGAGACACTTTTTCTGACTAGACGGCTTAATTCTGTGTCAGCACTGAAGGTGCTACTTGTGACAAGAAATTTTACTAACAAAGTAAATAATCGTAAAAAGTAACTTGTCGCTCAGTAAAGGGGGGACTCTGCTCTCGCTGAGCTGTTTGACGTTGCACCTCTTCCTGTGTCACTATCTGACTTCCTGTATCGAGGCAAGGAGATTTCAGTTAGGCATATGATGCTTTGCGTTGCATGAACTCTATTTTTGAATTACTCCTTGTGCACATACACACACCAAAACATCTCCCCAAAAATGATTTAAGCTAGGGAGCTAGAAGACGTTATCAATCATCCTGAAATCTAATCTAATGCCAAAATGAAATGTAAAACTTACATTGATATGATTAGGATCATTTAGAATTGACAATAATCAAAAGACAGGCAGGTAGCCTCGTGGTTAGAGTGTTGGGCCAGTAACTGAGAGGTTGCTAGGTCGAATCCCTATGCTGACAAGGTAAACATCTGTCATTCTGAACCTGAACAAAGCAGTTAACCCACTGTTCCTAGACCGTCATTGTAAATAAGAATTTGTCCTTAACTGACTTGCCTAGTTAAATAAAGGTTAAATGAAAAAGGGCATGAAGGTGTCAGGGCAGGCATAGAGTGGCTGACAGAAAGAGGATGGAACAGAATCATCTCATACTGTGTAGAGAAAACAAACTAGAGAAGAAAAAACAAGTTACTGAAAGGGAGAGATGGAGAGGTTGTGAAAGGGAGACACACACTATGTAAACACTACATCAATGTAGAATTACGTAGGTACTTGCACTCAAACCATGAAAAGGCAAAACCAAGGAGGCCAAGATGTAAAAATATAATGAATAGCATCAGTTATTGAATCCTTTGGCCATGTCTCCAGATATAAAGTGAATTTTGAAAAGTCAGTGGCTGGGCAGTTTGGAGACCTGACAGCTATACCACATTTTCTGGGTATATTTGTCTCACCTAAACTTAAAGATCTTTTCAAACTCAACATCGTTGCAGTGCTCAAGAAAGTCAGAATTGATCTCAAAAGGTGGTTTCCCATCTCATTGGATTGTCAGGGTGAGCCTTATTATGATGAATATCCTCCCTAGTTTGCTCTACCCAATGCAAATGATGCCACTGTGGCTCACTTGAAAATGTGTCAAGTGTTGAGATGGACTTCTCTAAATGCATTTTTTTTAATGGTAAAAGAGCTAGACTTAAAATGAGGACTCTACAACCACCCAAAGAGAGAGGAGTGCTAGCTCTGCCCAATATATGGTACTACAATTGGGCATGCCTTGCCTGCATCATTTCAGAATGCATGCAGAGCTATATCAGGGGTGGGACAGAGTCTCCAGAGGCATGGGGCTGTGCACCTATGGCTTTGTTAAAAGTACTAGTAATTTGCCCCTCTATCACCAGATTCAGGTCACTAATCTCAATTAAATCAATTCAGTCTTTCATTGTTAGATAAAAGTAGATCTAGGTCTGTTTCTATTAAGCTTATCAGTGAGAAACAAGGTTTTAAACCGTTCTAGATTGTTACTCTTATTAGCAAGAAAATGCATCCTATTTAATTGGATTAAGGACAAGCCACCAATGATTACACAGTGGTATCAGGAGATTAAGGCAGCCGATGCTGGACCATTTGCCTGGACATTTAGTTTGACCTGTTAATAGGGGAAGAGATGCAGACGCTTGGCTCTGGAAAGAGCCACCTTAACTCAGAGTAAGGGGATACAGTACTGTTTATGCCAATATGTAAGCTTATTGCATGGTAGAATGTGGTATGTATCTGAGCAGAAAGTTGGGCAAATATGTGTCAACTTTTTTTCTTCCTTTTTAATGTTTTGTAATTATTGTACTTTTTTTTCTTTTTTTCGTTCTTTGTTGTTGAGAAAAAGAAAAAAAACTGCAATGGATTTACCACTTATATCCATCACACATAAACTATCTACACTACATGACCAAAAGTAAGTAGACACCTGCTCGTCGAACATCTCATTCCAAAATCATATAGACACCTGGAGTTGGTCCCCCCCGTTGCTGCTATAACAGCATTCTGGGAAGGCTTTCCACTAGATGTTGGAACATTTCTGCTGGGTTTTTGCTTACTAAGAGCATTAGTGAGGTTGGGCACTGATGTTGGACGATTAGGCCTGGCTCGCAGTCGGAGTTCCAATTAATCCCAAAGGTGGGGTTGATGGGGTTGAGGTCAGGGCTCCATGCAGGCCAGTCAAGTTCTTCCACAACGATCTCGACAAACAATTTCTGTATGGATCTCGCTTTGTGCACAGGGCATTGTTATGCTGAAACAAGAAAAGGCCTTCCCCAAACTGTTGCCACAAAGTTGGAAGTACAGAATCGTCTAGAATGTCATTGTATGTTGTAGCGTTTAGATTTCCCTTCACTGGAACTAAGGGGCCTAGCCCGAACCATAAAAAACAGCCCCAGACCATTAATCCTCTTCCACCAAACTTTACAGGTGGCACTATGCATTCGGGCAGGTAGCGTTTTCCTGGCATCCGCCAAACCCAGATCCGTCCCTCGGACTGCGAGATGGTGAAGCATGATTCATCACTCCAGAGAACGCGTTTTCACTGCTCCAGAGTCCAATGAATTTACCACTTGAACAACTTTGTTTGATATCACACATAAACTATCTACACTACATGACCAAAAGTAAGTAGACACCTGCTCGTTGAACATCTCATTCTAAAATCATATAGACTGTTATTTATTTTCCACCATAATTTGAAATAAATTCATAAAAAATCCTACAATGTGATTTTCTGGATTTTGTTTCCTCATTTTGTCTGTCCTATTTTAAGTGTACTTATGATGAAAATTACAGGCCTCTCTCATATTTTTAAGTGGGAGAACTTGCACAATTGGTGGCTGACTAAATACTTTTTTGCCCCACTGTATATACTTTTACATTTTTTAAAATACTTTATACTATACTGTTAGATCTTATTTCTCCCCAGTAAGTTTCGATTGTGGGGCAAGTCCAAAAGATATGAGAGTGATCTGCCCTCAGTAGACCGCATTCTCTCCATCAAGGGTGTAGTGAGCCAGTCTGTTTTGATTTCAGTTTAGGTGTTATGAAGAAACGTATAACATTCTTCCAACAGAATTCTCTCCATGACCTTGAGTTGGAGGAGCTTTGTTGACTCTCTAATATGTTCAACCATGTTTCATCAGTTATTTCAATGTTAAGTTCCTCCTCCCATTTCTTTTCAATATAGTTTGTAGAATGTTTCGTTGAGGATTGAAAACCTGAGTAGAGATTTGAAATAGTTTTTTTTGTTACTCCCCAAGTTGTATGCGTTAGTGAATACTTGGATTAATTTTGGAGGTGCTCAAGGGTCAGTCACTTTTATCTCCCATAAGAAATAGTGTCGAACTTGTATGTATCTGTAAAAATCTTGTTTATCCAAGCCATGTTTTTTACTTAGGTCCTGGAAGTTATCTAGTTTCCCATTCCTTATAATTGTACTGAATGATGTGATGCCTTTCTGCGTCCATTGTTTAAACCTGCTGTCCTGAGTTGCAGGGATGAAGCTGGGGTCGTATGTAGGCCAACTCAGCCTCTAGGCTATTTGACCAAGAAGCAGGGTGATGGAGTGCCGCATCAGATGACCTGGCCTCTACAATCACCGACATCAACCCAATATATATGGTTTGGGATGAGTTGGACCACAGAGTGAAGGAAAAGCAGCCAACAAGTGCTCATCATATGTGGGAACTCCATCAAGACTGTTGGAAAACCATTCCAGGTGAAGCTGGTTAAGAGAAATCCAAGAGTGTGCAAAGCTGTCAAGGCAAAGGGTGGCTACTTTGAAGAATCTCATATAAAATATATTTAGATTTGTTTAACACTTTTATTTCATTGTACAATAAAAACTATGTAGAAAGTAGTAAAACTAAAGAAAAAACCCTTGAATTTGTAGATGTGTCCAAACTTTTGACTGGTACTTTGTAAGTGTGTACGTACACATGTACATGCATACATATAGACACACACACCCGTTCAAAAGTTTGGGGTCACTTAGAAATGCCCTTGCTTTTGAAAGAAAAGCAACATTTTTTGTCAATTAAAATGACATCAAATTGATCAGAAAGTGTAGACATCGCTATATATGACGCTATATACTACTCCCTTCACAGAACAGCGTAAACTGGCTTTAACCAGAATAGAAAGAGGAGTGGGAGGCCCCGGTGCACAACTGAACAAGAGGACAAGAACATTAGTGTCTACTTTGAGAAACAGACGCCTCACAAGTCCTCAACTGGCAGCTTCATTAAATAGTACCCGCAAAACACAAGTCTCAACGTCAACAGTGAAGAGGCGACTCTGGGATGTTGGCCTTCTAAGCAGAGTTCCTCTGTCCAGTGTCTGTTCTTTTGCCCATCTTAATGTTTTATTTTTATTGGCCAGTCTATGATATGGCTTTTTCTTTGCAACTCTGCTGAGAAACTTGGATTAGCTAACACAATGTGCCATTGGAACACAGGAATGATGGTTGCTGATAATGGGCCTCTGTACACCTATGTAGATATTCCATTAAAAATCAGCCGTTTCCAGCTACAATAGTCATTTACAACATTAATGTCTACACTGTATTTATGCTCAATTTTATGTTCTTTTAATGGACAAAAAGTGTGCATTTCTTTCAAAAACAAGGGCATATATATATATATAAAATCACACACACTATTTAATTCATGCTTGAGTTAATAACAAAATGTACTAGTGCAATGTGCTACAAAATACTAGTGGGTTTAGCACTTTGCACTATTATTTTTTTGTTATTCTTTATGGTGGCACCGGCTACAATCCATTGAAGCCCGAGTGCAGACCCTCACACTGGCTTTCAACATTATATCAATCACATAATTGTCAGGTCTTGTTAAGTGCTCTTTGAGGCCTAAGAAACAGTAGGAGGTCCATTTAGGAGAAATTACAGCTGCAGGTATGAGTGCAGAAGGTGAGGCACCACTTTGATTATACAGACCCATTCATTTTGTTCCTTAAAAGTGGCACTCCAGTCTCCTTTTCACCTAATTTAACACCTGATTTACTTAATAAAAAGGCACATCTCAGTGGTCCATGTATGTCATGACATAGCAGGGTGGCCTTTCCTCTTTTGTTCTCCATTGCTCCTCAAGCATTCCGTCCTCGATTGCCCTTCTCCTTAGAGTTTGCACTTGTGTCTAAAAGACACTATCTTGCTAAAAACATTTTTTTACCCTTTCGGGTGTGTACTTCACTGTTTATACTTGGGGTTTCGCTTTTCAACAGTAAAAGTTCAAAATACGCTCGAATCCACTCCAACCCCTTTAACAGGAACATGAAAGGAGGGAAGCGGAGGGAGAGGAAAGTGGGGAGATGGGTTTGTTGACCGATAGTAGAATACGAATAGAAAAGGAAATACAGACAAGATGTTCAATACATCTAAAGAAATATCAATTTATTTGAATACAAACTTAGCTACATGGCATGAAAAAATATATCTACCAAAGTGCATTCAATTGAAATGTACTAACACGATTACGAGGTTTAAAAAGAGCAATAAAATGACAAAAAAATGACATTCTTCAAATTCCCTTTACATGAAGTATTGATCTAGATTCATTTGGCCATAAAAACAAAAACAACGAGACATTTCAAAGCAGTTTAACAATTATTTTGATAGCAAAGCCACAAACCGTTCTATTATTTTATAAAGAGCAAATCCAGGGCAAAAACAAGGCTGTGCTATGACCACTAAACTTTAAAGAACGAGTGATTGTGTTGTATAGGGCAGTCCTTGAAAATCGTTGAAAACCACCGTCTTACGCTATTCCATGGCAAGGAGCTGATCAAAGTTAATGCGCTTCCAGCAGATTGAAAATAATAGAATTGAATACAAAAAGGGACAGCCCGGTTTTTGCTCTGAATTTGATCATGAACATTTCGGCAAACCTATATTTACTTCCAATTGTGTCTTTAACAGTAAATACCCTTTTTAATATGATTGGTTGTATTTATGGTTGCTTCTACAGTTCAGTTCCCCCTGAGAACATTTAAAACAAATTTACACACAAGGCTCTCACAGACATTGCTATAGTTCTTCTCTACAAAATACTCATCAGATCAGGCCTTTTTGACCTCATATAAAAGTAAAAAGGCACAATAGCAGTTTGCAAGCCAGCTAGAATACAAACGGTTTCAAATTAATACAGACCAATTTTTCCAATAATGAAAATACTATTCTTATTAAATCATAATTTCTAACAGTTTTGTGGGGGGTGGTATCATAAAATAGCTTTGTGCTTATAAAGTACTCCATAGCTCCAGGAGAGGAGAGACTCCATATGGTCTTTCATATTCCTTTTCTATTCCTCAACTAATAGAATGTAAATAACATATATTCTGCCAAATGTTTAAAAAAAAAAGATATTAAAAAACAAAAGATGGTTACAGACTGTAATCACTGGTTCATCACAAGCATTCACATTTTAACCAAACAAATCAACAGAACTTTCAGTACCGGTAACTCATGATTGCTTTTTAGATTTGTAGTCTTGTTACTTCATACACTTTCAGATAGATTTAATAAAAAGAGAATATGAAGGAGAAAAAAATGTAGGCACGAGACAGTGAAACCATGATTATGACATAGTAGTAAAACTAGTGCAACATTTACTGGGAATTATGATGTAGGGAATGTAAAAGCATGGCAATTCGTAACACATTTACAAAAATGGTGCTGGTCCCTTATCTAGTGGGAGATCCCCATTCAAAAACACAGACAAAAGAACACAATGTCTGAAAAAAACAGGCAGGACAACTTCCCTTCACTCACCAGCGTTAAAGAATGCTCCTTCACATGCACGCACACACACACACACGCACACACACACACTTAAAGTTCAGAAAGTCCCTCTCCATGCTCATTCAACTCCATGGAGTAATAGTCCAGTGGTCGCCTAAGGACAAAAAGCATACACAGCTTTTGACAACTGCTACAACGGCACAATTATTAAGTGAATAAACTGAAGTATATTGTTTTCTCAGAAGGGTTGAGGCAAGATAATGATAGCGAATCATGTTTCTATTCACATTGGGGTAAAAGGGCCATCTGTGTAACTATTATGTACAGCTGCATACAGTGAAATGAGGCCTCTTCACTTAACCACTGAGGCAGGATGTGTGCGTACATAAGCACGTCTGAGTATGTACGCACATTCGAGACTGTGCGTGTGTGGCTTGAATGTGTGTTTGTGTATGGTCTCACCTCTTTTTGTAGAGGTAGGTAAAGAGGGCTGCCCCCAGTCCCAGTAGCAGTAGAGCTCCAAGCACCAGGCCAATATGAAGGCCCAGGGCAGACTCTGAAAAGAACCAAAACCATCAGTCAGCTAAGCCTAAAGCGCCATTTAAATGGAGATTCTCGAAGCTTACAGAGAAGGCTTAGTCTGTGCCTAGGAAACCAGCCCATAGGAAATAAACCTGCGCACTGAACTATGCTCCCAAAATGAGCATATTCGACTCACATTGTCAGCCATGCTTATCTTAAAAATAAAAAAAACACCAGGAGAGCTCTGTGCATGCTAGGGTCCATGAACTCATATCTGAAGTCTCCAATATCTGGTATGACCATTGGCTATGTCTAAATCTGTACAAAGATCGCCACCTTCTGGACAATAATGTTCAAATGTGAGTTAAGAATCTGTCCTTCATGGGAAAACCTTTGCACATATTTCCACAGTTAATAACTGAAATACTCAATCTTGACATAGCAACTACAGATAATCTATCCCACTGGACTAAGTAAAGGGTACAGATGATCTGTAAAAATACAGTGTAATGCAGGAGGACTAAACTAAATGCCTCCAGCACTGTCCTGTGGGTTGGTTTGTTTTCATTCCATCCAATATCCTTGTCTTTGATTGGCTCTTCACCAATATCCTTAGTCTTCATTTGTTGTTAGTTCATTTGTACTTAGGCCTTCTACAACTCAACACTAGTGGTCAGTGTGTGGTGTGTTCTCCGGGGGTATTTTCCTTAGTCGATGAGTGTAGCAAAACATTTTGCACCGTAGCAAAAAGCTTTACTCCAAATGGAAACAATTTTGCTCCGAAAACTACATTATCTATTGGACAAATTCAGGAAGGTCCCTCCCTGTTTCTGTCCGTTTAGTTATGTTTGCTTACTAGTGAATATACCCATGTTAAGGCAATGAGATATTTCCTCCAACCAATGTTTGCTCACACATATCAAGAGAGCTTTATAAGTGTGGTGTGTTCAGGCCGTTTGTGTATGCCGGGTTAAGACCAGGGTTGTGTTCAATAGGGAAAACTGTAGCAAAACATTTCAGGACGCTGTGCAGCCAAAAATGAAAACTTAGGTACATTAACCCGAAGAAAATAAATAAAAAGACCCTGGGCAGACTGTGGGTGCAAACAGCGGCTGGTAGAGCAGTCACATAGGGAGGCTAAAGGCAGTCACATAGGGAGGCTAAGGGCAGTCACATAGGGAGGTTAAGGGCAGTCACATAGGGAGGCTAAAGGCAGTCACATAGGGAGGCTAAGGGCAGTCACATAGGGAGGCTAAGGGCAGTCACATAGGGAGGTTAAGGGCAGTCACATAGGGAGGTTAAGGGCAGTCACATAGGGAGGCTAAAGGCAGTCACATAGGGAGGTTAAGGGCAGTCACATAGGGAGGTTAAGGGCAGTCACATAGGGAGGCTAAGGGCAGTCACATAGGGAGGCTAAGGGCAGTCACATAGGGAGGCTAAAGGCAGTCACATAGGGAGGTTAAGGGCAGTCACATAGGGAGGCTAAGGGCAGTCACATAGGGAGGTTAAGGGCAGTCACATAGGGAGGCTAAAGGCAGTCACATAGGGAGGTTAAGGGCAGTCACATAGGGAGGCTAAGGGCAGTCACATAGGGAGGTTAAGGTCAGTCACATAGGGAGGTTAAGGACAGTCACATAGGGAGGCTAAAGGCAGTCACATAGGGAGGTTAAGGGCAGTCACATAGGGAGGCTAAAGGCAGTCACATAGGGAGGTTAAGGGCAGTCACATAGGGAGGCTAAGGGCAGTCACATAGGGAGGTTAAGGGCAGTCACATAGGGAGGCTAAAGGCAGTCACATAGGGAGGTTAAGGGCAGTCACATAGGGAGGCTAAAGGCAGTCACATAGGGAGGTTAAGGGCAGTCACATAGGGAGGCTAAGGGCAGTCACATAGGGAGGCTAAGGGCAGTCACATAGGGAGGCTAAGGGCAGTCACATAGGAGGCTAAGGGCAGTCACATAGGGAGGTTAAGGGCAGTCACATAGGGAGGCTAAGGGCAGTCACATAGGGAGGTTAAGGGCAGTCACATAGGGAGGTTAAGGGCAGTCACATAGGGAGGCTAAGGGCAGTCACATAGGGAGGCTAAGGGCAGTCACATAGGGAGGTTAAGGGCAGTCACATAGGGAGGCTAAGGGCAGTCACATAGGGAGGTTAAGGGCAGTCACATAGGGAGGTTAAGGGCAGTCACATAGGGACGTTAAGGGCAGTCACATAGGGAGGTTAAGGGCAGTCCCATAGGGAGGTTAAGGGCAGTCACATAGGGAGGTTAAGGGCAGTAGTAAAACCAAAGATGGACGAATATTAATTCTCCAGTCTTTTCAGCGGCTAATACAGTGCCTATAGAGTTGCGTTCCAACGTGGGATGGAAATAGATGTTATTGTAATTTTGTCATTGATCTAAAATACTCCATAATGTCAAAATGAAAAGAAAATTCTACAAATTAACACAAATGTAATCATTTCTAATTGTATAAAGACAATTATTTGGTTGCAATTTTGTAATATTTTATATCAAGGGCGGTCAAACATCCTCCAGGAGAGCTACTGGATGTGCAGGCTTTTGTTCAAGCCCCGCTCTAACGCACCTCATTGTAGCCTAAACATCAGCTGCTCAACAGGGCCTTGATAAGCAGACTTGGGTGTGTGTTAGGGCTAGATCTAAAGCCTGCACACCCAGTAGCTTCCAGATGGATGGTTGACCATGTGTTTTATACAGTAGCCTACCAGTGCAGTTATTCTACTTTTTGGTGGGTTTGGTGCCTTGATCAAGGGCACAACGTCAGGAGATAGTAGGCAAACATGGGATTAGAGACCAGCGGCCTTCTAATGTCAATACCAGATTATTCAGACTTTCATGTAGGCTACATAGACGCCACCAATTATTGGTCAAGGAGATTTGGTTAAAAGTCATGAAATTCCATCTGCCAAAATGTGTATAAACCCTTAACAGTGAATAATCAAAAAGGTCTCTATAGCAGAATGTAATTTGGGAATTTCTGTGAACATAGTCTAAATGGACCAACTGGAGAAAAGACAGTTCCTGCAACTCTTTCATCCCAAGTCAAGCACTGGTTGCGTAAGTATTCTAGGGCCCTATAAAACACAGAAGGAATCCAGACAAAAACATACATTAGTAAAGGTCCGTCAGTCAAGTATTCAAAAGCCCAGGGAACTTTTTGAAAGCCTCATAAAAAAAGAGAAGTGATTGGTAGATGGGTAACAATAACAAAACAGACATTGAATACATATTTAAGCTTGGTCAAGTTAATAATTATTCTGTGGATGATGTATTAAACCACCCAGACACTAGAAAGATAAAGTTGTCTTTCTGAGCTGCTGGAGGGGAAGGAAACTGCTTAGGGAGGTCACCATGAGGCCAGTATGGTCTAGTACGGTGTCCTGGCAAAATAAATAGTGGGGGTATGCCGTACCGGTAAAACATGAGCCCATCACAATAGTGAAAACAATATGTCAAGAAAACTGTAGGCTATTACACCATGATTTATCATTACCATTTGTCAGAGGCATGAAATATTAGCGAATGGACTGAAAACGTGTGGTAGGCATATAGCCTATGCTATAAAATGCCATGTGGTTTGATGAGAACACTTACATTTTGCCAGGGCAGATATGAGTGGCCGACACAGACAGCAGTGGATGCATAAATTCGGGCCTAATGACAATTGCCAAATGTCATTATACTTTTGGGTGTTTTGTGTAACAGATGTCTCTTTCCATTCACCACTGTTTGGAGGCTGGAAATATGCTGCGAGTGGATGAGCGTGCGCAGGTAGCCTAGTAAAGGATCCCTTTGAAGTGTTTTGACAATTAGATGAAAACATCATGACTGGTTGTGTTTATGCCACAACAAAAAGGTAATAAATACAAAAGTTAAATGATACATCTTTATGACTCACAGAGATGCTTTTGAATTTATAGGGATTCTAAATATAATTATATGATAAGGCCCAACAGCCTGCCGGCCTGCCCATATAGCAGCTGGCAGCCGCCTAAACGAATGCAGCATTTTCTGAGCTGAACTTACCAAGATGCACCTCCAACATGTCCGAATATAAACAATGCAGCTATTCCCTCCGCAAGGCTATTAAACAAGCTAAGCGTCAGTACAGGGACAAAGTGGAATCTCAATTCAATGGCTCAGACACAAGAGGCATGTGGCAGGGTCTACAGTCAATCACGGACTACAAGAAGAAACCCAGCCCAGTCACGGACCAGGATGTCTTGCTCCCAGGCAGACTAAATTACTTTTTTGCCCGCTTTGAGGACAATACAGTGCCACTGACACGGCCTGCAACGAAAACATGCGGTCTCTCCTTCACTGCAGCCGAGGTGAGTAAGACATTTAAACGTGTTAACCCTCGCAAGGCTGCAGGCCCAGACGGCATCCCCAGCCGCGCCCTCAGAGCATGCGCAGACCAGCTGGCCGGTGTGTTTACGGACATATTCAATCAATCCCTATACCAGTCTGCTGTTCCCACATGCTTCAAGAGGGCCACCATTGTTCCTGTTCCCAAGAAAGCTAAGGTAACTGAGCTAAACGACTACCGCCCGTAGCACTCACTTCCGTCATCATGAAGTGCTTTGAGAGACTAGTCAAGGACCATATCACCTCCACCCTACCTGACACCCTAGACCCACTCCAATTTGCTTACCGCCCAAATAGGTCCACAGACGATGCAATCTCAACCACACTGCACACTGCCCTAACCCACCTGGACAAGAGGAATACCTATGTGAGAATGCTGTTCATCGACTACAGCTCGGCATTCAACACCATAGTACCCTCCAAGCTCGTCATCAAGCTCGAGACCCTGGGTCTCGACCCCGCCTGTGCAACTGGGTACTGGACTTCCTGACGGGCCGCCCCCAGGTGGTGAGGGTAGGCAACAACATCTCCTCCCCGCTGATCCTCAACACGGGGCCCCACAAGGGTGCGTTCTGAGCCCTCTCCTGTACTCCCTGTTCACCCACGACTGCGTGGCCACGCACGCCTCCAACTCAATCATCAAGTTTGCGGACGACACAACAGTGGTAGGCTTGATTACCAACAACGACGAGACGGCCTACAGGGAGGAGGTGAGGGCCCTCGGAGTGTGGTGTCAGGAAAATAACCTCACACTCAACGTCAACAAAACTAAGGAGATGATTGTGGACTTCAGGAAACAGCAGAGGGAACACCCCCCTATCCACATCGATGGAACAGTAGTGGAGAGGGTAGCAAGTTTTAAGTTCTTCGGCATACACATCACAGACAAACTGAATTGGTCCACTCACACTGACAGCGTCGTGAAGAAGGCGCAGCAGCGCCTCTTCAACCTCAGGAGGCTGAAGAAATTCGGCTTGTCACCAAAAGCACTCACGAACTTCTACAGATGCACAATCGAGAGCATCCTGGCGGGCTGTATCACCGCCTGGTACGGCAACTGCTCCGCCCTCAACCGTAAGGCTCTCCAGAGGGTAGTGAGGTCCGCACAACGCATCACCGGGGGCAAACTACCTGCCCTCCAGGACACCTACACCACCCGATGTTACAGGAAGGCCATAAAGATCATCAAGGACATCAACCACCCGAACCACTGCCTGTTCACCCCGCTATCATCCAGAAGGCGAGGTCAGTACAGGTGCATCAAAGCTGGGACTGAGAGACTGAAAAACAGCTTCTATCTCAAGGCTATCAGACTGTTAAACAGCCACCATTGAGTGGCTGCTGCCAACACACTGTCATTGACACTGACCCAACTCCAGCCACTTTAATAATGGGAATTGATGGGAAATGATGTAAATATATCACTAGCCACTTTAAACAATGCTACCTTATATAATGTTACTTACCCTACATTATTCATCTCATATGCATACGTATATACTGTACTCTACATCATCGACTGCATCCTTATGTAATACATGTATCACTAGCCACTTTAACTATGCCACTTTGTTTACTTTGTCTACATACTCATCTCATATGTATATACTGTACTCGATACCATCTACTGTATGCTGCTCTGTACCATCACTCACTCATATATCCTTATGTACATATTCTTTATCCCCTTACACTGTGTATAAGACAGTAGTTTTAGAATTGTTAGTTAGATTACTTGTTGGTTATCACTGCATTGTCGGAACTAGAAGCACAAGCATTTCGCTACACTCGCATTAACATCTGCTAACCATGTGTATGTGACAAATAAAATTTGATTTGATTTGATTTGAACAACACATAACACCTCACATTAGTCTGCCCAACAACAATGGTAACTTCTCCCGCCCAGTGGCATGAGGGCTATTTAGGTGAACGCTGATGCCGCACCATAAGCAGTGCCCACTTTACCAAAGGCAGGGGCAGAAAATATACTTAACAAAAATATTAAAAGGCAACAGGTAAAGGGTTGGTCCCATGTTTTATGAGCTGAAATAAAAGATCCCAGAAATTCTCCATACGCACAAGAAGCTTATTTCTCTCAAATGTTAAGCACAAAGTTGTTAAGCATTTCTCCTTTGCCAAGATAATCCATCCAACTGACAAGTGTGGTATATCAATATGCTGATTAATTAAACAACATTATCATTACACAGGTTCACCTCGAGCTGGGGACAAAAGGCCACACTAAAATGTGCAGTTTTGTCAACACAATGCCACAGATGTCTCAAGTTTTGAGGGAGTGTACAATTGGCATGCTGACTGCAGGAATGTCCACCAGAGCTGTTGCCAGAGAGATGCAGCACTCCACCAAATGTATTTAACATAAATTATGTAGCCTACGGTAGAAAGAGTTGTACCCTGTGGTTTTTCTGTAACCCATAGACTGGAGACCAGAAAGCAATTCAGTCTATGGGTAAAAGTTCAGCAGTTCAGAAAGCAATTCATTTCAACAAACGTCTTAATTTGAATTAAACTTAACTAAAAACAAGGAGGGCTTTGTTGGAGCATAATTCTTCCTTTAAAAAGAAAAAAAAAAAAAAAGAAAAAAGAGGTAGGCCTACCTGTTTGACGGACGCAATTATGCGAATCCATAGATTTGTCGGTATAACCAAATCCTTAAATATCGGTCACCATGCACTCTTTAAATGCCTCCGTGTCTGGGTTTTGGTGTGGTACCAGATAATATAAAAGTGTTCTATAACAATGCTTATGTCCATGATACCTTATGCTAGAAACAAGCTTTACAATGCCCACAAAAGACGTGACTGATGCACATGGGGATATATTGATTAGTCTCGATGACATTCTGAAACTGAGCCGTGGCCTTCAAAATTGGAGACAAAAAAATATATATACTTTCCTATTTTGTCCCTATTAATTGAGCTTTTCACTTTCTGAAAATGTTAAAAACCAAGGCAGCTTTTAAGGATGCAGTTCTGTCGTTGGGTTAAGCGACAGCCGAGTAGCCAGCAGTTTTCTGCACCGGTCGAGCCTCTGTCTGTGTGGAAAGGTACATTTTGAAAGTGCAATGCTTAGATTCATAATGATGTCTAATATTTCATTATTTGCAAACAGCAACCGTTTCATTGCAAACAAGACACTCTGGTTTGACAATGGAGAAATACAGTGCCTATTCCTCTGTCCAGTCTTCCCTGAAACATCTATTTTGATTATCCACCTTTCTTTTGAGACTTTCAGAGTGACATTTTCTTGATTGCAAGCAGTTCTTCCCCAATCTATGCTCAAAGAAATATAGAAAACTAATTTCAAAAGAGACATTGGTGAATTTGTCAGTGTAATCAGAATGAAAATATGAGGATATGTTATTGACGTTAAACTAATTATATAGCCTAGTAACCAGATACAATTTTGAACGTATCATAGGCCTTTGAATTGGGCTGCTATTATGTTCTGCCGACTATTAGCTGAGAAACAAATTGGCCTGAGGCCAAACCCATTGCCAACCCCCACTGTACATTATTTTAGATTAGCAGGGATAGGAGGTGGTGGACATTTTGTGTCTCGCCTAGGGCGGCAGAACTTCCAGGGCCGGGCCGGTTAGGCAGATACATTTTTTTGAGTGCGTGTGCGTGCACACATAGGTGGTCCTGTACTGGGATGAAATGTAATCTACTTTCACCCCTGGTTCAATGGCTGTGATGGGAGAAAACTGAGGATGGATCAACAACATTGTAGTTACTCCACAATAATGACCTAAATGACAGAGTGAAAAGAATACAAATATTCCAGAACATGCAACAAGGCACTAAAGTAATACTGCAAAGAAACAGCAAAGGAATACACTTTTTGGCCTAAATGCAAAGCCTTATGTTTGGGGCAAATCCAAAAACATTGAGTAACTGCCTGCTTATTTTCAAGCATGGTGATTGCTGCTTCATGGTATGGGTATGCCTGACATCGGCAAAGACGGGAGTTTTTCAGGATGAAAAAAACCCCAAAATGGAGTTAAACAGGAACAATCTGTCTGCTTTACACCAGACACTGGGAGAGAAATTCACTTTTCAGCAGGACAATAACCTACAACACAAAGTAAAATCTACACTGGAGTTGCTTACCAGTAGTGGCCAAGTTAAAGTTTTGACTTAAATCTGCATGAAAATCTATGGTAAGACTTGAAAATTGTTGTCCCCAACACCTTGACAGTGCCTGAAAATAATAATGGGCAAATATTACACAATACAGGTGTGCAAAGCTCTTAGACTTGCCCAAGAAGATTCACAGCTGTAATCGCTGCCAAAGGTGTTTCTAACATGTATTGACTCAGGGAGTGAATACTTATATAATCAAGGTATAGTAGTGTTTTATATATATATACACTGCTCAAACAAATAAAGGGAACACTTAAACAATACAATGTAACTCCAAGTCAATCACACTTCTGTGAAATCAAACTGTCCACTTAGGAAGCAACACTGATTGACAATACATTTCACATGCTGTTGTGCAAATGGAATAGACAACAGGTGGAAATTATAGGCAATTAGCAAGACACCCCCAATAAAGGAGTGGTTCTGCAGGTGGTGACCACAGACCACTTCTCAGTTCCTATGCTTCCTGGCTGATGTTTTGGTCACTTTTGAATGCTGGCGGTGCTTTCACTCTAGTAGCCACACAAGTGGCTCAGGTAGTGCAGCTCATCCAGGATGGTACATCAATGCGAGCTGCGGCAAGAAGATTTGCTGTGACTGTCAGCGTAGTGTCCAGAGCATGGAGGCGCTACCAGGAGACAGGCCAGTACACCAGGAGACGTGGAGGAGGCCGTAGGAGGGCAACAACCCAGCAGCAGGACTGCTACCTCCGCCTTTGTGCAAGGAGGAGCAGGAGGAGCACTGCCAGAGCCCTGCAAAATGACCTCCAGCAGGCCACAAATGTGCATGTGTCTGCTCAAATGGTCAGAAACAGACTCCATGAGGGTGGTATGAGGGCCTGATGTCCACAGGTGGGGGTTGTGCTTTACAGCCAAACACCGTGCAGGACGTTTGGCATTTACCAGAGAACACCAAGATTGGCATATTCGCCACTGGCGCCCTGTGCTCTTCACAGATGAAAGCAGGTTCACACTGAGCACGTGACAGACGTGACAGTCAGGAGACGCCGTGGAGAACGTTCTGCTGCCTGCAACATCCTCCAGCATGACCGGTTTGGCGGTGGGTCAGTCATGGTGTGGGGTGGCATTTATTTGGGGGGGGGGGGGGTGCACAGCCCTCCATGTGCTCGCCAGAGGTAGCCTGACTGCCATTAGGTACCGAGATGCGATCTTCAGACCCCTTGTGAGACCATATGCTGGTGCGGTTGGCCCTGGGTTCCTCCTAATGCAAGACAATGCTAGACCTCATGTGGCTGGAGTGTCAGCACTTCCTGCAAGAGGAAGGCATTGATGCTATGGACTGGCCCGCCCGTTCCCCAGACCTGAATCCAATTGAGCACATCTGGGACATCATGTCTCGCTCCATCCACCAACCACAGACTGTCCAGGAGTTGGCGGATGCTTTAGTCCAGGTCTGGGAGGGGATCCCTCAGGAGACCATCCGCCACCTCATCAGGAGCATGCCCAGGCGTTGTAGGGAGGTCATACAGGCACGTGGAGGCCACACACACTACTGAGCCTAATTTTGACTTGTTTTAAGGACATTACATCAAAGTGGGATCAGCCTGTAGTGTGGTTTTCCACTTTAATTTTGAGTGTGACTCCAAATCCAGACCTCCATGGGTTGATAAATTTGATTATATATATATATACAGTGGGGCAAAAAAGTATTTAGTCAGCCACCAATTGTGCAAGTTCTCCCACTTAAAAAGATGAGAGGCCTGTAATTTTCATCATAGGTACACTTCAACTATGACAGACAAAATTAGAAAACAAAATCCAGAAAATCACATTGTAGGATTTTTAATGAATTTATTTGCAAATTATGGTGGAAAATAAGTATTTGGTCACCTACAAACAAGCAAGATTTCTGGCTCTCACAGACCTGTCACTTCTTCTTTAAGAGGCTCCTCTGTCCTCCACTCGTTACCTGTATTAATGGCACCTGTTTGAACTTGTTATCAGTATAAAAGACACCTGTCCACAACCTCAAACAGTCACACTCCAAACTCCACTATGGCCAAGACCAAAGAGCTGTCAAAGGACACCAGAAACAAAATTGTAGACCTGCACCAGGCTGGGAAGACTGAATCTGCAATAGGTAAGCAGCTTGGTTTGAAGAAATCAACTGTGGGAGCAATTATTAGGAAATGGAAGACATACAAGACCACTGATAATCTCCCTCGATCTGGGGCTCCACGCAAGATCTCACCCCGTGGGGTCAAAATGATCACAAGAACGGTGAGCAAAAATCCCAGAACCACATGGGTGGACCTAGTGAATGACCTGCAGAGAGCTGGGACCAAAGTAACAAAGCCTACCATTAGTAACACACTACGCCACCAGGGACTCAAATCCTGCAGTGCCAGACGTGTCTCCCTGCTTAAGCCAGTACATGTCCAGGCCCGTCTGAAGTTTGCTAGAGAGCATTTGGATGATCCAGAAGAAGATTGGGAGAATGTCATATGGTCAGATGAAACCAAAATAGAACTCTTTGGTAAAAACTCAACTCGTCGTGTTTGGAGGACAAAGAATGCTGAGTTGCATCCAAAGGGCATTGAAGATGAAACGTGGCTGGGTCTTTCAGCATGACAATGATCCCAAACACACCACCCGGGCAACGAAGGAGTGGCTTCGTAAGAAGCATTTCAAGGTCCTGGAGTGGCCTAGCCAGTCTCCAGATCTCAACCCCATAGAAAATCTTTGGAGGGAGTTGAAAGTCCGTGTTGCCCAGCAACAGTGCCAAAACTGCTCTAGAGGAGATCTGCATGGAGGAATGGGCCAAAATACCAGCAACAGTGTGTGAAAACCTTGTGAAGACTTACAGAAAACGTTTGACCTCTGTCATTGCCAACAAAGGGTATATAACAAAGTATTGAGATAAACTTTTGTTATTGACCAAATGCACAATTGGTGGCTGACTAAATACTTTTTTGCCCCACTATGTGTGTGTGTGTATATATATATATATATAAATAATATTTATCCCGCTTCAAAAAAAGACTAAATCCATTTTAATCCCACTTTATAAAACAAAATGTGATGAAATCCAAAGAGGAACTGAACAGCTCTTAAGCACAATAGTCAATAGACCTGTAGTTTATTTGAAAATACCAATTCTCAAATACTCAAGGTAGTTGAATATACAGTACCAAATCTACACACAACACCCCATAATGACAAAGCGAAAACAGGTTTTTAGAGTTTTTTGCAAATTACAAATAAATAACAGAAATACCTTATTTACATAAGTATTCCGGCCCTTTGCTGCTATGAGACTCGAAATTGAACTCAGGTGCATTATGTTTCCTTTGATTATCCTTGATTTGTTTCTGAAACTTGATTTGAGTCCACCTGTGGTAAAATGATTGGACATGATTTGGAAAGGCATGCATGTCAGAGCAAAAACCAAGCCATGAGGTCAAAGGAATTGTCCGTAGAGCTCCAAGACAGGAGATTGTGTCGAAGCACAGATCTGGGGAAGGATACCAAAACATTTTTGCAGCATTGAAGGTCCCCAAGAACACAGTGGCCTCCATCCATCAAAGTGGCCAGTGATTTCAAGACAGTTGAAGTCGGAAGCTGACATACACCTTAGCCAAATACATTTAAATTCATTTTTCACAATTCCTGACATTTAATCCTAGTAAAAATTCCCTGTCTTGGGTCAGTTAGGATCATCACTTTATTTTAAGAATGTGAAAAGTCAGAATAATAGTGGATAAATATTTCTTTCAGCTTTTATTTCTTTCATCACATTCCCAGTGGGTCAAAAGTTTACATACACTCAATTAGTATTTGGTAGCATTGTCTTTAAATTGTTTAACTTGAGTCAAACATTTCAGGTAGCCTTCCACAAGCTTCCCACAATAAGTTGGGTGAATTTTGGCCAATTCCTCCTGACAGATCTGGTGTAACTGAGTCAGATTTGAAGGCCTCCTTGCTCGCACATGCTTTTTCAGTTCTGCCCACAAATGTTCTTTGGGATTGAGGTCAGGGCTTTGTGATACCTTGACTTTGTTGTCCTTAAGCCAGTTTGCCACAACTTTGAAAGTATGCTTGGGGTCATTGTCCATTTGGAAGACCCATTTGCGACCAAGCTTTATCTTCCTGACTGATGTCTTGAGATGTTGCTTCAATATATCCACATAATTTTCCAACCTCATGATGCCATCTATTTTGTGAAGTGCACCAGCCCTCCTGCAGCAAAGCACCCCCACAACATGATGCCGCCACCATCGTGCTTCATGGTTGGGATGGTGTTCTTCGGCTTGCAAGCCTCCCCCTTTCTCCTCCAAACATAACGATGGTCATTATGGCCAAACAGTTTATTTTTGTTTCCTCAGACCAGAGGACATTTCTCCAAAAAGTATGATCTGTGTCCCCATGTTCTGATGCAAACCGTAGTCTGGCTTTTTAAAGCCGCTTTTGGAGCAGTGGCTTCTTCCTTGCTGAGCGGCCTTTCAGGTTATGTCGATATAGGACTTGTTTTACTGTGGATATAGATACTTTTGTACCTGTTTCCTCCAGCATCTTCACAAGGTCCTTTGCTGTTGTTCTAGGATGGATTTGCACTTTTGCGCACCAAAGTACGTTCATCTCTAGGAGACAGAACGCGGCTCCTTCCTGAGCGGTATGACGGCTGCGTAGTCCCATGGTGTTTATACTTGCATACTATTGTTTGTACAGATGAACGTGGTACCTTCAGGCATTTGGAAATTGCTCCCAAGGATGAACCAGACTTGTGGAGGTCTACCATTTGTTTCTGAGGTCTTGGCTGATTTATTTTAATTTTCCCATGATGTCAAGCAAAGAGGCACTGAGCTTGAAGGTAGGCCTTGAAATACATCCACAGGTGCACCTCCAATTGACTCAAATGATGTCAATAAGCCTATCAGAAGCTTCTAAAGCCATGCCATCATTTTCTCAAATTTTCCAAGCTGTTTAAATGCACAGTCAACTTAGTGTATGTAAACTTCTGATCCACTGGAATTGTGATAGTGAATTATAAGTGAAATATAAGTGAAATAATCTGTCTGTAAACAAATTACACGTGTCATGCACAAAATAGATGTCCTAACTGATCCACCCTCTAAAAAGTCCCCTCCTGTTCCCAGTGTCAATTCCTTCCTGATATGAACCGAAGCCATGTCTCATTTGTCGTCTAATCCAGTGGCGCAATGAATGTTTCCTCTCCAAGCACCGAGTAGCCCTCTCCATTTTCTCTCATTACCTAACCGACTTCCCAAAACTATAGCTTTTTAGCAAGAAATTTGTGGAGTGGTTGAAAAACGAGTTAATGACTCCATCCTAATTGTATGTGAACTTCCGACTTCAAAAGTTACGACACACCTACTCATTCAAGGGTTTTTCTTTATTTTCACTATTTTCTACATTGTAGAATAGTGAAAACACTATCAAATAACACATATGGAATCATGTAGTAACCAGAAAAAGTGTTAAACAAATGAACATTTATTTAATGAGATTCTTCAAAGTAGCCATCCTATACAGAAGATAGCCCTATTAAAAAAAAAGAAAGTTTACTTCCGACTTCAACTGTATATAGGCAGCGGCCTCTATGTTCTAGTGATGGCTATTTAGCAGTCTGATGGCCTTGAGATAGAAGCTGTTTTTCAGTCTCTCGGTCCCAGCTTTGATGCACCTGTACCGACGTCGCCTTCTGGATGATAGCAGGGTGAACAAGCAGTGACTTGGGTGGCTGTTGTCCTTGATGATCTTTTCGGCCTTCCTGTGACATCAGGTGTTGTAGGTGTCCTGGAGGGCAGATGGTTTGCCCCCAGTGATGCGTTGGACAGACTGCACTACCTTCTGGAAAGCCCTGCGGTTGCGGGTGGTGCAGTTGCCATACCAAGCGGTGATACAGCACTACAGGATGCTCTCAATTGTGCATATGTAAAAGTTTGTGAGGGTTTTAGGTGCCAAGCCACATTTCTTTAGCCTCCTGAGGTTGAAGAGGCGCTGTTTCGCCTTCTTCACCACACTGCCTGTGTAGGTGAGCCATTTCAGTTTGTCTGTGATGTGTAAGCTGAGGAACTTGAAGCTTTCCACCTTCTCCACTGCGGTCCCGTCGATGTGAATAGGGTCGTGCTCCCTCTGCTGTTTCCTGAAGTCAACAATCATCTCCTTTGTTTTGTTGACGTTGAATGAGAGGTTATTGTCCTGGCACCACACTCCCAGAGCCCTCACCTCCTCCCTGTAGGCTGTCTCGTCAATGTTGGTAATCAAGCCAACTACTGTTGTGTCGTCTGCAAATTTGATGATTGAGATGGAGGTGTGCTTGGCCACTCAGTCATGGGTGAATAGGGAGTACAGGAGGGGGCTGAGCACACACCCTTTTGGGGCTCCAGCATTGAGGATCAGTGAAGTGGGGGTGTTGTTTCCTACCTTCACCACCTGTGGGTGGCCCGTCAGGAAGTCCAGGACCCAGTTGCACAGGGCAGGGTTCAGACAGTACTATGGTGTTGAATGCTGAGCTTTAGTCAATGAACAGCATTCTTAAATAGGCGTGGATCTATTGGGGCATTAAGCAAATTGAAGTGGGTGACAGTTAAGGTGGAGGTGAAATGATCCTTGACTAGTCTCTCAAAGCACTTAATGATGACAGAAGTGAGCACTATGGGGCTATAGTCATGTAATTCCACCGGAGTGTGGTGTCAGGAAAATAACCTCACACTCAACGTCAACAAAACTAAGGAGATGATTGTGGACTTCAGGAAACAGCAGAGGGAACACCCCTCTATCCACATCGATGGAACAGTAGTGGAGAGGGTAGTAAGTTTTAAGTTCCTCGGCGTACACATCACAGACAAACTGAATTGGTCCACCCACACAGACAGCATCGTGAAGAAGGCGCAGCAGCGCCTCTTCAACCTCAGGAGGCTGAAGAAATTTGGCTTGTCACCAAAAGCACTCACAAACTTCTACAGATGCACAAGCGAGAGCATCCTGTCGGGCTGTATCACCGCCTGGTACGGCAACTGCTCAGCCCACAATCGTAAGGCTCTCCAGAGGGTAGTGAGGTCTGCACAACGCATCACCGGGGGCAAACTACCTGCCCTCCAGGACACCTACACCACCCGATGTCACAGGAAGGCCATAAAGATCATCAAGGACAGCAACCACCCGAGCCACTGCCTGTTCACCCCGCTATCATCCAGAAGGCGAGGTCAGTACAGGTGCATCAAAGCTGGGACCGAGAGACTGAAAAACAGCTTCTATCTCAAGGCCATCAGACTGTTAAACAGCCACCACTAACATTGAGTGGCTGCTGCCAACACACTGACTCAACTCCAGCCACTTTAATAATGGGAATTGATGGGAAATGATGTAAAATATATCACTAGCCACTTTAAACAATGCTACCTAATATAATGTTTACATACCCTACATTATTCATCTCATATGTATACGTATATACTGTACTCTATATCATCTACTGCATCCTTATGTAATACATGCATCACTAGCCACTTTAACTATGCCACTTTGTTTACATACTCATCTCATATGTATATACTGCACTCAATACCATCTACTGTATCTTGCCTATGCCGCTTTGTACCATCACTCATTCATATATCTTTATGTACATATTCTTTATCCCCTTACACTAGTGTCTATAAGGTAGTAGTTTTGGAATTGTTAGCTAGATTACTTGTTGGTTATTACTGCATTGTCGGAACTAGAAGCACAAGCATTTCACTACACTCGCACTAACATCTGCTAACCATGTGTATGTGACAAATAAAATTAGATTTGATTTGATTTAATTCAGTTACCTTTGCTTTCTTGGGTACAGGAACAATGGTGCATCTTGAAAGATGTGGGGACAGCAGACAGATGGATTGAATATGTCCGTAAACACACCAGCTAGCTGGTCTGAGCATGCTCCAAGGATGCGCTAGGGATGCCCTCTGGGCCGGCAGCCTTGAGGATTAACATGATTAAACATCTTACGTCTGCCACAGAGAACCCAAAGTCTTTGGTAGCGGGCCACGTCAGTGGCACTGTGTTATCCTCAAAGCAAGTGAATGTATTTAGCTTATCCGGAAGCAAGACGTCGGTGTCCACGACGTGGCTGGTTTTCCTTTTGTAGTCTGTGATTTAACTAGGCAAGTCAGTTAACAACAAATACTTATTAACAATGACGGCCAAACCATAACTTGGACGACGCTGGGACAATTGTGCGCCGCCCTATGGAACTCCCAATCGCAGCCAGTTGTGATACAGCCTGGAATCGAACGAGGGTCTGTAGTGACGCCTCTAACACCGAGATGCAGTGCCTTAGACTGCTGCACCACTCGGGAGACTAAAACGAAACGAAGATTGAACTCTTTGTTCTGAATGACAAGCATCACGTCTGGAGGAAACCTGGCACCATCCCTACGGTGAAGCATGTTGGTGGAAGCATCATGCTGTGGGGATGTTTTTCAGCGGCAGGGACTGGGAGACTAGTCTATGGATTTCACGTGAGTGGGAATACAGATATGCATCTGTTGGTGACAAATACCTAAAAAGAAAAGGAAGTGGCGTGGATCGGGAAAAATAGTCAGTATTTGGTGTGACCATTTGCCTCACGCAGCACGACACATCTCCTTTGCATAGAATTGATCAAGCTGTTGATTGTGGCCTGTGGAATGTTGTCCCAGTCCTCTTCAATGGCTGTGCGAAGTTGCTGGATATTGTCAGTAACTGGAACACGCGGTCGTACACGTCAACCCAGAGCATACTAAACATGCTCAATGGGTGACATGTCTGGTAAGTATGCAGGCCATGTAAGAACTGGGACATATTCGGCTTTCAGGAAATATGTACAGATCTTTGGAACATGGGGCTGTGCATTATTATGCTGAAACATGAGGTGATGGCGGCAGATGAATGGCACAATAGTTGGCCTCAGGATCTCGTCATGGTATCTATGTGCATTCAAATTGACATTGATAAAATGCAAATGTGTTCATCGTCCATAGCTTATGCCTGCCCATACCATAACCCCACATGGGGCACTCTGTTTACAATGTTGACATCAGCAAACCGCTCGCCCACACAACACCATTCAGGTGAAATGAAGAACGCTATCTTCTTAATCACCTAACGTATTGCACAAGTTGACTGCAGGTAATTTACTTAAAAAGTAGCTACAATTATACAAAGTGTATTAAAACACTTCAAAAGAAAGTTTCAAATGGTATTGACAAACACCTGGTATACCGCCCAAGTCTAACACTCACTCGTCTTTCCCTTTCATTTTAGTAGACTCATTTTGTCAAAATGATAAAATGACACAATGCAACAAGGGATGTAGCCTACAGTCAGCGATAGACCATGTTGATTGGCAGGTGGAATGATGTCCAATGGGGTTGCAATGTAAAAGTGGGAGGCAAGGATCAGGTCGGCTCCATTCCTCCTCGCTCGGCAGAGATTTCAGAAAAGCTAAAATTGTGAGCTATGTCAGGGGGGCTGACATAGTAAGGGGGGCTGACATAGTAAGGAAGAGAAGCAAGAATAACCAGAGGATGGGAAGGAGTGGCTCACCTCATTTGCCACTCTACTCTCCAACAGACACTTTTGATAGGATCACCTACTTTCGAAAGAACCTAATGAATCCCCACATGCAAAATATCAAATAAAATAATTGAAAGAGAACCTCCCCATTTCGGATAGTTTTCTTCCGCTTTGTGCCTCGTTAACACAACCCAGTTTAGTGAATGTTGTTCAAGCGGGGGCTCACCAGTGCTCATGCGTCGGTCAGTAGCCGGGCCGTTACAGGTGTCCCCCTGGGTGGGGGAGGTCTGGAGGATGAGGGCCCTCTGGTGGTCCGACAGGGCCTGGATGTTTCCCTGCACACGCAGCCACCCGGCAGCACAGGAGAAGTTGGCCACTGACACACACACACACACACACAAAAATTACTCTACTATTATAGAAAACATAAAACCAAATCCCACATCCTATTGCACAATGGTATGTGCGGGTATATCAATTAGGAAATGAATTATGAGTGTGCCCCAGTGGATGCTCATGAGAGGAGGAAGGGGAGGACCATCCTACTCAGTAAATCTTTTTTATTTATTTTTTTACATCATCCTTATTAATCAGACTGGTTTTTACATGGATGATACATTGGAGATAATATAAGACAAGTACTGGATACAATAGAACACTAGGAAATATCTGGGAAACCAGGCCTGGTATTCATAGCTGAATTTGAAAAGGCCTTTGATAAAGTACAACTGGAGTTTATATACAAATGCCTGCAATACTTCAATTTTGGAGAATCTCTTATAAAATGGGTTAAAGTTATATACTGTAACCCTAGGTGTAAAATAGTAAATAATGGCCACACTTCAGAAAGATTTAAACTGTCAAGAGGAATAAAACAAGGTTGTCCACCATTGGCATATCTATTCATCATTGCCATCGAAATTACATTTACATTTACATTTAAGTCATTTAGCAGACGCTCTTATCCAGAGCGACTTACAAATTGGTGCATTCACCTTATGACATCCAGTGGAACAGCCACTTTACAATAGTGCATCTAAATCAGAGCCAACAATAATATTAAGGGATTAGAAATCCAGGGTTTAAAAACACAGGTGTCATTATAAACTGATGATTAATGTTGTTTTCTTTTAAATCCACAAATAGAATCCCTCCACAGCTTCATATATGATCTAGATACTTTTTCTAACATCTCTGGATTAAAACCAAATTATGATAAGTGTACTATATTAAGTATTGGATCACAAAAAAAAAAAAAAACTTTTACATTACCGTGTAGATTATCAATAAAATGGTCAGATGGGTATGTGGACATACTCGGTATAGATATCCCGAAAGAAAGACATTCTCTCACAACATTACATTTGAATAGAAAGTCAACAAAAATAGACAAGATCTAGCTACCACGGAAAGGAAAATACAGTTGAAGTTGACATACACCATAGCCAAATACATTTAAAGTCAGTTTTTCACAATTCCTGACATTTAATCCTAGTAAAAAAATCCCTGTGTTAGGTCAGTTAGGATCACCACTTTATTTTAAGAATGTGAAATTGTCAGAATAATAGTAGAGAGAAATATTTCTCTCAGCTTTTATTTCTTCCATCACATTCCCAGTGGGTCAGTGGTTTGCATACACTCAATTAGTATTTGGTAGGATTGCCTTTAAATTGTTTTACTTGGGTCAAATGTTTCAGGTAGCCTTCCACAAGCTTCCCACAATAAATTGGGTGAATTTTGGCCCATTCCTCCTGACAGAGCTGGTGTAACTGAGTCAGGTTTGTAGGCCTCCTTGCTCGCACACACTTTTTCAGTTCTGCCCACAAATGTTCTATGGGATTGAGGTCAGGGCTTTGTGATGGCCACTTCAATACCTTGACTTTGTTGTAAGCCAATTTTGCCACAACTTTGGAAGTATGCTTGAGGTCATTGTCCATTTGGAAGACCCATTTGCGACCAAGCTTCATCTTCGTGACTAATGTCTTGAGATGTTGCTTCAATATATCCACATAATATTCCATCCTCATGATGCCATCTATTTTGTGAGGTGCACCAGTCCCTCCTGCAGCAAAGCACCCCCACAACACGATGCTGCCACCCCCATGATTCACGGTTGGCATGGTGTTCTTTGGCTTGCAAGCCTCCCCCTTTTTACTCCAAATATGACAATGGTCATTATGGGCAAACAGTTACATTTTTGTTTCATCAGACCAGAGGGCATTTCTCCAAAAAGCACAATCTTTGTCCCCATGTGCAGTTGCAAACAGTAGTCAGGCTTTTTTATGGCGGTTTTGGAGCAGTGGCTTCTTCCTTGCTGAGCGGACTTTCAGGTTACATCAATATAGGACTCGTTTTACTGTGGATATAGACTCTTTGTTACCTGTGTCCATCTCTAGATGACCAAATACTTATTTTCAACCATAATTTGCAAATAAATTCATTAAAAATCCTACAATGTGATAACAAGTTCAAACAGGTGCCATTAATACAGGTAACGAGTGGAGGACAGAGGAGCCTCTTAAAGAAGAAGTGACAGGTCTGTGAGAGCCAGAAATCTTGCTTGTTTGTAGGTGACCAAATACTTATTTTCCACCATAATTTGCAAATAAATTCATTAAAAATCCTACAATGTGATTTTCTGGATTTTGTTTTCTAATTTTGTCTGTCATAGTTGAAGTGTACCTATGATGAAAATTACAGGCCTCTCATCTTTTTAAGTGGGAGAACTTGCACAATTGGTGGCTGACTAAATACTTTTTTGCCCCACTGTATGTATGTATGTATATATATATATATACAATCTGCCTGCAATATTAAAGGTGATCCACCCCCTAAAAAGTCCCCTGCTGTTGCCAGTGTCAATTCCCTCCTGATATGAACTGAAGCCATGTCTCATTTGTCGTCTCATCCAGTGGCGCAATGAATGTTTCCTCTCCAAGCACCGAGTAGCCCTGTCCATTTTCTCTCATTAATGTATGTAGAGTCTTCCCAGTCAAATCCTGTCCTCAGTGGAAGTGTTGGAACTCTTTTCCAACACCATCCATCCATGATGAGCCTGTCCTCCACAGAACACCTCAACTCATGCCTCATTCAATCACTGCTGTGATCCCATCCCCACACTAAGTAGCCCTCTCATTCCCCATAATGTGTCTATTAAATGTTTTAGGTTCAAATAAAACAATGTTTAAAAAAAAAAACACTTTGTCCTCTCTGTGCATTCTGCACCTATACCGTGGGTCTGCCATGTTCAAGTCACCAGCCTCCACTGGTGTGCCCTTGTTTGCAACCCTGTGTGTTTGTTGTCTCTGTAATGCAAGAGTGTTGTGTCTCACCCTGCAGGTAGAGGGCAGAGATACCACAGTGACATCTTTCTTCCAGGTAGCCAGCCACATCCATCTCACTGTGACTCTGCACCAGCCCACTGCAGTCTGACACAGAAAGAGAGCAACAGATAGAGAGAAAGAAGAAAAGAGTGAGCTTTAGTATGGTTAAGGACGGTACATAAGCCATTAGAGATACTAATGATTTGAGACCACTTGATTGAACATTATACTATGTATTACGCACTTAAAAATGCAACACCTCGAATACGCTATATCAGACAAACTGTCTAGTCATGCAGCAGAATTATTCCTCTAATCATTCCGGAAATGTGTGCTACTAGCGTCAATTTCCATTTACACTTCCCTTTTCTTAAAATACTCATAAAAAGCCCAATTTTCCAAGAACTATGGATGACATGGCTTACTTCCTGGGTGCTCCTGCCAATCACCGGAGAGGGGTGCCAAGCATAGGTCGATGACGCTGGAGAAGGCGGGGCTGGGGCAGATGTTGGTCAAGCGTGGGGTGGGGGAGGAGCTGGTCCAGGAGGAAGGGCTTCTCGCCTCACAGCAGGAGCAACGGCTGAGAGACACAGGACCTTCCTCCACTGACCTGTAGCGTACACAGAGATGCGCGTGCATACACATGCAAGGTATATTTATTGACACTAAGGCCTAGATTCAATCAGATTGATGTTAACTGGCGATAGTAGACACCCACATAGCTGATGTTCGAGATGTCGGAGGAGCTGCGTTTGAGCTGTCAAATCGGTGAGCAGCTGTTCTTGTGATCATTGCCACGAAGCCATACCTGTACCACTCGCGTTAGAAGTTCAAAACGAGAAAGCGTAGCCTATATAGAAATAGGGCCGGGAAGATACCAGTATCACTGGAAACCAGCTTTAACGTTGGAAACAAACATCATTATGTTGTCATCCAGAGTCACCTTTAATTTATTTTCCAAACTATAGCACACAATATTTTACATACAGCAGGTTTATAAAGGACCAGAGAGTTCTCTACTTCGTGTTTTCATTTTTGCCATGGAAAGAATATTGCGATACTGGTATCGTCTTGGCCCCAATAGAAATAATGATGCTCAAATTGAAAATCATTCAACAACAAAAAATAACAAGAATTTCTATCAGCCTAATTGTGGTGTAGATTACATCTCACATTCCATTGTTCGAACTTGTAAACAAGGCTGCATGCTATTTCTCTTAATCCGACTTGGTGCAGTCAATGGCAATGTCCGGTTTAGATGTAATTGCGGCAGCCGCTTGTGGATTTGACAGCTTTCTAACGCATTTCCACCTCTGACACTGTAAAAACATCAGCTATGCGGATGTCAGCTAAAGCGGATCGGACTGAACCGGGCCCGAAGAAAAGACTGTCTAGCTTCACTTGACCTATATACCTTGATGAAGAGTTTTATTCTCAGTAGTAAAAACAAGTGGATTTCATTCCTACCTGAGTACAGGCATCACCTGCTGCCCTCTGGTGGCTGAGAGTTTAATGAGAAGTCTCAGGTCATTACTGAACACTAGGGTGTCTCGGAGAGTGCTGTTGGTTAGGGTGGTACCAGCTCTACACACAGTGACTGTGTCAGAACACAGGACTACGGCTCCATTGGCCGGAATTGTGGCCCCCTCGGGAAACACCTGGTCTGTGAGAGAGATAGCGGAGAGATTATAGACCAGGTGAGGGAGGGAACGTGTGAGAGAAATATACATTTTTTGTTCTATTTGTTCCGTTTATTTCTTTCCAGGTTACTGTTTATTAGGGCAACAAAACGTTTCAAAATGTTGTGCAAATAGTCCCTCCCCGTTTCACACCATTTATTTTTGATTCAAGCCTAGTGAACATCACCCTGCTCTCACCTGCTCCGGTGACGTTCCCGATGAGGTAGAAGCCGTTGTGGTCGGTGAAACTGGTCAGGGGTAGGGCCATGGTCGTACCGGTGCGATTCTCTTCAAACACTGTCAGGACCAGGCCCTGTAGGGAGGTCAGGGGTGGTCCTAGCAGCTCCACAAACCCCCTCTGCCGGCTGTGGTTGGTCCAGCGAGCACCGCCCACCTCACTGATGACCACACCCTCAGGGGGAGGGGGTGGGCGGGGACAAGAGTTCTCCCTCAGAGGTGTGGGTGGGGCCACCTGAAGAACAATATAATTGATAGGTGTTCAATGGTACAATAGCTTGCCAATTGAACAGGTGCCCTGGTTATCTAATAGACAGACTGGGGCCACGTCTGAAATATCTTCTTTCTAGTACACGGGAAGATGCCAGATAAGTAAATGTTCTTTCTAGTTAAGCAATGGCCAAACAATGAGCAAAATACAACTGGTTAGAGCAGGGTTGTGCCGATGTTGTCATACTTGTATTCGTGATCGTATCCATTTTTAAAATCACACCTGATACTCGTAATCAGATTTACTCGTGATCGGAAAACCCAGAAGTGTGGTTTAAATGCCGGTAAAGCCGATACCACAAGTGCACATTACTGCACTATCACTCAGAGTGCATCTCAGAGCACATCGTTATGTTCCTTCACACACATTGTTAAACGACCCGACATATGAAAATGCACATGATTTACTTACTCAGTCCAATTATCAACAGGCGGCTAATAAATAGCCTAATGCATGGCTGGCTTCTACTGCCTGCATTTATTCCAGGATTTAGAGATGAAGCTAGGCTAATTTGCTTGCCCCATATATTGTTTCACTTTTTCACCCATATATTGTTTTCACTTCTTATGCCACAACATTTGATCAATTAAAATAAAAACAACCTACATTTGTCATTTTACTTTCTAATGATCTGACGCTCGGTAAACATGCCTGGGTGAGAATAAATAATAATAGCAAGCAAGCATGCATGCAGTGGCTTGGATCACGACAGACGACATCAGCAATGGACAGACAAAGTAGACCTACTAAACAACCCCAAGTAGACAGACTAAAACCACCATATAGCCTGAGCGAAGTCAACAGGAAATAACTAGATTGAACAACAACGACTAGCTACGGATTCTGATTTATACACAATGTCTGGAGAAGGGGAGACTTGTGTCCTAAGACGCCTGACTGTGTGAGTGTCTGTTCGGGGAAAATGAGAGTGGCTTGTTCTAATCCAACCGCCCCGTTTCTTTACAGACAGAAGAACTAGCCAATAGTTGTTTGGAGCACACAGCACTTCACACTGTTTGAGGGAGAGAGAGACGCGTGTTGGCAAGTGAACATTTATTTTTTTCCCCAATCACGGATAATTACAAAAATACCCGTGTCAAATTCGTATTTGGGAAATTCTCCATATCCGTTACAATACTTGTTTTGTCTGAGTACTCGACACAAGCATTTCGCTGCACTCGCAATAACATCTGCTAACCATGTGTATATGAACAATAAATTTGATTTAGAGTGGTTCCATTCCAATAAGTTAACAAAATTGGAAGAGAGATAGATTTTATAGTGAAAAGACTGCAAGTATCATTGAGGGCAAAGGGCATGGCATATTATGGTTGTTTTAGCATCCTTATTTATGTAATTATACTGAACAAAAATATAAAATGCAACAGCTTCAAATATTTTACTGAGTTAAGGTTCATATAAGGAAATCAGACAATTGAAATTAATTCTTTAGGTCCTAACCTATTGATTTCACGACTGGGAATACAGATATGCATAGGTTGGTACCTAAAAATAAAAAAAAGATGGTGAGCCACACCCCTATCTGGTGTGACCACAGTTTGCCTCACGCAGCGCAACACATCTCCTTTGCATGTTTATTGTGGTCTGTGGAATGTTGTCCCACTCCTCTTCAATGGGGCGGCAGGGTAGCCTAGTGGTTAGAGCGTTGGACTAGTAACCGGAAGGTTGCAAGTTCAAACCCCCGAGCTGACAAGGTACAAATCTGTCGTTCTGCGCCTGAACAGGCAGTTAACCCACTGTTCCTATGCCGTCATTGAAAATAAGAATTTGTTCTTAACTGACTTGCCTAGTTAAATAAAGGTAAAAATAAAATAAAAATGGCTGTGCGAAGTTGCTAGATATTAGCGGGAACTGGAACACACGGTCGTACACGTCGATCCAGAGAATCCCAAACATGCTCAATGGGTGATATGTCTGGTGACTATGCAGGCCATGGAAGAACAGGGACATTTTAAGCTTCCATGAATTGTGCAGAGATCCTTGCATCAAGGGGTTGTGCATTATCATGCTGAAACATGAGGTGATGGCGTCAGATGAATGGCACGACAATGGGCCTCAGGATCTCGTCACGGTATCTCTCTGCATTCAAATTGCCATCGATAGCTTATGCCTGCCCATACCATAACCCCACTGCCACCATGGGGCACTCTGTTCACAATGTTGACATCAGCAAACCACTCGCCCCTACTACGCCATACACGTACGTGGCCTGCGGTTGGAAGTACAGCCAAGTTCTCCGAAACGACATATGGTAGAGAAATTTACCAATTCTATTGGTGGACATTACTGCAGTCAGCATGCGAATTGCACTCTCCCTCAAAAGTTGAGACATCTGTGGCATTGTGTCGTGAGACAAAACTGCACAATTTAGAGGGGCCTTTTATTGTCCCCAGCACAAGGTGCACCTGTATAATGAATAGGGTTGCAAAGGGTCGGAAACTTTCCGGTAAATTTCACTGAGTTTTCCATGGGAAGATAAGCCCGGGAATTTTGCATAAATTCAACAAAAAAGTTAGCTTATAACAGTGACCCTTTTTTATGGGATACACACAAGGCAATTCTAGGTATTGTGGCATATTTTGGTTAAACTATCCCCAATTCAATGGAATTGCAACCCTCTGCATGCACAGTGCACTCTTCCATCACATGTACAGCTGAAGATCTCAAGATCTTGCACACTAATGAGATATTATTGAGCCCACACTACTACACTGTGAGCCAAGGACTACATGCTTTCTGGTAAGTTTGGATTATAATACTGGGTGGGGTGAATATATTTTATACGACATACATTATTTTTTTGTTAACTAGTAAATAGTAGCCTACAGCATTGTGTGTTTAAATCATTTCTAACTTGTTAACAATTTCTGCTAGTTAGTTTTTGCTACCATGTGGGTTTTAGCTTGCTTAAGCCTGCTAACTAAGGAGTGTTCATTCACCTGTTTCCATACATGTTTCATTTTAAAACATTTCTTACAAAGGAGTTGTTTAATCTAACTGTTTAACTATTTATATGTACATTGTATTTTTTTTATTTTTTAAATAAATCTAATCTTTACAGGAAAATGCCACGGGCACTATCTGATGTGTGGAGACATTTACCTGCAGCTAATGTAGAAGGAAAAGCTGTTTATGTTTGCAAATACTGTGCCAAATCATATGTGAAGAATGCAACAAAGATACAGAATCATCTGGCCAAGTGCATAATGTTCCCTCAGCGCTCACAACAAGCAACCTCTGACAAAAGTCCTTCTACCTCTATTTGCGGTGAAAATTATGAATAAGACACCTTACCAATAGCAAAAGCTCATGGTCCTCCTGAATCAAAGTTTTTTGACTCAATGGATAAACGTAGTCAGAGAAATGCTGATGAATGTCTTGCTCGAGCTGTGTATTCAACTGGTTCACCTCTGATGCTCACAGGCAATGTGTATTGGAAGTAGAGGTCGACCGATTAATCGGAATGGCCAATTAATTAGGGCCGATTTCAAGGTTTCATAACAATTGGAAATGTGTATTTTTGGACACCGATTTGGCCCCAATTTTTTTTTACACCTTTATTTAACTAGGCAAGTCAGTTAATTAAGAACACATTCTTATTTTCAATGACGGCCTAGGAACGGTGGGTTAACTGCCTTGTTCAGGGGCAGAATGACAGATTTTTACCTTGTCAGCTCGGGGATTCAATCTTGCAACCTTCCGGTTAACTAGTCCAACACTCTAACCACCTGCCTTACATTTGACTCCACAATTAGCCTGCCTGTTACGTGAATGCAGTAAGAAGCAAAGGTAAGTTGCTAGCTAGCATTAAACTTATCTTATAAAAAACAATCAATCATAATCACTAGTTAACTACACATGGTTGATGATATTACTAGTTTATCTAGCCTGTCCTGCGTTGCATATAATCGATGCGGTGCGCATTCGAGAAAAAGGACTGTCGTTACTCCGTGTACCTAACCATAAACATAAACACATTAAAATCAATACACAAGTATATATTTTTTAAACAAGCATATTTAGTTAATATTACCTGCTAACATGAATTTCTTTTAACTAGGTAAATTGTGTCACTTCTCTTGCAACAGAGTCAGGGTATATGCAGCAGTTTGGGCTCGCTCTGAGACTTGGAGTAGTTGTTCACCTTGCTCTGCAAGGGCCGCAGATTTTGTGGAGCAATGGGTAACGATGCTTCGAGGGTGGCTGTTGTCGATGTGTTCCTGGTTCGAGCCCAGGTAGGGGCGAGGAGAGGGATGGAAGCTATACTGTTACACTGGCAATACTAAAGTGCCTATAAGAACATCCAATAGTCAAAGGTATATGAAATACAAATGGTATAGAGAGAAATAGTCCTATAATACCTACAACCTAAAACTTCTTACCTGGGAATATTGAAGACTCATGTTAAAAGGAACCACCAGCTTTCATATGTTCTCATGTTCTGAGCAAGGAACTTAACCATTAGCTTTTTTACATGACACATATTGCACTTTTACTTTCTTCTCCAACACTTTGTTTTTGCATTATTTAAACCAAATTGAACATGTTTCATTATTTATTTGAGGCTAAATTGATTTTATTGATGTATTATATTAAGTTTAAAATAGGTGTTCATTCAGTATTGTTGTAATTGTCATTATTACAAATACATTTCCTTATTTTATTTTAAATCGGCTGATAAATCGGTATCGGGGGTTGTTTTTTTGGTCCTCCAATAATCGGTATTGGCGTTGAAAAATCATAATCGGTCGGCCTCTAATTGGAAGAGATTTCTGAATGTTCTTCGCCCAGCATACACTCCTCCAACCAGACCTGCTTTATCTACTCATTTGCTGGATGCAGAGTTCAAGTGAAAGTCAAGAAAATCATAGAGAAAGTAGACTGATGGGTGGTCGACTGTTCGTAGGCAACGAATAATTAACTACATCATCTCCACCCCTCAATCAGTATTCTACAAGAGCACAGACACAAGGGACAACAGACACACCGGTCTCTACACTGAAGATGAGCTGAAGGCAGTCAAAAATGACCTTGGACAACAGAAGATATTTGCACTGGTGACAGACAATGCTGCAAACATGAAGGCTGCTTGGTCTAAAGTGGAGGAGTCCTTCCCTCACATCACACCCATTAGCTGTGCTGCTCATGCATTGAATCCGCTCAAGAACATCATGGCACTGAAAACAATGGATACACCCTACTAGAGAGCCAAGGAAATTGTTAGGTATGTGAAGGGTCATCAAGTTATAGCTGCAATCTACCTCACCAAGCAAAGAATAAGAGCACCACATTGAAGCTGCCCAGCAACACCCGTTGGGGTGGTGTTTTCATCATGTTTGACAGTCTCCTGGAGGGGAAGGAATCTCGCCAAGAAATGGCCATATCACAGTCTGCCGATACGGCCAGCCCAATCAAGAGGATCCTCCCGGATGATGCATTTTGGGAGAGAGTGGTAAGCAGCCTGAAACCTATAGCAGTAGCCATTGCACGGATTGAGGGAGACAATGCCATCCTGTCTGATGTTCAGACTCGGCTTGTAATGTAAGAAAATACATATATATGTATGCTGGCAAGAGCATCCTGTCTGGTGCAGAGATCAACAAGGCCTATGGTATCATCACTACCATGTCTCGCCACCTTGGCCTGGATGAAGGCAAGGTTCTTGGCAGTCTGGCGAAGTACACTTCCAAGTAAGGGCTTTGGAATGGAGATGCAATATGGCAGTCGCGCCAACATATCTCATCAGCCACCTGATGGAATGGACTTTGTGGATCTGAGGCTCTTTCCTCTGTTGCCTCTATCATCCTCCAAATCCCACAAACATCAGCCGCCTCAGAGCGCAACTGGTCCTTGTTTGGGAACACGAACACCAAGGGTTGAACAACTGGTTGCCATCCGGGCAAATTTGAGGTTTATTGAGCTAGACAACAAGCTAACCTCAACAAGGTTGGAAAATGACAGTGAAGATGAGACCTCAGGGTCTGATGTTCAAGAGGTGGACATTGAGGAGGTACAGGGAGAAGACATGGAAGCCTGAGAGGAAGACAACCAAAGCTTTAGTTTCTAGACTATAATTTTACGTTGAAAACGTTTTTTGGGAGATGCGATGGATCATTGGGGATCATTCAATATTCCCTTTCTTTTGTTGTTCAGTGAAATCATCCCATGTGAAGAGTCAACTCATTTAATTAAAGTTCAATTCGTAACTAAATAGTTTTATTTCTATTGGAAGGATATAATAATTTGCAATTAGGTCTACTTATGACCAGTATCTCTACCTGCACATGACCATCTGATAATTTATCACTCCAGTGTTAATCTGCAAAATTGTAATTATTCGCCTACCTCCTCATGCCTTTTGCACACAATGTATATAGACTCTTTTTTTTCTTTCTACTGTGTTATTGACTTGTTTATTGTTTACTCCATGTGTAACTCTGTGTTGTCTGTTCACACCGCTATGCTTTATCTTGGCCAGGTCGCAGTTGTAAATGAGAACTTGTTCTCAACTAGCCTACCTGGTTAAATAAAGGTGAAATTAAACATTTAAAAAAATAAAAATATGGTAAAAGGTTTATGTTTCTGTCTCCATATGACATCTACATTTAAATGGTATTAATATTAATTTGCATATATTCCCATAAATTCCCATGTACTCCCACAGAAAGTTTCCACCTCTGAATATTCCCCAAAATGTGCAACCCTAGTAATGATCATATTGTTTAATCAGCTTCTTTATATGCCACACCTGTCAGCTGGATGGATTATTTGCTAACAAATGATTATTAAATTATTAAATTGCTCACTAACAAATTTGCACACACAATTTGATAGAATACGTTTTTTTGAGCGTTTGAAAAATGTCTGGGATCTTTTTCAGCTCATGAAACATGGGCCCAACACTTTACATGTTGTGTTTATCTTTTTGTTCAGTGTACCATTGCTAAGGCACTCTGGAAAATAGCCTCTGCTGATGTAATACAGAAAGGGGTCCTCACCACGAAAGCAGACTGGTCGGCGGGCAGGAGGCCGTTACAGCGGCTCAAGGCCTCGTCTCCTGGCTGCACGTCCGAGTCCTCCAGCAGGGGGAGCTGTCCTGGGGTCAACGCATCGCTCAGCTCCTGGGTGTCCTTGTCCGAGCCCCTCAGCCGGTACACCACCGCGTCTAGCAACCCCTGGGTGGGGATCCCTGTCTGAAAGGCAGAGGGTGGGCCGAAGGGGCTGCGGTACAAGGCCACTGCGTCCGGTCCGTTCTGGATGGTGTTGGGTGGCAGGCGGATCGAGGGGGCTGGGACCAGCCTATCACTGCCCACCAGGAAGTAGCCCTGGGCAGTGGTGAAGTGGCCTGTGAGGCTGATCTCGCGGTAGGGCTTGCTGTTGTGTTCGCTGAACAGGAGGAGCCACACGGCCTGCAGAGAGACGCGGCGGCCCGACGGGTGCCACAGCTCGATGAACTCGCCATCCTCGGCTGAGCCTGGGTTGTCAGCATTTACCTCGCTGATTAGAAAGTCTCCCCGACCCCAGGGAGGGAGGTGAGGGGGCACTTCCGTACCTCCAGGGACCACTGAACAGCGGAAAAATGAGATTTACCAAATAGCAACAGGTTCAAACTCACTACTATTTGGATACATTATATTGTCTCCTCAATTTGGTAACTATTTACATTAAATTGCTCTTATACACATGTTTATAAACACATATTGTTAGATAGCAATTATACTCTATTCAATGTATGTTCATTATCCTAAATGTTTATTGAATTTAATTGGCTATGATTGATTAGAATCGAATCGATTTGCCTATAAGCACTAATGTGTATCACCAATCGAAAGCATCCCCAATGTAAAGGTGTCAGTGTGATAGCGAAATATGCAACACTCACCAGTGGCGTGAGGGCAGATCTTTGGCCATGGGCACTGGTTGGGCTGTCCGGGGGTTTGTGGCGCTTCCCAGAATACACCAGGGTCTCTGGTCCAACTGGCCACACCACAGCGACTGAGGTAGAGGCCTCCTTCCCCAAACCTGAGAAAGACCAGCAAGGTTAGTACTTCAGCCTAAGAAAGATAAATGGATGGATGGGTGATAGATGGATGGGTGGCTGGCTGGATGAGTATGGGTGGGTGGATTACCTGGCGCTGAGCTGATAGGGCTGTCTGCCTGGTATAAGGGTCTCTGTGAGGTTGGCGCTGGGTTGGTTTCCTGGTCCAGCGAACACAAAGGCGTCTAGGGGCTGCGTCTGGCTCAGGGGGCTGCCTACAGGGAAGTCCGAGGCCTTGCCACTGTACAACGCCACTGCCCCCGACTCATCTCCTGATGTATAACATTGTAGAACTTAATCACTCAACATAGCTTCCACACCAACAAACACGGCACTTTTCATACACAGGACGTGAAACAATTTGCGTAGATATAATTTCACACACAAAATACACAGGTCCAGCTCCTTGACTCATAGAAATCTCTGCAAGACCTCCCAATGAAGAGATATGAAGCTTTTCTCAGCCCTGAAGACCAGTAGGAGCTCCTCCAGGTACAGGTTCACTGACCTTTCATGTTGTTCTTGTCGATGGTGATGGAGATCAGGCCTTCCCTGGAGGTGTGCACGTCGACACTCTCGCTGACCATGTCCGTCCGCCCGTCCAGCACCAGCAGCACCAGAGGCCCTGCAGCCTGGGACTCGCTTAGCTCCACAAACCCATCCACCTGCCCCCCTCCCAGCTTCAGCTCGCTGATACGCGTGGTGGCAGTGCTGGGATCAGGGGGGATGCAGCGGTTGCGTTGGCCAGGTGATGGCAGGTCCACCTGGAAGCCCCAGCTTTCCCCAGAGATCAGGCACCTTTCGATGGACTCATCCCCCTCATGGGCCCCCTCGTCCTCCACGAAGGCCGACTCCCCAGGTGTCAACGTCTCAGCCAGGACCTCTGCG
Organism: Oncorhynchus nerka; assembly: GCF_034236695.1. Taxonomy (NCBI): domain Eukaryota; kingdom Metazoa; phylum Chordata; class Actinopteri; order Salmoniformes; family Salmonidae; genus Oncorhynchus; species Oncorhynchus nerka. The sequence goes on from NC_088418.1 coordinate 24,994,870, forward strand.
CCCCCGGACCGCCGCGTCATGTACACGATGGCATCCACCAGCCCCACGGCTGTGGCGTTCATCTTCTCCCCGTAGCGTGCCGCAGACGTGTGGTAGAGCGCGATGGCGTCCGGGCCATTCTGGACGGTGTTGGGTGGGAGGGGGATGGCCGGTTTTGGCCGCATGTCCACCGAGCCAACCAGGAAGAAGCCCCGGTCGTCTGTGGTGTGGCCCTTCAGGTCCAATACTTTGTAGGCTATGTTTCCGTTTCCATTGTAGAATACCAGGGTGTAGCCTTCCAGTGAGGCCCTCTGGCCACTGGTGTGGTAGAGCTCAACAAACTCAGTGGTGTCCAGTTTGGGGTTGTCTGCGTTGACTTCACTGATGATGAGGCAGGGATCTCCCCGGACTGACGAAACCAGACACACGGACAGGCAGACAGCGTATGTTGCGACCAGGCGAAGGGTCAGTCTTACCATCATGGTTAACTACTTCCCCAAAAATGTCAGTGCTAAAATGCATTAAGGGTTGAAAGTCTGAAAGATGAAGAAAATTAAGAAGAAACTTTTGAGGCACAAAAACAACAAATATTGACTAGAAATCACAGAAGGTGAAATGTGATGATATCATAACGGTCTTCACCACCCAGACAAGGGGTAAACTCAAAACTACATGACTGTTTATCGGTTTTTACAAATATAGACAGAATGCATGTTGCATTCTAGGCTAGTAGTATCTGATGATTGAGTCGCCAAAAACAGGAATTTGATCGGGAATGTATGTCTCTTATGAGTTACAGTGTGGGTAAATCCTGCATTTCTTGGAAAGCACACGTAGACTAAAGGATACATTTATTTCATCCAAATTAATTTAGGCCGTGGCTGCGGATTAATGCAAAAATTGTTCAACTGTGATTTGTATTTTCTTTTTTCTCACTAGTACTAGGACAAAAACATGTTGTATAGCTTCCTGGACCTTGAATTAACCAAATAGTAGCTGTAATCTTCGGTAGACAACGTTAAAATAAAAATGTGCGTAATTAAATTTTCGATCGTTTCTTACCAAACGGTAGACCAGGGAATCACAACGACAGTGAATTTTGGCTCGAGCATCATAGCGCATAGAAAACGAAGAAAGTTGCCTGCTAATTATTTATTTTTTAAATGCTTAACTAGGCTGCTACTATACGTGCTCTGTAGCTATAGAGTGTAAATACTGGAACAGAATATCTTCAGTTAAAACCCCATTCAAGACCACTACTTGTTGCATAGAAGACGATATTCAAGTCACGGCTATCGCTATCTCAGCGACGAAACGGTTGTCATTCGAGTTCATCTGTGCCACACAGGGTTAGGGTTACAAAGTAGCGACGTGACTTACTGTATTTCAGTGTCCCAGTCCACGACGAAGGGAGTATTGAAACAATGTTTCCAATCCAAACAAATCTGCTTTATTATTCCGAGAGATATAATAGTAAACTTTGTTTCAATCTCTGCCGCTCCCAGCGTCGTCTGTCCACATTGACAAAGCACTTTCTCCCCCCTCTCCCGTGCGTGGGCGTTCAGAGGGGGGATGATCCTCGGGTATCCTTCTCGTGCTGCGTAACATTCCATCCCATTCAAATTCAGCTCTGTGGTCTGCCTGTGTTTTACACAAAAAAAATGATATAGTGGCCTTATGTTTAGAAAAGTGATTTTATTAGATTTTGGCGTGTTTAAATTTTTATTAAAGGAGGCAAGGTGGGACTTTTTAAATTTTCAAATATTTGTATTTTCAAATATTTTCAAATATTTTAGGGGAATGTTGACCTACACCGTGATTTACATGGCCTGTAGGACCCTGAGAATCCACAAGGACTGCGAAACACCTTGGCCACGGAGCACCAACAAGTTGGCTATTCCTAGCTGGGTGACCTCATCTAATATGTTCTTGGTTAACGAGCATGAAGAAAAATATGAATCACATATTTTTACGATTCACAAGTGTCTCTAAATGTAGGGCCAAGTCTACCCCTGACTTTCCACATCTGCCATTTTACATTGTAGTTTGGACATTAAAGTTACTTTATTTTATTCAAATCAAATCAGTTGTATTTGTCACATGCACTGAATACAACAGGTGTATAATACTGTCTAAACAACAACGTCTAGTCGTATATCTGCGCTGAATAATTTTTCCTATTGAGGTTTTGAAAACGGCTGACTTCCAAGAGTCAATGCACCTTAATTAAAGCAACTTCTCGTTTTGAAAATGTAATATGTGGCATTGATATGAGTAAGAAACATGTATTCTACTGTCAAAATTGACTACAGTGTAAATATGATAATTTTGGTCATAAAGTCGTTCTCGTCCAAAATGGATATTTGCAAAATAATACGAAAACATGGTGTCACAGAATGAAGGGTATTGTACGATTTCCCGTGGGTTGGGTTTATGGAATTCTTCCATCATGCCCACAGCTGGCAGCACCCAAGTAATCATATATTCTGTGCACAGATGCAAATGAGCATTCTGATCATAATACCCATGGTCAATTTGGTGTGACATTTGATATCCCTATGGGCTAGTTAGGGACCGTCAGTAAATTACACAATATACATGGGATACTTTTTAAAAGGTCAATAGCTCCAAATTTCAATGACCTCAAAACCTCAAACCAACTATACATTGAGACAACTAAAAGACGTGCAACATGAAAATATTGTCCCATTTTCATTGTGTAATTTATTGAATGGGTTATTTTTCATAAAACTGAATGGGAAAAGGTTATAAAGGCATGCCTCACACCCAAACCGATATTTAATTTCAGAATCATTTTGGGGGATTAAAGTTAGGTTAAGGGTTTGGTGAAGGTCAAGGTCAGTTTTAGGTTTTTGCTAGGTTTGAGTTTTTTTTTATACAGGTTTTGAGATAAAATCAAAACTGTTACGGTATCCTTCATTCAGCAAAATACATATTTTTTTCCTAATTATCTTGCAAATCTCAATTTTGGATGAGACTGACTTTATGACCAACATGATCCTATTTACACTTTGTAGTACATTTTGACACTAGAATAAACGTTTGACTAATATCGATCCCACATAGGCCATTTTCTAAGAGAAGTTGTTTGCCTTCAGTTGCTGTTGAAATATGATCTAGTTTCCAGAGAAATTAGGAATCTGTGGTCAAATGGCCTCTTCTTTGAGGTTTTAAATGAGCTCACCATTTAGTACACATCAAACCCAAAAATGATTCATTCACATTTCTAATTTTATAAAGGTACCCTTTCTCCAATATGAGCTAGGATATTTGGTTGCAAGATGTCCATTTACAAAGGGTATATCAACTGTTAAGTACTTGCTGTTCCCTACAAAGCTGGGTCTGTTGGTTAATGATCTCTGGGCGACAGGGTAGCCTAGTGGTTAGAGCGTTAGAGCGTTGGACTAGTAACCAAAAGGTTGCAAGTTCAAATCCCTGAGCTGACAAGGTACAAATCTGTCATTCTGCCCCTGAACAGGCAGTTAACCCACTGTTCCTAGGCTGTCATTGAAAATAAGAATTTGTTCTTAACTGACTTGCCTAGTAAAATAACGATAAAATAAAAAAATCTTGGACTGGACTGTGGTATAGCCCTTTTTTTCAAATGAACACATCTGTAACACAACCAGAAGTGTTTGTTGTCCTCCCATAATACCAAGATGTGTAAAGATATGTACCACATGTTAAATTCACTTCAGACAGATAGATCTGCAATATGTTGTGTGTACACCTATAAGGATCGAGAAATTAACCTGCTTTGGTGTGTGAAAGGGTTAAAACAAATTTGGTATGAATCTATGTTCAAATCAAGAATAAAACTAAATACTTTCTAACACGTTGTTCAATTTACACAGTATGAGCCCATACTCCATGCACTTCTGTTTCTGGGCTAAGCCTTTGATTACTATCACCTGAATCCCCTGAGCTACTCTAATTGGAACAACCAATCAGCTCACTGGAACAATTCATGCAGTTTAGAATAAAATAACCGAAAACCAGTGCATGACAGTGTTTTTGTCACGTCATTACATTGTATTTCATTTTAAAACCTCAAGATGGCCCTATATGCACAGTCCTGATGCAGTAGCACAACAGACCCGATGGTCTCAAGGCATTCAGGACATGTGTAATGTGTTAAAGAAATACCAATTATTTTTGAAAGCCTTTGGGTTCAAAAATTGCAACTGAAAAATGTATTGCCTTATAAAGGATTATAATACTTTATTACCAGTTAATTCCTTATGTTCTCTTTGTGGCTTATTACATGTATCTTATGCATACATTTAAATATGCATTTGTAGGCATACGTGTTCACCTTAACCCTGGTAGGTTTGAAACATTATCTGTTGTAGCCTGATATATCAAAGGCTCATTTCAAAGCCTTCCCCTTTGGTGTAAAAAAAAAAGAAAGAAAAGGTTTTCAGAGTCATTTTCCAGACGAAAAATACATGTAGGCCAGACACACAGACACTCATTCTGGTCGTAGTTTACCTCAGGGATGGCCTCTGCAAAATGAAAATGTTATTTATTGTCTGCTACCAGTGTTGGAAGCCGTAAGCGTCAGTGGGCTTGTTAATGATCCAGGATGTATCACAACCAGGCTGTGATTGGTCCCATAGGGCGGTGCACAATTGGCCCAGCTTCGTCTGAGTTTGTCCGGTGTAGAACGTCATTGTAAATAAGAATGTGTTCTTAACTGACTTGCCTGGTTCAATAAAGGCTACTTTTAAAAATAATAATTATGGAGACAAATCACTTTCTGTAGAATTGTGGAACATGTATGTCATCACTCTCAATGGTATTTACATGTGTTACATTTGAGTGATTTGTTGGCTTTGCTTTCCCCAATACACTCAACAACAGTGAAGTCTCCACTTTTTGGAGCAGAAGATGCGGATGCTGGTTACAGTAAATCAAAAGAGGGGGCTCATGGGTAGGTGTCAGTAAGAGGGTGACAATAATTGGAGGGAGAAAGGTAGAGAGAGAGGGAGAGCAAAAGGTTGTCCAGATTGTTTTCACACTCTTGCCTTGACCACCAGAAGACAGAAAGAGAAAGAGAACAATTATGAGCTGAAAAACAGTATGCCAGTGCAAGGGAGGACAGTAGCAGGTGACCCAACCCTGGTTTGTAGCTACTATGATTTACCATTATAGCCCATTTAATTGCAGTAACTCTGTTACTGATTTGTAGGTAATTCTGTTACCGATTTGGTAACAACATTTGTTTATCACTTAATTTAAATGAAATTGATATTAGTACAAGCACTACACCTAATTGTTAGGTCTACCTTTACTAGATACTACTGTGAACTTTCATTATCCTCCCTCCTCGTTGGGGAGAGAAATTAGAAAAGATCTTAAAGATATGTGGGTTTTTGGTAACGGAATGACAAGACACTAAGCAATGTTTAGAAGGCATATTATTTCTCCAAAACTAAGTATAAGTGTTGATATTACACTGAACAAAAATATAAAGTGGCAGTACCGTGTTTCATGAGCTGAATAAAATTTCCCAGAAATGTTCCTTACACACAAAAAGCTTATTTCTCTCAAATGTTGTGCACAAATTGGTTTACATCCATGTTAGTGAGCATTTCTGCTTTGCCAAGATAATCCACCTGACAGGGGTGGCATATCAAGAATCTGACTAAACAGCATGATCATTCTACAGGTGCACCTTGTGCTCGGAAAACGAAAGGCCACTAAAATGTGCATTTTTGTCACACAACACAATGCCACAGATGTATCAAGTTTTGAGGGAGCGTCCAATTGGCATGCTGACTGCAGGAATGTCCACCAGAGCTGTTGCCAGATACTTGAATGTTCATTTTTCAACCATAAGACACCTCCAAAGTCATTTTAGAGAATTTGGCAGTACGTCCAACCAGCCTCACAAACACAGACCATGTGTAACCACACCAGCCTAGGACCTCCACACCCGGCTTCTTCACAACAAACACAATTGCATGTTATCGATGGCAATTTTAATACACAGAGATACCGTGAAGAGATCGTGAGGCCCATTGTCGTGCCATTCATCGCCGCCATCACCTCATGTTTCAGCATGATAATACACAGCCCCATGTCACAAGGATCTGTACATGATTCCTGGAAGCTGAAAATGTCTCAATTCTTCCATGGCCTGCATACTGAGGCATGTTACCCGTTGAGCATGTTTGGGATGCTCTGTATCAACGTGTATGACAGCATTTTCACAGTCCCCTCCAATATTCAGCAACTTCGCACAGCCATTGAAGATGAGTGGGTCAACATTCCACAGGCCAAAATCAACAGCCTGATCAACTCTGTGCGAAAGAGATGTGTCGCTCTGCATGAGACAAATGTTGGTCACACCAGATACTGACTGGTTCTGATCCACACCCTACCTTTTTAAAAATGTATCTGTGACCAACAGATGCATATATATATATATTCCTAGTCATGTGAAACCCATAAATAAGGACCTAATGAATTCATTTCAATTGACTGATATAAACTGTAACTCAGTAGTATTTGAAATTGTTGCATGTTGCGTTTATATTTTTGTTCAGTATAGTTGACAAGGGTCTGTACTTCAACATTGTGTTTTGACATATTTCTAATACCTTAAGACTTTTTCTGATATGTTTTCTTAGACCCCTTTTCCATCCGTTTGACCAGAAATCAAAGCCTTCAATTATTACATTTTTATAAGATGGAAATTATTTGAAAAAAAAAAATGCTTTCATTTCCTAAAAATACAGACTCTTAGCTTTCATTTGACACCCATTTTGAAATGCTCCTATCAACTTCACATGTTGGTCGTCGTGGGTCCTTTACATGGAAATGCCGAAGTCTCAAACCCATTGACTGGGACTCCATTGTGGGCCTGCCAAGAGGTAAATTAAACTGTCAAGCAAGGAAAATGAGCAAGACTTGTCTCCTGTGGTGGGCAGACAGATTCCTGGGAGGGAAGTGATTCATATCCTCTGTTGATGATGACACTTCCCACTGGGCTCAGACGTAATTTCAACGTCTAGTTGATTTATATTTGGTTCAGTTGTCAACTGAAGTGAATTCAACACAAAAATAAATAAATAATTAAATGTCACCATGTCATTGGATTTAGGTCAACAGTTGGGTGAAAAAAAAGACATTTCCCTTACACTGATGACTTTTTGTAAATCTGGTCAGATTCCCATGTGTACTGAGCAAAAATATAAACGCAACATCAAATCAAATCAAATGTTATTTGTCACATGGGCTGAATGCAACAGCGAAATGCTTACAAGCCCTTAACCAAAAATGCAGTTTTTAGAAAAACAAGTGTTAAGTAAAAAAAAAAATAGATAAGTTAAAAATGATATATAAAAATGTAAAAAATCTTAGAAAAATAACAAATATTTAAAGAGCAGCAGTAAAATAACAGTAGCCTTTTGATTAGCTGTTCAGGAGTCTTATGTCTTGGGGGTAGAAGTTGTTAAGAAGCCTTTTGGACCTAGACTTGGTACTCCGGTACAACTTTCTGTGTGGTAGCAGAGAGAACAGTCTATGACCATGTTGGCTGGAGTTTTTGACAATTTTAGGGTTGCTTACACTGTATGGTATAGAGGCAGGAAACTTGGCCCCAGTGATGTACTGGGCCGTACGTACTACCCTCTGTAGTGCCTTGCGGTCGGAAGCCGAGCAGTTGCCATACCAGGCAGTGATGCAACCATGCTCTCGATGTTGCAGCTGTAGAACTTTTTGAGGATCTGAGAACCCATGCCAAATCTTTTCAGTCTCCTGAGGGGGAATAAGCATTGTCGTGCCCTCTTCACGACTGTCTTGGTGTGTTTGGACCATGACAGTTGGTTGGTGATGTGGACACCAAGGAACTTAAAGCTCTCAACCTGCTCCACTACAGCCCGTCGATGAGAATGGGGACATGCTCGGTCCTCCTTTTCCTGTAGTCCACAATCATCTCCTTTGTCTTGATCATGTTGAGGGAGAGGTTGTCATCCTTGCACCACACGGCCATGTCTCTGACCAGTCAATTTAAATAAATTCATTAGGCCCTAATCTATGGATTTCACATAACTGGGCAGGAGTGCAGCCATGGGTGGGCATAGGCCAGGCCCACCCACTTGGAAGCCAGGACTAGCCAATCAGAATGGGGTTTTCCTCACACAAGGGCTTTATTACAGACAGAAATACACCTCAGTTTCATCAGCTGTCCGGGGTCGCTGGTCTCAGACGATCCTGCAGGTGAAGAAGTCGGATGTGGAGGTCCACATGTGGTTACACGTGGTCTGCAGGTGTAAGGCCGGTTGGACGTTATGCCAAATTCTCTGAAACGACGTCGGCAGAGAAATTAACATTAAATTCTCTGGCAACAGCTCTGAGGGACATTCCTGCAGTCAGCATACCAATTGCATGCTCCCTCAAAACTTGAAACATCTGTGGCATTGTGCTGTGTGATAAAACTGAACATTTTAGAGTGGCCTTTTATTGTCCCCAGCACCAGGTGCACCTGTGTAATGATCATGCTGTTTAATCAGCTTTTTGATATGCCACACCTGTCAGTTGGATGGATCATCTAGGAGAAATGCTCAATAACAAAGATGTAAATAAATGTGTGCAGAGAAATACATTTGAGAGAAATAAGTTTTAGAAAAATTCTGGAATATTTTATTTCAGCTCATGAAACATGGGACCAACACTTTACATGTTGCATTTATATTTTTGTTCAGTGTAGACTGAACATCACCAATTTTTATTTTTGTGTGGAAATGGCATGGTAACAGTGTTGATTCAACCAGTTTTTGAGGAGGTTCTGTGCCTCATCTGTAGGAAAGCCTCTGATGTTGACAGGAAAAAGGTCAATAGAAATGTTTGTTGTACAAATTTGTTTGGGCATCAGAGTAATACAGCAAACTGCAACTCCTCTAGTCTAGGACTTTCATGTGAGGTTCATGTGGGTTCATATGCATCTCAATTTCCTTCCTGTCAAAACAACTTCCACTCCTCAAAACGTCCAAGCGAAGACAAATTTGCAAGGTATGTTTCCTGATAACTCTCTCCTTCCTTCTTCCTTTCCTCCCTTTCCCTCCCTCCCTCCCTCCCTCCATTCAGTCTTTCAGTTTTGTTTGTCCTTCAGACTGCACTCACAGGGTTCTATCATCCTAACTCAGAGGCTTCCTGTGGTTTTGTAGTATTGTCAAACCATAAAGCAAGAGAACACAAAAGCCTCAAAGTCCTCTGTCTCATTCAAATCTGCATTGCAGTAGGACAGCATTCAACCTATCGCCACTCAAACAGGGAATGCTGTTGGTCTCTGTCTAGTGGATGGATATCAGGTCGCTCAATTGATCACAGTGAGTGTGACTGTGTTTTGGATCTGAACAGAGCGTTGGCTCACTCTAGTGGCAGAAAGACAAAGATTGCCATCCCTAATCATTAGATAGATTTCAGCTGCACCAGTCTGGCCTGTGGGTAGAGCATATGCGCCAGCCTGGAGTATTTAGCCAACCACAAGAAAACATTGATCAAACAACAGACGCGAGACCAGAACCCTACTCAGCCCCCCCATAAACTCCACCCATGAAGCTGCTTTGATCAGAAGCTTTGGACTCATAATGAATTATCTATGGGAATTATATTGTTAAACTGATATAGGAATAGCTATCAAGGGGAAAAACATTGATTTTGACTGAAGTCTGTCAGTAAATCAGTAAATCACCCCCCCCCAGCATGTTTGTATGCCCTTTCATTCAAATGACCCCAATGACTTTCCCCGAGTGTCCCTCAACCTAATTTTCCTCCTCATTAGCTCACACTGGAGAAATTTGCAATTTTGAGGACAGAGGAGAGCAGCTTGAGTGCCCACCAGAGGAGAACATGGATTAAACTTGCTAGAGTAGTGTGTAGTGAGTGTGTTGTGAAGTGGATGGGAACCTCTAAGGGTTTGCACCACAACAGATATGTGATAGGATAACGCAGCGAAGCCTCACACAGACAAACTAAGACTGTGTGTGTATAGTGGTTCATACATAAGTGCATTTTGCATGCCTTTTCCAAGTGTGTGTGTGCGTGTGTGTGTGTAGGGTCTACCCAGGGGAGGCATAGGGATGACGCTGGTATTTGACATTGATAAATGAGGGAGAGACTGTACTCTACCCTTACAGCACATCTCAGCAAGCACACCTCATCAGCATTCAACATGCATCATTAGCTCATCCATCCATCCAATCACGTGAGATTTCCCCTGTAGAGTGTGTGTGTGTTTTTGTGTTTTTGTGTGTGTGTGTGTGTGTGTGTGTGTGTGTGTGTGTGTGTGCATACGTGTACTGGTGAGTGTTTGCGCACACTCGTGCGTGTATGTGTAAGGAAGAGACTGAGGGAGAATCCCTTTGTGTTCCTCCTCTGTATTCCCAAGGTCATCTGGTACCAGTGTTTATTTTCATATCGGATTGGAATCCCAACATCGGATGGCATGATCCGAAAGGGTTAAATCCTAAGAGTGGGGTTGAGCGAGTGCATCCAGAGCCTCAGCCAGCGAGAGAGAAAGATGATTTTGACAGGAGATTGCATTCAGACATATTTGATACCCAGTTCCCATGGTAACCAGCTACCATGGTGCACCTGACCTACATATGTGGCGTATGTACACAAACACATGCAAACCATCTGTTAGCGCTGCTCAACACGGGCTCGCAGGGAGTCTCACTGTCTGTCGTTTGAAAAGCCTTCAGAGCTTCAAGTGCAAACACACCGGCTCTGTTGTCGTCTTTAGATCTGTGCAGGTTGGTGGAAACCTGCAGAGAAGAAGCATTGCCAAGACGACTGCGAGCAATTTGAAGACAAACGACAGACCCCATGTATAAAATGTAAACTGTTTACTAGAGACTAACCATTCCCTCAACCTGTTCTCATTTGAAATGATTTCATGATAAACACACATTAAGGCTTAGAGCATGTTTCTATGATATATTATCAATCCTTGATGAATGAGAGTGGAGGCTTTGGATTAGTGCTAAGTGCAGAAGTTAAGGTGTTGTGATTTATTGCCATTAGGACTTTATTGTACTTCTTTCATTGTGATGTAGTGGCTTTTCCATTTCATGGCTTTTAACTACAGTATAACAAACATCACATCCATGAACAATTCTGCTCTGTGCTAAATGTGGGTCTCTTGAGTTAAAAAACGAAATAGTGAGACCTCCATCCTTAGTCTGTGTGCAATGATTATTGTGTGAGTTATGTGTCAAAGCTATGCATGCACTAGGCCCGTGAGGAATTTATAGAAACATACTTTGCATGCTAATGCATACACTGACACAAGGAAAGGAGTCAAAGAGCACCGATGCATGAACTCATGTGTCAACATACTTGCCTTCTCCACTTCGACACACAGAGAAAAGTCACTCACTAGCGTCATTACGGCGTAGTCAAACTTGACCAAAGGTCAAGTGTTAAGAGAAGCTGTAACCACTTTTACATGATCTCACCCCTCCATCCTCTTTCTCTCTTATCTTGGTGTCCTGCATTCAAAAATAGCCGCCATCTTCTCTTTTCACCCCCTTTGTCTCATCGATTCTGTCATGACAGGGCAGGGGACAATGGACTCCCAGGGGGTATGCTGGGTAATAAATCTAATTCCTGTCTGCGTGTGGAGGCTCATGGGAAGGGCCTGGCCCACTTTCACTCAGACAAATATATCCACAATATGGTGGAAAGTGGGCCATAAAAGGCCTATAGACCTGGATCACTTGCCAAGTCTGCTTGCCAAAAAGTCACATCCCAATTAGGACTCTGTCAACAAGTGTAACTTTTTGGGGGCTAGAGCTATTAGTATTTATAAACATTGTTGTTGTCATTTGGCTGACAGATACAGAGGATTATGCGTCCTTAAGGGATGTGTGAAGTTTGCTTCTTGTAAAAGCAATCAGCTGTTAGAGTTCGCAGCGTCACTCGCATGGGAAAAGCAGCAGAAAAGATGATCTGCACATTGTTGTAAAGCTCTCAAGTGAGTGCTTGGATCTCTTGTCGAACAAAATACTTTTGGCTCGATGTCAAGACGTTTGCCCACCCCTAACATAACCAGTACGTTAGGTGCGTGGGTAAAATCACTGAGGAAGCCAAAGCCAGTGAAAAAGCCACATGACAACCTGTGTTGTGATAATTGCGATGTTTGCTCTATAACCCATTCGTTCGTACGCCACAGTGATACACAATAAGGCTGGAATAACAAAAAGACAACAGTCACACAGTGGCGGAATGAATTCAACTAAACATACAGGGGCAAGAAAAATTATGTGAACCCCTTAGAATTACCTGGATTTCTTCATACATTTGTCATAAAATGTGATCTGATCTTGATCTAAGTCACAACAATGGACAAACACAGTGTGCTTAAACTAATAACTTATTGTATTTTTCTTGTCTATATTGAAAACATAATTTAAACATTCACAGTGTAGACTGGAAAAAGTATGTGAACCCCTAGTCTAATGACTTCTCCAAAAGTTCATTGGAGTCAGGAGTCAGCTAACCTGGAGTCCAATCAATGAGACAAGATTGGAGTTGTTGGTTAGATGCCCTGCCCTATAAAAAACACACACAAAATGTGAGTTTGCTATTCACAAGGAGCATTGCCTGATGTGAACCATGCCTCGAACAAAAGAGATCCCAGAAGACTAAGAAGATTAAGAATTGTTGACTTGCATAAAGCTGGAAAGGTTGACAAAAATATCTCTAAAAGCCTTGATGTTCATCAGTCTACGGTAAGACAAATTGTCTGTAAATGGAGAAAGTTCAGCACTGTTGCTACTCTCCCTAGGAGTGGCCGTCCTGCAAGGATGACTGCAAGAGCACAGAGCAGAATGCTCAATGAGGTTAAGAAGAATCCTAGAGTGTCAGCTAAAGACTTTTCTTCAGAAATTTCTGGAACATGACAAGTCTACAATATGTAAAACACTAAACAAGAATGATGTTCATGGAAGGACACCACGGAAGAACCCATTGCAGTCCAAAAAAAAACATTGCTGCACGTCTGAAGTTCACAAAAGAGCACCTGGATGTTCCAGAGTGATACTGGCAAAATATTCGGTGGACAGATTTAACTATAGTTGAGTTGTTTGGAAGGAACACACAACACAATGTGTGGAGGCAAATAAGGCACAGCAGACAAACATCAAAACTTTATCCCAACTGTAAAGTATGGTGGAGGGAGCATCATGGTTTGGTACTGCTTTGCTGCCTCAGGGCCTGGACAGCTTGCTATCATCGACAGAAAAATGAATTCCCAAGATTATCAAGACATTTTGCAGGAGAATCTAAGGCTATCTGTCTGCCAATTGAAGCTCAATAGAAGTTGGGTGATGCAACAGGACAACGACCCAAAACACAGAAGTAAATCAACAACAGAATGGCTTCAACAGAAGAAAATGTGCCTTCTGGAGTGGCCCAGTCAGAGTCCTGACCTCAACCCGATTGAGATGCTGTGGCATGACCTCAAGAGAATGATTCACACCAGACATCCCAAGAATGTGGCTGAACTGAAACAGTTTTGTAAAGATGAATGATCCAAAATTCCACCTGACCGTTGTGCAGGTCTGATCCGTAACTACAGAAAATGTTTGATTGAGGTTATTGCTGCCAAATGAGGGTCAACCAGTTATTAAATCCAAGGGTTCACATACTTTTCCACCCTGCACTGTGAATGTTTATACTGTGTGTTCAATAAAGACATGAAAAAGTATAATTGTTTGTGTGTTATTAGTTTAAGCAGACTGTTAGTCTATTGGCGTGACTAAGATGAAGATCTGTTCACATTTTATGACCAATTTATGCAGAAATCCAGGTCATTCCAAAGGGTTCACATACTTTTTCTTGCCACTGGATGTTTCATCCGGTGAAGTCCACAAAGCAAATATTGCATGCAAAAAACAGCTATATCACCCACTGCATGACCAAGCAAGTTATTGTTTTTACAGTTTACTAAACTACTGATTTAGAACCACAGAGTCAGCACAAAGACAACAGGAGCACTGTCTCAGATAATCCAGCACCATTTCAATTTAAACATTTAAACATCATTAAATCAAGTCTACATACAGTGCATTCGGAAAGTATTACAGATCCCTTGACTTTTTCCACATTTTGTTACAATACAGCCTTATTCTAAAAATGGATGAACCCCCCCCCCCTCCCTCAATCTACACACAATACCCCATAAGGACAAAGCAAAAACAGGTTTTTAGAAATGTTTGTAAATATTGTGAGAGTTCAGTGACCAGCCGGAGGAAGACGACACGACAGCACCCTCTTCAAGGAATAGTTACGCAGTGTAATGCCAATTAGTACACAGCTGTGCCCACTAATTGCTTTGTGCCTTCCTCTATAAAGGTGTGCCAGGAAAGGAGCTAGGGGAGGATGGGAAGTAGCCGTTTGCTTTCCCTTTTTGGCCACAGCCTTTTGGTCAATGGCTTAGTTTGTGTTGATTTGTTTGGTTACGCTGGTTTTTCAGCATTGGACGTTCCCTGTGCTGGAGTTATTTTGTCAGGCAAAAGAAGACCCGTTTTAGTTAACAACAAAAAAAGAAAAGGAACCACAACCACTGCCTCTGATTTGTTCATTTTATGCCTCCCACCTGTGTTAAGGTGCTTCGGAAAAGCTGAGCCGTCCTCAACTGGTGGAGAATGCTAGCACTTTGAGGGAAAACCACAACCTTTCCGGTGGCTGTGATGTATTTCCTTAAGGTTTCAAAGGTTTCATGACTAGAAGTACGCCGAAGAGGAGTCACAGACGGGCCAACTCTACCAACTTATCCGTCTGGTAAGGGGTGGCTATGACTCACAAAAACCATGGCCGAAATGTTAGAAACCCTGGTCCCATAGACAAGTGTTTGAGGGAATTACCCATCACCATGCAGAGGACAGTCAGTCAGGCAAATCCAGTTACAGTTGACCACCAAGTCCAGAGCATTGAGTTATACTTGTCTACTAAAAGCCTTGCTGCCATTAGTAGGGGCGAGAAGACAACTCCAGTGGTACGCCCCATGGCTAGCAGGAGGGTAGACAAGGCCAGCACCTATCCCCATATTCAAGACTTTAAGTAAGGCCACGGCTCAGAGCCCTATGCAGTGTTTCAAGTGCAACACATATGGTCATATGGCTAGACACTGGCCCAGTGTAGACGTCCCTATGCCCACTGAATCATCAGCCACCCCCCGTGACCAGGTGGAATGTCCCGCGCCACAGGTATGTTGGCATGTGGAGCTGGCCCTGGCTCGGAGTATGCCAGTGCACGTAAGAGTGATGGACTTGGAAGCCTTCCTGGATTCGGGAAGCATGGTGTCTCTGGTACGGGAGGAGGTCCTGGTCAACGCGCCCTGCCTCGATTCCCTACCCCTGTCGTGAAGACCACCCTGATCGTCGGGGGCGAGGGAGTGGCCCCGATAGAGCACGGAGTCCGAACAACTCTAATTGCCAAGCACTGGCACACTCAGAGCCCACCCGGAGACGCACTCGATGGCGCACACTGCAGGGGAAGGAACAAGATGAAGCTAAGGAGGCGTGGCAGGGCAACCAGGATTCCTTGTCAGACCAGGGAGAGACAGAAGACTCCCCGATGACCGTCTGAGGCACTTGTTCCAGGACACCACGGAGGAAAACACCTGGAGGGGGTTAGAGAGCGACCCATGGTAGCCAGATCTAATCAGACCCCCATCCTGAGTCAAGTCAACGAGCTCCAGAGGGAGCAGATATGCCAGGTGTTTCAGGAGTCATCGAGGGAGAGCACCCCAACCAGGAGCGCCCCTTCCCTCGCTCCAACACGCACAACTTAACCCTGTCAGAAGTGCTAATGGCCCAATTCGGAACTGCCCAACACCGGGACCTCGACCTTCGCCAGGCGATGTGGACGGTCGAAGAGGATAGATTGGAGGAGTATCGACTTGGAAGGTGAGTTAACCATCAAGTGGGGTCTCTTGTACTGGGTGGCCAAAAATAGAGGGGTAGAACAGGAACTGCTAATGGTGCCCTGTTCATACAGAGATGTGGTGTTACACATGGCCCATAAACATGTACTAGGGGGCCACCTCACCAGGGAGAAGACAACAGAATGGTTGCTGGGGTGTTTCTATTGGACGTGGATTACCCAAGATGTTGCTAAGCATTCAAATCTTGTGACACCTGCTAACGCACTGCTCCCAAGCGAACATACCGTAACCCTCTTATCCCTCTCCCAATTATAGAGGGCCATTGGAGTCCATAGCCATAAACCTGGTGGGACCCCTTCCTTGTTCGGTGCACAGACATGAGTACATCTTGGTGGTGGTGGACTATGCAACGAAGTACCCAGAAGCTATTCCCATGAGGTCAATGGCAACGAAAGCCATGGCAAAGGAACCCGAGTGGGCCTCCCGAACACCATCCTGACCGACCAGGGCATGCCTGTCATGTGCAGACTGATGAAGGAACTCTGTCAGTTATACCGGGTCAAACCAATAAGGACCAGTGTGTACCATCCCCAGACGGATGGGCTGTGTGAACGGCTGAATTAAACCATCAAAAGTATGCTACGCCGGGTGGTGGACCGGGATTGGAGGTCCCTCAGGCATCCATTGGCTTCGCTCCTTTTGAGCTGCTCTATGGGAGGCCCTGCCGCAGCAACCTTGACTTGGCCTGGGGGAACCAACCCTGCCAGCACTGTTCCTTCATTGAACACGTCACCTTAACGAAGAACCAAATGGCAGCGATATGGCCGGTGGTGTGGGAACACATGGCCAAATCGCAGGAAACCCAAGCCCGGGCGTACAATAGAATGGCACAGCTAGAACAGTTCCGCCCAGGAGATAAGCTACTGTTTCTCATCCCTACGCTGGAACACAGGCTCCTGGCTCAGTGGCAGGGCCCATATATGGTGACCGAGCAAGTCGCCCCAGTCAAACACAGGGTGAGTCAGTCTGGATGACGGCACCCTCAGGAGATAGGCTTTCAACAGGTTCATGTGGTATATGTGGAACGAGAGGCACAGGTGCTGATGGGACTTAAGGCAGACGGAGAGGAAGGTCTTCCAGAAAAGGTGCCTTTTGGCACCACTCTAACGGCTCAGCAGATGCGAGACCGTGAAAAGGTTATCTGCCAGAACCAATGGATCTTCTCCTCCCTTCCCGGGACAGACTTCCTTGATCCATCATCACATAGCCACTGATCCGGGGAAGAAGGTCCATCTCCAACCCTACAGGGTACCAGATGGTACGGAAAGAGGGGATGGGGGTCATTAAGCCGTCCACCAGCAAATGGTTTAGCCCTATCATGCTGGTACCAAAACCCGATGGGTCTATTTGCTTCTGCAATGATTTCAGAGCCCTCAACGCCATCTCCAGCTTAAACACCTACCCCATGCCGAGGCTTGATGAGCTGATTGAGTGGCTTGGGAAAGCCCACTATATATCAACCCTCAACCTCACAAAGGGGTACATGCAGGTGCCTCTGGCCCCTGAAGACCGCCACAAAACCGCCTTTGCCACCCCGGATGAGCTATTTCAGTACGTTCGCCTCCCCTTCGGCTTGCACGGAGCGGCCGCCACCTTCCAGAGGCTTATGGACATGCTGTTACGTCCTCACCAGGCCTTTGCCGTTGCCTATATTGATGATGTGGTAATACACTGAGGACCACCAGCTGCGCTCTTTGCTGGCCAGCCTGGAGGTGGCCGGCCTGACAACCAACCCGAAGAAGTGCCGCCTGGGACTGAACGAGGCTGAATACCTCAGCTACACCACCGACAGCGGTCTGATCAAAGCTCAGGTGGAGAAGACCCGGGTCATACGGGAGTGGCCATGACACAGGGACAAGAAGGGGGTCCGCTCGTTCCTGAGCCTAATGGGTTACTACAGGCAGTTCATCCCAGGCTATGCCACCATCGCCACCCCACTGACCAACATGACAAAGAAGAGGAACCCAGTGAGGGTGGTATGGACATCGAAAGCCGAGGGGGCATTCCTCCACCTCAAAGACACGCTGTGCTTGGAGCCAGTGTTGAGAGTACCAGATTTCCAGCATCCCTTCACTGTACACACCGACGCATCCAGCACCGGCTTGGGGGTTGTTCTGTCCCAAGTGGACGGGGCAGAGGGCAGAAGCCACAAGCTGTCCGACAGGGAGCGGAAGTGGGCAACGATAGAGAGGGAGGCAGGCACTGGCAATTTAAGTGGGCCCTGGAATACCTGAGGTACTATCTCCTGGGGAGGAGATATCGGCTGGTCACGGATCATGCGCCCCCTCCAGTGGATGGTGGGTAAGCAAGACACAAACAGCCAAATAACAAGATGGTTCCTGTTGCTCCAACCCTTCAATTTCCAGGGGGTTCACTGATCGGGGAGAGCACACGGCAATGCAGACATGCTATCCCGCGCACGCCCCGAAGGGGGAGATCTTGGGGTGGGAGGCAAGTGAGAGTTCAGTGACCATCCGGAGGAAGACACCATGACAGCACCCTCCTCAGAGGTTAGTTACTCAGTGTAAAGACATTTAGTACACAGCCGGGCCAACTAATTGATTTGTGTCTTCCTCTATATAGGTGTGCCATTCTTCAATGCTGCAGAAATGTTTTGGTACCCTTCCCCAGATCTGTGCCTCGACACAATCCTGTCTCGTAGCGCTACAGACAATTCCTTCGACCTCATAGCTTAGTTTTTGCTCTGACATGCACTGTCAACCGTTGGACCTTATATAGACAGGTGTGTGCCTTTCCAAATCATGTCCACTCAATTCAATTTAACACAGGTGGACTCCAATCAAATTGTAGAAACATCTCAAGGATGATCAGTGGGAAACAGGATGCACCTGAACTCAATATCGAGTCTCATAGCAGAGTCTGAATATTTATGTAAATTGTGTATTTCCACAAAATAAAAAATAAAAACGGTTTTCTCTTTGTCAATATGGGATATTGTGTGTAGATTGATGAGGGAAAACACATATTTAATACATTTTATAATAAGGTTGTAAGGTAACAAAATGTGGAAAAAGTCAAGGGGTCTGAATACTTTCTGAATGCACTGTATGCTTAGTTTAATACACTGAAAATAAACTTAAAAGATATCAAAAACAATTTAGTCCAATCAATGTTTCTTAAAATCATGTGGCTGTCCATGGTATTGATTTATGTCTGTGTGTGCGTGCGTGCACAAGTAAAACAACAAATTTGAGTCACCCTACTTGTAGACTAGTTGAACGCCAATGCCATCCTCTCTTTCATGTTGGCAAAATGGCCTATGGCTCTGTCATACAGTACACTTTTAGTTTTGTTGCCATAGGCTAGAAAGCATCCTTGCATGGCAACAATGAACCAGCTAAGTTAGCTAGTTAGCTAGTTAGATCATTAATGTGAGCCTACTAGGCTACATATTGAACTTCAATCGTCTTAGGCCGGTGGCACAACATATTCTTTTATGGTTAGATCCAAATCGCCGTCATAATCATTGGCCTGTACAGAGAATTACGTCCAAATGCCCATCTCCATCCATGGCTTAGGAAAGGGCCGATTTAGCAAGCTAGCTACTGCAGGACATCAACAGAAACAGACACATTTTTCTGAAAATTACGTTTTGCTTAGGAAGTCATTTGATTGGTGTGAAGCCATATCCAAACTGGCCTCCCTTGGGTGGACTTTTGCTGCACCAGGGCAACCCAGAGTTGAGCTGATTGTTATTATTATTTTTTCTCAAGGGAGGCCAAATGCTTGCTGGCATCAATCAATCAAATGCTACACTGGCAACGTCTTATACTCTTTTTGTCCAGACAGCATCAGATACATGGGCTACAGATACTGAGACAGCGATTTGGATCTAACTGTTTCCCTCACTCGGTTGCTTTCTCTGGTGAGATTCAGCCACTTACGAATTGAAGGCCAATTATGAAAACACAGACAGAGCGAGACGAAAGAGAAATGACTTTACAATGTAAACATTTTCATAGGGAAACATTTTGGGGAAGCCTTGGCATCCATGAATCCATGAAAATATTCTTTAGAGAGCTCCTCTTCCTGACCTGTGAGTGAATTAGGTGAATATCCAGTCTGTGCCATCACTGTGAATGGCCTAGCATTTGACTGTGTGAAGTCTGAATGGAACCATCTAATGATGTTTCTGCAGGTGCTTAACTCTAGTTTTGCAGAATTTGACTCCAAGAAAGGACACATTTAGCCAAAATGTCAACACCGAGGATGAGCCTGAACTTAATATAATGCATTACATGAACTCACCTACAGTACATTCAACTTATAATTGGAGCCTGTCATTCAGTAGAGCACATTGACCATAAAAAGATAGAACCCGAAATGTCAGTATGCTGCTCTTGGTGAATTTGAGGCTGACTCGTTATCTTCCTTTTCGCAATTATTTCAAATGCATTATGAAACACCAATTCTGTAACTCATTCTGTTAAGTCACATGGCGTTCTTTCAGAACATCCGTTTGAGAATTCCGCTTGCTCCCATTCCATTTGCATAAATCATCAGGAAGTGGGAATGAGGAAGCCAACAATGTCTCTGGTGACAGAAGATGTGAAAATGTCATTTAAAGGTCCCTAGCCCAGCGTCTATTTATTGCTGCTGGTGTGCTGAAGAAATGGGTCAGGAGTGTATTGACCATGTACGGTCATGTTGCAGATCCTATCTTGAGTCCCTGCAGTCTATGGTCAGTGAGACCTTTGGAAAACCGCCAAGCGTACGACTACGACACGTTTGTCACAGCAGTTCCTTTGCACAACATGCAAAGTGGTCCCTTCCCTTTACCTCTCACCATTTACCACCCAGTGGGTGTGCAGATTTAATGAACACAATATTTCTGACATTTTCAAGTCTATTGGTCTATAACACAATAACATTACATCTCATGTGAAGACAAATGTGTTTTTGATCATAATGTTGAGAGTGATGATGGAGCATACTGGGGGAGGCACCAATCCAAATTGGCTTGGTTGGAGGCAATTTTGTCCCAAAAGGTTTTAGCGACAAACAAATTGTCCAAAACAAACAGGCTAAATCCACCACGCACACATTGTAGCACAGCAGACGCACAAACTATAAGATAGTCTGTGTCCACTCTTTACATTCCTGCTTCAGAATCCTCTTTTCTGTCCACAGAGGCCTAGCCCACTTTAAACAAGGCATGAATTATGCGAAGGATATGGAGAGAGGGAAGGAGAAAATATATGCCGTTTAGCAGACACTTTTATCTTAAGCAACTAACAGTCATGCATGCATACATTTGACATTTGGGTGCCCCGGGAATCAAACCCACAATCCTGGCGGTACAAGTGCCATGCTCTACCAACAGCCATACAGGACCACACAAACCTGCCAAATATCCAAGCTCATGTGTTGAGGTGCTGTTGCTGGTAGGGGGAGAGCGTGGCAGTTGACAGATGAGACAGCACTAAAGATAGGCATGACGTCAAACTGTCCACCAATTAAAGATATTTTTTTTTCAATGTGTCTTATACTGTGGAAGTTATATCTAGGGGGAACACACTCCCAATTACTGCAGACATGCTTTAAGCAAAAATTCACCCATTTTGAATGTTATGTACTTTTTGTGCATCTCTGAGCGATGTTCTATTGATTCCCGTGGTCATTTCATGTTTATCTGAGCTTGTCACCGTTCAGAAATTCAGCCGGTATGACGAGTTTTGCATCATATAGAAAAACAATACCATATTCAAAATGGGTAAATCTTTATTTTAAGGTCATGCAGACAAACAGATCTACCATCAGTAGGGATGCATGGGTAAAATCACCAGGGAAGCCAAGCCCCCCCACCCTCCAGACGTCATATTACAACCTATGTGTTGTGAAAATTGAGTTGTTTGCTCTATAACCTGTTAGTTCATATGCCTTGGCACCGTGAATATGTAGGCCTAAAGGCCAAGACGAAAAGACACAGTGGCAGAAGAAATTCAACCACACATTTGTTTCATTACAAAACCAGAGAGCAACATCTGTCCAGTGAAGTCCACAAAACATATTGCATGGTCAAGCAAGTTCATGTTTGACATTTTCGGACTATTAAACTACTATTGATTCAGAACCATGGAGAGTTACCACAAGTCGCAAAGAAAACCGGAGCTGCCTCCACTATTTCAGCACCATTTCAACTTCAACATTTCAACATCATCTAATCACCTATGCTTAGTCTAATACAGTGAAAACTAAAAGATACCAAAAACGACTTAGTCCAATCAACGTAAGCTAACTATGACGTGGCTGTCCATGGTACTGATTTGTGTGTATGTGTGTGTCTGTGGTGTGTGTGTGTGTGCATGCAAGTAGACAAACATGTTGACTCACTCTACTTGTAGAGAAACACCAATGCCATCCTCCTCTTTCATGTTGCCTAAATTGTCTATGACTCTGTCATACAGTACAGGCTTTTAGTTTTTGTTGTCCTAGGCTACCTGGCTAAAATGCTTGCTCGCTAGCCTAACTTATTTTCCTTTCATGGGCAACGATGTGCCACGCCAGCTAGTTAATATTAGCATACTATACTGAACAAAAATATACACGCAACATGTAGCATGTTGGTCCCATGTTTCATGAGGTGGAATAAAAGATGTTCCATACGTACAAAAAAAGCTTGTTTCTCTCATTTTAGGAACATATTTGTTTATATCCCTGTTAGTGAGCATTTCTCCTTTGCCAGGATAATCCATCCACCTGACAGTTGTGCATAGGTGTGGCATATCACGAAGCTGATTAAATAGCATGATCATTACACAGGTGCACCTTGTGCTGGGGAAAATAAAAGGCCACTTTAAAATGTGCAGTGCCACAGATGGCTCAAGTTTTGAGGGAGCGTGCAATTAGTATGCTGACTGCTGGAATGTCCACCAGAGTCGTTGCCAGTGAATGTAATGTTAATTTCTCTACCATAAGCCGAAGCGGAGAATTCATTTTAGAGAATTTGGCAGTACGTCCAACTGGCCTCACAACCACAGACCGACCACGTGTAACCATGCCAGCCCAGGACTTCCACATTCAGCTTCTTCACCTGCAGGATCGTCTGAGACCAGCCACCCGGACAGCTGATGAAACGGAGTATTTCTGTCTGTAATAAAGCCCTTTTGTGGGACAAAGCTCAGTCCGATTGGCTGGGCCTGGCTCCCCTGTGGGTGGGCCTGAGAACGCATTGACTGTGGCTGTGACCGTTCCCAGTCATGTGAAATCCATAAATTAGGGCCTCATTTATTTATTTAAATTAAAAGAGGGGCGCTGTTTCGTTTGCTCGGATGCCTCTGTACCCTGACGCTTCAAGGTCTAAAAACAAAAACACTTGCTTCCCTATGCTAAATAGATCATTTTCTTGTCCTATGCTAACCACCTCACTGTAGAGAAAGCATTTGAAGCCAGTTTCCTGTAACTTGAAAAAGTGTGATAGAGAAACAATCAAATGCTCTCAAGTTCTTGTTTTGGCCACCCATCATTTCCCCTATGCCGCCCAAGGGAGATGCTTTCCGCTGGCACAAAAATCTACAGACGCAGAGCAGTGTGCTGATACACTACAGTATGCATGAGGACCCTGTACAATTAGCCTGGAAAGCTTCTGTTACCCAAACTGTCTTTTCCCTCTTTCATCCCCATCTCTCTCCCTCTCGCTCTCTCACTCTTTCCATTTACAGCAGAAGAGAGCTATTTTTGTCTTCCTCAGTGGCGAGGAGTTCACCAAAAAAAGAGGACAAGAAACCTGCTTTGTGTAGTACAATGAAAGCCATCAGTTTTCCCCATTGAACAACAGTGCAGCTGGTTGACTCTATACCCAGATCAATCGTCACAATGTCTTTCTTTCAAAATGTCCCCCTCCCCTGTTCCTCTCTGTTTCTAACCTAAGATGTTTTGACAGCTGAGGAGATATGCCAAGTTCCCTTGGAAGTATATTTTGATTCATAGCGTGGAATGCATTTCACATGCTTAATGAGAGGATTGGTAAGCAGATTTGTAGCATGCACACACATACAGTACACACACACACACACACACACACAAAGGGAGAAGATACAGTTATTATTCCCTGACAGATTTTACACCACATTCTGAGTCACCGTTTATGGAAAAATCCTTTTGGATGCGTCTTACATCAACGCGAGCATCTCGTGCAATAATTAATGTGTGAGGATAAGCAGGAATCCCGTTACACAACATCCTGCCCAAATCTCTTACAATCTACAGCTTCAACCCTTCTAACACATTGTAAGACACATTCCTTCTTCACCAAGCACATTTAAAAGTTGATGTGTGCAATTCATGACATTTCCAGGTGTACAGATCTTGACCTATTTGCTACTACCTACCAGACATACAGTACATTCTGGGTATTTTGTTAGTATTCATCAAACTGAGAAACCTAGCATTCATGTGTTAATATATTTCCATTCCACTCAAGTCTGATTGAGATGATAATGAAATGACTAACGATGTGGATACTTCATTAATCTAATGTCAATGTAGCCCTCTATTGAATTCTTAGAGGACTGTTTACATTCATCATTTGGGAACTAAGCCCCGAGATCTCCCGCCTCAACACCTACCAGAGGCTGCCGCAGAAAGATAGAGAGAGGGTCGATAGTAATCCCTCGCCCAGTGCTCGGTCGACAGGCCCCATGATTGGTCAGTGCCTTGGGACCGGGAGCGAAGCTCACTGACTATTATAATGGCCACCCTGGGCTGCACCTCTAACTAACCGTGTTCTTAAATCTTTAACGTTCTGAGACCAGAGTCTAAGGTAACGTCCCAAATGGCACTCTATTCCCTACGGAATAGCCCTATGGGCCCTGGTCAAAAGTAGTGCACTATATAGGGAATAGGGTGCCGTTTAGGATGCAATCTAAGAACAGAGAAAGTCCAGCTGGAAGGTCACATACTCATAAACATGACCCTTTTCCCCATGTCTCCATATTCAATCAGCGATACTTAATGAGTTATACAAATGTAATATGTGGCAGACCAGGGGGTTTGGTCAAGACGTTTACACAGATCAGACACGGACAGAGTAGGATTAGCTCGGTTCAAGGGTGTTTATTTAAATAATAAATCAAAAGAAAAGGATCAATTCGTCTGGACCAACATCGGCACCTGGAAATCGGGAGTTACGAGAATCGGATGGGAGCACAGTGCTTCCTTCAGGCACCTGAACACCGCTTCTGACTCGTCCATCCATTTCTCTCTTTCTGGGAGGCGGGCCCTGGTTAGATCGGTGAGGGGGGAAGCTATAGCCGCAAAGTTGGGGATAAACCGGCTACAGTATCTTGCCAGTCCCAGGAAGGACTTGATCTGTGTCTTGGTGCGTGGAACGGGCCAGTCACGTACCGCGTGAACCTTCCTCCCCTGGGGCTTGACGTTCCCCTGTCCGATCAAACACCCAAGGTAGTCCACCTCCTCGAACGCTAGTTTGCATTTCTTGGGGTTCACTGTCAACCCGGCTTGCCTGAGCGCGTCCAGCACCGCCTGGAGGCGTGTCAGGTGCTCTTTCCAACCTTGGCTGTGGATGATGATATCATCCAAATAGACCGCTGCGTTCTGCTGGTGGGGTCAAAGTACTTTGTCCATCAGGCGCTGGAATGTGGGTGGGGCTCTGTGGAGACCAAATGGGAGCATCCGGTACTGATATAGTTCATCTGGTGTCGAAAATGCCATCTTCTCCCGGGAAAAGGCTGTCAACGCTACCTGTCAATATTCTTTGGTCAGGTCAAGGGTGCTGATGTACCGGGCCTTTCCCAATCGGTCGATGAGTTCGTTCACCCTCGGCATGGGGTAGGCGTCGAACAAGCTGATGTCGTCCACACCCCGGAAATCATTACAGAAGCGCAGGCTACCATCCGGTTTGGGCACCAACACGATGGGGCTGCACAATGCACTGTGGGACTCTTCAACGACCCCCATCCTCAGCATAGCCTCCACTTCCTGATTCACGGCCTTCCTTCGGGCCTCCGGAATCTGATATGGCTGTTTTCGTACTGTTTCCCCGGGCAGCCCGGCTTCTCAGAGAACACCACCGTGTTCCGATGGACGAGCTTCTTGCTTCTGGGCCGGGTTGAGATCCTCATTGCTCGGGACCACCACTGGTACCATTGGCATCCTGGGTCCCGACCATAACACGACCAAGGCTGTCCTCTCATGCCACTTCTTCAACAGGTTCACGTGGTAAATCTGTTGGGGTTTCCGTCTCCCCGGCTGCCGTATGAGGTAATTGACGGGTCCTAGCTTCTCTATCACCTTATATGGTCTGTGCCATGTTGCCAGGAACTTACTTTCGGCCGTGGGGATTAATACCAACACCCTGTCTCCCACCTGGAATTCTCGGGGCTGGGTTCCTCAATTGTAGACCTGGGCTTAGGCGCGTTGGGCCTTCTCCATATGTTCCCTTACCACTGGCCATATGGCTGACATCCGCTCCCTCATCATCTCCACGTGCTCTACCACGCTGCGTAAGGGGGTTGGTAGGGCTTCCCACACCTCCTTGGTGAGGTCCAGTAGACTGCGCGGCCTCCTCCCGTAGAGGTGTTCGATGACCTTCCGCAGCATTTGTTTGAGCATTTTATTGAACCGCTCGACGAGCCGCTCGTCTGCGGGTGAAGCGCTCATCTGCGGGTGAAAGACGGAGGTCCGGATCTGCAGGAGAGCACACAAATCTTTCATTAGGCGGGACATAAACTCAGTACCTTGGTCTGTCAGGATCTCATTCGGGATGCCCACCCAGCTAAAAAGGTGGAACAGCTCCCGGGCGATTCCCTTGGATACCGCCGCCCGTAGGGGAATGGCCTCGGGATACCCGGTGGCATAATCTACTATCACCAGAAAGTACCGGTGTCCTCGTGCTGTTTTTACCAGGGGTCCCACTATGTCCATAATGATGCGTTCAAAGGGCACCCCGGTAGGGGGACCAGTGAGTCTCGGAAGTGTGCTTTTGGGGCAGTGAGTTGAGACTCCGGGCAGCTGCGACAGTAGTCTTCCACGGCCCTCCTCATCCCGGGCCAGTGGAACCGGGCGGCGATCCGTTCCCAGGTCTTCTCCATTCCCAGGTGCACCCTCATCAGGTGGGTGTGGCCCAGCTGAAGAACGGTTCCCATGTCCCATCAGGGCAGCAACAATACCTCTCGAAGTTCCTCCTGTTGGTGTGACACCTGATACAAAAGGTTATTCTTGATTTGGAAATGGGGGTATTGCCAGTCACTCAACCCCAGAAGTAGCTGTCCATCAACCACTATCAATTGGGCTGCGGCGGAGTTCAAGTTCGGATCGTCCCACTGGAAGGTCCCGAATTGTCCTCTCAGTTGGCCCCCAGCGGGTGTCTCAACCTTCACCGGGACCATGGGTGCAGTTGATTCGTGGTGCATCCAACAGGAGGTAACATAGTTCACGGTTTGACCCACCTCACCTCTGATCTTGCTGTATCCTGTCGGGCACATAAACTCAACTCCCTCCTTTTAGCTTGGGCACCGTCTTCAACTATACAGAAGTCACCTTTCTTCCCCCAGTCCCTCTCCGTGTGTGCTGCCCTTCTGGCAACTTTATGGGACTCGTACAGCTGGTGAGCAATCAACCCAACCACAATCATCCCCAATTAGTCCTGGCCGGAGAGCCCGTCGAGACCTGGCACGTCCAGCAGAGGGAGCCATCGCCTCGTGATGTAGACTCCTCGACGAGTCTCCCCCTGGTGGGTGTCCTGCTGTACGCCACAAATCATGACAGATTTCGGCACTGATAAGTAACATGCTATAAATGAGAGAGAACGGCGCCGAAGGAGATGGCTGCCGTTTTACGGTCCCGTAACCAATTGTGCTTCCAAACACACATAAACAGTCGTGAAGAAGGCACGTCAAAGCATATTCCCACTCAGGAGACTGAAAAGACTTGGCAAAAGGTTCTACCGCTGCAACATGGCTGGTTGCATCACTGTCTGGTATGGCAACTGCTCGGCCTCTGACAGCAAGGCATTACAGAGGGTAGTGCGTATGGCCCAGACCTCTGTATATGGAGGTGTTTGAGGAAGGCACTAACAATTCTCAAAGACTCCAGCCACCCTAGTCATAGACTGTCCTCTCTGCTACCGCACCGCAAGTGGTACCAGAGCGCCAAGTCTAGGTCCAAAATGTCCCCCAAGTCATAAGACTCTTAAACAGCTAATCAAAGAGCTACCCCAGACCCCTTCTTTTACTCTGCTGCTACTCTCTGTTTACTATCTACGCATAATAGATACAGGGGGGCAAAAAGGTATTTAGTCAGCCACCAATTGTTTAAGTTCTCCCACTTAAAAAGATGAGAGAGGCCTGTATTTTCATCATAGGTACACTTCAACTATGACAGACAAATTTAGAAGAAAAAAATCCAGAAAATCACATTGTAGGATTTTTATTAATTAATTTGCAAATTATGGTGGAAAATAAGTATTTGGTCACCTACAAACAAGCAAGATTTCTGGCTCTCACAGACCTGTAACTTCTTCTTTAAGAGGCTCCTCTGTCCTCCACTCGTTACCTGTAATTAATGGCACCTGTTTGAACTTGTTATCCGTATAAAAGACACCTGTCCACAACCTCAAACAGTCACACTCCACTATGGCCAAGACCAAAGAGCTGTCAAAGGACACCAGAAACAAAATTGTAGATCTGCACCAGGCTGGGAAGACTGAATCTGCAATAGGTAAGTAGCTTGGTTTGAAGAAATCAACTGTGGGAGCAATTATTAGGAAATGGAAGACATACAAGACCACTGATAATCTCCCTCGATGTGGGGCTCCACGCAAGATCTCACCCTGTGGGTTCAAAATGATCACATGAAAGGTGAGCAAAAATCCCAGAACCACACGGGGGGACCTAGTGAATGACCTGCAGAGAGCTGGGACCAAAGTAACAAAGCCTACCATCAGTAACACACTATGCCGCCAGGGACTCAAATCCAGCAGTGCCAGACGTGTCCCCCTGCTTAAGCCAGTACATGCCCAGGTCTGTCTGAAGTTTGCTAGAGAGCATTTGGATGATCCAGAAGAAGATTGGTTCCATCTGATCATATGACATTCTCCCAAAATACAACTTTTTGGTAAAAACTCAACTCGTCGTGTTTGGAGGACAAAGAATGCTGAGTTGCATCCAAAGAACACCATACCTACTGTGAAGCATGGGGGTGGAAACATCATGCTTTGGGGCTGGATTGGTTTTGAATGAATCAGTGGCCAACTGCAAACATTGCAAAGCAATCACTAGCCTGCTATTCAGTGGAGTGGGTGTGTGGTCCATGTCTAGGATTAAGGGTCTCTTTTCCAAGCTTAAAAGGATAAACATTCAACAATGGCCATGCTGTCAATCCAGCACGACTAATGCCACGCTCAAAACAACTGGAAACTCGGAACTGGGAAATCTCAGACTTCAGTGAATTCAAGACAACTGGGAACTCGGAAAACAAGCTTTGACTGGGAAAATACAGTTTAAAACGGTCATCCAACTCAGAATTGTCAGGAACTCGGGTCACTTTCTAAAGCTCCAACCTGAAGATCACTGACGTCATGATTTTACCTTGTTTTTTACAGAGTTCCCAGTTGTCTTGAAAGCACCATAAATCCAGAGAATGCCAGACTTTGATGACAAAGTTTTATGACAAAATTTGCCCACGAAGGACCACTGCGCCACTTACCTGTTCAAGTGAACACAGCACAACTGAGTGTACACTGCTGCATAAATTATGAAATATACCAGGGAGATATGTATACTGTAGCTAAGAAAGTAATACTAAGTGTATGTTGTGTAGTAATCTGTTAGTAGCCCATGTGCCTCACCCTAATAATTAGGTTCCTTTCACCCTCATAACTTAGCCTACTGTTCTGAATTGGTGGTGCACTTGTAGCCTATAGCCTGTTTTCGAGAAATGTCATCATTGAATACTGTAAGAGCTTTCATTGTCTGCTTATATGCTCCCTTTATTTATCCTACGGTTCTGACTTGGTGTACAGGGAGAATACTGTAAGAATGGGCCATGTTCTGAATTCTGTCGCTGTACATTTCAAAAGCTCTGAACAAATAGTTCAATTGACTACGTCCGTCCTAGCTCACTCATTAATGTCTTAATAATAGAAATTATGGATTGCTTCTTATCCGCTAATCATCCCCTTATGCTATAGTTTGTACATCTCAATTGTAAGTAGAAACCACATTTGTTTAAGCAAGTCAGCCATATCAGCTATGTTTTTTAAAAAGGCAGTAAATGATGAGGCTGAATAAACTGTTTCTCTGCCACGCAAGGCTCTGATGATAGCCAGGTGTAGCAGTGGTAAGATGTTGGGACTGCTGTTGGGACAGCTTTATGTAGGCCCTTACAGTTTGTGGGCACCATTTGTCACCATTATAGTGCAATTAAAGTATTACATTTATTGTTTAGTGTTGTGAAGTGGCTTTGCTGCCATGCATCAAATTTGTTGTTGTTGTTGAGTTTTCCCTGCTGAGATAGACATGCTAAATCGCCACTGGTTAGGAGCTGTGCACACTTTGGATAGGTGTGTGGCCACTTGGAGACCAATCCCTTGTCATTTGTGTGTCTTATGTTGCACCTACCCCACGTGTTACTGAATGTATCGAGAGTAATAATCAACAGTGTAATGTTTGGATTCAGTCTTGTGTCGGGTGAACTGTTGTGTCCTCAACTTTGGTCTAATAATTGTCCTATAATCTCCAAACTGTTTCATTTCAATTGCTACCATGGTGATGCTTATGCTTTTCATATTTCTTCTGTAACAAACATTTAAATTTAGCCCTATCCATATAGGCCAGTTCCCACAAGTGTAAGGGGGTTATGAGCACTCAGATGTGCAGCTAGATTATCTTGGAGGAAATTGGCTCATTTGTCTCATGTGGCAACAATACAGATAGAGGCATGGGCGATGTTCCCTATAGGCTTTATTGATTGAT
The DNA here is from genome assembly GCF_034236695.1 of Oncorhynchus nerka. Lineage (NCBI taxonomy): Eukaryota > Metazoa > Chordata > Actinopteri > Salmoniformes > Salmonidae > Oncorhynchus > Oncorhynchus nerka. The sequence goes on from NC_088418.1 coordinate 25,025,785, forward strand.
GGGAGTCTTCAATAAATCTTTACATACACATGTAGAGTGACAGCAAGACAGACTGTACGAGAAGAAGGGAGATAGTATGTGTTCAAGGGGAACAGAACCGAAAACCGGATGAGAACGAAATGATTTGATGAACAGAACCAAAATCAAAAATGAATGTGATCTATACTGTTTGAGAACAAAAGTTATTTTAAAACCATGGGAAGCAGTTAATAACGTTCCAGTTATTTTTTTACACACTACTACACTGTCTGAGCCAAGGACTACATGCGTTCTGTTAAGTTTGGTGGGTGGGGTGAATATATTTTATATAACATACATGATTTTTTGTTAACTAGTAAATAGTAGCCTACAGCAAATTGTGTTTAAATCATGTCTGCTAATTCGTTTTTACTACCATGTGGGTTTTAGCTTGCTTGAGCCTGCTAACTGAGGAGTGTTAATTCATCTGTTTCCATACATGTTTCATTTTAAAACATTTGTCTTGCAAAGGAGTTGTTTAATCTAACTGCTTAACTATTTATCTGTACATGGAATTGTATTTGTTTTTTTTACTCATTTCTTTCTAATCTTTACAGGAAAATGCCACGGGCACTATCTGATGTGTGGAGACGTTTACCTGCAGCTAATGTAGAAGGAAAAGCGGTTTACGTTTGCAAATACTGTGCCAAATCATATATGAAGAATGCAACAAAGATGCAGAATCATCTGGCAAATTGCATAAAGTTCCCTCAGCGCTCACAACAAGCAACCTCTGACAAAAGTCCCTCTACTTATATTCGAGGTGAAAATTATTAATCAGACACCTTATCGTTAGCAACAGCTCATGGTCCTCCAGGAATCAGACGTTTTTTTGACCAAATGGAGGAACGTAGTCAGAGAAATGCTGATTAATGTCTTGCTCGAGCTGTGTTTACTGGTTCACCTCTGATGCTCACAGGCAATGTGTATTGGAAGAGATTTCTGAATGTTCTTCGCCCAGCATAGAGTTCAACAGAGTTCAAGTGAAAGGTCAAGCAAATCATAGAGAAAGCAGACTGTATTGCAATCATCTCTGATGGGTGGTCGAGTGTTTGTGGGCAAGGAATAATGAACTACATCATCTCCACCCCTCAATCAGTATTCTACAAGAGCACAGACACAAGGGACAACAGACACACCGGTCTCTACATTGCAGATGAGCTGAAGGTAGTCAAAAATTACCTTGGACCACAGAAGGTATTTGCATTGGTGACAGACAATGTTGCAAACATGAAGGCTGCTTGGTCTAAAGTGGAGAAGTCCTTCCCTTGGCTGTGCTGCTCATGCATTGAATCTGCTCCTCAAGAATATCATGGCATTGAAAACAATGGATACACCCTACTAGAGAGCCAAGGTGTTGTCATCATGTTTGACAGTCTCCTGGAGGAGAAGGAGTCTCTCCAAGAAACGGCCATATCACAGTCTGCTGATATGAACAGCCCCATCAAGAGGATCCTCCCGGATGATGTATTTTGGGAGAGAGTGGTAAGCATCTTGACACTCCTGAAACCTATAGCAGTAGTCATTGCATGGATTGAGGGAGACAACGCCATGCTGTCTGATGTTCAGACTCTGCTTGCAGATGTAAGAGAAGAAATCCATACTGCCCTGCCCACTTCACTGTTGCTCCAAGCAGAGGAAAATGCAGCTCTGAAATACATCAAAAAGCGTGAAGACTTCTTCCTGACTTTGTGGATATGAGGCTCTTTCCCCTGTTGCCTCCATCATCTTCTAAATCACACCAACATCAGCCGCCTCAGAGCACAACTGGTCCTTGTTTGGGGAACACACACACCAAAGTACACAACAGGCTGACCAATTAAAGGGTTGAAAAATTGGTGGCCATCCGGGCAAATTTGAGACTTTTTGAGCCTGACAACGAGCCATCCTCAACAAGGTTGGAAAGTGACAGTGAAGGTGAGGCCTCAGAGTCTGATGTTCAAGAGGTGGATTGTCACGGGCGTCCTCCTCTTCATCTGAAGAGGAGAGGTGAGAAGGATCGGAGGACCAAAATGCGGCGTGGTATGTGTTCATGATGAATATTTAATAAAATAAAGCACTGAACACTGAATACAAACTATACAATAAACAAATAACAACCGTGAAGCTATAATTGAGACCTGTGCTGACACAAGCAACTAACATAGACAATCACCCACAAAACCCAACACAAAACAGGCTACCTAAATATGGTTCCCAATCAGAGACAATGACTAACACCTACCTCTGATTGAGAACCATATCAGGCTCAAACACAGAAACAGACAAACTAGACATCCAACATAGAATGCCCACTCAGATCACACCCTGACCAAACAAAATATAGAAAAAATACAAAGCAAACTATGGTCAGGGTGTGACATGGATATTGATGAGGTCCAGGGAGAAGACATGGAAGCCTGAGAGGAAGACAACCAAATCTTTAGTTTCTAGACTATAATTTTACAGAAATATTTTGAAAACATTTTTCGGAGATGCGATGGATCATAGGGGGTCATTCAATATTCCCTTTCTTTTGTTGTTCAGTGAAATCATCCCATGTGAAGAGTCAACTCATTTAATTAAAGTTCAATTCATAGCTAAATATATATTTTTATTTCTATTGGATTTAAGGATTTAATTATTTGCAATTATGTCTCCATATGATTTGGTAAATATATCCAATGCAAAAAAAATCTACATTTAAATGGTATTAATATTAATTTGCATATATTTCCGTTAATTCCCATATATTCCTGTTTATTCCCATGGAAAGTTTCCACCTCTGAATATTCCCCAAAATGTGCAACCCAATGCATGTCATAACAAGATGCCCAGTGCTTCAAGGCAAGCTTCCTCCATCCTCTCTCTCCCTCTTCACCCTCAAAATTTCAGTTGCATCTCGCGCCCCACACTGACTTGCAGCACAGTGTGTTTGTCTTCCATTATGATGCTGTTACGGCAAGATCAAATTTGCTCTTAACAACTTTCCTACACAGATTAAATCGCTTATCCGCTCCACAGCAAGCTGCTGTATCTGAACTGATTGGTTAAGTAATTTAATGTAGAACTAAATGTAAAAAAAAATCTATATTTAAAAATGAACCAAAAGGAACCATTACAAACCGGTACTTTTTGTTGTTGTTGTTCGAATCAGTTAATAACTTTCTTTTGCTGGTCGGAACAGTGAAACGGGATAGAACATTTTAAAAATGGTTCTGTTCAGAACTAAACAATTGGAAAATCATTTGGGTTCCAACCTGTGTGACATGGTTTCAAAGCATTTTTCAGCTCCTCGCCACTTCCTCCCCTACTTCTCAGTATTGGTTTGACTATTTAAAGCACCATTTATCTTTTCAGCCTATGTTAGAATGGAAACATCTTGAAGTAATCTATAGGGGTTATATTTGATAACATACACTGAACAAAAATATAAAACACAACATGTAAAGTGTTGGTCCCATGTTTCATGGGCTGAAATAAAAGATCCCAAAGATCTTCCGTACGCACAAAAAGTGTATTTCTCTCAAATTTTGTGCCCAAATTTGTTTACATCCCTGCTAGTGAGCATTTCTCCTTTGCCAAGATAATCCATCCACCTGACAGGTGTGGCATATCAAGAAGCTGATTAAACAGCATGATCCTTACACAGGTGCACCTTGTGATGGAGACAATAAAAGGCCACTCTAAAATGTGCATTTTTGTCACGCAACACAATACCACAGATGTTTTAAGTTGATGGAGTCGTTGTAGAGAATTTGGCAGTATGTCCAATCGGCCTCACAACCACAGACCACGTGTAACCACGTCAGCCCAGAACCTCCACATGCGGCTTCTTCACCTGTGGGATCGTCTGAGACCAGCCACCCGGACAGCTGATGAAACGGAGGAGTATTTCTGTCTGTAATAAAGCCTGTTTGTGGGTTGGGTGAAAACTCATTCGGATTGGCCAGTCCAGGCTCACCCATAGCTGTACCCCTGCCTAGTCATGTGAAATCCATAGATTAGGGCCTAATTTAGATTTCCTTATATGAACTGTAACTCAGTAAAACCATTGAAATTGTTGCATGTTGCGTTTATATTCTTGTTCAGTATATGTTGCATAGTTTTCTTACTGTCTACAAAATGTACCAAGGCAAATCCATTTGGACTGAAATTGCTATAATTACAGTAATCGCAGTGCTAGACGGTATTGAATAGTTTATTCATTTGAATGCTTGACCCAGTTTGCTTGCTGAATCGCCCCTCCACTCTTCCTGCAATGTTTTATTAAACAACCTACTCTTAACAGACATAGATTGCAGTTGTGTGTATGTGTCTGTATACGTGTGTGCGCGTCCGCCTGTGTGTGTGTGTGTGTGTGTGTGTGTGTGTGTAATATCCCAGTCAAGGTGCCACCATGACTACAAGGGACACTCTCCACACAAGCAGAGTAGATGTGAGCTCCCTCCCCCTGGGGTCTGACTGTCCAAGTGGACTCAGTGGGCTCAGGAAAGTTCGTCAGACAGGGATACACAGACAGTGGGGAGAGAGCGAGAGAGACCTGGATGAGCACAGCTGTCCTGAATCTGCTGCCCGAACAGACACAAAAACTCCACGATGTTCAGAGTAAGCTGCCAAGAGACCATTTTCAACAGAAACCATCCCCCCAACAAAGGTTGCACTGTTGCGACATTCAAAAAGAAGAGAGTACCGAACAAGCATTTGGTCAACAAGTCTGAAAACCATCCAGATTTGGATTGGCTAAAACAGTTGATTCCTGGACTCTTTTATCTGCGAAAGCTTGCAGAAAAATTCTGAGGTGTGGATGTTGTTCACGGACGTGTCATTGGAAGTGTTGTTCGCGGATGCGTCATTGCGAGAATGGATTATCATGAACTGATTGCATTGTGACATTGTGCTAGCTAGCACATGTCAAGAAGGGCCCTATGTCTATCCCATCTACAGTGGCAGTGTAACGGTTTTCTTGTGTCGAAGGAGAGGCGGACCAAAACGCAGCGTGGTTATTATTCATGGTTCTTTAATAAAAAAACTATACATGAATAGACTAACAAAACTAAGAAATGTGGAAAAACCAAAACAGCCCTATCTTGGTGCAAACACAGAGACAGGAACAATCACCCACAAAACCCAACATAACAGGCTACCTAAATATGGTTCCCAATCAGAGACAATGACTAACACCTGCCTCTGATTGAGAACCATATCAGGCCAAACATAGAAATAGACAAACTAGACATGTAACATAGAATGCCCACTCAGATCACACCCTGACCAAACAAAACATAGAAACATACAAAGCAAACTATGGTCAGGGTGTGACAGGCAGCTTAATGGTTGAGTTCGAAATGGGCATCCCATCTAGGATGTTTACATATCATCTGAGCAATGCTTGTACCAAATGTCATGATATTATCAGTTACATACGTTTTTAATGGTCAAATGCCAGATATTATGGCAGCCATTTTGAATTTTCAAAATGACTTGCTTCCTGGTTAAGTTCGAAATGGGCACCCCTTCCAGGATGTTTTCATATCACCTGAGGAATGTTTGATACAAAATTTCATGCTTGTATCTGCCGTGCTACGTTTGCTAAGGGAGAGCCTTGGAATGGAAGAATGACACATTTTTTTGTGTTATAGAGATCATGCCCTGGTACATCTGGGGATGTTGTTCTTCATCAAACTGGAGCGTGGTTTTAGATTGTAACATCAAGATAATAAAACATTTTTGATCAATGTAGTTTTTACACTATCATCGTCATCCATCTTGTTCTTCTTAACAATAATAATAACAACATTTATGTTCCCACTTAAACAGAGCAATTCTATTATACCGTCAACCTGACTTACAGTGCAATGTCATTGTTTAGTTAACCTTAACCTATTACAAATGTAACATTTTATGTGAAATCATGTGAAAACGAACACTTCATATGTAAACACGTTTTCACATTAACTTCACATAAGGTCATGCGAAAAAGTGTTTTTTGGAACACTTCACATGTGATTCATGTGATTTTCCAATAAGGGTCTCCACATTTTAATATGCTGCAGTCACTATGCCCTGCTTTTATTTTTAGAAGCTTGTCAAAAGCACACTGACTCACTGTGCCAGGGACAGATGGCATTTTCTACATAAAAGCCAAAGCTTTATAATAAAGAGCAGCATAATATGAAGACAAAATGAGAGAGAAGGTGTGATGGAGTGACAGAATGAGGAAGAGAGGATACAGTACACAAATCACAGCATAGTATTTTCCTGTCAGTGGTAAAAAAAAAAAAGATTGTTTGTGGGTCACATTTGTAGACAGATTCACCTCAGAAAAACCTCCCCGCTGCCATCTGGGAGAGTTCCCATATCCACTGTTTTGTTGGCTGGCAAAAACAGGCAGGAGAATATTTTGGGTTTGTATTTAGCTTCCTTGATGTTCGCATCTTGACTCTTTCAGTTTGTTGGAACATTGTCCCATCATGGCAACTGAAATATAACAGTTTCATGAACAGTCATACAATGTTACAACTGCTCCCTATGACCTCATTACAGTATGTCAACTCTATACACATCATAACAGCCATAAGTGAAGTGCTAGTCTCTCGTTTTTCCACAGAAGGGTTAATAGCCTGCCTACTAAGCGGCCAGAGTTTATCAGGCTTTTTCCTCACATTCATATTTAGGAGCTCATGGCCTTTGAAGATAAGAGAACATTTAATGAGAGATAAGACTTGGGGCCATAATAATAACAGGCCAGTCGACCGTCAGTTGAAATGAGAGATGGCCTGCATCCCAAATGGCACCCTATTCCCTATATTAATGCACTACATTTATATAGTGCACACTAAAAGTAGTGCACTATATAGGGAAAGGGGTGCCATCTGGGACAAACCCAGGCTTCCTCCTGCTATCTTCTAAAATGCAGCTTATTAACCCAGATGGACTGCTAATGGCCACATTCTCTGCTAAGATTTGTACTGTCTGCATTACATTTTGGCAGCTCATTGAGTAAAGGTCCACAATGGGTGTATCTGTATCCGAAGGCTTGGTGATGGTGAGATGCCATTAGGCTGTGGATAAATGGAGATGAATAGGGAGGGTTGGAGTGTAACATTTTTCAGGTAAGGAAATTTCCTCTGTGTGTGTGTAAGGTGCAGGCACATTCAGAATAGTACACCACTCAGATACACTATAGATACAATAGCTCTGTCAGAACAAGATATGGTTAATCTGTAATTAATACAGTCACATGGACATTTAGACACATTTACAGTTCCAAGAAGCGTGAAGCGCTGGCCTTTTGGGCTCCTGAGTGGCGCAGCGGTCTAAGGCACTGCATCTCAGTGCTAGAGGAGCCACTACAGACACCCTGGTACAAATCCAGGCTGTATCACAACCGGCCGTGATTGGGAGTCCGATAGGGCGGCATACAATTGGTCCAGCGTTGTCCGGGTTTGGCCGGTGTAGGCCGTCATTGTAAATAAGAATTTGTTCTTAACTGACTTGCCTAGTTAAATCAAGGTTACATTTAACATTTTAAAAATTCAGGGTTGGCAGGTCTTCCAGCTGGTGCACAAGGAAAGGCAACTTCTCAAGGAAAATAGTTCAGTTAGTACAAAAAATTGTAGCTACTGTAGATGAGGTATTCGTAGCACTATTATATGTAGCATGTGTGTGTGTCCAGCATCGGTGTGACTGCTCAATGTGTCATTGCAACTGCATTTTGTACTTAGATTTAGGAGGTTAATGCTGGCTAAGAAGAGTGGAACTGCTTTGATAATGCTACAGCTCCAGCCTCATCTTCCTCCAGGCTGGTGGGCCTTCAGGGGGAAGCGGTCCTCCAGCGAGAAGCAAAATACTGCAGTCCTTCTCCCCTCCAATCCTATCCCCTTTGTGCTTTCCTCTTTTCCACCTCTCCCTTTCTCCTTCTCCAACTCCCATTTTTCTCACTATCATTCTCTCTCTCTCTTTCTCTCTCTCCAACTCCCATTTCTCTTCTCCCCCTTGCATTTCTCCCTTTTTCTCTTTTTACCCCAACCTATCTTCCTACCTTCTCCCTCTCTTAACTCCCCCCCAACCTCAGTATCCTTCTTGCCATCCACCCCACCCCCCTTTTCTTTTTTTCTCTGCTTCAGCTCTCCTTCCTGAATAATGCCCCGGGTGCTCTAGTTTTCCTGGCTCTTGGAGGACGATCCAAAAAAGTGGGGGTGACGCAGTTGTGGATGGAATGACGCAGATGTATTCATGAGGCTAGAATAGTCCTCTGGAGAGAAGACAGAAAGGGGAAGAGAAACAGAGAGGGGGGGGTCGAAATAAATAAAAAGAGACAAGAAGAAAGGAGTGAGGTGGGGGTGAAGAGGGAGGGAGAGCGAGATTGAGAGAGAATTAATTAATGAATGCTCTGGCAACGCAAACGGCAATTGAGCCTGCCAAGAAAGTGTTTTGAATTGAAGTGATGGTGAAAGAGAATACAGGGGTGCCTTACTTAGACCCAAAACTCTCTTCTTTTTGGGGGAAATTGCTGTACAGACAACCTATGAAAAGCAAATGATTACCGTTACATGTGGGGACAGTTCTCAATGTGTGGAGAATCCTCTAGTAAGGGGATTCCCCTAGTAACTCTTTTCTGAGAGCAGTGTAACTTGAATAACTTGTGTACGTACAGGTGCTGAACAGCAGTCTATTCCTCGCTGAATGCTTTTGAGGTCATTGGAGGCTGTTCTGTATTCACAGGTAGAATGGATGGAACAGTAAAGGCTACCTATCTAGCCATTATACTTCGCCCAGAAACACAATAAATAGCTGAAGCACCAGAACTCAGCATCTTTTTTCAGCATCCACCCCTGTACTCACCACACACGGTTCTGCCGCTACAGCACATTTACTTAAAGAATGTAAACAGCAACATACTTTAATGGTGAATTATTGAATCCATTTCTTTATTTGACATGGCTGCAGTGGTGCAATGTTGACTTTGTCTTGTAGAGAGTCATAACTATTATGCATATTAATGGGTCTGTTGGAAACATCTCTTTTAACATCAGATGTAAGGATAGGTTTTTTTTGGGGGGGGGGGGGGGTTCTTTGTAAGGATTCTTGGTAAAAACTAAAGTCCAAGGATTTCGTAATGGCGATGCTAATTAGCCAACTGGTTATTGGTTTCATAACTCTATCCCTCTCTCTGTGATGTTTTAATTACCTGCATACTTTTCTGCTGTGTTTAATTATAAAGATCATATTGTCCCTTGTAGCCTGCACCTCTTGTTTCACTGTCCAAGTGTTATTCTGAATGGACAGCATGCTCAGTGTGTATACCGGATAAGCAGTTACGTCACATGGAACAAATGGCCATGAATATTAACTAATTTGTCTGTTCTTATGCAAATTAGCTGTTAAAGGGAGCCACACAGGGAACCCAGGAGCAGACTCAGATGAGGAAACAGGGATGAATGAACCAAAATATTTGTTACACAGGGAGATATGGAGTGCAGATCCGGGGAAGCTCGGATGAGTTGCAGAAAAACACGATGTGGAGACTGAGGTTGGAGTTAGCTGAGTAGAACAGGCTAAACAGGTCCTGAAGGGAATCCAAAGTAGTGGTGGTGAGTAAAGTCCAGAGCAAGGTGGTGAGATGTGGAATGGGAGACAGGAGCCAGAGACAGAGCGGTAAACTGCAATGAGAGGATAAACGGTGTCAGGCAGGGAAACGCGATCTTGAATAATCATAAATGGTTAGAAGAATGAACTGACTGAGCAGAGATTACGATCTGGCAGAGTGGAAGTGGCAGGACTGAGTATTTGTAGAGGTCTTGATTATGGAACGAGTTGCAGCTGGTAGGGATTTGCTCTGACTCCAGCACACCTGTCTTCAACCACACAATCACACAGAGAGGGGAGAGGGAGAGAGGGAGTGTACAGGGGGAGTAACTGCAGGTCAAGAAGTCTTCTGATGAACACCAGAGATCATAGCAGGAGCAGATGTGACATTAGCATCACCATCATGAAAGCCTTGGACTTCAGTTTGACCAAGAATCCTTACATAAATTCCCCCCCTTCCCCCCAAAAGATGTTAAAAGAGATGTTTATGAGACCAGAACCATTAATATACATAATAGTTATATATGACTCCGCGAGACAAGCTGGAAAGTCAACATTGCACCACTGCAGCCATGTCAAATAAATAAATGGTAGATTCAATAATTCACCATTACAGTATGTCGCTGTTTACATTCTACTTTAAGTAAATGTGCTATAGTGGGAGAACCTTGTTGTGTGGTGAGAACAGGGATGGCTGCTAAAATAGAAGCTGAGTTCTGGTGCTTCAGCTATTTATTCTGTGTTCCTGGGAGAGGAGTGTAATGGGCTAGATAGGTAGCCTTTACTATTCCATCCATTCTACCTCTCAAAAGCACAATTCAGGGTGAACATGGCACTACACAGGCTAAGAAGACATGCAGAGCCAGTCCCCGTAGCTGGAACCAACCCAGCCTTCACAGCTCCAGTCGCCAGACCTCGAGTCAGCCGAGTAGTTGCCAGAACTGCACCCAGTCTTGCCGTCCAAAACGTTCCAGTCAGCCAACCCGATGAAAGTGGTGCAGTCAGACCAGCAACAGTCAGAGAGGCCCAAACAGTCGGCCGAGCTCCACTCCGCACCTCAGCCAGTGCCACAGCAAGCAGTGGTACAGCAAGATGAGCCATTGCCAGTGCTGCAGCCAGTCATGCTCTCCCCAGCGCTCCAGCTAGGCAAGGGGACAGCCAGACCAGCTAGCCAGAGTTGCAGCCAGCCCAGCAAGCGACAGAGCTCCAGCATGTTCAACCCCAGCCTGCAAACTCCTGGCCAGACCTGCAGCCGCCGGTGGCAAAGCCAGTACCCCAGTTGATGCCTGAGCCGACACTACATTCAGTGCCCTGATGCCTGTACCTGTCCTTGGCTCATCAGCTGACCCAGCATCAGTCCTGGTTCCGTTGCCTTTACTAGCCCCCTAGGACACCGCACAGCCAGACCCACAACCAGCACCTGGCCTGATGCTGAATCCTGCACTCATGACACTGCCGGACCCAGCACCAGCCCAAGATCCACCACTGTAGGAGAGCCTCCAACTAGCCAGCACTCTCTCCCTGTTCTAGCCATATATCTCCTGTACCGGGCCCGATGCCCTCGTTTTTTAAAATTATGTGTATGTCATAAAAGCACTAACCTTTTGCTGTCGTCCTGGTCTCCATCTGGCCCACCTGAGGTTGGTTCCCTCGCTCCCACTGTAGGAACTGATTGATAGTCAAATCCATATATAATCATTAAATCAACTACTTTCAACATTTTAATTGAAAATAACATCCCCATTTTCATGAAGTCGATGATTGAATATCCCCCATTTTATTGCAATCTATTCTAACCGAACCTGCATTACCAGTTCATATCTGTAGCTGTCACTATGCACGAGTTAGTCAAAAATGACTGAAGCCATGGTGGCTGCTCGTCTCTGTATTTGTGAAAGTTATGGCGGTGCTAGAATCCATAAATTCTCTCTTTCTGAATTAGACATCCATCTGTTATGGTTGGACAAATGTGTTCATATTGTCTGTGTAGACTGCTCTGTGGCGGAATTTGTAGTTTTTTTTTTAAAAACGCTTTAAGACAGTGAAATTTGCGCTACAAACGTTTGTGAATAATCAGTAGTGGAAATAAAAGAATATGCCAAGTAACATTAATTGACTAACAAACTGTCTGACTAACATTTTCAGGAACTTCAGTATCATTCGGGCTTGGGTAGCAGTAGCAGATCGTTTCATCTTCTTTATCCTGTGCCAAACACATTTATTCAGACAGTCTAAATTAATGTTAGCTGCTGGCTGCATGATTGCATAAACCTAACTTTAAATAGGTTAGCTAGCTATCTAGCGAGACTAGTAGTAGTTTTGTTAGCTAGCTATAGATTGGATAATTCCAGATAGTTTTTAAGGATGACCAAACAGCTTTATTTAACTGCTTTTATTAACACAAACATTTTTTGAAAATGTGTGTTCAGGCAGGCAACCAGGTAGGCAACCAGGCAGGCAACCAGTCAGGCAACCAGGCAGGCAGGAGAGGAGGGAATCCCTAGGTAACACAGATACAAAGTCAGATTTGACGGAGAGGAGCGTGAGTAGAGAGGAGACTCAACCCGGCGGAAATCTGTCTCCCTCTAGCAGGTGGCATTTTTCGTTGTTTCACCCACCAAGCAAGGACTTTTTGTATGGAGGACAATTAGTGTCAAAAAAAGAAAGACTTATTTGCTACGTAAGTTTAATTTGATGAAATAGAAGTTTTATAATACTTACGTTTTTATGAGTGTACTGATAAGTAGGACACTTTATGTCGGCGTTGTCTCGAGATGGCGATACATATTCATGGCATGAGGCTCTTGGCATAGCATATTTCTCCATTGAATACCGGCATTTGACGACAACAACCCTCATCGAATATTTAAAAAAATATTAAAATAATGAGATGTATTCACTAATCCAAGGAAATAGTAGGCGGGAGCTAGACAGACCACCATGCCGCTTTGTGGACAACGACTCCCATTGTAAGGGCGGAGATACGTGTATCTTGTCAGCATATCCATAATCTTTAGCGTGAGCGAAGAAAGAAACCAAGTGCAGAGTCAAACGAGGTGCTGGTGTAACCAAACGTAGTTGTAAAGAGGCGTGGTTGAAGAGGCTCTGTAGGCTGTAGCTAGGAGAGCACTGTGACTGTCAAGTAAATCCAACTTCCCTCGACAAAACAAAGACAAACGCGCTGAATTTTTTATTTTTACATTTTATCTATTTTTATTTTACCTTTATTTAACCAGGAAGGCTAGTTGAGAACAAGTTCTCATTTGCAACTGCGACCTGGCCAAGATAAAGCAAAGCAGTTTGACACATACAACAACACAGAGTTACACATGGAATAAACAAACATACAGTCAATAATACAGTAGAAAAGGTATATATATACAGTGAGTGCAAATGAGGTAGGATAAGAGAGGTAAGGCAATAAATAGGCCATGGTGGCAAAGTAATTACAATATAGAATTAAACACGGGAATGGTAGATGTGCAGAAGATGAATGTGCAAGTAGAGATACCGGGGTGCAAAGGAGCAAGATAAATAAATAACTACAGTATGGGGATGAGGTAGTTGGATGGCCTATTTACAGATGGGCTATGTACAGGTGCAGTGATCTGTGAGCTGCTCTGACAGCTGGTGCTTAAAGCTAGTGAGGGAAATATGAGTTTCCAGGTTCAGTGAATTTTGCAGTTCGTTCCATTCATTGGCAGCAGAGAACTGGAAGGAAAGGCGGCCAAAGGAAGAATTGGCTTTGGGGGTGACCAGTGAGATATACCTGCTGGAGCCCGTGCTACGGGTGGGTGCTGCTGTGACCAGTGAGCTGAGATAAGGCGGCGCTTTACCTAGCAGAGACTTGTAGATGACCTGGAGCCAGTGGGTTTGGCGACGAGTATGAAGCGAGGGCCAGCCAACGAGAGCGTACAGGTCGCAGTGAAGGGTAGTATATGGGACTTTGGTGACAAAAACGGATGGCACTGTGATAGACTGCATCCAAATAGTTGAGTAGAGTGTTGGAGGCTAACCTGTAGATGACATCGCCGAAGGCGAGGATCGGTAGGATGGTCAGTTTTACAAGGGTATGTTTGGCAGCATGAGAGAAGGATGCTTTGTTGTGAAGCCGATTCTAGATTTAATTTTGGATTGGAGATGCTTAATGTGAGTCTGGAAGGAAAGTTTACAGTCTAATCAGACACCTAGGTATTTGTAGTTGTCCACATATTCAGAAGTCAGAACCGTCCAGAGTAGTGATGCTGGACGGGCAGGCAGGTGCGGGCAGCGATCAGTTGAAAAGCATGCATTTAGTTTTACTTGCATTTAAGAGCAGTTGGAGATCACGGGAGGAAAGTTGTATGGCATTGAAGCTTGTCTGGAGGTTAGTTAACACAGTGTCCAAAGAAGGGCCAGAGGTATACAGAATGGTGTCGTCTGCATAGAGGTGGATCAGAGAATCACCAGCAGCAAGAGCGACATCATTGATGTATACAGAGAAGAGAGTCGGCCCGAGAACTGAACCCTGTGGCACCCCCATAGAGACTGCCATAGGTCCGGACAACAGGCCCTCCAATTTGACACACTGAACTCTATCAGAGAAGTAGTTGGTGAACCAAGCGAGGCAATCATTTGCGAAACCAAGGCTGTTGAGTCTGCCGATAAGAATGTGGTGATTGACAGAGTCGAAAGTCTTGGCCAGGTCGATGAATACGGCTGCACAGTAATGTCTCTTATCGATGGCGGTTATGATATTGTTTAGGACCTTGAGCGTGGCTGAGGTGCACCCATGACCAGCTTTGAAACCAGATTGCATAGCGGAGAAGGTACGGTGGGATTCGAAATGGTCGGTAATCTGTTAACTTGGCTTTCGAAAACCTTAGAAAGGCAGGGTAGGATAGATATAGGTCTGTAGCAGTTTGGGTCTAGAGTGTCTCCCCCGTTAAAGAGGGGGAGGACTGCGGCAGCTTTCCAATTTTTGGGAATCTCAGACGATACGAAAGAGAGGTTGAACAGGCTAGTAATAGGGGTTGCAACAATTTCGGCAGATCATTTTAGAAAGAGAAGGTCCAGATTGTCTAGCCCGGCTGATTTGTAGGGGTCTAGATTTTGCAGCTCTTTCAGAACATCAGCTATCTGGATTTGGGTGAAGGAGAAATGGGGAGGTTTGGGCGAGTTGCTGTTGGGGTAGAGGGCTGTTGATCGGGGTAGGGGAAGCCAGGTGTAAAGCATGGCCAGCTGTAGAAAAATGCTTATTGAAATTCTCAATTATAGTGGATTTATCGGTGGGGACAGTGTTTCCTAGCCTCAGTGCAGTGGGCAGCTGGGAGGAGGTGCTCTTATTCTCCACAGACTTTACAGTGTCCTAGAAGTTTTTTGAGTTTGTGCTACAGGATGCAAATTTCTGCTTGAAAACACTAGCCTTAGCTTTCCTAACTGCCTGTGTATATTGCTTCCTAACTTCCATGAAAAGCTGCATATCACAGGGGCTATTTGATGCTAATGCAGAACGCCACAGGATGTTTTTGTGCTGGCCAAGGGCAGTCAGGTCTGGAGAGAACCAAGGGCTATATCTGTTCCTGGTTCTACATTTTTTGAATGGGGCATGCTTATTTAAGGTGAGGAAGTAACTTTTAAAGAATAACCAGGTATCCTCTACTGATGGGATGAGGTCAATATCCTTCCAGGATACCCGGACCAGGTCGATTAGAAAGGTCTGCTCGCTGAAGTGTTTTAGGAAGCGTTTGACAGTGATGAGGGGTGGTCGTTTGACCGCAGACCCATTACGGATGCAGGCAATGAGGCAGTGATCACTGAGATCTTTGTTGAAAACAGCAGAGGTGTATTTGGAGGGCAAGTTGGTTAGGATGATATCTATGAGGTTGCCCGTGTTTACGGAGTTGGGGTTGTACCTGGTGGGTTTACTGATAATTTGTGTGAGATTGAGGGCATCAAGCTTAGATTATCCGAGTTTAGGTCACCTAGCTGCACGAGCTCTGAAGATAGATGGGGGGCAATCAATTCACATATGGTGTCCAGGGCACAGTTGGGGGCAGAGGGAGGCCTATAGCAAGTGGCAACTGTGAGAGACTTGTTTCTGGAAAGGTGGATTTTTAAAAGTAGAAGCTCAAATTGTTTGGGTACATGGATCTATTCAGCTAACAGTGCAATATGCTCTAGACAGCTAGCGGGCCCCTTCTAGCAGCTAGCGGGCCACAGCTAGCAGGCTAGCAGATGGGCATTCAGGGGACGTCGCGATGTAGGGGCCAGTTGAGTACCCCCTCGAACAGATTACTCCGTGGTCCAGTAGTGAAGGATCGGCGGGGTTCCGTGCCCCGTACCGGCAGTAGAAGGGGTCTGGGTATTGTAGCCCAGGAGTGGCTGATGGGCATCTTCAGCTAGTCGGGAGAATGGGCCTAGCATGGGCTAGCTGCAGGCTTATTGGTGCTTGCTTCGGGACAGACGTTAGCCAGGAGTAGTCACTCAGATAGCAGCTAGCTAGCTGCGATGGTCCAGGTGAAAAGGTTCAGAGCTTGCGGTAGGAATCCGGGGATATGGAGAGAAAATAGGTCTGGTATGCTCTGGTTTGAATCGTGTTGTACAAACTGTCGAGAGCTTTCCGAACTAAAGGTTAGCTGATGACCACTAGCAGTGGTTAGCTGACGACTAGCTAGTAGCTAGTGAGCTGGCTAGCTTCTGTTGGGGGATTCCGGTTCCGAGGGAAATAAAAAATACTTTCGAAAAAACAGATCCACACCAAATTGAGTGAGGCAGGTTGCAGGAGAGTATTTTGAAGTTGAATATAAAAAAAATATAAAAAATATAAAAAAGATATGCGAAGAAAAATATATAAAAAAGATATATACATTGGACACGACGAAGGATGAAGACGTCTGACTGCTACGCCATATTGGATGTCAAATTGATGTCAAATTGTCAACTTGCCCAATAAGAAACAACTGCTTTCTTTTCGGTTACAAATTTTTTTCTATGATTATCTATGATGTGAACTAATTAATATGTTTTGTAAACACGTTCGGTGCTGCTGCTTTTAAAGTGGTATGGTGGTACCACACGTTTTCTGGTGGCTCTGCTCTCTAGCTGCAGCAATAGGCACCCTTCCCTCTATGGGTTGTAAACTGTTAACACCTCTGTTGCTAGGCCAGGTTGCTAGGGTTGCAATGAACTAACTCCTGAACAAGTCAGCTGACTTGGATCAGCCAATCAGGGGCCCACCTGGGATAGGAGAACCCCCAACACTATCTCTGAGCTCTTCAGTCTTTCTGCAGCTTCAGGAGTCAACAGCTGGTTTCTAAACCTCCTGGCTGCATCAACAGAGAGGGCATGGATCTTTCACCCATGGACACTTTCCTTCATTCTGGGATTTCCCAAACACTATTGTGGTGTTATTGTGTGAATACCATGGAAGTGGACTTTGGTGGGTCAGGGGCCTTTGCTTGTATATGTCTTAGTACTCAGACCAGGCATTACAGCCTTGGTCCATTGTTAACATAGGCCTTACGATGGCTGCCATGTTTGTGTATTTCATAACCTAAGATGGCGGCCCCCATTACAAAGCATAGCCACTTAGCATACTAGCCCAATGCTAGCTACCATTGTATCCGGTTACATTGTGTGCTAGCCCTGCTAGCCTAGCTAATGTTAGCTTCACTGTATACACTTTGCACCGTGTCTCCTGCTAGCCCATGGCCTACCCTAGCATGCTAGCTCATTGTTGTGTATATATTGTTTATATTGAATGCTATGTTTAGTCTGCTAGCCTGTGTGCATTTTAGCCACCCAATGGCTATGCCATTGCCTGTCCTTGTACTGATTCCAATGCACTGTTAGCTTACATAGCACCCTGTTAGCATACCGGTGCATTGCTATTCACCTGCTATTACACATTGTAATACATTCTGTTCTCTTATCTTCTCGTATAGAAAACCACTTCCACTATTTCCTGTTTGCGCTGCGTGTGCCTGGCTTGAGTGTGGCAATACACATCGGTCTCCCACTGGTCCTTACCACGCCTTCTAACAGAGGCGCTGGGACAGTTGTACATACTGTAGCAGGCTCAAGGGTGTGGGATTTTCACATCACCAAGTTCAATAACAAAACAGGCACCAGTAGCACAATTAGAATGCAAATTGGAAGTTTATTATGGGTTTTTGTACACTGGGGAAGCAGGGGAATTCACAAATCACCTTACAGTCCACAAGCCATTCACGTTGTCCGTTCCATTTTCTAGGGGTAATCCTCACACTCGGGTTCTCGGCCAATCCAGTTTGGTACACAAGGGAGGTAGTCCAACAGGTCACAACAGGTAATCACACAGATATTGCTCTCTTGGTTCACTCCTCCTCTGGCCCTTTGTGGAGGCTGCTCCCTCCATTATCCCCAAGCACTCCCTGGCTTAACGAACTACCGCCTCACCTCTTTGGGGCAGGAAGTCCATATAAAGCTCGGGGGTGGACCCAGCGACCAGCAAGATATCTCTCCTCAGTTACCATTCCCTTCACCTCTCCCTGCCGTCTGCCACAATACATCTAAACCACATGGTGGTGCTCTCTTTCAACAATAATACATTGTGTTTGTGTGTAGCGTTTGTGTGTCTTTTCACAGTCCACGTTGTTCCGTGAGGCGATTTTACTGCTTGCTTGAGTTACTTGATGTGGAAGAGTTACATGTAGTCATTGCTCTATGATGTACGGTGCATTTCCCAGAGTCTGTTTTGGACTTGGGGACTGTGAAGAGACCCCTGGTGGCATGTCTTGTGGGGTATGTATCGGTGTCAAGCTGTGTTAGCTGTTTGAAAAAGACAGTTTGGTGCTTTCAACACTTCACAAAGACAAGTAGTGATGCAGTCAATCTCTCCTCTAATTTGAGCCAGGAGAGATTGACATGTATGTTATTGATATTTGCCCTCCGTGTAAATTTAAGAGCCAGCTGTGCTGCTCTGTTCTGGGCCAACTGTAATTTGCCTATGTCCTTTGTGGTACTTGACCATATGACTTGGCAGTAGTCCAAGTGTAATAAAACTAAGGCCTGTAGGACTTTGTTGATTGTGATGTCAAGAAAGCAGAGCAGCACTTTATCACAGATAGGACTGTTATGGTGACCATATTACCGCCTCACCGGTGGTCACGAGTCATGACCGCAATCACATGACGGTTTAGTCATGTAACTAGGCTTCTCCAAGCTCTGATGCTGCCTATGGTCATTAGTAGCCTTCCAAACGTGCTAACTACCTGGTACTCAGCACTCAATTGTCCCTCTAATCACGCTAACATAAATACAAATGTAATTGAAAGTCAAATAAAACAATTCATGAGAGCCCATGTGCTCATGTTGCGCAATATTTCTGTAGGCTATGCAATTGCGTGAGAAAACAGAGTTGATGGCCTCTATTAAAAGAGGATCCCCATCAGCTTTGTATAGGCTAGGCCTACTATATTTATTTCTCAACTTTCCTAATATTAAGCACATTGCTTCGCTTTACAACAGGAGTATAGCTTACCTGGCCAGCATGGCAATGAACCAAGGGAAAAGCATCCTCCATTCGCTATTTATGTATTGTTTTCCCTTGCTCCAAGACAGGTGCATGATAATGGTCCATTCTAAATCAAAACTCATTTCACACATATTATTTAGGATATGTAAAGACAAGATTAAATAAGGAATAGTCTGATGGATGACAATATTAGCCTATCACTTGTGAATTATCTATTATCACTTACTTCACACTGCCTAGCGTGTGAAGTAAGGCAAGACACTTCTTTTGCAACTTTTTCAAGGAATCGACACACACGTCATGTAGACTAGCCCATAGGCCTATATGTTTTGATAAGGTTTGTATCACAACTAAAGTGGCCAAATAACTGGCACATGAGTTAAGTTTGGGGAAGAATTTTCACCATGAAAATTCTCCTTTATAACAAAACTTTACATGCATAATCACATTTGGGGCCACTTTTGAAAACAGTGTTTTCCTGCTAATTGATTGCATTTTGGAACATTTACGCTTATTGTCTACTGCCGTGTGCACATTGCTGCGCGTATAATGTGAAGAAATTGCCTAATAGTTGAACATTTGAAGCTATACGTTCTGATTTGTTGCGTCAGCCTCATTACTTGTAAAAGTTTTTTGATGCGAGTGGTTGTATTGATTTGGGATCTATAGATTTGTTTAATACACAGAAGGACAAGTTGACCAATAGAATAGGTAAATGTTTGTGCTATGTGGGATAGTAGATTGACATAGGCTAGTGTTTTTGCTGTTCATTAGGCCCCCTCATCTTGTTGAATGACGAAAAGTAAATGTGGACAGTTCAAACATCTTCAATATGTGCCTCGGAATTCGATAAGGACATGTGCAGTTGTGTCCCCGATGTGTCTCTTCACTTGTAGCCTACTTTGGAGCTGAGAAGTTCCACCAACAAACTGTCATGGTCCAAACACACCAAGACAGTCATGAAGAGGGCATGACAATGCCTATTCCCCCTCAGGAGACTGAAAAGATTTGGCATGGGTCCTCAGATCCTCAAAAAGTTCGACATCTGCACCATCGAGAGCATGGTTGCATCACTGCCTGCTATGGCAACTGCTCGGCCTCCGACCACATGTCACTACAGAGGGTAATGCGTACGGCCCAGTACATCCCTGGGGCCAAGCTTCCTGCCATCCAGGACCTCTATACCAGGTGGTGTCAGAGGAAGGCCCTAAAAATTGCAGAAGACTCCAGCCACCCTAGCCTTAGACTGTTCTCTCTGCTACCGCACAGCAAGCGGTACCGGAGCGTCAAATCTTGGTCAAAAAGGCTTCTTAACAGCTTCTACCCCCAAGCCATAAGCTACCCAGACGAAAAAACACTAAAAGGCATGCCCTAACTAAAGACTCAAAACAAACAATAGGATTCATGGCCACCAAACAAAACTAGCAAACTGACAATCATTTTAAATGAAGACACCTGATGTGCTTATCAACCCTTGGCTCAGCATCTAGACCCGGTTTGTTGCCACCTGGAGGATGAAGTGTGGAAGTGTATCCTTAATAGTCTGCTTGTCTATGTCCTAACATTAACCTTCCCCCCCTATCGTAACAGTCAGCATGCTCACAAAGACAATAACAAGTACATTCGACTGTCATTTCTGTTGTAGTACGACCCCTACTGTGAGAAGTAGTATTTTGTTGTTGCCATGGTGATAGAAGGCATACATGCGTGTGTGTGTACAGTAGGCGTGTGTGTGTATGCGTGTGTATAGTTGGGTGTCTGCAGTCCCCTCTACATTTTGCCATACAGAACTAAATCGATAGTAGCAGCCCATAAATAATCTGTTGTGTCTCATCCAATTCAGCAAAACAAACCTATCGAAATGAGTGCAGGATTCATCAATCAATCATAGGGTCAAAGGCCTGGGTTTCTACTAAGCTAACATATGGAATTATTTTAAGATGGTCATACCGAGGATCATTTAGCTATTTGATTTAGGATTTTAGGACACCTGTAGGTAATGTTTCATTTTTTATGAATATGGCCTCACTGCTATTAATAGTGGTGTACAGTACTACTAATTGTTTTTTTTAGGTATCTGTACTTGACTATTTATATTTTTGACTACTTTTACTTTTACTTCACTACATTCCTAAAGAAAATAATGTACTTTTTACTCCATACATTTTCCCTGACACCCAAAAGTTCTCATTACATTTTCAATGCTTAGCAGGACAGGAAAGTAGTCCAATTCACTCACTTATCAAGAGAACATCCCTGGTCATCCCTACTGCCTCTGATCTAGAGGACTCACTAAACACAAATGCCTAATTTGTAAATGATGTGTGTGTTTTGTAATGTACCCCTAGCTATCCTTAAATAGAAAATACAAAAAAGTGTGCCATCCGATTTTCTTATTATAAGCACTTTGAAATAATTTAATACTTTAATAAAATAATACTTTAACTTTAACTTTTGATACTTAAGTATATGTTTGCAATTATATTTACCTTTGATACTTAAGTATATTTAAAACCAAATATTTTTAGACTTTCTGGGTGACTTTTACTTTTACTTGAGTCATTTTCTATGAAGGCATCTTTACTTTTACTCAAGTATGACAATTGGGTACTTTTTCCACCACTGGTTATTAGCCCATAGAAAGGCATCGAATAACAGATTCATACATCTAAAAACAGTCTAAAAATCTTTCAAAAGACTGTTTGGAAGTGTATGTCATATCTGAGAGATATAAGAAAGCTCAGATTTAAAAAAAAAAAATTTTTTACTGTGGAATGAGCTGGTCTTCTTTCTTTCTTTCTTATTATATATATTTTTTAGCTCTTTTTCTTCCCAATTGGTAGTTACAGTCTTGTCCCATCACTGCAATTCCCATACGGATTCGGGAGAGGTGAAGGTCGAGAGCCATGCATCCTCCAAAACACGATCCTGCCAAGCTGCACTGATTCTTGACACATTCAATCAATCAATCAAATTGATTTATAAAGCCCTTCTTACATCAGCTGATGTCACAAAGTGATGTACAGAAACCAGCCTAAACCCCAAACAGCAAGCAATGCAGGTGTAGAAGCACAGTGGCTAGGAAAAACTCCCTAGAAAGGCTGGAACCTAGGAAGAAACCAGGCTATGAGGGGTGGCCAGTCCTCTTCTGGCTGTGCCGGGTGGAGATTATAACAGAACATGGCCAGATGTTCAAATGTCCATAGATGACCAGCAGGGTCAAATAATAATAATCACAGTGGTTGTAGAGGGTGCAGGTCTGCACCTCAGGAGTAAATGTCAGTTGGCTTGCTTAACCTGGAACAAAGCTGCACCACTGTGTCGGCGTAAACACCATACAACTGGCGACCGTGTTTGCACCTTGCTCACCATAGGAGTCGCTAGAGCACGATGAGACAAGGACATCCCGGCCAGCCAAACCCTCCCCTAACCCAGACAACGCTGGGCCAATTGTGTGTCACCTCATGGGTCTCCCGGTCACGGGATCAAACCCGGATCTGTAGTGATGTCTTAAAACGCTGCAGTGCCTTAGACTGCTGCGCCACATCCGGGAGGCCCTGGTCTTCTTTATTTTTAAACAATCTTTATTAATAAGAGCTGTCATTTTATTGAGAGGAACTGAAGTTTTATCAGAATTTTTTTTGGTTTTGTCCTCTGTTATGTGAGTATACCTTTGACACGGAAATGCCCTATTCCCTTCAATAAATGTTTTTACCACTTGTGGGGGCCGTAGAGCAAAACATAGAACGCAGTTGTGTTCGTGAGAGTCTCATCTTTCCACAGAGGGGTCAGTATGTAGCCCAGTATGTAGCTGGTCAGACACTACTGTCATGACGTTGCCCTCTTTGGGTATAGCTAGCCCCATCCCCCTCTCCCTGCCGCCCCCTTTCCTCCTTCAACAAGGCTGCTGTGGTCAGCAGTAAATTGTCATAGAGCACAAAGGAATTTCTTCCACCTCACAGAACTCGAGGTCCGAACAAATTTCATGTTCCGGAGAAAGTATAGAAGATCGGTGAAGAATCCAGCTACGAACTGATCCGTTTGTTACAACTTGGGGAAGCTCATGGGAGACGGTGTGGCCACATTACCATAACACTGTTTAGCCTCAGATATGAGGTTTACATCTAATTGTTGTATAAGATGAATGAGTGAGTATGATACTGTTTACACAATTTTACAATGTGATTTTGGACTGTTTAATGAAGGAAAACTCAAAAAGGGAATTGGAGTTAACTAAATTAGAGGACCGCCCCTGAGCCCAGTTAGGGTCAGGCGTCCTGGGACAGCCCTTTTCTGCAATTCCGAATAAAACCCAACTTTGAGAAATGATCATCAGACCATGTTTTTCTCCATTAGGAGAGGACAAAGGTTGTAGACCATTGCTGAATCTTTTAACCATACCACGTGGTTAATCTCTTAGACTATCGATACCGACGGAATAAGAACAAGTCTTTGATATTAATTACTAGTCTGCAGCTAGGAATTCGGTATCATTGAACGCGAAGAACGACAACTGCCGAAACATCCATTCTATAACAAAACGAATGAATGTCACTCTGAACTATCCACTATAACCACGACAGAGAGAAAGAGGGAGAGAGACGGACAATTCTACAAAAGAAACAACTTTTCACCAGCGATCAAGACGACACACTGAGCGTAAATGCATATATTGATTGCAATTGTTCCCGAATGAGTGAGCGTTCATGTGTAAAGGATTAGCATTTCAATTGTTATAATTATCACTCTGTAGTGACTTCTTAGTCGACCCCCACTTCCCCCTTTGTCTAACAAGCTGCCATGCCGGTTTAGCCCACTAGGGCACATTCTCCTATCATTTCTTGTAACCACATTTACTGTTTGTTTATGCATTTCTGTGAATTACTTAGTTAGTAATAAATAAATGATTTATGACAATTGATGTATGACTCATAGTGAAGACTGGGTTCGTGAAGATGACCAACAATTTACGACGTTTGGAATGAGACTAACGTTAATCCGAAGACTAATTGATCAGATAAAATATCTGAAAAATTATTTTAGGAAATGCTAACTTTGTAATCTGAATATTTTTCCTTGGTGCCCCGACTTCCTAGTTAATTACAGTTACATGATTAATCAGTTGATCGCGTAATACTAATTACAGAGAATCTTTGATAAAAACTATAAGTCTTCAATTTAATGATAGTAAAGACACGACACAACAGACAGAAGTTGGCACATCGGCTGTACTGACATCAGACAAGTCCGGTGACACTTATTCTGAAATTGAAGAACGTGATATGAGACAGCTACTGGAAAAATACTGCATATGTGAAGAGATTGCAGACTGAAACAGAGATTATTGCAGCCTGTTACAAATGTGGTAATGACTTCCGCCCTCCAGCATAACTTGGTACTGACAGGAGCCTTGCGTCAGAACAGCATAAATGGAATTAGAATATCTGAATCGTTCGTCCTCAGAGCAGAGCAGTCAAGTGCAAACGTACATAATTACTGACATTACAGTTCAATTGTGTGCGCTGTGCACGCTCATCATTCATACAGTAATCTAAAAAAAATTCTCGCAGAACCTGCCCTTCACTTGGAAGATATAACAGAAGAATTGGGGACCGTAAGAGTAGGAAGGAAGGGAAGGATAGGAGAAATCACTAAATAATATGTGCCATTTAGAAAGAAAGAGAAAGGAAGGATAGAAAGATGGAAGGAGAGGGTGAACAGAGGTGATGAAAAGGGGATGAGATTGGAAGGTGTTCCTTAGGTACTTGTCCTTGTAGTTAGTGAATATATAAGACACAAGCTATTGGGGGGGGGGGGTGAGACCAAAGAGGTACACACCTCCTACTAATGTTGTCAAACTCAAACGTAATAGAAGCCGTTGAGGGACAGAAAGAGAACTTGAGAGGGGAGAGAGAATGGAACACTCAAGGGTAAAGACACAAGAGTATTCAATGTCAGGTGTTAAATCCATGCATTAGTTTAGTAATGAGCGTTGACTTACCAATCCCAGTAGGGTCATTCGTGAATTGCGGTGGCATTTGCGTCCCTCGCATTTGTCACCATGAAAAACACTTAAAAATAATAAACAGTTACACGTCAAACATATTTCTGAACTGTTTATCAATTATAAAACATAATACAAGTTCTTTATACTGCAAAACGTTGTTTATGCATTGTTTAAAGTACTTTGGGAAAGCAAATTGGCTTGTCCCAGTGGTGATGAGTAGAGTAGTGACATGTTTTGGGGGATTTAGAGATATCTATCATTTTGAATACCAGAAAGTAAACAAAAGTATTGGATATATTGTATAGATCAATACAAACAAACAAGGCTATTAAAAACCCCTTATTTATTAATTTATTTGTACAAATATGTGTTGCTAAGTTTTCTGTCATTGGTGTTACCGCCTTGAAAATCACTCATCACAAAGAGCTATAAAAAAAATGATACTATATTATTGTTATTATTATTATGACCTTGAGCATTCCCTCCAGTTGAATCTGTTATTGGGAAAGGGCTCTGTATTAAACACAATTATTAGCTAATCATACCCTTTTAGTACATCATACATTTGAGGATTCCATTGATGGTGTCTAAATACAAAGTGTAAATTAAGGGAAATTACATTATGAGAAAAATGATTAATCATATCACTTTAGTAAACTATTAAATAAAAATAAAATGTGTCATTGGTGTTAGGACCCCTACTGGTGGCATAACGTTTCATAATGGTACATCATATTTAAAATCATTAAGCTGCCATATTAGTCCATTTAGAATAAGAGCATGTACGGAAATATATTTTTTTTGAAAGAACCAAAATGCCATGTCCATATGCCACAGCAATTCAAGAATGACCAAATATATACATGCATGCTCATTTGAATCCCTTCAGATTAACTTGGTGTTGCTCTTTCATCACGAAGGTGAGTTTATCGAATGAATTTGAATAACATCCAAATATAACCATGAATTAATCGTAGCACCATGTACTGTAGTTACTGTAGATGGTTTAATAACTACCCAACGACAGGAGCCTCAAGACTGCTTACTAAGTACGATATTATTCCTGTCACTCCTTGGAGTATATTTGCTGATGCCCATCAATGATTGACCACTTAAGAATGTGAATAGTCATATTTGCGGAATGGTACATTACAGTATGTAAATGGGTTAGTGTATGTCTATTGCACATCAACATAACCTTTGAAAACCATGGTAAATCCGGTGACTGTACGTACATACCCCAACCAGAAGCCATGGATTACAGGCAACATTCGCACTGAGCTAAAGGGTAGAGCTGCCACTTTCAAGGCACAGGACTCTAACCCGGAAGCTTATAAGAAATCCTGCTATGCCCTCCGACGAACCATCAAACAGGCAAAGCGTCAATACAGGGCTAAGATCGAATCATACTACACAGGCTCCGACGCTCGTCTTATGTGGCAGGGCTTGCAAACTATTACAGACTACAAAGGGAAGCACAGCCGCGAGCTGCCCAGTGACACAAGCCTACCAGGTGAGCTAAATCACTTCTATGCTCGCTTTGAGGCAAGCATCACTGAGGCATGCATGAGAGCATCAGCTGTTCCGGACGACTGTGTGATCACGTTCTCCATAGCCGACGTGAGTAAGACCTTTAAACAGGTCAACATACACAAGGATGCGGGGCCAGACGAATTACCAGGACGTGTGCTCCGGGCATGTGCTGACCAACTGGCAGGTGTCTTCACTGACATTTTCAACATGTCCCTGATTGAGTCTGTAATACCAACATGTTTCAAGCAGACCACCATAGTCCCTGTTCCCAAGAACACAAAGGCGTGTGCGAGCAAGGACGCCTACAAACCTGACTCAGTTACACTAGCTCTGTCAGGACGAATGTGCCAAAATTGACCCAACTTATTATGGGAAGCTTGTGGAAGGCTACCCGAAACGTTTGACCCAAGTTAAACAATTTAAAGGCAATGCTACCAAATACTAATTGAGTGTATGTAAACTACTGACCCACTGGGAATGTGATGAAAGAAATAAAAGCTTAAATAAATCATTCTCTCTCTCTACTATCATTCTGACATTTCACATTCTTAAAATAAAGTGGTGATCCTATCTTTAACTAGGATTAAATGTCAGGAATTGTGAAAAACTGGGTTTAAATGTTTTTGGCTAAGGTGTATGTAAACTTCCGACTTCAACTGTAGTACAAATATTATGAAAATATTTAGATATAAATAATCATATATAAGGGAATATGGCTTGAAATGCTATCTAAATATAGTAACAATCAAATTATAAATGACTTAATAAAATATTTCACCTTTCTTATAAATGTCAAATAAACAGGATCATATTTTGTGGCAGTACAAATTTGGCCCCATTTCATATAACATGACAGAGGATTTTCTGCCAAACCTCCTCAGCAACACCATTTCTTCCCTCTGTGACCAAGAGAAAGTGGTCAGGTTTCAATTGTAAGAAATATATATATCTTTTTGGAATATATGTACTTTACTTTCTTATTTCTATTTTTGACAACTTTTACTTTTACTTCACTACATTCCTAAAGAAAGTAATGTACTTTAAGTCCATACATTTTCCCTGACACACAAAAGAAAAGTACTCCTAACATTTTGAATGCTTAGCAGGACAGGAAAATTGTCAAATTCACACACTTCGGGAGTCCCATAGGACGAGGCGCACAATTG
This sequence comes from Oncorhynchus nerka, assembly GCF_034236695.1. Lineage (NCBI taxonomy): Eukaryota > Metazoa > Chordata > Actinopteri > Salmoniformes > Salmonidae > Oncorhynchus > Oncorhynchus nerka. The sequence continues at coordinate 25,053,575 of NC_088418.1, forward strand.
ACCCAGCGTCGTCCAGGTCAGTGGAGAACTAGGTCGTCATTGTAAAATAAGAATTTGTTCTTAAAAAACTTCTTTGGAATAGGAGGCAGTATTTTCACGTCCGGATGAAAAGCATGCCCAAAGTAAACTGCCTGTTACTCAGGCCCAGAAGCTAGGATATGCATGGTAATATTAGATAGAAAACACTCTAAAGTTTCTAAAACTGTAATGTCTGTGAGTATAATAGAACTGATTTGGCAGGTGAAACCACGAGCACAATCCATCCAGGGAAACATTTGTTTGAGGTCATTGTGTTTTCCAATGCTTTCTATGGGAAACCTGATTTATTTGGGCCCAGATTGCAGTTCCTATGGCTTCCACTAGATGTCCACAGTCTTTAGAAATTGTTCAATGTTTTTCTTTTGAGAAATGAAGAAGTAGTGCTATTCATTCCACGTGTCATTCAGAAAGTCTCTAGTATTTTGGTGCGGTGAACAAGAGTGCGCTCCGTGTTTTTTTTTCGGTATTGGAAACTGTTTATCCCGTCTTAAATGTTATCGATTATTTACATTTTAGGGTACCTGCGGTTGGATGAAAAACGTTGTTTGAAATGTTTGGACCAAGTTTACAGGTAACGTATTTGATGCTTTGTTGTCATGTTGGGCGAGTTGGAACCGGTGTTTTTCTGATTCAAACGTGCCAAATAAATGGACATTTTGGGGATATAAAGAAGGAATTTATCGAACAAAACGACCATTCATTGTGTCACTGAGACATTTGGGATTGCAAAGAGAGGAAGATCGTCAAAGGTAAGGCATTTATAATATCGTTATTTCTGACTTTTGTGTCGCACCTGCCTGGCTGAAAAACGATTCATGTTTTTGTATGCGGGGCGCTGACCTCAGAGAATTGCAAGGTGTGCTTTCGCCGTAAAGACTTTTTGAAATCTGATACAAAGAAGTTAGCTTTATTTTGATGTATTACACTTATATTTTTGTGAATGTTGAATATTTATATTTCTGTAGTTTGAATTTGGCGCTCTGTAATTTCACCGGATGTTGTCAAATCTATCCCGCTAACGGGATTGGCGCTTTAAGGGATCCCTAAGAGGTTCTGACTTTCCTAGTTATATCAAGGTTCAAATCAAATAAATAACAATAACATGAGTATATCTTCAAACAAGTTTTCCAAATATGTTTTAATCAAGAGATCTTGGCACTGACAGGAATTTTGATAAGGAACTGATTTAGTGTTCCTAAAATGTATGCCATGCAATAACTCTTGACAGGTATTGCATGTACAGTGCATTCGGAAAGTATTCCGACCCCTACATTTTGTTACGTTACATCCATATTCTAATGTTGATTAAATTAAAATGTACACACAATACCTCATAATGACAAAGCTAAAACAGGTTTAGACATTTTTGCAAATGAGTTACAAATAAAAAACAGAAATACCTTATTTGCAGAAGTATTCAGACCCTTTGCTATGAGACTCGAACTTGAGCTCAGGTGCATCCTGTTTCGATTGATCATCATTGAGATCTTTCTACATTATTATTAAAGTCCACAGACATCTGTCTTAATAAGGTTCCACAGTCGACAGTGCATGTCAAAAACCAAGCCATGAGGTTGAAGGAAATGTCCGTCGAGCTCCGAGACAGGATTGTGTCGAGGCACAGATCTGGGTATCAAAACATTTCTACATTATTGAAGGTCCCCAAGAACACAGTGGCCTCCATCATTCTTAAATGGAAGAAGTTTAGAACCACCAAGACTCTTCCTAGAGCTGGCCACCTGGCCAAACTGAACAATCGGGGGAGAAGGGCCTTGGTCAGGGAGGTGACCAAGAACCCAATGGTCACTCTGACAGAGCTCTAGAGTTCATCTGTGGAGATGGGAGAACCTTCCAGAAGAACAACCATCTCTGCAGCATTCCACCAATCAGGCTTTTAGGGTAGAGCAGCCAGACGGAAGCCATTCCACAATAAAAGGCACATGACAGCCCACATGGAGTTTGACAAAAGGTACCTAAAGGACTCAGACCATGAGAAACAAGATTCTCTGGTCTGATGAAACCAAGATTGAACTCTTTGGCCTGAATGCCAAGCATCATGTCTGGAGGAAACCTGGCACCATCCCTACGGTGAAGCACTGTGGTGGCAGCATGATGTTGTGGGGATGTTTTTCCCTGTCTTAGGTCAGTTAGAATGAAAACTTTATTTTAAGAATGTGAAATGTCAGAATAAGAGTAGAGAGTGATTTATTTCAGCTTATTTCTTTCATCACATTCCCAGTAGGTCAGAAGTTTACATACACTCAATTAGTATTTGGTAGAATTGCCTTTAAATTGTTTGTCTTGGGTCAAACATTTCGGGTAGCCTTCCACAAGCTCCCACAATAAGTTGGGTGAATTTTGAACCATTCCTCCAGACAGAGCCGGTGTAACTGAGTCAGGTTTGTAGGTCACCTTGCTCGCACACGCTTTTTCAGTTCTGACCACAATTTTCTATAGGATTGAGGTCAGGGCTTTGAGATGGCCACTCCCATATCTTGACTTTGTTGCTTTTATATGTCCACATAATTTTCCCTCCACATGATGCCATCTATTTTATGAAGTGCACCAGTCCCTCCTGCAGCAAAGCAAAGCCACAACATGATGCTGCCACCCCCGTGCTTCACGGTTGGGATGGTGTTCTTTAGCTTGCAAGCCTCCCCATTTGTCCTCTGAACATAACAGTGGCTTATTCCTTGCTGAGCGGCCTTTCAGGTTATGTCGATATAGGACTCGTTTTACTGTAGATATAGATACTGTGGCAAAGAAGGGGGTCGAGTGATAAGTGGCAGATATGTGAGAGCAGAACTAATAAACGGGCTCTGCCCGATCACTAAAATGGCCACCCCTGTCAGAACTACAGATCACAAAATTTACATTTACATTTACATTTAAGTCATTTAGCAGACGCTCTTATCCAGAGCGACTTACAAATTGGTGCATTCACCTTATGACATCCAGTGGAGCAGCCACTTTACAATAGTGCATCTAAATCTTTTAAGGGTGGGGGGGGGGTGAGAAGGATTACTTTATCCTATCCTAGGTATTCCTTAAAGAGGTGGGGTTTCAGGTGTCTCCGGAAGGTGGTGATTGACTCTGCTGTCCTGGCGTCGTGAGGGAGTTTGTTCCACCATTGGGGGGCCAGAGCAGCGAACAGTTTTGACTGGGCTGAGCGGGAACTGTACTTCCTCAGTGGTAGGGAGGCGAGCAGGCCAGAGGTGGATGAACGCAGTGCCCTTGTTTGGGTGTAGAGCCTGATCAGAGCCTGGAGGTACTGAGGTGCCGTTCCCCTCACAGCTCCGTAGGCAAGCACCATGGTCTTGTAGCGGATGCGAGCTTCAACTGGAAGCCAGTGGAGAGAGCGGAGGAGCGGGGTGACGTGAGAGAACTTGGGAAGGTTGAACACCAGACGGGCTGCGGCGTTCTGGATGAGTTGTAGGGGTTTAATGGCACAGGCAGGAGCCCAGCCAACAGCGAGTTGCAGTAATCCAGACGGGAGATGACAAGTGCCTGGATTAGGACCTGCGCCGCTTCCTGTGTGAGGCAGGGTCGTACTCTGCGGATGTTGTAGAGCATGAACCTACAGGAACGGGCCACCGCCTTGATGTTAGTTGAGAACGGCAGGGTGTTGTCCAGGATCACGCCAAGGTTCTTAGCGCTCTGGGAGGAGGACACAGTGGAGTTGTCAACCGTGATGGCGAGATCATGGAACGGGCAGTCCTTCCCCGGGAGGAAGAGCAGCTCCGTCTTGCCGAGGTTCAGCTTGAGGTGGTGATCCGTCATCCACACTGATATGTCTGCCAGACATGCAGAGATGCGATTCGCCACCTGGTCATCAGAAGGGGGAAAGGAGAAGATTAATTGTGTGTCGTCTGCATAGCAATGATAGGAGAGACCATGTGAGGTTATGACAGAGCCAAGTGACTTGGTGTATAACGAGAATAGGAGAGGGCCTAGAACAGAGCCCTGGGCGACACCAGTGGTGAGGAGACGGATTCTCGCCACGCCACCTGGTAGGAGCGACCTGTCAGGTAGGACGCAATCAAGCGTGGGCCGCGCCGGAGATGCCCAACTCGGAGAGGGTGGAGAGGAGGATCTGATGGTTCACAGTATCGAAGGCAGCCGATAGGTCTAGAAGGATGAGAGCAGAGGAGAGAGAGTTAGCTTTAGCAGTGCGGAGCGCCTCCGTGATACAGAGAAGAGCAGTCTCAGTTGAATGACTAGTCTTGAAACCTGACTGATTTGGATCAAGAAGGTCATTCTGAGAGAGATAGCGGGAGAGCTGGCCAAGGACGGCACGTTCAAGGGTTTTGGAGAGAAAAGAAAGAAGGGATACTGGTCTGTAGTTGTTGACATCGGAGAGATCGAGTGTAGGTTTTTTCAGAAGGGGTGCAACTCTCGCTCTCTTGAAGACGGAAGGGACGTAGCCAGCGGTCAGGGATGAGTTGATGAGCGAGGTGAGGTAAGGAGAAGGTCTCCGGAAATGGTCTGGAGAAGAGAGGAGGGGATAGGGTCAAGCGGGCAGGTTGTTGGGCGGCCGGCCGTCACAAGACGCGAGATTTCATCTGGAGAGAGAGGGAGAAAGAGGTCAGAGCACAGGGTAGGGCAGTGTGAGCAGAACCAGCGGTGTCGTTTGACTTAGCAAACGAGGATCGGATGTCGTCGACCTTCTTTTCAAAATGGTTGACGAAGTCATCTGCAGAGAGGGAGGAGGGGGAGGGGGAGGGGGATTCAGGAGGGAGGAGAAGGTGGCAAAGAGCTTCCTAGGGTTAGAGGCAGATGCTTGGAATTTAGAGTGGTAGAAAGTGGCTTTAGCAGCAGCGACAGAAGAGGAAAATGTAGAGAGGAGGCAGGGTTGAGGAGGCAGAATCAGGAGATAGGTTGGAGAAGGTTTGAGCAGAGGGAAGAGATGATAGGATGGAAGAGGAGAGAGTAGCGGGGGAGAGAGAGCGAAGGTTGGGACGGCGCGATACCATCCGAGTAGGGGCAGTGTGGGAAGTGTTGGATGAGAGCGAGAGGGAAAAGGATACAAGGTAGTGGTCGGAGACTTGGAGGGGAGTTGCAATGAGGTTAGTGGAAGAACAGCATCTAGTAAAGATGAGGTCGAGCGTATTGCCTGCCTTGTGAGTAGGGGGGGAAGGTGAGAGGGAGAGGTCAAAAGAGGAGAGGAGTGGAAAGAAGGAGGCAGAGAGGAATGAGTCAAAGGTAGACGTGGGGAGGTTAAAGTCGCCCAGAACTGTGAGAGGTGAGCCGTCCTCAGGAAAGGAGCTTATCAAGGCATCAAGCTCATTGATGAACTCTCCGAGGGAACCTGGAGGGCGATAAATGATAAGGATGTTAAGCTTGAAAGGGCTGGTAACTGTGACAGCATGGAATTCAAAGGAGGCGATAGACAGATGGGTAAGGGGAGAAAGAGAGAATGACCACTTGGGAGAGATGAGGATCCCGGTGCCACCACCCCGCTGACCAGAAGCTCTCGGGGTGTGCGAGAACACGTGGGCGGACGAAGAGAGAGCAGTAGGAGTAGCAGTGTTATCTGTGGTGATCCATGTTTCCGTCAGTGCCAAGAAGTCGAGGGACTGGAGGGAGGCATAGGCTGAGATGAACTCTGCCTTGTTGGCCGCAGATCGGCAGTTCCAGAGGCTACCGGAGACCTGGAACTCCACGTGGGTCGTGCGCGCTGGGACCACCAGATTAGGGTGGCCGCGGCCACGCGGTGTGGAGCGTTTGTATGGTCTGTGCAGAGAGGAGAGAACAGGGATAGACAGACACATAGTTGACAGGCTACAGAAGAGGCTACGCTAATGCAAAGGAGATTGGAATGACAAGTGGACTACACGTCTCGAATGTTCAGAAAGTTGAGCTTACGTAGCAAGAATCTTATTGACTAAAATGATTAAAAATGATACAGTACTGCTGAAGTAGGCTAGCTGGCAGTGGCTGCGTTGTTGATTACGTTACGTTGCGTTAAAAGAACGACAATAGCTGGCTAGGTAACCTAGAAAATCGCTCTAGACTACACAATTATCTTTGATACAGAGACGGCTATGTAGCTAGCTATGTAGCTAGCTACGATCAAACAAATCAAACCGTTGTACTTTTGGCCGACTGCCAAAACAACAAGTCCCAGAAGCAAGGGGAACCCTCAGAAGGTGGAGCCGACTCACAGATAAGGGGTCAAGAAAAACCAGGAAGAGGAAGAGAGTGCTGGAAGGAGCTATGAACAATAGAGAAAGAGACTATAGAGATTGACTGGATTTACCGTGTAAGAGCTGGATTGTTTTGGACTTACCTGTTGGCGTTTGGACCTGGACCTACCGAGACCCCGATTCGTGTACCGAACCCTGCTATCCTTGACCTCGCCTACGGCCTGGGTGGACCAGGACGGAGAAACAAACACACAGGTACTGTCCTGTTCGAAATAACTCTCATTCTTGGGTGATTTGGTGACAGTTTACCACTTAGTTTGTGACAAACGCTCCTAACCTTGAAGAGGTTTGCCACACGTGGTGGAGAATGTGGGCAGGGCTTCTGGCACCATACCTGGCAGGGGACGCTCAAAAAGCGTATTTCGACCTGGAGTTGAAAGATGCACAGGATTACGATAAACTAAAGGGGGAGATCCTGACTAGACTGGGAGTGACAGATACCGTGAGGGCACACCGCTTCCACCAGTGGTCCTACCGACCGGGACAACCCCCACGAACACAGATGTTCGACTTGATTCACCTGGCACGGAAATGGTTGCGACCAGAGACCCGGTCATCCGCCGAGATTGTCGAGACCATCGTACTCAACCAGTTTCAGCGAGGTCTACCCCAAGAAGTGAGACGATGGGTTGGCCAGAACGAGGTACTTTCCGCCGACCATCTCGTGGGCCTGGTTGAACGGTATTGTACGGCAAGAACAGCTGAGCAGGCACAGGAGGAAAGATTCCCGTTCCCCAGGCATGGGCGAACCAGCGGACAGGGTAAGGCTGTCCCAACCTATAGAGGGGGAAGAGAGCAGCGTGGGGCCATGAGGAAAGAATCAGAATCAGGCCAAGACACTAAGGGAAAAAACGGAAACCGGGACTGGGTGTCGAGGGGGTCTCCCCCCCGAACCCCTATTATCTGTTACAATTGTAATCAACCAGGACATATTGCAGCCTACTGCCCTATTAAAGAAGAGCCAATGCAATGTAACCTTGGTGAAAATGAAGATGATATACGGTATGCATGTCCTGTTGTAACCACTGTACTTTAAAGATCAAGAAACAAACATATGTGCAGGGTGAAGGTTGAAGGGAAAGAGGTTGAAGCACTGCTGGATTCCGGCAGTATGCTAACCCTAGTCGTTGCAGGCCTAGTGCCGACTCATAAACTGGATACAAGACAGGATATCAGTGTTACATGCATTCATGGGGATACCCGTCTGTACCCCACGGCCTTAGTGAGCATACAAACAGAGGACGGTCTGCTGGATTATGAGGTTGGCGTGGTCCCAAAGATGCCATATGATGTAATATTGGGTAGAGACTTTCCTAACTTTGCGAAGTTAGGCCACAAGAATGGCATATTTGAGAAGCCAACATCCCTGACCAAGCAGGAAGAAGCATGGGGCCTTCAACCAAAGCCAAGAAAAGAAGTCTCCCAGGGGACAACATCACAGGTGCTAGTAGGGGAGGAGGAGGATGAAGTGGCAAACCTCGCTGATAACGAACAGCCCGGTACTAGTGGGGCTGGGGTCGATCTGAATCCAGAGGACGACGATCTAGAACCAGCAGACCTGGCAGAGTCCTTGACTAATTTTGGGACGGCCCAAAACCAGGATCCAACCCTGCAGCAAGCCAGAGCAGATGTGCAGGTCGTAGATGGTACTCCCATAAATGGTGGGATGATGCCTAATAGTTTTCCCCACTTCATCATGAAAAAGGGTTTGGTGTACAGAGTCTCGAAAATAGGGGTTGATGTGGTGGAACAGTTGTTGGTTCCCACTCGGTACCGGAGGACAGTACTGGATCTAGCTCATGGGCACATTCTGGGTGGACACCTTGGTATCGATAAAACCCGAGACCGAATTGTAAGGAGGTTTTACTGGCCAGGAATTCAAGCTGAAGTGGCTCGGCATTGTGGAGAGTGCCCGGAGTGCCAGTTAACAGCTCCCCGACCAGCTTTTAGAAGCCCATTAGTGCCACTCCCCATAATCGAAACGCCATTTGAGAGGATAGCGATGGATTTAGTGGGCCCACTACCCAAATCCGCCAGAGGGCACCAATACATTCTGGTCATTCTAGATTATGCCACTCGCTACCCAGAAGCCATTCCCCTTCGGACGATGACTTCCAAAAATATCGCAAAGGAATTAGTGCTCTTGTTCACCAGGGTAGGGGTTCCAAAGGAGATCCTTACCGACCAGGGGACCCCTTATGTCCCGCCTTATGGCGGACCTTGTAAACTGTGGCAGGTGAAACAGTTGAGGACATCGGTTTACCATTCTCAGACGGACGGGCTGGTTGAGAGATTCAACCGAACCCTGAAGTCAATGCTCAGGAAGGTAATCGAAAAGGATGGGAAAAACTGGGATTGCATGTTGCCGTATCTGATGTTTGCCATTAGAGAGGTTCCTCAAGCCTCGCTGGGGTTTTCTCCCTTTGAGCTGGTATATGGGAGGCATCCCCGGGGAATCTTAGACATCGCCCGAGAAACCTGGGAGCACCAATCCACCCCGTATACTAGTGTCATAGAGCACGTCACGGCAATGCAAGACAGGATAGTGACAGTCATGCCCATCGTCAGAGAGCACATGAGACAAACACAAGAACACCAGCGGCACACTTATAACCGGCAGGCTACCCTGAGGGAATTTCAACCGGGAGATAAGGTGTTAGTGCTGATCCCCACGGTAGAGTGTAAACTACTAGCCACATGGAAAGGACCATATGAAGTACTGGAGAGAATAGGAGAAGTCAATTATCGGATCCGACAGCCAGGTCGACGGCCCCAGGAACAGATTTATCACATAAACCTGTTAAAAGCATGGAGAGAGAGAGAAACACTAATGGTCACATACCCCACACACATTCAGGAGACAGCCGAAGTAAATATTTCACCCACTCTGTCCCCAGCGCAAGTACAGGAAGTAAAGACCCTGATCCAGAAAAACAGAGATGTGTTTTCAGAGGTACCTGGCCGAACTGAGGTTACGGCTCATGATATCGTTTCCCTACCAAGGAGAAGTGAGTATGAGGCCATATCGGGTACCCGAGGCTCGACGGGCCGCGATTAGAGCAGAGACTGAGAAAATGTTGACAGCTGGAGTGGTCGAAGAGTCACATAGTGAGTGGTCTAGCCCAATTGTGATGGTCTCCAAGCCCGATGGGTCTTTGCGGTTCTGTAACGACTTTCGGAAGGTAAATTAAATCTCGAAGTTTGATGCCTACCCCATGCCCCGAGTAGATGAACTACTGGAGAAAATTGGTCATGCTCTATACATTACGACCCTTGATCTGACAAAAGGGTACTGGCAAATTCCTCTGACCCCCAGGGCCAAAGAATAGACAGCCTTTGCAACACCTGACGGTTTGTTTCAATACACCGTCATGCCATTCGGCTTACACGGGGCCCCAGCCACCTTTCAACGGCTCATGGACAAAGTCCTAAAACCGCACAAAGCATACGCCGCAGCTTATTTAGATGACGTGGGGGGGGATCTACAGCCCAGATTGGGAATCCCACTTACCCCGGGTACAGGCAGTGTTAGATGCCCTTAGAAAGGCAGGGCTCACGGCAAACCCTGCCAAGTGTTATGTGGGGTTAGAGGAAACAGAGTATCTGGGATAAACTGTGGGAAGAGGGTTAATCAAACCCCAACATAAGAAGGTGAAGGCAATTAGAGAATGACCGAAACCAGTAAATAAGAAGCAGGTCCGAGCCTTCCTAGGGCTGACCGGTTACTACCGGAAGTTCATCCCAAGTTATGCCACAGTGGCCGCCCCACTTACCGACATGACTAGAGCCAGAGGGCCAAACATGGTCAAATGGGATGAAAGGGCCACCAAAGCATTTAGGACATTACAGGAGGCTCTCTGCTGTAACCCAGTGCTGGTGGTACCAGACTTTGAGAAAGAGTTTGTGGTTCAGACGGATGCCTCAGAGGTCGGCTTGGGAGCAGTGCTATCCCAAGAGGTAGAAGGGGTGGAACACCCCATCCTGTTTTTAAGCAGGAAGCTGGAACCACGGGAAACCAACTACTCAGTCGTTGAGAAAGAGGCGCTGGCAGTAAAGTGGGCTCTAGAAAGCCTGAAGTACTACCTGCTGGGGCGCCACTTCACCCTCATCAGTGACCATGCCCCACTCACCTGGATGCATAGGGCTAAAGAGAAGAACGCTCGGGTGATGCGGTGGTTTTTGAGTCTCCAACCGTTTCATTTTGACTTGAAACACAGAGCAGGGAAGGAAATGGGAAACGCGGATGGGTTATCCCGCATGCATGCATATTTTGCTGCGGTAGCCCGACCTAGGGGGTCGGATCTAGGGGGAGAGATATGTGGCAAAGAAGGGGGTCGAGTGATAAGTAGCAGATATGTGAGAGCAGAACTAATAAACGGGCTCTGCCCGATCACTAAAATGGCCACCCCTGTCAGAACTACAGATCACAAAATGGCCGACTGCCAAAACTACAAGTCCCAGAAGCAAGGGGAACCCTCAGAAGGTGGAGCCGACTCACAGCTAAGGGGTCAAGAAAAACCAGGAAGAGGAAGAGAGAGTGCTGGAAGGAGCTATGAACAATAGAGAAAGAGACTATAGAGATTGACTGGATTTACCGTGTATGAGCTGGATTGTTTTGGACTTACCTGTTGGCGTTTGGACCTGGACCTACCGAGAACCCGATTCGTGTACCGAACCCTGCTATCCTTGACCTCGCCTACGGCCTGGGTGGACCAGGACCGAGAAACAAACACACAGGTACTGTCCTGTTCGAAATAACTCTCATTCTTGGGTGATTTGGTGACAGTTTACCACTTAGTTTGTGACAAACGCTCCTAACCTTGAAGAGGTTTGCCACAATACTTTTGTATCTGTTTCCTCCAGCGTCTTCACAAGGTTCTTTGCTGTTGTTCTGGGATTGATTTGCACTTTTCGCACCAATGCATGTTTATCTCTAGGAGACAGAATGCTTCTCCTTCCTGAGCGGTATGATGGCTCCGTGGTCCCATGGTGTTTATACTTGCATACTATTGTTTGTACAGATGAATGTGGTACCTTCAGGCGTTTGGAAATTGCTCCCAAGGATGAACCAGACTTGTGGTCTATACTTTTTTTCCTCTGAGGTCTTGGCTGATTTCTTTTGATTTTCCCATGATGTCAAGCAAAGAGGCACTGAGTTTGAAGGTAGGCTTTGAAATACATCTAGAGGTACACCTTCAATTGACTCAAATTATGTTAATTAGCCTATCAGAAGCTTCTAAAGCCATGACAATTTTCTGGAATTTTCTGAGCTGTGAATTATAAGTGAAATAGTCTGTAAACAATTGTTGGAAAAATTACTTGTGTCATGCACAAAGTAGATGTCCTATCTGACTTGCCAAAACTATAGTTTGTTAAGACATTTGTGGAGTGGTTGAAAAACAAGTTAATTATTCCAACCTGAGTGTATCTAACCTTCCTACGTCAACTGTATATTAACGAGACATTTTTTTCTTGCCCTGTTTTCATACACCATAAATGATTGTAATAAGATGGAACTTTTTTATTAATCAAGAACTGTTTAATACCTACAAACAACTAACCTGCATGAAAAAAATACTTTAGTATACTAGTCTAAATACTGTATACTATAGTATTAACTGTTGTGTTTTTGCAGACAAGACTGCAGTATATTGTAGTATTCACAAGTGTTTTTGCCTGTAGTATACTGTAGTGCGTTTGACATGACTGTACTATACTAAGTATTCATTGTAATGTTTTTGTGGACATGTGTAACGGCTTTCTAATGGTGAAGGAGAGTCGGACCAAACTGCAGCGTGTCTATTTCTATTCATCTTTAATAAACAAACGTAACACACGACAAAACACTAACACTACAAAACAATAAACGAAACGAAAACCGAAAACAGCCTATACCAGTGTCTACTAACCTCATACAAGGACATCAAGACACACAGGACAATCACCCACAATACAACCAAAGAATATGGCTGCCTAAATATGGTTCCCAATCAGAGACAACGGTAAACACCTGCCTCTGATTGAGAACCACTTCAGACAGCCATAGACTCTCCTAGAACACCCCACTAAGCTACAATCCCACTATACACACATACCAAAATCCCAAGACAAAACACACCACAATACAAAAACTCTATGCCACACCCTGGCCTGACCCAATACATGAAGAAAACACAAAATACTTAGACCAGGGCGTGACAGAACCACCCCCCTAAGGTGCGGACTCCCGAACGCACCTCAAAACAAATAGGGAGGGTCCGGGTGGGCGTCTGTCCATGGTGGCGGTTCCGGCGCGGGACGTGGACCCCACTCAATTACTGTCTTAGTCCCTCTTCCTCGCGTCCCTGGATAGTCCACCCTCGCCGCCGACCATGGCCTAGTAGTCCTCACCCAGAACCCCACTGGACTGAGGAGCAGATCGGGACTGAGGGGAAGCTCGGGATTGAGAGAAAGCTCGAGAGTGAGAGAAAGCTCGAGAGTGAGAGAAAGCTCGAGAGTGAGAGAAAGCTCGAGAGTGAGAGAAAGCTCAGGAGTGAGAGAAAGCTCAGGCAGGTAGATGGATCTACCAGATCCTGGCTGGCTGGTGGTTCCGGCAGATCCTGGCAGATCCTGGCTGACTGGCGGATCCTGGCAGATCCTGGCTGACTGGCAGATCCTGGCTGACTGGCGGATCCTGGCTGACAAGCGGATCCTGGCTGACAAGCGGATCTGGCAGATCCTGGCAGATCCTGGCTGACTAGCCGGTCTGGCAGATCCTGGCTGACTGGCGGATCCTGGCTGACTGGCGGATCCTGGCTGACTGGCGGATCCTGGCTGACTAGCGGATCTGGCAGATCCTGGCTGACTGGCGGATCCTGGCTGACTAGCGGATCTGGCAGATCCTGGCTGACTGGCGGATCCTGGCTGACTAGCGGATCTGGCAGATCCTGGCTGACTGGCACTTCTGTACCTGTACTTAGCCTATCTGTAAACAGCCCATCTATCTACCTACCTCATCCCCATACGGGTATTTATTTTGCTCCTTTGCACCCCAGTATCTCTACCTGCACATTCATCTTCTGCCGATCTACTATTCCAGTGTTTAATTGCAATATTGTAATTACTTCGCCACCATGGCCTATTTATTCCCTTAACTTACCTAATTTGCACTCACTGTATATAGACTTTGTTTTCTTTTGTTCTACAGTATTATTGACTGTATGTTTTGTTTATTCCATGTGTAACTCTGTGTTGTTGTATGTGTCAAATTGCTACGCTTTATCTTGGCCAGGTCGCAGTTGCAAATGAGAACTTGTTCTTAACTAGCCTACCTGGTTAAATAAAGGTGATTTATATATATATATATATATATATATATATATATAAAAAAAAAAAAATAGCTGAGCTAAATTGTAAATATTTTTTTTTAAAAAGAGTTGCCTGGTAATGTGTATATCTTTCATATCCTGGAATGTTCTCAAACCATGACTGTCTATGAAAAAAGTTTAGTTACAAATTAGATGCAGTGAAATGAAAGCAATATCCGAAAATGAACATTTAGATTATAATTATATTATTTCTGGTCTCGCAAACAATGTAAAGCATGTATAGATAGGTGTTGTCTAGAGGCAAGCCTGCACATTTTTAATCTGAGGGTATCCTGCTACTGACACACTTGTTGAATTATGCAACAGAACATGTTTATGTTAATTTAACAATATATACAAATGATCCAATTGTATTTATGCAAATGAGGCACACAACTTAATTTATTTTTACACAAAATATTTTTAAATATACCTGATACCATTAAAAATGTATATGAATGCATTCTTAAAAAATTACAATAACTTGAATACCTGAATTCCCTCCAATAATCGCTCAACTCCATTAGTTATTTGTCAATGTCACACCCTAATCTGTTTTGACCTGTCTTTGTGTTTGTCTCCACCCCCCTCCAGGTGTTATTAATCTACCCCATTATCCCGTGTGTATTTATACCTGTGTCCTCTGTTTGTCTGTGGCCAGTTTGTTTTGTGAAACCTGCCAGAGCTTTTCCTTTGCCCCTGTCTGTTCTAGTTCCTGTTTTCTATTTCTTCCCAGTTTTGACCTTTCTGCCTGCCCTGACCCTGCCTGCCGTTCAGTACCTTGCCACACCACACTGGATTATTGACCCCTGCCCGCTCTGACCCTGAGACTGCCTGCAGTTCTGGACCTTTTGAACCCTATCTGGATTACTGATCTATGCCTGCCCTTGACCTGTCGTTTTTCCTGCCCCGTATTAGTAATCAACTTTTGTTACTTCGACACTGTCTGCATCTGGGTCTTACCTGAAACGTGATGGTCCGTGCCAGTAAAATATGTTGTGCTATAATTCAATCAATATCTGATGGATTTTATGTATATTCACCCATTATCCAATTGTTGCATTAATTTTTTTTTTTTTTTAAACCTTAACAATTTGGATGACCGTTGCTACATGTTGACTACCAGTTACATTTATGAATTTTGCACCAAATTGAAATTGTTTAATAATAAGACCAAAGCGTAGTTTACAGAGGTGGAATAAGCATGTCTTAACCAATTAAGGATGGGGAGAAAAGTTAGTATATGGATAGTGCTCCTACTGTAATGGTTTTCTTCCGCTGAAGGAGAGGAGGACCAAAATGCAGCGTGGTTAGTGTTCAACATCTTTAATATAGACGAAAAACGAGAACACTACAAAATACAAAACAATATAAATGTGAAAACCGAAACAGTCCTATCTGGTGCAATGACACAAAGACAGAAGACAACCACCCACAATGTACCCACAGAATATGGCTGCCTAAATATGGTTCCCAATCAGAGACAACGATAGACAGCTGCCTCTAATTGAGAACCAATCTAGGCAACCATGGGCCTACAAATTATCTAGAAAGGAAACAGCCCCATAAACATACAAAAACCCCTAGACCAGTCAAAACACAATAATCCCCCATGTCACACCCTGACCTAACCAAAATAATAAAGAAAACAAAGATAACTAAGGCCAGGGCGTGACACCTATGTCTTTCCCTCTTTGTAAGTTTGTAAATTTTAACTTCTTATGGGCAGGTGGGACGGTAGCGTCCCACTTGGCCAACATCCGGTGAAATTGCAGAGAGCGAAATTCAAATTACAGTATTATAAATATTTAACTTTCAGTGTGTAATACATCAAAATAAAGTTTAACTTCTTGTTAATCCAGCCCCTGTGTCAGATTTCAAAAAGGCTTTAAGGCGAAAGTAGACCATGCGATTATCTGAGGACAGCTCCCCGCATACAAACACATGAGAAACATATTTCAACCAGGCAGGTGCGACACGAAAGTCAGAAATAGCGATATAAAAAAATGCCTTACCTTTGATGATCTTCCGTTGGCACTCCAAAAGTTCCCAGATACATCACAAATGGTCCTTTTGTTCGATAATGTCCTTTATATCCGTAAAAACTCAGTTTAGCTGGCGCGCGTCAGTCAATAATCCACCAGGTTTCCCTCCTTCAAAATGCATGCAAAATTAATCCCAAATGTTACTAATAAACTTTTCCAAACAAGTCAAACAACATTTATAATCAAACCTTAGGTACCCTAATACGTAAGTAAATGATCAAATTTAAGACGGAGAATCGTTATAGTCTTTACCAGAGAAAAATACCAAAGAACGCGCTCTCTTCCACACTTGAAAACACTACAGCCAAAATGGGAGCCACCTAGAAAAACTACAATTTCTGGGTCATTTTTACAAAAACCAGTATGAAACTCTTTCTAAAGACTGTTGCCATCTAGTGGAAGCCATAGGAACTGTAATCTGGGAGGACTTGGCCTTATAGTAAAAATGAAAGCCATTGAAAATAGTGATAGGCTGAAATGTATTTTTGGGGGGGATGGTTTGTCCTCTGGGTTTCGCCTGCCATATCAGTTCTGTTATACTCACAGACATAATATTAACAGTTTTAGAAACTTTAGAGTGTTTTCTATCTAACCTCATAGTCCGCCCCATCCCGCATGCGGTATCGTTACTACAGCCTCAAGCTCATTACCATAACGCAACGTTAGCAATTTCTAAAAATCGCAAATTAAATGAAATAAATATGCCTGCTCTCAAGCGTATCCTTTTCTTAACAATCCTGTCATCTCAGATTTTCAAAATATGCTTTAGAACCAGAGAAAATCAATAATTTGTGTAAGAGTGGTGATAGCTAGCTTAGCATTTAGCGTTAGCATTTAGCACGCAACATATTCACAAAAACCAGCCAAGGAATCAAATAAAATAATTTACCTTTGAAGAACTTCAGATGTTTCAATGAGGAGACTCTCAGTTACATAGCAGATGTCCAGTTTTTCCTGAAAGATTCTTGTGTAGGACACATCGTTCCCTTTTGTTACTATGCATTTGGCTACCGAAACTAACCGAAAATTCAGTCACCTACACGTCGAACTTTTTTCCGAATTAACTCCATAATATCGACTGAAACATGGAAAACGTTGTTTGAATCAATCCTGAAGGTGGTTTGGCATATATCTCTCCATTGAAAGCACCGTCCTTGAAGCCTGCTTTGTTGTCTGATTCGAATGGAAAAATACTGGGAGCTGACTTTGCGCACCAAATGCCACGCAGACACCAAGCGGGACACTTGGCAATTGTAGTCTCTTATGGTCAATCTTCCAATGATATGCCTACAAATATGTCACAATGCTGCAGAGACCTTGGGGAAACAAGATAAAGTGTCCGTTTATTCCTGTCGCATTCACAGCCATATAAGGCGATCATGGAAAACGTAGCCTCAAAAATCCTGTTCATTTCCTGGTCGGTCATACATCTTGGTTTTGCCCGAAGCATTTGTTCTAAGGGACTCACAGTGAAAATCTTTGCAGTTCTGGAAACGTAAGAGTCTCTTCTTTCCAAAACTATCAATTCCAAGCATATTCGAGCATCTTTTCGTGACAAAATATTGCGCTTAAAACGGGCACGTCTTTTTATCCAAAAATGAAATACTGCCCCTAGAGTACTAGCAGGCTAAATATACCAATTATATGCATATCCTTCTGGGCCTGAGTAATAGGCAGTTTACTTTGGGAACGCTTTTCTTCCGGATGTCAAAATACTGCCCAAGAGAGGTTAACTGGGATCACTTACCTTGCCATATACACTACCGTTCAACAGTTTGGGGTCACTTAGAAATGTCCTTGTTTTTGAAAGAAAATCACATTTTTTTGTCCATTAAAATAACATCAAATTGATCAGAAATACAGTGTAGACATTGTTAATGTTGTAAATGACTATTGTAGCTGGAAACGGCTGATTTTGAATGGAATATCTACATAGGCATACAGAGGCCCATTATCAGCAACCATGACTCCTGTGTTCCAATGGCACGTTGTGTTAGTTAATCCAAGTTTGTCATTTTAAAAAGCTAATTGATCGTTAGAAAACCCTTTTGGAATTATGTTAGCACAGCTGAAAACTGCTCTTGTGATTAAAGAAGCAATACAACTAACCATCTTTAGACTAGTTGAGTACCTGAAGCATCAGCATTTGTGGATTTGATTACAGGCTCAAAATGGCCAGAAACAAAGCACTTTCTTCTGAAACTCGTCAGAGAAATTGCCAAGAAACTAAAGATCTCGTACAACGCTGTGTACTACTCCCTTCACAGAACAGCGCAAACTGGCCCTAACCGGAATAGAAAGAGGAGTGGGAGGCCCTGGTGCACAACTGAGCAGGAGGACAAGTACATTAGAGTGTCTAATTTGAATAACAGACGCCTCACAAGTCCTCAATTGGCAGCTTCATTAAATAGTACCCGCAAAACACCAGTCAACAGTGAGTGCCTGTCACGGTCGCCATAATGAGGAGACCAAGGCGCAGCGACTCCAGGATGCTGGCCTTCTAGGCAGAGTTTCAAAGATAAAGCCATATCTGACTGGCCAATAAAAATAAAAGATTAAGATGGGCAAAGAACACAGACATTGGACAGAGGAAGATTGGAAGAAAAGTGTTATGGACAGACGAAGCCAAGTTTGAGGTGTTCGGATCACAAAGAACATTTGTGAGACGCAGAAAAAATGAAGATGCTGGAGGAGTGCTTGACACCTGTCAAGCATGGTGGAGGCAATGTGATGGTCTGGGAGTGCTTTGGTGGTGGTAAAGTGGAAGATTTGTACAGGGTAAAAGGGATCTTGAAGAAGGATGGCTATCATTCCATTTTGCAACGCCATGCCATACCCTGCGGATGGTGCTTAAATTGGAGCCAATTTCCTTCTACAACAGGACAATGACTCAAGCACTGCTCCAAACTATGCAAGAACTAGTTAGGGAAGAAGCAGTCAGCTGGTATTCTGTCTATAATGGAGTAATGGCCAGCACAGTCACCGGATCTCAACCCTATTGAGCTGACTCAACCCTATTGAGCTGACTCAACCCTATTGAGCTGACTCAACCCTATTAAGTGTCCGTCATGCCAATCCAACTTGTGGGAGGTGCTTCAGGAAGCATGGGGTGAAATCTCTTCAGATTACCTCAAATAGACAACTATAATGCCTGTCACGGTCGTCATAATGAGGAGACCAAGGCGCAGCGTGATAAGCGTACATAACTCTTTTAATGAAAACAACGAACACTGAACAAAACTATACAAAAAGAACCGTGAAGCTATATGTCTAGTGCAAACAGGCAACTAAACATAGAATAACAACCCACAAACTATCCAAGGAATATGGCTACCTAAATATGGTCCCCAATCAGAGAAAACGATAAACAGCTGCCTCTGATTGAGAACCAATCTTGACAACCATAGACATATAAACACCTAGACAACACCCATAAACATACAAAAACCACCAATGTCACACCCTGACCTAACCAAATAATAAAGAAAACAAAGATAACTAAGGTCAGGGTGTGACAGTACCCCCCCCCCCAAAGGTGCGGACTCCCGGCCGCAAACCTAAACCTATATGGGAGGGTCTGGGCGGGCATCTAACCTTGGGGGCGGCTTTGGTTCTGGACGCCGCCCCCCTTTACTCCGCTTTTGTATCACTGACCCGTGGATCATCGTCAGAGGCTCTGGACTGCGGATCCTCGCCGTAGGCCATGGGCTGGGGACCCTCGCTAGAGACCCCGGACTGTGGCCCATCGTTGGAGGTTCCGGACTGTGAACTGTCGCCGGACGCTCTGGAGTGGGTACTGTCGCCGGACGCTCTGGAGTGGGTACTGTCGCCGGACGCTCTGGAGTGGGTACTGTCGCCGGACGCTCTGGAGTGGGTACTGTCGCCGGACGCTCTGGAGTGGGTACTGTCGCCGGACGCTCTGGAGTGGGTACTGTCGCCGGACGCTCTGGAGTGGGTACTGTCGCCGGACGCTCTGGACTGGGTACTGTCGCCGGACGCTCTGGACTGGGTACTGTCGCCGGACGCTCTGGACTCCCGAGGCGCACTGTAGGCCTGGTGCGTGGTGCCGGAATTGGTGGTACCGGGCTGGGGACATGCACCTCAGGGCGAGTGCGAGGAGCAGGTACAGGGCGTACTGGACTCTGGAGGTGCACTGGAGGCCTGGTGCGTGGTGCCGGCACTGGTGGTACCGGGCTGAGGACACACACCTCAGGGCGAGTGCGGGGAGGAGGAACAGGATGTACTGGACTGTGGAGGCGTACTGGAGGTCTGGAGAGTAGAGCTGACACAACCCGTCCTGGCTGGATATTTATTTTTACCCTTATTTTTACCCTTACTATTTAATGAATGCAGGGCGCTGGCACAGGACGTACTGGCCTGTGTAGACTCACCGGAGACACAGTACGCAAAACCAGCGCAGGATATCCTGGTCCAAGGAGGTACACTGGAGACCAGGATCGCTGAGCCGGCACCCTCCTTCCTGGCTGGATGCCCATTCTAGCCCGGACAATGCGAGGAGCTGGAATAGAGTACACAGGGCTAGAATAGCGCACTGGAGACACCGTGCGCTCCACCGCATAACACGGTGCCTGACCAGTAACACACTCCCCACAGTAAGCATGAGGAGTTGGCTCAGGACTCCGACATGACTCATGCAATCTCCACCTGTGCTCATATCGTCACCGTTCCATCTCCACCTCCCTCCACGGTAGGCGATCCTCTCCTGCCAGTATTTCCTCCCACGTCCAGGATCCTTTACCGCCCAGTATTTCGTCCCATGTCCATGCTGTCTGCTCCATCAAACGCGGCTCCTCCTCTTCACGCTGCTTGGTCCTTTTATGGTGGGTTGTTCTGTCACGATCGTCGTATAGAGGAGACCAAGGCGCAGCGTTGTAAGCGTACATCTTCTTTAATGAGAGAGAGAACACTGAACAAACTATGCAAACCGAACCGTGATGCTAATATGAGAAGTGCAGAACAGGCAACTAAACATAGACTATAACCCACCAACTATCCAAGGAATATGGCTACCTAAGTATGGTCCCCAATCAGAGACAACGATAAACAGCTGCCTCTGATTGAGAACCAATCTAGGCAACCATAGACATATAAACACCTAGACTAGAAAAAACCCATAAACATACAAAAAAAACTACACAATCCAAAACTACACAAACCACCCTTGTCACACCCTGACCTAACCAAATAATTAAAAAAACAAAGATAACTAAGGTCAGGACATGACAATGCCAAAAGTCTGCAAGGCAGTAATTGCTGCAAATAGAGGATTCTTTGAAGAAAGCAAAGTTTGAAGGACACAATTATTATTTAAATTAAAAATCATTATTTATAACCTTGTTAACGTTTTGAATATATTCCCTATTCATTTTGAAACTCATTTCATATATGTTTTCATGGAAAACAAGAACATTTCTAAGGGACCCCAAACATTTGAACGGTAGTGTACATTTTGAAACCCCACTATAAATGTTATCCCAATAGCCAGAATTGGAAGACATGAGAAGCATTGAACTACAGCGATTCAGTCGTGGCAGTATATTAGTTTTGACAATAGATATTCTGCCGGTTAAAGAATTTGGGATGTTAATCCATCTACTAAGATTGGATTGAATTGATTTGAGTGTTCTGTTAATGTTTCATGCAATGGTTTTATCTAAGGAAGGAAATATATCTACCCCCAAATATTTCAAATGGGAAACGATTGGGATTCCGTAAGTAGAGATGGAGTCCACCATTGGACTCTTAAGAGGCATTAGGGCTGATTTGGTTAGATGACCTGTATAATTTGAGATTAAGCTGAATTTATCTGATATTCAATGTGTTTGGGAGCGATCAAGATACATTGTCTGGATATAGTATTTTCTTTGATTAAAGAATTGCCTGGGCCAGGGGTTCCAAGGATAATAAAAATAGAAAGGAGAAATTAGATCACCTTGTCTACTGCTTCAAGTGATTCTGACGAGCAGATATGACCTGTTATAACTTTAACTGCATTTAGTATTTTAGGGTCAGGGCGTGAGTTGGGGTGGGCAGTCTATGTTTGTTTTTCTATGATTTTGGGATTTCTATGTTTCATCCTAGTATGGTTCTCAATCAGAGGCAGGTGTCATTAGTTGTCTCTGATTGAGAATCATACTTAGGTAGCCTGGGTTTCACTATTTGTTTGTGGGTGTTTGTTTCCGTGTCTGTGTTTTCCACCACACGGTACTGTTTCGGTTTTGTCATTTCACGTATTCGTTTATTGTTTTTGTATTTCATAGTGTTCAGTGTTTTTGTTATTAAAAACGATATGGACACACCACGCCGCATATTGGTCCTCCGATCCTTCTCGCCTCTCCTCTTCAGACGAAGAGGAAAACCATTACAAAGGATATATTAATAATGGGGTCATTTTATTCTTGCCCTATGTTGTCATACTCCATTAATGTATTTAATGAGATGGAGCCTTTGTATTAATCAAGAAGTGTTCCATACCTAAAACTTGAGCCGTAATCTTTATATAACACGTTCTGAGAAAAGCATGCTTAGAAATCAAATGTGTTTTTTTCGTACAGTATGCAAAAACATGCCGTGCAAGGACATCCTATTGCTTTGGCTAAAAACAGCTGAATGACTCATTCACCTATCATCAAGTACCATCAGGTAAAAGGTATGGCTCTGGAAAGTAATGAATTCATCTGAAAAAGACATTCAGTCATTGAAAATGACTCATCAGCAGAACATGCTCTTACGAAGTAAAGGTTACTATTAACGACAAGGTTGTCCATTCCCTAATTCGTATGGTTTTTATGAATTCTATTCATTTGGTATCATCTCTTTCATAACCTTACCAATTAGGGAATGGACAACCTTGTCATTAACAGTCACTTTTTCTTCATAAGAGCATTTTCTGTGTTCCTGCGCTCATTGGATGAAAAAAAAAATGGACAATCATATCCTGTGCCAAACCAAATCAATGAATTAGGATTACCTTGGAAACAGAGGAGCATGGTGTGTTGTTTACAAACAGCGCAATGTAACCATCTCAGACAGAAGGTCACAGTTTTAATTTAAAATTAACCAGGTAACTAATTGTGTGTGTCCTCAACCCAACCTCCCCTCGGCCTCAGAACAAACAACATCAAACTCCATGAATGGAAAGCTAGCAGGTTGTCACACCAAGCCAGAGCGGTGGGAAAGTTATTCACAGCATATATGTAGTGAAGTCAATTGTGAGCAGGTCTATGATTCACAGGTCCCTGAGGTACACAAGTCTGTGTTCGCCTCATTCACAATGCTGTATGACTCATAGAATTCCTCGTCAGTGAACTCTGTGGTGGTATCACACAGAGTGACCTCACGTAAGGTCCCTTTAGTAGGAGGGTGGGGAGGAGGGGAGGGGAGAGGAGAGGACCTGGGAAGGGTGTGGTCGTTGACGTCAGCAGCAAGGCTCTTTCATAAGGCAGTGATGCAACGGGACGTTGCGCTTCATCAACCAGGGAACAATGTCCGGAAACAAAGAAAGTGAATGAGGGAAGGAAAGAAAGAGTAGAAGACCCAGCCAGTCATTTGGTATGGGCTAACGAGGTAAAGAGGATGCCTAGCTCAATGTGTTTTCTATGCACATGATGGAAAAACAGACTTCCACTCTCTCAACACTGCTGAGACTGAGGAATAGAGGAGACAATCTTATATTATTCCAACGTCCCAGATTCTTGCTATCTAGATCACTGCAGCACGGAGGCACACGCGCATGGACACACTCACACACTCACACACACACAACAAGCTGGGTTACACTGATTTCGTAATAATTTAGGGTAACACTCTTTCTTATGAAGGCAGGTATTCATAAAGCCTTTATAGATTATACTTTATACTATATGTCACAACAGCAAACTTGAGTCATTATTTGAACTTACCTTCCAATTCGAAACAAAAGCTCTCTTCAAGAGACAAGCTCCCAGTAGATTTAAATGCTTTATCTTTTCTTCCACAGCCAATAAAGAAACCATCCAAAATCATCTAATCAGAGTGTCCGTGTCCCAAATAGCACCCTATTCCGTACATAGTGCACTACTTTTTACACTTTGGCCTGAGGTCAAAAGTAGTGCACTATATATGAAATAGGGCACCGTTTGGGAAGCAACCATAATTAGAATGTGTGGGAAATCATTGCTCATGTCCTGCTGGCGACACCAGTGAGTCCAGTGTAATCAGATAATTACAGTGACATTAATCATCTTTGCTCTAACACTGTCTGTAATTCATATGTCATAAAGCTGTACCCCTCTCGCTTTCCCGCTTGTTATGGGGACTCATTAGAGGGTAATTTAAAAAGTAAAGACAACGATTATTCCACACTCTGGAGAGGCGTCCACTGGGACCTTGGATGGGCCCAAATTAATAAATAAAAAGGTGTTGATGTTTTTTTTCTGGGGGGGGGGGTGCAGAGAGGAATATGTGCAGTTTTACAGCTAATCTTATGCTATTCTATACATTTTGCCATTAGGCTGAGAGAAAATGTTGCATTTTTAAAGCTAAAATATGGTGTGTTAACTATGATGAAGGCACTGGATTATGAGCTGTCTTGTTTGCTAAATGAACAATTAAAATAGGCAGTGGCATGGTGTATTTAGCCATTGAAGCATAGTGACATATGCCTCAATAAAGTCATATTCGTGGCTTATTGGGGGTGTGGCTTTCAGTTAGTTATTTTTAGCCTGTCATTCCAGTGCACTGCTTGCTTTGAATTCTATCTGATGGTGTTGCATGTTTAGGTAAAAACACAAATTTTGCCCCGTTTGGAACACTGACAATTGGAGATCATTTTTTGGCTCAATCTGATTGGGTGGGCCGGGCTCCCCAGAGGGTGGGCCTGGGCCCATCAGGCCCACCTGTGACTATACGGCTGTTCTGGACGATTCTATCTCTAGGCCAATCTTAAGGGGGAGCAGTTTTGTTTACCCATTTATTTATTTGTTTGTGTTTTTCAGTTATTTTATCCAGGGTTCAGTCCCGCGAGGGTTTGTGCATTGGTGTTGTTGACTTCTGAGATTGAGTTTAAGAGTTAGTGTTGAGTTCAAGAGGTAAAGTACGGTTAAGGAGTTAGTGTTTAAAACGCAGTGTTAAAGAGTTAGTGCTATGCATTTTGTCTTAAGCCATTAGTGTTACTGTAAGGTGTCAAGGAATAACTGTTAAGCAGCTACAGTAGTGTCAAATTAGTGTTAAGGCAACAAGTGCTGAGCTCTGAGACGGTAGTACAAGCTGTCTATTGAGCGTTAAGACTGAGTCAGAGTACCGGTTTGGAACTCTGAGTGTTAAGGGGTGTTGACAGGTGTTGCTGGCAGACACAGGCAGGTTGTGATGCCCCGTCCAGCATACGGATGTCATAGCACAGGGAGAATATTGCCATGGCAGATAAACAAGAGCTCCCTGGGGTCCATTTTCTTATGTGGAAATTGTATGATACACAGTGGGCTTCAAACAGGTTTTAAACACGACTGGTATGGATTCGATTCAGGATTCATACAGACTGCACAGGATCAAATCAGACAGTTCATTATGGATTACAGTACTGCTTGAATGTTTTTTAATTTCTTTTTTATTTCACCTTTATTTAACCAGGTAGGCAAGTTGAGAACAAGTTTGCATTTACAATTGCGACCTGGCCAAGATAAAGCAAAGCAGTTCGACACGCACAACAACACAGTGTTACACATGGAGTAAAACAAACATACAGTCAATAATACAGTAGAAAAATACAATGTGAGCAAATGAGGTGAGATAAGGGAGGTAAAGGCAAAAAAAAGGCCATGGTGGCAAAGTAAATGCAATAGGGCAAGTAAAAAAAAAAAAGTTTTTTAAACACTGGAATGGTAGATTTGCAGTGGAAGAATGTATAAAGTAGAGATATAAATAATGGGGGTGCAAAGGAGTAAAATAAATAAATAAATACAGTGGGGGAGAGGTAGTTGTTTGGGCTAAATTATAGATGGGCTATGTACAGGTGCAGTAATCTGTGAGCTGCTCTGACAGCTGGTGCTTAAAGCTAGTGAGGGGGATAAGTGTTTCCAGTTTCAGAGATTTTTGCAGTTCGTTCTAGTTACTGGCAGCAGAGAACTGGAAGGCGAGGCGACCAAAGTAAGAATTGGTTTTGGGGGTGACCAGAGAGATATACCTGCTGGAGTGCGTGCTACAGGTGGGTGATGCTATGGTTACCAGTGAGGTGAGATAAGAGGGACTTTACCTAGCAGGGTCTTGTAGATGACCTGGAGCCAGTGGGTGTGGCAACGAGTATGAAGCGAGGGCCAGCCAACGAGAGCGTACAGGTCGCAGTGGTGGGTAGTATATGGGGCTTTGGTGACAAAACGGATGGCACTGTGATAGACTGCATCCAATTTATTGAGTAGGGTATTGGAGGATATTTTGTAAATGACGTCGCCGAAGTCGAGGATCGGTAGGATGGTCAGTTTTACAAGGGTATGTTTGGCAGCATGAGTGAAGGAGGCTTTGTAGAAGGAGCCAATTCTAGATTTAACTTTGGATTGGAGATGTTTGATGTGAGTCTGGAAGGAATGTTTACAGTCTAACCAGACACCTAGGTATTTGTAGTTGTCCACATATTCTAAGACAGAACCGTCCAGAGTAGTGATGTTGGACGGGCGGGCAGGTGCAGGCAGCGATCGGTTGAAGAGCATGCATTTATTTTTTACTTGTATTTAAGAGCAATTGGAGGCCACGGAAGGAGAGTTGTAGGCATTGAAGCTCGTCTGGAGGGTTGTTAACACAGAGTCCAAAGAAGGGCCAGAAGTATACAGAATGGTGTCGTCTGCGTAGAGGTGGATCAGAGACTCACCAGCAGCAAGAGCGACATCATTGATGTATACAGAGAAAAGAGTTGGTCCAAGAATTGAACCCTGTGGCACCCCCATAGAGACTGCCAGAGGCCCGGACAACAGGCCCTCCGATTTGACACACTGAACTCTATCAGAGAAATAGTTGGTGAACCAGGCGAGGCAATCATCTGAGAAACCAAGGCTATCGAGTCTGCCGATGAGGATGTGGTGATTGACAGAGTCAAAAGCCTTGGCCAGGTCAATGAATATGGCTGCACAGTATTGTTTCTTATCGATGGCGGTTAAGATATCGTTTAGGACCTTGAGCGTGGCTGAGGTGCACCCATGACCAGATCTGAAACCAGATTGCATAGCGGAGAAGGTATGGTGGGATTGGGCGAGTTGCTGTGGGGGGTGCAGTGCTGTTGACCGGGGTAGGGGTAGCCAGGTGGAAAGCATGGCCAGCCGTAGAAAAATGCTTATTGAAATTCTCAATTATAGTGGATTTATCGGTAGTGACAGTGTTTCCTATCCTCAGTGCAGTGGGCAGCTGGGAGGAGGTGTTCTTATTCTCCAAGGACTTCACAGTGTCCCAGAACTTTTTTGAGTTTGTGTTGCAGGAAGCACATTTCTGCTTGAAAAAGCTAGCCTTGGCTTTTCTAACTGTCTGTGTGTATTGGTTTCTAGCTTCCCTGAAATGTTGCATATCACGGGGGCTGTTTGATGCTAATGCTGAACGCCATAGGATGTTTTTGTGTTGGTTAAGGGCAGTCAGGTCTGGAGAGAACCAGGGGCTATACCTGTTCCTGGTTTTACATTTCTTGAATGGGGCATGCTTATTTAAGATGGCGAGGAAGACATTTTAAAAAAATAACCAGGCATCCTCTACTGACGGGATGAGGTCAATGTCCTTCCAGGATACCCCGGCCAGGTCGATTAGAAAGGCCTGCTCGCTGAAGTGTTTCAGGGAGCGTTTGACAGTGATGAGTGGAGGTCGTTTGACCGCTGACCCATTACGGATGCAGGCAATGAGGCAGTGATCGCTGAGATCTTGTTTGAAAACAGCAGAGGTGTATTTAGAGGGCAAGTTGGCAACAGTGAAAGACTTGTTTTTAGAGAGGTGGATTTTTAAAAGTAGAAGTTCAAATTGTTTGGGTACAGACCTGGATAGTAGGACAGAACTCTGCAGGCTATCTCTGCAGTAGATTGCAACACCGCCCCCTTGGCCGTTCTATCTTGTCTGAAAATGTTGTAGTTAGGAATCGAGATTTCAGAATTTTTGGTGGTATGTATGTGAACCCTTTGTGCAATTACAGATTATTTTAGTTTTTACCATGAAATCTTAATTTAATCAGAACCAGTATTTCTGATCTGACATAACAGGTTTATATTTACCAATACCATATGTTGGTGAAGAGGAAATCATGTGTGTAGTAGAAAAACAAAATTAAAAAGGAATAAGTGCAGGTGCAAAAATAAGTGAACCACAGGTTGCATTAGTTAAATCAAGTAGGTAAGTAGAATCAGGTGCGTAAATAATTGGGTACCAAATGAACCAATCAAAGGAGAGATCATTAGGAAAGAGTTTGGGTGGGATAAATAAAGATAAGAAACCTGGTCAGTTTGATGTTACCCATCCAGGTGAATGCATAACACACCATGCCGAGAGGAAAGGAGAGGACATCTAAGAGGACATCGGTCTGGGAAAGGCTATAAAATCATCAAAAAAATATTTCAGCTCCATCAGTCCACTTTTAGGGCAAATAATTTACAAATGGAGAGCATTTAACATGACAGCAACTCGGCCTAGAAGTGGACGCCCTTTCAAAATATCCCCAAGAGCCACAAGAACAATAATAAATCAGGGAAAAGCCAACCCAAACATTGCATCTAGAGATTTGCAGACCTCCCTTGCTGCATCTCCGGTAACTGTGCATACTTCAACAATAAGAAGAACACTGCCTTTCCTCCTCTGGACCTGGATGACTCCACATCATTAAGGGAACCATGAATTCTTAGGTATACCAGGAGATTCTTGAACCTCAGGTCATCAGTCAAAGAGCTAAAGCTGGGCTGAAAATGGGTCTACAACCCAAAGCATTCAAGCAAAACTACCAAAGAATGGCTCAGGAGAAAGAAGACTTGTGTTTTGGAAGATGCTGTGGCAGGACCTGAACCGGGCAGTTCATGCCAGACAACCCTCTGTCACGCCCTGACCTGAGATATCTCTGTTTTCTTTATATTTTGGTTAGGTCAGGGTGTGACTAGGGTGGGTACGCTAGTTTTGTATTGTCTAGGGTTTTTGTATTGTCTATGGGTTTTGTATGTCTAGGGTTTTGTAGGTCTAGGTGTTTTGTAATTCTATGTTGGCCTGATATGGTTCCCAATTAGAGATAGCTGTTTATCGTTGTCTCTGATTGGGGATCATATTTAGGTAGCCATTTCCCTTTGGTGTTTGTGGGATCTTGTTCTATGTTTAGTTGCCTGTCTGCACTATTTGTATAGCTTCACGGTTCGTTTGTGCTTGTTTGTTTTGTTTTGCTGAGTTTTGGTTTTATTAAAAACATGTGGAACTCTACTCACGCTGCGCCTTGGTTTCATCTTTATAACGAACGCAGTGATGCGCATGGTGTCTACAGTGACCAGTGCATCTTGTGCTAGCGCCCCGCACTTGCCGGGCTCAAGTGAGCATCCAGCCAGGACGCATTGTGCCAGCTCTTATGCTCCATATCTCCAGTGCGCCTACACAGTCCAGTAAGTCCTGTGCCTGCTCCCCGCACTTGCCCTGAGGTGCGTGTCACCAGCCCGGTACCACCAGTGCCGGCACCACCAGTGCCGGCACCACGCATCAGACCTCCAGTGTGCCGCCACAGTCCAGTACGTCCTGTACCTCCTCCCTGCACTCGCCCTGAGGTGCGTGCATCACCTCTGTACCACCAGTACCGGTCCCTCGCATCAGGCCTCCAGTGAGCCTCCACAGTCCAGAGCTTCCAGCGACAGTTCCCAGTCCAGAGCTTCCGGCGACAGTTCCCAGTCCAGAGCTTCCGGCGACAGTTCCCAGTCCAGAGCTTCCGGCGACAGTTCCCAGTCCAGAGCTTCCGGCGACAGTTCCCAGTCCAGAGCTTCCGGCGACGTTTCACAGTCCGGAACCTCCAACTATGGGCCACAGTCCGGAACCTCCAACAACAGGCCACAGTCCGGGACCTCCAATGACGGGCCAAATTCCGGGACCTCCAACGACGGTCCCCAGTCCGGAACCTCCACCGACGGACCCCAGTCCGGAACCTCCACCGACGGACCCCAGTCCGGAACCTCCACCGACGGTCCCCAGTCCGGAACCTCCACCTACGCTCCCCAGTCCGGGGTCTCCAGCGATGGTCCCCAGTCCGGGGTCTCCAGCGACGATGATGATCCGCAGTCCAGAGCCTCCGGCGATGATCCACGTTCCAGTTCTGCAAAGGCGGAGGGATCAGTGTAAAGAAGGGGGGCTGCATCCAGAACCGGAGCCGCCACCGAGGGTAGATATAGGTTCAGGTTTGCGGCCGGGAGTCCACACCTTTGGGGGGGAGGGGGGTACTGTCACACCCTGACCTGAGATATCTCTGTTTTCTTTATATTTTGGTTAGGTCAGGGTGTGACTAGGGTGGGTACGCTAGTTTTGTATTGTCTAAGGTTTTTGTATTGTCTAGGGTTTTGTAGGTCTAGGAGTTTTTGTAATTCTATGTTGGCCTGATATGGTTCCCAATCAGAGACAGCTGTTTATCGTTGTCTCTGATTGGGGATCATATTTAGGTAGCCATTTCCCTTTGGTGTTTGTGGGATCTTGTTCTAGGTTTAGTTGCCTGTTTGCACTATTCGTATAGCGTCACGTTTCGTTTGTGCTTGTTTTGCTGAGTTTCGGTTTTATTAAAAACATGTGGAACTCTACTCACGCTGCGCCTTGGTCTCATCTTTATAACGAACGTGACACCCTCAAACCTCACTCAATTGGCTGAGTTCTGTAAGGAGGAGTGGGGGAAAAAATCCTCAAAACAGATGTCATAGACTGATTACTGGCTATAGGAGACATTTACTCCAAGTTCTCTCTGCTAATGGAGGTTACACAAGCTATTGACTGAAGGGGTTCAAATCTCAGTTTCTGTTAAGTAAACAATGAATATATATATTTTTGGGTTTATGTAATTTACTTGGAATGTCTTTATTGTGAATTGGGGTTTAGATAAGGATATTATATGATTATTTTAATATTTTAAAGCAAAATAATGACCAGCCCTGTAGGGTTTACATACTTTCCAGCAGCACTGTATATAAGACATGCAGTATTAAAACAGGATTAAAAAACTAAAGACTGCTGTCTAGCAGCACACAAAGACGAGGCGGGATTGCTTTGCTATATACTATCCTCTCTGCTTAGTGAACTGGTGGATGGGGGACAGGTCAGCAGACACATATAGTACAATGTACAATGTACATAGTATTCATAAACCCACACAAACAAACAGGCACACTTATGAACAAGTGCATGCTTCCAAACAGAGGGATGTGGAGGAGGCTTTGGACACAATGTACATTTTAGAACTCTTCTATATTGGGCTCGCCTCGGTTCCTATGGCAACAGTGACAGACGGCCACACACTGCCCATGAGTTCCTCTTGTCTCACTCCCCCCCCACACACACACACTGGGTACAACTGGGGTAGAGGTATCTGGTGTTGTGTGCCCCCACCACCATCCCCCAAGGGCGAGAGTAGGTGAAGTGAGGTCTAGGAGCCAGCTGCCTACAATTTTTGACAAGTGCATGCACATACTCTTTCTCTGCCAACACACACACACACACACACACACACACTTCCAGTCTCCATCTCTCTGGCACACATGCCCTCATACATCCTCATTTACATGCCACTTTCTCTCTCAAAAAGTACACATGCACACACGTGTGCACAGAGACACCGTTGTCTCAAATGTCAGTTCCTCCTCTTTTCCTTTTGATGTGCTTTCGACACGCACACACAGATCCTCCCCTGCTCTCCAGCTTTGATCTGAGGGAACAGTTTTTTTCTCATCTCTTCCAGACCTGGAACATCCCTCAGCGGTCTGAACTATTTCACATTGCAATCATCGGGTCAAGACCTCATGCTCCAGGGTTTCCCACTGCGATGGAAAAATATTGTTCCATCTCTAGTTCCTACAGTGTGTCTGATACTTCACTGTTGTGGAAATGTCCAAATGTTGTAAAATACCATCCACCATCACATATAATTTCTATGTTTCATCCAATCATGCCCTGCATCACCCAACATGCTGTGAAAACATTGAAATTCTAAGATTTAGATTTACTGCCCTGGTAATTATTTTCCATTTAACAGTCGTGAATCACTCGGTGTACATTTGAAATAGTCAACCAGTCATACAGCTGGATATTTACTGAAGCAAACCAGGTTACAAGGCCTTTTCAAAGTGCACAACAGCTGTATGGCTAGAGATGCATTCACAGTCCACCAGCAAGCCTCCAGTAGTCTCTGGTCTACATTTCAAACACTGAGGTAATATTACCATAATATTAAGTCAATCCATATTCCGTGATGTTTTTGATGGGAAATTCATCGAGCCTCAATTTCTCAAACATTCATAGATGAAGAAAATAATTTGCTTCGCGGGACAAAGGACTTGATCTTAAGGAATTGTGACGGGTTGTTTCCTGCACACACATTGATGCTGATATATTCATTTGATCATAAGCACACTGCACTGACATAATTGGGCAAACATACACTTGATAGATGAGATACTGTGATATCAGGCATGATGAATGCTGCCTGTCAATCACAGTCTCCTCCTGTTACGGATATTAGCCTCTGCTGAGAGAGCGTAACTGAAGAGGATCTAACACTTGATATGTAGACGGCTGCTATCCGTCCGAGTCAATTTGCCCTACTATTTCCCATCCTTTGACCATCTTGCTCATGTAACAGAGTTAAGAATGGAGGGGAGAGTGAGGTGTTCACAATGTTTTTACATTCAGTATCACTACATCAAGGAAAATATAGTATTATTTCTAACAAAGATATCTACATATATTTCTGGATGTTTTGTATCCCTGGAAATAATCCGAATGAATTAAACAGTATTGAAAACATAGCTTTTCAAAAAAGTGGTCTCGGCACAACTTACCCCCGGGTAAGTTGAGCATAGGGACAGGGTAAGTTGAGCCGCCTTGGGGTAAGTAGGCGATGGTGTCCTGTGACAGTGGGTGCTGGTAGGTCAAAGATTAATTCATGGAACGGGGTTGTGGTATATTGTATATCTTAAATGTACGTCTACATTTAGATATAGATCTCTCTGTTCAATATTACTTACCCTTCCATTTCTTGACCAGTTGTCTGGGACAAGGATGTTGTTTCGATGTACCAAATCGTTGAGGAACGTTTTCCACATTTGAAGTACAAAAGCTGAAGAACAAATGCACATTCAGGTACTTTTAGCAGGTTCTGGAGTTATGGGTGAATGCATGAAAAATTAAAAGGAAAACTTTGCACTGCCCCTATATATAGGACCTTCCACCCCCATCTGAGATATGGATGCCTGATGAAGACCTAAGGGGCAAAATGTAGTTATAATGAAATCACCTAGGAGCATGAGCAGCAGCGTGTTGCGTTTTTTTGGGGGGGGAGGGGGTTGAGATTATTCATATGTTTAACAAGCTCAGACTCCGTAGCCGTAGTTACGCCTTGCATTAACATGTGGTTGTCATCATCCAGTCAAGATGATCCGATCACTATGCGATCGAGATTTGTTGCGTCTACTCATGGTAACAAAATGTGTCTCTTATCTGCCCACATCATCTGTATTGTGACCAAATTACCTGGTCCCTCCCTGTATGCTAATGAACCCAACCTGCCTTGCACCTCCCCTTGTGGCACAAGCTGTATAAATCGACAGACAACAGCACACTTCCATAGTCAATAGTTCTATACTCTCATCCTTAGAGCCCACTTTTGTTATCCAATGATTTAAGACTGGGCGTCCACAGCAATGCAAATAAATATTCTGAGAATCTCTCCCATCCCTAAAACATTCAACACACAAATGAGCTGAGTATCTGGATGTGTAGCAACTGATATAGCAACTCAATTAGACTATACACCACCCTCCCACAGTTAATTTTAGATCTAACTTTAGTCATTTAGCAGATGCTGTTATCTAGAGCAACTTACAGGAGCAATTAGAGTTAAGTGCCTTGCTCATGGGCACGTCGGCAGATTTTTCACCTAGTCAGCTCGGGGATTCGAACCAACTGACTTTTCGGTTACTGGCCCAACGCTATTAAACGCTTGGCTAAAATTAGGCCTACACATTATTCCTTGTTATGCACTTGTCATTCAATGTGCTCTTCTACTGCAACTCCATCATTGTCCGTCCCATGCATCCCCAATACATTTCCAGTTCAGTTTATATTCTGCTATTACACTCCTTGGCCATTCTGTATGATGTTTTTAAATATTCGATTTTGCGCTGGCATTGGACGTGGGAATGCGAGAACCCTATTTATCTCTACGTAAATATATTTTTCTATATGCCCATTTTATTAAGAGCTGGACACGGTATTGGACTGTGGCATCCGTTCAAAGTGCCAGATGGTTTCTAATGAAGACTATGAACTTAATTCAACTGACCGATGGGATTTTTTTTTAGGGCAGGACAAATGTATGCGATCATAACCATGTCATAATATGTCATAAAAGCTAATATGGTCATAACACTTTCGTGACACTTACAGTCCATTCAATGGATTTTCTTTATTTGTACTATTTTCTACATTGTAGAACAATAGTGAAGACATCAAAACTGTGAAATAACACATATGGGATCATGTAGTAACCAAAAATAGTGTTGAACAAATCAAAATATATGTTATATTTGACATTCTTCAAAGTAGACACCCTTTGCCTTGATGAAAGCTTTGCACATTCTTAGCATATATGATTATGATGGTCATAATGCTTCTTGACAGTGTCGTGAAGTGTATTTTCTTAGTCCAAGTAAAGTGACACAGGATGGTCATAATGCTTCATGACAGTTATTTAAAATGTGATTTAAAAAAAAGCATGACTGTAAAGAGTTCATTACAACAACAAAGGATTTAAGGGTCCCGCTTTAAATGATGTCCAGCTTAGGCTTAATAAAACCTTCATAATGCCTTCATTAGCACTACATAAATGTCTTACAAAGCATCTATAACCATATGTCATGCTTTATAAAGGGTTCATCAATGCTGCGTAACTGTGTTACATAATCAACAATGTCAAATGTGACCTAACCCACTATGTCGAATATGACATAAAAATGTGCTTTATAAAAGTGTGACATGTTGTGCTGAAGGATGGCATATGCTCTAAAGGGATGTGATGTTAGTCATATTACACCTAATCTTGTTCCCAGACAGTGGACCAACGCATCAAACCTGACATTCATTAGTTAGGGTTAGGTTTAAAATCTGATTTCAGAAGATAAATTGTGGAAATGGGCAGGGTTTAGCAATCATTTTGACTTTATGACTGTGTTAAGTAGTGAAGATGACAAATACTATACTCAGTAAGGTCACTCCTATATAATTTTATGGTCACTCCCACTAAGGCCAATTTTGAATGGTTGATATCATAGGCTTATTCATTATGCGCTGTGTGTGCAAGAGCCTTGGGACGGTGTTACGTCATGAAACACTTTACCTTGATGAAAGCCCCCAAACCTAAAGAAATGTAAAGTGCCTTCTGGAAGCAAGTTACAAGTTCCTCAGTACACAAACATGCACACACCAAAAACAAGCCCTACCATAGGGTGCTGTTGGCACCATTGTAACAGATTGTAATCAAGCCCTGGTCTCCAGCATGGGAACAGAAGAGAATACCTGGTGCGGTAGTCTCAGGTTGGACTACTCTAAATCATCTTGGTTCTAACCAGTGGCGTAAAGTACTTAACTAGAAATACTTGAAAGTAATACTTAAGTCGTTTTTTGGGGTATCTGTACTTTACTTTACTATTTATATTTTTTGACAACTTTTACTTTTACTTCATTACATTCCTAAAGAAAATAATGTACTTTTTACTCCCTACATTTTTCTTGATACCCAAAAGTACTCGTTGCATTTTGAATGCTTAGCAGCATAGGAAAATGGTCCAATTCTCGCACTTATCAAGAGAATACGTGGTCATCTCTACTGCCTCTGATCTGGCGGAATCACTAAACACATGCATCGTTTGTCAATTTTGTTGGAGTGTGCCCCTGGCTATCCATACATTTTAAAAACAAGAAACTGGTGCCGTCTGCTTTGCTTAATATAAGGAATTTGAAATTACTTTTACTTTTGATACTTAAATACATTTGATCAATTACATTTACTCTTGATAGATAAGTATATTTAGAACCAAACACTTTACTCAAGTAGTATTTTACTTTTACTTGAGTAACTTTCTATTAAGGTATCTATACTTTTACTCAAGTATGACACTTGTGTACTTTTTCCACCACTGGTTCTGACACACACACACACACACACACACACACACACACATGTTTTACAGGTCCATCGACCCATTTAAATACCTCGAACACCCTACAATAACCTGTGGATTGCTCATGAGATCACCTTCATAAATCAGCAGAATGTTAATAACCTATTCATTGACACTTTATGTAGTGTCCTGTAATACTTTGTTTGAAGTGAGACACCTTCGGTCATTCATAACAAATCTATAAAGACTTAATGACACAAATGTATTTCTCTCATGACCCTGTACTTAATTTAAAGTCAGACCCCCTTGGTCATTTATAACACATACATAAATGCCTTGTATCATATGACTCTGTACTTTCTATAAATTCACACACCTTCCATAACACATACATAAAGGCTTAATGACGTAAACACAAATGCATTAACACTTAGGGAATTATTACTAACAGTCAAAACAAATAAACATTAAAGACATGTTTAAACTATACATTTCCTTTTATCTGTACATTTTTAAACAACACAAAACGTCCAGCAATGCAATTGCATTGAACATTACACAGGGCTGTGAATAGTGGAGGAATGGTTCTTGCCTCTCTTCCTGCTGGAGGTACTACATGTTGATTCCAACCTTAAAAGTAACAACAACGAAAGTTAGCAGGTCTGTTAGGAAATGCCTTTGTCACACTATTTGGATAAGGGTATTCTGTGCTGCGCCAGAAACTCAAAATGGGAAGATGGGAAACTTCATTCAATTCGTATGATTATATTCCTCTTTCATTGCCAAATCTCATGATGTGACTATGAGACGTGGCTGTATCTAGGGGGATTTGTATTTAGCTGAGCTTGATAGCGAGCAAAATTTCGGCTAGCTAGCAATTGCTGTGAAGTCACACGGAATTATTTGAAATAATGATTGAGTTAGCTACAGTATGTAATCTAACTCAACACTTAACTACTACAAACACATTTAAATGACAATAAATAAAGGTTAACTTACTTGCTTTTTGCTGTCCAGTGGCAGCCCAAGTGGGCATTTGATTTGCGAACTCATCACATGATCAGCGTCTCAACGGCAACACTAAAAAAGTACTTCTGGGTCATAGGATTTCAGAAAAGTGCCCCACATAATAGCAGAAAAGTGTCAATATTCATGAAATATTCATGAAATATAAAAAATAATTGTCTTACAATAACAATGATTCATATTTGCTCCTATTTAAGTGACATTTGCATTAAACGTGGGTTTTAAAACATGTTCCAAGATCAAATAAATGCCTCGCTGTGTATGTGTCACGTTCTGTCCATTGTTCGTATGTGTTTTAGTGTTGGTCAGGACGTGAGCTGGGTGGGCATTCTATGTTGTGTGTCTGGTTTGTCTAGTTCTATGTTTGGCCTGATATGGTTCTCAATCAGAGGCAGGTGTTAGTCATGGTCTCTGATTGGGAACCATATTTAGGTAGCCTGTTTTGTGTTGGGTTTTGTGGGTGATTGTTCCTGTCTCTGTGTTTTGCACCAGATAGGGCTGTTTTTGGTTTTTCCACGTTTATTGTTTTGTAGTGTTCATGTTTATCCGTTTTATTAAACATGAGTCAATATAACCACGCTGCGTTTTGGTCCTCCTCTACTTCACCACAGGAAAACCCTGACAGTATGGAATACATATTGGCTTAGAGCAATCACTATTCTGGATGCAGTAAAAGTATTGCAGGGAATACTCAGAAGGGTCTGTAGAATTGATTTATGGTGTCATTTCATGGGGCTCTGAATAATATGGAGTGTTGCTGGCCTTTTACTCCACCCATTCCATTGGTGGCCGAATCACATGTGCACTTACTGCACTACAGAGAACTCTTTAACCAGACAACAGTGCAGGTCATGCTCACTTAATTAAAGGGCAACTACACTCAAAACTACACTCCCAGTGTCAAAGGTGTGTACGGGAGGCGAAGTCAGGTGTAGGAGAGCAGAGTGTAGTGCTTTAATTCCGTTCCAAAATACACAGCACATAAAAACAATAACGTGCCAAAAACACGGAACATCAAATTTATTTATACAGTCCTTCTTACATCAGCTGATATATCAAAGTGCTGTACAGAAACCCAGCCTAAAACCCCAAACAGCAAGCAATGCAGGTGTAGAAGCACGGCGGCTAGGAAAAACTCCCTAGAAAGGCCAAAACCTAGGAAGAAACCTAGAGAGGAACCAGGCTATGAGGGGTGGCCAGTCCTCTTCTGGCTGTGCCGGGTGGAGATTATAACAGAACATGGCCAAGATGTTCAAATGTTCATAAATGACCAGCATGGTCAAATAATAATAATCACAGCAGTTGTCAAGGGTGCAACAAGTCAGCACCTCAGGAGTAAATGTCAGTTGGCTTTTCATAGCCGATCAGTAAGAGTATCTCTACCGCTCCTGCTGTCTCTAAAGAGTTGAAAACAGCAGGTCTGGGACAGGTAGCACGTCCGGTGAACAGGTCAGGGTTCCATAGCCGCAGGCAGGACAGTTGAAACTGGAGCAGCAGCACGGCCAGGTGGACTGGGGACAGCAAGGAGTCATCATGCCAGGTAGTCCTGAGGCATGGTCCTAGGGCTCAGGTCCTCCGAGAGAGAGAAAGAGAGAATTAGAGAGAGCATACTTAAATTCACACAGGACACCAGATAAGACAGGAGAAGTACTCCAGATATACTCCCGACACATAAACTACTGCAGCATAAATACTGGAGGCTGAGACAGGAGGGGTCAGGAGACACTGTGGTCCCGTCTGATGATACCACCGGACAGGGCCAAAACAGGCAGGATATAACCCCACCCACTTTGCCAAAGCACAGCCCCCACACCACTGGAGGGATATCTTCAACCACCAACTTACCTTCCTGAGATAAGGCCGAGTATAGCCCGCAAAGATCTCCACCACAGGGGGGGGGGGGGTGATCCACAATACCAAACAAACAATTACACACAAAGACATGATGGGAAACAGAGGGCTAAATACATGTAGAATGATTAGGGAATGAAAACCAGGTGTGTATGGGACAAGACAAAACAAATGGATATATGAAAAATGGAGCGGCGATAGCTAGAAAGCCGGTGACGTCGATCGCCGAACGCCGCCCGAAAAAGGAGAGGAGCCGACTTCGGTGACACCCAGACCCCAAAAGTCATCCCCTGAAGTGGTATAAGTGTTGTTGTGATCACAGAAACTTTTTTTTTCTATTAAAAATGTGTGAAAAAAACTGGGGGAAACAAGAAAAAAATGGGGGAAATTCGAAACCTGGAAAAACAAAACCGAGAAAATGGAATTTGGCAACAAAAAAACAGAAGTAGGCAAAACATACAAATTGATTTTAAAAGGCCCTACCAACTTTTGAGTGTGTGTCATCCTGCAGCACAGCATTTTGGGGGAAGTTGAGGTCAGGTCCAATGTTGACTATGCACCCAAGAGGGAAAGAGGTTGGGTCATCCTAGAAATGTTTTCGTGAAATCTAATATATAATATTTAGTAGATGCTTTTATCCAAAGCTTGAGTCATGCGTGAATACATTTTTACATATAGGTGGTCCCAAGAATCTAACCCAATATCCTGGCATTGCAATTGTCTAACAAGATGCATGACAGGGTTATAAATGCTTTGTGAAGCCTCCATTTAATATGATTTATAAGGCCTTTATTAAGCGGTGCTTATGACACTTTATAAAGCAGAGGTTTATTTGCCCTATAGGGCGGCGCACAATTAGCCCAGCGTCGTCTGGGTTTGGCCGGTGTAGGCCATCATTGTAAATAATAATTTGTTCTTAACCGACTTGCCTAGTTAAATAAAGGTTAAATAAAACGTTTTCTTTTAAATGTCATATTTGACAGTGAGTTATGTCACATTTGACATTGTTTGTTATGTCACACAGTTATGCCACATTGATGAACCCTTTATAAAGCATGTCATATGATTATAGATGCTTTGTAAGACATTTATGTAGTTCTTATCAAGGCATTATGAATTCTTTACAAGCTGGACGTAATTTAAGAGGGACCGATTTAAGAAACATACTTTCAAACTAAAGGAAACTTCTTGGCAGCCATAAAATAACGCAATATATGTCACGACAGGTATAAATATATAGGTCGTGACAGTGTTATGACAAGTTGTGTCAGCTGTCATGACCTATTATGACACGGTTATGATCATGTTATGACACTGGGTGTCAAGTAAAATGCTACTCTTTTTTTGTCAGGATTTGTTCACACTTCAAGGATATCCATACAAGATGTGTTTTCGACGACCTCCGGAAGTGGTCAGGAAGATCTAATCACGATCAGATCACAATTTATCTTTTGATTGTCTACACCTGTGTGCCTCTGCTACATAGCCTCTCTTTCTGACAGGTACATGTTATTTTCTTTTATTGTCAATGTAGCTCTTCAATGTAATTCAGTCTATTTTTTCATCCCTTGCTGTTACTCGAATGGACTTCTTCTCTTCTCTCACTTCCTTGGCTGCTATCTCAACAATCTCAAGGGGGGCCGGACCCCTGCTTGTTTAACCTTTCTAGCGACAACATTCCACTGAAAAGGCAGCGCGCGAAATTCAAAAATAATTTTCAGAAATATGTAACTTTCACACATTAAGTCCAATACAGCAAATGAAAATATAAACCTCTTGTTAATCTACCCATCGTGTCCAATTTAAAAAATGCTTTACAGCTAAAGCACAACATATGATTATGTTAGGTCATAGCCAAGTTGAAAAAACACAGCCATTTTTCCAGCCAAAGATAGGAGTCACAAAAAGCAGAAATATAGATACAAATTAATCACTAACCTTTGATGATCTTCATCAGATGACACTCATAGGACATCATGTTACACAATACATGTATGTTTTGTTCGATAATGTGCATATTTATATCCAAAAATCTCAGTTTACATTGGCACCTTACGGGCAGTAATGTTTTGATTCCAAAACATCCGGTGATTTTGCAGAAATACTCATAATAAACATTGATAAAAGATACAAGTGTTTTTCACATAATTAAAGATAGACTTCTCTTTAATGCAACCGCTGTGTCAGATTTTACATTTTTTTTACTGTCACGTCCTGACCGTAGTTCCTTTTTTATGTCTTTTATGTGAGTTGGGGTGGGCATTCTATGTTTTGTTCTGTTTTGTATTTCTGTGTTTGGCCTGGTATGGTTCCCAATCAGAGGCAACTGTCTATTGTTGTCTCTGATTGAGAACCATACTTAGGTAGCCTGTTCCCACCTGTGTTTGTGGGTAGTTGTTTTCTGTCTCTGTGTCTGCACCAGACAGAACTGTTTCGTGTTGGTCTATTTTGTTATTTTGAGTTAAAATAAATATTAACATGGACACTTACCACGCTGCGTTTTGCTCCCATCTTGACTATTCTTCCTCAGACGAAGAGGAGATTCGTTACACTAACGGAAAAAGCATAATCTGAGAACGGCGCTCAGAACCCAAAACAGCCAGAGGAATATCCGCCATTTTGGAATAAACAAAGTTAGAAACAACACCATAAATATTCACTTACCTTTGATGATCCTCATCTGAAGGCACTCCCAGGAATCCCAGTTCGACAATAAATGACTGATTTGTTCCATAAAGTTCCATCATTTATGTCCAAATAGCCACTTGTTGTTAGCGTGTTCAGCCCAGTAATCCATCTTCATGAGGAGCGAGCATTTCGTCCAGACAAAAACTCAAAAAGTTCCGTTACAGTCCTTTAGAAACATGTCAAACGATGTATGGAATCAATCTTTAGGATGTTTTTAACATAAAACATCAATAATGTTCCAACTGGAGAATTCCTTTGTCTTCAGAGAAGCACTGGAATGAGAAGTAACTCTGTTGGGAGCGCGCGTCATGAGACCAAGGCTCTCTGCCAGACCACTGACTCAGAGGTCTCATGAGCCCCTCCTTTATAGTAGAATCCTCAAACCAGTTTCTAAAGACGGTTGACATCTAGTGGAAGCCCTAGGAAGTGCAAACTCATCCATATCTCAATGTGTATTCGGTAGGCCAAGCTTTGAAAAACAACGAACCTCAGATGTCCCACTTCCTGGTTGGATTTTCTCAGGTTTTCGCCTGCCATAGGAGTTCTGTTATACTCACAGACATCATTCAAAGAAAAGAGTGTTTTCTATCAAATACTAATAATAATATGCATATATTAGCATCTATTCATCCAAAAGTGAAAATGCTGCCCCCTATCCCAAAAAGGTTCACGTTTGTAACACGGGGAATGATGATATCTGCTCTGTAAAAATACAAATGCACATCTTGAGTTCATATCTATGACACGTTACAAAAATACTATGCATATTATGCATAAAACTGACCAAATCCACTTGGTTTAGACACAAGCAATTTGAAACCTATAACACAATAAATTAATTTGGCGTCCTAGAAAATCAGTTTTGGACATAACTTGCTTACCACTTTTTCCATGTGGTTTCTTCCTTGACAAACTCCATGAAATTATGACCTCATCCTAAATATTTGGTCACATGATTAATTTTGTATATGGTTTCCTAGAAATAAGATGTGGCTCAACTAACCCTTTGGCTCAACTAACCCCACTCTCCCATACCATAAGCTCATGCCACAGCTAGCTTTAAAATGTCGCCGATGGAGCTATTGAATTAGATTTGATAGCTCAAATGGTTGGCATGTTACCAAAGAGGGCAGTCACATGTGCTAGCAAAGCAGAGGTCCTGGGTTCGAGCCTCGGTGTCAGCCGAATCAGGAGGAGGAGGCACTCGTTAAGCAAGCAGTATGATGTCTGTAACACTCACAAACCAGTCTTCAATTTCTGCTAACTGCCTTGCCTCCTAACAATTAAATGTAGCATAGCCTAGCATCTCCCCATAGCCTGGGCTTAACAACTCAGCACCTCTACTGAGCTTGACAACTCCATCCACCCATGAAACATCTTGGCTCCATCCATCCTTGCCTATCAGCTCCACACAGCTTGTATTTAGAGACCCTATTCCTCTCCGGCAAGATCCGAGGTATAGGCTGCTGGAGTGGTTAATGCTAACTCAATTAGTCTGCAGTTCAGTCGTTATGCTACTGTAGCTAGCTAGCTACCTCAGGTCACCTGCCCTTCAAAGAGCGGGAGAACATTCTATTGCACATTACAAGATTCCACACGCTAACTTCGGCACTCTCTCTGCCACATTGACCTTTCCGGAGCTTTTGTATTGTGTGACCTAATTAGCTTAGTGCAGCAGCTGCTTACAACCCACCATTTCCCAATCATCCAACTCAGCCCCATTATGAATATACCACTAATGCCTCAGATCAAAGAAGGCAACATTAGCACGTGCTAAAGGGTGGCGGCTGATAATTATTTTCGTCCACCGTGGCATATACCAATTGCTCTCGACCTCTTTGAGGTCCGCCAGATAACTCCTATCTACCGATGTGTTAATTGGTCTTTCAGCAGGAAGTCGGCTTATTAAAGCAGTCTGAGGGGCTAGTGTACACACCAGACCAAAGCCTCGGGAAATGAGACGTGCTTTGAGCTGACCTTCAGCTAATGTGCAGTCGAAAGGACAGTCTAGGACTGGATTTGCATACACAGATAGACCGAGTGGAATTAAATGCAGGGAAGAAGGAGGATAAACTAAGACATTCAGCCATTTGTAGATGTTAATGCAAATTGTCATTTTAACATTATATAAAAAGTTGGCATCAGTGGTGTACAGAGTTTTATTTTAGCTCGATATTAAACATTTTTATTTGTTTGCATGTTAAAGACATTATACATTTGTACATTTACATAATTCAACTGGCTGGTGAAGACCAGTGTAGGATCAGGACGTAACTGGGGTAAACAGTAGGCTACTCAGTACAGAGCTAAAATCAACACTACACAATGTGATCATAATGCCTACACAACCTAATAACAGTCTGTGACAACTGACTTGACACTTATGACAACTGACATGACACTGTTCTGATGTATAATGTTGTGCGATGTTGAACGAAACTATAAATATTCACCATAT
This sequence comes from Oncorhynchus nerka, assembly GCF_034236695.1. Taxonomy (NCBI): domain Eukaryota; kingdom Metazoa; phylum Chordata; class Actinopteri; order Salmoniformes; family Salmonidae; genus Oncorhynchus; species Oncorhynchus nerka. The sequence continues at coordinate 25,097,585 of NC_088418.1, forward strand.
CACACAGCAAAACAGTGTATGTCATAAGTGTAAGGCTACACATAAGCAAGTTATGCAAGCATTGGGACCGCCATTTCAAGTGTCTCTAGACTACCCCTGTCATTATCTACATTATTGCACAGACAGACAGTGGGACCTAAGGCAGAGCTATTAAGCGTTCTTACAACCAATGGGAGACTGATGATTCACCCTTTGAGTGATCACAGAAAAGCTGCGCCCAGATTGAGGTCTATGAACCATCGATCTCTGACTATGGTCACCCTTAAATTGTGACATCTGACCAGGGCACTGCAGGACTAGCAGGTAGGTGTTCGAGAGACAATGAAGGACTAATTAAGATGAATTGGACATATTTTGACAATGTAATTAGTACAACAGATGTATTTACATAGCATATGTGATGGAATGAGACCGACTTTGATGAGATAGAGATAGTAGAACAGACGTACTGTATAATACGTAGTGACTTCAGAAAGTATTCATACCCCTTGATTTATTCCACATTTTTCTTTGTTAGAGCATGATTTCATATAGAATGAAATATTTGTTCCTCTTCTCTCCTACACAATACCCCATAATGACAAAGTGAAAACATATTTCTAGAAATTCGTGCTAATTTATTGAAAATGAAATACAGAAATGTCTCTTTTAAGTATTCACGCCCCTGAGTCAATACATTTTAGAATCACCTTTGGCTACAATAACAGATTCTTTCTGGGTAATTCTCTAAGAGCTTTGCACACCAGTACAATATTTGCACATTATTCTTTTTAAATTGTTCCAGCTCTGCAAAGGTGGTTGTTGATCATTGCTGGACAGCCCTTTTCCAATCATGCCATAGATTTTCAAGCCTATTTAAGTCAAAATTGTGACTAGGTCAGGAACATTCAATGTCGTTTTGGTCAGCAACTCCACTGTATATTTGGCCTTGTGTTTTAGGTTATTGTCCTGCTGAAAGGTGAATTTGTCTCCCAGAGTTTGAACCAGGTTTACCCTAGGATTTTGCCTGTGCTTTGCTATATTCCGTTTATTTTTATCCTAAGAAACTCCCTAGTCCTTGCCGATGATAAGCATACCCATAACATGATGCAGCCACCATAGTGCTTAAAAATATGAAGAGTGGTACTCAGTGATGTGTTGGATTTGCCCCAAACATAACGCTTTTTATTCAGGGCATAAAGTTAATTTCTTTGCCACATTTTTAGCAGTCTTACTTTAGTTCCTTATTGCAAACTGGATGCATGTTTTGGAATATTTTTTATTCTGTAAATGCTTCCTTCTTTTCAGTCTGCAATTTAGGTTCGTATCAATGCTTCTATCACAGCCATTCAAATTAAACTTTGAAACTGTTTTAAGGTCACCATTGGCCTCATGGTGAAATCCCTGAGGAGTTTCCTTCCGCTCCGGCAACTGAGTTAGGAAGGACCCTTGTATCTTCTAAGTGACTGAGTGTATTGATACACCATCCAAAGTGCAATTAATAAGTCCAGCTTGGTCAAAGGGATATTCAATGTCTGCTTTTAAAAATGTTTACCCATCTACCAATAGTTGCCCTTCTTTGTTAAGCATTGGCAAACCACCCTGGTATTTGTGGTTGAATCAGTGTTTGAAATTCACTGGTTGACAACTGAGGGACCTTACAGATAATTGTATGTGTGGGGTACAGAGATGAGGCAGGCATTCAAAAATCATGTTAAAAACTATTATTGCACACAGAGTGAACCCATGTAAATTATTATGTGACTTTAGTCACATTTTTACTCCTGAACATATTTAGGCTTACCATAACAAAATATTTGACTACTTACTGTCTCAAAACATTTCAGCTTTACATTTTTATTTAATTTGTAAACATTTCTAAAAACATAATTCCACTTTGACATGATGGGGTTTTGTGTGTAGGACAGTGACACAAAATATAAACTTTATCCATTTTAAAATCAGGCTGTAACACAACAACATTTGGATAAAGTTAAGGGGTTGTGAATACTCTCTGAAGGCACTGTATGTATATATATATATATATACACATGACTACATGACCAAAAGTATGCGAACACCTGCTCGTTGCACATCTCATTCCAAAATCATGGGCATTAATATGGAGTTGGTCCCTCCTTTGCTGCTATAACAGCCTCCACTCTTCTGGGAAGGCTTTACACTATACGTTGGAACATTGCTGCAGGGACTTGCTTCCCTTTAGCCACAAGAGCATTAGCAAAGTCGGGCACTGATGTTGGAATTAAGCTGGGCTCTCAGTCGGTGTTCGTTCCAAGTCATCGACAAACCATTTCAGTATGGACCTCATTTTGTGCCCCGAGGCATTGTCATGCTGAAACAGGAAAGGGCCTTTCCCAAACTGTTGCCACAAAGTTGGAAGCACAGAATAGTCTAGAATGACATTGTATGCTGTAGCATTAACTGTGACCTTAATTGCCTACCGTCTGTAAGCTGTTAGTGTCTTACCGACACTAACGTTCCCTTCACTGGAACTAAGGGGCCTAGCCCGAACCATGATAAACAGCCCAAGACCATTATTCCTCCTCCACCAAACTTTACAGTTGGCACTATGCATTGGGGCAGGTAGCGTTCCCCTGTCATCCACCAATCCCAGATTCGTCCATCGGACTGCCAGATGGTGAAGCGTGATTCATCACTCCAGAGAACGCATTTCCACTGCTCCAGAGTCCAATGGTGATGAGCTTTACACCACTCCAGCCGACGCTTGGCAATGAGCATGGTGATCTTAGGCTTGTGTGCGGCTTCTCAGCCATGGAAACCCATTTGTTGCTCCTAGACGTTTACACTTCACAACAACAGCAAATACAGTTGACAGGGTAGCTCTAGCATGACAGAAATTTGACGAACTGACTTGTTGGAAAGGTGGCACCCTATGACGGTTTCATGTTGAAAGTCACTGAGCTCTTCAGTAAGGCCATTGTATTGCCAATGTATAAATATATAAACTCAGCAAAAAAAGAAACGTCAAAAAAGAAACGTCCCTTTTTCAGGAGCCGGTCTTTCAAAGATAATTTGTAAAAATCCAAATAACTTCACAGATTTTCATTGTAAACATTGTTTAAACACTCTTTCCCATGCTTGTTCAATGAACCATAAACAATTTCATGAACATGCACCTGTGGAACGGTCATTAAGACACTAACAGCTTACAGACGGTAGACAATTAAGGTCACAGTTATGACAACTTAGGACATTAAAGAGGCATTTCTACTGACTCTGGAAAAACACCAAAAGAAAGATGCCCAGGGTCCCTGCTCATCTGCGTGAACGTGCCTTACGCATGCTGCAAGGAGGCATGAGGACTGCAGATGTGGCCAGGGCAATAAATTGCAATGTTCGTACTGTGAGACGCCTAAGACGGCGCTACAGGGAGACAGGACAGACAGCTGATCGTCCTCTCAGTGGCAGACCACAACACCTGCACAGGATCGGTACATCCGAACATAACACTTGCAGGACAGGTACAGGATGGCAACAACAACTGCCCGAGTTACACCAGGAACGCACAATCCCTCCATCAGTGCTCAGACTCTCAGCCTATTGCGGACAGAGGCTGGACTGAGGGCTTGTAGGCCTGTTGTAAGGCAGGTCCCCACCAGACATCACCGGCAACAACGTCACCTGTGGGCACAAACCCACCGTCGCTGGACCAGACAGGACTGGCAAAAAGTGCTCTTCACTGACAAGTCATGATTCTCTCTCACCAGGGGTGATGGTCGGATTTGCGTTTATAGTTGAAGGAATGAGAATTACACCGAGGCCTGTACTCTGGAGCGGGATCGGGCACTGCAGTAGTTAATTCTACCTGGTGGCCACACCAGATACTGACTTACTTTTGATTTTGAACCCCCCTTTGTTCAGGGACACATTATTCCATTTCTGTCAGTCACATGTCTTTGGAACTAGTTCAGTTTATGTCTCAGTTGTTGAATCATGTTAAGTTCTTGCAAATATTTACACATGTTAAGTTTGCAAAAAATAAAACGCAATTGACAGTGAGAGGACGTTTCTTTTTTTGCTGAATATATATATATAAATATATATATATTTTCAGTTGAAGTCGGAAGTTTACATACACTTAGGTTGGAGTCATTAAAAGTTGTTTTTCAACCACTCCACAAATTTCTTATCAACAAACTGTAGTTCTGGCAAGTCGATTAGGACATCTATTTTGTGCATGATACAAGTAATTTTTCCAACAATTGTTTACAAACAGATTATTTCACTTACAATTCACTGTATCACAATTCCAGTGGGTCAGAAGTTTACATACACTAAGTTGACTGTGCTTTTAAACAGCTTGGAAAATTCCAGATAACTGTTTGGCCATAATGACCATTGTTATGTTTGGAGGAAAAAGGGCGAGGCTTGCAAGCCAAAGAACACCATCCCAACGGTGAATCACGGGGTGCTTTGCTGCAGGAGGGACTGGTGCACTTCACAAAATAGATGGCGGAAAAGGAGGGAAAATTATGTGAATATATTGAAGCAACATCTCAAGACATCAGTCAGGAAGTTAAAGATTGGTCGCAATTGGTTCTTCCAAATGGACAATGACCCCAAGCATACTTCCAAAGTTGTGCAAAATGGCTTAAGGACAACAAAGTCAAGGTATTGGAGAGGCCATCACAAAGCCCTGACCTCAGTCCTATAGAAAATGTGTGGGCAGAACTGAAAAAGTGTGTGCGAGCAAGGAGGCCTACAAACCTGACTCAGTTACACCAGCTCTGTCAGGAGGAATTGGCCAAAATTCACCCAACTTATTGTGAGAAGCTTGTGGAAGAATACCCGAAACATTTGACCCAAGTTAAACAATGTAAAGGCAATGCTACCAAATACTAATTGAGTGTATGTAAACTTCTGACCCACTGGGAATGTGATGAAAGTAATAAAAGCTGAAATAAATCATTCTCTCTCTTATTATTCTGACATATCACAATCTTAAAATAAAGTGGTGATCCTAACTGACCTAAGACAGGGAATTTTTACAAGGATTAAATGTCAGGAATTGTGAAAAACTTTGAAATGTTGAAATGTATTTGGCTAAGGTGTATGTAAACTTCCGACTTCAACTGTATGTACAGTACCAGTCAAAAGTTTGGACAGACCAACTTATTGCAGGGTTTTTCTTTTTACTATTTTTACTATTTTCTACAATGCAGAATAATAGTGAAGACATCAAAACGATGAAATAACACATATAGAATCTTGTAGTAACCAAAAAACTGTTAAACAAATGAAAATATATTTTATATTTGTGATTCTTCAAAGTAGCCACACTTTTCCTTGACAGCTTCACACACGCTTGGCATTCTCTCAACCAGCTTCATGAGGTAGTCACCTGGAATGCATTTCAATTAAAGGTATGCCTTGTTAAAAGTCAATTTGTGGAATTCTTTTCCTTCTTATTGCATTTGAGCCAATCAGTTGTGTTGTGACAAGGTAGGGTTGGTATACAGAAGATAGCCCTATTTGGTAAAAGACCAAGTCCATATTATGGCAAGAACAGTTCAAATAAGCAAAGAGAAACAACACGCCATTATTACTTTAAGACATGAAGGTCAGTCAATACGGAACATTTCAAGAACTTTTAAAGTTTCTTCAAGTGCAGTGCAAAAACCATCAAGCGCTATGATGAAACTGTCTCTCACGAGGACCGCCACAGGAAAGGAAGACCCAGAGTTCCCTCTGCTGCAAAGGATAAGTTCATTACCAGCCTCAGAAATTGCAGTACAGATCAATGCTTCACAAGTAACAGACACATCTCAACATCAACTGTTCAGAGGAGACTGTGTGAATCAGGCTTTCATGGTCAAATTGCTGCAAAGAAACCACTACTAAAGGACACCAATAAGAAGAAGAGACTTCCTTGGGCCAAGAAACACGAGCAATGCACATCAGACCGGTGGAAATTTGTGCTTTGGTCTGATGAGTCCAAATTTTGGTTTCAACCGCGACGTCTTTGTGAGAGTATGTGAACGGATGATCGCCGCATGTGTGGTTCCCACAGTGAAGCATGAGGAGCTGTGATGGTGTGGGGGTGCTTTGCTGGTGACACTGAATTCTAAATAAATCACAGACAAGGCACACTTAACCAGCATGGCTACCACAGCATTCTGCAGCAATACGCCATCCCATCTGGCTTGCGCTTCGTGGGACTATCATTTGTTTTTCAAAAGGACAATGACCCAACACACCTCCAGGCTGTGTAAGGGCTATTTGACCAAGAAGGAGAGTGATGGAGTGCTGCATCAGATTACCTGGCCTCTACGATCACCCAACCTCAACCCAATTGAGCTGGTTTGGGATGAGTTGGACCGAAGAGTGAAGGAAAAGCAGGTCACAAGTACTCAGCATATGTTGGAACTCCTTTAAGAATGTTGGAAAAGCATTCCAGGTGAAGCTGGTTGAGAGACTGCCAAGAGTGTGCAAAGCTGTCATCAAGGCAAAGGGTGGCTACTTTGAAGAATCTAAACACTTTTTCAAATGTAACACTTTTTTGGTTACTACATGATTCCATTTGTGTTATTTCATAGTTTTGATGTCTTCACTATTATTCTACAATGTAGAAAATAGTATAAATAAAGAAAAACCCTTGAATGAGCAGGTGTGTCCAAACTATGTATACACACACACACATACATACATACATACATACATACATACATACATACATACATACATACATACATACATACATACATACATACATACATACATACATACATGTGAAGACGGCAATTGCCATGAGAACTCATGGCTAGCAGGGTGGTGTTGTTATTCATACTAGGGAGGTGTTGTTGCAGAACAACCAGACAAGTCAATTATGTTTGATGTTTTGGGAGTGGACAGGAGCTGAGAAACTAACCAGAAAAACACTGACTGTCACTATAGCAACAGGGATGATGGTCTGTCATCATTGAAAGGAAGGGAAGGGTGAGACTCACTAACAAACAAACACATACACACACAAACACACACCTGTAAGACATGACAGTAGCGGCAGCTTAGCAGATAAATAGAGACAAATGCTCGATAAAGCAGCATACGGAGTGCTTTTTAGATGCTTATCTAGCACATGTGGATGTTTGAAACTTACACAGAACCCAAACCGGCTGCGTGCGTGCTCCCTCCTCCATCCTCCATCCTCCACCCCCCCCCCCCCCCCCCCTCACACCAGACTTGCAGCGCGATCTGCGTAACAAATAGAACTGACTTCTATTTTAGCCCTTGGCAGCACAGATGCTTGTTGGCGCGCACGAGCAGTGTGGGTGCAATGTTTGAATAATATAGATTTCAACATTTATTTTGCAACACTTGTGCACGCGAACGCGAGCGGTGTAGTCGGGGTATTACTCCTCAGCCTGTAGTGTCCCCACTTGCGCCAGCAAATAGCTAGCTTTTTGCGTGGCGCCGACGGGTAAGACGCTCCAGGAGAGCGGTGTGTGCAGAGGTCCTGGGTTTAAGGAGGAAGTTGTACTCACTAAGCAAGCAGCGTGACGTCCTTTGCACTTATGTAACTCATTTTCTTTTTTTCCCCCCGTGAGATGAGACTCTCGCCATGCAACGGCCTCTATTGATCATCAGCCCACAGCATGCCAAAGGGGAGAGAGAGAGAGATCATCCCACCAGACAACACAACATGGCTCAGAGACTCATTCGCAGGAGAAAGACAGGCAGATGAGAGGGAGGAATGAGCGAGCGAGAGAGAAAGGAGAAAAAGGTGAAGGACAGAGAGTAGGAAAAATTGGGTGGCTGGGGATTTGTGGAGCCTGGAGTGAACATGGGATCTTTGAACACTTGTGGTGGAATTGCTTTGGTAATGTTATGCAGTATGTATGTGTGCAGTAATACAGAAAAGCAGTAATTCAGTAAAGTACTTGATTGAATTGAGTTGTGAGTAAGGCGAAGGGGACTATTGATGGTCAAGATGTTGCTCAGGTCATGATGGGGTCACGGTGTTCAGAATGTGCTCGGGGAGAGACATTACCAGTGTTAAACAGTACTATTCCAATGGGCCCTGGTCCGATCCCTCCCACACTCTAAAGGCTGCTACTGTCCACCAAATATCGTCTTGGGTTTCTGCACCATGATTCACCACTACAGAGCATTATCTTTTTATAGCTTTCCTATACTGTACATACTTTGCCATATTCCTTTGCTACATACAGTGCATTGCTCTAAAAAGAACATAAAATCCCTCCCAGTAGTAAAACTAAATTAGTAAAGCTACATGGTTGAACTACCTGACGATGATACAGTGTACCACTTCACATATGAAATATTTACAGTATAAAGTCCATTTTTCCTTTTAACATTTCTCCCCCATTACAAAGAGTGATTTAGTTGTTCAAACACACACATATACACCCATATACATACACACCCACAGTCCCACACACAAATAGCGGGTATAAAATAAGCAATCGCTGGACTCTATTCTATAACAGCTTCCAAGCATTTGAATGTCAATATAATAAATCATTTATTTTCACACCTGAAGATACCTGTGCCTGTATGAACCAATGAGCACACTGTTACTGTATGAAATGTGTCCTTTTAAACTGTTTGTCTACCAGAGGAAATCACTTGTAACCCTAATAAGGAAGTCATTGTGAGACAGGAGGTGACCCGCTAAGATGTCCTGAGATAATGGGGGAATCTCATTTGGATTTGCTCAACTCCTGTGTCCTCTCTCCTGCGTCCTCCCTCTCTCGCTTACTATATATGAAACAAGACTCTTTCTCCACTCGCGCAATATTAGACAAATTATGTTTACAAGGGTGGAATCATAGAGATATATGTTATATATCCATGGGTGGAATCCCCAAAATAAATGTTTGAAGTGATTAAAAACTAATTTAGATAGTTGTGCAAGACATTTTATAGATAAAAGGATAAGTAGCATATCGTTCTTAAATGTTTGCATGCTTTTCACCTTCAAGAAAACAACAGCTGATTCAAAGGGGCAGGTATGAAAATACTTCGGCGCTTGCCACCACGAGGATACTCCTGTGCTTCCTCTGCAGAAGTAGGTAATCGAGGAGGTGAGCAGGCTCCTTCGTTCGCCTACTAACGAATTGACACTCTCCTCCACTTATCGGTTTTCGGATCATGGAGAGAAGAGACGGAGGAGTCGAGGAGAGGACGAACTTTTACCCAAATTAGAATCTCCCGATGTCTGACAGCAAGGTCCTATCTCAGTCCAGACAGTCTAGATGAGCAATGTCCTGTCGTCATAGTAACTGCTCCATTGGAGAGTCACTTTCACATATTTTCTTCTTTTGAAAAACGATCGTTCTCCCCTATTGTCCATAGCCATTTTCACACTTTAGAAATGTTCAGAAAATCTGTGAGATCCCATTGGTTCAGCGATATGTCAGCTAGAAGATCAGTTTTCCCTATTGGATTACTGGCCCTCAGATCAGCTAGTTTTCTAAAGAAAGTCACCTGACCAGCTAACGTTTCGGCCTCCCCAGGTTAAATGTATTCATTGAGAGAGCGAAGTGGAGGAAGAAAGAAAAAAAATTGAGAAAGGAGGGAGAAAGGAGAGAATAGATGTGACATCAGAGCATTGCGTGTTTTTACCAAACTCCTTGTTTAGAAATGGCTAGCGTTGTTTCTTTCGTTAGCATCATTAGCAGTCTTACTGTGTGGGCTCAGAAGCAAAATGGCTGAACAGCAGGACGAGTTGCTGTGAGAAACGGTGACAGTCAGTGGACTCTTGAACGTTGCTTCTCCAACTCTTAGGTCACAAATCAAAATGACAAACGCATGCTCTAGTGATGACTCGTCCTATAGTACGCTGTTGTGAGTGATGACACCAATTTCTGTGGCACAGTCAGGATTTTGACATTGGGGTTCTTCTCGGCAGCGTTGTAATACGTCATCCTTTCACTCTAGTCTCGATGGCAGTCGCTATTACTTTGCACAGCTTCCGATCGCTGTGGCAACAGCCACAAACACTGCTGCTCATCCCCTCGTTCTCAGACACAGATCTCTATGGCAGTAGCCATCACCATCTGGCTCTTGGTCTTCTCCCGGCCCGGAGATGAGTGGTGCTGGCCAGGAGACTCCTCCTGAGGGGAATGGGTGTCAGAGAGGACACTCCTCTTCAGGGGCGCTGGGCGCAGGAGTGAGGTCGTCCCAGGGGGGGTGGAAGGCTCTGGGTGTCTGTGGGAGCGTGATGAGGAGGAAGACGAAGAGGAGTTGGAGGTACAGCTTGCGGAGCATACGCCAGACGAACTGGACCTTTCGCCTCTCTTGGCCCGGCAGGAGGCGCGGCGTCGGAGCTCGCTGACCAGTTCGTACTTGACAAAGCAGAAGACGTCCTTCACGCCACAGCGCTTCTCTGGCTCGGCGGCGAGCAGCCGCTGGAACATGCGTAGGGCGTCATCAGTGAAGCGGCGCCACTGGGACGGGTAGGCCGCCGTTGGGCACCCTGCTCGCTGCCAGCGGCGGAATTCCTCGTAGAAGGCATCGGCGGGCAGCGCTGCCTCCCAAGGGAAGTTACCCGTCAGCATGCAGAAGACGAGCACACCGAAGGCCCACACGTCTAGACTGGTGGTCACCAGGAAGCCTTCGGCACGACTGGCGCGGCACACCTCTGGCGCCGTGTACGGGATGGTGCCACTCACGCGCTTCACGCGACAGCCCACGCGCCGTGTCATGCCGAAGTCAGCCAGCTTGATGCGTCTGCACTCGCGGTCGAAGAGGAGCACGTTCTCGGGCTTGACATCACGGTGCACAAGATTCTTGCTGTGCATGAAGTCCAGAGCCAGACCCAGCTGCTGCATACAGCGCTTCACCATCTCCTCCGGAAGACCAACCTACAGGGAGGAGGATAGGAAAGTGAACAGATTTGTTTTAGTGTACAGTGGAGGGGAGGAAAACCAAGTGCAATAAATTAAATGAGATAGAAACGGAATAGAGGTGTAGAGGGAGTAAAGTGGGACCAAATAGGTTTTGTTAAGCATTATATTTGCACTCATATTTAACAACCTAGAGTAAGAACCTTTGAGTCAAAGGTAGCCCTCCACTGAAAAGCACTGGAATTAAATGAGAGCCTTACAGTACACACTAAAGGAGCATGCAGCTCAAATCTGAGTAGGGACTTAGACAAGGCGCCAATTCCAGAAGGGCTTGTTAAAACCACATTGCTTTGAAACACTGCGCTTGATTGGCTAAGGTGTGGGAGAACAGGGATTGGTGGGCAGATGATAAGCATGATCCAGTACAGTACCTGGGGGGGAATGATGTCGAACAGGTCTCCCGCGGGGGCGTACTCCTGTCCGAAGACGTAGCTATCCTCGGTCTCGAAGAGTACATCCAGGACTTTGATGATGAAGGGGCTGCAGCTCAGTGTGCCCGTCAGGCTGTACTCCCTCAGGAAGCTCTTCAGCTTCGTCTTGCTCTTTGTCACAAACTTCAGAGCCATTTTGGTGCCTGATATGTTCACACAGAGAAGAACAGAATGAATGAATGAATGAATGAATATTTTAATGTCCCATGGGAAAAGTTGTTTGGCAACACTTCAGAAGACAGACAGACTGTATCAAAATACTGTACAGTATCAGAGCAATATTTTAGAGTCAAGGCAAACGTATAAACTAAACTGACATTTATTAAGTGAATTTAACTAAATATGCCTGTGCAATCTGATTCTGTGTATCTGAAACCTCCTCCACTCCCTTCTCTGTACCAGCTGCCTCTGTGCTCTGAAACACACCCTCAGCTGTTGACTAAAGCACACAGCTGTGCAATCAGAGCATATTAGAAAGCTCCCACTGCACTTTTACCCAGTCTAGTGCCCTCTTCACCTTAATGGCATGTAACCTTTTAATGAACTCTCAACCTAAAGAGCCTTTTCACCCTGAAGTCTTACACTATTGTGACCTTTGACCTCACAAACGCCCTGTCACTGTAGTGCCACGTTTAATTGAACTCTTGATTTAGCCTACATTCTATTGCACCATCTGGCTCTCTGGTTCTGTTGTGGTATGACCGTGTAAACTCTATTGAAACCTTTGCTCCCAACAAAGTCCCTTCACCACACCCATGCATGCCCTCTGACTCACCCTGTGTGCGGTGTGCCACCAGGTCCACCTTGCCATAGGTGCCCTTGCCCAGCTTGCGAATGTGCTCGTAGTGTTTGGCCACATCTGCAGCCGACAGGGAGGTTATGGCCAGAGCCTGCATGTCCTCCACAGGCACACCGCCACCACCGCAGTAGCCCACCTTGGAGGTGGGAGAGCCCCTGCCGCTGCCCACCTGGCCCGGCCCCGACGGAGACAGAGACAGGCTCGCCTTGACGCTGTGGGGCACACTGGGGACAGAAGAGAACACACAAACATAACATTATGTAACATTATGTCATGTCTGAGACAGTAAAGACTAGGAGAGTTTCATGCTAAATACAGCAAGCTTATTGGCGATCAAACACACACACGTGACAACTTTGACTTGTGTGTGTGTGTGTGTGTGTGTGTGTGTGTGTGTGTGTGTGTGTGTGTGTTTGCCTATGTGCAAGTGAATGACTACACTGAGGTGAGAGCTATGATCCCTTATTGATGTCACATGTTAAATCCACTTGAATCAGTGTAGATGAAGGGGAGGAGACATGGATTGTGTATGTGTGCTATTCAGAGTGTGAATGAGTAAGACAAATGATTTAAGTGCCTTTGAACAGGGTATGGTAGTAGGTGCCAGACGCACCTGTTTGAGTCTGTCAAGAACTGCAACGCTGCTGGGTTTTTCACGCTCAACAGATTTCCGTGTGTATCAAGAAAGGTCCACCACCCAAACGACAGAGCCAACTTGATACTGTAGGAAACATTGGAGTAAACATGGGGCAGCATCCCTGTGGATGCTTTCAACACCTTGTAAAATCCGAATTGAGGCTGTTCTGAGGACAAAAGGGGGGTGCAGCTCAATATTGGGAAGGTGTTCCTAATGTTTTGTCCACTCAGTGCACAACCGACAGGTTCGAGTACATCTTCATTTGCATACAATCAATGCAGTGACAGGGGAGTAGAAGGGGATTGGGTTGTGTGCCTGGTAGTGGAGGCTGGTGGGAGGAGCTATAGGAAGACAGGCTCTGTGTAATGGCTGAAATGGAATTCATAGAATTGAATCAAACATGGTTTCTATATGTTTGATGTGTTTGATACTGTTCCATTGATTCCATTCCAGCCATTACAATGAGCCCGTCCTCCTATAGCTCCTCCCACCAGCCTCCTTTGGTGCCTGGTAAACATATTTGACAGAGTCCCTCTGGGAAGTTAGCCATGTGTCTTAGACTGGGTCTAAGGGTCGCGGATCTTCTAGGAACTCATGCAGACTATATTGACCTTGACAGTACACGAGTTGGATGTAGGGATAGAAACAGCTGACAGAAATGGTAAAGACAGTGGTGGATATAATATAATGATAATAATATAATCCAGATTATACTCAAGTGCCTTTTCCAATAGAAATGCATTTCCATACAATCCATAGCGTGAAGGAAGAAAAAGGGATTACTTTAGTTGTGCCCAGTAAATATTATTTGGCTTGTAGTGGCTCTGGACTTGCTGTTGGAATGTTGGTTGTCGACTCAAGTTGCTGAACCCTGAAAAAGTTGTCGCTGAGATGTTTGGTAGGACTTTGCAATAGGGCGGAATGACCATTGGAAGACATTGTGGTCGTATAGGGCATCAACACTTCATTACACTCTTTGACACAATAGATAAGCTTATTCGGAATGCAAGGCTGACCTAAAAAACTAACAAATGTATACATCTCTACCATTGTCATTATGTGTGACTGTTTGTACGTGCTGGGTGTTTACTTGTACTGTACACACAGAAAGGGTTATTGATAAGGCAAGGCTGATCTCACATGGAGATGTCGTCTATTGTGCATGAATATCAACACACACACAAACCCCAACAGTGTGTACTTCACACAGAGATGGACCATTGGGCCTCCCGGGTGGCGCAGTGGTTAAGGGCGCTGTACTGCAGTGCCAGCTGTGCCATCAGAGACTCTGGGTTCGCGCCCAGGCTCTGTCGTAACCGGCCGCGACCGGGAGGTGGCCTACCCCGGCCTCCCCTAACCCAGAAGATGCTGGGCCAATTGTGCGCCGCCCTATGGGACTCCCGATCACAGCCGATTGTGATACAGTCAAGGATCAAATCAGGGTCTGCAGTGACGCCTCTCAGGAGTGACGCCTCACTAAGTATCTTCCATAAGAATACTAATTTATCAGTCACGATTAGACATATACTGTAAGTCGGAGCATGTCTTCTGCCTAAGAGTGAAAACTGTACAGTTTCTCATTTGTTGCTATCAAAAAAACTGCTTTGAACAAGTTTGGTTCAATTGCCCAAATAGCCTTTGAAAGTTAGAAACAGATTGACTAGACCGGATCCCCGCTCCTGATCCATCAATCATAATGAATGTTTGTTTACTGGCTCTCCTTCAGCTCTAGCATGCTAGTCGCAGCCACCTAGGGCTCCACGGGGAACATGTAACGCTCCGCCATCAAGTCTAATCGCATTACTCAGCCTCCACTAAGACAAAAACATCCCGAACCAAAGACGCTGCTACCTCATTTCCTGTGCAGAGCATGATTAAGAGGCCCAGAACGTGATGAGGGGAAGAGATGCATCAGCTGCACTCTAAAGTTCTAAATAGGAACCAGGAAATGGGAACCTGCAAAGTGCTTTGTGAGTGTGTTGATGGAGGGTTATGTGTGAGTCTGGGTTTGGATGAATGTGTGTGTGCATAAGTGTGTGACCGAGCTACGTTTGCATGTGTATAGGTTTTTGTGTGAGCGTCTGTCTATGTGTGTCTGTGCACTCATTTGCGTATGTGTGTGTGCCCCCCGTACACACAGTCCGGCAGTGACACTATCAAAGGGCCATTGTGTTTTCTATCTCTCCCAGAGAGCAGCTGCGGCGCTGCATGAGGGAGGCAGAGCGTCTCCACCGGGTCTCTTTCCTCACGACTCAGCGTAAATGTTCAGTTAAGGCCACATGCCATACTGTGCTCTCATACTGCTCTCTGATCCCACTCTGTCTTCGGCAGCTATAACAGAGTGGCACCATGGATATATACGGATTTCACTGGTGTGAGATCCTTATGTCCCTTGCTTTATTGAGCCAATGTAGATCATTAAAATAACTGAATAGAGTCTGCACACTCAAATGATCCATACACACATGTACATTTGAAGTCGGAAGTCTACATACACCTTAGCCAAATACATTTAAACTCAGTTTTCCACAATTCCTGACATTTAATCCAAGTAACAATTCCATGTCTTTGGTCAGTTAGGATCACCAATTTATTTTAAGAATGTGAAATGTCAGAATAATAGCAGAGAGAATGATTTATTTCAGCTTTAATTTATTTCATCACATTCCCAGTGGGTCAGAAGTTTACATACACTCAATTAGTATTTGGTAGCATTGCCTTTAAATTGTTTGACTTGGGTTAAACGTTTTGGTTATCCTTCCACAAGCTTTCCACAATAAGTTGGGTGAATTTTGGCCCATTCCTCCTGACAGAGCTGGTGTAACTGCGTCAAGTTTCAGATCTGCCCACAAATTTTCGATAGGATGGAGGTCAGGGCTTTGTGATGGCCACTCCAATACCTTGACTTTGTTGTCCTTAAGCCATTTTGCCACAACTTTGGAAGTATGCTTGGGGTCATTGTCCATTTGGAAGACCCATTTGCGACCAAGCGTTAACTTCCTGACTGATGTCTTGAGATGTTGCTTCAATATATCCACATAATTTTCCTCCCTCATGTTGCCATCTATTTGGTGAAGTGCACCAGTCCCTCCTGCAGCAAAGCACGCCCACAACATGATGCTGCCACCCCCATGCTTCACGGTTATGATGGTGTTTTTCGGCTTGCAAGCCTCCCCCTTTTTCCTCCAAACATAACGATGGTCATTATGGCCAAACAGTTCTATTTTTGTTGTATCAGACCAGAGGACATTTCTCCAAAGTGTACGATCTTTGTGCCCATGTGCAGTTGCAAACCGTAGTCTGGCTTTTTTATTGCTGTTTTGGAGCAGTGGCTTCTTCCTTGCTGAGCGGCCTTACAGGTTATGTCGATATATATGACTCGTTTTACTGTGGATATAGATACTTTTGTGCCTGTTTCCTCCAGCATCTTCACAAGGTCCTTGTTGTCCTTGCTGTTGTTCTGGGATTGATTTGCACTTTTCGCACCAAAGTACATTCATCTCTAGGAGACAGAACGCGTCTCCTTCCTGAGCGGTATGACGGCTGCGTGGTCCCATGGTGTTTATACTTGCGTACTATTGTTCGTACAGATGAACGTAGTTCCTTCAGGCATTTGGAAATTGCTCCCAAGGATTAACCAGACTTGTGGAGGTCTACAAAAAAATATATATTTTGATTTTCCCATGATGTCAAGAAAAGAGGCACTGAGTTTGAAGGTAGGCCTTGAAATACATCCACAGGTACACCTCCAATTGACTCAAATTATGTCAATTAGCCTATCAGAAGCTTCTAAAGCCATGACATTTTCTGGAATTTTCCAAGCTGTTTAAAGGCACAGTCAACTTAGTGTATGTAAACTTCTGAACCACTGGAATTGTGATACAGTGAATTATCAGTGAAATAATCTGTCTGTGAACAATTGTTTGAAAAATGACTTGTGTAATGCGCAAAGTAGATGTCCTAACCGACTTGCCAAAACTATAGTTTGTTAACAAGAAATTTGTGGAGTGGTTTTATTATTTAATTTTATTTATCCGTTATAAACTTGAAAAACAAGTTTTAATGACTCCAACCTCATTGTATGTAAATTTCCGACTTCAACTGTATCTACTATGATCAAACCACTTAAATAAAGGTATGTTAGTTAAATAATACAGTTTGACTGCCATTAAAATGGGTGAGCGGATTGCAGTGAGAGATCTATTCCAGTTTATCATTCCCAATTCATGTCATTCTTAGCACCTCGCAAGCCCTTAATTTGCTGCTCGCAGTGATTTTCCCATTTTCCATTCACAGTACATAACAATGATACAATTTCAATTCAATGTGTTTAATGCAGGCCTGAATCACTTCACTGAATATATCTATTGTTCCCTGGACGGCAGTATAGCACAGCTGTTGAACAGTAAGGCCGAACTGGAACGTTTGCCGAAATAAAACGCAACTGTTCAGCTACAGCGATCTACTCATATCAGTTTGCTACTAGCTAATTTTGCAGTCTGGCGACATGGATCGATTTATTGTAAAAAAGAAACGTAAATCTACTGACAATGAAAATGAGGGGGAAGAGCTGGAGAACAACGTGACAGCTATGAACAAACAACCACCGGAGAACCAGGAAAATGAGGAAGATGGCGGCAGGGAAATGCAGCTAGCTAACGTAGCTAACATAGCTAATGTGGCTTCGATGGCTAAGAGAAGGAAATCGACCGAAAGTTCCAAGAGAAATGGACAGACAAGTATTTTTGTAACTGCATGATGGGACCAGCTCACTTTGTCTTATTTTCCAGAAGGCAGTCAATAGTTTTAAACGAGCAAATGTAGAGTGACATTTCCAGTCACATCATGCCCACTTTGACAAAACATATCCGCCACAAAGCAACATCAGAAACAACCAAATAGCACAGCTCAAAGGACAACGACAAATGATGGACAGATCTAGCACTGTTGCAGAGATTGCTTGGATATTCGCGAGAAACAAGGCCTTCACAGACGCAGCAGAGATTGTCAAATAATGTTTTTTTGGCCTCAGCCCTAAATATTGTATGCTGATTTCACAAACAATGAAGCTATTTTAAAGCAAATTAAGGGACTGCAACTCTCAGCCTCGACAATAACAAAACGGATAGAAGATATTGACGAGGACATCGGTAAGCAACTGATTACTGACATATCCGTGGCGCTGTGTTTCAGTATTGCGCTTGACGAAGGCACTGATGTAAGTGACATTGCCCAATTATGTGTTTGGGTCTGATTCCCTCAAAATGAGTCATTCAGAGAGGAACTTCTATGCCTCTTTAGGGACAAACATGAGGAGAGGATATTTCGAAAGTCCTTGTTACATTGTTTGCTGATAATATTGACTGGTCAAATCTGGCATCTGTGTGCACTGACGGAGCCCCAAACATGTGAGGAAAGGAGAAAGGACTCATAGGCCTGATGAGAAAGATAGAGGATATTCCCGAATTTGTGGAAACACTCAAAGACTGTGACTTACAGAATGTGATGCAGCAAGTCGTGTGCGTGGGTGAACATTATTATTGCGAGGGCACTGAATCACCGGCAATTCCGCGAGTTGCCGGAGGAACACCAGACAGAATACGAAGACTTGATAATTCACAACGAGGAGAGATGGCTGTCTCGTGGCAGAGTTTTTGGAAAGATTTCTCTCCTCCTTTAAATCTGCAAATTTGTTGCAAGCAAGGGGAGAGACGAGCCAGAGCTGGATGATCCACAGTGGATACTGAAGCTTTCTTTTTTAACTGACATCACCTGCCACCTGAACACGGTGAATCTCCAGCTCCAAGGGAAAGCTAAAACTCCAGGCAAAATGCTGCGTGTGGTCACAGCGTTTCAAAATAAAATCACCACACTGTTTGTTTGACAGACAGTTTGTTCATTTCCCAAAGCTCAGAGCAGTCACCACATCCAACCCAGACATACTGCAATATTTTAGCTATGATGTATTTGTGCGTGTGTTGGAAGAGTTGAAGCTGGAGTTTGAGTCAAGATTCAAGAATATCATGGAGTACAAGGAGTTTTTTCAACTTCATTGAGAACCCCTTTCATGTGCCAGTGTCTCTGACCCCAGTCATCACAGCCCTCTGTCCTGACCGTGCTGGAATAGAGAGCGAGGTAGTGTCATCTCTGACCCCAGTCATCACAGCCCTCTGTCCTGACCGTGCTGGAATAGAGAGCGAGATAGTGTCATCTCTGACCCCAGTCATCACAGCCCTCTGTCCTGACCGTGCTGGAATAGAGAGCGAGATAGTGTCATCTCTGACCCCAGTCATCACAGCCCTCTGTCCTGACCGTGCTGGAATAGAGAGTGAGATAGTGTCATCTCTGACCCCAGTCATCACAGCCCTCTGTCCTGACCGTGCTGGAATAGAGAGTGAGATAGTGTCATCTCTGACCCCAGTCATCACAGCCCTCTGTCCTGACCGTGCTGGAATAGAGAGTGAGATCGTGGAGCTGCAGGCACATGACACATTGCAAGGTGAACTAAGATCAGGTGTTACTCATCTCTGGAGCCTTGTGTCAGACACAGAGTATCCACTTCTGAAGCAGTGTGTGCAAAAGGTAACACAATTTCTGGTCAGCACTTATTCATGTGAAGCAACATTTTCAACAATGAACATTGTAAAACAAAAACAGAAACAGACTGACGAATGCACACATGGATTGCCTCACAAGGATAACAACAACAGACTATACATTTAGAATGAATTCAGTCAATGAGCAGAAGGGACATTTTCGCTCATCCAACTACTGAGGTAACCCTTAATATGGGTTTTATACATGTGATGTAGCCTATTTGATTTGTGTACAGTGGGGAGAACAAGTATTTGATACACTGTCGGTAGGTTGTCCTACTTACAAAGCATGTAGAGGTCTGTAATTTTTATCATAGGTACACTTCAACTGTGAGAGACGGAATCTAAAAGAAAAATCCAGAAAATCACATTGTATGATTTTTAAGTTATTAATTAGCATTTTATTGCATGACATAAGTAATTGATCACCTACCAACCAGTAAGAATTCTGGCTCTCACAGACCTGTTAGTTTTTCTTTAAGAAGCCCTCCTGTTCTCCACTCATTACCTGTATTAACTGCACCTGTTTGAACTCGTTACCTGTATAAAAGACACCTGTCCACACACTCAATCAAACAGACTCCAACCTCTCCACAAAGGCCAAGACCAGAGAGCTGTGTAAGGACATCAGCGATAAATTGTAGACCTGCACAACTCTGGGATGGACTACAGGACAATATGGCAAGCAGCTTGGTGAGAAGGCAACAACTGTTGGTGCAATTATTAGAAAATGGAAGAAGTTCAAGATGACGGTCAATCACCCTCGGTCTGGGGCTCCATGCAAGATCTCACCTCGTGGGGCATCAATGGTCATGAGGAAGGTGAGGGATCAGCCCAGAACTACACGGCAGGACCTGGTCAATGACCTGAAGAGAGCTGGGCCCACAGTCTCAAAGAAAACCATTAGTAACACCAGGCTGGGAAGACTGAATCTGCAATAGGTAAGCAGCTTAGTTTGAAGAAATCAACTGTGGGAGCAATTATTAGGAAATGGAAGATGTACAAGACCACTGATAATCTCCCTCGATCTGGGGCTCCACGCAAGATCTCACCCCGTGGGGTCAAAATGATCACAAGAACGGTGAGCAAAAATCCCAGAACCACACGGGGGGACCTAGTGAATGACCTGCAGAGAGCTGGGACCAAAGTAACAAAGCCTACCATCAGCAAGGGCATTGAAGATGAAACGTGGCTGGGTCTTTCAGCATGATAATGATCCCAAACACACCGCCCGGGCAACAAAGGACTGGCTTCGTAAGAAGCATTTCAAGGTCCTGGAGTGGCCTAGCCAGTCTTCAGATCTCAACCCCATAGAAAATCTTTGGAGGGAGTTGAAAGTCCGTGTTGCCCAGCAACAGCCCCAAAACATCACTGCTCTAGAGGAGATCTGCATGGAGGAATGGGCCAAAATACCAGCAACAGTGTGTGAAAACCTTGTGAAGACTTACAGAAACGTTTGACCTCTGTCATTGCCAACAAAGGGTACATAACAAAGTATTGAGATAAACTTTTGTTATTGACCAAATACTTATTTTCCACCATAATTTGCAAATAAATAAATTAAAAATCCTACAATGTGATTTTCTGGAGAAAATGTCTGTCATAGTTGAAGTGTACCTATAATGAAAATTACAGGCCTCTCATCTTTTTAAGTGGGAGAACTTGCACAATTGGTGGCTGACTAAATACTTTTTTGCCCCACTGTATGTCATGCAATAAAATGCAAAGTAATTACTTAAAAATCATACAATGTGACAAATTAAAGATCTGTGCGGCCCTCTGAATGATTGTCTCAACCCAAAGTGGCCCCCTTACAAGAAATAGCGAGTAACACTGTTCTAGACTCTAGAGATCACCACATGCAGCCATTTAGTATTTTCTGCAATGTTTCCTGTGTTGTGAACTGAAAAATGACCTCTAGCAGCAATCAGCGCAGAGGTCGTCTACTTCGCTAACCCTAACAGATAAGACATCCCCTTTAAAGCACAGAATGCCCTAACAGACAAAAGCATACCATTTAAGATCCAGAATAGTCCACACTAACAGACAGAAGAAACTGCGTGAACCACACACACACACCAACATTTCTGCTAAATTGCAAAAACTGTATTATTATATCTAAAATGGTCTACAGTAACAGCCTGGACCTCCATATGCCCAGACACGAGATGGCTAGTGAAATAGCTAGACGACCTTTACTGAACAAACTCTTGGCTTGAGATGAGAATAGAGATGAACCCTCCGAGACTAATGCCAAAATGTTTTATTTTTTGTCTCAGTTTGTACGGCTGGGCCACTCAAGGACTTTCACATTCTTGTTCTGATGCCAATCCAGCATTGCTTTGGCTGTATGCTTGGGGGTCATTGTCCTGTTGGAACATAAATCTTTTTCCCAGTCTAAGGTCGTTTGGACTCTGAAGCAGGTTCTCATCAAGGATTTCCCTGTATTTGGCATTCATTGTTCCCTCTATCCTTACCAGTCTCCCAGTCCATGCCGCTGAATAATCCCAATAGCATGATGCTGCCACCTCCATGCTTCACAGTAGGGATGGTGTTAGACGGGTTTGCATTCAGGCCAAAATGTTCAATAGTATCGTCAGACCACAGAATATTTTGTCATATCTCAGAGTCTTTCACGTGTCTTTTTGGAAACTCCAGGCGTGCTGTCATGTGCCTTTTTCTCTGGAGTGGCTTCCGTCTGGCCACTCTCCCATAAAGCCCAGATTGGTGAAGTGCTGTAGAGACTGTTATCCTAGCCAAGAAACTCTGTAGCTCTGTTAGAGTGGTCATTTGGGTTCCTGGTCAACTCTCTGACCAAGGTCCTTCTTGCCCGGTTTCTCAGTTTGGGCGGACAGCACAAGGCAGAGTCTGCGTAGTTCCATTTTTTTTTTCATTTTTCATATGATGGAGACCACTGTGCTCTTGGAAACTTTGAATACTCTAGAAATGGTTTAATAGCCGTCCCTAGATTTATGCATCATCCCAATTATATCTTGGAGATCTACGGACAGTTCCTTGGACTTTATGGGGGTATATTTTCTGCTCTGACATGCACTGTCAACTGTGGGACCTTATATAGACAGGTCATGTCCAAACAATTTAATTTACCACAGATGGACTCCAATCAAGTTGTAGTGAGTGACATCTCAAGCATGATCAAAGAAATTGGATGCACCTGAGCTTAATTTGTGGTGTCGTAGCAAAGAGTCTGAATACTTATGTAAATAAGGTATTTCTGTTTTTAATTTGTAATAAATGTGCAAACATTTCTAAAAACATGTTTTCACTTTATCATTATATGGTATTGTCTATAGATGGATGAGAAGTTTTTTAATCTATTTAATCCATTTTGAATTCAGGCTGTAACAGAACAAAGTGTGGAAGAAGTCCAAGGGTATGAATTCTTTCTGAACGTGCTGTATATCTCCTTTGTTCTTTACTAAACTTAGCGTTGTTTTGTGTAAAGATTGTTTGGTCTTGAATCTATAATTGATCCCTCGTGCCTCATCTCATCCTTTTCCCATATTCACTGAAATGTTCTATCTGTACAATATTGGCCTCGTGTTTGAGTGCCCATTCATCTCCATTCATCTCAACATGAGAACACATCAATAATTAGGCTCTTTTGTCTTTCATATTGGTGTTAAATTAAAGGCCCAGTGCAGTCAAAAATATGATTTCCTGTGTTTTATATATATTTCCACACTATGAGGTTGGAATAATATGTGCAATTGTAAAGATGGATGATGCCATGTTAGTGTAAGAGCTGTTTGAAAAGACCGCCTGAATTTTAGCCTGTTTTGGCAGTACATTAGTTAATAGAACAATGGGAAAGAGAGTTTCAAACCTCTCTGCCAATAACAGCTAGTTTTTCGTTTTACCCTCCCCACGCAGACCACCCACTGGGCACAGATGTCAGTTCAACGTCTAGTTTTGATTTACATTTGGTTGAGTTGTCAACTAATGTGAATTCAATGTGAAATCAACCCCAAAAAATAGGAAATTCCCTTACGTTGATGCGTTTTTGAAAATTCAATCAGTTTTCCACATCATCACCAAATACATCATGCCCATAGGGGGCACAGGGGCACATGCCCACTCAGATTTGTCCTGTTTTAAAAAAATACTTTTATTTGTATATTTTGGTTGTTGTTTATCTGTAATATTACTTGCCACCTAGCAATTTTATGAAGTTTCCTTTAGGTAGCCCAGATTAGTTCCCAATTTCTCAACCTCATAGCTGGCTACCAAGAAGCCATTTCAGACTATCAATCAAGTTAGAGTAGCTGGCTTGTCGAACTATCTTAGCTGGCATGCCTGCTGACAAGGTTGGTAGACTTTAGAAAAGCAATTACAAAATGTACTGAATAGGATTCACATTCCGTTCAATCATTTACAGATTTTGCAAAGATGCAGAGAAACATATTTAGTTTCTAAAAATAAAAATAAAACACCAGTCAGGAGGATACAGACAGCTCAAGCGGTATGCTTAGATATGCAGAAAAATACTTATTTTTTTAAATGGAATTAAGCATAACGGTTTTGTCTCTAGATAGCAGGAAAAAGGTGTTTCAGATGTTTGAAAAATGATGCCCCTGGTCATCACAATGAATTTTGGGTTGAAATGACTGGAAACAATGTTGATTCAACCAGTTTTTGTCCAGTGGGCACTCCCAGACAGTCCTAGCAAAATTCTTGCTTGAGAAATTGCTCTTTGCAAAGAAGCTATTTTTGTTTATTTTTGACCATTTTAATTGAAAAAAATCACAGTAAGGTACTTAATACTGACATAGAAATGATTTGATATTGAGATAAAAACGGCTGCATTGGACCTTTAACATTACATTTCCATGGGAACCGTTTCCCCTGATAATAGACGCAGCTTGGCAACTTCAAGTGGACATCTCTCTCTTACACTTTAATACTGCAGTAGGGATCTCATCTACACAGTAGCATCCTATACTCTGAATCTGGCCATTTAATTAAAACTGTATGAATAACGCAATCAGAGTTAATTGTAGCCTGTGAGAAAAAAGTTCTGTGATGAATGTCATGTCATAAGCTTGAGTTGAGCCGAATCAGCCAATATACAGAATATTTTAAAAAAGCTTTATTTAAAAGGTATTGCTTTGGACAGCTCACGTTATTCAATCATAGCTGTATTAATGTCATCATTAGGTCTGCTTGTCACGCCCTGGCCATAGAGAGGCTTTTATTCTCTATTTTGGTTAGGCCAGGGTGTGACTAGGGTGGGCATTCTATGTTCATTTTCTATGTTGTTTGGCCGGTGTGGTTCTCAATCAGAGGCAGCTGTCTATCGTTGTCTCTGATTGAGAACCATACTTAGGTAGCCTTTTCCCCACCAGTGTGGTGTGGGTAGTTATTTTCTGTTTAGTGTGTTTTGCACCTGACGGAGCTGTTTCAGTTGTTCTTTTGTTACTTGTTGTGTTCAGTTTAATAAATAACATGAACACGTACCACGCTGCGCTTTGGTCCTCACCTTCTTCCACCAACAGCCGTTACAGAACTACCCACCACCAAAGGACCAAGCAGCATGGTAAGGAGGAGCAGCGCTATCTGGAGAAATGGACATGGGAGGAGATACTGGAAGGCAAGGGACCCTGGGCACAGTCTGGGGAGTATTGCCATCCACAGGAGGAACTGGAGGCAGCTAAGGCTGAGCGGCAACACTACGAGGAGTTGGCACGGCTGGCAAGGAAGCCCGAGAGGCAGCCCCCCCAAAAAAACATTTTGGGGGGTTAGATCTCAGCTCCCCGCATCTGCCGGGCTAGGGTGAGGATCCAGCCAGGACGGCTGGTGCCAGCCCTGCTCTCCAGACCTCCAGTGAGCCTCCTCGGGCCAGGATATCCTGTGTCGGCGCTGCGCACTGTGTCTCCCGTGTGTCAGCACAGCCCAGTGCGTCCTGCGCCCCGCACGTGCCGGGCTAAAATGACCATCCAGCCAGGACAGGTTGTGCAGGCCCGTAGTTCGAGACTGCCAGTGCGCCTCCACGGCCCGGTCTATCCTGTGCCTCCAAGGACCAGGCTGTCTCTCAGTCTCCTCCCTCCGTCTCCTACGGCCTGTCCGGCGCTGCTAGAGCCTCCCGCCTGTCCACGTCCCACACCAGAGCCGCCGCCATAAAGAAGGCCCACCCGGACCCTCCCCTTTAGAGTCCACACCTTGGGGGGGGGGGTACTGTCACGCCCTGGCCATAGAGAGGCTTTTATTCTCTATTTTGGTTAGTCCAGGGTGTGACTAGGGTGGGTTTTCTATGTTCATTTTCTATGTTTTGGATTTCTGTGTTTGGCCGGGTGTGGTTCTCAATCAGAGGCAGCTGTCTATCGTTGTCTCTGATTGAGAACCATACTTAGGTAGCCTTTTCCCACCTGTGTGGTGTGGGTAGTTATTTTCTGATTAGTGTGTTTTGCACCTGGTGGAGCTGTTTCAGTTATTTTGTTACTTGTTGTATTTAGTGTTCAGTTTAATAAATAACATGAACATGTACCACGCTGCGCTTTGGTCCTCACCTTCTTCCACCAACAGCCATTACATTACTTTAGATGCTGTGTTAGAGGGGTCAAAAACCTTCAATGAAATGAAACATGGCCGCTCTTTACAATCCATTCTGAGGACTTGGCCTACTGATTCTAAAAAGTGGGGGCGTGGGTGTCTGACACAGCAAATCAATATGGAGAGTTTGTGCTCTTCATAGCTTCTAAAGTCCACCTCCTCAATTCCCTCTTCTCTATTCTTGAGAAATGTAAACAGGAGACTAATGAAATAAATAATTTGATTGCATCGTCTGACTCACTTCTCTCTCCCAGGCTCTAATGGACTCTACATTTTGTCTCAGCTGAAAATTCATAATCTCTCACACACGCGTGGGTAGGTGGGTTTTCTATTACAGCATATTGGATGACCATCATTCATATGACATTGATAGGTTTAGGCTACTCACATTTGCCGTATACCCATCATGCGGTTGCTACAACCTAGCCTACAAATAAAAGTTCATAATGTAGTTGCACAGGTCGAGAGACAAATTGGAGTAATCAAGGTGAGACAGTGACGTGTTCAATACCGTTTTGCACACTCTTGCCTGTATCTAGCTGATCTGAGGGGTAATCAATAGTCCAAGGAGTTGCATTCCGTTTTGCAACTAAAACGAGAGTTTCTATTGGACAAATTCAGGTAGGTTCATCCAAGTTTCGTTCCGCTTCTGTTTTAAGAAATATTTTGCAACCGAATCGGCAGAATGGATACACCCCAGATAACCCGCACACACCTTTCACTTTCATAGGATCCACATACAGCATCACCACTTTGCTCGTATAATTCTCTCACATCTACGCACTCCTCTCAGCTTTTCCCTTCACTTGTGGATTTCAGTGCACAACACAACGAAATATAGCTAGCTCTCTCACTCTGCATCTCCTTAATTTTGAAAGATCAACCATTTTGAGCAAATTAATTTAACTATTGTCCTCTCTCTTTGAGTCAACAACTCACCATACTGCAGTGCTAGCTAGCTGTAGTTTATACAGCTTATGCTTCCGGTAATAGAGTAATTCTCTGAACCTTTGATTGCTTGGACAACATTTCAGTTCATGCTGCAAGAGCTTTGATAGGTCGGAGGACATCCTCTGGATGTGGTCATAATTACTGTAAGCCTATGGAAGTTGGTGAGAACCATGAGCCTCCTAGGTTGTGTATTGAAGTCTCCTACCCAGAGGAGGACGGAAAATAGCTGTCCTCCGGCTGCACCATTGGTCTACCCTAGAGGGTGCTGTTGAGGCTACTGTAGACCTTCATTGCAAAACAGTGTTTTAACCAGTTATTTGGTGACGTGAATATGTTTAGTATAGTTTCAACTTTACATTAAAAAAAATGAAATTCACTGAGTAGGATGGTCCTTCCCTTCCTTCTCTGAGGGGCCTCCACTGTCACACACACACACACACACTGTATCACAGTTTGTGAGCACTGAGGACATGCTTGAGAGGAACAACAAAACACTTTATTCAATATAACCTCAATAAACAACTTGTTCAATAGGAGCGCCCTGTGGGTGTTATCTAGCTCCGCGGTCCACCACTCAGTAGTAAATAACTGAATCATCTACCTTAACAGCACGAGTGCCAGTAGAGCCAGGTAGGAGGAGAGCTAGCTACAGTAGCACTCCTCAGTTTTCCTCACACAGGCCCATAACATTGGAGACTTCCTGCTGGCCGGTGATTGGACAGACCAGCAGCCGGGGCCACATCCACTCATTTTGACAAATCACCTTCACTCTGCTGATCCGGCTCTCTCTTCTCTGTCCTCCACCCCCCCACTGAGCCTCTGAGCCATGCGGGTGCCACTTGACTCCCTCTCTCTTTCTCTCTCTCATGCCCGCCTCAACACCTGCTGCTTCTGCTGAGAGCTGTCAGGGACGGTCAGGGACAGTCAGGCACAGTAAGGCATCACCTCGCCACCACGAGTGGGACTGGACAACACAGACCGCAGCACAGAGCGGTAACCCTACCCGAGGGTAAACACCCAGAGAGCAGTCAGCTGTCCACCTATTATTGCTCTATTGTGAGCAGAGCAGCTAGATTCAAAGAAACTAGACTGTGTGCTACTGCTAATTACAATGGATTGAACTATAAGGATGTAGAGCACCATTCCACATGAAATGTCTAGTCTACATCATGCAAAAGCAATTATCAAAACAGTAGAGCCACACAAAACCACTCAACAGTCAAAAAGCTGTGCTCAGCCAGCCAATAGGAAAATATACCGTATGCCCCCTCACCCTGTATGCACACTACAGTGTAGGAATGTTTCATGTCATGACTGACACTATAGGGTTGAGGACATGAAATGGGAGCGAAACACAGCAGCCTTCCCCAAGGCAGGGAGGATAATTAATCTCTTTGATATGAAATGGATGGGTAACCGTGACTCCACAGCTGTACTGACAACAACTGTAGCAGACTAGAGTCTAGAAGAGTCTACAACAGGCTGGGAGAGACACAGTTTGACTGTATTATGATGATGAGGAGGATCTAAAGAGAAACTTGGCCATTGGCTGGAGGGGACCACTGTAACCAGAGAATCAGGCCTTGATGTATTACCATGATGGTGGGGGGATCCTACCGCCAAACGCCAACCCTGTGGTGACATCAGGCTGGATTGATTGCTGAGGCTGCTGAGATCACTGAACCAGATGGGCTGAAATCCAATCAAGTCCAATCCTCTCACTCGTTCCTTCCCCTTTCCTCTGGCCTCATTGACTTCGGATGGAATGCCTCCGCTGTAGATGCCTCCGCTGATCTAACATCACGCCTATCCATTCAGTTAAGCACATCAATTTACCTGCCACCGAAGCGTGTCATGATTTACCAGCCCACCAGGTCTGTCGTGTCCAACCTTCCCCCTGTCTACACGCTACACATGACACAGGCTATACAGTAGGTGTACTGCTCAGTGCACTGTGTTAATTGCAAAACAGGGCAGAGTGGTGTGCATGCTGTCGACAGGACAGCGTGTTCTATTATATATATGGTACGCTACAGTGTATGATAGGCTACCATGAATTATACAGTATGGGATTTAACAATTTTCCAGTATATAGAGTGAATCTGTACTGTGATTTATTCATATAGTACAGTAACGTACTGGCTTCACGAAGTGGTTAATGAACACTTTGCAACGCTGTTAGTGAACAATGGTCCTGTGATTGCCCTGCAAGGTCAAGGAAGTAACGCTGTTTCATCAAGCAATACATGGTGAATAAAATGAATGTCCAACTCTTCGCCGTCATCATGTTTCATTTAGAGTCCATTACACCCCAGACGGCCTGCTGCTTTTATTGATTTTTGTTCAATACATGCCATTATCAGTGAGATATTTACGCCACTGACCAGAGTGTACACACGCTTTATGGTGCTTCCGAGAGCCCATTGTGTTACTCTATTAGTGCATAATGGTGCTAAATAACAAATGCAAAGTGCTGGCTGGGAAAGGAAATCCTGCCTGATTTAAAATGTACATGCACTATGGAAATGTGTGGAGGAAAACTCAATCACATCCACCTAGAGAGAGAAACACACATTCAAGTTCACCTGGAGAATATACTGAATAGCCCGTCTACCTTGAAGGTATGTCTGTGCTCATCAAATCGTTTAATTGTAAAAAAATATATAAAAAAATAATACGTTTTTAAAAAAGACAGGTACAATAGAGACCATTTTGAAGATGTCACCTTTTCCTCAAAGAAAACATATTGCTTAGGTGAATAGGTGAATAGTGAAAGAAATATGGTTCTTAAAATCTATGTGAAATAATGATCACAATTTGTTGAATGAATTGTCCACAATCCACTTGCAAATAAATAAAGACCACTGAAAACCTTTAGAGACTAGGCTACACTAAAAATGATGCACATTGCCTAAAGCACAATACATAGAAACAAACGAGCAAACACAGACTGACCAATAAATAACGGTTCATTGCGTTTATGATTCAAGTTGCCATTGCATCATATTTCCCAAGATGTGTGCATATGCTAATGAGGTAACTTTCACACGATCTGTGTGATAATGAAGTCCGATCAGAGGTTGCAACTTAACTCACCTGCTGGCGACCTGTCTGTCTCCTCCATGGTCCTGCATTTGCGCAGCGCGAGGAGCCCCTGCGCTCTTCAAATGACCGGTTGATTCACCGGGGTTTGGTGGCAATAAACCGAAGAGATCTCCTGTTTTTTTTAACTGTTCTATTTTAAATTAAATGAATCATATTTCAACATCAACTAATGAGTCCATATATTAAAGTTTTATTTTTAAACTGCAGTTGTGTTTTTGTTTCAACTATGCAGGGTTCTCTTGTCTGAAAAATGAATAGCCTATAGTGTGAACTGACTTCAGGTCCGTCTTTGTGTCTTGTTTTCCCCTCTGTGTTGGTAGTAATTCTCTGTTTGGTTCCGTGCGTAAAGGCGCTCTTCTATTTAGGGTTATTCGGTGCCAATGGAGAATTGACTCCGTTATCTTCTATGGTTTTGCGAATGGTCGGTAAGATTGCCCGTTTGTCTCTTGAAAGCGCACATACACCCTCAACCTGCGAGGCAACTAGAGGCGGGTGTGTGTTTATCTTTCGCTCTTCTTGGGGTCTGCATGACCCAATTCAACACCACACCAAATCCATTCATTTGCAGCATACTTTTCAGCCTGCGTGGAAAATGACCAGACTCTCTATCTGCACCTATTCACCGTTTCTCCATGTGTCCTCTTTGAATCAGAGTGCTATTGTTGCTTTTCGCTCTCCTTTTCACAGCTGTTCCAATCTCTCTGCTGCTTAGCACTACCAGCCAGCTCTTTCATTGTTCCCTCCCGTCTCGTCGTCTCCACCACTCCACCTTCTGGCAGCAGAAGCGTGCTCTCACGTGCTCTGGGTCCTAGTGCCTGGGGTTTGTTCCCAATATGTCTTTGACTTACCACACCAATGACTGTTGCGTAATTCAGTAGTTTATGGCCTCAAGTACTGTCAATGAATTTACTGGTTGGTGGTTCCCTGGCCTTGTTTAACAACAGGCAGGCATGCAGGCATCTTTGTCATCCTGAATAGATTGGATTGGTGGAATGGGATTAGAATAACAGGGATAACCTTATCAATCTTAGCGCATAGTCGCCCACTAATCCTTCGTGAGCAGTCATCAGAAATCACGGATCAGAAAGGTTGACGAGTAGAGGAGTTGAACGGTTGGGAACTCGTCGTAGCCATATCCCCCTCAGGCTGGCCATTTGTTCCACTCAAGACCCACTGCTCCAGAACTAAGACAGCCTAGGCCTACAGGGTGCGGAAGATAAGGTGGTTACACACATAACCAGGACTGGATCAGCCCACGGGAAGAGGAAAGAAAAAGGAGCTTCAGCCTCTGTAACAACTACACGGCCAGTTTATTAGGTACACCACCCCGTTCACGAAAATGGATCGCTCCTACAGACAGTGACTCGCCTGGCCATGGCTTGCTATATAAAGCAGGCAGACAGGCATTGAGGCATTCAGTTACTGTTCGATTGAACATTAGAAGGGGGAAAAAGAGTTGCCTAAGTAACTTTGATCGTGGTATGATCGTCGGTGCCAGGCTCGCCGGACCCAGTATCTCAGAAACGTCCGCCTTCCTGGGATTTTTACGCACGACAGTGTCAAGGTGTTACCGAGAATTTTGCCACAAACATAAAACATCCAGTCAGATGAGGCCCTGTGGGCAAAAACAGTTTGTTGATGTCATAGGTCTAAGGAGAATTGGAAAGAATCGTGCAAGCTAACTGGCGGGCCACAAACAGACAAATAACGGCGCAGTACAACAGTGGTGTGCAGAATGGCATCTCGGAATGTACAACGTACCTAATAAAACTGTTCGGTGAGTGTATGTCAGTACTGAGAGTATGTCTGCCTCTACCTATGGCTTGAAACAATATCAGTGACCTCAGAGTATTCTATTGCAGTCTTTTCCTGTTCAAGTAACATGTATTGAAAAGACAGTTATTTGATAAAGTATCATCAGCTCGATGATCTCACCTTTTGAGAGGTTCAAGACTTCTCACACTCTTTGGGAATTGGGCAAGAAGCAGTGAGGCAGAGAGTGAGAACTAGGCTGTCATAAATCATGTTGAAGGTCAAGTACTGTGGACTGACAAAAGGGAGCGGTGTGGGTCAAGTAAGTCCAGGGGGGCTTGAGCCGTGAACAAATAGAGCAACACTACTTGTCTGCTCTCCCCTCTCTCCCTCTCTCTCTCTCACTCTTTCTCTCTCCAGAGAAGTTGCTCTGTATCCTTCCTTCCTTCCTCCATCTCTCTCTCTCCTCTTTTTTCAGACACCAGACCTTCATTGCTCTTGTCCTAGTTTTCACTTTTGTGTGTCACCTCTTCCTCTCATTTACAGGGGTGGCCTCCTTTCTCTCTGTTCTCAAACTTGTTTTCTTGTTCCCCAAAGTGAACTATAAAACAGTGGACTGTTTCACTGCACTGTTTTTCTTTCTAAAAGGATATAATAACATCAGTGGCCTGTCATTCTTACATTTGTTCTCTAATTCCTCTGAAAATAAATCAAAGCTTGGCAAAAAATGTCATCATGAAATGTAATCTTCCTAACCTTTATTGTCTCTCTCTATTTCCTATTGCCAGTGCAAGAAGGTCTGTGGATATCCATCCTTACCCCATACATTGTTTGTAATGTCCCAGTGTTATATAACAAGAGGAGAGTGTTCAAGGGGAGGGTGGTCTAGATATGGAGAGCTTAGATGTGTGTTATATACAGGGGTGCAACTTTGGTTTTAGAAGTGGTGGGGGACATCATTTTTTAAATATATATATTTTTATCCAGTCGGATAAACACTCCAAACAGCCTATTCGACCGCTCGGGGGTGTCCGCATGGTCCTAAAACACACCGTTGCCTCGTTTTGTTATCACATTCCAATGATAAAACTGGGGGAGACGAAAATGCAATTTCAGAATGTGGGGGGGACATTTCCCCCCTGTCCCCGGTGAAAGTTGCGCCCCTGGTTATAAATGTGGCTCAGACACTGAGCTGTTCTGACAGCATAGGAGACTTGTTTACTCCACTGATGTTGGGTCAGCTTGAGAGGACGTGTCTGGGATCATCAGCATCTCTTTAGAGAACATCAATAAGACATGTCCTAATGTACAATGCAGACAGGGGGTCACCCTGTACCAGAGAGAGAGAGAGAGAGAGAGAGAGAGAGAGAGAGAGAGAGAGAGAGAGAGAGAGAGAGAGAGGTCATAATAATGGCGTTAGAGCCATAATAAGGAAAGAATAATAAAAGCCAAAAATGTATTTTGTTTGCACTGGACCAAAGCCCTGTGTGGGTGTGACTGTTAAAGTTTTTTTTAAAGGCACTTACCAGAGAAAGTGTATCACCTACAGTAGAGGTTAGTACAATAACCACCTATTCAAATCAAATGTTATTTGGCACATGCTTCGTAAACAGCAGGTGTAGACTAACAGTGAATTTCTTACTTACGGATCCTTTTCAAACAATGCTGAGCTAAAGATAAAAAAATATAAATAGTGACATGAGGAATAAATACACAGTGAATAACGAAAAACAATAACAAGTAAAAAATAACATGGCTTTATACAGGGAGTACGAGTACCGAGTTGATGTGCAGGGGTAGGAGGTAATTGAGTTAGTTATGTACATATAGTAGTGCTAAAGTGACTAGGGGACAGGAACGATAATAAACAGCAGCAGCAGTGTGTGGTGAGTATGAAAAGTGTGTGTGTGTGTATGAGTGTGAGTGTTTGTGTGGCGTCAGTATGCATTTGTGCATGTTATATGCGTGTGGGCATATGTAGTGTGTGTGTTTATCACAGGAGGTTGGTGGTACCTTAATTGGTGGAAAACGGGCTCGTGGTAATGGCTCGAACGGAATAGGTGGAATGGTATCAAATACATTAAACACATCGTTTCCATGTGTTTGATGCCATTCCATTTCCTCCGTTGCAGCAATTATTATGAACCGTCCTCCCCTCAACAGCCTCCAGCGGTGTGTCAGTGTAAGTATGTGTGAGTGTGTAGGTGGAGTCCAGTGTGTGTGCATAGAGTCAATGCAAGAGAGTTAATGCAAAAAAATGGTCAATAAAGGTATTCTGGGTAGCCATTTGATAATTTATTTAGCAGTCTTGTTTAGCGGTCTTATGGCTTGGGGGTAGAAGCTGTTCTGTTGGTTCCAGACTTGGTGCACTGTTACCACTTGCCGTGCGGTAGCAGAGAGAAAATTCTATGGCTTGGGCTGCTGGAACCTTTGACAATAGTTTGGGCCTTCCTCTGACACCTCCTGGTATAGAGGTTCTGGATGGCAGGGAGCTTGGCCCCAGTGATGTACTGGGCCGTACTCACCACCCTGTGTAGCACCTTGTGGTCGGGTGCCTTGCAGTTGCCGTACCAAGCGGTGATGCAGCCAGTCAAGATGCTCTCAATGGTGCAGCTGTAGAGCTAGTGCTACACTTTCACAAAGATTAATGATAATTGATGGTTGTTCTTAAAAAGCACAAAAAACTGACATCGATACAAAAAATGAACAGTTGGGAAACATGTACAGACACGGGTTTATAACCCATCACAAGAGTGGGAATATCAAAATGTCACACCGCATTTCAGGCTTCTGCAGGGGTATTCGTCAGTTGGGACACCTAGTCCAAAGACTTTGATTTAATACCAAGTAAGCCTAGTTCTTCTTAATTTGCCGAATTAGAATGTTAACATCATAGAGATCCTATTAAGTATTCTAATGACTAATTATGTGGTTAAAGCTGCAATAATGGGCCTCGCTCTTCCTCTTCCTCTCTAGCTGATGAAGATTATGTCATAGAACAAAATGTATAAGATCTCCTAAGCCTGTGTTGACCACAGACCTTAATTTCGGGGTTTATCCTACAAAACGCCATTAAATTCCCCATAAACTTTGTCCAACTGACCATTGTGGAGTTAGTGCCTACAAAAATACGTAATTACTATTTCTCTCCATAGCACTTTCAACATTTTGTCGTACAAGATAGTAACGCAGTTATAATTTTTAAAAAGTATTACACTATAAATCCCATAATGCTATTGGCGAATGTTTTCGTTGTGATTGGTCAGACGCCTGTGAACTGGTTGACGTGTATTACCGTGCGCCTTTAACCTTGTCCATGAGGATATTATGAAAGTCTCCGGTTTGTTCGCAGTTTTATAACCTGTCTTATGTTATTTGTGTGTAAACCTTCGAAAAACGATGAGCAAATATATTCTGCCCGTCTCGGTCTTTGGAACAGTGTTTGGGTCCGCTGTTTTATTGAAGTGAGTCGCCAAAGAAATTCCTTCTCAAAAAGCTAGAAGAATCCTAACAACTATACCTTTTGCCATCCGCTGATGCTTCTGTAGTCTTATGACAAAGCTCCCCAATCCATCAGGGGTTTGATGTAATGAAACTGCCAGTGTCACAGTTAAAGATATAATAATGCATAGTGCTATTTAACATTGCATGTTGTAATGTGTAGCCAAAACCTTTCTAAACCATCTCTGAATTATGATTGTGTCATTCTCCCCATAGGAACCATGTTACTGGAGGCCCTTGTCCCAGTAAGGTTAAAATTCCAGGGAAGACCGTGGTCATAACAGGAGCCAACACTGGGATTGGTAAAGAGACAGCCAAAGAACTGGCCAAGAGAGGTACAGAGAATTAGGCTACATCATAGCGACAACTAACCACTTATTTTACGCAAGGGCTTATTAGTAGGCTACAGAGCACCTATTTAGACAATGCAATTATATTCCATTTTGGTCACTGTGTAAGGGATCTCGTCCTCCTCTTCTGAGGAGGAGTAGCGAGGAGGATCAATTTGCAGCATGGTAAGTGTTCATGATGTAATATTTAATTAAGCAAACTGAACACTGAAATACAGAAAACAATAAAGTGAACGAACGAAAACCGAAACAGTCCTGTCTGGCGACATACACAAAGACAGAAAATAAACACCCACGAAACACAGTTGGACAACTAATGACACCTGCCTCTGATTGAGAACACAGAAACCAACATAGAAAAACAAACAGACTGCCCACCCCAACTCACGCCCTGACCATACTAAAACAAAGACAAAACAAAGGAACTAAGGTCAGAACGTGACACACTGGCTATTATTATAGTTCTACTATTATTAATGTTTGTCTTTACTATTGTGTGATTGGCTAGTTGTTACAAGTAATTCAAGCAACCATAATTGCTTCAGAAAACAGCCAGAACGACCTTAGTATCAATTATGAGTTACCTACAGTTGAAGTCGGAAGTTTACATACACCTTAGCCAAATACATTTAAACACAGTTTTTCACAATTTCTGACATTTAATCTAAATGACAATTCCCTGTCTTAGGTCAGTTAGGATCACCACTTTATTTTAAGAATGTGAAATTTCAGAATAATAGTAGAGTGATTTACTTCATCTTGTATTTCTTTCATCCAATTCCCAGTGGGTCAGAAGTTTACATGCACTCAATTAGTATTTGGTAGCATTGCCTTTAAATTGTTTAACTTGGGTCAAACGTTTTGGGTATCCTTTCACAAGCGTCCCACAATAAGTTGGGTGAATTTTGGCCCATTCCTCCTGACAGAGATGGTGTAACTGAGTCAGGTTTGTAGGTCTCCTTGCTCGCACACACTTTTTCAGTTCTGCCCACAAATTGTATATGGGATTGAGGTCAGGGCTTTGTGTTGGCCACTCCAATACCTTTACTTTTTTGTCCTTAAGCCATTTTGCCACAACTTTGGAAGTATGCTTGAGGTCATTGTCCATTTGGAAGACCCATTTGCGACCAAGCTTTAACTTCCTTACTGATGTCTTGAGATGTTGCTTCAATATATCCACATAATTTCCCTACCTCATGATGCCATCTATTTTGTGAAGTGCACCAGTCCCTCCTGCAGCAAAGCACCCCCACAACATGATGCTGCCACCCCCGTGCTTCACAGTTGGTATGCTGTTCTTCGGCTTGCAAGCTTCCCCCGATGGTCATTATGGCCAAACAGTTATATTTTTGTTTCCTCAGACCAGAGGACATTTCTCCAAAAGGTACGATCTGTGTCCCCATGTGCAGTTGCAAACCGTAGTCTGGCTTTTTTATTGCAGTTTTGGAGCAGTGGCTTCTTCCTTGCTGTGCGACCTTTCAGGTTATGTCGATATATGACTCGTTTTACTGTGGATATAGATACTTTTGTAGCTGTTTCCTCCAACATCTTCACAAGGTATTTTGCTGTTCTAGGATTGATTTGCACTTTTCGCACCAAAGTACGTTCATCTCTAGGAGACAGAATGCGTCTCCTTCCTGAGCGGTATGACGGCTGCGTGGTCCCATGGTGTTTATACTTGCGTACTATTGTTTGTACAGATGAACGTGGTACCTTCGGGCATTTGGAAATTGCTCCCAAGGATGACCAGACTTTTTTTCTATAGTCTTGGCTGATTTCTTTTGATTTTCCCATGATGTCAAGCAAAGAGGCACTGAGTTTGAAGGTAGGCCTTGAATACATCCACAGGTACACCGCTAATTGACTCAAATTATGTTGATTAGCCTATCAGAAGCTCCTAAAGCCATGACATAATTTTCTGGAATTTTCCAAGCTGTTTAAAGGCACAGTCAACTTAGTGCATGTAAACTTCTGACCCACCGGAATTGTGATACAGTGAATTATAAGTGAAATAATCTGTATGTAAACAATTGTTGAAAAAATGACATGTCATGCACAAAGTAGATGTCCTAACCGACTTGCTAAAACTATAGTTTGTTGACAAGAAATTTGTGGAGTGGTTGAAAAATGAGTTTTAATGAATCCAACCTAAGTGTATGTAAACTTTCGACTTCAACCGTAGCTACTCTTTCCCATTTCCTATCCTTTTCCATCCAATCAGGTGGTCGAATCATTATGGGGTGCAGGGATATGGAGAAATGTGAGGCGGCTGCCAAAGAGATCCGGGGGCAGACACTGAATCCTCATGTTTACGCACGCCACATAGACCTGGCCTCCATCAAATCCATCCGCCAGTTTGCAGAGAGCGTCAACCAAGGTCAGTTAAAATACGCACTGGAGAGACATCAACTCAAATGAGACCAATTGGAAGTAACGGCCACTTTATGAGTTGAGCTACACCCTATTCTCAGACAATGGTGTGTGTGTGTGTCTCTCTCTCTTTCTCTCTGTGTTTCTCTCTGTGTCTCTCTCTGTGTGTGTTTTCGTCATGTCATTGCAGAGGAAAAGCATGTGGATGTGCTGATAAACAATGCAGGCGTAATGAGATGTCCAGCAGGGAAGACAGTGGATGGGTTTGACATACAGTTTGGAGTGAACCATTTAGGTATGTTCCTGACAACTCCCAAGTAGTGTGCACTTTCTGCAGGGTTTTATTTCGTACTGTTGCTTTACATTGTATTATAAATACATAGCTATAATATAGGAGAATATGGGCATTGTCATATGTTCATGTTACTGTGTTCCTCTGTTTCTTCAGGTCACTTCTTGCTGACCAATCTGCTGCTGGAAAAGCTGAAGGACTCTGCCCCTAGCAGAGTGGTCAACCTGACCTCTCTCGCCCACATCGTCGGGGAGATCGATTTCAACGACCTCAACTGGGACAATAAGAAGTTTGACACCAAACGGGCCTACTGCCAAAGCAAACTCGCCAACGTTCTATTCACAAGAGAACTGGCCCAAAGGCTAGAAGGTAAGTCCAGTAGCTCTGTGTATGTGTGTGTGTGTTCTCTGTGTGGGTGGATAGGTTTGTCCTCTGTTTGGGTAGGTTTGTTATTTTTGTATTTTCCATTGATTACAGTATTGATTACTGTGTTGTTAATCTTTGTTGTGACAGGTACTGGGGTCACTGTGAATTGCCTACACCCTGGGGTTGTTGCCACAGAGCTGGGGAGACACACTGGCCTCCACCAATCGCAGTTCTCCAGCTCAGTGCTCAGTGAGTCCGCCGCCTTCTCATTGTCTATTACACTTGGAGATCCACTCACGTGAAAATGTTTGCTAAACCATCATATCAGTTTAGATTAATAGGCTCAGTAGGTCATAGTTGAAGCTCCCAATCTCTCAGGAAAAGTTATTCACAAAATGCTTCAAATGACCCCTAATGTCTCTGCCTCTCCCTGCAGGTCCGTTCTTCACCCTCCTGGTGAAGGGGCCAGAGCTGGGGGCACAGCCTAGTGTCTATCTGGCCGTGGCCGAGGAGTTGGAGGGGGTTACGGGCTGCTACTACGACGTCATGATAGAGAAGGAGCCAGCACCCAAGGCCCTCGACCAGGAGGTGTCCCGGAGGCTGTGGGAGGCCAGTGCCAGGCTGATGGGGCTGGAGCAGGCAGCATCAGCAGCAGTGCCAGCCTCAAATAGGGCCCAAGAGAAGCCCAGCACAGACCCAGACACAAAGATCATAGCCAAGCACTCACTGTCAGTGCTTGAGCAAACAGGAATGAACCCTGGAGTATGAGCCCTGATATGGAAAGAAGTCACAGTGAACGGTTGACTTTGCATAGGCGCCATTTTCTCTTGACAAGAGCATGTACAATATGAAATTGGAGCTAGCTGGAGATTTCGATTATGGCTCGTGAGACATATGCATATGCTACAGACTAATGCTTGATTTCACCTGCTTGTCCAATGTCCATACATCTGGAGATGTTATCGAGGCAATGATACAGGAGTGACTTGTCCAACAGCACAGTGAGTGTTGGCTAACAGCCAGAAGAGGACTGGCCACCCCACATAGCCTGGTTCCTCTCTAGGTTTCTTCCTAGGTTTTGGCCTCTCTAGGGAGTTTTTCCTAGCCACCGTGCTTCTACACCTGCATTGCTTGCTGTTTGGGGTTTTAGGCTGGGTTTCTGTACAGCACTTTGAGATATCAGCTGATGTACGAAGGGCTATATAAATACATTTGATTTGATTTTGATTTGATACAGTAGGTTCCAGAGGGAGCAGGTTTTCATTCCAACCAATGTCAAGTTATATTTTAATGAATAATTATGGAAACCTTTCATGCCCAGATACTCTGAGACAGAAGGAGATGGAAATCACTGTTATTAAAACAGTTGTAATGTGTTATGAACTGAACACACAGGCTCAAGTTCATAGCATGTATTGTAATGAGTAAAGTATAATGTTGCCTCATCTGGCCATGACAAGGCTCAAGGGAAATGGTTCCCCTGTCATATTATTTTTTACATTTTTAACATTTATTTAACTAGGCAAGTCGGTTAAGAAAAAAATATTATTTACAGTGACTGCCTTCTCCGGACGACCATGGGCCTCCCAATCACAGCTAGATGTGATACAGCCTGGATTCGACCCTGGGACTGTAGTGGCGCCTCTTGCACTGAGATGCAGTGCCTTAGACCACTGCGCCACTCGGGAGAAGCAGTTGCTTATCATTGATTATACTATTATTCACTGAGCTAATCTAACAATACTAGAGTGGAAGTCTGAATCAGAAAAGTGGAAACGCAATAATGACCTAGAGTCGCATTATAGATCCCAAACTTTAAAAATATATATATTCTCGGATTTCTCCCACAAGACATGATTAAGATAAGCACATACTGTGGAATCTGGAGCTGTATTTATGCTTTAACCCTGTCATGTTTGTTTGGGCTGGTTTATGTATTATTAATCGTTTGTGAGGAAGAGGGTTAGCATTCTACAGGCTTTGCTAGTGTTTTAAAAACTGTAATCTGGCTATTACCACCACCTGGTGGTGAGCTATCAAACTGAGGGCAACACATTTTGACCACTTATGTAATGAAGAAAATGGAGACCAAATAAAACATTTCTTACCCCCCCACAAAGCTTTGACTGCGTCTCACCAAAAATATGTTACTTACATGTCTTGATGTTTTCCTGTAGCTACATTGTTGCTTTATAACAACACATCACCTCACTATCTGGAGTCAGAAAACTGTTGATAAAATTGTCCAGGCTGGCATGCATTAATGGATACTGTTGGCATACACACAGCCTAAGTGCTTTGGATATATTAGCCCTGAACTGAGGGATCCATTTCACAGGGCACTTCCTGTCAATAAAATCCCTAAATTCAGATTGAGAGAAAGACATCCACCATCTGAATGTACTCTGATGAGCATCGATCCCTGGAAACGAATACCGTTCACCAGCCAAATCTGGTGTCAGTTTACCAGCAATGACACTCCCTGGTGCCACCCTAAAAAGCTGAGGGTAATAGGAGATCAAGGGTTTTCCACATCCCTCTGATTTGGAAAAGCAGGTAATATTTTGTAAAGTGGAATACCAGAAAGACTTTAACATATGGTTGTGAAGGGCCATAAAAGAGACACTGTTATTGCTCTCCCTAAACATGCACAGATACATTTAGATTATAAAAAACAAAATCATATTCTTTAATGGCCACCTAGAATATGGTGTTATGGAAACACTTGACAAATGAAAACAATGACCTTTTTGTTTCTGTATCTTATCTAAAGGTTCTGCAGTGATTTATTCATTCTTGCCTTGAGGTAGAATTTAGAAACATGTCTATCATGTCTGTGTGAGCCTTGAGGTATTTGTATACTGTACAAAAATGTAAACGCAACATGTTTTGGTCCTATGTTTCATGACCTGAAATAAAAGATAACAGAAATTTTCCCTATGCACAAAAAGCTTATTTTTCTCAAATTGTGTGCACAAATTTGTTTACATCCCTGTTAGTGAGCATTTCCTTGCCAAGATAATCCATCCACCTGACAGGTGTGGCATATCAAGAAGCTGATTAAACAGCGTGGTCGTTACAGTTGCACCTTGTGCTGGGGACAATAAAAGGCCACTCTAAAATGTGCAGTTTTGTCACAACACAATGCCACAGATGTCTCAAGTTTTGAGGGAGTGTGCAATTGGCATGCTGACTGCAAGAATGTCACCCAGAGCTGTTGCCAGAGAATGTAATGTTAATTTCTCTACCATAAACCTCTTCTAACATAGTTTTAGAGAATTTGGCAGTATGTCTAACCGGCCTCACAACCGCAGATCAAGTGTAACCACCTCAGCCAAGGACCTCAACATCCGGCTTCACCTGACACCAGTCATCCAAATTAAACTGAGGAGTATTTCTGTTTGTAATAAAGCCTTTTTGTGGAGAAAAACTAACACCCATGGCTGCGTCCCTGTCCAGTCATGGGAAATGTGTTTAGTAGACTTTAATTTTTGCCAAAGTTTATTTTTTTAATGGTGTTGTTTAGTAGTGCAAGGGCACTTCACAGACTATTGCACACGAGCACTTCAAACTGCCCCCCCCAGGTCAACCCATGGCTGCACCCCTGCCCAGTCATGGGAAACTGATCAATTAGAACCTAATGAATTCATTTCAATTGGCTGATTTCCCTATATGAAATGTAACTCAGTAAAATTGTTGAAATTATTGCATGTTGCATACATATATATATAGTATAGTTTAAGCATCTTAACAGAAAAAACAACACTAGATATTCTATCCCAGTATTTTTATGAATAAGCAAAGAACACATTTTCTATCCTCTGCATGGATGACAGCATGAGTATGACGTTTGCGCTCTTGAACAGACCCTCTTGAACTACATATCCCAAAATGCACTTGTCGTTTCACAAAAAAATAGGTTCAAGGTACAGTATTTTCATGACCAGAGAGCAAATTTGCTGTTTGACAATTTAGTGAATTTGTAAACGTCTTGGGTCGCAATTTGTGAAGTTACTCTGCAACAGAGTGCATTTGGTCGTCAAGAGACGTTTGTGAGGCGGTGTCATTACAGAGGAGAAGCTACAACAGGAAAAACACAACAACACTGTCGGTAAGTGCAACTTTACCATAGAGAGAACAATGAGCCAGATGTTTTACCGGATGTAGAAATCTGAAGCATCCTGTTGGCGTTTCCACTCAACACCAAATATGGTGATGAGAGGAAGCCCAGTGGCGGGCAGTGGGAGAAGACGGAGCGAGATGAATTTTGGACGAGATTCTGCAAATTTCCTCATCGATGAAACGTTTGATCTCAATACAGTTTTCTGTTCCCAAAACTAAAATATGTTACGAACATAGTACTTTTTGCCAAAGTTTCAAAAAAACTTTGGTTTTGTATGTGCAAGGGCGAATTGAGATTCAGGCTAAGCGTTCCCTAACTAAAATATGCAAATAAATGCTAGAACGCGCCAATAGGATCTCGTTAGTTCGTGCTTGTTCTGCCGACTATGATTAATTTTCTACCATTGGAAACGATTGGCTGTGGTCTATCTTGGGGTTATAAAAAAATCTTTGACTTTACTTTGTCAACTTTAAATTCTTCCATGCATCTTCCGCTGCAGTCTGCAATGCAGCATATGTCCCAGCGATTGCTACATAGCACAAAGTGTGCCTTAGAAGTGTAATAAATGTATATTTTTGTTCCAGCCAGGCACCTTTGGAACATCAGTATGGCAGAGCCACAGAGGGTGAGAGATTTGCCTGAGGATGTAGACACAGATGACTGCATGACTTCATACACTCACATTTACAGTCCAGATTTACTCAAGTAAGTGGAAATACAACCTTAACGTACCAACTGTACTTGAGCTGTGCATTGTCATTTGGAACAAAAGCAATGGCCAGTATATTTTATAGGGAAATGTTATTACCTTAAGTGATGTAATTGGAAAAGATGACATAGGGCACTCTGTTTAATAGTGGTACTGTACATAATTTTTTAACAATATCTTTTCACAGAGACCAAGTGGCGTTCATAACTGGAGGGGGAACTGGAATTGGACTGCGCATAGCTGAAGTGCTCATGAGGTACTGTACCTGGAGTCTCTTGACGTACTACTCCATGCTCCCTGAGACTGTACCTTAACCCTCTGGTTGGGTTATCACTGCCTATCTTCTTTGACCTATAGAGCATGTTACTCTTCACCTAAGACCTTGAATGGTGCATCTGTCACGCTTGGCTTCCTGGTACATCACATGATCTCAGCCTTAACCTTGCACCTTTCACTTGACATGTCCCTGCACCCCTCACCTATCACATTCCCTTGGCCTTTACCCTGCCTACACCTGGGACTGCTCACCTCATGCCACTGTGTTCTACCAATAGCTTCCTTGTGTCATCCGCAAACCACCATTAGAGGCAACTAAAACCTTATGCCGCATGTCATCACACACGGAACACCTTGCACCTCACCCCTAACCTCTCACCTCTCGTCTCTTTCAGGCACGGCTGTGACACAGTGATTGCCAGCAGAAACTTGGAAAAGCTGACAGAGGTCTGCTACCCTTATATCGTGTAGTAGACCAAACAAAAACCATGTGGATTAAATGTTGAATAAATGTTGATTTATCATGCTGATGTCTCGTCTATGTTTTCTTCCAGGCTGCTAAGAAGCTGATGGCAGCGACGGGACGCCGCTGTCTCCCTCTGACCATTGACGTGCGACAGCCCCAGACCATCTCCGCTGCCGTGGACGAGACGCTGAAAGAGCTGGGCAGGATTGATATCCTCATTAATAGTATGTAGAAGACACACGTGTGCACAGACAAACATGCACATGCACCCATACAACAACATTGTAGGTATGGGGGGGAAATTAAATTGGCTCTGCTGTGAAATTGTGTGCGACATTGATTTTAATGAAGCCATGTCGCGGTGAAAGCAGTGTGATTTTGTTTAAATTATGACATTTTCTCAAGCAATGTCAATCTCTCTTTATCAACTGTTATCATATAGGCCTGTTTCAGATCACAAAGTCATCATCTGTTCTGGCTTTTATCGTTTTTGTAACGTTTATAACTTGATTTGCACAACATTTCAATCTCAGTCTTTCTTTACATTTGTACATTTTCTTTTTAATACCCAATTTTGAATTGAAACGTGTTAACGTTGGTTGTTTGAAATAGGTATATCTCTCTGGTCACCCCCAAAACCAATTCTTCCTTTGGCCGCCTCTCCTTCC
The DNA here is from genome assembly GCF_034236695.1 of Oncorhynchus nerka. NCBI lineage: Eukaryota > Metazoa > Chordata > Actinopteri > Salmoniformes > Salmonidae > Oncorhynchus > Oncorhynchus nerka. The sequence goes on from NC_088418.1 coordinate 25,142,439, forward strand.
AGTTCTCTGCTGCCAATGACTGGAACGAACTTGAAACTGGAAACACTTATCTCCCTCACTAGCTTTAAGCACCAGCTGTCAGAGCAGCTCACAGATGACTGCGCCTGTACATGGCCCATCTATAATTTAGCCCAAACAACTACCTCTCCCCCTACTGTATTTATTTATTTAGCTCCTTTGCACCCCATTATTTCTACTTTGCACATTATTCCACTGCAAATCTACCATTCCAGTGTTTTACTTGCTATATTGTATTTACTTTGCCACCATGGCCTTTTTTTTCTTCTTTTTTTTACCTCCCTTATCTCACCTCATTTGCTCACATTGTATATAGACTTATGTTTTCTACTGTATTATTGACTGTATGTTTGTTTTACTCCATGTGTAACTCTGTGTTGTTGTATATGTCAAACTGCTTTGCTTTATCTTGGCCAGGTCGCAATTGTAAATGAGAACTTGTTCTCAACTTGCCTACCTGGTTAAATAAAGGTGAAATAAATAAATGAATGTAAAAAAAAATATGTAAGGAACTGTCTAGCGATCTATTTTATTTTATAGATGCTGCTGGAAACTTCCTGTGCCCTGCAATCTCCCTCTCCTTCAATGCCTTCAAGACAGTCCTGGAAATTGACACAATGGGTACATTTAACACCAGCAAGGTGGTCTATGAGAAGTGGTTCAAGGTACGGTACACTCTCAGTATGCACTGAGATTTTTCAATCAATTTCCTTCAATCTAACTACCTACCTTTTCACATGACTTGCATGGATATTCCTGTTTGTTTTTCATTGTTGTGCTATTACCTCAGATAGTCATACTTCTGGTAAAATGTATGGATAGATAGACTTGATCATGTCTGATGTTTGTGTTCAGGACCACGGGGGTGCCATTGTAAACATCTCTGCCACCCTCGGCTACAGGGGTCAGGCTCTCCAGGTGCATGCTGGCTCTGCCAAGGCTGCCAACGGTAAGAAACGTTACAGTGTTATAACTCTATGATTGTAACTATATTGTTGTGTTTTTATGTTGTTCTATGTATTTGGTAGAAGTAGCTGTAGTCTTTTGGTGAGTCAGCACTATTTCGCAGATATAACAGCAAGCCCACTAACAACTTCCCCTCTCTTTATTCATCTCACTACTCTTTTTCTTTTCACGTCTCTCTCCCTCAGATGCCATGACCAAGCACCTGGCTGTTGAATGGGGACCAAGTGGGGTAAGGGTTAACACCCTGGCACCAGGTCCTATTTCTGGGACAGAGGGCTTCCATAGACTGGGTAAGGATCTGTGGCTGCCTGGCTGTGATTTGATAAACATGTTTGGATTGATTAAGCCATAAGCCAAACTCACACATGGCCATACTTTTTAGTGATAAATCTTGCCACTCCTCTCTACCTTTTTAATGAAGTATGTTTTATTATACACTTAAGTAGATCTGGGTAATTATGTGTTATTTCTCTGCTAGTGAGGTCAAAGTTATCAAGAGCAGAGCCTTAGGGGCTTCCCGGGTGGCGTAGTGGTCTAGGGCACTGCATCGCTGTGCCACCAGAGACTCTAGGGTTCACGCCCAGGCTCTGTCGCAGCCAGCCGCAACAATTGGCCTAGCATCGTCCGGGTTAGGGAGGGTTTGGCCGGTAGGGATATCATTGTCTCATCGCGCACCAGCGACTCCTGTGGCGGGCCAACCAAGTGCACGGTGTTTCCTCCGACACATTGGTGCAGCTGGCTTCCAGGTTGGATGCTCGCTGTGTTAAGAAGCAGTGCAGCTTGGTTGGGTTGTGTTTCAGAGGACGCATGGCTTTCGACCTTCGTCTCTCCCGAGCCTGTACGGGAGTTGTAGCAACGAGACAAAATATAGTAATTACTAACAATTGGATACCACGAAAGTGGGGAAAAAATATATTTTAAAAAAGAGCCTTAGGAGAGGTAAACTAAATTAAGTCCTCTTCAGTCTCATTTTTCTTTGCCCTAAATACTTGTTCTCACCCTCCCCTCTTGTCTTCAGGTGGCAACATAGCAGACAGCATGGGCGCCTTCTCATCCATTCCGCTGCAGCGGGCAGGCAACAAGACTGAGATGGCCCACAGCGTGCTGTTCCTGGCCAGCCGCGCCTCCTCCTATGTGACGGGCCACATCATGGTGGCTGACGGCGGGAGCTGGCTCACCTCAGCCAATGACGTGTCCATGCTGCTCGGTATAGCTTCCTCTCAGTCTGCTAAACTCTGACACGGCCCCTCTCCCCGTCCCAGGTGTGTAGTACAGGGAAGGAGGTGCAGCTGTAGGTGTAGGGGAAGAGGACGTTGTGAAGTGTGTTGTGGATAAGTAGAGTGCATTTATCTTTCATCTAGAAAAAATATTCTTCTGCACTTTGTGACATCGGCTGATGTCAAATTTGATTGGTTGATTGGAGTAAAGTGGCATAGTTATAGGGGTAGTGTTTTGCCCTGAGTTGGGCATAACTGATTGCTTAATTTGTCTGGCTTGTGTTTCATTTTCTTCTGTGGCCTTTCGCCTAAGGACACTTTAGATAGAGAAGCATAAACTTATTATGTGATATGCAGATACTGTCTTCAAATTAAATTGTGTTTATTTTGCTTTCAGGCTATTGGTCAGCTGAACTGAAGAGAGATGAGTAGATGGTGAAGAAGAAGTGGCAGATTTGGAATAATCTGCAAAATATAAATCAATGGATTTGCCATGTATGATCTTTGAGACTGGAAAGCTACCATAGCTGATAGTGGTTAAGTGGACAATAGGAGGTAAACACAAATATTGACTGGAAATTATTGACCTAAAAAGACACATCACAGCCACATGTTGAAAACGGGATAGATTGGCCCAATCATGTTTCAAGCGTTGGATAATGAGTTAATCGACACCATTTAAAAAAATTGTAATTACTAAATACAATAACTACTTTGGATTAAGAATCAATATGTTGATGAACGTGATTAGTAAAATCGCCTTTTGTAGTTGTTGAATCATGTAGGCTAGTTGTTGAAATTACATTGTAAAACACTTACAATTTCCATACACAATGTCCAGAAATGTTCCTAATAAACCTTGACATAATGACATTTAAAAACTCTGCCTCCATTTCAAACATCACAACACTTTTCTAACCTCATCATACATGTACTGAACTTGAGTATTCAAAATGACTCCTCCAAGCAAACACTGAGTTTTCACATAGCATGCCCTACTGTTTGACCATATTGCTCTAGATAAATGGCGAATGAAACAGTAACACCAATAGTATAGCCAGAAAGATAATACATTATTAATATGCATTGACTAAAATCTGCCAGAGGGGGGCGCCAACGTACAATGCAGTAGAAATCGGGACCTTTTGCTTTGGATTCAATGTGTGTTGTGTTGCTAAGATGTTAAACTTGCCAATATAGCCTTTACATTATTCGTTCACCATTATTATGCTAAACAAAGCCCAAGAAAACCAAGAACATTTAATCTATTGCCTACATGAGAAAGGCTGGGTTCCACTCACAATCACTGTTGGTGCTAGTTGAAGTCTTTTGGAGAATGTACATGGCCATGGATGTAAAAATACACTACATTACCAAAGGTATGTGGACACCTGCTTGTGGAACATCTCATTCCAAAATCATGGGAATTAATATGGAGTTGGTCATCCCTTTGCTGCTATAACAGCCTCCACTCTTCTGGGAAGGCTTTCCACAAAATGTTGGAACATTGCTGTGGAGACTTGCTTCCATTCAGAGCTTTAGTGAGGTCGGGCACTGATGTTGGGCGATTAGGCCTGGCTCGCAGTCAGTGTTCCAATTCTTCCCAAAGGTGTTCGATGGGGTTGAGGTCAGGGCTCTGCAGGCCAGTCAAGTTCTTCTACACCAATCTCAAAAACCATTTCTGTATGGACCTCACTTTGTGCATGGGGGCATTGTCATTCTGAAACCGGAAAGGGCCTTCCCCAAACTGTTGTCACAATGTTAGAAGCACAGAATTGTCCAGAATGTCATTGTGTGCTTTAGCGTTAAGAGATCCCTTCACTGGAAGTAAGGGGCCTAACCCGAACCATGAAAAACAACCCCAGACCATTATCCCTCATCCACCAAACTTTACAGTTGGCACCATACATTGGGGCAGGTAGCATCCACCAAACCCAGATTCGTCAGTCAGATGGTGAAGCGTGATACTCGAGAGAATGCATTTCCACTGCTCCAGAGTCTAATGACAGTGAGCTTTACACCACTCTAGCCAACGCTTGGCATTGCGCATGGTGATCTTAGGCTCGGCCATGGAAGTCCATTTCATGAAGCTCCCGATTAACAGTTATTGTACCTACGTTGCTTCTAGAGACAGTTTGGAACTCTTTAGTGAGTGTTGCAACCGAGGACAGACGATTTTTTTTACACGCTAAGTGCTTCAGCACACAGCCGTTGTGTGACAGCTCTTAAGTAAGGCCATTTTACTGCCAATGTTTGGCTATGGAGATTGCATGGCTGAGTGCTCGAGTTCATACACCTGTTAGCAACGGGTATGGCTGAAATAGTTGAATCCACTCACTTTAAGGGTTGTCCACATACTTTTGTATATATAGTATATGAAATAAACAATGGTTAGACAATGCAATTAAAAGCCTACACAGGTATTTTGCATCGTATTTTGGACTGCGGTTCGTTCTGTGCGCGTGCGTGAAACGTCACCGCTGTATGCGGCTGAGGGATGGCAAGGGCCGGGTATTTGCTGCTGATGCTGATGACAGTGTGAACGGCCTCTGCGTTCCTTTATATCGTTATACCTCAGTGCTGTAATCACGGTTTAGAAATGTGGCAACATATTTTGTATGTTTGACCCATACAGAAGCATCTTCAGACGGAGAATCATGTCTTTGGAGAGCGTTAGGATGGTAAATACATTTCGGGAGGCCGGGAGAAGCTGAAGAAATTTTAAGCAAGCGGGCTGAATTTGTTCCTGACACAGGTGGATGATTGTTGGATCCGAAACGTCTGGATAAAAACACAAAACGCGGATGTAAATGAAAATTATCGTCAGAACGAATAAACTGACTTAAATGGGAAAAGGAAATTAGCTGAAGGTCTTCATATTCAGTCTAATTTTGCTTCAGAATCAAGGGCTGACGAATTGGCTCGTTAGCTAGCTAGTTAACAAGCTAACTAGCTCGAGCTTCCTTCAGGATATTATAGGGATGCTCGGACGCCTTCGCGTTAAATCAATGTTCATATTGCCAAACATGTTATTGTCAGTCTGCAAGCATTGGCATGCTTTACATGGAGTTCAGCGTTGCTAGCTAACTAAGTTAGCAAGCTAGCTATTTATTTACTCGAAGGTTGGCGTATTATAATCCACTGTCAAGTTAAAACACATCTCGCATTGGCTAAAAGCTAGCTAGCTAGCTGGTTAACCAGTTGACGTTAGCTTCAATCACACTTTGAAACCAAATTGTCGATAACCCAGTGGCAGTGCCACATATTAGTACATGTTAACTAGTTAAAAGTAGTTAAACGTTGTTGATATTATTGGATCCAATTTATAGCACGAATCCAATGTTCTGCTTATTTTCAGACTGAATTTTTGGGCAGTCAGCTGTATTAGCAAGACGACGCTTGACAACAACCGGGGCAACTGACAGCTAAAATTAGTCCATCCCAATGATGCTGGAGATGGGGACAGTGAATTTATATAGCACGCCGTGTTTATCATTTGCTTCCTTTTTCCTTGATCAGGTTTGACCATTTTCTATCAAGCTAAACTGATCAATTCCCTTCCTATCACAGGAACTCATCTTTTTGTGTGTTATGTCACTTCATATTGTCTTGTAATATCATAGTCATTGTATGACATTGGCATGGAATTAGAATACTAACTATTAGAATATAGTTTAATAGGATCGATATGGACGTTATCATGTTGCCCCAGTAATAGTTTGGATCTTAGAACATTTCTATTTAGTCTGCTATTTTGCTAAGCCACATGTCACCAATTAATGTTGCATTCTAAAAGTATACATCAAAGTTCATAATTCTATGGAATGAATTATACATTTTTCTGAAAATGCACATTGGATTAGTTGACAACATTTTTAAAAAATGCAGGGTTAGTCACTAAATGCATGAGTAGTGGATAATTTAAGGCAACATCAACAATTATGGCAAGTAGACAAATCAATGAATATAGGGAGTACACTTGTTATAAGCACTAAGGTGCTTACACAGTGCTGAGATGTCATAAATTCAGAGCTAGACAGGCAGGTTTTTATTTACCATCATGCAACATTTGCCTATGGATCTAATCAAGGATATCAACTACCATGTGTAGAATAACAATATTGAAATTGAGAAAGAATTGGATTTTGACTTTAATGTAAGAGGAATTATAAGCTTTCTCAAATTTGCTCAGGAATTATCTATTTAAATGGAACAGACTCTGATGTCTAGCCCTCTGGGGCATTCTGAGTGGGATCCAGAAGGCACAAGCTCCCATGGATTCATCCTCTTGGATTCAAACAAAGGAGCCATAATGTCTCAGAGAAAAGGTGGTCAGACAGCTTTGGATTTCCAGAAAGTTGACCCGGATGTATCTCTATGCCTGGAAGAGCTTTTCCAGGAGAACGCCTTAAATTTAGACAGTCTTTTCAGGACCTCCAGTTACTCTGGTGGGGACAAGATTTTGCCATGGGAGGGAGATCAAGCTAATCATTCTCAAGATGTTCCCCTGGACAAACCTCTAGAGTTATCGCCTCTCAAAGACAAAATTGAGGAACATAACAATGTAAGTGACAGTCCTCTACCTTGGCTGTTATTCTCCAAAACCACTGATTTGCTCAGGGACAACTCAGTGTGTGAGGAACTAAATTCCCTGCAAGATCCACCTGTGAGTTACACAGATTCCGTTAACAGTCACAAGGAGCTGATAACCCTCAGTGAACCTCCTTCTCCTGTGAAGGTTTCAGATAGGACTCCAGATACCAACACAGAAGCTTCCTCTTTGTTGGTAGATTACCTCTCTTCTGAAAACTTCACCTTCTCCCCCAGCCCTGCCCCTTCAGGTGAGGTGAACCCACAGGGTGTCAGTAAGGAGCTTTTACTCCTGTCACTGGATGAGGACAGTGGCTTCCCTCCTCCCTTACAGGGCGGGGAGACTGTGTCACCTGAAACCGGGGACAAAGGTTTATTCCTGGAACCTGTGACTGATCTACCCACAGTCAGTAACAGTACCCCTGAAGGTTTACCTGAGAGCAGCTTCTCACACAACAACATCCATACTGACTGCGCTAGAGAATCTCCAGGGGTTCAGGTGGGATCTGTGCCTTTGCTGGATCTGGAGGTTCCTGACTGTGACAGCAGCCTCAGCCTCTGCCCTACTCCTCTTGAGTCACCAACCTGCACGGGTGCATCACCTGCAGAGGATTCAGAGCAGGAACACACTTTGGCTACTTCAATCCTGACTCTATCAGAGCACAGAGGTGAGGGGGACTCGTCCCTCCTTCTGAACTCTTCACCATCGATTGAACCCCCGTCGCCAAAGTTCCTCTCAAACAGAGATGCTTCGGTCCTTGGTCAACTGCCCAGTGGCTGCAGCTCTGAGGAGAATGGCCCCCAAGATTTGATGGAAGACAAAATTATCTTTGATTTTACCAAACATGAGGGAGAGGAGGAAATGGCTCTTGATCCGTGCTTGACCTCAGACGTGCTGCCCGATGAGGAAACGTGGGACTTGAAACCACCTGAGGCTGTACAGGGTGACAGTGTTCCTGCCTTACAAACTGAACAGCGCGATGGGGAAAGGTTGGCAGACTTGGACCTGTTTGCCGGAACCACGGGTTGTCACAAACGTGATAGTTTTGATTGCCCAGTTCTGGAGTTGAATGGTTTGTCTTCTGATTCTGGATGGACTAGTGAACAAACAGTAGAGACGCTGTCACTCTCTAAAATGGTGGGGTCTGACTCCATGGTCCCCATAGTGAATCAGAGAGAGGAAGACCCATCACCTCTGAAGGCAGTGTTTGACGCTCTGGACCAGGATGGGGATGGATTTGTACGCATTGAGGAGTTTATGGAGTTTGCTGCTGCCTATGGGGCTGACCAGGTGAGACGCATCTCTTTTTAGATTTGTGTGTGCATTGTTTTTGCTATTCAGTTCCCAGTCAGTGCATGAGGGAGTGTAAAGTCATGGTGAATTGGTCATCTGAAAGGGTTCTGCATGCGTGTTAACCTAGAGATCATAAGCCTCATTCTGTTTATATGATTTACTATTGATTTTCCGCTTTACTGTAGAGCTTCCTGTAAAATCTTAGTTAATTCCATCAACTGCAATCCATCCCTCAGTGTTTCCTCAAAGGGCGAGAGGCTTTAATTTGTAGGCTATTTTGTAACAGAGACTAGGCAGCCAAGCTAACTGGTAGGCCTCTGTTAATGGCCATTATTACAACTAGTTTCAGATTGAGTAAGGAGCCTAGATTATAAACGTCAGGTAACATGTTCTCACATGGGATAGGCATACACTCTTATTTGTTATTTTCCATGAAGAGGGAACGCACTGGGGGGATTTATGTTACCCCAAAATGCAATAGAACCTAGGAAACCTGAGCACTTGGACTTTGGTGTACGATACTGAAGAACACCGGGCTATGTTTTTATAATTTAAACCCTAAACGTAGCGTTTGCCGACAGAGGGCGATATTGAGTCATGTCCTTTTACCGTCCAAACTCATTGTATGCAGCCTGCAATACATTCGTATCCCTCGTAGACCGTACCTAAAACATGATCTATTGGCTTCGATTTCCTCCTTAACTTTATTTAATGGCGTGGAGGCTGGTAAAAAAGGGAAATATGCTAACTTTCCATGTGAATCACCATTTTTCACCACCATGGTGGCTAAATGCCAATCCTGGTTGTGTATCGTGTTCAGCCAATCAAGTTGCAGCAGTCTTTTTTCACCGTTAAAGCGCTGTATCGCGGAAAACTAAGACTGTTCTCATGGCGGGGCGGGTCTGCCGGTTTTGACTAGCAGAAGTGACTTTTCGCAGCAGGTTAGGAGAATTAGGTTAGGGTTGGCTAAAATGCTAAAAATTGTCTCTGGCGTGACTCAAACATATCTAGCAACAACCAGGTCTGCCCTGAGAATAGTCTTGGTTTCCACTAATGCTATGAAACCCTTGGTCTGATAGTTTCAACCGTATTGGCTGAACGCGATGCAACACATCCGGGATTAACATGTAGCCAGTCTAGCATGGTGATGGAAATGGTGTTTCATAAGTAAAGTACTTATTTCCCCTGTTTTTTTCCCGCCTTATCGCCATTAAGAAAGGTTAAGGAGGAAATCGAAGCCCATGCAGCCTGAATGGAGAATTTTTATTTTATTTTTTTTGCACAAATTGGTTCACGAGGGATACAACTGTATTGCTGGCTGCATATGCATTTGGACGGTAAAATGACTTGACTCAATATCGCCATCTTCCGGGCCGTTGGGCTACCCTAAACACAAACCTTCAGCTTTGCATTTATCAGCAATAACAGTAAACTAGGCTACAAATGGTTTGTGAACACACTATTGAAACATGATCAGACAAAGCTTGAGAGTAATTTCATGCTCTATAGCTTGGGTTTGAAATGAATTATCAGAGGATGAACTCGGGTCACTTATTCCCGTTAAACCCAGAGAATGCTTTTTGGCCAATGGATTTGAGAATAGATTTGGCCAACACTGCCACTCATTCTTAACCTTTTTTTGATTCATATTTTGCCTAATCTCTCATTGGTCAGTGTTCAATAGCTGGGATTTGGCATGAAAATCGTGTTAAATCTGAAGGAAAATATACGGGCTGATATTAATTCTGACAGGACAGGCCTGGTACCTCCTGCCCTCTTATTCTAAAACAAGCCACGAAGATGGTCAAATCTGCCCATAGGCAATATACCTCACTCCATTGTACTGCATAATCTCATGTGTATTGGCTGCTCCATCCTGCCCCAGATATGACCTTCACCCATTCTCCATCCCAGGCATCTTGCTTTACACCCAAACATATTACTTAAATTCTGTGGTTTTTCTTCGCTAGGAAGTGAGGCCAATTAAAGAAAAACATTGAAATGCCTTCCACAGCTGTTGGGAGGTGAAAGGTGTAAAATAAATAATTTGATTGGCATACATCCCTTTTTGTGAAAATAATTGTATGTGGGTATAGGCTAGAGTTTCCCCCCTAGCTTTTTTTCCATAGTCCTTTGGTTTTACTCCGAATCCACCCTGCTTTATTTCTCTGTAAGGCCATGGAGTTAATTGTATTATATGTCTACGAGGACATGGCTGGGCCTAGGTGTTTGATGTGGTTATATGTACACAAACTCAGTACATAAACAATAAAGTTAAAAGGGTGTCAGGTTCATTCCTCTGTTGTCCAACATTCTTGCCTTTTGTGCCAGTCACAAAAGTATGTTTATAACAAGTAGTCCTTACTTCCTGTAAGCACCCAACCTTTCAGTTGCAAATAATGGGCGAAAGGTTGGATGCAAATACCATTGTAACTGGTGACACACACATTCGCAATTTAATTATCTTTTCAATGATGACCATTCCGTATAGGCCTACTTCAGCACATTTAGCATATCTTGCCTATTGTAGGCTAGAACATAATTTTAGGACTGACCCTGAATGTGGTTGCTGAAAGGAAGATCTTGGAATGTGTGGTGGTGGTGGTGGGGGTTTAGGCAATTAGGGAACTTCCATTATAGCTTTATCCACAATTCTTTCAGAGGAGACATTCTATTTTGTTAACCTCATTTCCCTGATTTTAGATTTTACCATGACATTTTAAGCACAGATGCACTCTACATTATACAAGTTAGTTAATGCGTAGTGGTTGGCAAACAAAAGTCACTCGAGTCAAACCACCATTTAGGCCTAGTCAAAACATTTGACAGTGATTTCTTTGGAACAGGATAGATTAGCAGGCTCTATTGCTGGCTGACTAATCGTCTCTTTAAATCCCCTTCCCCCAGTTCATAACACCATTGTCAGCCCTGTTTTTTTCCTGTACACCCCATAGGTATCTCTGGCTCCCCAGACTGAGTGGTTAGGGAGGCTTAAGTAGAATGTTGTATTTCCCCAGAGTCAGAGGGGCTGAAATGTGTAGGGTACCATCACCTCCCTACGACCCTGTTTTCTGAGAGGGAGGGGGGACTGCTTCACTCTGGACCATCACCACGAAGTACCATATCTTGTTTTTTTTATGGCGCGAGATAAATGAACATGACATTTGGGAAACCCTCCCAGATCGCTGGTGTAGTCGAACTCTGTGTTATTCCATGGTGTTTGGTTTCTGGTGGCCTCTTCCACGAGTAGCTCCATAGTATCCTTGTGGTTTTCCTGACATCCATGTTTATCAAGGATTTGTTTTGGATCGCAAACCAGGTTGTGCAGATTTGATTACCTCAGTGTCTCTCGTTGAGCTGAGGTATTGCATGTCTGGTTTCCATGAGCTGTGGGAAAGCTTGCACCCTTTACAGCTTAGCTTATTCAATTGCTTCTCAGATGTCCGCCTGGCCTATCATGACTAGAGAGAGAAAGATGGGCTTAGACTGGTTTGCGTTCTTCATTAAGGAAAGTAAGCAAGCAGTAGACAGACTTATCTCTAGAATTTGAAGAATGTTATTTAATGACCTTATGAGTGGGTTTTGTATTTGTCGATTCAAGGACAGTTTGGCATAGTCCTAGTTAGTGACACAAATGTTCCACCCAGTAGGATAGACAGACTTATAAAACCCATAGAAGCCCACCTAACTTTCCATTTGTTTTCGGGTGAAAGGACCATGTGACTAGGCCTAGCTATATACAGATCAAACTTAGTTCTAGTTATTCCCTCCTTGCTCGGTGGTAGTACAAGCTTCTGAGTAACTAGGTTGCAGAAATGCAATGGCCTTTCTGGCATCTGCATCACTATTCATGTGAAGGATGCCATTTCACAAACAAAATATACCCATGAAAAATCAATAGAAAGTGGTGTTCAGCATGACAGTGTGGGCAATGGGCATATAACATTTGTTTACAGCAACTTATTTTATATGGTACATTTAGTCTGTCCTTGTGGATTTTTATTGTGTCTGTAAGCTTCACAAATCATTTTATTTTCCTTGTGGTGGAAGCGCTTGGCAAATCTCTCATGTACCTAAAAACATTTCACAGGTAGGTCTGAGCAGAGGATAATTAATATCTAACCTAGCTAACTTTACACTGCTAGGTCTGCATAGGACATTCCCTGCGTTGATAGTTGCAGACGAGGGAAGCTATTGCATGTACAGTGTGATATCAGATATCTGATATTTGCATGGATGTCCTAATCCGTTAATGGGGCCTCAGAGTTGAATGCAAATCCCATCCCGGAAACATTCCAGGAAGATGTGTGTAATGTGTGTGTGTGACAGTCAGGCAACCGTGTGGATCGGAGGAAAGAAAATGGAACAAGAAGAGTTTGTAGAACATGGCGCTTGCAATGCCAGGGTTGTGGATTCGATTCCCATGGGGGACCAGTACGAAAAAAGTATGAATGTATGAACTCACTACTCTGGATAAGAGCGTCTGGTAAATGACTTGAATGTAAATGTATATACTCCATCACGGAATGACCTTTGACAGTGGCTAAGCCCCTATACTAGGGTACTGATGTAAAAAGTATTTCTGTCTGTAATAAAGCACTTTTGTGGGGGAAAAAATCATTATGATTGCCTGGGCCTGGCTCCCCAGTGGGTGGGTCTAGGCCCTCTCAGGCCCACCCATGGCTGTGACCCTGCCCAGTCATGTGTTATCTGTAGATTAGGGACTAATTAATTTATTTCAATATACTGATTTCCTTCTATGAACTGTAACTCAGTAAAGTCTTTGAAATTAATGCATGTTGCATTTATATTTTTGTTCAGTGTAGTACAGGATTATCTATTTTGGATGCAGTTTAAATGGAGTTGATAGAGAGAGAGAAAGACTGCAAGATTGTGCTCACGTTAGTGATAGGCTGTTTTTAAAACTCTACAGCTGCAATTAAAAAAAAAAAAATCTTTACAATTAAAAAACAAGGTGACCCCCGAAAGCCAGATGGAGATGGATAAATTAGACATACATTCGGTCTTTGTATTACTGTAGCATAGACTATGCTGCAGCAAATGTAGGCATACCTGTTCCAAGAAAAACCATGAGATGATAGGTCTACATGCATTGTGAGCATCGCTCCATACTGAGATGGGCTGTCTGTCCCCACCCTGAGCGTTGGTGATTCATCATGCAGAGGCCATAGAGAAGCCAGATTTAGAATTTGCATATAATTTAACAGTTCCATTTCACGCCTTGCTGTTCATATAAATAATTTATTATAATTTACTGGTTTCTCGCAGTTATTTATCCCAGGAAAAGGAGTGGTTTTGGGCAGTAAATCTCGGTAACCGGGTTCCCGCCATTCAACCCTAGATCTGAAGGGTTAGACAAGTTAGTGGCAAGGGATAAAAATGTAACTGGGCTGAGAAAAGAAGACGGAGAAGACAACGGAGATGAAGGAAGAGCCTGAATGTGATGTGGTGGAGTCAATGAGAATGAGAGGGAAGAGCGGAGCAAATGAAAGAGATGAGACTGCAGGCGGGGATTCATGATGTAGCCAGTCTAGCCACCTCAGCCTTTTAGTCTGTCTCACAGTTGTTTCGATTTCCCTGAGGTCTGATGATCAGAAAATGTTACAGTAAATAAGTAACTTATGTGTATTGTACAGGAAGCCCTGCTGCATATCTCACAGCCACAATCCTAACCCTCCGTTATCGCACATTGATCACCCTCAAAATAAGGTCACCCCAGGAGTGAAGACATGGCAGTATCAGGGAATTGGAAGATCACAAATTGGACAAGGTTTTTCTCAACCAACACTCCAGTGGGTTTTGACCTAGTTTCCACACAAAGCTCTTGGCCCTGCATTGTGATGGTGGCAGGCAGCTCTTGTCCATCCACCTCCCTCTCCCCTCTACAGACAGCCAGCCAGTCAGCCTCCCCTGTCCTGCTTTTATGTACATTCCCACTAATCCTCAGCGGAATGTCCGATGCCCTGTCCCAAACCCCCATCCTGTTTCTGTGTGTGTGTGTGTGTTCCATTGTTGTTCAGAGAGAATCTCCCATTAGCTCCATCTCCCTATCCATCTAGGCTATTGCTAGTGAAGTGTCAGGAATAGTTATTCAGCACAGTAATACTCCGTTGAAGACGAGCTGTTGTGAAACCCCCCCATAGGAATAAGCATCTCACTCCCGGCATGTTACTGCGTCTTACTGCACAACTGTGGCCTGTGTGGAGCACTGATTAGACACAAATAGAGGAAACCCAGAAAAACCACCATCCATCCAGGCTCTCACTGCCATGTAAATGGAAGGACATGCCCGTTTTGGCCCGTGAAGTATTCTGACTAGTGCTTTCCTCAGACTGTCCCCCCAGGGCCGTTCTCTTTGGGCTACTGTACATATGGTGGGGTCTTTCTTCCCTGCGTTTTTTGCTGTCAGGACTACAAAAGCACAGCACTGACAGTAGTGAAACCCTCACCTACGTGTGCTGGTCTCACCAATTCTCTAACTGGAGGTGTGAAGAGAGGTGTTTCCTGTGCTGTGGTGACCCGGCGCTCCGGTTGTCTGTGGCCTGTTCTGAGGAGGATCGAAAGCTCAAGTGCAGGGAGACACCCACTCACTCTCACCTCTCAAATGTCAATCTCCATCTCATTTACTGCTGTTTATAAACTTCCAACCGCTTTAAACGACCCATCTATTCACCGCCATCCACTTCCTGACCAACCTAATTTATGAAAGATTTGCATAGCAGCGAGCACTTGGCTATCAAATTTAACCTGAAATCTTATATCAACATTTCAGTGTTAACCCACCAATAAGGCAAACAAGTCTGATCTTGCCTTTCAAACTTCAGTTGTGTTTAAAGACATGCTCCAGAACTTTGGCAACTAGTAAGTCTTTTTTTAAACCTCCCGCTTTGGGCTGGATGTGTCAATGTGTAGTTCGTACATGCATAATCTATGAGCAGAATTACTGTTTTACCTCAATTAGCCTCGAAATCCCTGATTTGAAAGCAACTGTTTACTGGAAGTTGTTCAGTGCCATTTTACCCCACCTGGGCCAGCCCCCTAGCAATTTGAGTTTCAGCCAATGAGGTTCAGCCCCTCTTCAGCTAGCAAGACGCACACACAGCAGAGCGTGAGAGCGCAATGACATGGTGCACATATCTGTACGTGGCTCGTGAACGCTACTTTCAGAACTGCTGGCTAAAAAGTATACAAAAGTACTGGAGAATCTCTTTAATATTCAAGCAGGTAAAGTGAATCGGTCTATCGCCTTGAGGGCTGTAGTTCTCAGGCTAAGTCAATCCACAGTTTGCTAAGAGTTTCAGCTGCTACCTCTCTAGATGTAGCTTATGTTTGCTAAGCAGATCGACTGTTTGTGTGTGTGTAACTGATACAAAAGTGCAGAACAGGAAAGTCTATTCACAAAGTTAAAGCCTCTGTTGAATGGTCATGTTAAGCCCAGTCAGATTTGTACTTGTGGTACTATGTTATCTATTGTGGCACTATGTCATCTATTGTCTCGGTTTACTCTCATGTTGATGTTGAACGTTTTCCCAAGGCTTCTGCTTGTGTTTTGCCCACAAACTTCCGTAACCTCCCAGCTAATTGTAAATGATACATGTATGGAATGACAGCACAATGAGTATGAGATGTGTAATTGCAACATACTGCATTTGTATCTAAAACTTTATAGAAATTGGGTCACAACTAGGAGTGATATTATTTTTCGTGGCCTATTCTTAAAAGAGAACTGCCTCCTAGAACCAACTTCTCTGGTTATAAATGTGGTATCGATATGAGTCAGAAACATTACAAAGTGTAAATATGTTCATTTTTGGTCATGAAGTCAGTCTGCCTTCACTTGTAGCCTGTGAGAAAGACCCGATCACGTGACAGAGAGCCATGTGAGTGAGAGGTGCTTCGGCACACAGCCAGGAGAAGGTAATTATAATTATTATATTCAGCCCAAGGGCACAATGGCCACTGGCCACAAAATGCATGGATTTTAGGGGGCATTACAGCCACACAAACGGGATGGAAATTTGAGGCATTATGAAATGCTTGTCAAGTTGTGAATGAGAGTGTGTATAGCCTGCGCAAAAAAAAAAAAAAAGAGCTCATGCCTTTCATGCAACTTTTTCAAATCATTATTAGTCTCATCAAAACATATAGCCCAACATTTGTATCACATCTAAAGTTACATAACTTTAAATTAAGCGTATATAGGAGGACATGTTTCTATGTTAACCACTCAACACAGAGCGCACTCCCCCAAATCGTTTGGAGAAAATATCCTTTCTATTTTATTCAGCTATGTTCAATTGTATTCTTCATACTATAAAATAATGCCACGAAATTCTAAGCAAATCTTGTTTGCTGCATGAGTGGAAGAAGTAGCACAGACCCTCTGCTGGTGCAAAACACTGAGCAGTCAATAATGTATGTACAGGGGCAAGAAAATTATGTGAACCCTTTGGAATTACCTGGATTTCTGCATAAATTTGTCATAACATTTGATCTAATCTTCACAACAATAGACACTTACAGTGTGCTTAAACTAATAACACACAAATTATTGTATTCTTCTTGTCTATATTGAATACATAATTTAAACATTCACAGTGTAGGTTGGGAAAAAGTATATGAATCCTTAGGCTAATGACTTTTCCAAAAGCTAATTGGATTCAGAAGTCAGCTAACCTGGAGTCCAATCAATGTGATGAGATTGGAGATGTCGGTTAGATGTTGCCCTGCCCTATAAAAAATACTCACAAAATAAGAGCGTCTGCTAAATGACTTAAATGTAAATGTAATGTGAGTTTGCTATTCACAAGAAGCATTGCCTGATGTGAACCATGCCTCGAACAAAATAGATATCAGAAGACCTAAGATTAGGAATTGTTGACTGGAAAGGGTTACAAAAGTATCTCTAAAAGCCTTGATGTTCATCAGTCCATGGTAAGACAAATTGTCTATAAATGGAGAAAGTTCAGCACTGTTGCTACTCTCCCTAGGAGTGGCCGTCCTGCAAAGATGACTGCAAGAGTACAGTGCAGAATGCTCAATGAGGCTAAGAAGAATCCTGGAGTGTCAGCTAAAGACTTACAGAAATCTCTGGAACATGCTAACATCTCTGTTGACGAGTCTAGGATACGTAAAACACTAAACAAGAATGATGTTCATGGGAGGACAACACGTGAGAAGCCACTGCTGTCCAAAAAACATTGCTGCACATCTGATATCTGCAAAAGAACACATGGATGTTCCACAGCGTTTCTGGCAAAAAAAAGTAGTTCTCACCAGAGAAAGTCTCAGAGCAAACAAAACAGCACCCCTCTGTTCATTTAAATAAATAAATTAGGCCCTAATCTATGGATTTCACATGACTGGGAAGAGGCACAGCCATGGGTGGGCCTGGGAGGACAAAGGCCCACCCAATCAGAATTAGTTTTCCCCACAAACGGGCTTTATTACAGACACAAATACTCTTCAGTTTCATCAGCTGTCCGGGTTGGCTGGTGTCAGATGATCCTGCAGGTGAAGAAGCCAGATGTGGAGGTCCTGGGCTGGCGTGGTTACACATGGTCTGTGGTTGTGCGGCCGGTTGGACGTACCGCCAAATTTTCTAAAACAACATTGGAGGTGGCTTATGGTAGAGATATTACATTCTCTGGCAACAGCTCTGTTAGACATTCCTCCAGTCAGCATGCCAATTGCGTGTGCTCCCTCGACTTAAGTGTTGTGTTGTGTGACAAAATTGCGCATTTGTGACCGACCGCCTTGATTCGCGTCTTCTGTAGAAAAATTTGAAATGGCGTTTTTTACATTAGATTAAAGCAGAGCCAGAGCTACAAAATGGTATATCATACACTGCATTTGAGGAACAATTGGAAAGTTATTCTGCTTTGAAAGTTGACAACTTGTAAACTCGACTTTTGAGAAAATGGCCTTTGAATGTTTTGGTACCTCCTGGAGAGCTCTCCTTTGTCTACACTCATTCTGCATTGTTCACACCCTCTTAAGCCAGTCCCACCCATCTCTTTATGAATTCACATGTGAAGTCATGTGCTAAACAGTGAGTAGAGTAGTAAAGATTAAGACTAAAAGTTGTAAAATTAGTAGCCTACAGTAAGGAAAAAATCCAGGTAAACAGAAAGTGTCCAGATAAAAATATTTTATAAATATTAGATGACGCTTACCCAGACAAACTGGGTCGTGAAAATGCAATAACCACCAGCCACATCTTGCTAAATGGATGGGTCTCTACAGAAGGTGTAAATGGTACAGCGAAATGGTTACGCCGCGTTAGACAGGATTACCTACACATTCGGACCAGATCAACTAGACAGAACCGAGCTATATGGCAGACCAATCCAAACTCATCTCTCTGCATGTCCATCCCAATCATTATCTTAGCCAATCATGGCTAGCGAGAAGGTTGCTGCTTTTTTCTGTGACTTAACCAACTGGGCTTGTAATTTAACAATTGTATTCGTATTTACAAGCATACAAGTTTGTTATTAAGGCACGTGAAAGTTCACGTGTTCAAAAAAAAACTAAACAAACTTTACGTTCAAACGGCTCTCCTGTGAAGTAGTGACCCACAACATACGCCTAGTTTATTGAAACGGGTCACATTTAAGAGTGGCCTTTTATTGTACCCAACACAAGGGGCACCTGTGTAAGGATCATGCTGTTTAATCAGCTTCTTGATATGCCACACCTGTCAAGTGGATGGATTCTCTTGGCTAAAGATAAACGCTCACTAACAGGGATGTAAACAAATTTGTGCACAACATTTAAAAGCTGAAATGTATTAAACTCCTTTATGGCAAGCCTAAATATGTTCAATAGTAAAAAGTCACATAATAAGTTGCATGGACTCGGTGTACAATAGTAGTTGTTAACATGATTTTCGAATGATTATCCCAGCTCTGTACCCCACACCCAGTTACTATAAAGATACAGGCGTCCTTCCTAACTCAGTTGCCGAAGATGAAGGAAACCGCTCAGGGATTCATCATGAGGCCAATGGTCATTTTAAAACAGTTGCAGACATTGTAGTTACACCACAATACTAACCTAAATGGCAGAATGAACAGAAGGAAGTCTATACATAATAAAAAATATTCCAAAACATGCATCCTGTTTGCAATAAGGCACTGAAGTAATACTGCAAAACATGTGGAAAATTAACTTTTTGTCCAAAATACAAAGCATTATGTTACAAAGCATTAGCAAATCCAACACAACACATCACTGAGTACCAAGTTTCATATTTTCAAGCATGGTGGTGGCTGCATCATGTTATGGATATCCTCGTCATCGGCAAGGATTAGGGAGTGGTTTTAGGATAAAAATAAATGGAATAAAGCTAAGCAACAGACGCTAGGAGACATTCACCTTTCAGCAAGACAATAACCTAAAACTCAAGGCCAAATATACACTGGAGTTGCTTACCAAGACAACATTGAATGTTCCTAAGTGGTCTAGTTACAGTTTTCACTTAAATCTGCTTTAAAAAATATGGAAAGACTTGGCTGTCTAGACAGAGCTTGAAGAATGTTTTTTTAAAGGCAAATATTATACAATCCAGGTTTGCAAAGCTTTTAGACTGTAATCGCTGCCAAAGGTGACTGTATTGACTCAAGGGGTTGAATACTTATCTAATCAAGATACAGTCTATTATTGTTTTATTTTTCATTAAACTTTAAAAAAATGTCACAGCAGCAATTGATAAAACAGGACCATGTTTGCAAAACAAGTGTTTCTGAGCTTTTGTCAATATTACACAGGTAAGCTAGTGATTATGGAAATCAGGAATGCAGACAGGCTCAATAGACCTTTAATAAATGAGGGACTGTGTCCACACCACCTGGTGTTATGTTGGGCACCTACTGACCCCAAAAAGATGTTTTTATTTTTTAAATTCTCAATGACATGTATTGCTAAATAAAAATGTTGTAAGGAAATACAGTTAGGCACCACATTACAACAAGACAAAACAGCTTGCTGAATCAAGTCTTATGAGTATAAAAGCATAGCTTGTTTTCACATAATAAAAAAGCTTGAAAAGGTAATGGAATGGGATTAGTGTGGTGTGTATGCGGTACAATTCACATTATTGTCGGAGCACCTCCTCTAAGAGTATGAATGAGGCGATTTGAGAAGCATTCACATTGTTTGAAGTACAATAGACCAACATCGCTACTGTAGTAGGTCAAAGCTGTGTGCTGGAAAAGCTTAGTAGAGCATGGGTGGAGTAGGCATTGTGGTGCTCATGTGAATATCCTTTATTTTTCAGACCAATGCCTTTTTCTCACTTAAAACCGTATTTTTGTGTGTTTTTAATAGAAATTTGTGTTGACAGCTGAGCTGACTGAAGACCAGGAATTCAACTCGCAGTTGTTATAATTTCCACGGTAACATGTCTTTAGATGACGTGATAAAACTTCAAGTTGCAAGCTACTCTAGTAGCAAGGTGTTGTCGAATGAGTGTCTCATGAAACACATTCCAGACACTGGTACTTCTTGCTATGTTGATATAATTGGGATTTGACAGATAAATATTGCTATGCTAGCTAGCTGCTCCCAGGTTGGCTAAACATAAGGTCAGCGCGAGCTTTAGCCTACACCTAGAACTGAATCAGCAGATCATCTTGAGATGGCGAGTCAGTCAGGAGGGCAGAAGTCTTCAACATCAACTTCTCTCCTTAGCAAAGCTATCTTAGCTTACCTCGCTGTCACTGAGTTACTCACTACTGCTTTTGTTTGTTTGTTTGTTGTGATTTGAATGGCAAAGACACACCCAAGATACACCCACATTAAGCCACACCCCAAAGACGACTCTCGTTTGGGCTTCAGTAATGGCCGCTGAATTTCTTAATGAGCACCGGAAGAAACACATGCGGAATCAGTGAGTGCAGTTCACCTTTTGGAAAACAAAACAATAAAGTGCATTCCATATTCCCCAATTCCATATTTCAGCCCCACAACAATGTTTATGTTGGCTGTTCAGTCTAGTTCTTATACATTAGGGTGTAAAGAGCACAAACACTAGTCTCCTTAGATACCACCTCTTGTTGCCAGGTTACCCGGGGAATGGATACAGGGACATCAGGTAACTGATTGTATCTTGTCATTTGAGTGCCAGGTTAGGTGCACTCTGTCTCGTTGTGTATAGAAATCTTTATTTAAGTTGTAAAATGCAAGTGGTAGCAAGGTTTTGCGTTGTGTGTGTGTGTGTGTGAGAGAGAGTGCATGCGTGTGTGTGTCTTTTGGTTTAAGTAGGTTTATAGAGACGTGTTGGGCTTGTGTTGAGGGAGGTGAGACACTTGGAGCTCAACCCATAAGCTCACCTTGTTTGAGGACACTGCAGTCCTGTAAAATTGAAGCGCATTCCCATGTACCTTTTATGAAAGAGTTATGAAATCAGAAATATGTCTACGTGTGCAGAAACATATGATTCTGTGGAGGTCAGAGCACTTTGTTATTGGTTCTCATTGTCTTGTCTTGAAAAGAAACATCATACCGGTTGAAGGAGCCTAACCACAGAAGGCTCAGTGAGACAGTTCAGTCATTTTGCAGATTTTCAATTATGTTTTTGCTGTCCCTGACAAATTTCCATTACGTGACCGAGCTCAATGAAATCAGTAATTTTAGGTAGTCCTTTTGTTTTAATGTCCTTAGTGTTCGCAAAGCTACAACCTTTCAATTTGAATGCATTCCCCTGTTCCTTAATTCTATTTGCTCATTTTTACCACGTGTAAGCATTGCCCGTACATCACGTTAATTTGGACAGAATGAAATGGGATTTATTCACAAAGCACTCGGGGCAACAAAGCTGATTTGATTATATGATGAAGTTAGCTTTTTGATTGCTGTGTCTAAGTGTGTTTGAAAGGTCCATCATGGCTGTCTCATTATTACAGGTGAAGGATCTGACCAAGTTCCTGGATCCAAGTGGGCTGGGGGTGATCAGCTTCGAGGACTTCCATCGAGGAATCTCGGCCATCAGCAATGGAGGTGAGTCAGAGGATCTTCCTTACAAAGCTGTGATGACCATGACTGCCGTCATAGCTTGGACCTTTATTTGGAAACGCCTTTGAAAGCTCGAAAATGAGGCCTATGCGCTCTCACTGACATGCCAAGAAAATCACGACAAAATGGGGCGTCTTTTGTCAATCAGTTGGTATCGCTATCCACTAGATGGACTCCAATACATCATCATTTGAACTATTTGAAATTGCTATCATTTCATTAAGTCTGCTACTTCTGACAGTATGGAGAGCTGTTCAGTTTTAAGATCAGGGCCTCCATTGATCAGTACCATATGTCGGTCCTATCAGGCTCTATCTATCCCAGCTTCTTCCTGATGGCAGCGGCCATTGTTCATCTGCTCACATTTAGCTAAGGTGAAAGGTTTCGAGGAGGGGAGAGAAAAAAAAACAGTGACCCAATTTCATTCAGACTGCACTCAAATCACATTGTTTTTCTTTCACGGAACATTTTCCCCTTCAGCTCATTTCATGAGTTGAGAAAAAGTGGGAGTGTATACAAAGGCCAAGCCTACTATAAACCTTCCTTTTCTAAACAATGGAAGCAATGTATCATGTGCCTGACTACTGAGTCATCAGGTTTTTCTCATCCACTTCAAGGACGGGTGAGAGATGTGTCCTGAAAAGTACGTGTAGGCCGTAGACTGCTTGTTTACACAATGTCCATTTTTCAGCCCACCCATGAAAATCATAGGTTGCTGCAAACGAAACCAGTGGAATACTAAAAACAAATATTCCACTGCAATCCTGTTATGAGTCACAATATTGCCATTATGGTAAAGAATGTCACCCTGGGGCTATGCTGACATCATCATCATCAACACAGAGACAGTGTTGACATCACACACTAGCTGTGTTAGCGTGCTGCAGAGGTTTGTGTTGATGTCATCGCAACGGTGTTGTTGCCCTGGCTGCCACCACAGCTCTTTGCTTTGATGTTAGTCTGTGTTGGAGTTTTTCCCTGTGCTTTCTGGGTTACAAACGCTCCAGTTACCCGGACCGTTAATAAGTAATATTCTGGAAAGCATGAGACACGAGGCACATGGACTTCTGCTAGGCCAGGTTTCAGCTAGAGAATGAAGGAGGGAGGGAGAGGGACTGGGCTGAGTCCTATTCACCTGAATAATTCAGTGTCTCCTCTTTCTCTCTCTCACTCTCTCTCCCCCCCACTCGTTTCTGATCGTCTCTCTGTCTTTCTTCTCATGTCAGCTCCTTATCCGTTTCATGAGACCTCACAAAGGACAGGAGAAAGAGTCACCCTTAACTTCCCAGGCCTCTCACACTTGGTTGTCAGAATTCCAGTCCATCTGTCTGTATAGCTAACCTAGCTCAGGGCTACAAGTGTTCTGCACTGGTCACCCCCACCTCGTTTCTCTGGAGTCACATCAGAAAACCTGCTATTCCAGCTCCAACTGGAATCCCAGTTCATTTAGAATGTTTACTTATTTTAATTTTAACTTGGTTTTTCCTTGTCATTTCTCTGTCGGTTACTGGCTGGATGTGTTTTTAATAAAGAAAGCCTGTTGGCAGTGGAAATACCTTACCCCCTGTGGTGTTTATGGCATGTCTGGTAAGCCAGTGTAGCACAGGGAGACAAGTTGAATAAAGTCTGTCAACTCTTAGAAAATACAATGTCTCTGTCCATTGTAACCCTTTTTGAGTCGGTGCCAAGCGACCGTCTTATACAGAGGGACAGGCAACCCTCTCAAGCGAACCTCCTCCCAGCACAAAATTAGACTTTATGTTCTAGTTAACTGGCCAGTCATTTGTATCAGTCCTGAACAGCAGCGGTTGTTACGTAAGACCAAGGTACAACCTGCATGTGGTCCAGCGACCGCTGCTGTCAAGAGCACTGTTTGTGTTCTTAGCTCAGCAGCAGGGTGTTATTCAGAGCATTGTTAACTAGATACAGGAGCCTGCCCCAGTGGCTGCTGGGAGTCTGGCCCGACACCCTACTGTCCACTCCCGATTGGTTGGTCTCGGGTTTCATAGCACTTATCTGCAGGTGCTTTCATTGGAGTCTCCAAATCTGAATTTGATAGGGGTCATTTCGTGTTCTTTTTATTGGTTGATTTAGCTGACACACACTTCACACACTCACATTGTGTACACGGCAGCCCTTGAAATGTGACTGTTACATAATGTTGATTGTTACTCCAAGCATAAAGACTGTTTTTCTAAATAGGTTAGCGAAGACATGTACAGTAAAAGAAGCACTGTATTTGACCATAGTACATTTGACTTTTTTCCCAACATTTACTCCCCCCCCTTCTGTATACTTTCAAGTTTTGCCCTTTTAATAAAAAATCTGAAATCCTTTTTTGATTTGCTTCACTTATACAGTGCAGCCTATTATTAGTTCTCTAACGTGCAGTTAAATCTTTAACTCCCAGAGTGGACCCTACAGTATTTCCTCTGTTTACTGTATTACACTTGTGTAGTGGCGCTGTTCTGCCATGTTTTCGTTGGCACATTGGCTCGGTGTTTACCATCGCATTGTGTTGACTTTGCTCTGTATGTGTTTGCTGTGTGTTATTGGCCTGCGTGTGTTGACCTTGTCCTGTCTGTGTCTGCAGGGACAGAGCCCCAGCTCTACGATGTGCACTTCAGCCCAGGGGACGGAGCCGTGAGCTGCTCAGAGGAGTACGATGAGGTGGGTGATGTCATTGGATATAGTCATCGCAGTTCTCGGTTGACATTAGTTACTACCAGCGATATGACCACTCACACAGACTTAAGTACATCAGGAAAGCAGTGTGACTGACTGCACCACAGTATATGAACCCCCAACATAAAGCAGCATAATATGGGCCAGGGTGGTGAATGAGCAGTCCTGTATAGCATGGTACACCACTGTGACGGTCCATTGTCATTTATTTTGGTCTTGTGTGGTCCGGTTGTGTCCCCATTGACCCTTTGCATACGGCTCCCAGGCTGAAGTCTCTGTGCACTCACACATCCCACAGTATTTTCAGCAAGTGGCCAGAAAAGCTATCATTACCCCACTGGGAATATTCCGCATGCTGAACACTACGGTTTGGCACCCGTCGTATTTTTCTTTTGACTAAATATTGAATGGTTGGAGTCTGGTCGTACTTTACACACGCATGCTGTTATGTTTTTTCAGCTGCGGTGGACATATCTGAAATTCCTGGCTCCTCTTGTGTGTGGACTTGTAAATTCAAAAATGTCCTACTTCATATTCATCCTCACCAGCACCACCCCAACATCAACATGGTGAAAATGGTGGGTTTCTATGTTTGAAGTAAAAAAATATATATTTGGAAGGTAAGTGTTTTCCAATGACATCGGTGGGCATCGTGTGATTTTGACCAATTGTGAGTAGGTGTTGCCTACTAATTGGTTGTTGATGTCATTGGAAATACTTAGCTTTTTCTATATTTTTTACTACGAAACATAAACGCGCCATTTTCACATAGGTTGACGTTGGGGTGGTGCTGGAGATGATGAATATGAAGATTAGACCTTTTCTTTCGACTGTTTTTACATTTTTTACATTTATTTCACCTTTATTTAACCAGGTAGGCCAGTTGAGAACAAGTTCTCATTTACAACTGCAACCTGGCCAAGATAAATCAAATCAAATCACATTTTATTTGTCACATACAGATGGTTAGCAGATGTTAATGCGAGTGTAGCGAAATGCTTGTGCTTCTAGTTCCGACAATGCAGTAATAACCAACAAGTAATCTAGCTAACAATTCCAAAACTACTACCTAGACACAAGTGTAAGGGGATAAAGAATATGTACATAAAGATATATGAATGAGTGATGGTACAGAGCGGCATAGGCAAGATACAGTAGATGGTATTGAGTACAGTATATACATATGAGATGAGTATGTAAACAAAGTGGCATAGTTAAAGTGCCTAGTGATACATGTATTACATAAAGATAAAGCAAAGCAGTGCGACAAAAACAACAACACAGAGTTACACATAAACAAACATACAGTCAATAACACAATAGAAAAACCTATGTACGGTGTGTGCAAATGTAGAAGAGTAGGGAGGTAAGGCAAAATATTATTCAGTCAGTTTGCTTCCAACACTGTAGAATGTGCACACTGTGTAGTTTCAGCGCCCCCTATTGGTATGGCTAATTAGTGCAGTCTGTCATCTCAGTATAATATACAGCAGTGGTCTGGCTAGGAAAGCTTTGGCTCTAACCTAGCACTTAAACCTTAGCGTTTACTTGACAGGTTGAATCAAGTCCAACACTGTTTTTCAATGGACTTTCAGTTGTATTAGCCCTCCAATAATACCTATCTGGTTTGGGTACCTTTTAAATTGACATTTTAGTCCCCTGGGGGAATCGAACCTACAACCCCTGGCGTTGCAAGCACCATGCTTTACCAACTGAGCCACACGGGAGAGGAAAATGACAACTAAAAGCCTTTAGTTATTGCACACACCTCCAAAAACACAGTGAAGATAGTTGCAGAAACGGTTTGCTTAAAATCAGTGTTCGGTGTCCTCTCCATGACATTGAATTAAATATTACCTGCTGTATCACTACAGTATACATTTCTAACAAATGTCCTGCCCTAAGAAATAGCGGTAGCTGTATTGGATGGAGTTTGGGGAGAGTTGGTGGTTGGTGCTTTTAATGTCGACGCCACACCTGTGTCCCTGAACTCGTTGTTTTCCCCCTGGGGTCCTGGCAGTAAGGTTCCTCACTCAATGGCCACACTGTTCTAACCCTGTTTGCTCTCAAAACAGGAGAGGTGAGGTAGCTGGGCGGAGGGCCTGCTTGCCTTGAGAAAACCAAACACTCCACCCTCCTCCTACTTTTCCTCTTCCTTGTCCTTCCCGCTCTCAGCCGGCTTGTTTACGTCCCCAAAAATACCCAACAAGTGTGTTGTTACCCCTTGTTATTGTGAGAGTATCTCTCCCTGTCAATACTTAGCCATTGTGGCCTAACCTCTTCTTATAAGGAAGAGATGCATTATTAACACAGCCAATCCAGACCCCTCTCCTCCAATGGCTCGATCTCTGGGCTTACAACGTGCTGGTGTTGCCTCCTTAAAGGTCCAATGCAGCTATTTTTATCTCAGTATCAAATCATTTCTGTGTTAATAATTTAGTACCTCACTGTGATTTGTTTTTAAATAAAATGGTCCAAAAAATAAATAAATGCTTTTTTAGCAAAGAGACATTTCTCAAGGAAGAATTTTGCTAAGACTGTCTGGGAGTGGTCTGAATGGGTAGGGGGAAAGTAAAAAATAGCTGTTATTGGCAGAGCGGTTTGGAACTCTCTCTCTCATTGTTTTAACTAATTTACGGCCAAAACTCCGTCCCACCAAAACAGGCTGACGTTTCAGACTTTTCAAACAGCCCTTACTCTCTTTTTCACAGTATCCAACCTCATAGTTTGGAAATATATATATATAAAACACATGAAAATCAAATGTTTTACTCCACTGGGCCTTTAAGGTAAACAACTAGTCAGTTTATGGCTATGCACGTACAGTTTATATGGCCCTCTTCATCCAATCATACAAGCCTGTAAAGACAGGTAGAACAGGCGGTGGCTTAATGATTCACCCTGTCACATTGGTCCAGGAGCTAGAGACATTGAAGTAGAAAAAGTTAAAGGGAACATTGCTCCCTTTCTTTCATATGACATTTTGATCATCAAATTCCATGAGAGGGGTAGTTGGGGTGGTAGTGGCAGTACGGGCTGTACCCTTGCCTTCGGACTCTTTCAGTCTCCAGACTCCACCCCTTTTGAGAACCCACTGGAGCTGAACTAGGTGTTGGGCATTCTATGTTTTACACTTTTGCTTTCTGAGATTGAAAAGGAGGAAGCGCTAGGAGGGGAAATTACTGGGGGGTTTCATTACAGGCCAGTCTTCCTGCCCGTGAGCCCCAGGCAGACAGCATGGTTTTGGGCATGGTGGACAGCCTTCTGGGCCCGGTCCCTCCTGGAACTCAACACAGACAGGTATGGGAGGGTCTCCCATGATGGCTCTCTTGCTCTGGACTCATTGAGACTCACCTGGCAGGCTCTTGTTATAGCTAAATGTCTTATGAAGTTCTATTGAGTGTCTATTTGAACATTTGGATGTTTTTTTGTGCTTTGAGCTTTAGGAAGTGAATTCTCTGTGTTAGTCAATGTTGACTCAAGGTGTTGACACAGTAGGCTTTGCTTGGCACGGACATCTGAAACCTGACAGGTTGAATCTGAAATGTGCTTATGCCACATCAGTTGTTTGGACGCGGCTCTAATGGGCTTTTCACTGCCATTGGCAACAGTTGAATTGCGACTACGCTCTCCTATGAGAATGCTGTTTCTTTGCTTGTTTTCTTTGATGAACCGTCTATGATTGGTGATGTGAAATTTTTTAGCAGACTTATCTCAAGATTTACACAATTTGGCCTATACAATCTACGACGATCATAATTCATCTGTTCTGCTTGGTTTCATGATATACGTAACAGCTTGTTAATCATTACCATCGTTTGTTTCTTTCCATATCTGCTCAGGATGCGTCACAGATAAACATCTTTCCTCTGGAGTCATAATTGATATCAATGAATGCTGTCAGCAAAATTATAGCTCGGAAAAAAGTAGGCTGTAGAGTCAACCGTATCCAGTACAGCCTCTAGTCATAGGTGTTTTTAATATTGATTTGCTTATACAGTCCACCCACACATTAGCTACTGTATGTACAGTGCATTCGAAAAGAATTCAGACCCCTGGACTTTTTCCACATTTTGTTAGGTTTCAACCTTATTCAAAAAATGGATTCAATTGTTTTTGTTCCTCATCAATCTACACACAATGTCCCATAATGACAAATCAAAAGCAGGTTTTTAGAATTTTTGGCACATTTATTAAAAATAAAAAGCGGATATATCACATTTACATAAGTATTCAGACCCTTTAGTCAGTACTTTGTTGAAGCACCTTTGGCAGCGATTACAGCCTTGAGTCTTTTCGGGTATGACGCTACAAGCTTGGCACATATGTATTTGGGGAATTTCTCCCATTCTTCTCTGCAGATCCTCTCAAGCTCTGTCAGGTTGGATGGGGAGTGTCGCTGCACAGCTATTTTCCGGTCTCTCCAGAGATGTTCGATTGGGTTCAAGTCCGGGCTCTGGCTGGGCCACTCAAGGACATTCAGAGACTTGTCCCGAAGCCACTCCTGCATTGTCTTGGCTGTGTGTTTAAGGTCGTTGTCCTGTTTGAAGGTGAACCTTTGCCCCAGTCTGAGGTCCTGAGCGCTCTGGAGCAAGTTTTCATCAAGGATCTCTGTACTTTGCTCCGTTCATATTTCCCTCGATCCACACTAGTCTCTCAGTCCCTGCCGCTGAAAAAAACATCCCCACAGCATGATGCTTCTACCACCATGCTTCACCGTAGGGATGGTGCCATGTTTCCTCCAGATGTGACGCTTGGCATTCAGGCCAAAGAGTTCAATCTTGGTTTCATCAGACCAGAGAATCTTGTTTCTAATGGTCTGAGAATCCTTTAGGGGCCTTTTGGCAAACTTCAAGTTGGCTATCGTGCCTTTTACTGAGGAGTGGCTTCCGTCTGGCCATTCTACCATAAAGGCCTGATTGGTGGAGTGCTGCAGAGATGTTTGTCCTCCTGGAAGGTTCTCCCATCTCCACAGAGAAACTGTTGACCTCTGTCAGAGTGAACATCAGGTTCTTGGTCACCTCTCT
The DNA here is from genome assembly GCF_034236695.1 of Oncorhynchus nerka. Lineage (NCBI taxonomy): Eukaryota > Metazoa > Chordata > Actinopteri > Salmoniformes > Salmonidae > Oncorhynchus > Oncorhynchus nerka. Next base: position 25,172,273 of record NC_088418.1, read on the forward strand.
GACCAAGGCCCTTCTCTCCCAAATGTTCCGTTTGGCCGGGCGGCCAGCTCTAGGAAGAGTCTCTGTGGTTCCAAACTTCTTCTATGTAAGGATGATAGAGGCCACTGCGTTCTTGGGGATCTTCAATGCTGCAGACATGTTTTGGTACCCTTCCCCAGATCAGTGCCTCGACACAATCCTGTCTCGGAGCTCTACGGACAATTCCTTCGACCTCATGGCTTGGTTTTTGCTCTGACATGCACTGCCACTGCCAACTGTGTGTGCCTTACCAAAACCTGTGAAATCAATTGAACTTACCACAGGTGGACTCCAATCAAGTTGTAGAAACATCTCAAGGATGGTCAATGAAAACAGGATGCACCTGAACTCAATTTCAAGTCTCATAGCAAAGGGTCTGAATACTTATGTAAATAAGTTTTTAATTTTTTATAAATTAGCAAACCTTTCTAAAAAACTGTTTTCACTTATTCATTATGGGGTATTCTGTGTAGATTGATGAGGATTTTTATTTTTTAAATACTTTTTAAAATAGCACTGTAACATAACAAATTGTGGAAAAGTTCAAGGGGTCGGAATACTTTCCGAATGCACTGTACCTACCAGACATCATACTGCTGTTTTTAGTCACCTGTTAATGATTTCTCAATTCAAACGATGTCCACTTAACTCTCTTTGTGTACCAGGGCGGCAGGTAGCCTAGTGGTTTAGAGAGTTCAGACAGTAAATGAAATGTCGTTGGTTCGAATCCGGGAGCTAGGTAAAACATCTGTCGATGTGCCCTTGAGCAGGGCACTTAACCCTAATTGCTATGTAAAGTCGCTCTGGATAAGAGCGTCTTGCTAAATAACCAAACATGTACGTACTTTAGACCACAATTGTGACATTATATGATTACTAACTTTGTCTTAAAGGATAACTATAAACGTCCTATTTCCCTCCTGTAGCAAAACGAGGTGACGGACAGTGCATACCTGGGCTCGGAGAGCACTTACAGCGAGTGTGAGACGTTCACCGACGAGGACACGGGAGCCCTGGTCCAGCCCGAGATGCACGAGGATGTGGAGACGGACAGCGGCATCGAGGCCACGCTCCACGACCCAGAGGACAGTAGCAACAGGTCAGTTCTGGCTTACTTTTGCCTCTGCATGGTCATTCACAGTTTTCTCAGGACAGGCCCCTGGCCCAATAGTTAGTCCTGATCATCACCTCTAACCTCGGCCCCTTAACTCGACCCACATACGGTTGGCCAAAATCAAACCCTAACTATACCCCTTCACCTCGTACTTAGAACTACCATAATCATTAAAGGTAGACTCAGCGAAATGGCCTTGCTACGAGCAGCACAGCGGATATTGCGATGTGCGAAATGCAAGACAATCGCACACAGTATCTGCGCATGTGCACGGGTACGCTTCATGATTTTACCACGTGCTAGCCACGGGACCAAAACAGCGACGAAGTTGAGCCTCTCACTTCAACACTCTTTGTTGCTGCGGAAATTGATCCACCGTGCTGTTTACTTTCTGCATCTACATCATATCGCTGAGTCTACCTTTAACCTTGCGCTAAAGTTGTAATTTCGTATGTAGCTAAATCGAGGTGAGGCAAAGGTAGGTCGAAGCTGTCCTGAATACCACCCACGTTGAGTCACTGCTAATCACTCAGACACCAGGGTTTGACTGTAACATTATGGTACATATAGGTCGAAATAGTAATGGTAATTAACTAGGATAAGTCAAACTAACGCTAGCTCCAGTCATCACAGCCTCGGTAGCATCAAGCCTCTGTATCCCGTCTTAGTTTCTAGAGACGACTTGGAGTCTTATGTGGGTCACCAGACAGATTAGAGGCAATAATAGCCACCATTGTAATGGCCCTGGGCTTAAAATACCTTTCGTCTACCGAGAACAAAACGTCTTATCATATCAATCTAACTGAAGACGCCTTTTGTTTATGGTTGCTCCAGGGTGGTTGGTCCTGGCTGCTCCTCAAGTGCATGCAGGCTCTAATGTGCCTCTAGTCTAATTACCATGGTTTGTTTTGATCAGTTAACAAATGACATAGATCATGTTATTGTCTTTCTATTGGACGATTACTGTTGGCCAGATGTGTGTTGAACTCTTAGATTTGCAGTGGGACCTGTCTTCAACACATGGCAGATAACTTGCAAGATAAAGCATTATAAAGTGATGATTGTGATGAAATGCAGTACATGGTTATTTGAGGAACAAAGCCTGGAGATCGTAGTTATTTTGAGTGACGATTGTTTCTTATTTGCTAAGGACCAGATGGTAGAGAATCGAGTTCTTAGGTCATCGACATCATTTTCAAAGGCGTAATAGATCACCGACAGTTTGAAATGAACTTGCTTACCCCGTTATTAAACTACACTTTGGTTGTTGAACATTCTGCCCTCGTTTTTTGCTGCACGATATTCCAGATGACCTCACACTCAGACACAATGTAAAATGCAGAGACCTTGAAGAGACAGCTACGTGTGCCCTGATCTATCCACTGTATGTTTGAGTTTGTCTTTTGGTTGACTGTGAGCTTTGAGACAAATTGATCTTCAGTGGCCAAGAGTTATGTGTTGCTGCAATGATTACAGTAAGTTAATCTTCTATGTTGACTTTTACCTGCACTTCTACCTCAACTTATCTGGTTAGCGGAAATCAGACAATAGCATGACACCTCTTGCCTTTTGAGCTCTATTTGTGTAATATTGTCAATGCCCAACGAGTTTGTTTCGAGTCAATGCTACTTTATTTGTCCCCTTAGGGCAAAGACTAGACATATTGTCCCTTCGGGGGCAAATACTGATAACATATACCATTGTCTTGCGCTCTTTGTCTAAGGATTTGTTTTGGTAGGGTTCTTCCACCCCTAAGGATTTAATTGAGTCAATGGTTAGAATGAAGCAAAGATTATCAGCTGTGGTCACTCTGTAGTGCGTACCCCCAACACCCTGTTCCTAAAATGTCAGATTAGTGCCCGCCACCTGTTTGGAACAGCCACTTGACAACGTCCTTTTCACAGGCAGTTCCAGATATCTCTGTCAAGAGCTTATGCGTTTAAGTGTTTGATACCTAATTGTGGAAGTTTACATCGACTAATTGTTGATGTAGGCTAATTTGGCCGCGAGGGATTTTATATGCCCCCCCCCCAAGTAATAAACAGCTCCAAGTGATTTTATATGCCCCCTCCAAGTAAAAACAGCTCCAAGTGATTTTATATGCCCCCCAAGTAATAAACAGCTCCAAGTGATTTTATATGCCCCCCGCCAAGTAATAAACAGCTCCAAGTGATTTTATATGCCCCCCCAAGTAATAAACAGCTCCATGTGATTTTATATGCCCCCCAAGTAAAAACAGCTCCAAGTGATTTTATATGCCCCCCCCAAGTAATAAACAGCTCTAAGTGATTTTATATTCCCCCAAGTAATAAACAGCTCCAAGTGATTTTATATGCCTCCCCCAAGTAATAAACAGCTCCAAGTGATTTTATATGCCCCCCAAGTAAAAACAGCTCCAAGTGATTTTATATGCCCCCCCAAGTAAAAACAGCTCCAAGTGATTTTATATGCCCCCCAAGTAATAAACAGCTCCAAGTGATTTTATATCCCCCCACAAGTAATAAACAGCTCCAAGTGATTTTATATGCCTCCCCCAAGTAATAAACAGCTCCAAGTGATTTTATATGCCCCCCCCAAGTAAAAACAGCTCCAAGTGATTTTATATGCCCCCAAGTAAAAACAGCTCCAAGTGATTTTATATGCCCCCTCAAGTAAAAACAGCTCCAAGTGATTTTATATGCCTCCCCCAAGTAAAAACAGCTCCAAGTGATTTTATATGTCCCCCAAGTAAAAACAGCTCCAAGTGATTTTATATGCCCCCCCCCAAGTAAAAACAGCTCCAAGTGATTTTAATTTTGGAAATCTGTTCCAAAGTATTCCCACGCATAATAGAGAGATACATTTGATCGGACACAAATGTAAGTAAGGTTTGAAATGATAATGTATTAGTCATCATATATCTGTTTGGGCTTCTTGCGGTCAATATGCAGTCTACAAATGATTTGGAATTATGTTCTGGCCATCCGCTCAAAAAAGTAAATCCGCTCAATAAAGTAGCTACTGTTTGGGGTCTGTATTCTGACTCTATTAATTAGTTGTTTTTGCCTGTAGTGCTGGGGTCAGTCACGAGGGAGGAGGAAGTGTAGGGGAATGAGGTCTTATCTGCTGACTGTGTAACCTGTCTGTCTGGGTAGATGACGGATCTGGGGGGGTGGACCACTTAACAGGGATGTGTTTGGACTTCCTGTCAACAGCTGTGCCTTGAATTCCAGGAAGTGTGGAGTTTGCTCTTTTTTTTGCTCTTTTCCTTTTTTTCTGGAAGAGGCCCTATCTTTCCTTCGTGCTGATGGGGGCCAAAGCGCGGCCGGCAGGCACTTCCACTTTCTCCTGTTTCAGCAGTCCTGCACTATCAGCGGTTTGGCAGGAATCATGGAAGGTCGTCCCCTGACCCACCAGGGCTGAACTTCCCAAGAAATAAAGGACTTTCAGTGTATTTTGACCTTTCGCTGGGCTGAATCGCGTTGACACATTTTGAATAGAAATGTATTCCACTGCCAAACTGCAAAGTCTATCCAACATCCATTTTCTACTCTGCTATGTCAGATCATGCCCCTGTTACTCTTGCCATACAGGTGTTTTCTTATACAACTTTCTAGATTTCGCTTGTTGTGGCTATCTCAGGCCTCGCCTATCAATTCGTCCTTGAGGCAGATTCCTCTGCGTTTCAGCTCAGTTCCTTCTTTGAGTTCCATATTTCCTGTGTTGAATTGCCCTGTCTGTCACCGAGTCAGAAGATCACTGCAGGTGAGTTACACAAACCAACCACAACCATTTTGAGTTGACGTCACGGTGAAAAGGTTTACAATGGGTGTCAGTGGTGGGATCACACCGCTGACAGCAATCAGATGTGCTACTCTAAAATTATAAATTGGCTTCATGAAAGACACTGCAATTGTTGTACAGCAGCCCTGTGTGTGTATCTCACATCATATCCCACTGGAGTCCACTGGAAACATCTGATAAGTCCCATGATGATCCTGCCCCGTTAATTTTTTTTTTTTTAAAGTGAATCAGAACAATAACAACACACTCCCACCTCCCTGTCATGTGCTCTTGCATGAAGACCTAGACGAATTTCTTATTCCTACACCTGATGACTCAACACTATCAGTAACATTTAACAAAATGTTTAAGCTTTGGTTTTTCAACACCTCCTAGTAGTTTCTGTGCCCCGGGAGACGGACGTTACGTGAATGAGTCTATGCTCTTGGCTGGGGATTAGGAGTTTAACAGGATTACCCAGCCCCAGCCCGTCCGCCCCTCATGTCCTACCCCAGCACTACCCCACTCGGCTGGGCCCGGGCCGGTCACCGCACCTGCCTGGTGCCTCTGCTTAGCCCTTAATCGTATTAACCCTCAGCCACTCACAGCCTGCCTCCCCGTCTTGCCACAAGTCTACGGGGACGAGTCCATGGTAACAGGGGACAATCCGGCTGGTCACTTGTGAGGACTGATCATTTGTGGTTACAGACTGTGAGGAAGACTTTCTAGTCGACCAAGTTGGCGGTAACCTATAAAACGTGCAAGGAAAGACGAGTGTGCGACTCTCAGTAACATGTTCTGGGTACCATGGACTAATCCCTTGAGTGGACAAGGTCTTTGGGATCGTCTCCTTAACTGAAGAACTGAGCAGCACTCCTCTTGGGTTGGTGTGACCAGTGAGCATTCAGGATTCCACTCTGGTTGACTGGAGGTCGTCTGTCTCCAGTTGCTCCGAGGTTGAGACGCGGGGGCAGCGGGCGGCGTTTAAAGATGCGGTCTCTCTCCTCACCTGCCCTCCATGTGCGGGACCTTACTAGGGACCTCAGTGTCGGGCTGAGTAGTGGGTAAGTGGGCCCGAATGTTGGGCTGCGAGTCAAATGTATTGAGGTTGAGGTTTTGAGTGTTATGCTAGAGTGTTCAAGTGTTAGGGTGTCGCAAGTTTTGTGCTGAGTCAGTGTTAAATGTTTTTTAATGTTGGGTTGAGAGAGGCTGAAGTGTATCTGAAGTTGATCAGTGTTTAAGTGCAGGCTACCCTGTCGGTGGTTAGCGTACAGTGAATTTGAAGGTAGGATTGAGTGGGTTAAAAGTCTGTTGACTCTGTATGTGTAAACACAAGAAATAGAACTAGGCTTTGTCATTGGATTGACAGCAACCCTTGGAATGGTGCTGAGATTTATATCCTGTGTGTATGTAGCTACAATCCAGCCACCCTTCATGTCCTGTTGGGGTACAAAGGAAAGTCTGGCTATCTAATACCCTCTCTTGTTACAGAAAGCAGGGCCACTGTATTATATATATATATCATCTGAACTCAGGTGAACCTACCAATTTGGCCGTCGCAGACCAGCCAAGCATGTCTATTTTGGTGGCTAAACATGACTAACTTTAGCTTTCCATGTATTTGTGTGAAAATTTGCCTGCTAATTTTAAATTTGACGAGAAGCTTCGCCCAGTCTCTTTTCGATTAAGGTCACCCCTTAAGCTTACACTACATAGAACCCAGTGAAAGCGCCACTCTCATGCAGCGAGTGTAGCTAGCCATCAGATGTATATTGCCGGTGGACCACGAACATTAAATGTGCTTCATCTTGACCAACGAGTCTGTGGGATTAATGAATTATCAGATTACCCTTAAAGACAACTGATTTTAAAACTTGTCCAGATTGCCGGGCGCTTTGTAGGGCTGTCTTAATCTGGGATGCCAAATATTCTATTTGTTAGATTTAGGCTAGTTGCTTTCAATGCATCACAGTTCAACACAAACGGTGTGCTAAAGTCTGCATATAGAACTTGGAACATATTCACACTCGTACTGTGATAGTTGAGCGCTTCTAATTTGGTTGAAGCCGTGTTAAAATAGATCATCCGTGTTACGGAAGCGATGCCTCCGTGGTCTGTTGGTGAAGGAAACTCAGACCTGTTTTTACAGTGAAGTGATAAACAGAGATAGTCAGGTATAAAAACTAAGCTCTAGCCCTAACCTTAGCCCGTAAATGAGTTTGTACACAATCTAAGGAACAAACGCACATACAGGCATAGAACCACAAACCATGAGTAGGTCAATTCAAGATTTTTCTGGCATTTCCACCCCTGAGACACCATTGATACAGACACCAATACAGTCACAAATTTGGGTAAATGTAGAAAAATACCTCCGTGAACGTGGCTATATGCAATTCCTGTGTGTGTACCTGAAGGGGTATTCTTCCTCCTATGTTTCTCTCTCTCTCCCTCTCTCTCTCTCTCTCTCTCACTATCACACTCTCTTTTATACACAATCATCCCTCTTTTCTCTGTCCCTCAGGTTCTCCCTGAGCTCTGAGTTGAACAGCCACACCCTGGTCACAGTGATTGGCGGGGATGAGGAACATTTTGAGGACTTTGGGGAGAGCAACACCTCGGAGCTGCTGCTGGACACCACTGAGGAGGGAACCGAGGGAGAGGGGGACTCATCCCACCTCCAGACCCCCGACCAGAGCAACTGCTCCTCCCTGCTACTCTCTCCCAGGTACGGGCCACCCTAAAGAACAGCAGCCAGGGTCATACTGAGCACTCAGAGTAAGACTGTGACAGCCTACACTACACGTTCATATACGACACAACTGCTATGTTTTTAAGTGCCACGAATCAGTTCAAAACTCTGGCGTGTCGGATGAAGGTCACCCACAGTAGCTGCCACATTGTTACCAACAATAACATGACTTTATCCTAGGGCATCGTCTCTAAAGTCAAACACACAGCGCAGTTGTTGGCTCCTGTCAGGGAACAGGGAACGTGTTGTCTTGCTGGATAGAGTAGCACGGTGGATTTAGTCTCTGGAAATGGTGGTGGCACATTCCCAGCTACATTCTCAGCTCTAGTGTCCTAGCCACAACCTTCCCTGGTGCTGTTATAACAAGACTGACTGGCTGTATGTTTGGAAAGACTGGAGGTCAAACATGGATAAGAACTCTCTGGAGACCTCATTTCCAGTCCACTCCCACTGAATACTGCTCCTGAAGGGCGAGGTAAAAAAGGGAACAAGGGCAAAGTTCACTTACTTAGAACTCTTCCTGTTGCTGCTTACTCTTTAGAGCTACTACACACCATACACTTACACATATCCAGTCATCAAGGGTAGACATAACCAAGCGTGTTTATTGAGTGGAATTCAGACAAAACGGAGAGTTACAGGCTTTCCATAGGCTCGCTAATAAAGCTGCGTTTGAGCCAGCCAGTATGGACTGTGTTAAGTCTGTCTCACCTGACCATACCTGATCACTCACTCCCCTCTCTCTTTCTTCTGACACAGTACTGCTCTGCCTGAACACTCCTGAGCACTTCCCCTCCTCTTTTTCTGCAGCCGCTCCACCCCCTCCTTCTCCCACACTCTGTTTTCATCAGAGACCCTAAGCCGGATAATGCGTAATTCCCATTTGGGTGATATTTTTCCCTATCTTTCATGCCTGCAAATTCTTAGCCAGCTAACTGCCTGGGTTTTTCTCGGTCACAATATGGAAATAAGCCGGCCCAAGTGGATTGGCTTTAATGATTCCTTCCGAGTTACCAGTAATTCTAAACCTTTCCCTCCCTCTGTAAGTCACCCGTACAACCATAAATTCCTTCCAACCAGAATGAGTGGGCACTAAGGCAATTTGAATGAGGCCATTGTGATTCAGGAGCATTGTGGTTAGTGCAGTAGTGTATGCGGTGAGGCTGAAAATTTCTCTGACCCTCTCCACACTGTTGTGTGTAAACACACTCCTCTGTACGCACAGGACGCTAACCACTCTCCTCATCTTACTAGACACACACACACACACACACCTAGATGTTACACTGCTGCTTCACTGCCACTCTGTCTACAAACCCACACTTCTGCATCACTACTACTGCTACACACAAACCCTACTGCAGCTGTTACTTCACATAAGTGTCCTTCACTACAGGCCAGCCAGCAGAACATGCCTGAGACAGCACAGCAGTGATTCTCAGGAACCTATGACCACCTCGAGACACACACGCCACACATACAGGAATCGAGACACACGCCACGCATACAGGAATCGAGGCACACGCCACACTTACAGGAATCGAGACACACGCCACGCATACAGGAATCGAGACACACGCCACGCATACAGGAATCGAGACACACGCCACACTTACAGGAATCGAGACACACGCCACACTTACAGGAATCGAGACACACGCCACGCATACAGGAATCGAGGCACACGCCACACATACAGGAATCGAGGCACACGCCACACATACAGGAATCGAGGCACACGCCACACATACAGGAATCGAGGTACACGCCACACATACAGGAATCGAGGCACACGCCACACATACAGGAATCGAGGCACACGCCACACATACAGGAATCGAGGCACACGCCACACATACAGGAATCGAGGCACACGCCACACATACAGGAATCGAGGCACACTCCACGCATCGAGGCAGGAATCGAGGCACACGCAGGCACACGCCACACATACAGGAATCGAGGCACACGCCACGCATACAGGAATCGAGGCAGACGCCACACATACAGGAATCGAGGCACACGCCACGAGGCACACGCAACACATACAGGAATCGAGGCACGCACGCCGACAGACATAGGCACACGCCACACATACAGGAATCGAGGCAGGAATCAGGAATCGAGGCAGACGCCACGCATACAGGAATCGAGGCAGACGCCACACATACAGGAATCGAGGCACACGCCACGCATACAGGAATCGAGGCACACGCCACACATACAGGAATCGAGGCAGACGCCACACATACAGGAATCGAGGCACACGCCACACATACAGGAATCGAGACACACGCCACGCATACAGGAATCGAGGCACACGCCACACATACAGGAATCGAGGCACACGCCACACATACAGGAATCGAGGCACACGCCACACATACAGGAATCGAGGCACACGCCACACATACAGGAATCGAGGCACACGCCACACATACAGGAATCGAGGCACACGCCACACATACAGGAATCGAGGCAGACGCCACACATACAGGAATCGAGGCACACGCCACACATACAGGAATCGAGGCACACGCCACACTTACAGGAATCGAGGCACACGCCACACTTACAGGAATCGAGGCAGACGCCACACATACAGGAATCGAGGCAGACGCCACACATACAGGAATCGAGGCAGACGCCACACATACAGGAATCGAGGCACACGCCACGCATACAGGAATCGAGGCACACGCCACGCATACAGGAATCGAGGCACACGCCACGCATACAGGAATCGAGGCACACGCCACACATACAGGAAATGAGGCAAAAGCCACGCATACAGGAATCGAGGCACACGCCACACATACAGGAATCGAGGCACACGCCACACATACAGGAATCGAGGCACACGCCACACATACAGGAATCGAGGCACACGCCACACATACAGGAATCGAGGCACACGCCACACATACAGGAAATGAGGCAAAAGCCACGCATACAGGAATCGAGGCACACGCCACACATACAGGAATCGAGGCACACGCCACACATACAGGAATCGAGGCACACGCCACGCATACAGAGGCGCACTCTTCTGAATAAATTATCAGCCAGAAAAGGTGACGTGCGGAGAGGCTGCGGCGACCACACACACTCCAGTTAGCTATTGATGTTTGTGTGCTAGTTATCGTGAGCTGAATATGAACCTCACTGCAGCTCCTCGGGGCCAAGTCACTAAAGTAATACATGAATATACATGAATACAGATAAAAGTGTTCCCCGTGACAGTAGCCCTTCTGTTGAAGGGGCGGGAAGAACCCTTGGTTGGAACAGCGCTCTTAGAAGGAGTCCATCCTTGCCGTTTACCCCCACACAGCTCAATTACTCACAAAGTTTCACTTTTCACAAACTCTCATGATCCTGCACTCTTGATCCCCGACGCTTCCTCTTCTCCATCACGGTGCACCTCCCTTCTCCGTCACTCACTCCCCTTCTCCTCCTTTCCTCCTCTCTTTTTCTCCCCAGCACCCCCACTACTCTCCCTGCCAGCTTTCAGAGCTTCCTCAGGGAGGAAGCGCTGGACTTTTTCTGTAACCAATGTCACAAACAAATCTCTCGCCTGGAGGACCTCTCCACTCGCCTCAATTTCCTAGAGATGAATAGGTAACATTCCCCACCACCACTAAGGTTATCCCTTGTGTATGTGTGTGTGTGTGTATTGCCGTGTTGACTAGGTAACACACACTGCTCTCGCTCCCTGTGCGTGTGCTGTCCTGTTGTGTTCCGTTTGTAAGATGCACACAGGTGTGTTGCGTTTAATACTGTCAAACAGGCGGACACATGCACAGAGTTTGACAGCGTTTGTGTGTATGTTTTTGAATAGGTTGTCACACACATCTCCACTCCACTCATCTTGACTCTTCAGTGCACGTTTGTGTGTGAGTTGCGGTGTGTTGACAGCGTTAGTGCTTGGTTCGACTCGGCTTTGGGGAGAACCTCTCACTCAAACTCAAGCTTGCTTGTGGTGTCTGTACTGTGGCGTTATAAATAAGGTTTCTAAGGTTCATAATCGATGTTGGTAAAGGTGAGTTTGGTGGACCGCCGCTCTTTGCTCTAGCTGTTGGTGCCAGGTGGCCAACAGAAGGTTTGCCCAGAGTTCCCATTGCTCGTATCATTGCATGCCCTATGAGTTCCATGCATACATATCTCGCATCCTGTCAAGGTCATGGAAACAATTCCATGTGTGCAGTGACAAACGTTGCAAAAATATATATAATATGCTAAACCTGAATTGACTTCCAGGTAATTGACATCATTGGCAGTGGTGCATGGCTTATATCATTGCTCTCATATTCCATTTAAAGTACTCACTCTATTACAGCCTTACAAATGGATTGAATCATCTTGTACCTGTTCAAGCATGAGTGCTGATGGAAAAACCAACCTTTTTAACTGATACACATGCTTTTGTGTCTGGGTTGTGTTCATTAGGCACCAAACGGATGAAAATGGACTGAAACAGGGAGTGACTAGGCCTACCTCCTAGACCAGTCCAATAAAAAACACGCATTTTTGTTTTCGGGTTGCATTTCAAATGCGGGCGTGTGTGTGTTTTATTGCTGTGACGTATCTGCAGACGTGCATATGAACATGTACCTTACATTAGGATCCTGTGCTCCCCGTATGACAACCTCTTTATCCCTCTGCTTTTTGGAGCGAGGGATGAGGGGGTGGGGAGGAAGGACACCAAGAGACAGACGCTGTCTCTTTCATCTGTCTTTTCTCCCTTCTGACTGGTCTTCTGTTGTTCTACCCCCCCCCCCCCCCCCCCCATTCAGCTCCAGCAAGAGGCTGTCTAGCAAGAAAGTAGCACGGTAGGTCAAAATGAGTTATTTTAATCAATTCAGTAGAAAATTATTTTAGATTGAACGTGAAAATATGGTGGATTTTGACGAACACAACTAGCTATCTTGACTTATCGTGAAGTTGTAAAGTGAAAGTTTTCCAGGACGGAACAGTTTTGAGCTGCTTTTTAAAATTTTTCATCACAAACATTTATTTCTTCTCCCTGGCGTTTCAGACACCTCCTCCAGAACAGCTCCATGACGCTGGACAGCATGAGTGAGCTGTCCCGGGACATACTGGACCTGGCTGACACCGACATCACTGACAAGGTCAGAGTTCAACGTCATAAGATTATACCGCATCATACCGAGTTTATCAACCGTGTCAAACAGCATTATACAGCACTGTACGTCAATGTAAAGAAAGAGTTCAGCGTCAAACAACACATGCAGTGTATGATACACAGTATCATACACAGTATCATACACAGTATCATACACAGTGTTATACACAGTATCATACACAGTATCATACACAGTATCATACACAGTGTTATACTTGCATTGTTGGGTTTAGAGCTTGCAAGAAAGGCATTTCACTACCTGTGCATTTGACATTAAAACTTGAAACCACTGAACATAAAGTAAAAATATCATCCAGTTCTCAATAGCATCATTTAAATGCAACAAATCACCGGTCAATTCTACACAGTGTAGTGCCACTTGTAGCCCCCCCCCCATTGTGGGCTTAAAGAGATCGTAATAAACAAACAACACTGTTCTGTGCTAACCCTCACCCCGTCCTCCTCCCAGGTGCTCCTGCTGGAGCGTCGCGTGGCGGAGCTGGAGAAGGACTCGGAGGCTAGCGGGGAGCAGCACGCGCGCCTCCGCCAGGAGAACCTGCAGCTGGTGCACCGGGCCAACGCCCTGGAGGAGCAGCTCAAGGAGCAAGAGCTCCGCGCTGAGGACCACCTGCACCAGGAGACCCGTCGCCACAAGGACGCCCTCACCAAGCTGGAGCGGGAGAGGGGCCTGGAGCTGGAGAACCTGCAGGCTAGGTATGTGGGGGGTGGGTGTGTGGTGTGCGTGTCCATAAAGACGAGGAGAGAGGTTAGCAACCTGTGCGTAGCATCCTCAGCTCTGCCCAGGTGTGTGTGTCTGTCTGTGTGTGTGTGTGTGTGTGTGACTGTGTGACTGTGGCTGGGTGGCCAGCAGGTGTGCCTGGTACATAGGCCTTTAGAGGCTGTGATTGTCAACACTGCTCCAATGATTGCGTCGGTCAGTGACATTGTGGGGCTTCACTGACACCTACTGGTTTACAGCTGATTCAAATCATCCAAGCTTGATGATGAGTTGGTTATTTGAATCAGCTGTGTAGTGCCAGGGCAAAAACTGTGCACCCAGGAGGGGCCCCAGGACCACCCTCCCAAAGCCCTAGAACCCAAAGCTGTTTCTCAGTAGAGTAGACTTGTAGCAGGTAGCTGCCAAAATAAAGGAAACACTTGAGTAAATACACTGCCATTCTGAGTGATCACCTTCAACCTATGGTGAATCATGTCTATCCTGATGGGAGTGGTCTCTTCCAGGATGGCAATTCCCCCATCCACAGGCACCGAGTGGTCAGTGAATGGTTTGATGAGCAGGAAAACGATGTTAACCATATGCCATGTCCGTCTCAGTCACCAGATCTCAACCCAATTTAACACTTATGGGAGATTCTGGAGCAGCACCTGAGACAGCATTTTCCACCACCATCAACAAAAACCAAATTATATCATTTTCCTTGGAAGAATGGTGTTGCATCCCTCCAATAGAGTTCCATACACTTGTAGAATCTATGCCAAGGCTCAATGAAGCTCTTCTGGCGGCTCGTGGTGGCCCAACTCCTTAAGATACTTTATGTTGGTGTTTCCTTTATTTTGACAGTTACCTGTAGGTGTCACAGCAGGTCAGTTGTTGCCTGACTACCCAGACTCCTTGCTTTGGCCAAAGGCCACGCCCACGGACATTAGTTTCTTCTCCGCAATGAATCTGGATGTGAGTACTTCCCTGACCCTTCACCAAATGCGAACTTATTCGGGGCCGTCTGATTGGTCCAGAAACCGATGGGTTGGGCCAGAGCAAGAACACATAAAGCGGTGGTTTGAAAATGTGTCATTGGCTTTGATACTTGATTGGTTAGAGACGATCCAATCTCTGATGACTTTGTTTTGTACAACACCCCTCGTGCCCCTCGTCACCACACACGGCTTCAGTGATGGCAGTCTCAGACTAAAGCATGTCGCGAACGACAGAGCAGCGGAAGAATGGAGTGTGAGTCGTCAGGCTAGGTCAGTTGTACTGTATCTGCTCAGCTGTGAATGTGCCAGTGTGTGGAACAGAATGTTAATTTAATTTGTTGAATGATTTGAATAAATTTAATTGGTTTTGTCAAATGTGTTGTGTACCGCGACTCTAACATTGGTGAATGTCATTTAACTGCGCAGTTTTCTGCCCTAGGCTGCAGCAGCTGGATGAGGAGAACAGTGAGCTGAAATCCTGTGTGCCCTGTTACCGCGCCAACATCGAGAGACTAGAGGAGGTAAGACCACTGTCTTCTCTCCTCCTCCTCGTCTTTCTTCCCCTCTTCCTACTCCTCCCTTTCTTCTTCATTCACCTCCCTATCACCTCCAGTTTCATTCTCTTCCCCCATCTCCTTTCTGTTCCCTCCAATCCCTTGTCTATTTACCTCTCCTCTCATCCACCTCTTCTTTCCATCTACCTCAACCCCCATTTCCCAAGTTTCCTTGGGAAGTTTCCTTCTCTTCCCTCCCATACCTTGTCTGTGTATTTCTCCTATTATCTCTCATTCCTCCTCCTTCTCGTTCGCCCATCAGGAGAAGAGGAAGCTGGAAGACGAGGTGGAGGACGTGACGGAGCGGATGAACGAGGAGCTTGAAACCCGGAGGAAGACGACCGACAAGCTGACCCACGAGCGCCACCAGAACCAGAAGGAAAAGGAGCACACGCAGGAGGTGAGAGGTCACGAGGTGACAACAGTACATTGCAAACTGTACGTCTGTCTGACTCGGAAGGCACGTCAAATGTGGAGGGCTGTCCTGTCTGTTGTTTAGTTTTGGTCTGTCGATGAGTAGGGTTCGTTTTTGCTTTTCGTTATTTCTCTGCTGCTGGGTAGAACTTATGTAAAAAAATATATATATATATTTTTTTTTACGTTTTCTATTTTTCAACCTACCCCTCCAACGGTTGGTGACTAGTTGCTCTTGCAGAATAGACTATTGCTGTATCTCTCTCTAACAGCGGTCTTTCTCTCTCTCTCTCTCCTATCCCCCTCTCCACCAGCTGATTGAGGACCTGCGGAAGCAGTTGGAGCACCTGCAGTTGTACAAGCTGGAGGCAGAGGCTAGGAGAGGACGCTCTCCCAGTGCCGGGCTGCAGGAGTACCAGAGCCGCACCCGCGAGGCCGAGTTAGAGCAGGAGATCCGACGCCTCAAGCAGGACAACCGCAGTCTGAAGGAGCAGAACGATGAGCTGAACGGCCAGATCATCAACCTGAGCATCCAGGGAGCCAAGAACCTGGTGACGGCCTCCTTCTCCGAGTCGCTGGCTGCCGAGATCAACTCTGTGTCCCGGGGAGAGGTGAGTCACAATATAGATAGATACATGTAAACAGTAGATACACATAGATGTACATGCCATAGATATACAGAGAAGGCTAAGCATAGATACAAGGCCATAGATATGCAGAGAAGGACAAAAATGTACAGGCCATAAATATACAGTACCAGTCAAAAGTTTGTACACACAGCTGGCAGATGCAGTGCAGGTATAGCCTACATGATGAGATTATTATAGGCAAAAGGACAGAGCGAGATTATTTTAATTTGTCAAACGGCAGCCGAGCATCAATCATTACGTCACCAATAAGACCCTCGATATTTATTGGAAAGCAGCATCAAGCTCATCGCCGTGCACTTTCACCACCCTGTGAAGTTCATCATAACTTATTTCATCTGTAGCCTAATAAACTGCATGATTTCCCGCGTCGTAGTGGGAGGACCACACGTCATCGCGTGACTCCAAGTTTACTTCGATATTATGGTTATTATATCAATGTTTGTTCATAAAAGTGTTTCTACTGCCATTGGATAGAAACGTGGTTAGTGAGACTAACAATTAAGGCAGCCCCCGCCCCTCTCTGATTCAGAAGGTTGCGTTAAATGCGGAAGACACATTTCAGTTGAAGGCGTTCAGTTGTACAACTGACTAGGTATCCACTTTCCCCCTTTTAACCTTGATGATTAAAGGTGGAATAAAATACATTTCTTAAGACTCCTGGTGCCCAGATCTTTCACGGTTATTGCAGAACTCTGTATTGTATATCTTGTTGTGCCGTTTTACCATCTTGAATCATTGTTCAGTGCAAATGAAAAGGTCTCAATAAGTTACTATCCTTGTAAACATTAGGTCTTTTTTTTTGTTTTTTGTTTTGCAGTTGATGGAGGCCATCCGCAAGCAGGAGGACGTCAACTTCCGACTACAGGACTACATCGACCGCATCATCGTGGCCATCATGGAGTCCAACCCCTCCATGCTGGAAGTCAAGTAGAGGTGGCCGTCTTGGAGTAGGGCAGCCTGGCGGCCTCTCCGCCTCGCTGGACTGCCATACTAGGACAGACTGGCTAAACACTTAAAGACTGGCTACTGAGACTGACCACAGAGAGAGCAATACCTATTGAACTATACTAGGTGGGGGAAAAGTACTCCAATTATCATTAAAGAAGATGTATTTTTTTTGTCACTGTTGGTGGCTGTTGTCTATGAGAAAATAAGCTACATGGTTTAACGTCCCTGGGATTTGAGCTTTGCTTTGTGTGTGTGTCTGTTCCCCCTGTATACAGTAGGCTTTGGTTCTAATGACTTCCCTGCATTTGGGTGGAGGGACCTGAGTTTTCCTTGTGTGTCTGAGGTTGTGTGTGCAAATGTGCTTTCTCTGAGGAACTCTTGGAATACATGGAAGACCTGGTTAACGGGTCACTGTCCCCTTAAATATCTTCTTGGCAATGAAATCTTGTGAGCCCCAATGCTAGCATGATTCTAAAATGTATTGTCCTTGCACTACATATCAGCCGATACCATCTTTCACCATGAGCTCAGTAAATGAACTCCTGGGGTGTTTTGGGAGCGTTCTCCTGTATCGGACTGAACCGTGTTTAAACCACGTTTAAACCGTATGTAGCACTGGTCAGGGGACGAGGTCAGATGAAGTTGACCCTGGCTGCTCTCTTGAACACAGACTTGCGGTGGCACCTACTACATAAACCGTGTCACGTTTGCAGTGTAAGTCTTTATCCTGGTTTGACTTTTGACTTGGATTATATTCCCAGTGTGAGTTAACGCAACCCAGGTGAGGGACATTTCCTGGGGTAGAGGACAAGAAATGCCCTGAGGGTTAGTGTGTGTGTGTGTGAGAGTGCATGCATTTGTGTATGTGTGTGTTACGTTTTTTTTTGTGTTGCTTGCAATACTTTGTTTTGAAAAAAGGTTAAAAAGGTTTGGTGACTACAATGGTAGTAACACGAATGACATGTTCATTCTTGTGAGCCTCAATGTCTCCACAGTGAAGCTGAGTGGCTCATGGTTTGCTGTATCTCCGTTTTGTTTTTACAATGAAACAGAGTCCTAGGGGGTCAGGCGGGCTAAATACTCAAATACAAGAACACTTCTCCATCACATCAATTCCTTTTAACGTAAGCTCTGACTTTGAGGTAGTTAAAAACGGACAAATACTGACATAAATGTTGGTCATACTGACAGGAAATAATTGGATTGTTTAACTTGGACACTAAATCAAATGGAGAGAAAATGTTGCTGTGTTGTTTTTATTTGAGCTGAGTGCGCTGGGAAGTGTTGTTCTTTTATAGTGTGACTGACCCACCTGATCCTTAGTGGAGCCTTGCTGAGTGAAAGTGAAAGGGAGCCAGTTTATCCAGTGGGAAGGACATGTCTGGTCTGCTTGTAACCAAAAACATTTACTGGATAAGTGACTTACTTTCCGTGAAGATGTTCAGACAGAAAATGCTGAATAATTTGACTAATGAATAATGTCTTATTGAAGGAATAGAACCGGTTCATTTTCGGGGGGTTTAGACAAAAAAGTATTATTTGTATAAAAAAATATATTAAAAAAATGTAAAGTTTATTGTGAAGGGATGTAATCCTAATATGACGATATATTGTTTTAAAACAATATGAATGAATTAAGAATGCTGAATTGATTTGAAAACGGACCTTTTTTGAAGAGGTTACATGTCGTTACTCTCCCGCAGCTTTTTGATTTAAAGGAGCGGAACATGTTCAACACTTAGATGAAGCAATAATGTTTTGAAGAACAGTGGAGAACGAAGAAGAACAGACGTCGTGGACAAACGGACGTCAGCAAACCAACAAAACTCCCTTGTTTTACTGTATGAGCCTCAGTTGACTAAGCACCAATCTGAATTTCTGGGAACTTTTCGCCACATTTCTGGACGTAAGCAAGAGGAAATGAGAATGGCAGACTTTTAATACACGTCATCAGTGCTACCTATTCACTAATGCACTCCCTGAGACTGAGATACTGGACACATTGAAGGATATCACTGTTGCTGACTCTTACTTGCTGGAACTGCTGACAGCTTGTGGTTTGTCCCTGGGTGAAAGGGATGAACAGCAACGTATACTGTACCAACCATCGCAGCTATACTAAAAAAAAAACTACCGCAGCCACCTCCACCACCTATAAAACTCTTGCTACAGTATGTCACCACGCTTTTCTCCTCTTCAGCGCTCCATGGAAAATGGCCTTGGGTGTAAACGACTTGTACATGTCATTTTTTCCCCGAACCTTTAGATTCTAGGTATTTTTATAGTTGGGGGGGAGAATTGCATTTTTCATCATTTTCTTTTTGGTCTTCTGCTGAAAAATAATATGATCCTCCCCCAAGGGAGGGTCTTGTGTACGCCGCTCTCGCATGTAGCCCGTACACGTCAATTTCTCCCGTCTGTGAATCACATCCAGATATTTATTCTTCATTTCACTTCACAGTCCCTGCCCTGTTGTTTCTCTCTAATAGCAGTTGTTTTTGAGGGAAAAGTTTGTAAATAGTTTTGGAATCTATGGATTCTCAAGGGAAACTGGCATTCAGCGGATTTAATGGTTGAATGCTACTCGAAGGGGAAATTGTTGATTTGAGAAAAATAGTTGATTATTTTAGATTGAAATGTATATCTTGTACTCAAGGTAGCAGACAGTACATTTCAAAAGTGTTGCATTGAGCACCCATTGAATTGGCAACACTGGCGTGCTTCAGTCTCGTCTGACCAATTCAAAATGTCTGTTTATGGTGAGGTCTTTCCACTTCAACCCAACTGAGGTGTGATCCACTGTAATGCTGAGGTTGCAGACAGTGGCCTCATGAAGGGCATTGTCATTGTAGTCAACATCAGTGACACATGCCAACTCTGTTATCGCCCCAGCTGAGAACAGGCACTGCACAGAACTACTGATCACTATTGTATATCACTTTCTGAATCTTTAAAACCGATCATTAGGTTCACCGAACCATATCATGAGGAGGTCAGTGGAGTTGCACTGTGCCTGATGCCTCGGGACAGATAGTGAGGCCTCAGAAAGCCAGCCCACAGAGGGCTGAACTGTCTTGAGTGGTTCAAGTCATTCTGCCTTTGAGTGTAATAGGTTGCTTTCCCCAGCAGATATGAGGCTCAATCAAGAGGCTTCAGCCAATCATTTACTACTACAGTACCCAGCAGCCAGTGGTTCATTCCTAGGAGGAAACCATAAGACATATCTTCCCCTATCTTACATGGAGACAGCAGCAGGATTACCCTATTTTCTGTTTATTCCTTGTTTATTTTTCATTTCAGACTGTCTACTGTAGTTTAGACAGCTAGTTGTGAGACTTACACTAGCATGATTGCTAGCTGACTGATTAGACTAAGACCAGAGTCCTGTCCAGACATTACACTTGATTCAATGGGATTCTCTAATGCACTTTAAACACGTTCCAATTTCTTTTTAACCACGTCATTTTAAAACTGACCAAAGAACAGAAGTTTTACTTCTCACTGACCATTTTAACTATCGGCTCACACTCTCTTCCTTGCTGAAATTTGAAAACGTTATCATCAGAAGAGTAATTCATTATCATTGCTGAGTCCAACTCTGCCCTGAAAAACTGGCCTGCTAGTCTTAACACTGTGCCTCTCTCTCATAACTCTCCCTCTTACTAACCTGATGACGAGCCCTTGGAAAGCACTGACCGTATGTGACTGTCAGTTTGTTAAATTATACTTATAAAAACTTAAATGTGTATATAAAATGGTTTGTGATTTTTTTTTTTTTTTTGCTCTCACACTAGCTTCCAATGTCCAAAGAAAGTTTTGCTCGAGGCACAAACATCACTACTATAGTAGTGCATGGCTTGCCATTTAAAATGAATGGGAAGGGAAAAAGAGAACATTGTAGAAACAAGAATTGTACAACTGAAGTTTATTCTTATTCTGAAGGATAATGTATTTGTTTACTGCTCTATGTTTTTCTTTGAAGGTCCTCTGAATGATGTAACCCTTGTTGTTCTTGGGGAATTATAATTTCAAGTCATTGTAAAAAGGTAAGAGAAAACAATGAAGTAAGATTAGAAAATAAATCAAATAATAAAATGATATTTTGTTTGATCTCGTTATTTCGTGTGATATTTTGCTCATCACATTTCCATACAAGAGACTGCGTACATGAAGACATAGTGGTATCTTGTAACCATGATAAGAATGTGGTTTCCGTGGAGAGAGAATGCAGTGGACTTTGAACTTTCTTGACCAATAGTATTTGTGATGTAGACAATTATATTTCCTGGATTGCTGCTCATTGGAGGATTGTACCACTAATCTATTTTCTCACATTTTGCTGCAAGTCCAGTGATTAAGAAAATGATGTCCCTCTATATGACAAGGGAGAACTGAAATTGAAAGTTCCATAGTAAATTGTTCAGGCATTCTAAAATTTGCCCAGTGTTATCTACAGGTTATTTATAGCAGCCTAAACACTGAGTGTACAAAAATATTAAGAATACCTGCTCTTTCAATGACATAGACTGATCAGGTGAAGGCTATGGTCCCTTATTGATGTCACTTGTTAAATCCACTTCCATCAGTGTAGATGAAGGGGAGGGGACAGGTTAAAGAAGGATTTTTAAGTCTTGAGACAATTGAGACATGGATTGTGTATGTGTGCCATTCGCAGGATGAACAAAATATTTAAGTGCCTTTGAACAGGGTATGGTAGTATGTGCCAGGCTCACTGGTTTGTGTCAAGAACCGCAACGCTGCTGGGTTTTTCACGCTCCAAAATTTCCCATGTGTATCAAGAATGGTCCACCACCCACAGGACATCCAGCCAACTTGACACAATTGTGGGAAGCATTGGAGGCAACATGGGCCAGCATCCCTGTGGAACACTTTCGACACCTTGTAGAGGCCTTGTAGAGGCCCAGACAATTTGAGGCTGTTCTGAGGGCAAAGGGTGATTAATAGTAGCTTATACAGTGCATTTGAAAAGTATTCAGACCCCTTGACTTTTTCCACATTTTGTTACGTTACAGCCTTATTATAAAATTGATCACATTGTTTTTTCCCCTCATCAATCGTCACACAATATCCCATAATGACAAAGCAAAAACTGTTTTTTAGATATTTTTTGCAAATATATATAAAAGATAAAACTGGTATCACCTTTACATAAGTATTCAGACCCTTTGGCAGTGATTCTTCTTGGGTATGACGCTACAAGCTTGGCACACCTGTATTTGGGAAGTTTCTCCCATTCTTCTCTGCAGATCCTCTCAAGCTCTGTCAGGTTGGATGGGGAGTGTCGCTGCACAGCTATTTTTAGATCTCTCCAGAGATGTTAGATTGGGTTCAAGTCCGGCTCTGGTTGGGCCACTCAAGGACATTCAAGACTTGTCCCGAAGCCACTTGTCTTGGCTGTGTGCTTAGGTTGTTGAACTTTTTCCCCAGCCTGAGGTCCTGAGCACTCTGGAACAGGTTTTCATCAAGGATCTCACTGTACTTTGCTCCGTTCATTTTTCCCTTGATCCTGACTAGTCTCCCAGTCCCTGCCGCTGAAAAACATACCCACAGCATGATGTTGCCACCACCGTGCTTCACCATAGGGATGGTGCCAGGTGTCCTCCAGACGTGACGCTCGGCATTCAGGCCAAAGATTTCAATCTTGTTTCTCATAGTCTGATAGTCCTTTAGGTGCTTTTTAGCAAACTCCAATCGGGCTGTCATGTGCCTTTTACTGAGGAGTGGCTTCCATCTGGCAACTCTACCATAAAGGCCTGATTGGTGGAGTGCTAGATCGTTGTCCTTCTGGAATGTTGTCCCATCTCTACAGAGGAACTCTGGAGCTCTGTCAGAGTGACCATCGTGTTCTTGGTGACCTCCCTGACCAAGGCCCTTCTCCCCCGATTACTCAGTTTGGCTGGGCGGCCATCTCTAGGAAGAGTTTTGGTGATTCCAAACTTCTTCCATTTAAGAATGATGGAGGCCACTGTGTTCTTGAGGACCTTCAATGGTGCAGACATTTTTTGGTACCCTTCTCCCGAACTGTGCCTCGACACAATTCTGTCTCGGAGCTCTACGACAATTCCTTCGACCTCATGGCTTGGTTTTTGCTCTGACATTCACTGTCAACTGTGGGACCTGATATAGACAGGTGTGTGCCTTTACAAATCATATACAATCAATTTAATTTACCACAGGTGGACTCCAATCAAGTTGCAGAAACATCTCAAGGATGATCAATGGAAACAGGATGCACCTGAGCTTAATTTCGAGTCTCATAGCAAAGGGTCTGAATACTTATGTAAATAAGGTATTTCTGTTTATTATTTTTTATAAATGTGCTAAAATGTTGCTTTGTCATTATGGGGTATTGTGTGTAGACTGATGAGGAAGAACAACGTAACAAGATGTGGAAAAGGTAAGGGATCTGAATACTTTCCGAAAGCACTGTGTCTTAAGTTTTGAATATAAAACAACTTTGTCTAATACAATGGCTTGGCTTTAGCTCTCTCTTGTGTTGCCCATTCAATCCAGAGGAAGCCTTTCCTTCTTTATCACCCACTCCCCTGACCTATGGATACCCTCTCCATCCCAAGAACCAGAACCTCCCCAGCCAGGTCCCTGCCTTTTCCCACTATGGGGAGGCAGGTAGCCTAGTTGTTAGAGTGTTGGGCCAGTAACTGAAAGGTTGCTAGCTCGAATCCCCGGGCTGACAAGGTAAAAATCTGTCATTCTGCCCCTGAACACGGCCGTTAAACCCACTGTTTCTAGGCCGTCATTGTAATTAAGAATGGGTTCTTAACTGATTTGCCTAGTTAAATAAAGGTTACATTTAAAACTATCAGCCTTTTCAATACTGGCCCAATCCATCTCCAATCCATCACCCCCACCTGCAGGCTTTGCACATGTACTACCAGAGCCCACAACAAGGCTATGCCCCCTGGAAACAGCACAGTCTTAGCTTTACTGACTACACACCATCCTCTCATACTGAGCAACAGTAGGGCAATTTCTACAATTATACCCTGTCCCATGGAGATCACTACCGTACAGTATCAGGGGGCTTCATTCTCACCACCACCGATAAAGGTACCACAGACCACCACCTACAGTATGACGAGTGTGTGTTGGAACAGATGGGGCCTGTGTGTCCTCTGATGGAAGTCATGATGGTGGGAAGTATACCAGTATACCAGTGGTCCCTGTGGATGGTATAGGCTTGGGAAGTGTGCGGTTAGCAGTCCAACGGTTCATGGATATTAACCCCCCAAAAAATAATCAAATGGCTACCTGGATTATTTTCATTGTGTGCCCCCCCCAACCCCTCTTTTTACGCTGCTGCTACTCTCTGTTATCATATATGCATAGTCACTTTAACTATACATTAATGTCCATACTACCTCAATTGGGCTGACCAACCAATGCTCCCGCACATTGGATAACCAGGCTATCTCCATTGTGTCCCGCCACCCGCCAATCCCTCTTTTACCCTACTGCTACTCTCTGTTCATCATATATGCATGGTCACTTTAACCATATCTACATGTACATAATACCTCATTCAGCCTGACTAACTGGTGTCTGTATGTAGCCTCGCTACTTTTATAGCCTCGCTACTGTATATAGCCTGTCTTTATACTGTTGTTTTATTTCTTTACTTACCTATTGTTCACCTAACACCTTTTTTCACTATTGGTTAGAGCCTGTAAGTAAGCATTTCACTGTAAGGTCTACACCTGTTGTATTCAGTGCACGTGACAAATAAACTTATTGATTTGACATCATTGATATTTACAGAGAAAAGAGTCGGCCTGATAATTGAACCCTGTGGCACCCCCATAGAGACTGCCAGAGGTCCGGACAATAGGCCCTCCGATTTGACACACTGAACTATATCTGAGATATTAGTTGCACCAGGAGAGGCAGTCATTTGAGAAGCCAAGGCTATTGAGTCTGCCGATAAGAATGTTGTGATTGACAGTCGAAAGCCTTGGCCGGGTTGATGAAGACGACTGCACAGTACTGTCCTTTATCGATGTACTTTGGCATCATTGCAGAGTTCTGAGGAGGAGAAATACGGTTTGGCCACTTCACTTGATAACGCTGGTAGAGGATTGTACAATAAAAAATCATTCGTACAATATTGAGGTTTCTATATGACCAGTACAATATTATCATATAATTGTATATGTATTTTTATATCGTTCAAAGTAGCCTACCGCTGTACAAATAAAGATGTTGAATATTGCTTATGCTAAATGCACCTAGTATGTTTATTCGTGTTTTCAATTCAGGTTAATTCAGAATAAATTAAAAGTCTGAATAAAAACTCTGACTTGTTACCAACATGAATGCTATTTAAAAAATCCTCACCCTAAACGTCCCTTGCTTCATACACAGTACGTACTTTTATTCAGTAAGGATGTATTTTGTTAGCGCACTCATTGAGCGCAGGAGGCGATTTCTACCATCGTGAAAAATAGCTAGCTATTACTAGCTAGTTAGAATAATAAATAGTTACTTTTTCAAGCAATTTGAACCTTAGCTTGTTTTCAGCTGTAGTATTTGTTCATTTATGTTCATTCACTGCTTCAAACTATTTAAAATGTGTCATTTATCACCCACGGTGTGGAAATACAACCTGTCAGGCTGCCTAATGGTGGCTACTGGCTAGCTAGCTAAACATTCAGGTGAGTACCTATCAAGTGTCTATCACTAGTATCCCCACGTGGGACCTCTTCTGTTGATGTATGTGTGAATGTCAATAGCAATTGGTCCAATAATAGCTATTATGGGATTGGGCTGTCAGTAGTTACTTAAATAAAATCTCATTATGCTGTTACCAAATGTATGTGTACTGAACAAAAATATAAATGCAACAATTTCAACGATTTTACTGAGTTACAGTTCATATAAGGAAATCTGTCAATTGAAATAAATTCAGTAGGCCCTAATCTATGGATTTCACATGACTGGGTAGGTGCATAGTCATGGGTGGACCTGGGAGCCAGGCCCAGCCAATCAGAATGAGTTTTCCCCCACAAAAGGGCGTGATTACAGACAGAAATATTTATCAGTTTCATCAGCTGTCCTGATGGCTGGTCTCAGACGATCCCGCAGGTGAAGAAGCCGGATGTGGAGGTCCTGGGCTGGTATGCTTACACTTGGTCTGCAGTTGTGAGGCCGGTTGGACCTACTGCCAAATTCTCTGAAATTATGTTGGAGGCGGCTTATGGTAGATAAATTAACTCTGGTCGACATTGCTGCAGTCAGCTTGCCAATTGCACGCTCCCTCAAAACTTGAGACGTCTGTGGCATTGTGTTGTGTGAACAAACAAAACATTTTAGAGTGGCCTTTTATTGTCACAAGGTGCACCTGTGTAATGATCATGCTGTTTAATCCGTTTTTTGATATGCCACACTTGTCAGGTGGATGGATTATCTTGGCAAAGGAGAAATGCTCACTATCAAGGATTTAAACAAATTTGTGCACAAAATTTGAGAGAAATAAGCTTTTTGTGCATATGGAAAATTTTGGGGATCTTTAATTTCAGTTCATGAAACATGGGACCAACACTTTACATGTTGCGTTTATATTTTTGTTAGATATATTTAATATGTAGCTAGGTAACGAGCTAGCTAAGTTATTTGAAAGTAGTGATAGAAGTTAGAACACATGATCTATTATCTAACATAGATAATGTATGCATTGAAGCTCATCTTGTCCTGACCAGGTGCAGTTGAGGGATGCAGTCCCTAATCCCAGATGTTGTCCAACGCTCAGTGGGCCAATGTGTCTGAACTCTCAATACCTCCAAAGAAAAGGAGGTGACCAAAGCTCTACACACACTAACCAGTTACCTGGGAAGTGAGTCTCAGAGTACAATCCCCTCAGCTCAGCGAGCAGAGTTCAGTCGAGCCCACTACACCCAGGCCCTACAGTTTCTCATCATTGACATCAATGCTGATTAGTTCCAGCTTCTTTCCGCTGCCCAGCGCACAGAATTGTGTTAATGCTGATTAATGTTAACGTCGCAGTGAGGTGAGAAACATGTTGGGAGATGTTGATAGTGTATACTTGGTCCTACTAGCACTCTCGGATTCTTATTAGAGCCATGGACCTCAGCGCGGCCAATGTGTACAACAGTCCCAACGCTATGTCTTAAAGTTAATCCTCGCTTGCAAGACGGTTTTGGAAACATTTGGAACTTCATATCATCAAGAAAGAATTTTACAAATACAAAAGATACACTTCATACACTCTCAGTGGTATTAAAGTTCCAAAGGTTTGCTAAACCCTATTGAAAGCGATGATTGTTGACGTTTAAACAAAACGTCTGGGCTGTTTACACATTCCCCGTTACAGCGAGACAGGAAGGAAAATTGCATTACAATGCATTGACAGTCAATACAATGGGGCTATTGGATACTATGAAGAACTGTGTCTTAACTGGTGGGGACCTGTGTGATAATGATACTGGTGGGGACCTGTGTGATGATGATATACTCATCTCGTACATGTCCTTGAGTGAGTGAGTGAGTGAGTGAGTGAGTGAGTGAGTGAGTGAGTGAGTGAGTGAGTGAGTGAGTGAGTGAGTGAGTGAGTGAGTGAGTGAGTGAGTGAGTGAGTGAGTGAGTGAGAGTCAGTCAGTCAGTCAGTCAGTCAGTCAGTCAGTCAGTCAGTCAGTCAGTCAGTCAGTCAGTCTGTCTGTCTGTCTGTCTGCCTGCCTGCCTGCCTGCCTGCCTGCCTGCCTGTCTGTCTGTCTGTCTGTCTGTCTGTCTGTCTGTCTGTCTGTCTGTCTGTCTGTCTGTCTGTCTGTCTGTCTGTCTGTCTGTCTGTCTGTCTGTCTGTCTGTCTGTCTGTCTGTCTGTCTGTCTGTCTGTCTGTCTGTCTGTCTGTCTGTCTGTCTGTCTGTCTGTCTGTCTGTCTGTCTGTCTGTCTGTCTGTCTGTCTGTCTGTCTGTCTGTCTGTCTGTCTGTCTGTCTGTCTGTCTGTCTGTCTGTCTGTCTGTCTGTCTGTCTGTCTGTCTGTCTGTCTGTCTGTCTGTCTGTCTGTCTGTCTGTCTGTCTGTCTGTCTGTCTGTCTGTCTGTCTGTCTGTCTGTCTGTCTGTCTGTCTGTCTGTCTGTCTGTCTGTCTGTCTGTCTGTCTGTCTGTCTGTCTGTCTGTCTGTCTGTCTGTCTGTCTGTCTGTCTGTCTGTCTGTCTGTCTGTCTGTCTGTCTGTCTGTCTGTCTGTCTGTCTGTCTGTCTGTCTGTCTGTCTGTCTGTCTGTCTGTCTGTCTGTCTGTCTGTCTGTCTGTCTGTCTGTCTGTCTGTCTGTCTGTCTGTCTGTCTGTCTGTCTGTCTGTCTGTCTGTCTGTCTGTCTGTCTGTCTGTCTGTCTGTCTGTCTGTCTGTCTGTCTGTCTGTCTGTCTGTCTGTCTGTCTGTCTGTCTGTCTGTCTGTCTGTCTGTCTGTCTGTCTGTCTGTCTGTCTGTCTGTCTGTCTGTCTGTCTGTCTGTCTGTCTGTCTGTCTGTCTGTCTGTCTGTCTGTCTGTCTGTCTGTCTGTCTGTCTGTCTGTCTGTCTGTCTGTCTGTCTGTCTGTCTGTCTGTCTGTCTGTCTGTCTGTCTGTCTGTCTGTCTGTCTGTCTGTCTGTCTGTCTGTCTGTCTGTCTGTCTGTCTGTCTGTCTGTCTGTCTGTCTGTCTGTCTGTCTGTCTGTCTGTCTGTCTGTCTGTCTGTCTGTCTGTCTGTCTGTCTGTCTGTCTGTCTGTCTGTCTGTCTGTCTGTCTGTCTGTCTGTCTGTCTGTCTGTCTGTCTGTCTGTCTGTCTGTCTGTCTGTCTGTCTGTCTGTCTGTCTGTCTGTCTGTCTGTCTGTCTGTCTGTCTGTCTGTCTGTCTGTCTGTCTGTCTGTCTGTCTGTCTGTCTGTCTGTCTGTCTGTCTGTCTGTCTGTCTGTCTGTCTGTCTGTCTGTCTGTCTGTCTGTCTGTCTGTCTGTCTGTCTGTCTGTCTGTCTGTCAGTGAGTGAGTGAGTGAGTGAGTGAGTGAGTGTGATCTATCTCCAGCAGGTCTGGACCGTTTGGTTAGCATCCTAGAGCGGGTTCCTTCAGAGCGGTCCTCTGACAGTCCTACTGTGGTCCCGCTGTCAGGTGACTGGTCCGCGACTGGTGGCTCTGCCTGACCTGACTGCCAACCAGTTGCACCACCACAACAAGACCCTCTTCCTCCCCCAGCTGTACAACCTACTACTGGCCAGAGGAATGCTCACCCCGCTGGAGAGAACCTGCCAGGCTCTGAGAGGTTTGTATGTCTACTTTATATATTGCAGAAGATAGTACATTCTGTTTTAACTTTAACTGTCCTATCGGAAATGTATGTTATTATGTGTGTCACTCACTGTCAATACACTGTTGTTCCCAGATGGAAAATACTGCTCCCTGACGTTTTTCGGCCAAGGCACTGGGCAAGGCCTGTGTTCAGGGACATGGTATTTGGGGTTATGGCCCCTCGCCTCTCCTCCTGCACGCGTTCAGACATGGTGTGGCAGAGGCTGTGCTAGAAGCCGTTGGCTAGAGTGTGCTCACTGGGCTGGTGCAGGCTGTCAAACGCTGAGAGAAAGGGAGATGGCTAGAGGTTATCGAAAGGTGTCAAAAAAAGTATTTATCTTTCTTTTGCAATTTAAGTCTTCTTTTTCCCCTAGGCCTGATGCTCTGTCCAGGATCATGGAGAACCTGGTGTTGAAGAACAAAAAGGCCCAGTTTGTCATCACCTGTAAACTGCTGCTGCTCCAATACAAGTATGAGGTGAGAAAGTGAACTAGACTATGAGTCTAGTCAATCTGTCATTGTTGGGATTGGAAAAGCCTCTGTATTAGCAGAAGTCGTCATCTTATTTTCTTCCAGACTCATGTGTTAAGGATTCTTCTCGGCTACCTGGCACAGGATAGTGAGAGAAGGTCATTACTTATATAGGTGAGTGTACAACAAGTAAGTATCAGGATAAGGTAAGACGCAGATGCAGACCGTGTCGAAGTAACAATGTTTATTACAGCAAGAGAGGCAAAGGTACAGGACGGCAGGCAGGCTCAGGGTCAGGGTCAGGTCAGGCAGAGGTCAGAAATCCAGATAGGGACAAAGGTACAGGACGGCAGGCAGGCTCAGGGTCAGGTCAGGCAGAGGTCAGAAATCCAGATAGGGACAAAGGTACAGGAAGGCAGGCAAGCTCAGGGTCAGCGGCAGGCAGAGTGGTCAGGCGGGCGGGTTCAGGGTCAGGACAGGCAAGAATCAAAAACCAGGAGGGCGAGAAAAAGAGGGGCTGGGAAAGAACAGGAGCTGACAGAACAAACGGTGGTAAGCTTGACAAACAAGACGAACTGGCAACAGATAAACAGAAAAAACAGGTATAAGTACACAGGGATAATGGGGAAGATGGGCGACACTTGGAGGGGTGTGGAGACAAGCACAAAGACAGGTGAAACAGATCAGGGCGTGACAGTACCCCCCCCCCCCCTCTAGGGGCGCCACCTGGCATCCTACCTGGGCGGTGGAAGTCGGCGATGAGGGCTGGGTCCAGGATGTCTCTAATGGGGATCCAGCACCTCTCCTCCGGGCCATAACCCTCCAAGTCAACCAGGTGCTGGAAAGCCCTGCCCCGTGGTCGAACCCTCAGGAGACGTCTCACCACGTACGCCGGATGACCATCGACAACACAGGAAGGAGGGGTGGGCCTGGAAATGGAAGACAAGGGACTGTGAGACACGGGCCTGATACAGGACACATGAAAGGTGGGGTGTATACGAAGGGTACGGGGCAACAGAAGAAGAACAGCAGAGAGACTATTGACCTTGGAGATGGGGAAAGGGCCGAGAAGCCGCGGGGACAGTTTGCGAGATCCCGGGTGTAGAGTCATACCTTCTGCCCTAGATGATACCGGGTAGCCGGGTATCCTCCAGGTATGATGACAATGCCGGACAAACATCTGGGCAGAAGGTATGCCGACCTCCGCTTCCTGCTCAGGGAAGAGCGGGGCCTGATCCCCTGAGGAACACTCGAAGGGTGATAGGCCCGTGGCAGAGCAGGGAAGGGTGTTGCGGGCATCATTCAGAGTATGGGTCTAAATTCTTATGCAAATAAGGTATTTAAAATATAAGAATTATTATTATTAGCAAACATTTCTAAAAACCTGTTTTAACTTTGTCATTACAGGGTATTGTGTGTAGATTGAGAAGGTAAAAAAGTCATACATTTTAGAATAAGGCTGTAACGTAATAAAATGTGGAAGAAGTCAAGGGATCTGAAGACTTTACCGAATGCACTGTATATCCTGGTGTGTCCTCATAAGATGCCACCCTTGTTGTGACTAAACTAGTATGTGACTGAGTGAGGTGTCTTAAACATGTCCATCATTCCCTACTGCGTATTCTGGTGTCGCCTCAGACAATGTCCCCATTGCTGGGACTTGACTATGTGATTCAATGGGGTGTCTGGTGTTTTGCAAGTGGCCACTTAGATGGGCAGAGCTCTGTTGGACTTTGTCTGGGCTGTACGCTACCGCGTTGACCAGCGAGTAAATCTGAACACAGGTCATAAATAGGAAACTGTTTTCGTCTTTCGTCCAATTAGTCTATGGCTTACCCAACCTCTTTATTCCTAACACAGGATGGTGCGACAAGGAGTCCTGTTTGCTGTCTTCTCTGTCTTTCTGAGCATGCCAAGTCAGAGTTTGCTGGTGGAGCTCTGTGATCAGCTATTTGAGACCAGAGCATGGCTGGCAGGTGAGACAGAATATAGCTACTACATGCAGTAGTAGAGACCAGCCTACTGAATCTCAACGTATTGGGCGGAGTTGCAGTTAATTTACCCAGCCAATTCAGGAAGTACGTATATCGACCGTAGTAGTAGTTTATTATGAATATTAAATGTAGGCCATATTTGGCAGCTAAGAGCTGAATTGCAGTGAATGATGATCATTCAGTTGGCTGCTGGTATGATGTACCGGGAGAGGTTAGTTCGGGTACCAGCCTGAGTCATGTTAAATTGCTCTCTGGTCCCCAGGTGATCCTCAGTCCTCTTCAGCTTCTCTGCATCCAAACGGGACTTTGTAGGCGTACTCCTCTACTAATGGGCAGCACCCACTAGGGTGATGCTTAACTTAAGCTGCCACTGGTGCTAAAAAGCTCGAAGCAGTGGTCATCTACGTGTCTCTTTGCCATTTCCACACTGCACTCTGCAATCTTTGGGGAGAATGTGGTTAAAAAGAGCACAGTCCACATGTTCATGCAGCTGCTCAGTGTGCGTCAGTCAGGGAATCCAGGATATCCTGTCCTGCAAAGTTTTGTCGGTGACATCGTTCACTTATCAATGGGAATTTAAATTCTCCCAAGGATATTACCAATAGTCCAGAAGACTCTACATGTATGCTAGAAATGTTCCAATTGCAGGATCATGGAAACTTTAATTTAATGTACACGTTTTCAATGTGAATCAACTGTGTTAAATGTAGCCTTGCGTTTAAATGGCCACACCAGTAGAATTCCACTTTTTTTGAGCTGGAAAATGATGGCCAGAGCTTACCCATGATATTGCACAACGATGTAAGTCATTAAGTCATCGTTTTAGTCAAAGTATGATATTTCAGGCTTGAAGTGACTAAACCGCTTCATTGTCCTATGAAATGATGTGTAAATTCTTTGAGAGTCAACGTTTAGTTTCAGGGCTAGGTTTTATTTGAATGATACCATCCACCATCACGGCATTGTTTAGTAATCAGAAACATCTGCGAAGTTTGCGAGTTGCGACTGAGCTGAGCAATATAATAGATCATCTTGGGCTACGGCAAAGATGGTGGATAAATGAAGAGAGTTCCCTCAGGCCATTCAACATTGAAAATAACATTGAAAATAATTGTCAGTTCCAGTCTACTTAACGGAATGGGTCTCCCATAGACGCCAATGCAATAGCAACTGGGTCGGATCTACTTAGTTCATTGACTTTCATTGAACCAAAAAAAACAACCGCAAGTGCAGCTTTTCGCTGTACCCTACACTTGGCTGCCTGGGCCAATGAGCAAATTTGGTGGTAAGGGTAGGCAACAACACGTCTGCCATGCTGATCCTCAACACTGGGGCCCCTCAGGGGTGTGTACTTAGTCCCCTCCTGTACTCCCTGTTCACCCACAACTGCGTGGCCAAAAACGACTCCAACACCATCATTAAGTTTGTTGACGACACAACAGTGGTAGGCCTGATCACCAACAACGATGAAACAGCCTATAGGGAGGAGGTCAGAGAACTGGCAGTGTGTTGCCAGGACAACAACCTCTCCCTCAATGTGAGCAAGACAAAGGATCTGATCGTGGACTACGGGTAAAGGAAGGGCTGAATAGGCCTGCATCTACGTGGCTGTAGTGGAGCAAACACACCAAGACAGTCGTGAAGAGGGCACAACAAAACATTTTCCCCCTCAGGAGACTGAAAAGATTTGGCATGGGTTCCCAGATCCTCAAAAAGTTCTACAGCTGCACCATCGAGAGCATCTTGACCGGCTGCATCACCGCCTGGTATGGCAACTGCTTGGCATCTGACTGTAAGGCGCTACAGAGGGTAGTGCGTACAGCCCAGTACATCACTGTGGCCAAGCTTCCTACCATCCAGGACCTACAGTTGAAGTTGGAAGTTTACATACACTTAGGTTGGAGTCATTAAAACATATTTTTCAACCCCTCCACACATTTCTTGTTAACAAACTATAGTTTTGGCAAGTCGGTTAAGACATCTACTTTGTGCATGACCCAAGTAATTTTTCCAACAATTGTTAACAGACAGATTATTTCACTTATGATTCACTGTATCACAATTCCAATGGGTCAGAAGTTTACATATACTAAGTTGACTGTGCCTTTAACAGCTTGGAAAATTCCAGAAAATGATGTCATGGCTTTAGAAGCTTCTGATATTCTAATT
Organism: Oncorhynchus nerka; assembly: GCF_034236695.1. NCBI lineage: Eukaryota > Metazoa > Chordata > Actinopteri > Salmoniformes > Salmonidae > Oncorhynchus > Oncorhynchus nerka. The sequence continues at coordinate 25,206,282 of NC_088418.1, forward strand.
GACATAATTTGAGTCAATTGGAGGCGTACCTGTGGATGTTTTTCAAGGCTTACCTTCAAACTCAGTGCCTCTTTGCTTTACATCATGGGAAAATCTAAATAAATCAGCCAAGACCTCAGAAGAAAAATTGTAGACCTCCACAAGTCTGGTTCATTCTTGGGAGCAAATTTCCAAACGCCTGAAGGTACCACGTTTATCTGTACAAACAATAGTATGTAAGTATAAACACCATGGGACCATGCAGCCGTCATACTGCTCAGGAAGGAGATGCGTTCTGTCTCCTAGAGATGAACGTACTTTGGTGCGAAAGTGCAAATCAATCCCAGAACAACAGCAAAGGACCTTGTGAAAACGCTGGAGGAAACAGGTACAAAAGTATCTATATCCACAGTAAAATGCATCCTACATCGACATAACCTGAAAGGCCGCTCAGCAAGGAACAAGCCACTGCTCCAAACCGCCATAAAAAACCAGACTACGGTTTGCTACTCCACATGGGGACATATATCGCACTTTTTGAAGAAATGTCATCTGATCTGATGAAACAAAAATGGATCTGTTTGGCCATAATAACCATTGTTACGTTTGGAGGAAAAAGGGGGAGGCTTGCAAGGCAAAAACGCCATACCAACTGTGAAGCACGGGGGGTTGCAGCATCATGTTGTGGGGGTGGTTTGCTGCAGGAAAGACTGGTGCACTTCACAAAAAGATGGAATCATGAGGGAGGAGAATTATGTGGATATATTGAAGCAACATCTCAAGACATCAGTCAGGAAGTTGAAGCTTGGTCACAAATGGTTCTTCCAAATGAACAATGACCCCAAGCATACTTCCAAAGTTGTGGCAAAATGGCTTAATGACAACAAAGTCAAGGTATTGGAGTGGCCATCACAAAGCCCTGACCTCAATCCTAATGAACATTTGTGGGCAGAACTGAAAAAGCGTGTGCGAGCAAGGAGGCCTACAAACCTGACTCAGTTACATCAGCTCTGTCAGGAGGAATGGGCCAAAATTCACCCAATTTATTGTGGGAATCTTGTGGGAGGCTACCCGAAACGTTTGACCCAAGTTAAACAATTTAAAGGCAATGCTACCAAATACGAATTGAGTGTATGTAAACTTCTGACCCACTGGGAATGTGATGAAAGAAATAAAAGCTGAAATAAATTATTCTCTCTACTATTATTCTGACATTTCACATTCTTAAAATAAAGTGGAGATCCTAATTGACCTAAGACAGCGAATTTTTACTAGGATTAAATGACAGGAATTGTGAAAGTATTTTTAAATGTATTTGACTAAGGTGTATGTAAACTTCTGACTTCAACTCTATATAGTAGGCAGTGTCAGAGGAAAGCCCATAAAATTGTCAGACTCCGGGTCACCCAAGTCAAAGACTGTTTTCTCTGCTATCGCGCGGCAAGCGGTACCTGAGCTCCAAGTCTAGGACCAAAAGGCTCCTTAACAGCTTCTACCCCCAAGCCAAAGGACTGCTGGACAATTAATAAAATGGCCACCGGACCATTTACATTGAAACCCCCCCCCCCCTCCATTTGTTTTGTACACTGCTGCTACTAGCTGTTTATTATCTATGCATAGTCACTTAGGTTTGACTTATTTTTGCTCTAGTCTGTATATGATTGATTGAATTTCGGAACCCCGCTCCCCCTGTCGCCCCAAGATGAATGGTTTTGACCATGCTCCACTGCATTGAGTGGTGCAGCTAGAAATCACACGTGTTTATCCTACACTGAAAAGGCACCTGCAAAAGATGATTTCACAAACTTGATAATCTATTTTGTGCTGTTGTTACATCAAGTATTGGTGTTTCGTGTCTGATGTGCTCAGGGTGTTGTTACATATCACTTGCGGCGAGCATTATGAGCAGTTATTGGAGCCCAGTGTTTCCCAACCCTGGTCCTCGAGTGCTGCCAACAGTACACATTTTTATTGTAACCCTAGACAAGCACACCTGATTCAACTTGTCAACTAATCATCAAGCTGTCAATGAGCTGAAGGAGTTGCGTTTCTCCAGGGCTACAACACAAATGTGTACTGTTGGGGTACTCGAGGACCAGGGTTGGGAAACACTGTTGTAGCCTATCATTTCACTTCCCCTAGCTGTGAGAACCATGGCATCATCACCGTGTCCATTACAATGTAGAAAAACACTTTTTGAGATAACCATAGATAGCAAAGTCAAAGATACTGTTTTGCCCTATCCGTCTGTTGCGAAGTTTTCCCACATGCTTATGACAAATCCAGCTCAAGAGCCAGCCATAGCCTAGCTGGATAATCTTTTAAATAAGGTATAGCAACAACAGATAACATTAGTTACCTAGATAAGGTTAGCATGCTAGCTAGCTACACTGACAGCTGTCAGTGCACTACTTGTTGTTATTTCTCCACTCCATGTGGAAATCACCCATGTGTATTCGCAGGTGGAACCTAAAGGACAATTTCTGCTATTGGACAGGAATTAAGTCAAATTGCCCTCTGGTAGGGACCTTTAAGAAATATATTGTTTGAACAACCTCATTGCTCCTTATGTTTTATGTCTACCTGTTTATGATAATGACGATTGTAATGGTCCAACCTGTGGTGCTGTTGACAGATGTAGCTGAAGGGGACCCTGATGGAGACTGCGGGAACCTGGCTGTGCAGAGCCTGGTGCTGCTGGAGAATAGTCTGAAGACTGGATTGGACCCTGCTCCACTGGGCCTGCCGTCACGATCACGACTGCCGGTGTACTGGTAGTGACTGCCTTGGGACACTGGTTGTGAGAGGACTACAGATGATGCTTGCCACTAGGAACTGGCTGGCAGAGGGCCCGAGGATGTTACGGATCCTGGATCCTGGACACTGAAGGACGTCCTTTCAGTTAGAGCTGCAGGTGCGGCTGGCCCACCATATCCTGGAACGAACGAATGCCAAGCCAAAGGAAAGAGAGAGATGAATGACATGTATTAAAACGTTTGTGTGGAGGATGACTTTTTGCTCTCTTTTCTGCGCAGGAATATCCCTCTGTAATGTAGGCGTTTGGTTACACAGAAAGTCTCGTCAATGGTGTTTCCTTACGCACACAAATACACACGTGTGCAATATGCATCCTTATCCCGGAGAAAGACTATGCATGACGTGGACATATTTGTGTACCTCAACAAGATATTTTTTGGAAGATTATTTTCTGCTGCCTGAAAAGGAAGTGTCATGTATTTAAAAGAAAAAGAGAAAGCACTAGCTCAGTTGCACGGGTGCCACTATGTTTCTGTTCTCATGTTTGCTGTGACAATGAGTGTCAAGTAGTTGGCAAGACGGCACCAACAGATCTGGGACCAGGCTAGGTAAATTGCTCCGGGCTTCTTTATGTTTCAGGACCATTTAGGGGGCCAAACACTTACAAAGCCTTGCCTTCCTGAGTAGAATGAAGAATATTGTATTTTTCTGACAAGCAAAGGTACACAATACGCAACACTTCATGTCGCATATGTGATGGACTGAATGTTAATCTCATACATTTTATGGTGTCCTCAAATCAAATGTACAGAATTCAGACAGAAACTTCAATATGAATATAAAGTGCATTCGGAAAATATTCAGACCCCTTGACTTTTTAAACATTTTGTTACTTTACAGCTTTTATTCTAAAATGGATGAAATACTTTTCCCCCCGATTCAATCTACACATAATACCCCATAATGACAAAGCACAAATAGGTTTTTAGAAGTTTTTGCAAATGTATTACAAATAAAAAATGTACATAAGTATTCCGACCTTTGCGCTGAGACTCGAAATTGAGCTGTGTGCATCCTGTTCCCATTGATCATCCTTGAGATGGTTCTACAACTTGATTGGAGCCCACGTGTCGTAAATTCAATTGAGTGGACATGATTTGGAAAGGCACACACCTGTCACTCGGGGGCTCCCGAGTGGTGCAGCGGTCTAAGGCACTGCATCTCAGTGCTAGAGGAGTCAACCGGACGTGATCGGGAGTCCCATAGGGCGGCGCACAATCGGCCCATCATCGTCGGTTAGGGTTTGGCAGGGGTAGGCCGTCATTGTAAATAAGAATTTGTTTTTAACTGACTTGGCTATTTAAAAAAAAGTGTAATTAAATTAAATTAAAATATATGTAAGGTCCCACAATTGACAGAGCAAAAGCCAAGCCATGAGGTCGAAGGAATTGTCCGTCGAGCTCCAAGACAGGATTGTGTCGATACACAGATCTGGGAAAAGGTACCAAAACATTTCTGCAGCATTTAAGGTCCCCAAGAACACAGTGGCCTTGTTAAATGGAAGTTTTGACCACCAAGACTCTTCCTAGTGCTGGCCACCCGGGCAAACTGAGCAATCGGAGGAGAAGGGCCTTGGTCAGGGAGGTGAACCTGATGGTCACTCTGACAGAACTCCAGAGTCCCTCTCTGGAGATGGTAGAATCTTCCAGAAGGACAACCATCTCTGCAGAACTCCACCAATCAGGCATTTATGGTAGAGTGGCCAGACGGAAGCCATTCCTCTGTAAAAGGCACATGACAGCCCACTTGGAGTTTGCCAAAAGGCACCTAAAAAACTCAGACGTGAATGCTAAGCGTCACGTCTGAAGGAAACGTGACACCATCCCTACAGTGAAGCATGGTGCTGACAGAATCATGCTGTGGGGATTTCTTTAAGTGGAAGGGACTGGGAGACTAGTCAGGATTGAAGGAAAGATGAACAGAGCAAAGTACAGAGATCCTTCATGAAAACCTGCTCCAGAGCGCTCAGGACCTCAGATTGGGGTGAAGGTTCACCTTATAACAGGACAACGACCCTAAGCACACAGCCAAGACAACGCAGGAGTGGCTTCGAGACAAGTATCTGAATGTCTTTGAGTGGCCCAGCCAGAGCCCGGACTCGAACCCGATCAAACATCTCTGGAGAGACCTGAAAATAGCTGTGCAGTGATGCTCCCCATCCAACCTGACAGGGCTTGATAGGATCTGCAGAGAAGAATGGGAGAAACTCCCCAAATACAGGTGTGTCAAGCTTGTAGCTTCATACCCAATGAAGACTCAAGGCTGTAATTGCTGCCAAAGGTGCTTCAACAAAGTAGTGATTAAAGGGTCTGAAAACTTATGTAAATATGTTATTTCAGTTTTTACATTTGATACATTTGCAAACATTTCTAAAAAAAGTTTTTTGCTTTGTCATTATAGAGTGTTGTGTGTAGATAGATGTGGGAAGAAACGATTTTATACATTCTAGAATAAAGCTGTAACGTAACATGTGTGGAAAAATGAAGGGATCTGAATGCTTTCTGAATGCACTTTATGTCTCCATATCTGCACAGGTTCTGAGAATCTGTATCTTGAAGGAGAGTGCTATTTTTGTATTCAAGTTCGTTTTATTTACAAATCAGATGTATTTATGAAGCCCTTTTTACATTTCAAAGTGCTTATACAGAAACCCAGCCTAAAACCCCAATCAGCAAGCAATGCAGATGTAGAAGCACGGTGGCTAGGAAAAAGTCCCTAGAAAGGCAGGAACCTAGGAAGAAACCTAGAGAGGAACCCGGCTCTGAGGGGTGGCCAGTCCTCTTCTGGTTGTGCCGGGTGGATATTATAAGAGTACATGGCCATTAAGACCAGAACGTACTTCAAGATGTTCAAATGTTTATAGATGACCAGCAGGGTCAAATAATAATCAAATAATAATAATAATCACAGTGCAACAGGTCAGCACCTCAGGAGTAAATGTTAGTTGGGTTTTCATAGCCAAGCATTCAGAGGTCGAGACAGCAAGTGCTGTAGAGAGGGTCGATAACAGCAGGTCCGGGACAAGGTAGCACATCTGGTGAACAGGTCAGTGCTCCATTGCCACAAGCAAAACAGCAGAAACTGAATCAGCAGCACGACCAGGTGGACTAGGGACAACCAGGAGTCATCAGGCTAGGTAGTCATTAAGTATGATCCTAGGGCTCAGGTCCTTCGAGAGAGAGAGAGAATTAGAGGGAGCATACTCCTGGGGCGGTTCATCACTCCAGTGCCTTGCCGTTTAACTTCGCACCCCTGGGTCAAACTACACTCAATCATAGGACCTACTGAAGAGATGAGTCTTCAGTAAAGACTTAAAAGGTCGTCGAGACCGAGTCTACATCTCTCACATGGGTAGGCAGACCATTCCATAAAAATGGAGCTCTATAGGAGAAAGTCCTGCCTCCAGCTGTTCATTTAGAAATTCTAGGAACAATAAGGAGGCCTGAGTCTTGTGGTCGTAAGGTACGTGTAGGTATGTACAGCAGAGCAAAATTGGAGAGATAGGTAGGAGCAAGTCCATGAAATGCTTTGTAGGTTAACCTTGAAATCAGCCCTAGCCAATGAAACCAGTGTAGAGAGCCTAACACTGGAGTATAAAATTATCAAATGTTTTGGTTCTAGTCAATATTATTTATCCGGGTAGCCGGAGAGTAGAACACTGCAATAGTCTAATCTAGAAGTGACAAAACCATGGATGAGTTTTTCTGCATCATTTTTGGATAAACATTTTCAGATTTTTGCAATGTTACGAAGAAAAAAGCTGCCCTTGAAATATTATTGATATGTTTGTCAAAAGATATCAGGGTCTTGAGTAAGTCCGAGTTCCTTCACAGTTTTATTTGAGACGACTACAACCATCACGATTAATTGTCAGATCAAACAGCAGATCTCTTTGTTTCTTGCGACCTAGGACTAGCATTTCTGTTTTGTCAAAGTTTAAAAGTAAAACTTTTGCTGCCATCCACTTCCTTATGCCTGGGACACAGGCTTCTAGGTTAGGCAATGTTGGGGCTTCACCATGTTTCATCGAAATGCACAGCTGTGTGTCCTCCGCATAGCAGTGAAAGTTGACATTCACCAAGAGGTAAAATATATAGTGAACAAAATATTTGTCCTAAAACGGACCATTGAGGAACACCGAAACGTACAATTGATTTGTCAGAGGACAAACCATCAACAAAGACAAACTGACATCTTTCTGACAGATAAGATCTAAACCAGGCAAGAACTTTTCTGTGTAGTTCGACTAAGGTTTCTAATCTCTCCAAAAGAATGTGGTGATCGATGGTGTCAAAAGCGGCACTAAGGTCTAGGAGCACGAGGACAGATGCAGAGCCTTGGTTTGACTCCATTAAAAGGTCATTTACCACATTCACGAGTGCAGTCTCAGTACTATTTGGACAAAGCTTATAGCAAATAAAGTTAAATAAAGGTTAGATAAATAAAAATAAACTATGATGGGGTCTAAAACTAGACTGGAGCATTTCTTATACATTTTTCATTTTTAGGAAGCCAGTGAGTTGCTGTGCAACAGATTTTTTTTTAAATGTTGAGAGGAATTGGTCATTTGATATAAGCTGATTGTTTTTTGTTTTTTGGGGGGGCTTTTTCAGGATTTATTACTACTAATTTTTGTGAGTTTGGTATACATCTGGAGGATAGGGAGGACATTTATTATGTTCAACATAGGGGGGCCAAGCACAGGAAGTAGCTTGTTCAGTAGGTTAGTTGGAATAGGGTCCAGTAGGCAGCTGGACCCTATTCCACAGAGCTGTAAGCAAACCTGTAAAAATGTAAAGGTTGTGAGCAACATTCGATAAATGCGATTTACTCTCTCTAATTTCCGTAACTCCTCCTTGAACTGTATGGCGTAGATGGGGAGTGATTTGGGAAAGGGTTAGAAAGGCTGGACAAGGTTTGGGTTTGGGTGGTGTAATGGGAGGAAAAACGGGAGGGAATTGGTGTCTATGGCTCTATTTCACTTTCTGAGAGGAACATGACTATTGAAGATAATTTAATGTAGGTAGGCTGTGACTGGCCTCATACTCCAGTACAGTAGGTCGCGGTAAATGCGCCTTAAAGTTTGGATGCGATCTGACAATCCAATATCAAAGAAGAAGAAGAACTCATCCTTGCCCACCCTTTCCGATGAGGTTGTCGGGGTAACTAGAAAGGACGCTTTTATTCCTCGCCCGCACCGCAGCAGAGCAAAACCACAACAGTGGACAGTTGCCATTTATGTTGTTACGACTATTGACCATTTTTTTTGGACTGCACATAGCTAGAAGAAAGCTTTTCAGGTAACTTCTCTATTCTCAGCATTTGGAACTCAAAATCCCTCGTAAATTGTAGCAAGCCGTTTTAATGCTAACGGGAGCTAACCATGGTATGCTATTTTTTGCAAAAGGCCCCAATGGATTAACGTTAGCTAACGGTTACTAGCTAATGCTAGCTAGCTGGTAGCCAATGTTTAGTTAGCATAGCGAAGATACCAAGTAAGCTAGCTTGTATTTTGTTGTAACTTTGTCCAATAAATATCCACATAAGTCACAATTAACTAGGGGACCCAGTTGTACGGACATGTCCGTTTTAATTATCAGGTAGCTAACGCCAGCTGCCCAAATGTCAGAGTGATCATTCCAGCAGTTTCTAGCTAGCAAACGTTAGCTAGCTAACTTACTTGACAGCAGCAGTGGCTAATCTGTTGCTTGTTTATCTGATCAAGTCACTTGATGCAACACATACATCATATTTTACAATGTAAGTTTTCTTGGGACCCCTCTCCTCAACATCCTCCATTCCTCCTCCTAATGTTCCTCTTCCTCCTTTTCTTCCTCTCTACAGATAAGGGAGCACTGGGGACATGGCGGTGTACTTTGATCACCGTATCGAGGCCCCTGAGTCAAGCGGGGGCCCCTCTCAGGTGGCATGGCATCCCACTCAGCCTGTACTAGCAGTGGCCTCCAACAGCCCCACCACCGGGGGCAACATCGACCTTTACCTCCAACAGGTGAACCCCCCTCACCACACACTGCAGTTAGTCAGAGTTGCACCCATCCTGTCCTCAATCTGAAACTGACCAAATTATGCTTCATGTTTATCAATTGCTGAGGGGAATTATAAACCCACTGTACTTTGCCTTTTGAAGACTGTTTAACCCCAGTAAACACTTGAAGAGTGGAGAAGATGTAGACAAGTATGAAACTGCTACTAATGGATTGACTGAACTGCTCTCCTGTCATCATGTAGGGTGAGCACGTAGGGAGCTGCCATGTGGACCGTCCCTTCCAGCCCACGGTGCTGTGTTGGCACCCCACCAAGCCTCTGCTGGCTCTGGGCTGGGAGACAGGCGAGGTGCTGCTGCTCACACACCCCTCTGGAGAGCAGACGCCGCTGCCCGCCACACATACTGCCTGCATCACCCTGCTGGAGTGGAGCAGCTCCGGCAGCCGCCTGATCACCGGGGATCAGGTGAGTGCGTGTGAACACAGACAAGTAGACACACACAAACAAACCACACACACACACACACAGACTACTAAGCATTTGAAATACATGCTAGAATATCAAAAGTAGTGAAGATATTTTCATAGTCCTCCGACTTTGGGCTATTCCATGTAAAAATCAACCTGAGCATGCACAAATAAAGTTAGTCATTTCCAAATAAAACCACATTCATAATTATCCTTCAAGTCTATACGTTGATGTGCAGGCTTAATTTGACAAGTTTCGTGGCTCTTTCAAAGCTCACAGAGCGTGTTTTTCCACCAACAGCTATTATAGTTGCACAGATGAGATGTTAATGAAGCAATACAGACCAAATTGAAATGTCTTGAGATTCCTTTGCGTGTTCTACAGTCTTGTAAAGATAGGAGGGTGACTGAGACATGCAATGTAACATCCATAACGATTTTTACTTTGGATCATCTTAACAGTCTCTGTAATGCTAACTTTCATCAAGGTTTTATATGATCTATAATTGGTTTCTCTCTTCTCATTGTCAGTATCTTTTTTCAGTGGTATGATATCCGTAACATCCATAACGGTTGTGGATGTGATGGATATTGATGTATTTATCTTAGCTTCAGAAGCTTGTGCTTGTTCTGGCATTTATTCTTCAGACTTTCCCTGAAGCAATTGTTGCATTTTTGTGTTCTAGCTACGATTCTCTTGGAAAATATATGCTGAAATGCATTTCTCATACATGGTAGTACTGGTTTTTTTTTTAAGATAGAAAGATGAGAAGAGTGTTTATCAACAATCTGTGAGTAGTCCTGGAGTGTCATTTTTAAATGAAGGCTCATCTATTTGTAGTATAGGCACATGTACATTTGAAGTCTGAAGTTTACATACACCGTAGCCAAATAAAATACATTTAAACTCAGTTTGTCACAGTTCCTGACATTTAATCCTAGTAAAAATTCCCTGTCTTAGGTCAGTTAGGATCACCACTTTATTTTAAGAATGTGAAATGTCAGAATAATAGTAGAGAGTGATTTATTTCAGCTTTTATTTCTTTCATCACATTCCCAGTGGGTCAGAAGTTTACATACACTCAATTAGTATTTGATAGCATTGCCTTGAAATTGTTTAACTTGGGTCAAACGTTTCGGGTAGCCTTCCACAAGCTTCCCATAATAAGTTGTGTGAATTTTGGTCCATTCCTCCTGACAGAACTGGTGTAACTGAGTCAGGTTTGTAAGGCCTCCTTGCTCGCACACTCTTTTTCAGTTCTGCCCACATTTTCTATAGGATGGAGGGCTTTGTGATGGCCACTCTAATACCTTGACTTTGTTGTCGTTAAGCCATTTTGACACAACTTTGAAAGTATGCTTGGGGTCATTGTCCATTTGGAAGACCCATTTGCGACCAAGCTTTAACTTCCTGACTGATCTCTTGAGATGCTGCTTCAATATATCCACATCATTTCCCTACCTTATGATGCCATCTATTTTGTGAAGTGCACCAGTCCCTCCTGCAGCAAAGCACCCCCACAACATGATGCTGCCACCCCCGTGCTTCACGGTTGGGATGATGTTCTTCAGCTTACAAGCCCCCTCCTTTTTCCTCTGAACATAACAATGGTTATTATAGCCAAAGAGTTCTATTTTTGTTTCATCAGACCAGAGGACATTTCTCCAAAAAATACAATCTTCGTCCCCATGTGCAGTTGCAAACCCTAGTCTGTTTTTTTTACTGGTGGGTTTGGAGCAGTGGCTTCTTCCTTGCTAAGCGGCCTTTCATGTTATGTCGCTATAGGACTCGTTTTACTGTGGATATAGATACTTTTGTACCGGTTTCCTCCAGCATCTTCACAAGGTCCTTTGCCGTTCTGGGATTGATTTGCACTTTTGGCACCAAAGTACGTTCGTCTCTAGGAGACAGAACGTGTCTCCTTCCTGAGCGGTATGACGGCTGCGTGGTCCCATGCTGTTTTATACTTGCGTGCTATTGTTTGTACAAATGAACGTAGTACCTTCAGGCGTTTGGAAATTGCTCCCAAGGATGAACCAGACTTGTGGAGGTCTACAATTTTTTTCTGAGGTCTTGACTGATTTATTTTGATTTTCCCATGATGTCAAGCACAGAATTTGAAGGTAGGCCTCGAAATACATCCACAGGTACACTTCCAATTGACTCAAATGGTGTCAATTAGCCTATCAGAAGCTTCTAAAGCCATGACATAATTTTCTGGAATTTTCCAAGCTGTTTAAAGGCAGAGTCAACTTAATGGATGTAAACTTGTGACCCACTGGAATTGTGATACAGTGAATAATTTTACATTTACATTTAAGTCATTTAGCAGACGCTCTTATCCAGAGCGACTTACAAATTGGTGCATTCACCTTATGACATCCAGTGGAACAGTAGTGCATCTAAATCTTTTAAGGGGGGGGGGGGGGTGAGAGGGATTACTTTATCCTATCCTAGGTATTCCTTAAAGAGGTGGGGTTTCAGGTGTCTCCGGAAGGTGGTGATTGACTCCGCTGTCCTAATAAGTGAAATAATCTGTCTGTTAACAATTGTTTGAAAAATATTTGTCATGCACACCGTAGATGTCCTAACCAACTTGCCAAAACTATAGTTTGTTTACAATAAATTTGTGGAGTGCTTGAAAACAAGTTTTAATGACTCCGACCTAAGTGTATGTAAACTTCCGACTTCAACTGTGTGTTGTCTCATTTGCATATTTTGTTACAATATTTCAGGAACATTTTAATACAGAATAATCTGGTCTAAATTGAAATGGTAAAGGTTCATTTTGATATATAAAGATATAAAAAAATAACTTATTAGGGTGTGGTGCCTGGCCTTGTATACCTGTAGTTATGCAATGATAAGACACTATGTCTTCTTCTGACATTTAAAAAACCTTCCAAGTGACAACAAATGTATTGTGATAGATTTTTCTCAAGATATCTTTAAGATTTTAATGTCTATTTCAGACTAACAGCATAACGGAGGGGGGCGGAAGTATCCTAGTGGTTAGAGCGTTGGGCCAGTAACCGAAAGGTTGCTGGATCGAATCCCCAAGCTGACAAGGTAAAAATCTGTCGTTCTGCCCCTGAGCAAGGCAGTTAACCCACTATTCCCCGGGCCCGAAGACGTGGATGTCGATTAAGGCAGACCCCCGCACCTCTCTGATTCAGAGGGGTTGGGTTAAATGGGGAAGACACATTTCAGTTGAATAGATTCAGTTGGACAACTGACTTTTCTTTCCCCCCTATAACATCCATAAAAGTTATTTTTCCTCTAAAGTAATAAAGGAAATTAGTCTTTTCAAACAATTTTTTTTTTGTGTTCAGCCATGTGTTCAATCCATGTTTTGACTTAAGACCTTTGCTAAGAATTCCAGTTTCCTCAAAAAACTTGTCCTTTTCATTTAACATCCATAAGGCTTCTTATTTGCTTCATTTCTACAACATGTCAATATATACCAGTCCATTTTTAGGGGTATACACCCCTAGGGGGACACACACATCAAAAGTTTCATTTCTATTTTGTTTGTCCGTTCTGTGAGACATTAAAGTTGTGATTTTTCTTGCAAATGTAATATCCATAACGCTGGAATCGCCCATTTGGCATGTGTGTTCGAATGTGCTGTCGTTGATCTGTGTAGATGGGAGTTCTCGCGTTATGGAAGGTGGACGCCCGAGGAAGACTACAGGGAAGTCACATAGTGAAGCACGACTACACCAAGCCCTTAACCTACTGTATCTTCAGACCAGCACCCCCGGGAGAGTGAGTTACTAGAACCGTATAAGTACCCCAAAAGGTTCTGAGTCAGAGCAGGCTATTGTTCTGCATATGCTCTTGACAAAGAGATGCATCAATTGATATACAGCAATGGCCCCCAATTACATTAATCTGCGGGTAGATTTTTTTCTTGAGCAGATGGACAGGAGACAGGAACATAGTTATAAATCATTTGTACACTGCAAATTGGCCTCAAGAAGCCCAAACAGAAATAGGATTTGACAAAAAACAAACCTTGATTACATTGGGATACAATCACATATGCCTCTATATTTATGCGTAGGTATAGTTGGGAACAGATTTCCCTAAATTAAAATCACTTTGATCTGAGTTCCTGGTGATTTAACTGTCTTTTATGTCCAATAACAAAAATTATATATCAAATTTTTATTTTATTGCTCAAAAAACTTGGGTGGCCAAATAAAATCAGCATTTGGCCCGAGAGCCGCATATTGGGGAACCCTGATATACTGTATGTGGATAAATATTTTAGAGCCCATGTGGTTTTATGCAACTAATCAATATTATGTTTAGGTAAGACAACTAATTGTGTCCATGTTATCGCAGTTGCGAAATTATCTTGGATTGTCAATCAATGGTACTGACACTGTCTCGCCCTGCTATTAAGCATATAAATGCCAAGTGTACGTTAAGCCAGGCACTGTCTCCCAAATTGTTGGTCGGGACCCAAACCCACTGGTGCATTGCAGTTGTCTCTCTTGGGTGTTGCTCAAGACTGGGCCCTATCTAGAAAAATGGTTTTGCTTATTCACTGGGTCAGAATGATTAACATTTGAAAGACCTTAGCTGTGCTATTTTGCCAACTCCTATGGCCATTGTCACATCATTGTTTGGCGTAACAATGGCCATAGTAGTTGGCAAGACTGCACAAACAGATCTGGGATTCAGGCTAGTGTCACAATGCATAGTTTGGAAACCATTCCACTAAGATCCTGTACCAGTGTATGATGCTAACTGTGTTTGTGGTCGGTTCCAAGGGATGTGGCATTGCTGGCGCGGGCTGCAGTGGGCGGGGACGAGAGTGCCCTGGACATGTTCAACTGGAGGAAGGCTGGGAATGGACCGCCGCTCAAGATGGGTCCTCAGGAGGGTCTGGTGTTCTACGTCGGCACGGCAGACGGTTAGACGCTCTCAAACTCTGTTTTTCTCTGTGTTTTTCCCCTGCGTGTGAGTGTGTGAGAGACCTCTCGCCTCTGGGCCTCTTGAGGAATTCCTCCAAAACAGGCACTCAACAGTTGGAGTGTGTTTAGCTTTTGTGCACTGCCCACAGGGATGCAAAGTAGTCACATTTCGGCGAAATTCGCTGTTTTGAATCCAAAGTATGTGACCTATGTGATTCATGTAGATCCAATGAGAAAAGTTTGGGCGGGGGGCTTTGGAGGACTACTGGCTGTATGCGAACGACTGATGCACCTGCATTGCTTGCTGTTTGGGGTTTTAGGCTGGGTTTCTGTACAGCACTTTGAGATATCAGCTGATGTACGAAGGGCTATATAAATAAATTTGATTTGATTTGGAGCAATACTGACTGTATCCAGGGCTCAGCCAATCATTCACATAACAACAGAATGCAGCACGTGACTGAAGAGACAACCGATTTGCTAGTTACAACATCAGAGTGCGCTCTGGCAAGACAGCAGAGAGTGAAAAGGCAGTTTGTGTCTATGCCTTTGCTGGTTAACTTACAGCAGCGCGTCCCCTGAACAATAGCGAAGAGGTAGGTGAGAAGCCTGACCACGGCGACGGGGTGAGAAGGTGATGAAGCATACTTCATGAATTGTAACCGAAAACAACTGGCATTTGGAAAGTTTGAGGTGAGGGAGAAAGTGTGGTGGAACAAGTATTGTTAGCATTGTTAAGTTACTTATCTTGCTAGCTGGATGAAATTAAAAAACATTTTTTTTTTAAATTTCACCTTTATTTAACCAGGTAGGCTAGTTGAGAACAAGTTCTCATTTGCAACTGCGACCTGGCCAAGATAAAGCATAGCGGTGTGAACAGACAACACAGAGTTACACATGGAGTAAACAATTAACAAGTCAATAACACAGAAAAAAAAAGAGTCTATATACATTGTGTGCAAAAGGCATGAGGAGGTAGGCGAATAATTACAATTTTTCAGATTAACACTGGAGTGATCAGATGGTCATGTACAGGTAGAGATATTGGTGTGCAAAAGAGGAGAAATAAATAAATATAAACAGTATGGGGATGAGGTAGGTAAAATTGGGTGGGCTATTTACCGATAGACTATGTACAGCTGCAGCGATCGGTTAGCTGCTTAGATAGCAGATGTTTGAAGTTTGTGAAGGAGATAAAAGTCTCCAACTTCAGCGATTTTTGCAATTCGTTCCAGTCACAGGCAGCAGAGAACTGGAACGAAAGGCGGCCAAATGAGGTGTTGGCTTTAGGGATGATCAGTGAGATACACCTGCTGGAGCGCGTGCTACGGGTGGGTTTAGCTTTACCTAGCATGGACTTGTAGATGACCTGGAGCCAGTGGGTCTGGCGACGAATATGTAGCGAGGGCCAGCCGACTAGAGCATACAGGTCGCAGTGGTGGGTGGTATAAGGTGCTTTAGTAACAAAACGTTAGCTAGCCAGAGAAATGTTGAGCAACATTAGCCAACTTAACTGATCAAATAATTGAGTCTATGGTGTGAAAATTAGCTGGCTAATAAAGTCAGACAACTAACATACGTTAGTTAGCTAATGTTACAACATCAGATGAGCTAACGTTAGTCACCTAACCAATTCGCTATAGTATTAACTGGTAACGTAAACTCACCCCATTCCGTACAAATGTGCTCAACCGCAACATTCAAACGAGGCTACAAAGAAAACTAATGGGATTGTAGCGACTGTGTTGACATCAAAATTGGGGTGTGTGAACTAGGTTTCTATTCAAGCGTTGATCGACATGGTAATGGCTTTATAGTCATTTAAAAAAAGACTCGACGGGGCTTATTGCCTGCTTGAATTATGCAGAAATGGGCAGTGTTTAGGTCATGTAATTGATTTTGTTGGAAAGGGGAGAAATTGTGCTTTACAATGGTATTGACATTACAGTTGATCTGGAAGTATTACGTTTTTCGGGCACTAAAATAAGGGCAATTGTACGGACCAAGGCGATGTACGAGTTTACGTTAACGTTATACGACTCCTGGCTCTTCCTCAAGTTATAAGGCGTTAGTTGCTTACTGGACCATGGCAATCTCTGTGAAATGTTAACTAGCTAACGATCTAACTACTATCTGTGAACTAATGTTTTCCCTCTACAGTATGTGGTTAATTTTCAGAATGAGAGAATTAGGTAAAAATGAGTCATTGCTTGTTAAACAAGTGTAGCTGGAGCGTGGCCTGGCTTAAGCTGGGTGCCACTAGAGGTGAAAGGAACACCACACACTTTCTCTCTTTTTCAATACAGTGGATAAAAAGGGGTATGCGAGGTGTACTCTGCCTTAAAGGGATCAATTATGCCAACAAAATATATCATGCTCTGCTGGAACATTGTAGAACAGATGTCCTCAGGGGGAAAGTGTACAATGTAATAATGTGCAGTGTAGCCCAAAGATGTCGCTTTTCTTGTGTTGAACTTGACAGTAACACTTGCGAGTGAGGTGGGACTATTACATTTTTTTACTCAGTGAATGTTATTTCTGCACACATGTAGCCTTGTGCTACATGCCTACTACAGTGGCCACAAAATAGAGCAAAAATAGAATGCCTCTTTGTTTCATTCTATTTCTGCGTAAGATGTTTTTTCCCCCCAAGTGCAATATTTAGCTGTGTATGTGGTCACAAGCGTTCTGTTATAAAGGCGGTCAAATTAGTGTATTGTTTTCTCTCAAGACTTGAGTGTCATTTGCAGTAAATTCTAGGCAACAAATAACATTGGATTGCTTTCTTCACATTTTTAAGCTGTGAGTTTGGTTCACATTAACCACTTTTTATTTCACACACAGAGACTGATCATGTAGATCATATTATTTGTTGTTTAATTAGTTAAAATTTGCATTTCCCCCAAACAGGGATTTTTTTGTGTGCATGTTTTAGTGCAAAAAACAAAGTATCACCTTTTTGGGCCCTCGGCGTTTTGCATCCCTGTGCCCAGTGTAATAAAGTACATTTGAAGCCGCACTCTCACTGTGTTAGTCTAAGTGTGTGTATTGACTCTGTGCCTAGGCAAGGTGCACTGTGTGGATGAGCATGGCAGGAGCAGCCCAGTGCTCAGTGTGGACGGCTCCATCCAGAAGCTCTTCTATCTGAAGAGGAGAGAAGTCCTGGCCGTTGTCACAGAAACCCTTTTGCTGTCACAGTACACTCTGGGACCTGAGGGGGGAGCCCAGGAGCTCATGAAGGTACATATCAAATTGTATTTTTCACATTTTTTATTTCACTAGGCAAGTCAGTTGAGAACACATTCTTATTTACAATGACAGCGTAGGAACAGTGGGTTAACTCCGTCTTTCAGGGGCAGAATGACATATTTTTTCCTTGTCAGCTTGGGGATATGATCTAGCAACCTGTCGGTTACTGGCCCAACGCTCTAACGACTAGGCTACCTGCCGCCCCAATGCCATTGGATGAACCCCAGAACATATTCCAGTCTGTACTAGCAAAACAGTCCTGTAGCGTAGCATCCGCCTCATCTGACCACTTCCGTATTGAACATGTCACTGGTACTTCCTGCTTTAGTTTTTTCTTGGAGAGCTTTGTATGCATCTCTGTGTGTGGAGTAAAGGTGGACTAGAGTTCTTTTCTTTTCTGGTTGCACATGTGACATGCTGAAAATAAATGAGGTCAAACGGATTTAAGCTTGCCTGCGTTAAAGTCCCTGGCCACTAGGAGTGCCACTTTTGGATGAGCATTTTCTTGTTTGCTTATGGCCTTATACAGCTCATTGAGTGCGGTCTTAGCATCGGTTTGTGGTGGTAAATAGGCGGCTAAGAATAATATGATGAGCGCTCTCTTAGTAGATAGTGTGGTCTACAGCTTATCATGAGGTATTCTACCTCAGGCGAGCAATACCTCGAGACTTCTTTAATATTAGACATCGCACACCAGCAGTTGTTGACAAATACACACCCCGCCCCTCGTCTAACCAGACGTAGCTGCTCTGTCCTGCCGATGCACGGAGAAGCCAGCCAGCTCTATATTATCCGTGTCATTGTTTAGCCACATCTCGGTGAAACATAACATATTACAGTTGTCCCGTTGGTAGGATAATCTTAATCATAGATCGTCCAATTTGTTTTCCAATGATTGCACGTTTGCCAATAATATGAAGGGTAGTGGTGGTTTACCTGCTTGTCGGCTAATTCTTACAAGGCACCCCGCCCTCCTCCCCCTTTTTCGCCGTCTTTTCTTCACTCGGATGATGGGGATTTGGGCCTTGTCTCGACAAAGCAGGATATCCTTCGCGTCGGACTCATTAAAGAAAAAATCTTTGTCCAGTTCTTTGTCCAAAAATCTTTGTCTATGTGAGTAATCTCTATTCTGATGTCCAGAAGCTCTTTTCGGTCTTAAGAGACGGTAGCAGGAACATTTAGTACAAAATGAGTAGCAAACATTGTGAAAAATCTATCAAAATAGCACAGTTGGCTAGGAGCCTGTGAAACGGCAGCCATCCCCTCTGGGTCCATTACTTCAATTGAAGTTTGTGTGTGTGCGACTGTGTTTATGTGTTCTGTTGTCACAGGTGAAGCTGAGTGGAAAAGGTGGCCAAAGCGCAGACATCGTTTCAACAGAGACAGGCCTCCTCATCACAGCTACAGGGGAACAGGTCATCAGGTCAGACACACAAACACACACACCAACACCAACACAAGTAAGCATTTTATGGTAAGGTTGTATTCGGCACATGTGAAAAAAATACTATCCTTGTGGGGACCAAACAATTGATTCCCATTCAAAATACTATTTACCTTAACCTCTAACCTTAACTCCTAAACCTTAACTCCTAAACCTAATTCTAACCCTAACCCATAAGTCTAAAATAACAATTTTCCTTGTGGGGACCAGCGAAATGTCCCCACTTGTCCAAATGTTCCTTGTTTTACTATCCTTGTGAGGACTTCTGGTCCCCACAAGGATAGGAAAACCAAACACACACACACTCTGACTGTGTAGCTAACATACATTGTGTTGTAGGCTCTGGGACTTGGAGAGGGATGACAACTATGTGCTTTCTCTGGATGAGAGCCTTGGCTTTGAGAAAGGAGAGGTGTTGAACTGTGTCTCCTACTGCACAGCCAAAGGTAGGAATGAACATTACTGGTATTCTGAAAATTTGGGCTAATGGTGAGCTATGGTAGACTTATGTTAAATGGATTACAATTACACAGTATACATCCACTAGCCTAGTCTCAGATCTGTTTGTGTTAGCTTGCCCGCAACTCCTATGTCCATTGTCTCTACTGCACACTGTTTATGACAATGGCCACCATAGGAGTCGGCAAGATTATATGCTATGCATTTACCTCTCGAATAGGCAATTCTTTGTTTAATCATATTTAGGCATAGAATTGGGCCTATTTGTATTGTTTCATGATGTCGCCCTCACTCCCCTGCGTCTTTCCAGAGATCCTAGCTGCAGGCACCAACAGGGGGCGTATAGCTCTGTGGAGGATGGTGAGCCAGCCCAACACCAGGACAGACACCAAGGCCCAGTGGAAACTACAGACACCCACGGAGATCGAGGGCAATGTCACCCAGCTTCAGGTACACTACTTTACTACAGTACCACATTATACTACAGTCCTACATTATACTGTATTGACACTTTGTGATGACTTCGTCCATCACCTCTCCATCACCTTGTTTTTCATTTGTCGACACCTGGTCTAAAATATTGAATTTCACTGATTGTGGCTACAGTACGATCACCGGACTCCTAGAGTGCGGTTACATAAGTCAGTGACTATGTTATTACAGTTTTACATTCATGTGTTCTCTGATTGCAATTGTCTTGTTTGTTTCCAGTGGGGCTCCAACCTGAACCTGCTGGCTGCCAACAGTGTGACCACAGTGCTGATCCTCTGTGAGCACGTCATGTCTGCCCACTTCGGCCAGCAGGTGGCAGCGGTACAGCTAACCCCATCCCAGCTCAGCCTCACAATGTTCAACACCAACTCCCACCTCACCCTGCGTTCCGACATGCACATCAAGGGTGTCTGCGTCACCAAGGTAACCAGTCCAAACATTTGTCCCGTTACCAAGTTAACCAGCCCCAAAATGTGTCCCGTGAGCCGTCACCAAGGTAACCAGACAAAAATGGGTCCCGCTACCAAGGTAACCAGCCAAAGATGTGCCCTGCTCACCAACTGTGTATGTATAGCTCAGAGTTTCCCAAACCAGGGGTCGGGACCCCACATGGGGTCGCCTGATTTGAAAATGGGGTTGCGAGATGATTGTATAAAAATGATAATATAGCACTTGATTCATAGAATAGCCTAGGTGCGGTTGTAATAAACATAGCCGTTTCTGATGTAAACAGAGCCGTTTCTGATGTAAACAGAGCCGTTTCTGATGTAAACAGAGCCGTTTCTTCCTACAAACGTGGCTCTATCTTTTATGACCCCATCACTGAAAGAAAAGACTCAGGAATATGTATGTGTCTTCTGTTTCCCTCTACAATGCCCACAAGCCACGCAGGACTTATTAGAGTGGACAAGACCAGGCATTAAATCAGACTGGGTGGGAATGAAGATGTTCTTTTCTACACAGAAGAGCATACACAATTATTGCCCGATGATCTTCTGAACTTCCCAATACCTTTCTGATATGTTTCAGTCACTTCAAACCATTCTTCCTTCACATTGAAATAATGTCAAAAGTACTGTCAGACTGGTTTGTAATAGACTGTCACAGCCCCAATTAGAGAAGGAAACATTGGTCGTTGATTACATCACTTTTTTTTTTTCTTTACATTTTGGAGTCGCAATATTTTTAAAATCAAAATGGGGTCACGGGCCCAAAATGTTTGGGAACCCCTGGTCTAGCTTGACTTGGGAGGCTATCGAATAATTAGTTTTCTGCTCAATGTGAAACTTTTTTACTGTGCCTGGCTCACACAAGCAGGTGTGTTTATCTAAGGAGTATGTGAGGTGTGTTGAGTGGTCTTTTTGACTGAGATATTAGGCATCTGATGTTGACGTGGTGTGTGTTCAGGACACAGTCACAGTGTGGAACGGGAAGCAGGTCACTGTGTACGAACCCTCGGGGGCAACTCTACGCAACACAGGTGAAGTGGCTGCACAGCTACATAGTGATAACATTGCACAACACCAGCATGGCACTGCATAACACGGTCATAAGCACTTATAACACGGGCATAAGCACTTATAACACGGTCGTAAGCACTGCGTTAAGACAGACGCTTAGTGTTGTTAAGCCCTGTGTGAATCCTCCCATTTCCCCTCCTCTCCCGTCCTGCTCGTCCCCAGGCTCTTTCCTGTGTGAGTCCCAGGTCTTAGCTGTGCATGATGAGAATATCTACACTGTGGAGCCCAATAGAGTCCAGGTCCGCACACCACAGGTCAGTCCCCTTACCTGGAACCCTCTGCCTATCCACAGTCACGCACGCGCAGATACGTACAGACGCATGCACGCACGGATACATACACACACACACACACACACACACAGTATGCATACTGCCTCTTACGGCTTCGAGGCTCCCGTCAAATCTAGTTCAGTGTTCTTTTTGTTGTTGTCTGTAGCTTCATTTTCAGCTAGTTTTCTACAGCAGGTAATTAATCCTGCAGCAACAGTAAATGTATTATGTGGATTATAATTACTTGACGTTTTTGTCGGGGTTGATACATTTTTCTTTAGGGCAAATTGGTGAACATTGCAAACTTTAGAAGCCTTTTTAAACCTCAAATACACTTCTGTGCAGGAAAATAATTTTCAGCAACAGAAGAGGGATCAAATTAAGATCCTTCTCTGTATATTATAGACGAGCATTGTGTGTCTTTGTCTATTGTAAATAAGCCGTGTGTATCTCTCTGACTCTGTCTCCCAGGGCACAGTGAAGCAGCTACTAGCCTTCTCTGAGGCTGAGGGCAACCCTGTGCTGCTCAGTGTGTGTCAGGGCTACCTGGTGGTGGGAACAGACACAGCTCACATCAAGGTCTTTGACCTCACTCGCAGGTATCCACAAAAACAGATAAAAACCTCTCAATTTACATGACTTGTAATGGCACAACCACTTTTTCAAATCAGTGTCATTAGCCAGTGTAGTAAGTGAATGAGCTTGGTCAAATTGATCTTGTTTTGCAGGTCTCCATTGTTTTGTGTTGCTATACATAGCTAGCAAAAGACTACTCCTTGTCATTGCATATTGCAGCACAATTTTCAGGGTTCATTGTGTACGTCATTGTATAGACTGTATATACGTCTGTACTGTATGTGTGTGTATAGAGAAGCCAAGGCCCACTGCAGTGCTAAGAACCTAGTGGACCTGACCCCTAATCTGGGAGCCCTGAAATCGGTCAAGTGTAACGCCAACGGCAACCAAGTCAGCATCCTGGTCACTCAGGTGAGTGGACACTTCGAGACATAGAACCTTGACTTTTTTTTCTTCTCCAAAGGATCTCATAGATAAACTTTGCTCTTGTAATTCGCAATGAAGTTATTTGAATTGCTACACTTCCAAGTCTGTTAAATTGTACTTCTACCAAGTTGTTGATTTATGTTGTTGCTGAATTATTTCTCCCTCTTAGGTGAATGGGAGACCTGACCACAGAATGTACTTCTATGACGTAGAGATGGACACACTCTCTCACTTTGACTTCTTCACTGGTAGACCGCCTAGTGGCATCTCACAGGCCGACGACACAGAAAGGTGTGTGTGTGTGTGTGTGTGTGCGTGCGTGCGTGCATTCTTTTAACCTTGTGTGTTATTTTGAATGTGTGTGTGTGTTCACTGAATATGTGTGTGTGTGTGTGCGTGTGTGTGTGTTCCAGACGGCCACTGACAGAGCTGAGCGAGAGATGTCCTGTGTCTCATTTCTGGGACGAGAACGAGCCTCGTCTGTTTGTGTGTGAGACGGTACTGGTCAGCTCTCCCCAAATGGACCATCTGGACAGGGTAGGGGTGGCTTCATTGTACTACTCACCACCACACAAAAATGTTACATACTGTAATGTACAATCACATTAACCAGATTTGACAACAAATAATCTATTATAGGCCTGTTTTCAGAATGTATTTCGAAAAATACAATACCATGCATACAATACCAGTGTTCCTCCTATATTTATATTTTTTTCATTTTCCTTTGTCATTTTTTTCCTCCATTTTTTAAATTTATATACCGTACCAGTCAAAAGTTTGGACACCTTCTCATTCAAGGGTTTTTTTTTATTTGACTATTTTCTACATTGTAGAATCAAAACTATGAAATAACATATGGAACCATGTAGTAACCAAAAAAGTCTTAAACAAAATATATTTGATATTATAGATTCTTAAAAGTAGCCGCCCTTTACCTTGATGACAGATTTGCACACTCTTGGCATGCTGTCAACCAGTTTCACCTGGAATGGTTTTCCAACAGTATTGAAGGAGTTCCCACATATGCTGAGCACTTGTTGGCTGCTTTTCCTTCACTCTGCTGTCCAACTCATCCCAAACCATCTCAATTGGGTTCAGATAAGTTAATTGTGGAGGCCAGGTCATCTGATGCAGCACTCCATCACTCTCCTTCTTGGTAAAATAGCCCTTACACAGCCTGGAGGTGTGTTGTCCTGTTGAAAAACAAATTATAGTCCCACTATGCCCAAACAAGATGGGATGGCGTATCACTGCAGAATGCTGTGGTATCCATGCTGATTAAGTGTGCCTTGAATTCTAAATATCACCTGCAAAGCACCAACACACCATCACACCTCCTGCTCCATGCTTCACGGTGGGAACCACAAATGCGGAGATCATCCGTTCATCTCAAATTTGGACTCATCAGACCAAAGGACAGATTTCCACCAGTCTAATGTCCATTGCTCGTGTTTCTTGGCCCAAACAAGTCTCTTCTTCTTATTGACTGGTATTGTTTATTTCTGCAGAGACCCACTTTTAAAGGCATAGTGTGAGATTTTAGCAATAAGACCTTTTTCTACCCACAGTCAGATGAACTCATGGATACTATTTTTATGTGTCTTGAAGGAAGTGGCTAACTAGCGTTAGCGCACTTGCTAACTAGCGTTAGTATAATGACTGGAAGTCTATGGGAACAGCATGCAAGCTGTTTCCATAGACTTCCAGTCATTGGGCTAACGCTAGTCAGCAAGGGCTCGCACAACTACCTTCAACTTCCTTCAAACTGCACACAGAGACATAAAAATGGTATTCATTGAGTTCGATTGCCAAAATCACGCACTATCCCTTTAAGAACAAAGTGGCAAGTTACAGCAGTTCTGCTACAGTTCTAGCAAACAGAGCGAGCAGTGGCACAAATGAGATCCACAGCCACCACTTGCTCCTCATCATCTCAGTAGAGTGCAGTGGCACGCATCAGTTCTATTTAAGATGGTGTCAACATAATTCAATTGTCGTGCATTTTAGAATCGAATGTCCTTTTAAAAAGTCACCAGAAGTGACCTTCTAACAATCATTCTACAAAACCTCCTGAGACCCCCCCCCACCCCCTCTTTCCCACCTCTGCTGAAAAGAATCCTAGGGGAAACGCTGAATACATATCAAGTGTGGGTGTGTTCGGTATGTACTGTATATGGTGTGTTCTGAGTCCTCTGTGCTATGAACTATGTAACATATAGCATGTATTTGCTGTCTCCTGCAGGTGGATGTGCTCGTGGTGACGTTTTTCTGCACTCAGGAACATGGGCTCCTCCTGCAGGACTCCTACCCCAAACCAGCCGGCCTGCAGGCCCTACTGGCCCTGGACGTTCCCTACTACTACTTCACCTGTAAGGTAGGGACAATGACCAATGCACAGTACATTACCTGCAGAGTATTGAATGGTATCCCTTTACTTAAGGTGAGGCCATTATTTACTGTATGGCTACTCTTTTGTTTACTGATTTTCTAATTTACCAGGGACATACTGTTCATATGATTTATTATGTTATCATGATTTTTAGTAGGCCTACAGACGTAGGATCTTAATTTGAGACAGTTTGCTACAGCAGGAAAAAAATCCTGTAGCAACAGGAAATCTGAATTATTATGTGGATTATAATTCATGGACATTTTTTGTAGGAGTTGATACATTTTACATTACTGCAAATCAAGTCTGAAATTCTAAAGTGGAAATTGCACATTTTAGAAGCCTTTTTAAACCTGCTGTGCAGGCAAATTCTCATCAACAAAAGAGTGATCAAATTAAGACCCTACATCTGTAAATCACTTGTAAGCTAGGGTTGCTCTCTTGCTTCTCTTCCCCATCTTATCCCTCAGAGGTTATGCTCATAAAACTCGGTTAGTCTTTCTTTTCATTTTGCATAATCTTTGCTATGGCTCTTCTTCCCTCTCTTTCTTGAGTGTATGTGAATTTGTCATATTTCATGTGCATATGCATGTCTGTTTGTGCTTGGCTTCCATTCACACCAGCTGTTGTTTCGGAGGGGTGGTATCTCTTTACCAGAAGTAAGTATCTACTGCCCCTTCAGTTAGTCAGTGCTGCAAATTTCCTCGGCTTTTCCGTAGTCCTACCCTCTTTTCCTAGGCTTGTGGCATTGTAAAACCTCCATTGTGTCATAATAATTAACAGGACAATGTAATCGAGACCATCCATAGTGAAATTAGTTTTTACATAGGAAGAATGCACCACAGTATTCAGATGCATAAGCCAGAATTGTAGGGTCCATGTTTTGTAGCTTGTGGCATAGAATGACATATAACATTGGATCGGATATCTGTGGCTTACTCCACTGGTTGGATACGATCAATGTCTTCTTAGATGTCTATTTCCACTGTTTTTGATTCCTTTCTTGTCTGTGTCTCCCTACTAGCCCTAGATCTCATATCTGAGGATGTTTCCTTCCATTGAGCCTACTCTTCTATGATGAAGGACTGGGTGTTGCTACAATAGTGTGTGTGCGCGTGTGTCCGTGCGTGTCATTTTCCCTTCCTAATCAAGGAGCCAAATTCTTTCATCTTACCTGTGTGTAATCGAGTCGGCTGCCAGTATTGAAAGTTATCACGCTATAATAGAAAAAGGCTTCAAGAGCCAGATTCTATCTCTGGAGAAAAGAAAGAGTTTCCTGAAAAGAAATCATGAAAAAAAAAAACTTTATCTTACCCCACTCCAACCATTATGTTGAATGTTTTGCTCTAAAGTATTCATCAGTACAAACCACATGGTTTAGTTATACATTAGTATTGTTTGTGTGGGGAATTTTCATATTCGGGTGTGAAGTGTTTGAAACAGAGATGAGATTGGACAATCAATGCATTAAAGAACTAGACCCCATGGAAGCACAGCACAAAATCTATATAGTCACATTGTATTGAAATAGCTAATTCTTGGTTATCTCATCAACACCCAGCCAGGTGAGAGGGATCCAGAGACGGAGGAGGCCCAAGCTCCAGACCCCACCCAATCTCCATCCCTGGCCCAGGCCTCAGCCCCGGCTGCCCAGTCCCCCCACATGGTGTCCAGACGAGCCCTCCGGGACTTTCAGGGCCTGGAGAACTGTGAAAAGGCCACCCGCGATGCCATGCTCAACTTTAGCTTCTACCTGACCATCGGAAACATGGACGAGGCCTTCAAGTCCATCAAGCTCATCAAGAGGTAAGAGAACTTGGATAGGCCTAGTTTTAACACTCGCTGACTGATAACTCATCAAGAAGTTAAAAGCAAGAGAAGTTTACTGTGCTCCGTCTGTGCGGAGAATACAGTATTTAACAGCTGACAGCTTTCTTCAGTTATATGTATCACACCGACTCCAGTAGTGCGGTATGTGTGACGTCTGTGTGATTGTATCGGAGTGTGTCTGCACATATGTGTATGCCTTAGCTAACCCCCAACGCCTTCGCCCAATCAGTGGGCAGTGGGGTAGACGTGCAGAATGGCCATGCCTGCAGCCGTGCACCATCCATTTGCCACCGCTTCCTATCATCACTTCCTGGTTCCTGCCCACACCAGGGCCCCATTAACAGCCAGTAATTGCTAAGCACGTCCCAGTTCAAAGGCTTCAGGAAAGGCTATGGGGATGGTATTGTTGGTATGGCCTTGATTCCTCTCAGGCCCTCTGTCTGAAGGTTTGCAATGGGAGACTTCATTGTGAAAGGTTCTTTAGACCAACACAATTCTTTCAACTGTAGAAGCCACACATGGATAGAAAGATCATGATCACTCCCTGACCTCAGGATTAAGATGTTTTATGTGGGCTGGTTGTATAACTATAACAAAACAGCTTTGGCATTGAACTGAGAGGAGCACTTATTTTGCTCATAAATAGAGCAATTAGAGCAATGGCCTTATCTGTAAAGGAGGGGTTCTTAAACATTTTCAGCTCCAGACCAATATGAAAAATCTACCATCTCACCTCTCACATGCCCAGGGCCCAGTTTATGAAACCCCACTGTAAAGGAAATATTCTTGAGTAATGCTGTTAGAGTGGGAAAACAGACACAATTATTGCGTTGATATGACCAGCAGAGCAAATCCATTGGAAATGAGAGCTGGCTAGCGTACGTGTAGTCTAAGCAGAGGGGTTTGACGGAGACAGGAGTGTGTTTAAAGCAAGGATTCTGTGATATGATCCGACAAACCGTTTTCTGCTTATAGTAGCATAGTATGAAGGGGATTTTCAGTCACAGGACATGATTTAGGATGTTTTGTGTGTGTGTGTGTGTACTGTACTGTACGTTATGGTGAGGGGATGTGCTTCTCTAAACACACTGTGACACACAAATCCCTTGTCCTTGTTTGGTTCTAAAAGTGCGCCCTTTCCAGTCATTCAGCCAACCAGAGAAATAGGTCAGAGAGGGGATGTGTGTGTGACAAAGGGTGCCACCTCAAAGTAGCCTGGACGTCATCTATAGACTAATACGTGACTGGACACTCCAATCCTAAATTCCCCAGAAGTACTGCTTTGAGCACGTACAAACACGCAAATATGTCTGAAAATACAAAAGGGGATAATAGCCTATCCTAGCTAGCCGGATATGACACTATGTTTAATAGGTTGATGACAACTTTAGGTTGTTCCGCAGTGACAGTTATTTTTTTTACTGCCAATTCCTTCTTCAAAGCAGTCACAGTAGCCAGTGTGTTCGATCTCCGCTTATCCCCACCAACAGGACGATGCCCTTCTTGTCCTGTGTGTGACCAATAACATGTGCTTCTCTTCCGTCTATCTGCTGGGGCTCATTGCCATGGAAATGGCCTTTTGAACTGCCAAAACATGATTCAACGGAGAGACCCGACCCGCGTACTGTACACGTGAACTCCCAGCAGAGCTTTACTGATAGGCCGATCTCTAAATATTAGATGTATGTGATTTGATACGACCAACTCTGGTCCTGGTCTAAATGCAAAGTGAGCCCTACTGCTGATGAAGTTGTTATAGCTAATGAGATCTGTTGTACAAGTCTTGCTCTAAGGCAGATGGAAAGTTGATAAGACGAAACCGCAACCTGATATTTATAGTCTAAAACTTTAACTAATATCTCTGAACATGTTGCCGCTCTCTTTGAGACACGCTAAAGGAGACATACTGACGCAGGATGTCGGATACAGTATGTCGGATACAGTATGTCGGATACAGTGTGGAATGTCTCTGCTCAGTCCAGATCCCCCAGTGCAATTTCCTGTCATTCACGTTGTCCTTGACACCAGGTGACACGCAACAGGGCTATCGCTCCATGTGAGTACCAGCCTTCACTTACAAAATGTCCTTTGCTGTCGGCCATTTATTTACAGGGGTAACGCTTCGTCTTTGTCCATTTCCGAGTCAGACAAAGGAAGTCTCCAGAAGTACAGCTAGACTGATGTATTAATGCAATGGTCAACAGTGCAGTGATTGTTGTAGTGAAGTCCCTTCTGGCGAGTTTTCTACTGTATACTCTATAACCTTCTCTATGAGAGAAAAGTACACTATTCTAACACTATTTAATAGGTCACACAATATGTCTTGGTATTTTGACAGTGCTTATCAGTGCTATCTATAGTTCTAGGCTATTTCTTAGTGACGCCTCCAAAGCATTTTACCCTACCTTTATAAGTTGAATTTAGGGGCAACTGTCTCAGTATGTAGAAATGTCGCTAGATTACAGCAAACACGTTGTTATAGATCCAGAGGAACACTGCATAACATAGGCTCTCACAATGGGATTTGTTCATCAATAAGCCTTGATTAATTTGTCAGCTGTTTTATATAACCCAGTAACTTTTAAGTATTTTCTAACCATAATCCTCCCTCATAGAATTTAGTCAAAGTATATGTTTGAAGAAAAGATGCAAGAACCACCGCAAACAGGTACAGGTGGCTTGTAATGCTTTTAGTTAAACAAAGTATTTATTTATTTGCGAACAACCAATGTCAAAGGAATATTGTGGCACTTCCTCTTCTCATCATTTTTCTCTTCTCTTCAATTCTCTGCTCTTCTCTTCTTCACCTACTCAAAGTCATCCTCTATGTTCTTCTGAGCGAGAACATCCCCTGAAGCAGCTGGATTTCTTCTTGATCTTCTTCTTCTCTTTGGTTGCCTCCTCCAAGATCACCTCCTTCTCCTCCTTGGTCTCCTCCTCCAAGACCACCTGAACCTTCTCATGCTCCAGGTTGGCATAGTGCTCCTGGTATCCCTGGATGGGCCGCTGCGCCTCTTCCTTGAGCCGCAGCTCCTCTGTCTTGTCAACGATGGTCATCAGTGACCCAGTGCATTGGTTCAACTTTAGCCAGGAGAATGTTCTCCAGCTTGGGCAGGTTGTCTTGGTTCTCGCGGACCCACTCCTCTGCCCTCTGAACAGCCCTCTCCTCCCTCAGCAACTCAGTGTGGAGCTGACAGCACTTCATCTTCAGCTCTGCCTTTTCCTGAGAGAACAGGAAAACAGAGCAATAGAATGAGACAAATGATCCTTTTAAAGATGGTGGGAGACGTATTGCTGTAACTATATTAGTACATTAAGAAGACGCATCAGAATCACACTTCGGTCATATCCAAGTATCATGTGTTCTCACCTCGGCGCAGATCCTCAGGTGCATGTTGTACAGAATCATGACAAAAGGGGTCGTCCATTCCAGGGCCAGCCGTAGAAGCAGCTTCTGGGTCAGCAAAGGCTAGTGGTCTTCTGCGAGTCATGCAGGGTTTGACCTTGGCAGGGGCAGCCACAGTGTCCACAGCCAGGGCAGTGAAGCCAGGGGGTGGGCGGCAAGGTGTGGCAGGGGCAGCAGTCATTTTACATGTTTTCACTGACAGCTTTTGCTTCGACTCCTGACTGATTGACATCATAGGTTGAACTAAAACAAACCAATCGAGCCAAAACAAATCAGAATTTCATTCCTTGACCAAAATGCTCTGTCGTCATTGATAGTTGGCAATGCTAGGCAACATGGAATTTTGATAAAAAACTAGTGTTAGCAGACTTAAGTTAGGGTCTGCTGACGTACATTGAAAAATGTAATCTCCCTACTGTCACAGCTAACACCAACTTCAATTAAACTCTAAATTATATTTTTGGGGTTTTTGCATGGGTTTTTCACTTGTGTAAAATATGAAATATTGTTACCACAAATAAAACATTTTAAAAATATATATATATTCAGTTGAAGTCAGAAGTTTACATACACCTTTGGCCAAATAAATTTAAACTCAGTTTTCACAATTCCTGAAATTTAACCCGAGTAAAAAATCACTGTCTTTTAAGAATGTGAAATGTCAGAATAATAGTAGAGAGAGTGATTTATTTCTGCTTTTATTTCTTTCATCACATTCCCAGTGGGTCAGAAGTTCACATACACTCAATTAGTATTTGGTAGCATTGCATTGAAATTGTTTAACTTGGGTCAAACGTTTCGGCTAGCCTTCCACAAGCTTCCCACAGTAAGTTGTGTGAATTTTGGCCCATTCCTCCTGACAGAGCTGGTGTAACTGAGTCAGGTTTGTAGTCCTCCTTGCTCGCAGATGCTTTTTCAGTTCTGCCCACAAATCTTCTATAGGATTGAGGTCAGGGCTTTGTGATGCCCACTCCAATACCTTGACTTTGTTGTTCTTAAAACTTCTTATGGCAACAGCCAATGAAAGTGCAGGGCACCAAATTCAAAACAACAGAAATCTCATAATTAGAATTCCTCAAACATTAGAAGTATTTGACACAATTTTAAAGATAAACTTGTTGTTAATCCCACCACAGTGGCCAATTTCAAGAAGGCTTTACGTCGAAAGCACACCAAACGATTATGTTAGGTCTGCACCTAGTGACAGAAAAACACAGCCATTTTTTCAGCCAAAGAGAGGAGTCGCATAAAGCAGAAATAGAGAGAAAATGAATCACTAATTTGATAATCTTCATCAGATGACACTTATAGGACTTCATGTTACACAATACATGTATGTTTTGTTCGATAAAGTTCATATACAAAAATCTGAGTACAGCGCTCAGACAACAAATCAAGCCATACAGATATCCGCCATGTTGTGGAGTCAACAGAAGTCAGAAATAACATTATAAATATTCACTTACCTTTGATGATCTTCATCAGAATGCACTCCCAGAACCCTAGTTCCACAATAAATGTTTGATTTGTTCGATAAAGTCCATAATTTATGTCCAAATACCTCCTTTTTGTTCACGCGTTTAGCCCAGTAATCCAAATGCTCAATGCACGATTGCTTAGTTCAGACGAAAAGTAAAAACAGTAATTACAGTTCGTAGAAACATGTCAATCGATGTATAGAATCAATCTTTAGGATGTTTTTATCATGAATCTTCAATAATGTTCCAACCGGAGAATTCCTTTGTCTTCAGAAATGCAATGGAACTCAAGCTAACTCTCACGTGAACGCGCATGACCAGCTCATGCCACTCTGCCAGACCTCTGACTCAATCCCCTCTCATTCCCCCCTCCTTCACAGTAGAAGCATCAAACAAGGTTCTAAAGACAGTTGACATCTAGTGGAAGCCTTAGGAAGTGCAATTTGACCCCATAGACACTGTATATTTGATAGGCAAAGAGTTGAAAAACTACAAACCTCAGATTTTCCACTTCCTGGTTGGATTTTGTTCTCAGGTTTTTGCCTGCCATATGAGTTCTGTTATACTCACAGACATCATTCAAACAGTTTTAGAAACGTCATAGTGCTTTCTATCCAAATCTACTAATACTATGCATATATTAGCAACTGGGCCTGAGTAGCATGCAGTTTACTGTGGGCACCTTATTCATCCAAGCTACTCGATACTGCCCCCAGCCATAACAAGTTAAGCCATTTTGCCACAACTTTGGAAGTATGCTTTGGGTTATTGTTCATTTGGAAGACCCATTTGTGACCAAGCTTCAACTTCAACTGATGTCTTGAGATGCTGCTTCAATATATCTACAACATTTTCCTCCCTTATGGTGCCATCTATTTTGTGAAGTGCACCAGTCCCTCCTGCAGCAAAGCACCCCCACAACATGATGCTGCCACCCCCGTGCTTCACGGTTGGGATGGTGTTCTTCAGCTTGCAAGCATCCCCCTTTTTCCTCCAAACATAACGACGGTCATTATGGCCAAAAAGTAATATTTTGTTTCATCAGACCAGAGGACATTTCTCCAAAAAGTACGACCTTTTTCCCCATGTGCAGTTGTAAACCGTAGTCTGACTTGTTTTATGGCGAGTTTAGAGCAGTGGCTTCTTCCTTGCTGAGCGGCCTTTCAGGTTATGTCGATATGGGACTCGTTTTACTGTGGATATAGATACTTTTGTACCTGTTTTCCTCCAGCATCTTCACAAGGTCCTTTGCTGTTGTTCTGGGATTTATTTGCACTTTTGGCACCAACGTACGTTCATCTCTAGGAGACAGAACGCATCTCCTTCCTGAGCGGTATGACGGCTGCGTGGTCCCAAGCTGTTTATACTTGCGTGCTATTTGTACAGATGAACATAGTACCTTCAGGCGTTTGGAAATTGCTCCCAAGAATGAACCAGACTTGTGGAGGTCTACAATTTTTTTCTGAGGTCTTGACTGATTTCTTTTGATTTTCCCATGATGTCAAGCAAAGAGGCACTGAGATTGAAGTTAGGCCTTGAAATACATCCACAGGTACACCTCCAATTGACTCAAATTATGTGAATTAGTCTATCAGAAGCTTCTAAAGCCATGACATAATTTTATGGAATTTTCCAAGCTGTTTAAAGGCACAGTCAACTTAGTGT
The DNA here is from genome assembly GCF_034236695.1 of Oncorhynchus nerka. NCBI lineage: Eukaryota > Metazoa > Chordata > Actinopteri > Salmoniformes > Salmonidae > Oncorhynchus > Oncorhynchus nerka. The sequence goes on from NC_088418.1 coordinate 25,239,686, forward strand.
AAACTTCTGACCCACTAGAATTGTGATACAGTGAATTATAAGTGAAACAATCTGTCTGTAAACAATTGTTGGAAATATTACTTGTGTCATGCACAAAGTAGATGTCCTAACCGACTTGCCAAAACTATAGTTTGTTAACAAGAAATTTGTGGAGTGGTTGAAAAATGAGTTTTAAATGACTCCAACCTAAGTGTATGTAAAATTCCAACTTCAACTGTATATACACTAATGTTCAAAAGTTTGGGGCCACTTAGAAATGTCTTTGTTTTTGAAAGAAAAACACGTTTTTTTTGTCCATTAAAATAACATCAAATTGATCCGAAATACAGTGTAGACACTGTTAATGTTGTAAATGACTATTGTAGCTGGAAATGGCAGATTTTTTAATATATTTTTTATATATATTTTTTTAATTTTACCCCTTTTTCTCCCGAATTTCATGGTATCCAATTGTTTTTAGTAGCTACTATCTTGTCTCATCGCTACAACTCCCGTACGGGCTCGGGAGAGACGAAGGTTGAAAGTCATGCGTCCTCCGATACACAACCCAACCAAGCCGCACTGCTTCTTAACACAGCGCGCATCCAATTATTATAAAAAAAAATCCTCACACCGTGCACTGGTTAGCGCGCACTGCGCCCGGCCCGCCACAGGAGTCGCTGGTGTGCGATGAGACAAGGACATCCCTACCGGCCAAGCCCTCCCTAACCCAGACGATGCTAGGCCAATTGTGCGTCGCCCCACGGACCTCCGGGTCCGGGCCGGTTACGACAGAGCCTGGGCGCGAACCCAGAGTCTCTGATGGCACAGCTGGCGCTGCAGCACAGCACCCTTAACCACTGCGCCACCCGGGAGGCCCCGGAAATGGCAGATTTTTTTAATGGAATATCTACATATGCTTACAGAGGCCCATTATCATCAACCAACACTCCTGTGTTCCAAAGGCACGTTGTGTTAGCTAATGCAAGTTTATCATTTTAAAAGGCTGAAAACTTAGGCTGATTAAAGAAGCAATAAAACTGGCCTTCTTTAGACTAGTTGAGTATCTGGAGCATCAGCATTTGTGGGTTTGATTGCAGGCTCAAAATGGCCAGAAACAGGACAAATACATTAGTGTCTAATTTGAGAAACAGACACCACACAAGTCCTCAACTGGCAGCTTCATTAAATAGTACCCGCAAACACTGGTCTCAACGTCAACAGTGAAGAGGCGACTCTGGGATTTTGGCCTTCTAGGCAGAGTTCTTCTGTCCAGTGTCTGTGTTCTTTTGCCCATCTTAATATTTTATTTTTATTGACCAGTCTGAGATATGGCATTTGCTTTGCAACTCTGCCTAGAAGGCCAACATCCTGGAGTCGCCTCTCACTGTTGATGTTGAGACTGGTATTTTACGGGTACTATGAAGCCAATTGAGGACATGTTTGGAGTCTGTTTCTCAAACTAGACACTGTAATATACTTGTCCTCTTGCTCAGTTATGCACCGGGGCCTCTCACGCCTCTTTATTTCCTGGTTATAGCTAGTTTGCGCTGTTCTGTGAAGGGAGTAGTACACGGCGTTGTACAAGATATTCAGTTTCTTGGCAATTTCTCGCATGGAATAGCCTTCATTTCTCAGAACAAGAATAGACTGACGAGTCTGATGGAGTGGCCATCACAAAGCCCTGACCTCAATCCTATTGAAGATTTGTGGGCAGAACTGAAAAAGCGTGTGCGAGCAAGGAGGCCTACAAACCTGACTCAGTTACACCAGCTCTGTCTGTCAGGAGGAATGGGCCAAAATTCACCCCGCTTATTGTGGGAAGCTTGTGGAAGGCTACCCAAAACGTTTGACCCAAGTTAAACAATGCTACCCAAGTTAAACAATGTTTAAGGCAATGCTACCGAATACGAATTGAGTGTATGTAAACTTCTGACCCACTGGGAATGTGATGAAATAAATAAAAGCAGAAATAAATCATTCTCTAAAATATTATTCTGACATTTCATATTCTTAAAGTAAATGTGAAATGGGAATTTTTACTTGGATTAAATGTCAGGAATTGTGGAGACTGAGTTTAAATTTATTTGGCTGAGGTGTATGTATACTTCCGACTTCAACTATATATATAAATATATATATATATATTATAACTGAATATCTTGTGTGTGTATGTATATATATATATACACTGATCAAAAAAATAAAGGGAACACTTAAACAACACAATGTAACTCCAAGTCAATCACACTTGTGTGAAATCAAACTGTCCACTTAGGAAGCAACCAGGATTGACAATAAATGTCACATGCTGTTGTGCAAATGGAATAGACAACAGGTGGAAATTATAGGCAATTAGCAAGACACCCCCAATAAAGGAGTGGTTCTGCAGGTGGGGACCACAGACCACTTCTCAGTTCCTATGCTTCCTGGCTGATGTTTTGTTCACTTTTGAATGCTGGTGGTGCTTTCACTCTAGTGGTAGCATGAGACGGAGTCTACAACCCACACAAGTGGCTCAGGTAGTGCAGCTCATCCAGGATGGGACATCAATGCGAGCTGTGGCAAGAAGGTTTGCTGTGTCTGTCAGCGTAGTGTCCAGAGCATGGAGGCACTACCAGGAGACAGGCCAGTACATCAGGAGACGTGGAGGAGGCCGTAGGAGGGCAACAACCCAGCAGCAGGACCGCTACCTCCGCCTTTGTGCAAGGAGGAGCAGGAGGAGCACTGCCAGAGCCCTGCAAAATGACCTCCAGCAGGCCACAAATGTGCATGTGTCTGCTCAAACAGTCAGAAACAGACTCCATGAGGGTGGTATGAGGGCCCGACGTCCACAGGTGGGGGTTGTGCTTACAGCCCAACACCGTGCAGGACGTTTGGCATTTGCCAGAGAACACCAAAATTGGCAAATTCGCCACTGGCACCCTGTGCTCTTCACAGATGAAAGCAGGTTCACACTGAGCACATGTGACAGACGTGACAGTCTGGAGACGCCGTGGAGAACGTTCTGCTGCCTGCAACATCCTCCAGCATGACCGGTTTGGCGGTGGGTCAGTCATGGTGTGGGGTGGCATTTCTTTGGGGGGCCGCACAGCCCTCCATGTGCTCGCCAGAGGTAGCTTGACTGCCATTAGGTACCGAGAGGAGATCCTCAGACCCCTTGTGAGACCATATGCTGGTGCGGTTGGCCCTGGGTTCCTTCTAATGCAAGACAATGCTAGACCCCATGTGGCTGGTGTGTCAGCAGTTCCTGCAAGAGGAAGGCATTGATGCTATGGACTGGCCCGCCCGTTCCCCAGACCTGAATCCAATTGAGCACATCTGGGACATCATGTCTCGCTCCATCCACCAACGTTGCACCACAGACTGTCCAGGAGTTGGCGGATGCTTTAGTCCAGGTCTGGGAGAAGATCCCTCAGGAGACCATCCGCCACCTCATCAGGAGCATGCCCAGGCGTTGTAGGGAGGTCATACAGGCACGTGGAGGCCACGCACACTACTGAGCCTCATTTTGACTTGTTTTAAGGACATTACATCAAAGTTGGATCAGCCTGTAGTGTGGTTTTCCACTTTAATTTTGAGTGTGACTCCAAATCCAGACCTCCATGGGTTGATAAATTTGATTTCCATTGATCATTTTTGTGTGATTTTGTTGTCAGCACATTCAACTATGGAAAGAAAAAAGTATTTAATAAGAATATTTCATTCATTCAGATCTAGGATGTGTTATTTTAGTGTTCCCTTTATTTTTTTGAGCAGTATGTATGTGTATATATATATATGTATGTGTGTGTGTGTGTGCATATGTATATATATATATATATATAAAAAATACTTTTTTCTTTCCATATATATATGATCAATGGAAATAAATATATGGATATATCATAAAATATATATATATATATATTAAATGTAATGTAAAATGTAATATAATTTTTATTTGTGGTAACACAAGATTTTTATATATACTGTTTTCTTTACTGTATATAAGAGTCTTAGACATCACACACAATAGAACAGTATTTTAAAAGACAATACCACACATTATTGTAACATTTGTATTATTTATTATTATTTTCATGCACACTCACTGTTTGGCTTGAAAGTGACAACTCCACGAACAGCTGATTTCCTTTCAGCAGTATGATATAATAGCAATATAATAGCAATATTTTAATACACCTGTATAAAATTAATTTAAGTACATGTACCAGAAGCGAGCAGATTATTGAATGTTTATGGTGTTTACTTTATGTCTGTTGGGCAAATCTGAAATCATCAATGTCCTGAGGTCTGAAGATCTGAAAATAGTCTTCTTTTAATACAATTTGCCATTAAACACCCTTTGGTGGTTTGGATAGAATGAATTAATGTGCAATTTTGTGCATACGTACACTGCACTTGACAACATTGAGTTCTCAAGATAAAGGTAGACCTAAATCTCTTTTTTAATATTAAGAATAATATAAACAATATGCAGGAAGTATATGTTATTACATACTGTAAGTGCACTAAGAACAAAACATGTCAAGATCCAGCTTGATCTTTTCCTAAACAGGGTGTTTTCATGGAGTTTTGCTGAGGAAATTCCAGGTCAAACAAGCCTTCAAGCACACTTTGGAGTAATTGGCTTACTACAACATGTCTACTAAAATGACAAATTCACCACAGCTCAGTGTTTCCCCTAGGAGTTTGTTCAGCAGTGGTGGTAGAGCTAGCTGTTTTTAGGATTTTTTAAATGTTGAATATAATTGTTTTAAGTGGTGGCCATGGTTTAGCAGCGGCGGTGCACTGCATATAGGAGAAACACTGCAGTTTATGGTTTTAAAACTGACTTAAATACACTATATACAAAAGTATGTGGACACGCCTTCAAATGAGTGGATTTGGTTATTTCAGTCACACCCGTTGCTGACAATTTTATAAAATCAAGCACACAATCATGCAATAGACAGACATTGGCAGTAGAATGGCCTTGCTGAAGAGCTCAGTGACTTTCAACGTGGCACCGGCATAGGATGCCACATTTCCAACAAGTTAGTTCGTCAAATGTTTGTCCTGCTAGAGCTGCCCCGGTCAACTGTAAATTATGTTATTGTGAAGTGGAAACATCTAGGAGCAACAATGGCTCAGCTGTGAAGTGGTAGGCCACACATGCTCACAGAACGGGACCACCGAGTGCTGAAGGACATAGTGAGTAAAAACTGTCTGTCCTCAGTTGCAACACTCACTACCGAGTTCCAAACTGCCTCTGGAAGCCACGTCAGCACGATAACTGTTTTTCTCGGGAGCTTCATGAAATGGGTTTCCCCCATGGCCGAGCAGCCACACACAAGCCTAAGATCAACATGCTCAATGCCAAGCGTCGGCTGGAGTGGTGTAAAGCTCGCCGCCATTGGACTGCGGGGAATAATGGTCTGGGGCTGTTTTTCATGGTTCGGGCTAGGCACCTTACTTCCAGCGTTGGGAAATGTTAACACTACAGCATACAATGACATTCTAGACAATTTTCTGCTTCAAATTCTCTGCTTCCAACTTTATTCAACAGTTTGGGGAAGGCCCTTTCCTGTTTCAGCATGTCATTGCCCCCGTGCACAAAGCAAGGTCCATACAGTAATAGTTTGTCGAGATCGTTGTGGAAGAACTTGACTGGCCTGCACAGAGCCCTGACCTCAACCCCATCGAACACATTTGGGATGATTTGGAATGCCAATTGCGAGCCAGGCCTAATCGCCAGGCCAACATCAGTGCCCAACCTCACTAATGCTCTTGTGGCTGAATGGAAGCAAGTCCCCGCAGCAATGTTCCAACATCTAGTGGAAAGCCTTCCCAGACGAGTGGAGCCTGTAATGGCAGCAAAAGAGGGATCAACTCAATATTAATGCCCATGATTTTTGAATGAGATGTTCAACGAGCAGGTGTCCATATACTTTTGGCCATGTTGTGTATCATTCATATTCTTTTTTAGATTTAGAGATGTGTTAGCTGGATGTTTTATGGAGACACTATCCTTGCATCAAGGAGCGTTACTCAGTCCAGGGAAAAATTTGAGTTCCACTGGTCGTTGTAAATGATGAAGCCATGAAGTTCAAAGATGTAGAACTGTACAACAGTGAAATCATGTTAGTCCAGCACAGGTAGAGCCACAACAAAACATGTGTCTTCTGTAGAGTAAATAATTGAGGCACCTGTTTGGGTGAAAATATGCAGAGACTGTCAGAGCATTGTCTATTCTTCACCCTGTTAGGTTCAAGAGTCAGGGCTCAGCAGGGCGACTCCACATAGTCATTGTCGAGGCGTGGGTGGAAGTTCGACGCCAGCGAGCGGCTGATGACAATGACCCGGGGTGTGAGGCAGTCGTCGCGGCGATGCAGGATGTTCCAGATGAGCATGGCAGCGGCGAGCGTGGCCAATAAGCAGGCGGCGATGTCCACGTAGCACGAGTAGGACAGGTGTGTGTACGGGCCAATCCGGTAGAACGTCACCAAGCCGATCACCAGCACAAAACCTGGGGAGGGAGAGCGTTAGGGAAGGGTTAATTCAATGAGGCCTTAATCATTCAAACCAGAGAGAGACAAATCTCTTGTGTATTTGGTCTCCAGCTCAAACAATTGAATCAATTGAATTTCTTTTAACGGTGCCGTTGATGGAGAGGGGATTTTAGAATATCATCATCTCACTGTTGCCAACTCTACTAAAATCCTCACGATTCATTCTAGTCAACATTTACAATATAGCAATCACAGGTAGAGGGGCAATAAAACATCTATTGGGGATAATCAGTTGCTGGCATGAATATAGGAAGCCTCATGACCCTTGGTCCCTGTTATTATATTGAGTATGACCATATAATAGTAGGAACATTTTATACAAGTAGATCATGCTGCATATTGGCCTGCTGTGCTTAGAAATTCACTGAACCTTTAAGCCCAGAAGGGCCTCTGCTTGTGGTCTTTGAATTCTAAAGGTTTCCTATCTGGGAGGACTACTGAGATTTCAGCATCAAAGGACACACGCAAGGAAACCGTCCTTCTCAGAAAAGCTCTCTAAATAAGTTTGAAAGCCGTTCTAATGTGTTATTGATGTAATGTTAAAACATATTGCTGTAACTTGCGTCACCATGATCGGGGGAAGATTGCAAAAAATGAGAGGAGCCATTTATATCACCGTTCCATCAACAGACGTTAATCAAGATACAATCCGCATTAAGGGAAACAGCGCCACTGTTCGCCACCCCAACGCCTTTGTTATTGTTTTGTTGGTGAAAACAAAGGAGAGGCGCATTGGGCAGCGCGGTAAAACAAATAAAATGCTGTGAATATTCTGCTGTCCTATCGCAATGTGCATTGATGTCAGAGGGGGAAAACTGTGTTTGTTTTTTGCAACTTCTTTGTTGTTGTATTATCCAAAACGGATGTGGCACTTTCACCAGTTAAAGATTTCAGCTCTAAGGTTTGGATATTTATTGGTGAAAAAAACCAAGGTGGGGAATTTACCCCTGTTCCCCCAACCAACCCTGTCTCCCTCCCCCACAAAGTATGATGACAACATTTGATTTGTAACCAAAATGAACCATCACCCACAATGGATTGATCACTAGCCTAGATCTCAATGAGGAACTCCATTTCCCAGATTTAAGTGATGACTGGAGCCAGTCAATAGTTCAACAATAACACTCGTTTGGGAGCATGTCCGATCAACAGTTGGTATAAATAAAGGCACCAAAAATACTTGCTGGAAAAGGGGATGTTGGTCCGTTAGGATATGAATCAGTCAGTTTCCTGTGGCTGGCCAATGACTGTGCCGGACAAACGTTATTTAAATGTTGTGTGAGAGTTTGGCTGTGTATGGCTCTCTCTGTATGGGTGATTCCGATCCATAAGCCTGTCTTTGTTTATGGGAGTTTGACACTAGGTAATTATATATGCCTGTGTGTGATTTAATATGCGTGTGTTTGTTTGTGTTTCTTATGTGTCTGCATTTGAGTATGTAACTTGCGTGCAAGTGATTGTCTGGCCATCTGCGTGTTTAACCTGCTTGACTCACTTTATAAATAAAAAAATCCTAAAGCCTCTCTCCTCCCCAGTCCCCGGGCTCCAGGCTATGTGAGCTGTGTGAATGGCTTCTTTTTTTTTTGTTGGCACATTCTTATCTGTCGGGCTTCCTTCCCCTTTTTCCTCTTTCCATCCTTCCTTCCTTCCCTTCTCTCCACACCCCCCCGCTTCAGGTTAGCATATGGGGATGTTTGACACAGTCAGCCTGTCAACAACCTTCCTGAAAGACACTGACTGAACCCATTCTTATCTCATTGCAATTAAACTAGGTCCTGGAAATTCACTGAGCTTACTGCTTCCTGCTTGTCCTTCCAATGAATCTATTATCATTCTTAAACTAGGACAACTAGTAGTCATGGCATACCTGAATGACTTAGCGCTATTCAATGAATAGAGAATGATTGGTATGACCACCAGCCCACTAAATGCCCTCAGCTTAATCTGCGGTGCACTCAACTGTGCTGTGAAGTCACCCACAAGCCTAAGAGGTCCCAGTGTTCAAATTCCTTGACTTTTTAAGCCTATCGCTTTTGGCTTGCCTTTCTCTTCCTCCAGAAAGAAGCACATATTTCCCTTGGTATTGTTCTTTCTGGAGATAGCATTGCCCCGTTGTGTATGGGAGACACAATAGCCAAGGCCACAGTTTGGACGTGGTGCCAGCTGTGCCCCCCCATCAAATTCACATCTCAAACCCACGTGAATCTCTAACCCTTCACCTTTGATCCTCTGATCCTCACGCAGAGCTCTCTCCATTCCGTCGCACATTCCTGAGTCCGTCAATCTCAGGGGTTGAAAACAGGCCAGTGTTACACTAAAGCCACAGCTCAGCCCTGCTGCTGAACCCAGTGTTGAGATATCGCTGGTTGGAATTGGATATTGTTATCCCACCGTCTGCATGTGATAGCTGAGTTTTTTGGCACATCCCGAAAACAGAGCATTCTTTCCCGAGAAAGACTGGCTGCTCGTAAATATAACTCCCATTCACAGTGGAGAGAGAGAGAGAGAGAGAGAGAGGCCCATTCACTGGCTCTCAGTGGGGGAGGAAAGGAACTGCTGAGCGGTGGAGGTCTACTTAACTGGCCCGAACTCAGGAAGTGAAGGCAATGGGGATGATGGGGAAATCACTAAATCTGCTGGTGTTCAGTATATTATAAATAATGTCAAGATGTTTTTGTTTTTTTCAGTGGTGGAGATGAAGATTGTGAATTGTCTGACTGGGCTGTGGGACTGTGGATGTGCATTGATTATTCAAATGTAACTGTTAACGGACATTACCGGTGGATTATTGTGAATAACTAACGGGTAACAACCAATCAGCATCCAGGATCCAAACCATCTGTTTTATAATATACTATAGGATAGTCTTGCCTTTTGAATCATTGTCAAGATCTGTCAAATCAGGTCTTGGCTCTGGCTGTTTGTATTTCCATATAGTCTCTTATTTCATGTTCAATATAGTAACAGCTAAATATAACAATGCAATGAGAAGCCTTGGGAACACTGAAACCTAGGAACCATTGTTATCTCTACTGCCTTGGAAGTCCTCACCAAGTCATCTATATTCTGCTCACTCTTGATGTCCAAATATGGTCTCGTCTTCATATAGTGGCATATGAGTACAAAGGATGATGCATTTTTTTTTCGGCAGCGGGTATTTTTATCTGGGGGAAGTAGGCGCTTCTATATTTCTCTCACTCATTAGTCATGTCACTATTCTTATCATTGTCAACATGTGGGATTATAATAGACGGGCTGTTGTTTTTTAAATTCTTAAAAACATTTTTTTTTTTTTTACAGCTACTGACAACCGTCCTAAATATCCATCTATACCTAATTATTCTGCCGTTGTGTAAACATCTCACACATTGATGAGACAAGTCCTTGTGTGCCAAACAATCGTTTGGCTCAGCGTGTTCTTTTGGAAGGGGATGATTTGGGTGGGTCCCGCCTAAGACCTTCAGATAAAAGTCCCAGCGATGCGTGGCCGAAGAAGCTAGCATTTTTATCTCGTGTCGATAGAGGGGACCCCTTTATTTGCTCCTGTTCCTGTGCATTCTTTAAACACAGGCATAAAAGCTAGGCCAAGCTTATCTGGGCGGCAGCTGTTCCCACCCTACGGCGATGTGTATAAAAGGACGTTTTTGTACCGAACAACCCAATACACGCGCGCGCGCACACCCTCCCTTCCAGCACACACACACACACACTCAGTCCCTGTCGAACTGTCTTTTGCGTCCGCTCCCTTCTCTTTCCTCCACTGCTTGGGGTTTGCATAACAGGTAGTCGCAGGCATTTCCTTGTCCTGAGCAGGGATATCCTGGCGCCCGACAGTCGCTCCCTGGCTCGCTGCAGCTCCGGGCCCGGCCCACCAGACCGCACCGACCACCGGCTATATTTAGCCATCAGACCCTTGGATGCTGCCCCCGCTGTGCCACAATACTGACCGGGTCTGACATCCCTAAACAATAAGATGTGAGCCCGACACAACGTGACAACGTTGGGCACTTGGACAGGGCCATGCCCACACTGCCACACGGCCCTCTGGCTGCCCCCCTCCTTTCCATTGCTATTCCTGGTGGTCCTTCTCTTTAATTGACTTTTCAAGAAAATGACATCTTGGAACGATAACAGTTGATCCTTTTTGGGGTATTTGGTTTGTTTAGTCTCTCTGGATTTGTTTGTTTTTTGTCCTCTAGCCAAGCCTCAAAGCTCCATGGGTTTCTCTTATGTGTTGCACTGGGGAACGAGGGACTTTTGTTTCTTAGCAACACACTGTGACCATTTTTAGATCTGAGGAACGTTCAGAAAGTGATGAACACTATTGAACATTTCAAAGTTCAACTCAAGAGTTAGACACTTGCTCGTTCACTTTAGATTCCCCTGTAGTCTCTCTTTTTATCTGGTAGTGCATTGGTGTCTTGCTTTGGGCAGTAGGTGTTTTATAATGTGGTTCCCTAACTCAGGGGTTTTCAACCTACGGCTATGCAGGGGGTCCGCCAATTACTATTATACTTCTTTTGGGGGCAACAAGCGATATTTTATGAATATCGCTTGCTGCAACAGAATAACATCGTGGATACCATTTTTATGTCTCTGCGTCCATGCCAAAATCTTGAACTATAGAAAACTCTTAGGCGGGCTGTGTAAGTAGTAATTTTCAGGGTTGAAAAACAATTTCAGTGTCAACTTAAACGACCAAAACTAGATAGAAAGCATGCAGAAAAGATTTTAAACTATATAATTTGTATAATACCATCTTTGAGAACTTACAATCAAATAAAAGATAGACAGTCTGGGAGAATTGAACATTTAAAAAAAAACAGGCATTCAGAGCACATACCCATATTTGATTCTGTTATGTTTGAGCAGAGGAACACAGCATTAGCCATGGCAAAATGCACAGAATTCCAGGAAATAAGCTTTAAAACTGCAAAATTCTCTCTCAGCTCCATGCCAAACTATGTAGAATTGCTGAAAATTTGCTTCAAAACTGCAACATTTTCTCAGCTCAGTGGAAAAATGTGTAGAATTGCAGAAAATGTGTTTTACAACAGCAACATTTTCTCCCTGCCGCTAAGATGCCTTTGTAGCTAATAGTCTTTACACTTCCTCTTTCCAATGAACTGTGAGGTCAAAATAATGAAACTGTCTTCCAAATCTATTCATTTTAAAATGTTGATTACTTCTCCTTGCCATTATTATTCACCTGATGATAAGACAAGACGTGAATTATCTTTTTGCTAACATATGATGGGGTCCCTGGGTAAGAAAAGTTTGCCTCACTTATGTTTAGGTGTATGCTGGTGTTTTCAGGTCTCAACAAGTGTTTCTCTCTGTAGTGTTTGATATTGGATCATTCCATGTGAAAATGAAACCAAAATGTCCATGCATGTTCTATTCCACAGAAAGATCCCTTGAAGAAAGGATTTTTGACATCAACTGTGTTTAGCATTTTTGTTTTTTTATTTTCGCATAGAATGACCGACTGTACTTGGCCGTCTGCAGTGTTCATGTCCAGGCTTGTTAGTTTTTTTCCCTCTTTTGTAGGTGTTGGATAGGCTGCCACATATGGTTGCTTGAAAACTCAGCAAAAAAAAGGAACGTCCTCTCACTGTCAACTGTGTTTATTTTCAGCAAACTTAACATGTGTAAATATTTGTATGAACATAACAAGATTCAACAACTGAGACATAAACTGAACAAGTTCCACAGACATGTGACTAACAGAAATTGAATAATGTGTCCCTGAACAAAGGTGGGGTAAAAATCAAAAGTAACAGTCAGTATCTGGTGTGGCCACCAGCTGCATTAAGTACTGCAGTGCATCTCCTCCTCATGGACTGTACCAGATTTGGCAGTTCTTGCTGTGAGATGTTACCCCACTCTTCCACCAAGGCACCTGCAAGTTCCCAAACATTTCTGGGGGGAATGGCCCTAGCCCTCAACCTCCGATCCAACAGGTCCCAGACGTGCTCAATGGGATTGAGATCTGGGCTTTTCGCTGGCCGTGGCAGAACACTGACATTCCTGTCTTGCAGGAAATCACGTACAGAACAAGCAGTATGGCAGGTGACATTTTCATGCTGGAGGGTCATGTCAGGATGAGCCTGCAGGAAGGGTACCACATGAAGGAGGATGATTTCTTCCCTGTAACACACAGCGTTGAGATTGACAACAAGCTCAGTCTGATGTTGCTGTGACACACCGCCCCCGACCATGGCGGACCCTCCACCTCCAAATTGATCCCGCTCCAGAGTACAGGCCTCGGTGTAACGCTCATTCCTTCGACAATAAACGTGAATCCGACCATTACCCCTGGTGAGACCGCAACTTGTCAGAGAAGAGCACTTTTTGCCAGTCCTGTCTGGTCCATAAACGGTGGGTTTGTGTAAATAGGCGACGTTGTTGCCGGTGATGTCTGGTGAGGACCTGCCTTTACAACAGGCCTACAAGCCCTCAGTCCAGCCTCTCTCAGCCTATTGCGGACAGTCTGAGCACTGATGGGGGATTGTGCGTTCCTGGTGTAACTCGAGCAGTTGTTGTTGCCATCCTATACCTGTCCAGCAGGTGTGATGTTCAGATGTACCGATCCTGTGTAGGTGTTGTTACACGTGGTCTGGCGCTGCGAGGACGATCAGCTGTCCGTCCTGTCTCCCTGTAGCTCTGTCTTAAGCGTCTCACAGTACGGACATTGTAATTTATTGCCCTGGCCATATCTGCAGTTCTCATGCCTCCTTGCAGCATGCGTAAGGCACGTTCACGCAGATGAGCAGGGACCCTGGGCATCTTTCTTTTCGTGTTTTTCAGAGTCAGTAGAAAGGTCTCTTTAGTGTCCTAAGTTTTCAGAACTGTGACCTTAATTGCCTACCATCTGTAAGCTGTTAGTGTCTTAACGACCGTCCCACAGGTGCATGTTCATTAATTGTTTATGGTTCATTGAACAAGCATGAGAAACAGTGTTTAAACCCTTTACAATGAAGATCTGTCAAGTTATTTGGATTTTTTAGGAATTGTCTATGAAAGACAGGGTCCTGAAAAGGGGACTTTTCTTTTTTTGCTGAGTTTATTTGTGCACCATCTCAGAGCCACAGAAACACATTCTGTATACGCTAGTCTACCTTTTTTTGCAAGGGACTGGCAAGCTAGGGTCCTTTCTGCCTCCTTGAATGACCTCTTACATTACAACTAATACCTGACAACTGACAAAATCATATACGACTAACCATCTACTAGACCGCAAACCATCATCCCAAGAAACAGTGGCGGTCTGTGAACCAGAGGTTGCAGACACTGGGGTAGGCTATATGTAGCTATAAACACTCTGCCCCATGATCTGCGGTTAGTGTATTAAAGCCACATTCTTGGATTCGTTATTCTTCAAGAATCAATAAGTAAATATAAAACATTTGAGCAGATTCCCAGACTATAGCTCTAACTAGGTTTGTATGGTACTCACTGGCCAACTGGAACAGCGCGGCGATGGCCTCCTCCCACCACTGGGAGTCCTGGGTGACGAAGGGCAGCTCCATCAAGCCCAGCAGGAAGATGAGCTGCCCGGCCGTCAGTGCCACCGTAGCCATCAGGTTACACGCTCGCATCATGTCAAACTGCACTGGGGGGGGGCAGAGAGAGGGGGATACGTTTCTCGGATGATCTCTCTGGCCAAGACGTCAGTTTTACAGTATGTTTACGGACATATTGATACATTGTTATTGATGGATCCATGTGAGTTGTGCAAGTTTTTAGCTCAAACTATAGACCGAGACACTCCACCTGCTTGACAAGTCACTGGGATGACCTGTTGATTTCAGATTGCTGTGTGTCATACTGTGATATCGAATGAAAGGCTGTTGTCATTACCTTGAAAAAGGAAAGGAGAGCTACAGACTCTAGGAGCTCAGATGCAATATTTGAATAACCTAATAACCAACGTTTGGTCATAACCTGACATAACCAGTCAATCAAGCCTTGATAGTAAGAATTCCGAACTGTCCCTTTTTTTTTATCGTTGTATGTTATAAATCGGTCCAATACAGCCCTGGCAGCCGTCTGTTCTCACTGAATGAGATGGACCATTTCTGGTTTATTTGCATCACATTCCTCAACTGTCAACAACTTGGTTTAGCATCTTGCTGTGTCTGGTTTGGCGATACACATGATCGTTGTTGATCTCCATGCACAAAAGATTACATAACATTCAATTGCTTTATTGCATCGTCAACGATCTGCTGGTCTGGGCTTCATTCTCAGGGCACCGATCTTTTTTTATATTGCAGTTTTCCTAGTTTCTGAACTAGGCCTATGTAAAAATATATATGTGTATATATATAATAATAATCATAATGAGCATACATCCAATTTGTAAGTCGCTCTGGATAAGAGCGTCTGCTAAATGACTTAAATGTAAATTAAGAAACAGACACGTCATTCCACTTACATTTGACGGTGCTGCGGGACTCTTGGTAGCCTGCATACTCCGAGCCCCAGCCCAGGCCCTCACACGGCCTCTGAGACCCCTGACCTCTCCTATTGGACCCCCCAACACCGTGTTCATCCCGGCCTCTCTCTCCTCCAGTCATGACGGGACACATCCTCCACAGCCCCACGCTGCGCTTGCGTCCATCCTCCAGGGCCTGCAGCACCCAGCTGGGGGTGAAGGCCGCCACGTTGTTGAGGACCAGGGACAGCAGGGCCACCGCCACCGCTGCCGTCACCAGCCGCTGCACGGCCATGTGCCGCTGCCCGCCCACCACCGCCACCTCTCCCTCCCCCACCGCCCTCTCGTCGTCCCTCTGGTCCTCTCCTGCACTGCCCTGCCTCTCCTGGGCAGCAACACCAGCGGTGCTCGTGGCCCCCGGCTCTCCTCCTCTTCTACTGCCAGTCAGCTAGCGGCTAATGCTAACCCCAGGCAGTAACACTGCTGAAGAAAAACAGGAACGTGTTAGCTCAGCATATTGTCGTGTTGTTAGCTCAGCTCATGTTGTTAGCTTCATCCTCATTGAGTTTTTGGGGTGGAGGTCAGTTGGTTCAGCTTTCCTCCTCGGAATGCACGGTGGGCAGGCTTGGGTTAATCTGACCGACGTCGAGGTCCATTCCACTGGCTTTGGTGACTGGCTGCAGCTTGGCTCTCGCTCTCGAACCTCGCTCCACTATAGTCTCTTCAACCGCCTCTTTTCCACTGATTTTTATGACCCTTTTTCTCCCCTCGTCTGATTTCTATTTGCTGCCCTCCTCTCCGTTGGTTCTCTGCAGCTGTTTCAAGCTTTTCTCTTCTCTGTGTAGGCGTCTGCCTCCCCCGCTCCCCCAGTTTCTTTCTTTCTTCTGTGTTTTTTTCCTTTTTCTTCAAACTCTCCACAGGGGTGGCGGGGGAGTGGAGACGCAGAGTAGAGCAGCAGAGCAGATCCTCTGGATCGTGTTGCTAAGGGCCAGTGGCTCACTGGCGGTTCACTGAGGCTTAATCAAGGAAGGGCTTTGTCGACTGGGAGAGACTTCTTCTGACCCTCACTCTCTCTCTCTCTCGCTGTCTCTGTGTGTGTGTGTGTGTGGGAAGTGTTGGTTCAGGGTGGGAGATTAGTCTGTGGCTGCAACAGGTTTGACCAGACAACTCCCTCCCTCACTCTGTGTGTGTGTGAGAATGTGCGCTCCTGAGGTCCACTCAGAGACGACGAATGGGAGTGTTTTCAGCCCTAAGAGCCTAAGGGGCGTTCTAACTGCTGCAGCTCCTCTTCTCTCTCTCTCTGTGTGTGTGACAATGACAAACACACTGGCCCCCACTGTCCAACCAGCAACAGGATGGGTTTCC